>NC_140524.1:80109805-81429805 GCF_964339955.1 Pipistrellus hanaki
ACTACTGGACACTTGGGCTGTTTCTAAATCTTGTAATTGTGATAAATCTATGGCATACTTTGGGTAGTATTGACATTTTAATAATGTTTATTCTTTCTATGAACATGGTATATGCTTACTCTTATTTGCGTTTTCCTCAATAATTTTCTGAGTGAAGGTCTTTTACTTCCTTGGTTAAATTTTTAAGAAAATTATTTCTAGGTACCTTGTGTTTTTGTTGTTGCAATTGTATATAGAATTGTTTACTTAGCTTCTCTTTCTGATAATTCATTATTGGTATATAAAAATGCAACTGAGAGGATTTCAAGTTGGCTATAGAATAGGTGGAAGCTGCACCCACCTGCTCCCAGCCCCAAACTGTATTTACAGTTAAATTACAGAGCAATCAATCTTAACAACCAATTGAATGTTAGCTGAACTGAAATAGTATAACCAAGGATTATATAAGAAGCCACGTGGAGACTGGTAAGAAGGGCAGAGATACAGAAAGGTACCCCTTCCACATGCAGGTGTGGCTGTGGCTGAGAAGCTCAAGGGATATTGTGGTTATAAAATTCCTTCCATCTCAAACCCATGCACAGATCCCCA
Organism: Pipistrellus hanaki; assembly: GCF_964339955.1. NCBI lineage: Eukaryota > Metazoa > Chordata > Mammalia > Chiroptera > Vespertilionidae > Pipistrellus > Pipistrellus hanaki. The sequence goes on from NC_140524.1 coordinate 80,110,394, forward strand.
AACTAGAGCAACAGAGATGAGAGGAGGAGTCCTGTAACATCTGACAGTGAAAATAAGTGTGGATTCAGTCTTCCTGGGTGACTCAGACCACATTCTCTCAGAGTGTCTGGACTATGACCGATGATGAGACCACACTGCCATATTCTGGTCCCATGGAGGTGTCTGCTGATTATTCCCAGCGGTGACCTTAGGGATCCTTTGTTTCCTGGGGAAGATCTTGGTAGAAACTCAGATGGTGACTAAACTTTGTGGCTTGGGATGAAAGACTGGTCTCCCCAATCTTTAGCTCACAGCAGGCACCATCCACCACAAATATTGAGCCACTGGGCCCTGCTCTTTCCAGCTGAGTTTGGCAGTGTGCAGCTTGGGACTTTCAGCCCTGCAATGCTTAGACTGGCCACAAAGAGATCAGAGTGCTGCACAGGTCTGGGACATTAGGCACATCTTGCTTAGTTCAGCAACCCAGGGGAAACCACCCTGTTTCCCCGAAAATTAGACACTGTCTTATATTAATGTTTTCTCCCAAAGATGCCCTAGGTCTTATTTTCAGGGGGTGTCTTATTTTTCCATGAAGAAGAATATGGTACACATTTATTGTTAAATGAAAATAAAGGAAATTTATTACCTGTATACAGTACGGTAGTACGGTAGTTGTCAACACAAACCAGTCAAACTGTGAATCCTACAGTATCAAGAATTTACTCATTTATTCAATGACAATCATGTCATCATCTTCTGGAACATCATCATAACAATCCAATTCCTGAATTTCCTGGTGAATTTCTCGTGACTACATTTCTTTCAGAATCAGTGAACCAAATCTCTCATGTTTAGCAATAGCATTCTGAGAAAGAGCCTAGGGGGGGCCTTATTTTCAGGGGGATGCCTTATAGTTCCTCAGAAGGAAACGTGTAAATAGGTCTTATTTTCGGAGGATGTCTTATTTTCGGGGAAACACGGTAGCACCTTCACAGCTGGAATTTTCTCTGGGATGCTTCTGTCCAGGAGTCAGATGGAAGGACTATTTCTGGGCTGTGTGGCTACATTGCAGGGAGCCAAATCCCATCTCCCTGTGAGTTCAGACCATGCTATACTATAGGCTTGTAGTCACCACTCCCAATGAGAGTCTGTTTAGATCAGCCCTACCAACTCCTGGATAACACCACTGGGTCCAATTCCATGGGGGCAAGGCAGAGAGGTTGAGAGTGGGGACATTCAAATTCTGAAACCCTCAGAGCCTATTATGTGGTACAAGGATGAAGAACTTAGCTCACTCAAGTGGGCTGGGCTGACATCATCCCCAATGGGAGATTCTTTTTATCTACCCTCCCCGCCGCCAAGGCAGCTGTGCTTATTCCTGCAGAGGGAAAGGTTCTCAGTACCCAAACTTAAACTGAAGCAAGCCCTCCTAGGGGGAACTAGAGTTGGAGACTCTGGCAGAGATTGAGAGGTTTGGCTTTTAAACAGGAGCTACATTCCCCTCATTGAGTGCCTGGCTTTTGCCATCTCTTCACTTTCAGTCTTTGCACACCTTTTGTTCTGAGGTGGGTCTCTTTTGGGAAGTATATGTATATTGGTCATGTTTTCTTCTCCATTTAGGTAACTTATATCTTTACATTTTTTAATCCTCATTTGAGGATATGTTTTGGTTTTTTTTTTTTTTTTTAATTGATTTTAGAGAGAGAATATGGAGGCCCTTTCCAGAGTACACCAGATGTTCAAGGCCACTCTGAGTGTGGGAATCCTAAACAGGGTGTTCAATGCTAATTTTATATACAGAAATGCAAAAGCAAGGACACAGATACTGTGAAGGCATGCCCTTCCATAACCCAAAAGATTAAGTTCAATATTTGGCATAAAGTCTCTTTTGTTTGAGTGTGTTTGCACTTACATAAGTTGCCAATGACCAGACTGTGGCTGGCTTCTGTATAGCACATATATTGGGGACTATACTGTGGGAAAGATATATTACTGACCAGCAAGTGCTGGCTATTTTTTCTAGGATGGCTTCTGTGTTTGCTACTGTATTAGCAAGGCATACTTTAGTGCACATGTGTCAAACACAAGGCCCGAGGGCCAAATCCAGCCCGCCAGGCCTTGCAATGTGGCCCGCACCGCGCTGTCATCACTGCACTCCGCTGTCAGTTTATGACATTGTCAGTTTATGACTGTTTTGTAAACCATTTGGCCCGCGATTTAGGCTGGATTTTAGATTTTAGCCCTTTCTCTGATTGAGTTCGACACCCCTACTTTAGTGGATTGCTTTGTCTAATGGCTCCTTAGTAGCAATGGCTACTTTGGGCTACAATAAAGACTCTCTTATATACCCACAACTTATCATGTCTTCTCCATCTTCTAAGACCCAGTGTTCAAGGAGGTCCAGTCCTTGGCAGAGGGACTCAGACCCAATAGTTAGCATAGTGAAACTTGATTCAAGGAGTGAATACTCCAACAATTGGTAAAACAAGTAGGGTCAAGGAGAAACTTACTCCAATAAAGAGAAAGGGTAGTGGAGAGAGAAACATCTCTATGAGAGAGAAACATTGATCAGTTGCCTCTCATAATAACCCTGACTAGGACTAAGGATTGAATCCCCTCCCAGGTATGTGCCCTGATGGGGAATCGAATCTGCGACCCTTCAATGCATGGGATGACACTCCAACTAACTGAGCAACACCAGCCAGGGTTATGCTATGTCTTTTAATTGTACCATTTAATAATTAACTTAGAAAGCTACTTTGGTCGATATTTATTTATGACCAATTTAATTTTTAAACCTATGTTACTTTCTCTATACATTTCCCCCCTTCTTCTTAAAAAAGGCCCTTTAACGTTTTTTGCAATATTGGTTTGGTGGTAATGAACTCCTCTATTTTATATTTTCTTTTTGGCTGAGGAGCTCTTTATTTCTTCCTCAATGTTATGATAGCCTTGCTAGTTAAAGTAGCCTTGGTTGTACATCCTTGCTTTTTATCGCTTTGAATATTTCGTGCCAATCCCTTCTGTCTTAAAGAGTTTATGTTGAAAAGTAAGCTGTTAGCCTTATAGGACCTCCATTGTAGGTAACAAACTGCCTTTCTCTTGTGACCTGTAAGATTTTCTCTTTAACCTTTGCCATTTTAACTATGATGTATTTTGTCCTAGGACTCTATGTTCATTATTACTGGCACTCTCTTTGCTTCCTGGACTTGTGTATTTTTTTTCTATCTTATTTCTTCACCAGGTTAGGAAAGCTTTTAGCCATTATTTCTTCAAACAGGTTCCTAACCCTTTGTTCACTCCCCATGATGCTTGTTTTGTTAAACTTTATGTTATCCCAGAGGCCCTTTAGACTTTCTTCATTTTTTTAAATTCTCTTTTATTTTTAAAAGAGGGATGCTTTGCTTGTGTGCTTACTGTTATATTTTCTTCTAAATCTCTGATAAGATCCTCTGTTTCATCTAACCTGCTGTTGATTCCTTCAAATGCATGACCCATTTCAGATGTTGTTCCTCATTTCTCATTGGTTCCTTTTATGGTTTCTATGTCATTTTTAATGCTTACTTTCTCATTGTTTAAGTTCTCACTGAGATCATCCATTCTTCCTTAAACATCCTCATAGCTATTGTTTTAAACTCTGCAACTGGTATCTTTGTTGCTTCGTTTCATTTTTTCCCTGGATATTTCTCTTGTGGTTTTTGATAATTGTTGTTTGTGTTTTTTTTTGTTTCATTTGGGGCATATTTCTTTGTCCCTTATTTTGTCTGCTTTTTAAATTTGTTTTTCTCACTGTATTGGGTAGATCTGCTATGACTCTCAGAATTGTTGTGATAGCTTTATGATGGTGTCTTGTTTGGTTTAGTGTCCCGATCTTCCAGATCACCAGGAATGTTTTTTGTGGGTTATGTACACCCCCTATCATAGTTGAGTCTTGAATGCTATTGTCCCCTTTGTGGATGGACTTAACCCTTCAGGCTGTGTGACTATAAGGGTGAACCTTCATTACTGTGTATGAGACTCTGTGCAGGGCTGCCAGTGGAGGCAGAGTTTGTTCCCAGTGTATCTGGGGCCTGTTGCATACCTCTTTGGGAGTTCTGCTCATGTGGCTAATTTGGTTGAGCTCTGGTGTGGTCTGAAGCTCACTATTGGTTGTGTGGGTTCTGGGTTCACATGGGCAGACCTCCATTGCAAGTCAATATAAAAAAGTTGTGTGTAACCAGCTTTGGGCTACCTGTGTGTTGCTACCATACTATTCACTGTTTCTGGTTGCATCTACTGGGTTTGGGTGTGCATGGGAGGGGCTAAGCTATGTACAAGGTTGGAATTCCTCTGATTGATCTGAGATAAGCACAGATCAATAAAATGTGCAAGGATCCCTGAGGTCTGCTTCTACCTGTTGACTATTCCACCATGCCCTGATTTTTCCTGGTCTTCCTCCAGAACCCTTTGAAAAAAAAGAAGAAAAGAAAAGAGAGAGAGAGAGAGAGAGAGAGAGAGAGAGAGAGAGAGAGAGAGAGAGAGAGAGAGAGAGAGAGATGAAGAAAGGAAGGAAGGAAGGAAGGAAGGAAGGAAGGAAGGAAGGAAGGAAGGAAGGAAAGAAGGAAAGAAGGAAAGAAGGAAAGAAGGAAAGAAGGAAAGAAGGAAGGCAGGCTATAGAATGGGCCAGGCTGGCTGCAACCCACAGACCCTTCCACAAAGTACAAACTTGATAGTGTGGGGCCACTTGAGTCAGGAAGATGGGGCTACTGATTCTCTTACTGGGAAATTGGTAAAAACAACAACAACAAACAAAAACACACACAAAACAAATAAATAAACAAACAAAAGGAGGGGTGCTTTGATGTGGGGAGGGAAGTGTCCCCTACTACAGAGCCATACCACTTTGTCTCTGCCTGATTATCCAGTACTAGCTCCCCCAGAAGGAATGCAATAAGGTTCAGGTTAGGAGCCAGCAGCCATTCCCACTGCAACAGCAAGCTCAGCAGGGCGGGACCACCAAGGCTCAGGAAGACAGATGAAAATATTCTATTGATACCATTGGGGATAGTGTCAGCTGAATTTGGATTAGTGGGACAAGCACACTGCTTCAACCTCTGCTTCACAACCTCACAACCCAACACCCATCTGAGTCTAGGACATAATCCTCTGAAGGAGACACTCTCCAAAGGACCCAGCTCTGAGGAGTACTCCTTTTTCTCTAGGGAACTTAGCTCAGCAGGGCTGGGCCACTGGGACTTGGGAGGACAGATAAAAATATTCCTCCATTGGGGATGGTGCTGGCCAAGCATGCAAGAGCAGGGGGAGGGGGCAAGTACTTTGCTTCTTCTTTACTCTGCAGCTGCACAACCCAGTACTGTTTGAGTCCAATACAAGAGCCATTGATGGATACACACTTCGAAGTTCCCATCCCCTACCCCCTACAGAACTGAGCTCAGTAAGATGAGGCCACCAGGCCTTGGGAGGACATATCAAGACAAACTTCCATTCAGGTTGGTACCAGTCAAGCCTGTAGGAGGGGTGAAAGACTGGTACTTGATCCAAAAGCCACACAGCTCTATGCTCTATGACTGTCTGAATGTTCACCTAGAGCATCTCCAGAAAAAGGGCACACCAAAGGTCCCTGTGGAGTGAAACCAATATACCTTTCTGCAAGACTCAAACTTGGCAGGGTGGCGTTGCCAATAGTTGGAAGTCTGGATTAGTGCAGTCCCCAGGCTGGCATTGTAAGAATAAGAGTCTCAGTGCTGGGATCATGGCACCTGAGGGCAGCACTGGAATTAAGAATGGAGCCTTAGTGGCTGACCCTCCAGATCTCTCCTCAGAGCCACACCACCCAGATATTCTCTTTATTACTCCTATATGCCCTGAGTTGCCTTCCCTCTACCAGAGCCCTAAGTTGGTGTCCAAGAGCAAGATCCTGTGATATTGTCTTATAAGAGAACATTTTGATTTCTAGCAGTCTCCCTCCTCTTCTAAGTGAACAGACTACTTGCAGGTTTTTGCTGCCAGGTGCTATTCAGGCCCTATTACCAGCACTGTTGCTATAGGTTGGGATTCTTGGCATGAGGTTCAGACCCCACACACTTATGAAAGATTTTGCAGCCAAGATATCCCTTCTGCTTCTCAGCTGCTATACATGGGTGTAGCGGCCAGCCCTCTCAGTCTCTCTGCCATTGTTAACAGTCTGTTTATGTGGTATATCATAATTCAATAATTTCCCATAGAGAAACCATCTTTGCATCCTTAAAATAAATCCCACTTGATCATGATGTATGGTCTTTTTCATGTGTTGTTGAATTTCTTGCTAATACTTTGTTGAGGATTTTTGTATCTGTGTTCATTAGTGATATAGTGAATTATTTTTTTAGTAGTAGTATTACTACATCGTTTTGGTATCAGTTCAATGATGGCCTTATATAATTAGTTTGGAAGCTTTCCCTCCTTTTCTGTTTTATTTTTAATAGTTTGAGAGTTCCTAGCTATGAGAACCCCCTACCTCCTACAGAACTGAGCTCAGGTATTAATTATTTAACTGTTTTTTGTTATTCACCTGTGAAGCTATATGGTCCTGTGTTTTTGAATGTTGAAAGCTTTTTGATTATTGATTCTATTTCAGTATTAGTAATTGGTCTGTTCATATTTTTCATTTCTGTATCAGCCTTAGAAAATTGCATGTTTATAGGAATTTATCTATTTGTTCTAGGTTGGCTAGTATGTTGACATATAATTATTCAAGTATTCTCTTAAAATTCTTCATATTTCTGGGTTGGTTGTTACCTATCCTCTTTCTGATTTTATTTATTTGGGCCCTCTCTTTTTTTCTTGATGAGTCTGGCTAAATTTTTTATCAATTGTGTTTCTCTATTATCAAAACTTTATCATTTTTAAAAAATTAGATATTTGGTTCATTAATGTTTTGATTTACTTAGTTTCGACTTAATTTGTTTTTCCACTGGTCTTTGCTATTTCCTTCCTACTACTCACTTGGCTTTTTCATTCTTCTCTTTCCAGCTTTTCTAGGTATAATTTCCGGCATTTTATTTTATATTTTTCTTTTCTGAGGCAGGTTTGTATTGCTATAAATTTCCTTATTCAAATCGCTTTTGATGGGTCTCATAGATGATGTATTATTTTTAAATGTCCTCCATGATGTCCTTTTTTAAAAAAATTTTTAAATAAATCTTTATTTTTCATATTATTACAGGTGTTTCTCCCCCCATATCTCCACTCCACCTGATTCCCCACTCCAACCCAAGCCCTTACTCCCCCTCTACTGTCTTCATCCATAGGTGTAAGATTTTTGTCCAATCTCTTCCTGAAAACCTCACCCTCCATTCCCCCTGAAAATTGTCAGTCCACTCCCTTTCTATGTCCCTGATTCTATTATATTCATCAGTCCATTCTGATCATCAGATTTTTTTTATTCACTTGATTTTTAGATTTACTAGTTGATAGGTATGCATTTGATGTCATTTTGCTGTTTATAATTTTTATCTTTACTGTTTTCTTCTTCCTCTTCTTAAAGAATACCCTTCAGCATTTCATGTAATCCAGGTTTGGTGGTGATGAACTCCTTTAGCTTTTTCTTGTCTGTGAAGCTCTTTATCTGACATTCAATTCTGAATGACAGCTTTTCTGGGTAGAGTAATCTTGGTTGTAGGTTCTTGCTGCTCATCACTTTGAATATTTCTTGCCACTCCCTTCTGGCCTGCATAGTTTCTGTTGAGAAATCAGCTGACAGATGTATGGGTACTCTCTTGTAGGTAATTATTGAAAATTGTTTTTCTCTTGCTGCTTTCAAGATTCTCTCTTTGTCTTTTGCCCTTGGCATTTTAATTTTGATGTGTTTTGGTGTGGTTCTCTTTGGATTCCTTTTGTTTGGGGTTCTGTGCACTTCCTGTACTTGTAAGTCTATTTCTTTCACCAGGTAGTGAAAGTTTTCTATCATTATTTCTTTCAATAGAACTTCAATATCCTGCTCTCTCTCTCTCTCCTTCTGGCATCCTAATAATTCGGATGTTGGTATGCTTAAAGTTGTCCCAGATGCTCCTTACATGATCTTCATATTTTTGTATTCTTTTTCCTTGTTCTTCTGGTTGGGTGATTTTTGTTTCCTCATATTTCAGATTTTTGGTTTGATTCTTGGAATACATTTATTTACAGTTGAGCATATATATATATATATATATATATATATATATATATATATAATTTAAGAGAGTGTATGCTTAATTTCTGACTGGTCCTTTTCCATTTTTTTTTTTTCGTATTCTCATTAAGGTCCTTGAAGGTCTCACTTAGCTCCTCAGAGGTCTCATCAAGTTTATTGGCAGTTTTTAGAAGATTCTTGAGTAACCTTATAAATGTGGTTTTGAACTCTATGTCCAGTAATTAGCTTTCCTCCATTTCTTTCATTTGTGACATGTTTCTTTGTCTCTGCATTTTAGCTGCTTCTCTGAGTTCATGGAGTAGCTTTGTGTGGTACGTTACCTATAGGCCGTGGTATGTGACCTCAGCCTTCCCAATCACCTTAGATAGATGCTCTTGGTACACCCCTTTGTGGGCTGAGTGCAAAGCCTTGGTGTAATTAAGCCTTGATTGCTGTTGGTACACTGGGAGAATTGATTTCTAGGCCAATTGTCTGTGAGGACCGGCTGTGTCTATAAAGGAAGAACTGCTGTGCTGGAGACACGCTTTGTTTCAATGGGGCTTTGGTGCTCACCGAGTCCATCTCCTGAATATGTCACTTATTCGTTGTGAGTGGTTGAAATTGACCACTAGGAACACTGGCTTCTGGATCTCCAATGGGGTGCAGGTCAGCTACTGTCTGAGGCCACCCAGCAGGAGCTACAGTGAGAACTACAGTTTTCTCCTCTTTGCATGGGGCTTGGAGGTTTTGGACCTGTCTGACCAGGGCTGCAGTTTGTTAGGTTAAGCTGAGATAGGGCAGCCACTGTTTGGAGCTTGAGTAGGTTTGTAGGTTGTACAGGATGGGGTCTCAGGGAGTCACTAGGCGAGGGTGTGGCAAACAGCAATGGCTGCAAGTCAGCTGTCTGTGTCTCTGACCACATCCCCACATCCCACACCCCAGCACAGTAAACAATTATTCCTGCGTGCAGCTCTGCAAGCAAGCCACCCTCACTTTCTAACCTGATGGCAGACAGTCCAGCTTCTCCCCGTAGGAATTTGGGTCCCCCGCATTTCCTCAGAAATGGGATTTCAGAGCAATCAGGAACTTGTCTCCCTTCGGGTTGAAAAAAAGCAATGCTCTCTGCCATCCCGGTTTGCGAGAGCCTCTGAACCTCAGCTTTTCAGCACTTGTAAATGTCTCAATGCTCTTTTCTCTTTCCTTCTAGTTGTAGAACTTTCACTCAGCCAGTTTTCCTGTGGTTCTGGGTGATAGACATTTTGTCTTTTAGTTGTAGTTTTGAAATTGTTGTGCGAGGTAGCAGTTTAGGTGTTTACCTATGTTGCCATCTTGTTTCCTCCAGCCATGATGTCCTTTTTAACTCATTGATTGTTAATTGCATATTGCTTTGACTCCATATTTTTGTGTGTTTTTTTCTTCCAGTTTTCCTCTTGAATTGATTTCTAGTTTTCATACCATTATGATCAGTGAAAATTCTTGATATGATTTTGTAGCTGGAGGTTTGGGTGGGTGGAATTCCTCCATTGCTAGTGGGATTGGGGTTCTTGTGTTACTGGTGGAATTAGAATTTACAGAGGCCCCAAAAATGTTTGCATGGAATTATATTCCTTGGTTAAAAAACCCCATGTCCCTTAAACACATCCTACAAATTATGAAGCTGGGAGTTCAGCTAAGGCAGACCCAGTATCCAGAGTTTCCTTTCCATAATTGAATTGAATCTGATGTAGCATCAGGCTAGATTAAGTCCATTAATTCAGTATGTGGGTCCCACATGGCTTTAAGCCACATGGTGAGTAAAGAACTTGTATGTTCTGTAGGTCAGGAGTCAGGTGTGAGCCGCAAGAGAGCAAGAAGGAACTCCCTTTCTTTAGGAGTTAAGTATCTCAGATTTTGTGCCCTTGCAGTGGTCATGCCTATTCTGGACACTGACTCACTCCCAGGTGTGATTGACAGGTAAGCATCTTCCCAAGTCACCTATACCTTACTGAGAATGCGTCTACTGTCCTGTCCCTTCCTACATTGATCTGTGGGAAATAGACTTGTTAAATGCAGCTATCTGGCAAAGCTGTTTAAATGTCATGCTTATGTTATCTAGTATCTCCTTTGCTCCTTTCCTGTTACATAATAATCAGATTATTATCATGGCACCAACTTCACTCTTATTAAAGTTATTGAGACTTGTTATGTGGTCAAACATTAGTCTATCCTAGAAAATGTTCCATGTGTGCTTGAAATGAATGTGTATTCTGTTTTGGGGTTGAATCATCTGTTAATATGACTTTGAATATATTGTGCCTTACCCTTTTGAAAATTAAATTCCCTTCTGTATATTCAGTTCATCTGGAATAATATGTCACCTAAGGCCACTATTTCCCTGCTTGATTTCTGTCTAGATAACCCATTCATTGTTGTAAGTGGAGTGTTGAAATCCCCTATTGTTATTGCAATACTGTTGATATCTCCCTTTATATATTCCAGTATTTTCTTTATGGCCCAGGGCATGGCTCAGTGGTTGAGCATAAACCTATAAATAAGGAGATCAAGTTCAATACCCAGTCAGGGCACACACCTGGGTTGGGAGCTTGATTTCCAGTGTGGAGCATGCAAGAATCATCTGATCAGCGATTCTCTCTCATCATTGATGTTTCTATCTCTTTACCACTCCCTTCTTCTCTGAAATCAATAAAAAAATACTTTTTAAGAAATGTTTTCTTTTTGTAGTTAGGTGTTCCTATTTATTTAGTGCATAGATGTTTACATGTTATATACTCTTGTTAGCTTGATCCCTTTATCATTATCTAAAGCCCTTCTTTATCTCTTGATAGTCTTTGTTTTAAAGTCTATTTTGTCTGATATAACTGTCACTACCTTAAATTTCTTTTCATTTCCATTTTCCTGAAATGTCTTTTTTCCATAATGTCACTTTTAGTCTGTGTATATCATTCAATCTGAGGTGAGTCCCTTATATTAAGCATATGCATGGATCTTGTTGTTGTTGTTGTTGTTTTTTTTATCAATTAAACCACTGTATGTTTTTTATTGAAACATTTAGTCCTTTAAATTTAAACTAATTATTGGTTAGTGTAAAATATTTCCACTTTATTAATTGTTTTCTGAATGTTTTTTGTAGTTTTTCTGTGTTCATTTCCTTTTCTCTTGCTGTCTTTTCTTATATGTTGAGGCTTCTTTAGTTATTTATTTGAGTTCCATTCTCTTTATTAATTTTTGTCACTATTATAGGTTTTGGTTTGTGGTTACCATGAGATTCATATATAACAATGTGTATAGCAGTTTATTCTAAGTGGATGTTCACTTAATTTTGAACATATTCTACAAATACTTCAAACTACTCATTTCCCATGTTTATGTTTTTGACATTATATTTTACACCTTTTATGTGTGTTGAATCCCTTAATTTAAAATTGTAGCTTCACATGTTCTTAAAAATTTTGTATTTTCACTTTCAAACTAAGTTTATAATTGATTGATCTACTTATTTTACTAAATATTGGCTTTATCGACAATATTATTTTCTTTCTTATAATTTTTTTATTTTTATTTTTGGAATTTTCTTTTTCACTTAAAGAAGTACCTTTAACATTTTTTTATGTAGTGTTGGTTTAGTGGTATTGAACTCTTTTAAGTTTTGCTTGTCTGAGAAATTATCTCCCCTTTAATTTTGAATAATAATATTGCTGGGTAGACTATTTTTATATGTAAGTTTTCTCTTTTTATGACTTTGAATACATTGTGGCTTTCCCTTCTGCAAAGTTTCTGTGGGGGAAAAATCATCTGTACTCATTATTCATAAAAAATTTTTGTCAATAAAAATAAGGAATTGTGTTTTCTTGCAAAGTACAAAATAAACACATAAATGGACATTTTATAACTAGTGTTTTTTTTTCTTCTAAACAGTCTATACTTTACCTTATTATTTAAAGGTAAAGTAATTACAATGGAAAATTCTGTAAAAAGTTTCAACTTAGAAATTTGAAAGAAAACGATCAAATTTTTGTTGTAATTTAATACTGTAAACAAAGTCCTTATTAACATATTATTAATAGACTAGAGGCCTGGTGCACAAAAATTTGTGCATGGGGTTGGGGTTGGGGGTGTTCCTCAGCCCAGCCTGCACCCTCTCCAATCTGGGACAGTCAAGGGATGTCCAGCTGCCCATGAAGGCCTGATCCTGGTAGGATAGGGCCTAAATGGGCAGTCGGACATCCCACTCACAATCCAGGACTGCTGGCTTCCAACTGCTCACCTGCCTGCCTTCTTGATTACACCTAATAGCTTCTGGCTACCAGCCTGACCACCCTCTAACCACTCCCTGCCAGCCTTATTCATACTTAACTACACCCCTGCCAGCCTGCTTGCCCTTAACTGCCCTTCCCTGCAGGCCATGTCCCCCCAACTGCTCTCCCCTGTACACCTGGGTCCTTCCTCCAACTGCCCTTCCCTTCAGGCCTGGTGCCTACAACTTCCCTCTCCTGCTGGTCTGGTCACCCCTAACTGCCCTCCCCTATAGGCTTGATTACCCCCAACTACCTTCCCTTGCAAGTTTGGTCCCTCCCAAATGCCCTCCCCTGTTTGCCTGATTGCCCACAACTGCCCTCCCTTGCAAGCCTGGTCCTTCCCAACTGTCCTCTCCTGCTGTCCATCTTGTGGTGGCCATCTTCTGTCCATATGGGGGCAGGATCTATGACCACATAAGGGCGACCATCTTGTATGTTGGATTGACAGTAAATTTACATATTACTCTTTTATTAAATAGGATAGAAGCCTGGTGCATGGGTGGGGACAAGCTGGTTTATCCTATGGGTGTCCCGGATCAGGGTGGAGGTTCCCATGGGGCATGGAGTGGCCTGGGCAAAGGGCCTGTGGTGGTTGGCAGTCTAGCCACGCCCCCTGATGACCCAAGCATAGGCCCTGATATCTGGGATTTATTTATCTTCTATAATTGAAACTTTGCAGCCTTGAGTGGAGGAAAGCTTGGGTCCTCCATTGTCTAGGAAATGCAAGCCTCCTGTCCACTCTGTGGCCACAGCCATCTTGGTTGGGGTTAATTTGCATACTCGCTCCTGATTGGCTGCTGGGTGTGGCTTGTGGGTGTAGCAGAGTAATGGTTACTTTGCATATTATTCTTTTATTATTGTAGATAGCATTATTTGGGGTTATTTTCTGAAAAATAAACTTTTTCTTACCTGATGGGAGCATTAGTAAAAGAATATTCATGTTTCAGGCATAACAGATAACATAAAAAAAATGATATCATAAATATTTTTGAGAAAACTGAAACAACTGAGAGTGTTTTTATTTGAAATGGGGTCCTTCCACAAAATCGCAAGAAAAGCATTTTGGGGATCAACAAATAGAAGAATGTAATATAATGGTAAGATTTATTGGAATAGATATAAAATATTGCCCCAGCTTCCAAGTGTCTCATCTCCATCCATCTTGCTGGGGAAAAAGTTCAGCCTTGTTTTTATCCATCCCAGAAGCAGGACTGGAGTACAGAAATTCTGTGCTATTGGTTCAGTCCATGCCAAAGCTCAGTCCAATTCTCTCTTCCCAGTTGTACTCAGTCCAGTGCTGCATTTCAGTACCAAGTACCCAAGCTGGTGCCATGTGTGGAGCCAGTGCAGCTGCCAGATCCAAACTTAAGGGCCTGCTTGGGGCCCATGCAAATACTGGGCCCCCTCTGGTTGCTATGGAGAGAGAATATGCAAACGATTGGGCAATTAAACCCATGTTACAGGGTGAGAGTGAGAACAAGACAGAGAAAGCATGTGAGCACTTTAAGTTTTCATTATATTACCCTGGGCTTGGGAGGGACCAGGTCTCTTTCAAACTAACCAATCAATTTTGTAATTCTTCTTGGACTTGTGCTGAGCCCTTGCCCTAACTAGACCATTTACTTGACATTCCAGGGTTGTGTCCCTTATCCAATCCAATCCTTTTCGCAGACTAGACACTTCCTCCTTACCTTTGTCATCTGGACATGTACCAAACACAAGAATTTCTGCTCCTTTTTTTATTGCTTCCTCAGTAATCCTGGTTAATTAGTGCCTTTTTGGGGGTTAGATCCCAAGGTGGGGAGCTCATGAATGCTTCAATTTTCTAGTGAAGCAGGCTTTTTTTCCAAATCTGCTTCCTAGTTTATTTTGTTTAATATCTGCTTACCTTTGTTTCTTTCCTTTATTAGTATTAACTAGCTACCTACACTAACAGTAACACTAGAGTATAAGATAAGTTGGTGTGTTGTTGATAATTTTTTATCCCCCCAGCTTTATTAAGATGATATTGATTATAAATTTAAGGTATACAAATAATTTGATACAGATATGCATTACCAAAAGGTCACCACAATAGGGCTATCATGGCCATCACCTCACATAGTTATCTGTTTTTGGTGTGGTGAGAACATTTAAGGAGTATTCTCTAGCATCTCTCAGGTATATAGTACAGTATTGTTAACTTATATTCATCATATTGGACATTAGGCCCCCAGAAATTATTAATCTTATAACTGAAATTTCATACCCTTTAACTACTTCCTCCACTCCCCTCCCAATCCCTGGCAACCAGCATTCTACTCTCTATCTATAGGAATTTGACTTTCTTAAATTTTACATATAAGTGATAACATTTAGTATTTGTCTTTCTCTGTCTGATTTATCTCTTAACATAATGCAGCTGCTGATGGACTGGATAGCATGTGTCAGAGTAAACTGAAGAGAGTATTGGTGGGTTTTGGTCAGTAGATATAAAACTAGAAGGAATTGGAATGACATAAACCAAACCAGTGGAACCCTGTTATCTCAAAAGCAAAGGGCAGTGGTTGAAATGGAGTCACTGAAATATGTTAAAAAATCGTGATATTTAATATAAAAGATGATCAATAAAATAAATTCTAGGAATGCTGTTAGAATGCTAAGTAAAATAGACAAAGGAAAGGATATACAAAAACAAGTATAAGCGTATCTACATTCTTCACTTATTTGTGAAAGCACTCAGAGAATCTCATCATGTCTGAGTTGAATTCAGTTATATTATACAATAAAAATATTCCTAAAAACAGGAATGCAATTTAAGACAGAAAAGAAATTGCCCTGAAATTTCAATACTCAAGCAAAATAAAGGCCGGGGTAAGCGCAAGATTAAGAAAGGTAGATATTGCATTTTACCTCTTTATTATATAGGCCCATGAACTGAAGGGTCTTGGGTTCTACTCTGGTGAAGGACATATGGCTCAGTTGTAGAATCCTCCCTGATCTGGGCCGTGGTCAAGGATCCAGCAGTAGGCAACCAATTTATGTGTTTCTTTCACATTGCTATTTCTTTCTGTTTTTTCCTCTCTCTTCCACTCTCTAAATATCAATGGGAATATCCTCCAGTGAGGATAAAAAAAATTACTTGTTGTTTCTCTTCTTATTTATAATATGAATGAATAAGATATGGATAATGTTATCATGACCAAGATAACCAACACATAATTTACCCCTTAATGTGCCTCAGATGTTTTTGTTTGTTTGTTTTTTTGAATAGTCAGTACTATGTAGACATTTGGTGCGGACGGAGTTACTAGTGAGAAAAATAAATGGCAATGGGGTGTTTTCAAAAAGATATATTATAGATGTCAATAGTAATGGCCTCATAGTCCAAATTCTTAATGTGTATTCAATTGCATTGAATTGTTCCCTTGATTGTAGTGCCATAACAATTGCATTTTATTTGATACAGAGACAAAAACCTCTGTAAATAATATCTACTGTATCAGAATAAAAGATATTAAATGAAGCTGGAAATAAATTACTTTCTTGTAGTGCAGTTCTCAGTGATCATAAACATATATATGTGAATGATAATAAGATAAGCTATATTCAACATTAACTTATCTATTAAAATTCATGTATTCTACTACAAAAAAGCATTGCTTAGTAATATCATTTAAACTAGTTTTACATATTAACTTTGACACCAACATATTATAGAGGAAGAATTTTTTGATACTTTTGTTCTCAATATAATTCCCTTACTCTAAAGACTTACTGCAAATCTTTGCTCTTATCTTTGTTCTGTCATCTAGAGACAAATTCATCATTGTTTCATTTTCCCATGTACATTAAGAGTGTATTGTTTATTACTCTTGTTTACAAGTCATCTTGCAAGACAACTTTGGAAATAAAAATTCGTTGTACTTTACTAGCCCCTAGGTTAAGGAAATATGTAGTGATTGAAAATTTAGAAACCCATAAATGTCCAAATATCATCAAAGAAAAGAAGACTATAAAAGCTCCACTGTTGAGCTCTTTCTAACTTGAATTGATTTTATTGGTGTATCCTTTTTTTTAATTTAATAAATCTTTATTGTTCAGATTATTACAATTGTTTCTCCTTTTCCCCCCCATAGCTCCCCTTCACCCAGTTCCCACAACACCCTCTGCCCTTATCCCAACCAACTGTCCTCATCCATAGGTGTAAGATTTTCTAAAAATATATTTTATTGATTTTTTACAGAGGAAGAGAGAGGGATAGAGAGAGTTAGAAACATTGATGAGAGATAATCATCGAACAGCTGCCTCTTGCTCACCCCCTTCTGGGGATGTGCCCACAACCAAGGTACATGCCTTGATTGGAATTGAACCTGGGACCTTTTAGTCCGCAGGCCGATGCTCTATCCACTGAGACAAACTGGTTTCAGTGTTGTAAGATTTATGTCCAGTCTCTTCCCGCATCCCCTACACCCCTTTCCTCCTGAGAATTATCAGTCCACTCCCTTTTCATGCACCTGATTCTATTATATTCACCAGTTTATTCTATTCCTCAGATTTTTAATTCACTTGATTTTTAGATTCACTTGTTGATAGATATGTATTTGTTCTTCATAATTTTTATCTTTATCATTTTATTCTTGTGGGTCAGGAGCTTTCGGTTCCCTCTAGCTA
The DNA here is from genome assembly GCF_964339955.1 of Pipistrellus hanaki. Classification (NCBI taxonomy): domain Eukaryota; kingdom Metazoa; phylum Chordata; class Mammalia; order Chiroptera; family Vespertilionidae; genus Pipistrellus; species Pipistrellus hanaki. The sequence continues at coordinate 80,127,470 of NC_140524.1, forward strand.
AAGAAAGCCAGCTATACACTCAGCAGTCTGTCCTCTCTGTACACACTAGCTCGAGTGCCTCCAGACCTCTGCCTTTCATGGCTCTTCTGAGTTTCTGCCTGACAGTCCAGATTCCCTCCATCAGAGCCTGGGTCCCCAGGGGCTTGCCCAGAACTGGGGTTCAGTGCAGTCAGGAGTTTCTGACTCTCTCCCAAAAGGGAAAGCCAGTGGCAACGTCAGCAGTCAGTCCTCTCTGCACGCACTCATGCCCGTGCCTTGAGACCCGTGCCCTTCACAGCTCCCCCAAGTATCTGTGTGCTTTTCTCTGTACCTGACAGTCCAGATTCTCCCTGTATGAGATTGGGTCCACAGGGTCTCACCCAGAACTGGGGTTCAGTGCAGTTGGGAGCTTCCTTCTCCCTCCCTCCAGAGAATGCCATCCAGTCTTCAGCTACCCTTCCTCTGTGTGTGTGTGTCTCCATACATCAGCACTTTTCAGCTCCTCTGAGTCTCTGTGAGCTTTTTTATTCCCTTCTAGTTGTAGAATTTCCACTCAGCCAGCTTTCCTGTGGCTCTGGATGATGTCCCTTCTGTCTTTTAGTTATAGTTTTGAAATTGTTGTGCAAGACATCAGTTTAGGTGCTTACCTATGCCGCCATCTTGGTTTCTCCCTCTTATTGGTGTATCCTGATAGCTGGGTTTGAATTTCTGCAGCTGAGTGGTCAAAAGAGCAGATTAGACTGGTTCACTATATATCAATACCTGCTCATTAAGGTATTTAACTTAAAAGGATAAGTAACATTATTGTGGATATAAATTTTGGAGTTATTCAGTGCTTATCTTTTCTGGCTTAGAATGACTTAGTGCACAAATTACAAATCAGTATTCTTGTGCATTTTGGTTAGCCTTATTTGAAAACTGATGAAAATATGAGATTTCTATCTCATAAGGAAATGTCAGGTATTTCAAGCTAGTTTTGTGCACTCTAGACAATCTGGACACATCAACTACTCCTCTCCTATCATTATTCACTTAAAAGAAGTTTTGCCCTGTACATTTATGTAGCACATGCTAATATTAAGTAATTTAATTCTTAGACCCAAATAGAGTAGAGGTCATTGTGGGTATTTCCCCTTTATTATATATTTTTAAATGTTTGAAAAAACAACAACATTGATAATATATATGTAAAAATCCTATCAAACAAAAGCCTAATATGCAAATTGACTGTTACTAAAACACATAAGATGGCTGCCCCCATGTTGTCAAAGATGGCTGCCCCCATGTGGACACAAGATGGCCACCACAAGATGGCCTGCAGGAGAGGGCAGTTGTGGGTGATCAGGCCAGCAGTGGAGGGCAGTTGTGGGTGAGCAGGCTAGCAGGGGAGGGCAGTTAAGAGTGACTGGGCTCTCAGAGGAGGGCAGCTGTGGGCAAACAGGCTAGTAGAGGAGGATAGTTGGGAAGGACAAGGCTTGTAAGGGAGGGCAGTTGGGGGTGACAAGGCCAGCAGGGGAGGGCAGTTAGGGTTGACCAGGCCTGCATGGGAGGGCAGTTTGGGGCCACCAGGCTGGCAGGGGAGGGCAGTTATGAGTGACCAAGATGGCAGGGGATGGCTGTTGGGAGGGACAAGGCCTGCAAGGAAGGGCAGTTGCGGGAGATCAGGACTTCAGGGGAGGGCAGTTAGGGGTGACCAGGCTGGCAGAGGAGGACAGTTGGTGGTTACCAGGCCTGCAGGGGAGGAAAATTGTAAGGGACAAGGCCTGCAGGGCAGGTCAGTTAGGGGCAACTAGGCTGTCAGGGGAGATCAGTTAGAGGCAATCGGGTCAGCATGGGAGGGCACTTAGGGGCAACAAGGATGGCAAGGGAGGGAAGTTAGGGGTGACCAAGCCAGCAGCGGAGGGCAGTTGGGAGTGATCAAGCTTACAGAGGAGGACAGTTAGGGGAGACCAGGCTGGCAGTGGAGTGGTTTGGGGTGATCAGGCTGGCAGGCAGAAGTGGTTAGGGGCAATCAGGAAGGTAGGCAGGAGAGTGGTTGGGAGCCAGAAATCCTGGATTGTGAGAGGGATGTCCCAGATTGTAGAGGGTGCAAGCTGGGCTGAGGGATATCCTCTACCCTGTGCATGAATTTCATGCACCAGGCCTCTAGTTAAAATATAATAATATACTAGTAAATGCCAGTGAACTCACTATGCATCTCAAGAACTTAAAGATAATTAAAAATTTACATCCTTTCTACTTTTCTTCTACCTCCCCATAAAAGGTAACTACTCATCAATTTTTTGTGTTTTGCTTTCCATTGTATTTTTATATTACTTGTTTTAAGGTATATATTTATTTACAGAAACATTAAATGCCAAGACTGGAATGCACCTTTGAGATCATCTAGATCAACTCAATCTTTTATATAAGAGAAACTGAAATGCATAGAAGACAGAATGAGGATCTCTAGCCTTTTAGTGCAAATTTAATCCCTTGGAAGTTTGAAACAATGCTAAAATTTTATGAATTTACTCTTTGTTTATTGATAACTCCAATAATAATAATTGATTTTAAAATACTTAAGAAAACTTGGTGCTATAATTCTCAAATTAAAGTTATTTATAACTTAAAAATATAAAAGACGAAAAATAAATCAGGGTATTTTGAAGTGAAATGGTATAGGGTTGAATTCATGAAAGCTAAGCCAGAAGCCCAGGCCCTTAAATTGCATTCCTCTAGAGATGTGATCTTTTTGATTTCTTTAAAAATGTTAGGATGTCAAGTTGCTATTTATTCTCAATAATTTTATTTCAAAATAAAATGATGTTTATTTTTCTCCTCCTAAAAAATACTATATGTAGCCCTAACCAGTGTTGCTCAGTGGATAGAGCATTGGCCTGCAGACTAAAGGGTCCTGGGTTGGATTCCAGTGAAGTCCATATACCTTGTTTGTGAACATATCCCAGTAGGGGGTGTATAGGAGGCAGCTGATCAATGTTTCTCTTTCATCCATGTTTCTAACTTTCTATCCCTCTCCCTTCCTCTCTGTAAAAAAAAATTAATAAAATATATATTTTTTAAATTTATATATATATATATATATATATATATATATATATATATGAAAGTACTTACAAAAATTTGCTTATAGATCAAAATTATATGTATTACATATTAGTATCTGAATTACATTATAAATCCAGAGTATCAGTACCATTAGAAAATAACAAACTTTAAAAATGTGGAGTAAATTCTTTAGAAAGGAAACAACTCAATGAAAAATTATTTCTGATGGAAATATTAATTTGCTATTATTTTTTAATAATTATACTATAGGCCCAGTGCACAAAATTCGTGCACTGGGAGAGTGAACCTCAGCCTAGTCTCTGTACCCTCTCCAACCTGGGACCCCTTGGGAGATGTCTGACTGCCAGTTTAGTCCCTCTCACAATCTAGAAGTGTGGGCTCCCAACTGTTTGGCTGCCTGCCTATCTGATTACCCCTACTTGCTTCTGCCTGCCAGCCTGATCACACCCCAACTACTCCTCTGCCAGCCTGATCAACACCTAACTGCTCCCCTGCAGGCCTGGTCCCCCACAACTTCACTCCCTTGCCAGACATCTTGTGGTGGCCATCTTGTTACCACATGGAGTGGCCATCTTGTGCAAGGTCATAATGGTCAATTTGCATATTACCTCTTTATTATATAGGATTGTTGCACACATTAAACTAGTGTGTGGAACTAGTCAGCTAATGTGATAAATTCAAGTCTGTGTGTATTTTCAGACCAACTAAGTACAGTATTAATTTTGAAAATAGTCCCCAGAAATTGTATCATATTAGTCCTTTGCTATCACAGTCATCTCCTTATATAATTGATAACCTGAGATTTCTTTTTGATAGCTTCTCATGATTACACTTCATATTTTGGCTACTGGATTTGTGTAAGAGGCAATTTAGGTAAAATGGTACTAATTTATCTAAACAATAACCTGTACTAAAGTTTCCCAAAATTTTAAAAAGACATGGGTGCTTTGTAAACATATCACAATGTATTTCTAATTGTTTATCAACTGAGACTCTTTAAACTGGAGCATCTTTCTCTCTTAGCCAGAAAATTTAAGGAATCTGAATCAACCCTTTTGTAAATTGAAAACTCAGTATTTGATTTATTTGTTCTTCAATTCATAGTTTTGCCCACAGTTCAATCTTACTAATTTGTATTAATAGGGAGATAGTAAGTCTGAAATATGGACTAGCAATGACTAATAGAACTTTCTGCTACTATGGATATGTTTTTTCATGCTGTTCAATATGATAGCCTCTAGCCATATGTGATCACATATCACTTAAAATATGGTTGCTATGCTTGAAGAATTTAATTTTTAATTTTATTTATTTAAATAATTTATATAGCAACATGTTTCTAATGGACAGCTCACACAAATAATTAATAAAAGTTTAATTTTCTGCTTTTCAAGAAATAAGGATGTAACCATAGAGTCATCATACTGAACACATTTCCCTGCATTGATAAGCATTTGTAATTAGTATACTGTTTGTTTTGAAATAACCAATTTTAATCTAATTTCTTTTGTGAGTGAAAAAAATGAAAAAAGTTTGTATCTTCTTCACACATCATTTTTATAGAAAGGTGAAAGATATCTACACTTTATTACTTTAGTAATATATTCTAAATTTATTAGTGTAGATTTTCTGTTTTCTCATAAGGAGTAACAACAGAGAAGCAGACAATAACATGATTTTCATTAAACATAGGCATAATAATAGTAATTTTAATTACAAATAGAGGAAAAGCTACCAATAGAAATATTGGACCTTAAAATATTTAGTTCCTGTGATAACATTCTTAACTAAATACTCAGCATAACCATTTCTATGGTAGAAAAAGGGATCTGAGAATTAAGTTAGTCAGTGCCTAAATATTTTAGTAGTTAAAGTTTTACTGAGTTTCCATTTTCATTTAGAAAGCATAATTATGACAATAATAAGGACCTTCTATAAATATGTAAAATTTATCCTTGAAAATACTAGTTTTGCTAATGTCTAAATATTTCTTACAACTTGTTTGCAAAGTCAGCCCTGATTTTTCATGGAAAACTATAAAAAAAATAATGCTATTTGCAGATTGCTTTCCTAAAATTAAAAGAGAGCTTCTTTTCATTGATTCTGAAGAGTTTGCTTGGCTTCTAATCATGCAAAATTGAAAGCATGGCCAAACTGTCCTAAATATTGGGCCATAATTAAGGTAAAAGAGGCTTTTCATATACTCAGGTTGTAAATAGTAGCCCTATAGCAACTTAAAATGTGGAAATGGTGTGTGTGTGTGGGGGGGCGGGGAGGGTTATTCCTGATTATTTCAGGCATAATAGTCCTATGTGATAAGGCATTAGGAGACCATGTTGAAATAACTTCATCAAACAACTAACTCAGTTATCAAGAGTAAAAAGTGAATTGTGAATTCTCAAGTTTTATAGAGTACAAGAGCTTTGGGACAAGTGTGTTTGTCATTATGGTTAATTTGAACATACCTCACTAAAGAAAAGACCAGGGGAACTAGGCTGAGAACACAGCTGTACAGGCAGCTCAACTAATTGCCTCTCCATCCTCAACCTCATTTATCTTCATTTCTTCCCAATTATATCAAATTATCAATAGTCTCTGTTGCATCAGAGTCTTAATCCCCTTTATTCAGGCAGCATCAGAGAGTGGCAGATGAATTCTTGGAGGGAGTCAGGGTAAACAGCCATGAAATGCCACCTCTGGCAGATGGCATTGTTTACAAGAAATGTGACAAAACATTTGGAATTTGTAGCTGGGCATTGATATGAGGATGCAAGCTGTTAATATTTTTTAAAGATAATCAAGGTGGCACATGGTAAAAATAAAACCCATATTTTACTTTATCTTTAAAATATATTTCTTGATTTCTGAGAGGAAAGAAGAGAGATAGAAACATCAATTATGAGAAAGAATCATTGATCGGCTTCCTTCTGCATGCCCCACACTGGGGATCAAGCTTACAACCCAGGCATGTGCCCTGACCTGGAATCGAACCACAACCTCCTTGGTCAATGCTCAACCTCGGAGCCACACTGGCTAAGCTAAAACATATTTTAAAGATAAAAAATACAAAGATGAAGGTGTTAATATATGAAAATATTAATACATTTTTAGATGGTATATTCCCAACGAGTACTGTAGCCTTGAAATCTTTTTAGGCCATTATATTTTATGACAATAAATGGAATATTTTCATTTGAAATAAGGTACACACATTCTGTATCCAAGACAAAATATCATTGATTTTTCTTCCCAATCAAACAACAGACTGTACAATATTTATTTTGTCTACTGCCAAATTTAAAATATGCTTCAAAATTGGAAAACAAACTAAACATCAAAAAAGAAAAACAGATTAGTAAGAAAACAGTGTTTGGAAATATTTCTTTACTTGGAAAAATGTATGAATAATAATTTTTGTGTTATTTACAAATACCAGTAGTAGAAATGTAAATAATTTATTTTCATTTGATCAACAAACTTGTTTATTTGTAGGAATAATTACATAACACGTATATTTTTATGAATTTAACTTCCAGAAGCATGTGATCTGCAGGCATTTTGACATAGATGTAGCAGGCTAAATAAGTAAATGCATAAGAGTTACCTCTGAAATGAAATGGAAAATAACAAAATAGGACAACTTAGTATATTTTATTACCTGGTTAAATATATTTTTACAAGATTTGGTGGACTTTTCTCTTTTTCAATTTATCTTTATACTTGAAAGTAATTCAGATATACTCTTTTTTCCCCATTGACCCCTTCTAGCCCTCACCTGCCCCCTCTTCCAGGCCTTCACCACACTGTTTTCTGTGTTCATGAGTTAGCCATAGTTATTTGATTAATCTCTTACCACCCACCCAACCTGCCTACCCTCTGAGATTCATCAATATGTTCCATGTTTATGTTTCTGGATCTATTTTGTTCATCAGTTCATTTATTTATTTATCTATTTATTTATTACAATTTCACATATGAATGAGATTATGTGATACTTTTCTTTCATTGTCTGGCTTATTTCACTTAGCACAATATTTTCCAGGTCCCACCACACTGTCTTAAAAAAAAGTGTTTTTTTTGTTTTTTTTGTTTTTTGTTTTTGTTTTTACTGCTGCATAGTATTCTATGGTATAAATGTACCACAGTTTTGTGTTTTTTTTTTTAATCCCCTCATCTACTGATAGGCATTTGGGGTGATTCCAGATCTTAGCTGTTGTAAATTGAGCTGCTATGAAAATAGAGGTGCATACATACTTGCTGATTGGTGTTTCAGGTTCCTTAGGATATATTCCTAGAAGTGGGGTCACTGGGTCAAATGGGAGTTCCATTTTTTATTTTTTGAGGAAACTCCACACTGTTTTCCATAGTGGCTGCAACAGTCTGCACTCCCACCAACATTGTGCTAGGGTTCCTTTTCCTTCACATCCCCACCAGCACTTGTCATTTGTTAATTTGTTAGTGATGGACATTCTGACAGGTGTGAGGATTGATGTCTTCTTGTCTTTTAATTGGCATCTGTCTGACTTTAAGCATTTTTTCTTATGTCTCTTGGCCATCTGCATTTCTACTTTGGAGAAGTGTCTACATCCTTTTCCCATTTTTAAAATTTCATTGTTTTTCATCCTTTTGTTAAATTGTATGAGTTCCCTTTTTTTTTTGTATATTAACTCCTTATCAAATAAATCATTGACAAATATATTCTTCTATGCAGTGGGTTCCCATTTCATTTTGTTGATGGTTCCTCTTGCTATACAGAAGCTTTATATTTTGATGTAGTCACATTTTTAAATTTTCTCCTTAGTTTCCCTTGCCTTATGATATGCATCAGTAATCATATTGCTATGAGAGATGTCTGAGATTTTGCTGCCCATGTTTTCTTCTATGACTTTTATGGTTTTACAAATTATATGTGTTTTATCCATTTTGAGTTTATTGTTGTGTAAGGTGTAAGTTAGTGGTGTAGTTTTACTTTTTTGCATGAACCTGTCCAATTTTCCCAACACCATTTACTGAAGAGACTGTCTTGATTCCATTGTATGCTGTTGCCTCCTTTGTCAAATATTAATTGAACACAATGGCTTGGATTGATTTCTGGTGACTCTGTTCTCTTCCATTGCTGAATAGATTTATCTTTAACCTTTTATATAATAGAGCACCGCTTAAAGAGTGGGTTTCTCTTTCATCTTTGTTACCTACATACTAAGTGCTGACTTTCAATTGAATCAGTGTAAATTACATACCTCTCTGGGCGCAACCATCTTATGTTACAGGATCCCCACCTCTGCTGTGGGCACAGACATCTTGTGTTACAGAATTCCTGCCTTCGCTGTAGGGGCAGCCATTTTGTTACAGTGTGGTGGCCAATTTGCATATTCCCTCTTTATTTGATAGAATTATCAATAAATTCATTCACCCAGACAGTGACAGGCATATTTTTAAGTGTGACTGACTGATGTACAGATTTGGAATTGCTAAATTAATAGGCATATTTCAAATTCTTGGCAAGGCTTGGCAGTAAATACATCTGCTGAACCACTTGCTATATTGTTGGAAATAGCCCAGTAAAGTCACAATTGGCATTCTTTCTTTTCATTACATACCTGAATATATGTCTTAATGATAATATGTTTATATATATATATATATATATATATATATCCATACAAATAAATGTACTACCTGCAAAAATAATGGATTTTTACCATTGTGGACTACTTACTTAATTACTGGGGTCACTTGTAGTAGTATCATTAAAATAATGTATCCTATAGACAAGTTAATGATGTTAATAGCTAAAATATTTATTTTGTCTTTTATATTCCAAATAAATTATATTTAGTGCTTAATATTGCCCAATTTTGTGCTAAGTGTTTTACATGTTCTTTCTCAGTTAATCTTTATAGCAACCACAAAGTAGGTAGGTATTATAATATCTAGTAGAGGCCCGGTGCATGAAATTCATACATGCATAAGGTCCTTAGGCTTGGCTGGTTATCAGAGCCAGCCGGGGCCTTCCTTTCTTAGCTGCCAGCTGTGGACCAGGGACTTCCTTCTCCAGCTTCCAACTGCTGACCAGGGCTTCCCTTCCTTAGCTGCTGGCTGCCAGTGTGGGTCTTCCTTTCCCAGCAGCCTGCTGGGGCCTTCCTTCCTTCTATGCCTCCTCCTTGTGGTCAGAGCACATCAGTCTCCTGGTCGAATTCCCAAGGGGACACTTTGCTTATTAGCCTTTATATAGAGATTTATTAAATACTAAAGTCCTGATGCACGAAATTTGTGTACCTTCATTAAATGTAATTTAATTCCCTATGTAGATGTATTAATCTTTGAATCTCTATAATGCAATGTTCTAGCCTGTACCCTCTCCAACCTGGGACCCCTTGAGGGATGTTTGACTGCCTATTTACATGGATCAGGCCATTGGGGAGTGGCCAGCTTGGGTGAGGGGCTGAGGGCTGTTTTCAGGCTGGCCACACGTCTTCAGGGTGGGGCATCCAGCTGGGGTGCCTGACCACCCTGGGTGAGGGATAATGGCTGTTTGCAGGCTGGCCAAGCCCCCTAGCGGGGACCCTCACCCCATGGGGGTGTGGCCAGCCTGGATAAGGGGCTTTTTTCCTTTTTCTCTTTTTTCAGCACCTCCTTGAACATAGGCCAGGGCCCACTGGAAGCAGGTATCTGGGATTTATTTATCTTCTAAAATTGAAACTTTGTAGCTTTGAGGGGAGGCCAGGGTCAGCCAGGGTGGGAAGCTTGGATACCTCCATCTCCAGGGGCAACCCAAGCCTCCTGCTCACTCTAGCTCCATGGCAGCTACCATACTCACTCCTGATTGGTTTGTGGGTGTAGCGGAGTGGTAGTTAATTTGCATGTTTCTCTTTTATTAGTGTAGATCAGGAAACTTAGACTCGAAGAGCTTTAGTATCCTTTTCAAAACCTAGATCTATTAATTGGTGGAACCAAGATTCAACTCCACGTCTGTCTGATTCTATTTATACTATACTATCACAATTTTGGGAGGATATAATCTTTCCTTCTCTATTTTGCATATGTCTCTATCTGCCACTAGTTTTTTAGAACTTTGCCAATTGACAATTGTATCCTAAGTAAGATCACTCTAAAGTCACCACTCCATGGAATACAGACAGATGAAATCCAAACAAGATAATTTGTATGAGTAATAATTACCTCTACTCATTTGCTACAAAATTCATTTTAGGTTTCTGGACAAAATGAATTCTATTGCCTATAGACCACTTTATAGTTCCCCACAGTAATTTTCTATACTTTAAAAGACTACTATGACAGGTAATATTAATACTTGTAGGGATGATGTTAGTATATGGAATTGTAAAATAATATCAGGAAAATCCCCATTTTCTTCCAATGTCTACAGCAAAATTTGTTTTAACCAGAACATTTTTCAAGATATGAAAAACTAACAGTGTATAAGCATTTCCTCAACCCTGTCATCACACTTGGCAGATTATAGGAGAGCACTGTACCTTCATTAAATGTAATTTAATTCCCTATGTAGATGTATTAATCTTTGAATCTCTATAATGCAATGTTCAGGTTTCACCCACTGTGCTTTAAAGTGTCACACAAGGAATATGTACATCTTGTAGCATTTTAATTTAGAAACAAATGTACTGAGACTCTGTCTTTTACATTATATATATATATATATATATATATATATATATATATATATATATATATATTGATTGCAGAGAGGAAGGGAGAGGGAGAGAGAAATGGAAACATCAGTGATGAGAGTTAATCACTGATTGGCTGCCTTCTGCATGCCCCACACTGGGAATCAAGCCCACAACTGGCTCATGTGCCCTGACTGGGAATCGAAGTATGACCTCCTAGTTCATAGATTGTCATCCAACCACTGAGCCACACTGGCCAGGATTACTTTTTTTTTTTCTGAAACATGACAGCCTAATTCTAACAAGATTATAAGAGTATGTAATTTATTTGGGTAAGCCTGTGATGAATACTTAATTTTTTATTCTTAAGTATACTATTAAGTAACAGTTCCCATAAAATCCAAGTTATAAACTGTTACAATAACTATTCTTTTTAAAAACTTTTGGACTTGACTCTATATACTTTAGAGTGATGATGGTGATGATTATCATAATGATGATCTATAATAATAAAAGCATAATATGCTAATGAGACCATATGATGTTCCAGACAAAGCCAGGCTGTGAGGGAAGCCAGGGTCCTGGGTTCCAAATGGAAACCAGTACCTGTAGCCAGGGGAAGGAAGGGCTACTCTTGCAAGAATTTTATGCATCAGGCCTCTAGTGGTAATAATAAAAGTATGGAGATGGCCATTATCTCTTAATTAGAATGATGTTGATACATTGATAGAACAATGGTAGAACATGCTGGTCTATATTCATTCCCTACTACTAGTGTTTATTGCTTGTAAACATTATGAGCATGGAAATAAAATACTCCTGCTTTCTGTATACTACTCTGCTTAGTCCCCCTCCACCCGCCTGCTGCACACACACACACACACACACACACACACACACAAACAACCCTATTCACCTATTTTTCCAATTTTCCTTCCTGATAATCCACCTTTTATATTTATTTATTTTTGTCCATTTTAAAATTTATTTAGCAAACATTTGAGTTGACTAATATCCACATAACTCCACATTAGTAACACTATCAGCAATACAAATGTAAAGATGAGCAAAAGCTAGCTTCTGCTATTTTTAAAAAAACATAATTCTTTATTGTTCAAAGTAGTACATGTCTCCCTTTATTCCCCATTGACCCCCTCCAGCCCACCCCCAACTCCAGCCCCAGGCCCTCATCACCCCATTGTCTGTGTCCTTGGGCCATGCATATATGCATACAAAGTCCTTGGTTAATTACTTCCCACCCACCTCCCCTCCCCTATAGTGACAAGAGTCACTCTGAGAAGAGCCTAGAAGTAGGAAAAAATCAGTTAAGGGTCTCTTGAGATAGTGCAAATGAAAGAGGAATGAGGGTGCAAATGAAGGCAGTGGCAGTGTGAATGGAAATAAAACCAATGCAAAATATATTCCAGGAATTGGGCAATTTTAGCAGGGAATGAAAAGATAGAGAGAGGGCAGTGATACTTATTAGGCAGAATAGCACCTGACACATTAGGAACACAAACTTTTCCCATTTAAACAAATTTTACAACTTCCAGATATAGAGAATAAAAGAGCTAGTTCTCTTCAATTGATTAACGGTCTATTTATTATTGGGTATGTTAAACTGAAGATGTTTTAGTAAATTGTTTTACTAAAAACTAAACTGTGACCCCTTACAATCTAGAATAGCACTATCTAATATAATTTTCTGCAATGAATAAAATTATCTATAAATGTGCTTTACAGTATGGTAGTTACTATCCATATGTGAGTTTTGAACAGTTGAAATGAGAATAGTGCAACTGAAGAGCAGGAGTTTTTATTTTATTCCATTTTAATTATGAACATTCAAATTTAAATAACCATGTACAAAGTGGCTACTGTATTGAAGATTGAATTACTAGAAGACCACCAATGAACCATTATTTTACCTCCGAAGAAACTTGAAACTACTAACCCACATAGCCCTAGGATGGGGCTTATTAAAGGATAAATTGTTTAAAAAAATAAAGACTTCTTCAACAGTTTTAGATGAATACTTGCTATATATTTTCTACAAATACCAGTTTAAATTCCACTACAGTACATGTTTTTATTACCAATCTGCATCAATCTAGAAAATTGCTGAATATACAATATTATGAATGCATTTAAGAAAAACAACTCAAAGTATAATATGACAAGGTTTGTAATTTTAACAACTCTGAACATTCTTAATTCTCTATTCATAAATTAGTACTTTGGAATGTTCTAAACCGTAAATTAGTTTTTCTCTGTCTCTTTCTGTTCTGTCCGTCTGTCTGTCTCTCTCTCTCTCTACACACACTATTTTATTATTATTTAGAGAAAGCAATGAAGCACTTAATGGTTTAATTGTGACTTAATATTTTTACTACCAAAGGTTACATGCTATTTAGTTTCATCCAGCAATGTGTATTTAGCTAGGACATTAGTTAAACAAAATACTCCATGAGTGAGAAAACAAGCTTGACTTAGGCCATATGTTACATAGAAGTTGATTACTTCCCATTTGGCTGCTTGCTCTGTGCCTTATGTATATAAGATTAGTGAGAACAAGATCAATTTAGGTCCATATTTTCAAATAATCTAAATAATGTTGCTTTGTTGTAGCTACAGAAGGCAGAGAATAAGGACAGCTGTTATGGACATTTATACTTTCCACAGCCAAGCCCATTTTTTGTATTTAATAATTAACTTACATTTTCTCATAATAAATAACTTTTACATATGTGCTTTTCAATTTATAATAGCAACTCCTACTATATCCTCATAAACTCAAAAGATATATCCTACTGGAATCAGAAGACAGCAATCTAATAACAGAATGCTTACTATGGTCCTATTTGTGAAAATATGAAACCCTTGCATATGACTCATTTATTTTTTTGTATATGAATCATTTAAACAGTATTCTTAGAAACTCAAACCCACAGAATGAGTAGTTTATACATTTTATAGATGACTAGAGGCCCTTTGCAGGAAGAGTTTCATGCAATAGGCCTTCCTTCCCTTGGTTTACAGCACCAGTTTTCCTCAGGCACCCCAGGCCAAGGCCTTTGCTCCTGCCAGAGTTTGCCACCTTCATCTTGCTGAAGACTCAGGCCAGAGACTGCCATCTTTGTCTTTGCTACAAACTCAGGCAGGAGTCTGCCCTCTTCCATCTTCTTTGTTGCAGACTCCAGAGTCTGCAGTCTTCATCTTCACTGTGGCAGGAGTGCTCATGTAGATCACTTCACCTTGCCCTCTCATAGCAGGTGTCCTGCCCTGCACAGCAACTCCATGCTTGGAGCAGCTGGGAAGCCATCATCTTTGTCCTTCTAATTTAGATATTCCCTCCTGATTAGCTATTGCTAGCAGAGTGATGATCAATTTGTATGTTTCTCTTTTATTAATGTAGATTACCAACCATAAGGAAGGATGATGAACACTCATTATAAAATTATTCTGATACCCTTCATTGTGATATCAATGTTTTATCAGTTCCCTTTACTCATTCTTAACAGCAATCACATTAAGAAAATGAGGACCAGTCTGACAATATGAAAGTATTAAGGTTAAGCATGGTGTTTGGTATTTGTATGTTGAGTCTTACTAATTGATTTATTTTTTATCCACTTTAAATAATTTTAGGTTTTGGCCTGTTAAGCCTATGATCAGTAGGTACTGTCAATTGGCATTTTCCCTCTTTTATTAGTGTAGATTCCCCTTACCACACCATTCCTGCTCATTACAGCCTAACAATGTCTTATTGATTTTAATTGGAATTTCAAATTTGTGAATGCTGATTTATGTCAATGCACCAAATATAAATTGCTTCCCTGCTCTTAGCCTATAAAACAAAATACATCTGGAAAAAAAGAGAGAACAATTGGTATAATCACAGGGAGTTGCCTGTTTTGAATGAACACACCAAATCTCCTCATGATTAAGGTAAACTATTTCTGGTCCATTAAGCCAGTATATCCAGTTAAACCGAATTTCCTACCTCCTAAGCTTCCATGAATGGAATCTGAATGGCTTATAGTAAGACCTGAACAGTTATCTACTTATCAGTTCGCCCTTTGATTGGAAAATCTTTGTCCATACAGGCAGGATCAGGTACCCCTCAGCCCTTACATATGATGCTACAAAATCTGGTCTTTCCTTGTCTGAAACTCATCTGGTTGAAGACTGGCAAAGACCTCTATTTTTGAAAAATCTTTATTTTTGAGAGTGTTATAGATTTTGCCCTTTTTCTCCCAATTGCCCGCCTCCACTCATTTTCTGCCCCACCCCAGGCCTTCACCAACCTATTGTCTGTATCCATAGGTAATACACATATGCAAATAAGATTTTCAATTAATTTCTCCCTTCCCTCCATCCTTCTCCCTCTGAGATTTGTGAGTCTGTTTCAAGTTACCATACCTTTGGTTTTATTTATTTTATTCATCAGTTTATTTTGTTCATTAGATTCTTTATTCATTTATTTTGATTTTTAGATTCAATTATTGATAGACATGTACTTATTGGCATTTTATTGTTCATATTTCTTCCTCTTCCTCTTCTTTTTCCTCTTCGTGTCTTCTTCTTAGTCTTGTCCTTCCTCTTCTTAAAAACTGCCCTTCAACATTTCATGTAATACTGCTTGGGTGATGATGCACTACTTTAGCTTTTTCTTGCCTGTGAAGCTCTTTATGTGACCTTTAATTCTAAATGATAGCTCTCCTGGGTAGATAAATATTGGTTGTAGGTCCTTGTTTTTCATCACATTGAATATTTCTTCTTACTCCCTTCTGACCTGCAAAGTTTCTGTTTAGAAATCAGCTGACAGTACAATGGGTGCTACCTTGTAGGTAACTAACTGCTTTTCTCTTCCTGCTTTTACTAGTAATCTCTCTTTGTCTTAAACCCTTGGTGTGTGCCTACTTGGGTTCATCTTGTTTGGAACTCTTTGCACTTCTTGGACTTGTAAGTTTATTTCTTTCACCAGGTAGGGGAAGTTCCTTGTCATTATTTCTTCAAATACATTTTCAATTTAATGCTCCCTCTATTCTTCTAGCAACCCCAGGAGGTGAATGTTGATATTCTTAAAGTTGTCCAAGAGGCTCTGTACCCTATCTTCATATTTTCGGATTATTCCTTTTTCTTTTTTTAAATATATTTTATTGATTTTGTACAGAGAGGAAGGGAGAGAGATAGAGAGTTAGGAACATCAATGAGAGAGAGTCATCGATCAGCTGCCTCTTGCACACCCCCTACTGGGGATATGCCCACAACCAAGGTCCCAAGCCGATGCTCTATCCATTGAGCCAAACCGGTTTCGGCGGATTATTCCTTTTTCTTTTTACTGTTCTGATTGGATGTTCTTTGCTTCCTCATATTCTAAATTATTGATTTGATTTTCAGAATTCTCTACTGTTGAATCTTTGTAAATCATTATTTATTTCAGTTAGTGTATGCTCAATTTATGACTGCTTCTTTTGTATGTATACATTCTCACTAAAATCTATGAAAGTTTTACTTAGTCCCCTGAATCTTTCTTTGAGTCCCTTGAAGTTCTCATTAAAATTCTTGAGCAACCATATTTTTGTTGTTGTTGTTAATCCCTCTCTAATGACATTTTGCCATTGATTTTCAGAGAGAGTAGAAAGGAGAGATAGAAATAAAGAAATAGAGATAGAGATTGAGAGATAGAGAGAGAGAGAGAGAGAGAGAGAGAGAGAGAGAGAGAGAGATCTATGTGAGGGAGATACATCTATTGGTTGCCTCCTGCATGTGTGCCCTTACCAGGGCTGGGGACTGAGTCTGCAACTAAGGTATGTGCCCTTGACCTGAGTCAAACTTGGGACCCTTCAGTAGAAGGCTGATGCTCTATCCACTGAGATAAAATGGCTAGGGCCTTAAGCAACCTTATAACCATTGTTTTGAACTATGTATCTAGTAGTTTGCTTGCTTCCAATCATTTAGTTTTCTTTCTGGAGATTTCTTCAAGTCTTTCATTTGTGACATGTTTCTTTGTCTTTGATTTTGGCTGCTTCCCTGTCTTTATATATGTTATATAGAGCTGCTAGGTCTCCTGGGCTTGATAGAGTGGCCTTGTATAGTAGGTGTCTTATAGAGCCCATTGGATCAACCTCCTGTTACTTGATCTGGGTACTCCAGGTGCTTGCCTATGTGGGATGTATACAGAGTCTTGTTGCAGTTGAGCTTTGATTACTGTTGGCTTCACTGGGAGGAATTGACATCCTGGGCAATTGGTTGTGTGGACCAGCTATGACTATAATAGAAGAGCTTCTGTGCAGCTGATACCCTATGGTGCAGGACATGCTGTAGTGGGACTTTGGTGCTTACTGAGCCTGCCCCTGAATATTATATTTTGCTTGTGGATGCATGGAGTTGTAATCTGGTATGGTATGAAGCTCTCCACGTAGGTGCACTGACTCTAGGGCCTCCCAGGATTCACAAAGTCAGCTACTAACTGGGCCACCCAGCAGGAGCTACCCAGCAATCTAAAGATAGTTGTTATTTGTGTTGGGCTTGGAAGTGCCCAAACTAGGCCAAGCTGTGAAGCAAGGCAGGCTGGTGCTAGTGCCAGGATTTGGGCCTCTTATTTATAGGTGTGGGGAACACTGATGCCAGGTGCTGCTTATTTAAGAGATTTTAGGAAAGGCTGAAGCTTGAGCCAGTACAGGACATTCATATGGAAAAACTGCTGCAAACAACTTAGTTGGGGCTTCAAGGTGCATGGGGCATGGTCTCAGGAATCACTATAGTGGAGCTAGCAGTGTGGGCTACACTGATGGAAAGTCAGATATGGCTGCAGACAGCTCTGAGATGGGGAGGTCCCAACATAGGAACAATGACCCCCTTGAGCATCCCTGGCTAGAAGAAAGCCGCCCCTGAGTTCCTGCCCCAAAGCCAGGCAATCCAGTTCCTCCCCAAATGTCCTTGGTTCCCCCAATATATCCATCCCGTGCTGGAACACAGAGAAAGCAGGGCCAAGTAAGTACATGCACAGGCCCTTTAAGAGGAATTACTTGGGTCTCCAGTACCCTCAATGTCACTGAACCAAAATTCCCGCTGGTTTTTACAGCCCATAGTTGTAGGGACTTTCTTCTCAGCCCTAGAACCCTGCACTAGTGGTCTGGTATGGGGCTGGAGCCTTTTGCTCCTCATGGGAGGCCTCTGAAGCCAAGGTATCTCTACCAACTAAAAACACACAAGTGAGTTCCAGACCAAAGCATTCCACACCTCTGTCACTCCTACCAGTCTCAATGTGATTTCATCTTTACTTCTTTAGTTGTAGAACTTCCATTCAGCTAATTTCAGACAGTTCTGGGTTGCTCTGATTTTTTATTGTAATTTTTATGTAGTATGGGAGGCAGCACTAGCGAGTACCAGCATTTACCTATGCTGCCACCTTGGTTCTTGCCAAGATCCCATTTTTGGATTAAAGATTGACTTTGACACATTGGGTATTGAAATAGTGCTTCGGAGAATATAGATTCTCAGAGTTGGCATAGGAGTCAATGAGTGGGTAGAAAGGTGGCAGAGATTTTAGTAGGTAATTTTCTTAAATACATTTTAAATCTTCAGGAAGAATACCAATTGGCCCTGAAAATACTTTCTTAAAAATGTTTAACTATAGAAACTGTTTGTGTAAATGTGGCACTTGAGAGCAAAAGTATAAAAATATTCAAACTTTTTGACTCATAAATTAATTGACTTTAAGGAAATAGTTCAAATGAATGTTGTTGGTATGGTGTAATTTATAATAGTAAAAATATTGAAATCAACTCAAAGTCCAATGTTTAATACATTTTAGTACATTAAACTCAATATACTACTAAGTAGTCATTCCACTTAATAAATATGATACCTGAAGCAGTATGACAGGGTTTTTACAATGTTAAAATGAGTATCTCCATGAACAAATCCTGGAAGGGAACTCAAGGAAGTGAAAATAAGTACAATGTTTAATGTTAGGAATATGAGCATGATTTCTTTTTACTTTTTTAAAAAAAATTTTATGCACATATTTTACAGAGTGCCCAAAATTCCCAGGCTAAAATTCCGCCACAAAATAGCATCAATGTTTCAGGCAGCCTATGGCATAGTCAACCAGGTAGAGATGCTAATGTCACAATACCAGCATGGGAATGAGAGCTGAACCACTGACCCCTAGATGAATGAGCCAAATCAATCATATAGGTGGAACTGTCCACACAAACATTTTGTTTTCTTAAGCCAGACTATCTGCAACTGAAGTGACTGGAATTAAACCATGTACATCTCTATTTAAAGACTTTTCCTTAAAAGTATGTGAGGGGAAATAATTCTGTGATTTTTTTTTTCTATATGGTTTAAGCAATGGTTCCATCCTCATAGTATGCTAAGTGCCAAGTGAAATATCTATACCACTGTAGATCACTGCCATAATATAGTAGTTAGCATTTATGCACACATTACTTCACTCTCTAGCATGGATGAGAAAAGGAAAGTACAATTTAAAATTGGGGCCCATGGTTTTATATTTTGTCCAGCTTATTCTGTACAAAAGCCTGGTGTGTATGAAGAGATTAGCCTTTTGAGGGCTGGACCTGAGAACAAAATAACAGGTCATTTTGTCTCTTAAATATTTTTTAATTTATCATGCTCTTAAAAATGAGTGTATTCTTGCCGAAACCGGTTTGGCTCAGTGGTTGAGCATCGGTCTGCAGACTGAAAGGTCGCAGGTTCGATTCTGGTCAGGGGCATGTACGTTGGTTGCTGGCACATCCCCAGTAGGGGGTGTGCAAGAGGCAGCTGGTCGATGATTCTCTCTCATCGATGTTTCTAACTCTCTATTCTTCTCCCTTCCTCTCTGTAAAAACAAAACAAAACAATAAACATATAGTTTAAAAAAATATCGCACATGTATTTCAGAGGGTTGAAGAAAGTAGTGTTCAGATAATGGTCTTCAACAAATAAATGCTTTCAAAAGCTATTCATTGTGATTCCAGATTTATTTAGACTACCTGAAAGACAAGTGGCCCTATATTATTAGTGAGAGTTGTTTAGTCTTTTCCAAAGCAGTTTAAATCCAAGACTATTGAAAGCTTTGAAAATAATCATGACTTACAATGCTTAATGATATTTTTAATAAGTAATATTAATAATTGTAATCCTAAAATGGAATTTTAACCAGCCTTTTCATGTAATGTTGTCAAATTACAATCTATTCATATGATTTTTTTTAAGGTGGAAGTGAATGCTCATGGGATAAGGATAAGATGCAGTCTCCTCTTGCTGCTCCTGGACCTCAACATGGAATTACCGGTACTCATGCAGCTCTGGTTAGCCAGCCAGGCCTTGGGGGTGCTCCTTCCCTCAATCCACTGCAGCAGAACCACCTGCTGACTAATAGTACGTATACTATCCTCCAAAAACTTGGTGTATTGAAAAAAATGGAAACTTTGAACCAGTAGGGCTAGTCTATTTCTCTTCAATAGGGTTTTTAAATTTTAAGTCAGAAGGGTAGACAAAGACGAATTTATTTTAAAAAGTAAGGTTTAGCAATGCTTTTGTGTTCCCATGGTGAGCATTCTGGATTCTTAACCAAGTGAAAGTGTAGGGTATATAGAGTTGAGACAGATTGAAAGGTCATATAATAGAATAAAAGTATATGTAGCAGAGTGGTTAAGAAAGTTGTCTATGGTCATGTAAACTTGGGTTTAAATTCCACATATTTGAATTCCACATCAGTTTTTTATTTTTTATTTTTATTTTGGAGAAGTCAGCTAACTTTTCCAAGTGTAATTGTCCACAATTTTGAAGTAGAAATAAAAATATACCCACTCATTAGAAGATTTTTATGAGGCTAACAATCATAAAGGAAGTAGTGCTGCTGGAAATAAAATACTGTATAACTATTATTATTAGTCAGTAATCAAACAATTGCTATATATCCAAGTTCTGCTTTAGTTGCTGTTTTTAGAAATGTCAAAGACAGAATTATTGCTGTAGGAAAGAAGATCATATGTACATTACTTGACTAAAATCTTACACTTTTTACAAAAAGGAAATTTGAGAGAAGGGGTCCATTATTTTTTCCTTAAGATTTTTGTTCTCGCACTAAAACTTATGAAAGAGCCTAAACCAGTTTGGCTCAGTGGATAAAGTGTTGGTCTGCGGACTGAAGGGTCTCGTGTTTGATTCTGGTCAAGGGCATGTACATTGGTTGCGGGCACATCCCCAGTGGGGGGTGTGCAGGAGGCAGCTGGTGGATGTTTCTCGATCATTGATATTTCTGGCTCTCTGTCCCTCTCCCTTCCTCTCTGTAAAAAAATCAATAAAATAAATTTTAAAAAATGAAAGAATTATGAGATATTTTAATATGCACCAAATCTTAATGAAATTCATCAGTTATTAGACATAAAAACGTTATGGTGTCTTACTATAAAGAAAGGAGAATCTCAAGACTGAAATCTCCCATAAAAATGGAATGTTAATTAAGCAAAAGCAAATAAAATTAATGCCAGGAAAGTTATAAATATGTTACAAGAAGTCAAAAAAGGACTGACTAAGGTAGACATGTCATAAAGGAGAGAAAGGAGAGAAGTTTAGAGGGCTTTTGGTTTATGGTTTGACATGTAGAGCTTAGATGTTGTCACTCCTGTTCTCATAACAATAAAAAAAGTAGAATCAACAACTCTTAAATCCATGTCAAGTTGAGTTCACAGGGCTTAGCTACCCCCCAAACAGGAAAAATAGGCAGATGCAGAGAATTATAGCATATAGGGAACAATATCCACAGCTGGACATGTTAGAAGCATTTAAAGAGTAATTGAGTGATTCCTGGAGACTCAATGTGAAAATAGCTTGAAAGGTACTTAGGCAGTCCCTATACTTTCATGATTTATACCTCCAGGAGGGGAACCCCATCAGGTTTTCAAAGTGAAGACCTGAGAAAATTCCCTTTATGATTCTGACAGTAGTGGGGGTGGGGTAGGAGAAGGGGAAACGGAGGGGAGGAAAAGTAACTATATCAAAGTATTCCCAGTGTGTAATCTATTTCTAAAGTAAGGCCTACCCTCAAAGGAAATACTTTTATCCAGATTAATTGGTATTATCAGAGCCTTGCTGACCTAGGGAAATGGATATACTAAACTCCAGAATCCTGTAGCAATTGATGTGAGGGGAGGGAATTACACAGCCCCAACCCCTGTAGTCTTCTAAATGTGAAAAGAGAATCACACAACTCTAGGTCCCTCTAGCCTTTCTTTATCACCTAAAAGGGAAAATATTGAATAGCACTTGCGAAAGTTACAGCGTTAAGGACACAGGCTCTCTAAGAGATAGAGACTAATAATAAAATTATAGAATGTTTATCCTCCCTACACATTTTACCATCTCCACAATATGACTCTGTATAATAATAGTGAATTAAAATGGAAAACCTCAGGTTATATTTAATATGGACTCTCTATAGAAAATGAAAAACAGTGGTGGGGGAAGGCTATTACAACTATTAATACAACAGCTACAGCAAACGGGAAACACAGCCTATCAGCCAGCTAACCATAAAACCTTACACTAAAGGCCTGTAGATCTCAGCTACCTTTCCTCACAACATCATTATTTGTTGTAAACAAAAAAAAATTAAAAGTTATAGGAAGGCAAAAAAATTGCACAGTCTGAAGAGATAAAGCAATCATTAAAACAAAAATTTGGTAATTTAAAAAAAAGAATTTATTTTCATTACCATACTAAAAATAGTATGTATTTTTATGCCATTTGACTAACTGAGCCAGATTTCTGGAGTGTACTATTGATGGCTCTCAATTTAATGTTTTCATCTTTGGGGAAAAGGTTGATTTACATAACTCAATATTTGCATATGCAACTCAAGTAGGGTCACTGCTCAAGTGTACTGTAATGTAAATATTATCTTAGAGCAGTGGTAGGCAAAATCATTAGTCAACAGAGCCAAATATCAACAGTACCATTGAAATTTCTTTCGGAGAGCCAAATTTTTTAAATTTAAACTTCTTCTAATGCCACTTCTTCAAAATAGGCTCACCCAGGACATGATATTTTGTGGAGGAGCCACACTCAAGGGCCCAAAGAGCTGCACGTGGCTCGCTAGCCAGCCACAGTTTGCTGACCATGGTCTTAGAGTATAGGGTAGTAAAATCAAATGACTGTTAGTTATTGTAGTTCATGATATGAAAGTGTGACTTTTAAGTCCTTCATGGTCATTTGAATGACCTTCATCGTCATTTGAATTGTTGGATGAATTATATTTTAAAACTGTCAATGGGCTATTATATTATAATTGTAGTTTGCATTTAGTTTGCCTGACAATTGAACTTTAACTAGACTTATGCCTTAATACAGCCAGGTGGTGTCTGGATGATGCTGAAAATATTTAGAGAATAAGGAAAAATTATTACACTGTTAAGGAAAGTGTAAATTGAATAAAGGTTTATTTAAACACTAGAGGCCTGGTGCACAAAATTCATGCACTGAGAGGGGGTCCCTCAGGCCGGCCTGTGCCATCTCACAGGCTGGGACCCCTGCTCCACTTGCCACTCATCCTAGCCTGCTGTGCCTGCTGCCACCCCTCAGTAGTGCTGGCCCAGAATCGGGAGAGGCTCCCAATGCAATGGCAGCTATACTCACCAGCCATGAGCCAGGTTTCTGGCTGAGAGGCACTCCCCCTGTGGGAGCACACTGACCACCAGGGGGCAGCTCCTATGTTGAGCATCTGCTCCATGGTGGTCAGTGTGCATCATAGCAACCAGTTGTTCTGGTCGTTCCGCCATATAGATCGTTTAGGCTTTTATATATATACTAGAGGCCCGATGCATGAAGATTCATGCAAGAATGGGCCTTCCTTCCCCTGGCTGCTGGCACCACCTTTACTCAGTCCTGGAGCTGCCTTTCCACCTTCCCACACTGCCCAGAGGCCCGGAGCGGCTGGGGCGGTGCAGCTTGCCTGGATCCAACCTCACCCCTGGCCACTTGGTGCCTGCATATGCAAATTAAGTCAACATCTTGGTTAGGTTAATTTGCATGCTCACCCCTGATTGGCTGGTGGGTGTCGCGAAGGTATGGACAATTATCATCTTTCTCTTTTATTATCGTAGATAGGTTTGAGTGGTTAAAGGAGGCACAGTTGGCTACTTTTCATCTGGAGTTTGATCTATTTGCTACTAAAACACTGAGTACATGAAGAATTTGTTTATAATTATCTTGGGTTTATGATGAATCAGAGCCTTATATAGAAACATATTTAGGTCATTGTTGATTGCTTATATTGAGCATGAAGTGAAGGTTTTAGGGGAAAGAAAAAAAGTGATTAATGTATTGTATATTATGGGATATGCAATTATTATAGTAAAGCTGTATGATGGGTAAGGTATAAAATGCATATGCATCTAAGTAATTTTTGAAGGCTAACTGAAAATAAACTTCTAGTTTAAAAGGGGATTCAGAAGGGCATTTTGAACTCAATGTTTACACAACTTTGAGGCTTCTCTAATAAATTAATAATCACAGGAGAAATGTTTCATAATTGAAAAGTTTGGTTTGATAGATTGCTTCTGAAAAAAAGATTTACAGTTTTATAGATAGTGAGTCATAAGTGAAGTGATAGGGTAAAAAATTTTAAATACTTTTTAAAAATATTCTTTGGGAACTTGAACCCATAGGGAATAGAGTATGCACCCCTTCTTTTACACTATGCAGAAATTAAGTTTCTAGCTACTTTTTAAATCTTTGTGTAATTCTGATAGCAGTGCATTTTGTGGATAACTCTAGCAGAAATATTGATGACTTTTAAATTATTGAGATGCTCACATTAGTCTTGTATGAAACCTGGCATATCTAAAAGCATCTTTTTCTCCATTGTCCTGCCCTTGAATTATTTTTGTTAATGTCTTTAATGCAGCCATGATTGCTTAACATAGGAGATGTATCTCAAATCAATTAACATTATTTCTCCCTTCTAACCTCTTTTTTTTGTCCCAATTATTAAAGTTTGGAATGTCTGTATTGCTGTTACTGTTGATTGAAGAATGAGATTTAGGAGGCCTCTGAATATACTTCCTATGGATTCATTTTTGTTCACTTGTTGTTGTGATATGGGAGCCAAAAAAAAGGGGGATAGCAAAGAGGAAAAAGGGATGTTATTAATAGTTTATTATTGTGTGTAGAACCAACATAAATATTGCCAATAATAGAATTTATAAAATCTGTAATAGTCTAGAAAAAAAATATAAGCAAGGATGTTTTAGAACATCTGCTAAAGATTACTGGTTTCCGAGCTTCTGTCCAAAAGAATTCAAAATTATTGTCAGAACAATAGTTTAAAATACATTGTAAAGTGTTATGGTTTCCTTACTGTAGTCATGTTAATGTGCATTATGTTAAGCTAACTTTCCCTAGCCTCTGGTCAAAAGTGTTTCCTCACAAATCTCAAAGACATAAGTTGTAACTAGACAACTTTTTAATGTGTTATGTTTTTCATTATGACACATTTGTGGCTACCACTAGTGTTAATGTGACTCATACCTGAGAAATATTCTTTTAAAAATTTAAAATGTATGAAATTATTTCACCTTGCATAAGAAAACAAAAATAATTTTAGACACTGCTCAAAATATTTGAAATTTATGTTAAACTGGAAAACAGGTTGACATTTGATAGGGGAGTTATTCCTTATTGACAAAGGCTTCAAATTTGATCTATAGGCATTTCATGTTAAAAAGTTTTAACTTCAGGGTAGAACATACTCCCAGTCTTAATTTCTTTAATAATTCTGAATCTGCATCCTGTCTTACCAGTACCACTATTATGTTTTCTGAAGAAAGTATTAAGTTAGAAACTGTGAACACATCAATATATTATGATGATTTAAAAGGTAGTTGTTTCTTTTAGCTAAATAAGAAATAAGGCTTGGCTCAAAGATTTTTGTTTGTGTTTATGGGTAAACAGATTGCATCTTAAAAATACTCTTGGAGTGAGAGCTAGAACAAGAAATATTAATAAATAGTATGGCCCTAGCTGGTTTGGAGACCTATGAACCAGTGGATAGAAGGTTGGCCTGCAGATTGTAGGGTCTCAGGTTCAATTCCAGTCAAGGGCACATGTCCTAGTTGTGGGCTCAATCCCCAGTAGGGGGCTGTAGGAGGCAGCCGATCAATGATTCTCTTTCATCATTGATGTTTCTATCTCTCATTCACTTTACCTTCCTCTCTGAAATCAATAAAAATATATTTTAAAAAATAAATAGTAGTATGTGGAATGGGTAGATTTAAAAATTATAAATAATATTAAATCTCATAAGTAATATTAATTGCTCAAAGAGACACCAAAATATAATAAAAGTGGATTTTTAAGAAATCCAACAAGATAACTTTATTTTTTTGCATCAATTTTGCATGTGATTTAGATGTGATTTTCCTTTATCAAAAATAATTTTACAAATGTAATAATTTAGCATGTACTGTCTCTTTTAGGACTAGATCTGCCATTTATGATGATGCCTCATCATCTACTTCCAGTCAGCTTACCTCCTGCATCAGTTGCCATGGCAATGAATCAGATGAACCATCTAAATACTATTGCCAACATGGCTGCTGCAGCCCAGATTCACAGCCCACTCTCTAGAGCTGGGGCCTCTGTTATAAAGGTAAGAATCATGATTTAGAAGAGGACAAAATCATTAATTACATATACATTTTGATAAACTATTAGCACTACTACTGAATCTTCAATATAAACATAAAACTCATTGACTCAGTTGCTTAGCATACAATATTGATGGGTTTGATTTATGATTAGGCTTGCTCAGGTGTTTTGTTTGTTTTTTGTTTTATTGTTGCTGTTAGTTTTCATTCCATGATCACAAATCTCACCTTTAATTCAGGATTCCTGTCTTTCAATAATGAGCACAGTGTTTGGGAGGCCTGGCCAGACTAATAACAAAGAGAAAAGTATGTAAAAACAATTCACATTGCTGGGGTGAAATAAATTACACATTTTATATATATATATATATATATATATATATATATATATATATATATATATATATTGGTATTTTTAAAACAAATGTGTGGTAGTACATACCATACAGGCCTTGTCATCAGACAAACTGGAATTTCAATTCTGATTCTGTCACTTAAGAGCTGAATGACCTTATATAGACATTTAATCTGCCTGATAATTTTTCTCATCTGAAAACAAAAAGGTCATAGTATTAATCTATTCTTCTTATGTGATTGGCTTTCTGGAGATAATGTGAGTAAACTATAGACTAAAGCCCAGCCTGCCTGGCTCAGTGGTTGAGGGGAGACCTATAAACCAGAAAGTCACAGTTCGATTCCCAGATAGGGCACATGCGTGGATTGTGGGCTCGATCCCCAATGTGGGGCAGGAGGCAGCCCATCAATGATTCTCTCTTATCATTGATGTTTCTGTCTCTCTCCCTCATCTCTGAAATAAATAAACACACACACACACACACAAATATATATATATATATATATATATATATATATATATATATATATATATAAATCTCTGAAACATTAAGCAAATATTTGTGATAATTTAGAACATTATGCTGTTTTTCAAAATTTCATAACCACAACCAGGTAATGAAACAAATCACATTTCATAATCCCTCTTTATGTCTTCTATTAATTTAGCACATGACCTCTCTCCACGTATCATGTAAACTAGCCTTTTTAATACATTTTTTTTATTTATGTGAGGAGATAATGTAAGGGTATATAAGAGCAAAGTTATAGTTAATCAGAGCAACTCATTGATTCTCTATTATGTTATGTATTCTACTTATAAATTTATAAATGTCATATTGGGGAATAAGGGAAATAGATAAATAAGACATAGTGCCCAACTTTCAGGAATCACAAACTAAATTTGAGACAAACAACAAATACTCATGTAAATTGCACTAACAAGACAAGAATATAGGAATTTGGAGGCAGAAAGAGCATATCTAGTTTGGAGAAGAGAAGGGGCAGGGGGTCACAAAAGGCATTACATTTGATAGTTTGCACTGGGCTTTGCATTATTGATATGTTGTAATTGATGCACATGGGAATGAGAAAAGTGAAGGCAGAAGAAATTTGAGATTTTGGAGATTTTTCTTCTATTTTAAATTAGCTTCTAGTGTTGGAGCTTCTAAAACAATGAAGAAATTTTATAACATAAACTTCATAAGAAAGGAAAATGATGATAGATTTGTATCAAACTCTCTATATCTCTATGGCTAAGTATTAGTGTGATTCCTACCCTCAGTCTATCCTAACTAATCAAAACTGTGCTGTGTGAATATTTGATCAGTGCGTAAACCAGGAATCTGTGTTGTCTTTGAAGAAAAAATCCCCCACAAACATTATTTAAAAGATGAAATAAGTTTTCTATGATTTTGAAACCAGCTGTCACTAAGTATATGTGATCCCACACAAAACTGGGAAACTATTAAAAAAACAAAGCATGATTTAATGGAATTGTCATGCCTGTTTTGAAATGATGACAAAATACACTCAATAGAGCCATATTTATGGTTCTTAAAAATTACAATCAATTAGTTTTCTTAATGACTATTAGACTGAATCAGCTACATTTTGGTTGAATATTTGGGACTTTTGACAGCTTTGAGAACTTAATGCAAAGAGGCACTTGGGGTTGCCACTCATGACTCAGATAACCATTGGTGCTGATGATGATGGAAAGGGAAAAGATAATTGTCTTCTCCTTAAATAATCTAAATATTGTTAGTGTATTAAATCAGTGTAACTATATTTTTGTTTATTGCTGATTTTTCTATTTTATATGCAGTCTTTATAAAAGACTTATAAACATAAAATCGGCTGCTACTTTTTAAAAGTTGACATTTGATCACATGCTTAAGTCCTGCAATTACACATATGCTCAAGAAAATTGAATTTTATTTCATATACTTATTTTTAAAAAATCAGTTGAAAAAAATATATTTATTTTGCATTCCTTTTCATAAAATTTCTCTTCAAATCTATAGAAGTAGATTTTTATCAGCAGATGGTAGGGAAGTAAAGAAAAAATATTTTAGCCCAGCTGGCATAGCTCAGTGGTTGAGCATCGACTTATGAATAAGGAGATCATGGTTCCATTCCAGTTGAGGGCACATGCCCTGGTTGTAGGCTTTATCTCCAGTGTGGGGCATACTGATCAATGATTCTTTCTCATCATTGCTGTTTTAATCTCTCTCTCCCTCCCACTTCCTCTCTGAAATTGATGAAAATATATATTTTTAAAAAGAAAATAAAAAATATTTTAAAAATAGTTATTCAGTGAATAATGAGAGTCTTGTATCATAGTTACCAAATTTTGTTTGTTTTTGCTAGGGAGTTATTGTATAATGGTAACATTAGTTTTAAAACAATAATTCATAGGAAATACTATAATAAAAATCTAATTAATTGACAAATGAGTGTTAATATGTTAAAAGTTTCACTCTTTCTTTCAAGAACAGTTAACATGATAGTAGTTATATGACACCCAACTGTAAGGGCAGAAATTTCACACCTCCATTGATGTATATTTCAAAAGAAATTTGTTTCAGTGTGCTTATTCATAAATCACACTTTTAAAATTCAATCTATTAGAATCCCACAGGCAGTAGGCAAACTTATGTATTGAATCTTTGTCATACACTACTATTTGTAGAATAAAAAAATTTAAACAAAAACACTTTTTTAATCCTATGTACATTTACAGATTTTTTTATACTATCAGTTTGACATTAAAAAATGCAGATACTTAAATTAGTATTACACATTGTTTTATGAAAATATTTTAATTGAAGTCACTGGAAATTTTATATTTACTATTTAGAAATAAACTCTTCTTCTAAAATGATGAATGTTCAGAAGTTTACCATTTAATATTTAGAAGGAAATGTCATAAGTATGAAATTTTACTTATTTCTGATGAACCCATTGTGGGAATTTCTCTTGTTTAAGTCATCTAGTTTATGGTATTTTCTAACATCCCCCTGAGCCACCATAGTTTTAGAGGCTGGGAAGTCCAAGTTTAAGGTGCTTGCTAATTTCGTTCCTGGTGAGAGCTCTCTTGTTGGTTTGTGGATGGCTACCTTCTCACCATGTCTTCACATGACAAAGAGAAAAGGGGAGGAACAAATCACTTTCTTGCCTCTTCTTATAAAGATAGTAATTCTGTTATGTAAGGTCCACCATCATGATGAATTACCACTCAAAAGCTTCATCACCAAAAACCATCACATTAAGTATCAGGGTTTCAACATACAAATTTTGGGGAGATAGACATTCTGTCCATTGCATATACAATCCAATGTGATTATAGTGTCACCTAGGCCAACATCTCTATAGTGAAAGGGCTGTTCATATTTCCATTATATATCTCATCTTTCCTCAATTTAAAACACAGCTGCAGACAAAAAAAATCTACATCGAAAACATGAAATACACAGTAAGAGATTAGAACACATTATCAAAAAATTCCAAAAATATGTCTTCAGTTTTATTAAAATTTATGAAATTTCACCAAAGGTGATACCAAACTTTTTATTAAATTCTTATTGTTTGCATACCTTTTATTTTTAAGCTATATTTTTATTGATTTCAGAGAGAAAGGGAGAAAGAGAGAGAGATTGAAACACCAATGATGAGAAATAATCATAGATCAGCTGCCCCATACTGGGGATAGAGCCTGCAACTTGGGCATGTGCTCTGATGA
Organism: Pipistrellus hanaki; assembly: GCF_964339955.1. Classification (NCBI taxonomy): domain Eukaryota; kingdom Metazoa; phylum Chordata; class Mammalia; order Chiroptera; family Vespertilionidae; genus Pipistrellus; species Pipistrellus hanaki. The sequence continues at coordinate 80,157,940 of NC_140524.1, forward strand.
GGAATCTAACTTGACCTTCTAGTTTATAGGTCAATGCTCAACCAGTGAGCTACACTGGCTGGGCCCATTTATTTATTTTTTGAACTTTTAAGTAAACTTTTCCTCATTTTCATATAATTTTAAATAGTCCCTAGAAACAAAAAAAACAAAAACTCTGATATTGAAACAAGATTTCAGAATCCATCTAAACACCTTCTGGTCTTCATTAGCATAGTTTGATACCTATGCTTTGTCACTGATCATGAGACTGAGACCATGATTCCTTTCGAAGCTGGTCTTGCAGTATGTGCTTTAAATATTAGGACTACATGATAGAGGATCTCAAGTTAGTGAATGACTGGCTATACAAGTCATAATTAATTTTCAGCATTTAACATTTCTCATCAAATGAACTGGGAGCAACTGTTTTGATATTTTACTTTCTTCAAAATTGATCTCTCTTTATACTTCATTCTATGTTTCTATTTATTTGAATTAAGTCTATATCAGAAAACTGGTCTGGTCAGTGTTGCTCAGTGGTTGAGCATCAAACTACAAATCAGGAGGTTGCAGTTTGATTCCTGGCCAGTACACATGCCTGAGTTGTGGGGTCGATCCTCGGTGTGGTGTGGAGTGTACAAGAGGCAGTCAGGCAGAAGGGGTTAGGGGCAATCAGGCAAGCAGAGTGGTTAGAGGTGATCAGGTAGGCAGGTAGAGAGGTTAGGGGTGATCAGGCAGGCAGGCAAGTGGTTAGGAGCTGTCAGGCAGTCAGGAGAGAGGTTAGGGGTGATCAGGCAGGCAGGCAGAGTGGTTAGGGGTGATCAGGCAGGCAAGCGAGCAGTTAGGGGCATCAGACAGGCAGGCAACTGGTTAGGGGCAATCAGGAAGGCAGGCAGGTGAGCAGTTAGGATACAGTAGTCCCAGATTGCCAGAGGGATGTCCTACTGCCAGTTTAGGCCCAGTCTCAGAAGTCAGACATTCCCAGAGGGGTTCTGGATTGCGAGAGGGTGCAGGTGAGGTCCGGGTGTTTTCCTGTATTTGATCCTGGTTTCACCATTCTTTGTTATGTGACTTTAGGCAAGTTTTTTAATCTACCTATAATTCAGTTTGCCTCATTTCCCAATGAAATGGGGATAATAATTGTACATACCTTATAGTGTTAAGTATTTAAATGAGAGCACTATTTATCTAGTAAATACTCAGTGTATATTAACTAATATTTTATGTTTTATACTCAAGAATCTACATAGAAATAATAATAAATAGAAACCAATATCATAGTCAAGACTTAGCCTGAGAAAGGAATAACTTCCCCTATATACGTTCTTCTGTGTAACCTCTTAGTACCAGACCAAGAGTTCCCCAACTATTAGATGCATATACAGGTTTTGAGCCAGCCCTCTAGAGTGTTCATTTACCTGTAATGGCTGCTTTGATCTCATTGCCTCTAAAGAAGGATTAGGGTTCTGAAAGAGACTGAAAATGGGTAATCATTCCATTATCAAAATTGATGTTTTAAAATTTCTTTTAAATTATCTTTAAATCTTTACATGTGGATTATTTTGTCTTTAGTTTGAACTATAAGAATGTAAATGCCATACAAAAACAACAGGCTCTCCTGCCATTTCCAATGAGTACATTAAGCATTCAAATATGAATCTGTTGCATGAATGAATGAAAACTAATGATTCATTGGATATTAAACATTTGGGAGTGTTTCCAACATAAATGATCATTAGTGATGCAGACTTTAATTTAAAAACGTGAAAAGACATTACAAGTTGTGAACAAAAAAATTATTTTGTTCTTGTTGCTGTTGTTAGTTTGTTTGTTTGTTTGTTTGTTTTTGGCAGAAGCTAAGTTGTGAATATTGTTACACCAAGCAGATAGTCTTTAGTTCTGGCTCAGATCCCTTTATTGTTGGCTCAGCTATTAGCATTTGTAGCTAATAACTAATATAGCTATAACATGAATTGAAAAATGCATTATTAATTTGGCAACAATACTGATAGTAAAATAGTTAAAATACCTGACTGGTATGAAACCTATTTCTTATTCGACATTTAATTATCTTACAAAACATTTTTGTCTGTATTTTTGGAAAACTTTGTAATATCATTGTGCCATAGTTTTCTCCGGTAATAAATTGAAGAAATTTAACTATGAGGTGGTTATTTGGCTGTTTCCCAATACCATCTGATTAGCTGTGTTTTTTGTTTGCCAGAGCAGCTGGCAATTAATGAATTGATAGGAAATGGTCACAAGGCAGTGGCATTAGTATGTGAACATCTGGTATTAAAATTAGTCAACTCAGAGAGGTTTTTTTGTGATAATTTAAATTCACTAAAAAATCACTAGTTGAGTATTATTCTAAATGCTCTCTGGAAAGACAAAACTATTATCTTTTAGAACATGAGAAACATGAGATGAAGATACACAGTGAAAATATAAGGTTGTGTGTGTGTGTGTGTGTGTGTGTATGTTTGGGTGTGTGGCAGAGGTCCAAGTCCACAATGTAATTTGAAAGCCATGCATTTTCCCTATGAAACTATTCATCTATTCATTCTTCCCTTTGAGGGCATTTACATGCTATGAGCAGAAACTCTCCCTGATTCCTTTATTCTTCTTCCAGAACAAGTTGATCACCCTGAAGAGGTGAGAGGGTCCTTTCTCCAAATATCCATAGGACACGGATAGGGTATGCCTATGATTTGGGCTCTTTCATAGTTACATGTTCCAGATGCATCCCTAATCTGCCTGTTTCTTCTAAATTAATGGAAACACTGCCATATCCATATATGTTAACTTAAATACAATAGTAAATCGGTGATTGTGGAACATAGACTTATTCTTAAACTGATTCAGAAATATCTATAAAATGTCCTGGTTCCAATAGTATTCATAGGTACTAAAATTGGACATCAAATTATTCCTCAGCTTTAATAGTAAACCAAGTTATCAGGAACAATAAATAAACGTTTAGTTTTTGAGTCTCTGATTTTATTATTAAAGTTGTCAAGTTACAATGTGTTGTTTCTGTAGAACTCTGATGATAGTACAGAAGGAACACATTAACTAAATATTAAATATCAAGACAAATGCATGAATAAAATATCTAGCATTCAGATAAACTTCCAAAAGCTACTCCTCAGCAATGAAATGCCATTAAATCCTTTAGGAACTCATTAATACATTAACATTTGGAAGAGTAATTACTGTGAGAGTTGAATCCTAATTAAATAAAAATAAAAAGACAAATTATATATTGCATAATCTTACTGAATGCTTGAAAAATCAATATAACAAAATATCAGAGGCAACAATTTATTATTGTGATGGTAACTATTGGAAGACAACTACATATGCATACATGCATATAAACACATGTTTAATATGCATAAACCAAAACTTTATAAGTTCTATGTTTATTACCATAGTTCATTGGATGTAAAGGAATGCACTGAGTTGAAATAAAGGATCCTGATGAGTTGATACCTTAGTGCCAGTAAACTTAGTCCTAAACCAAATAGACTGAAAAACCTTGAATAAAACTACATTTTCTTTGTATATGATTCAGAGAGGAAGGGAGAGGGGGAGAGAGATTGAAACATCAATGATGAAAGAGAATCATTGACCAGCTGCTTCTTGCATGCCTCCTACTGGGTGGGGATCAAGCTCACAACCCAGGCATGTGCCCTGACTGGGAATCGAACCTGGGACCCTTCAGTCTGTAATCTGACATTCTATCCACCCAGCCAATTCAGCTAGGGCTAAAATGACATTTTCTAAGCATTGACCTTGCTCTTTATTAAGGTCCAAATGTATTTTTAAAAAATATATTTTGTTGATTTTTTACAGAGATTGAAGGAGAGGGATAGAGAGTTAGAAACATCTATGAGAGAGAAATATTGGTCAGCTGCCTCTTGCACACCCCTACTGGGGATGTGCCAGCAACCAAGGTACATGCCCTTGACCAGAATCGAACCTGGAACCCTTCAGTCCGCAGAACAACACTCTATCCACTGAGCCAAACCAGTTAGGGCCAAATGTATTTTTAAATCATTTGATATGATGAACATTTCCTTTGATCTCTTGTGATGTCCCCCAAAAAGGAAACAGTATGACAGAAGATGGAATATCATGTACTAATTAGTAATAACTTCTATATTTTTAAAGGATTAAAAATATAGAAGTTATGTATTTGCAGATAAGTTTATTAATTTCAGAGACAAAACGGGGATTTCATTGAATAAGTGTGTGTTAATTTTGGAAATCTCCCTCCTCCACTCTTTGAATATGGAGAAGAAATCTGCTATTTTTCATAAGAGCTACAGCTTTTTTTGATGGAGCATGGATAAAATACATGAAGATTAACAAAGTTGTAAAAGTCATAAATTCCAAATAAAATGAAGTCATCAGTGAGCAAAAATTATTGGGATTTTATACAGGAATAGGTAAAGTTAGGTTTATAGTTGTGAGTACACAAGTTTTTTCTTGTATTCTTATTTATTAATTATTATATTATTTTCATATGAATAACTGTAAGCTTACTTTTGCCCATCCCTATATTTGCAATATTCCCTTTTAAATGCTGTTATTGATTTGTTGCAAATGGTGAGTATATTATCACTTGTGTTCTCATTTGTAATAAAACAGATTAACTTGCTGTGAAATTTTAAGTAGGCTGAGACACAACAGTAGCCACCTAATGAACCGAAGCACATTGCAGTTAAGTAGCTAAATAGATGCAGTCTGATTACAGGGCTGAAAAATGGATCTGTTTACTTGCAAAGAAGAAAATGTTCATAGAACTATTCATTATTTTGGGAGAAATTACACATTACTAGATCCATATAGAATTTTCAAAACCCACCTAATTCATAACCAGTATAAGGCACTGGAATCATTTAATATGGTTTATATGACAAAAAAAGGTCTGACCATTGTGAGGACTTAGGAAAACAATAACAATGAACTGAACCTTGATTGAATTTGGAAAAATGTAGACCACAAAATCTTAAAGCAGAAAGATTACTTCGTGCAAAATGTTCTTACAATTCTATTAATAAATCATGTTTTCAAAGGTAGTTTATTGTTTTGCCTAATATGCTATTGAAAATGTCAAATAAGGAGCTTATTTGTGTTCATATTATTTTATTACATGATAATATTAAATATTTTGGGGATCTGTCTTTATAGCATTGCTTTTTTCTCATTCATAGAACTTTTTGTTTGTGTAGATATTCTTCCAATTTTTAAAAATAGTATATTAATTTTTAGAGAGGAAAGGAAAGGGAGAAGCATCTATGTGAGAATGCAACATCCATCCATTGGCTGCCTCCAGCATGCCCCCCACCAGGAATCAAGACTAAACCCTAGGAATGGAACCAGCAACCTTTTGGTAAACAGGACAATGCCCAACCCACTGAGTGACACTGGCCAGGGCCTTCCAATTTTTTTAAACAGTTAAAATGCACTTTCGTTTTTTAATTACACATAGTGAGCAAGAGAAAGTATCACTGTCAGCTGGATTATCTTGATTTTCCAAACCTCCAACTCTACAGTATGAATCACTCAAAAGTTTTCTATTTTTATTAAAGCAGCATATACAGTATTGCTACATGTGTAATTCCTGTTTGCCACTACACATTGATTTTGTTTGTTCAATTCTATTTTTTCTCAGTAACTGCTATACTCCATCCTTATCCATTCATTTTAAGGTCATTTAGAGATAAATGTAGTTCAGAGAATTACATATTTTTTCAGTAAATTACCAATGTTATAGTTCAAAGACAAATACTAAATGTTCTACAATTTATACACATATTTTGGCATAGAATAATTGAAACTATACAAATGTGAAAGACAAAAAAAGGATTTGATTTTATTTATAAAATCATTGCATTTGTGTATGTATATTCATGTGTACCCATACTATTTAGAGAATATATTTTTAATCATGGCAGTCTAGGTTGAATTTCACAACTGGTGAGCTGGTTGTTTCAAAAGTAAAAGGATGTTTAATAATGGCTGTTTATATCTTGTTCATCCCCTACCATCACTCAAAAATACAAATATAATTATTTTAAAAAATTGATTCTTTTCTTCTGCTTTGCTTATATGTTTCTTTTGATTATTACCCCATACACATGGTGTTACAACTAGACATTTATCTGTATATTAAGAATAAATAAAATGTATATTTCTCTGTTCTTAAAAATGGTTTTTGAAGCATGACAAGTTATAGAGCCTTTAAAGTTTTCTAATTTATCTTTATTGTTTTATTACAGATGTCCCCTTTGTTTTTTATTCCATTGACCCCCTCCACCCTGCACCCATACCCACCCCTCCCAAGCCTTCACCACACTATTGTCTGTGTTCATGTGCTAAGATTATATGCATATAAACTCCCAGGTTAATCTCTCACTCCTGCCCTCCCTTTAAAATTTGTCAGTCTGTTCCATGGTTCTATGTCTCTGGATCTATTTTTTTTTCCATTGGTTTATTATTTATTTATTTATTCATTCATTTATTTATTTATTTATTATTTTTATTGATTTCAGAGAAGAAGGGAGATGAAGAGAAAGATAGAAACATCATTGATGAGAGAGACTTGTTGATTGGTTGCCTCTTGCACGCCTCTTACTGGGAATCAAATCCGCAACCCAGGCAGGTGCTGTTGACCAGAATTGAACCTTGGACTCTTCAGTCTGCAGGCCAACACTTTATCCACTGAGCCAAATCAGCTAGATCTCATTGATTTATTTTGTTCATTAGATTCCACAAATGAATGATATTGTGTGATAATATACATTTACAATTATTGTAGTTTCCCCTTATCCCTGGGGCTCCTGAGTTTTTCCCCCCAAGACCCCCCAGAGGATGCCTGAAATCTCAGATAGTACTGGTCCCTATGTATAATTTTCTCCAATACATATTATTCATATGATAAAGTTTATTTTATAAATTAGGTGTTATAAGAAATTAATAACAATAATTGTAATATACTAGTAGATCTATTATTACAAGAATAGAGGCCCCGTGTACGGATTCATGCACCGGTGGGGTCCCTCAGCCAGGCCTGTGCCCTTCCGCAATCTGAGACCACTTGGGGGATGTAAAACTGCCAATTTCAGCCAAATCTCTGCAGGCCAGGTGAAGGGACCCCACCGGTGCATGAATCTGTGCGCTGGGCCTCTAGTGTGCATATAAGATCTTTGGTTAATCTCTTCCCACCCTCCTTCTCTCCCCTTCCCTCTGAGATTCATCAGTCTGTTCCAGTTTTTCATGCCTGTGCATTGAGTGTCTTCCCCCTAGTGGTCACTATGCATTATAGCTACCTGTTGAATGGCCACTTAGGTAGGTAGATAGGTAGATAGATAGATAGATAGATAATAGATAGATAGATAGATAGATAGATAGATAGATAGATGATAGATAAATAGATATAGATAGATATAGATATAGATGATATAGATATAGATATAGATATAGATATAGATATAGATATAGATATAGATATAGATAGAGATAGAGATAGAGATAGAGATAGAGATAGAGATATAGATATAGATATATAGTAGATACAATATGAAAGTTATGTGAATGTGGCAATATTAACTAAAATAAGTTTCTTGAACACAAGCACTATGATACAATAACAGTTGAGATGATAACTTAGATGGCTGCTAAGTGACTAACAGGTGAGTATCATATACAATATGTATATGCTGGACAAAGGCATGATTCAATTCTCAGGAAGGACAGAATGAGACATTAAGATATCATCATACTACTCAGATTGGCACACAATGTAAAACGTGTGAATTGTTTATTTCTGGAATTTTTTTATTTAATAGTTTTGAACCGTGGTTGCCTGTGTGTAACTAAAACCTCGGAAAGTAAAATTAAGGAAAATGAGGGTTTACTGTATCAGTACTTAATTAGTATATAATATATAGCTAATACACTCAAAGTCTACTACTCATTTCATTAAAAGTATCAAATGTTAAACAATAATATAAAAACATTTAAAAATAAACATACTGCATTGACAACTTTGTTTTTTATTACTGCTATAAAATTATGCCAGATTTAGTGGCTTAAAACAATGCATTTATTATCTTACAGCTCTGTAGGTCAGATTTCTGATACTTGTATCACTGAGCTAAAATCAGGTTGCTGGCAGAACTGCATTTCTTTTTGGAGCTTCCAGGAAAAAAAAATCTGTTTCCTTGTTTTTTCCAACCTCTCTAAAGGTCAAGCACATTTCTTGGCTCCTGGTTCCTTTCCTCCATCTTCAAAGTCAGCAACGTCGCATCTCTCTGATCATTCTTCCATAATCACATCACCTCTGACCTTCCCTTTCTGCCTCCAAGATAACTCAGCGTAATTGCCAAGAAATTTATAGGGTTAGGGTTGATAATATATTCACTGGTTCCAGCTACTAGGATGTAAACTGAACATAGGAGAGGCATTATTCTGCCTGCTACAATGACAGACATTGAAAAATGTTAACTTCTGCTAATGAAGTAATCACTTTTAACCCTCATGCCATTACTTTTGCATTAAACTAACAGTTTTTCTTTTTTCTGTTTTTTTATTTTTTATTTTTTATTAAACTTGTTGGGGTGACATAGGTTAATAGGATCATATAGACTTCAAGGGTACATTTCTATGATACAAGCAAGATCTGTATATTGCACTGTGTGCCTACCACCCAAGTCAATCCATCTTTTGTCACTATATATTAAGTCCCCACCACACCCCACTCTTTTCCCTCTGGTAACCACTACCACACTGTTTTGTGTATTCATGAGTTTAGTTTTATATTCCAGATATGAATGAAATCACATGGTTCTTAGCTTTTTCTGAGTGACTTATTTCACTTAGGATAATATTCTCAAGGTCCACCTATGTTGCCCCAAGTGGCTGTATTTCATCTTTTCTTATGACTGAGTAGTGTTCCATTGTATATATATATATCACATCTTTATTCAATCCTCTATGATGGACACTGTGGTTATTTCCATGTCTTGGTCACTGTGTATAATGCTGCAACGAAATCAGGGGTACATATATCTTTGGGAATACATGTTGTTGTTTTTTAGGTTTTTGGGTAAAAAACCAGGAGAAGAATTGCTGGGTCATATGATAACTCTATTCTTCATCTTTTGAGGAACCATCAGACTGTTTTCCATTGTGGCAGTACCAGTCTACAATCCCACCAGTGGTGAATGAGTTTTCCTTTTACTCCATAATGTCTCCAACATTTGTTATTACTTTTCTTGATGATAGTAGCCATTCTAACATGTTTGAGGTAGTATCTCATTGTAGTTTTGATTTGTATTTCTCTAATAGCCAGTAAAGTTGAACATCTTTTGATATATCTGCTGGCCATTTACATGTCTTCTTGGGAGAGGTGTCTGTTTAGGTTCTCTGCCCATTTCCTAATTGGGCATATATGATTGAGAATTATATGTGGTCTTTATATATTTTGGATATTAACCTTTTGTCAGAGCTGTTATTTATAAATAGCATTTCCTATGTGGTCAGTTGCATTTTTGTTTTGTTGGTGTTTTTTATTATGCAGAAGCTTTTTAGTTTAATATAGTCCCATTCATTTATTTTTGCCTTTTACTTCCCTTGCCTTTGAGGTCAAATTAATAAAATGTTCTCTATGATCAAGGTACATTAAGTTTTGTACCTTTGTTTTCTTCTATGTAATTTATTATTTCAGATATTATATGTAGAACTTTCTGCCTGCTCTCTATGTATAAGTCTGTCTCTATTTTGCTGGTAGTTCAGTTTGCTCATTAAATTCCATATATGAGTCAAATCACATGGTACTTGTCTTTCTCTGACTGCCTTAATTTTTTTTATTGATTTTAGAGAGGGAGGGAGTGGGGGGAGGGGGAAGTGAGAGAGAGAAACTTCGATGTGGGAGAGATACGTAAATTAGTTGCCTTGCCTATGCTCCCTGAGTGAGGTAGTGCTCTGGCCCAGAGTCAAACCCATGAACTCCTGATGTACCAGATGATCCTCCAACCAAATGAGCCACACCATCCAGGGCTCTGTAGAATAATCTGAAGACAGGTAGTATGATACCTCCAGCTTCATTCCCTGCCCCCCACCCCCTCAGGATTGCTTTGACTACTTATTTTGTGTTTGTGTGTGTGTGTGTGTGTGTGTGTGTTTCCATGAAAATGTGATGATTTTTTTTGTTCTTTTTTTTTCCCCATGACATTGGAATTTTGATGGGTATTGAATTAATTCTGTATAATGCTTTGGGTAATAGGGCCATTTTAAACATGTTGATTCTTCCAACCCATGAACATTGAATATCTTTCCATTTCACTGTGTCTTTTTCAGTCTCTTTATTTATTTATTTATTTATTTATTTATTTATTTATTTATTGTGATCACAAGCAATGGTTAATCTTTTTATTTATTTATTTTTCTTTTTTTTATTAAATTATTATCTGTGTACATATTTTAACATTGCCTCCCCCTCCCATACATACCCTCCCTCCCCAGAATTTTGTGTCCATTGGTTTTATTTATATGTATGTATACAAGTCCTTTGGTTGATCTCTTATCTCCCACAGATCTCTTTTAATAATACTTTGTAGTTTTCAGTGTATAACTCTTTCAAATCCTTTCTTAAGTTTATTTCCAGATGTTTTATTATTTTGTTTGCAACTGAAAAATAAATTGCGTTTTAGTCTATTTAATTTTCTAAAGTTTTTTTTATTAGTATATAGGAAAGTGGTGAATTTTGGTACATCAGTTTTGTATCTGGCAACTTTACTGCATTTGTTTATTGTTTCTAATAAATAGTTTTTGGTGGTTTCTTTAGGGTTTTCTATACACAGAATTATATCATCTGCAAAAAGTGACACTTTCACTTTTTCCTTTCTAATTTGGATGCCTTTTATTTATTTACTTTGCCTGATTATTCTGCCTATAACTTCCAGAACTATGTTGAATAAGAGTGGTGAATGTGGGCATCTTTTTCTTGTTTCTGATTTTAGAGAAAAAGCTTTCAGTTTTTTACCACTGAGTAAGATATTGACTGAGGTGACACATGGCCTTTATTATGTTTAGGTAATTTCCTTATATGCCTAGTTTAATGAGTGTTTTAATCATAAATGGGTGTTATTATCTTATTAAATACTTTTCCTGCATCTATTGATAATATCATATGGCTTTTATACTTTTTTTGTTAATGCTATGTATTACATTGATTGATTTTCATGTATTGAAGTACAATTGTGCCTCTGGAATGAACTACACTTTATTATAGTGTATTATTTTTAAAATATATTTTTATTGATTTCAGAGAGGAAGGGAGAGGAAGAAAGAACTAGAAACATCAGTGATGAGAGAGAATCATTGATAGGCTGTCTTCTGCATATCCCCTACTGGGGATCAAGCCAACAACCTGGGCATATGCCCTGAGCTGGAATTGAACCATAACCTCCTGGTTCATATACTGATGCTCAACCAACTAAGCCAAGCCTGGCAGGCCATAGTGTATTACTTTTTAATGTAGTATTGTAATTTATTTGGTAGTATTTTGCTCAAGAGTTTTTGCATTCATATTCATCAGAGACACTGATCTGTAGTTTCCTTTATTTGTGTGTGTTATCCTTGACAGGTTTTGGTATCAGGATTATATTGGCCTCATAAAATGTGTTAGAAAGTTTGACTCATATTCAATTTTTTTTTTGAAAATTTGAGAAGGATAAGTTTGTAATGAGATAAATATCCCTCTTATTATTGCTTTCCCTGCATCCCAGAAGTTTTGATATGTCATATTGTCATTTTCATTTGTTTCTATATATCTGCCGATCTCACTTTTTCTAACTCATCATATAGTAGTATGCTGTTTAATCTCCACATATGTGTGTGTGTGTGTGTGTGTGTGTGTGTGTGTGTGTGTGTGTGTTTTGAACTTCCTTTTAGCAGTTGATTTCCAATTTCAAAGCATTGTGGTCAGACAATATGCCTGATACGATTTCAATGTTCTTAAATTTGTTGAGGCTGGTTTTGTGACTCAACATATGATCTATTCTTGAGAATGTTCCATGTGCACTGGAGAAGAATGTATATATAGTCTAATTCTTTTAAATGAAAGGCTTTGTTAATATCAGTTATCTCCATTTAGTCTAATTTATCATTTAAGACAATAATTTTATTGATTTTCTTTTTGGATGATCTATTTAGAGCTTTTAATGGAGTATTTAGGTCCCCTAGTATGATTATTTTTGTCACTTTCTCACTTTAGTTCTGTTAGTAGTTGCTTTATAATTTCAGTGCTCACTGATTTGGTACATACAGTATATATTAAATGGTGTTATGTCTTCTTGATGTAGTGTCCCCTTTATCATTATAGAATGTCCATCTTTGTCTCTTGTTACTTTTGTTATTTTGAGATATTTTTGTCAGATATAAGTATGGCTACATCTGGTTTTCTGCCGACGTTATTTGTTTGAAGAATCATTTTCTACCTTTTCACTTTGAATCTACTCTTGTCTTTGCAGCTTAAATATGTCTCTTATAGGCATCATATGCTTGTATTATTTTTTAATCCAATATCCTACTCTTCAACTCTCTGTTGGTGAATTCAGGCTTTTTACATTGAGGGTAGTAACTATTGATGTATGAGGATTTCCTTTTTCCATTTTATCTATTATTATCTGGTAGCTCTGTGCCTCCATTGCTTCTTTTCCTTTGTGTTTTATATGATGTTTTTATTTGCTGATATTTCGTACTTCTTTTTTCTGTTTTGTCTTTTTTTGAAAGATGTGTCTCAGTGTTTTTTTTTGTGGTTATCTTTAGATTTATAAAAAAGAAAGTTTCATATATAGAGTGGGTTTTTCTTTTTCATTTGAATGCATCTGATCTCCATCTTCCTTTGAAATTCAGACCCTTTACCTCTCCCTTTTTATGTTTTTGTGGTCACAAATTGTCCCTGTTTGTGCTGTAAGTTTGTTGGTGAAATTACTAGTAGTGTGGTGACCTTTTGTTTTTTGTTTCAGGTAGAATCACCCCCTTGAGTATTTCCTGCAGTGGAGGTCTTCTGGTGATAAATTCCCTCAGCTTCTGTATGTCTGGAAAATATTTATCTTTCCTTCATATTTAAAAGATAATATTGCTGGATACATTATTATTGGCCAGTGGTTTGTCTCCAGTAGTTTGCATATTTGGTTTCACCCTATTCTGGCTTACAGAGTTTCTTCTGAGAAGTCCAATGATAACCTGATGCGCTTTCCTTTATAGGTCACTTTCTTCTTTTTCCTGGATGCTTTGATAATTCTTTCTTTATCATTAACTTTTGACAGTTTTAATACAATGTGCCTGGTAGATGGCCTCTTTGGATTGAAGTAACCAGGTATTCTGTTTGCTTCTTCTTTATTTTTAAAATTTCTTTATTAATTAAGGTATTACATATGTGTCCTTATTCCCCCATTACCCTCAACCCCCTATTCATGCCCTTACCCCTCTGTTGTCTCTATCCATTGATTAGGCTTATATGCATGCATACAAGTCCTTTGGTTGATCTCTCCCCCTTACCCACACCGTCCCCTACCTTCCCTCTGAGGTTTGACATTCTGATCAATATTTCTCTGTCTCTGGATCTGTTTTTGTTCATCAGTTTATGTTGTTCATTATATTCCATAAATGAGCGAGATCATGTGATATTTATCTTTCTCTATATTTCACTTAGCATAATGCCCTCCACCTCCATCCATGTTGTTGCAAATGGTAAGAACTCCTTTTTTACCACAGCATAGTATTTCACTGTGTAGATGTACCACAGTTTTCTAATCTACTCATCTGCTGATGGGCAATTAGGCTGTTTGCTTCTTGAATTCAAGGATTACCTTTTTTCATATGTTCTAGAAGTCCTCATTAACTATAATATTTGTGATAATAGGTTTCCATTCCTTCTTCCTCTCTTTTTCTTCTGGTATGTCCATTATTCTTTTATTACTTTTGTGATTTAATTAGTTTGATAGAATTCTTTATATTTAATTAATTAATTAATTTATTTATTTATCACATATCTCTCAACTTCCCTCTGTGTCATTTCCAGAATTCTATCTTTGATAACAGTAATTCTTTCACTCATCTGGTTGGCTCTATTTCTTATGCTTGCAAGTTCATTTCTGACCTCTTTTATGGAATTTTTCATATCTAGGATTTCTGTTTGGTTCTTTTAAAAATACTCAATCTCTTTGGTAAAGTACTTATTTTGTTTGTTAATTTATTTTCCGAGTGCATTAAATTGCCTCTGTATTTTCTCACATGTCATTAAGTATTTTCAGAAATGCAATCTTGAATCCTCTGCCATTTATATCACATATTTTTATATGTTCAAGCTTGCTTACTGGAGATTTTTTATTTTCTTTCTGAGCTTCCTTGCTACCATGGTTATTCATGGTGTTTGATGGGTTCCTTCTCTGTCTAGGCATCTATCTATGAGTGACAATTAGATATCAATTAAGCAAACTATGAAGAGTTCTTTCTATTATTTTCAGTAGGTTGTGCTGAATCACATTTTTTTTTTTAGCTCTGTGAAAACCCATAACTAATGCCCATGGGTGTTGTCAGTGCAGCTGTCATACTTGGGCTTGGTGTTGTCTGGGGGTATTTGGCTGCCTTTTTTGTTTTGCCTTCTTAGTAATGGTGACCTTGGAACTCTCCCAGTGTGCCACAACTGGGAATAAGTCATAGAGTGCACACTTTGCTAAGGAGAAATAGTGAATCTATAGAAACAGTTCTTGACTTTACAGATAATGTGTTCAGTCACTTGGTATAAAAAGCTCTATGGCTTTCTTTCTTTGTCTGGAGTGTCAACCACCCAAAAGCTGTGGCAGAGCCTCTGTGCTCTGTCTTTGCCCAGTTCTCTTGGCTCAGTTGCAACTTGCACTGCTCACTCCCACAAGAGTTCCCACCCAGTCTCTGTTTCTCCCAGCTGAAGGAAGAATGAGCCACAACTGGCTTCCTCCCCTCTCTGGGATGAGCCCTGCTTTGGGCTCCTCACTGCAGGGCTGCATCCATTGCTATTCTGAGCCCTGCTTCCTTCTTGTCTCACCTGTTTCATATTAGTTGCCCACCTTTTGATGCTTCAATATGTGGATCTCTCAGTGTGCCTTTATGTTGAGCAGGGAGTCCTTTGTTGAGCTTTAGCTGTTCAAATTGTTGAAATTTCAGGGGTAGAGTCCAAGGGAATCTCTCATGCTACAATTCCCCGATATCACTCAACAAACAGTTTTTCTTTACAGGATTTATTGATATATAAATTTTGGGCAACTCATGCAAAATCAATGTGAAAATATACAAGCACATATTTAACAAATTAACTTGTAATATTATTATTATTAGAATACTATTATTGTTATTATAAATGGACACATTTAAGAAATTTATTATGAATGAATTAAATATTTTATAGATAAAAGATTCTCCATTCCAGCACATCTATCTCCCAGTCACATTAATTACATATATGCATAAAAAACACAATTTGATTCTTTGATTGGTCAAATTAACTAAATAGTTGCTGGATTTATTAATCAATTTATGTTGCATAAATATAGTGAACAACTTAAGAGTTTTATAACAATATTCATAATTACAGAAATATTGAAAACCATAGCAGTTACTATACCAGTATGCAAAACAGGTATTTCATTTTTGTTCAAGTTTATTATTTCAAACTAAAAACATTCAACAATACTAAGGAATTGATATTGATAGGACTTAATGTTACTGTGGAAAACCAATTATTGTATCCTGTGACAACCAAACCATTTTGTTTTCAGAATTTAACATAAATTCTTAAGGTCTGATAGATTGCAGATATATTAAGTCCATATTGTTTGTCTATGCAGAAAGGCTAAACATGTACTAGTTGCCGTATTTGCAAGTTTCATTCCAGAGTTCTAAAATGTTTATTTTGAGATATCTCCTTCTTACTTAGAGAATAGGATCACTCTCCAAATCTTGGCATGAACTTTATGCCAATGGAAGTGCTTACAATAACAATAAACATTCACCATGCCCCCAGATTTATAATTTTTTCCCCGATTTTCTAGGAAAGCAAAAGGAAACAAACTTTTACTGAGCATCTACTATGTATCTGACATAGACTAGAGTCCTTTTACTTCTTTCTCTGATTGAACTTTCATTATATTCCATTAATTTTATAAGAAAAATAAGCTTTTATTTAAAGATATGATTTTACGACCGGGTATTGTGGATGAGCATGCTTTCAGGACAAGTAAGAGATCAAAATTTCAAATGTTATGAATACAACCAATATGAAAATCTTGCTGCACAGATGGAATTTCCCTTTGTGTTTTCTTTTGTGCCAGGAAAGGATCCCAGAGAGTCCTTCTCCCGCTCCCTCTCTGGAAGAGAGTCATCGCCCTGGGAGCCAGATCTCCTCCCACCCCAGCAGCAGTGTATCCAGCTCTCCCTCTCAGATGGATCACCATTCAGACAGAATGGGTGAGTATTTCAACTGAAGAAAGGATTTTAAAGATATTATTTCAAGAAATCACTCATACAGAGGAGAAAAGGAAGCTGGGGGGGCGCTGATGCCACCTTAGTATAAATGGCTTTTTGAAGTGGTCATTTTTTTTAATTGCTGAAACAATATGAATAACATAATGAAAGTTAAAATATTGAAAGTTTGTTTTCTGGTAGGGCTTTCATTCACTGGATCTCATGGAAATAATTTGATGGGAATTTTGTAGAGTATTTGTTAGTTCAATATGTTGGTTTTTAACAGCTAGTATAAGACAATAAACTTGTTATATTCACAGCATTCATTAAAATTGAAGTTAAAATGTCCTTTAGGCAGTTTATTGTTTCAGTGTTTAAAAAGTCAATCAATTTATTGTTTGCTAAAATTTCAAGTCTTGGATCACAATTATTTGATATGCTTTTCATTACAATTTTTTTATTGTCTTAGATATCTTAGACATCTTACACCATAGACACAATTTCAGAATATTGTTACTGTTAGTGATGTGGCATATTAAAGTTTTCAATCTAGCCATAGTTCTAGCACTAACTAGGTAGGAAATCTTGATTATGTCACCACCACTTTCTTTATCTAATATGAAAATAATTACTGACCTGCCTTCATAGAGTGTATTTTTGTGAGGTCAAATGAAATAATGTGTGGAAAAACAGAATTTTAAAGTGATAAAGAAAAGTGAGGAATAAGCACTATTTTTTTTATGTGTGCCTTTACCTTGATTATTTATCATGCCCTTCTGTCTGATTTTACTAGGGTAAACAGACATTACTAAGTGCATTCATTCAATTGTAACAAATTCTCATTTAGTATATAATCATGAGCTAGATAAAATATTTGTTAATCTTCTGAACCTATATAATCCAATTTCCTAAGTACCTATTTCCTTCAGAAAAAAATGAATTGAGCTTCTTTTAGTTTTACTATAGGGGTTTTGTTTATTTGAACTCTAAATTTTTAGATTTCCCAATAATGATTTCTCCAAGCCTTTCCAAAATAACGCCTTTTCTCCCCAGGGGTGAGGTGGGGTTGGGAAGAGAGGAATTGAGGGGTTAGGAAATTTGTTAGGTTCTGAATTTGTGCTGGAGAAGAATGAATATGATTTTTCTCTTGCGGAAATTCATCCAAGTCTTGCTTAGCCTGTCAACATTACATGTTATTTATGGTTTTTTTTAAGCTTTACAGTGGGCACAGTGGGTCTCAAATCTAGATCCTCATTATAACCACCTGTGGAGCACTTACAAATCTGAAGACCCAGGCCACATGCTGAGAGTTTGATTTACCTGAGCTGGAATAGAACCTGGACTCAGTGTTTTGTTTTGCTTTTCAGTATCACCTTAGAAGATTTTAATGTGCAGCCAGAGTTAAGAACCACTAAGCTAGAATGTGAGACTAATGTTCCTAAGAGAGTAAGTTTAATTCCTAGAAGTGTTCACAGTGATCTCCTAGCTTTACTGTTCTCTGGAACCAGACTGTTATGACATTGTGTGCAACTGGTAGGAGGGAATCTGTGTAAGATAAGCAGATTCAGATGAATCAAAAAACTAAGACACACTTCCTTCTACAGAGATAGTCTTTGTTTAATGAGTAACTGAGAAGAGAAGAAAGGGAAATATTTATTTATTTATTTATTATGTGTGGGGAAGATAATTATTTATGGAGTTCTGGCTAAAAGCAGAGCACATAGAGAAATGTACTCTGTGATGGATATATCATAAAAAATAAAAATAAGATAAAATATTTCCAAAGTAATATAACATTCTAAAAAAATTCTGACAACATAAAATATTTTTAATTTCTCTGGCAGTAATTAGGCTTTCAATCACATTCCAAATCATTCAAGCAGACAGTGAGGTTATCTATAAAGGAAAAAAAAGCTTTGAGGATTTTTTATTTAAAGTGACCATATATTATTTATAGAAGTATATAATGTTTTAATAAAACATAAAGAAAATTAAATGATAACCTATGAAAATTGGCATGATTTTCCTCTTTAAATATAAAATTTTGTGCAGAAACACATAATAATTAATGGAAAGTTATATTTTATCTATTAATTTTACTGCATATGTGTGCAAGGCTCTATAGAGTGACATAATGCATAATTATTTTAAATTTATGAACTTAAGTGGTAAATTCTATTCAGAAGCATTTTAGGAAATATTAATTACAGAGATAAATAGCTAATATGCATACACATTTTAAAAAATAAATATTTAAAATCATTTAAAGGATTTACATTGGCCCTAACTGGCTTGGCTCAGTGGATACAGATTCAGCCTGAGGATTGAAGGGTCCTGGGTTTGATTTTGGTTAAGGGCACATGCCCAGGTTGCAGGCTTGATACCCAGTAGGGGGCATGCAAGAGGCAGCCAATCAATGATTCTCTCTTATCATTACTGTTTCTATCTCTCACACTCCCTCTTCCCTTTCTCTCTGAAATCAATAAAAATATTTTTTTTTAAAAAACGGATTTATGTTGGCAGTTATATATCTAATATATTAATTTTATTTAAAAATCACATAATTAAGCAGCTAATTGATTTGTAAATTATATTATCAGATCGACACAAATGTTTTTATTGTTCTAAAAGAAATAGATGAAATTAATGTTGGTTTCTATTGAAATAGCCATTTATAAAATGCTTTTTTTGCTTGTCTTTTGAGTGATGTGCAAGAAAATCATTCAGTTATATTTCTTATTTACAGTTATGATGTCGAATAATAGAGAGGAAGTTATTATTGATCAGGAAAATGGACCAACCATCAAAAAATTCCAAAGAGATAATAAAGGTAAAATGATTTTTGCTTATTTGATGTACATATGAAGGTCAGATACTAACTCAATTAACATCCCAGTACTGTATATTGCATCCACATTTCCCCAAGTCAGAATAAATTCATATTGGTTTTAGATAAGTTACTTTTATAATTAAAAAAATGTTTACCTGAAGCTTGTTTATTGGATGTTATAAATTACATAATTAGCCTGAAATATGTCTGTGCTTGTAGTTGGGAACAATCCTGAAGCCCTTTTATTATGCCTAATTAGAGACATCTGAACATTTATTTATTTATTTTACAATTTTACATGCACTTTGTTAACTATTTTTAAATGACTCACCATTTGATGCTTATGTTTGAAAAACTGAGTTGCTGTCATGAAAGAGAGATATTCCCATCAATCCTCAAAAGTAATTTTAAAAACGTTTGCTAGATCATTCCATTTGAGGAACCAAGATGGAAATGTAGGTAAATGATGGTACTTGCATCCTCACAGAATCACATCAAACTTACAACTAAAATACCAAACAACTATCCTTCAGAACCGCCAGAAATCTGACTGAATGGAAGTGTTACAACTAGAGAGTTAAAGAAGAAAAGCACATACAGACTGGGTAGGAGTGACGGAGGCATGGAACAGGCTGGTCTGACACCCACATAAGTGTGTTTTTCATCAGAAGAGATATCTTGGCTGAGGAGGCTTCCCATGAGGAGCAACTGATCCCCAGCTCCACACCAGACCCCTAACCCAGGATTTCAGAGCCAGGAAGAGGCATCCCCATAACTCTGGGGTGTAAACACCAGCAGAGATTATGACTGAGTGACACAGAGGCTGCAAGAGTACCAGGCAGTTTCTCTTAAAGGGCTTGCACACAGACTTTTTTTTGCACACATTTCCTCTGAGCTCCAGCACTGTGGAAGCAGCTTAAAAGAGTCCAGGGACATACAGGGATGAACCAAATTGTGTGGCATCAGGGCAAGAACTCAGGGACAGATTTCTCCCAGTTAAAGTGCTGGGAACTTGCCTCACAGAGCTGACTGGCAGGTACCATATCTGAGGCTCTATCTATTTATCCCAACCTGGTGATTCCATGAGATTCTTCCACACCCAATTTGTAGGCACGCCCAAGTTGTTTGCAGTGTCTTTTCCTTGTGAATGGCCTATTCTTGCTCAGGATTTAGGCTTTCCTAAAATCACTCGAACAAACAACACCAGGACTCAAGTGTGCCACAGGCCTGACACTAGCAGTGGCTGGCCAAGGTTCACAGCTTGGCTTCTCCTGAACATAACTAAACCAAATACAATAGAAGCCATCTGCAGATCCTCTGGAGGTCATGCTGGCTGGCTCCAAACAAAGCAAAGGCAGTGGCTGACTTTGCATCTCTGTAGAGGTCCTAGAGCCAGTGCACCTGATGGACAGCTTCAGATGATACCAGATTCCAACTCTACCAAGTACATTATCAATACACTCAAGGGACAGACACAAATCAGGTGTACAGGTTAATAATTCAGATTTTGTAATTCAAGAAAACACAGTAATTTTAAGGGAAACATCAAAAGTGCTTTATTCAAAGCAGTGGTTCTCAACCTTCCTAATGCTGTGGCCCTTTAATCGAGTTTCTCATGTTGTGGGGACCCCCAATCATAAAATTATTTTCATTGCTACTTCATAACTGTAATTTTGCTACTGTTATGAATTGTAATGTAAATATCTGTGTTTTCCAATGGTCTTAGGCTCTACAGCAGTGGTTCTCAACCTGTGGGTTGCTGCTGTAGAAAGTAAGACCATCGGAAAACACAGATATTTACATTACAATTCATTAACAGTAGCAAAATTACAGTTATGAAGTAGCAACAAAAATAATTTTATAGTTGGGGGTCACCACAACATGAGGAACTGTATTAAAGAGCCACGACATTAGGAAGGTTAAGAACCACTGACTCAAAGTAATGTCCATCGCTAGCTATACATTTCCCCCATATTTCACGTAATTTGTGGATTAGTCCCAATAGAAGTTTTCTTGTTTTGAGGCAAACCATTCAGAGACCCAAGTTCCCACTTTGTATGTTTTGAAGTACTGCTCAGAAAGTGTGTGTGCTATCGATTGGAACAGTGGTAATTTGAAGGAGCAAGGTCTGGTGAATACGCTGAGTGGGTTAATACTTCTCAGGCAAGATCTTTTAATGTGTCTTTAACTGGTTTTGAAGTGTGTGATAGTGAGTCATCATGAAGCAAAATTACTTTGCCGAGTCTTCTGGCACATTCTGGTCATTTCACAATCAAAGTGTGGTGCAAATTGATTATATGTTGTTGGTAGCGATCAGTATTAAAAGTTTCACCTGGTTTCAGAAGCTCATAATACACCACACCTTCCTGATCCCACCAAATGCAGAGCATTATCTTCTTTCCGAAGTGATTTGGCCTTGCAGTCAATGTTGATGGTTAACCTGAATCAAACCATGATTTTGTGCATTTGGGATTCTCACAGTAAATATACTTTTCATCACCAGTCACAATTCAATACAAAAAAGACTTTCTTTCATGCTGTCAAAGCAACATTTTACTGATGACTTTTTGGTTTTCAATTTTTCTTTCATTCAGTTGATGTAGCACCAATTTTCCTTTCTTTGAAATCTTTCCCATTGCTTGTAAATGATCAGAAATTATTTGCTGAGCAACATTTAATCTTTCTGAAAGTTGTTTTTGAGTTTGACATGCATCTTAATCCAATAATGCTTGCAATTGTTTGTCTTCAAACTTTTTCGGTTGACCTGGATGTTCTTTGTTTTTCACATTAAAATCATCACTTTTAAAGCATTTAAACCAGCATTCACAAGTATCTTGAGATGGAGCATTTTCATTATAAGCTTTCCAAAGCATTCAGCAGCAATTTTCTTCAAAATAATGAATTAAAACTTCCCACAAAGTCTCTTGTTTTTGGCATGAAATTTGACATTTTAAAGTGTAAAAATATCTCTAATGTTAACATCTTCAGAAAATTAGACATATGAAGTTTTGAAGTTTATTGTCAATACAACAAAATAGCATACATATAAAATTGCATATATATCAATGTATGTGTAACTCCTTCAATTGAATAAAAATCCACATTATTAATTGGCACACCTGGTAGAGCACCGAAGCCCCACTGAAACAAGTCCTGCTCCATACAGGTGTGTCCTGCACAGCAGATCTTCCACTGTAGATGCAGCAGGTTTTCACAGCCAATTGGCCTGAGGGTTAATTTCTCTTAGTGATACACATAGAGATCAAGGCCCAACTACATCAGGAGAGTGCATACAGCCCATATAGACATGCACCTAGAGTGCCCAGCTCAGAGGACTGGGGAGGTTGAGCCACTGGGACCTACAGGACAACCATTATGTAAGTGACTCTACAAACTCCAGGAGACAAAGCAGCTCAACCTAATACATAGAAAAAAACACAGGGAAGCACCCAAAATGTGGTGACAAAGGAACATGTCCAAAAAGATAAAACAGAAGAAATTTTCAAAACTAGAACTAAATGAAATTGAAGCAAGCATACTACTAGATACAGAGTTCAAAACAATAGTTGTATAGATGCTCAAGGAACTTAATGAGAACTTTAAGAAACAGTAAAAATATCAAGGAATTTAGTGAGAATTTCAAGGGAATTAGTGAGAATATAAAAACATGAAAAAGGACCATTCAAAAATGAATTATACACTAACTGAAATGAAGAATAATTTACAGGTAATCAACAGTAGAGTAGAGGATGCCAAGAATCAAACAGACGATTTGGAATATGAGGAAGCAAAAACAAACAAACAAAAAACACACAACAACACCTAATCAGAAGAGAAAAAAAAGATAATTCAAAAATATGAAGATAGCACAAGGAGTCTCTGGGACAACTACATGCATACCAGCATTCACATCATGGTGGTGCTGGAAGGAGATGAGAGGACTTATGAAATTGAAAACCTATTTGAAGAACTAATGACAAGAAACTTCCCCTTACCTGGTGAAAGAAATAGACTTATAAGTCCAGGAAATGCAGAGAGTCCCAAAAATATGAACCTAAAACAGCCCACACCAAGACGCATCATAATTAAAAGTTTAAATACAAAGAGAAAATCTTAAAAGCTGCAAGAGAAAAGCAGTTAGTTACCTACAATGGAATGCTCATATGACTGTCAGCTGATCTCTCAACAGAAATTTTGCAGACCAGAAGGGAGTGGCAAGAGATATTCAAAGTGATGAAAAGTAAGGAACAAGACTACCCTACCCTGCAAAGCTATCATTTATAATTGAATATCCTATAAAGATCTTCACAGACAAGAAAAAGCTAAAGGAGTTCGTCACCAGCAAACCAATATTACATGAAATGTTTAAAGGTCTTTAAGAAGAAGAAGAGGAACAAAAGATAAATATATGAACAATAAAATAACAATAAATACATATCTATCAACAATTGAATCTAAAAATAAAAATAAATGATCAAGAAATCTGATAAGCAAAATAAATTGATGAATTAATAGTACCAGAGACATAGACATATGGAACTGATTGACGAATCTCAGAGGGAACGGGGGAGGATGGGTGGGAAAAGATTAACCAAAGAATTTATATGCATATATGCATTACAGATAGATATAGACAATAGAGTCATGAAGCCCTGAAGTGGGTCAGGATCTAGTTGGAAGAGAGTAAGGGGAGGGGGAAAATGAAGTACACACTAACTGAAAGAGGGAGACCATCTGTAATACTCTCAATAATTAAGATATATACAAATAATAAATAACAAAGAAGGGGAAGAGATCTGCAATACTCTCAACAATAAAGATATAAATAAATAAATAAATAAATAAATAAATAAATAAATAAATAAATAGCAAACAATATGTATGCTAATTTGGATACTTCAAATGAAAGATAAAGAAGGTACTCCAATCAAGTATTCACCTGGAATGTTGGTAGATATGACACCATTCTAGCTTTTGAGCAACTGAAGTGCATTGATCAGATCTGCACAGTAGGCAGGTTTTTCTTAGGCTATCTGTTAAAAAATGTGGAGAGAGTAACAATTTCATAAAGCTTTGTACAATCTCGCTTAAAAGGCTGCAAAGGTAAGAAAAAGATAAAATATATTAGCATATTTCAAAATATTTTGGGAAATACATCAATCAACCTCAAATGGTTGTAAGCATATTTTATAAGTTATGCATTATGACTGTCACGGTGAGTTAGTAACTGTAAACTGAAGAGCATAAACTAACATGTAATCTATTCAATCATCAGATGATTTGTTGGTACTTCACAATAGGGTGCATTTTTTCCCTCTCTACTACAGATGCTCTTAATATATAGAAAAAAGTGCTCATGAACTGAAGAGTTAATGGATACATTTTCTTTCTTCTCTTAATTGAACTTCCTAAAACCTACATGAGTATTTTGGTTAGAATTTGGAATAATGTATGATTTTAATTTCATTGATCCATTGTTGTTTTCCTTGCAGCATGTTTAGTATTTCTCATTTAAGCACTGAATGGCTGTACCCTCTGAGATGTAAATGATTGATTTCAGAATAGTCCAAAAGGAAGAAGTCAAGTTCAGCATAGTAAACTATCCAAAACTTTTACACTGGTAATGGACTTCCAGTTAAAAATGAACTTCATTCATAACCCGATAATCATTTGTTCTTGAGGCCTCTTTCCCACCAACCAAGTCATGACTATTTAAAGAACAGTTTGGTAGTAAAATAGTTTTTCTAGGAAATTATCAACCTGCACCTGATTGTATTGGAACTGCAAATCCCTTAAGTCTAAATGGCATTTAGGAGTGGCCTAAGTGCTTCAAGTACATATGTCTAGTACTGCCGCTTAGAGTTGTGATATTAAGACAAACTATATTTTCCTCAAATAAATTTTGTTATGAAAATTGAATGTACTTAGAGTAGAAGTCTCAACATTATTAAGTATGACAAGTAAGCAGTTTATACAACTATGGCAGACATATGTTTTCACATCTGTTTTGAGTAATATCATCATGATTCTAAAAATGATTTATAACTTTGGAAATGATAAAATGCCAGCTTTGCTATTATGTGGAAATTTTTAGAAAATGAAGAAATATTATGTAGCCTGTCTCTCTTTCTTTAATATATGTTATTGATTTTTTTACAGAGAGGAAGAGAGAGGGATAAAAAGTTAGAAACATCGATCAGCTGCCTCCTGCACACCCCCTACTGGGGATGTGCTCGCAACCAAAGTACATGCCCTTGACCAGAATCAAACCTGGGACCCTTCAGTTTGCAGGCAGATGCTCTATCCACTGAGCCAAACCCGTTTCAGCTATAATGTCTCTTATTGGGTGACAGTGCGATACATGTCTCAAATGATCATTTGAATTTTGCCTTAAAATTTTATATGCATACTATTCAAGTTTTTATTGTCTGGCCTTTCCTGACAGTAATGTCCATCTAGGGGTGTCGAACTCAATCAGAGAAGGGGCCAAAATCTAAAATCCAGCCTAAATCGCGGGCCGAATGGTTTACTGAACAGTCATAAACTGACAATGTCATAAACTGACAGCGGAGTGCAGTGATGACAGCGCGGTGCGGGCCACATTGCAAGGCCTGGCGGGCTGGATTTGGCCCGCGGGCCTTGTGTTTGACACATGTGGTCTAGACTGAGTCAAAAATGAGTTACCAAAATAGCTATTGAATTTTCTGAATTACTTTATTGATTAAGGTATCACATATTTGCCCTTATCTCCCCCATTCCCATCCCAAACCCCTCCCCCCATGCATACCCTCACCCCTCTGTTGTCCATGACCATTGGTTAGGCTCATATGCACATATGGTTGATCTCTCTTCCTTATTCCCACCCTCCCCTATCTTCCCTCTGAGGTCTGACAGTCTGATCGATGCTGTTCTTGTTCATCAGTCTATGTTGTTCATCATTTCCCTTAGACGAGTGAGCTCATGTGATACTAGAAATACACTTACAAGAACAGAAAATGAGACAAGCTGACGATGCCTTGCCATACTAGCAGTCAGCAGCTGTGTGTTGCTGCAGGTTGCCCAGGACTATCCAGAGCGGGTCGGACCTGCATTACCACCATTTGCCCACCATCCAGAACTGAAATATCATTGCTGACATGTATGCATAAGGAACTGTTTGACATAGAAATTGGGACTCAAAAGAACTGTTGGTCCAGAAAGAAACTCATTATAGACTGATTAATTTGCTTCTCAGCATAACCATTAGCTATTGAATTTTGACTCAAAACTCTAGTTTAACTCAAGTTCTTTATTTTGACTACACCAACTGGTCAGTTAAGTGAAGCCTTTGATTTTACTTTCCACAGACTTTGTCAAACAAATTGACCAAGTCAGTTTGCATATTACAACATTGTGTCACATAGTTTTCAACAGCTTTAGTATTCTTAGAATAATTGGGATAGTCCTCCTTAGTTTATCCATGTAAAAGCAAAGCCACCAAGACTCTCTTCCCTTGACAATCTTTGGTCTCTCAAACCACTAGCAAGAATGGAGGCTTTTGATATTTTACATTTTGTATTTAATGTATTTATTGAAAATTATGTATGTGCAAGAAACACTGATGATCAAATCTTAAATATTATGGAAACAGTGGAGTAATAAATTTATCATCTAGCCCAAAACTTGAGTCCTCTGGTCATTTAAAATCAACACACAAACTACAGATGAAAAGCTTACCAGTTTTAATATCTTTCAATCATAAAAATTTAAAGCATATCTCATCTTGAATGAAAGTATTATATTCATATGCAGATAGGCTAATTTTATTGATATGTTAGAGACGGTTTTGGGATACATATTGACACTATAATAGTCTAAATATTCTGTATTTTATGAGATGCCCCTCTATTCCTAAGAAAACTTAGTGCTACACTAAATCTTTAAGACCTAGTGGCACTATTCAGGTGCTTGGAAATTATTATTGGCCATCATTAAGTGGGAAATATATCTTTTGAATAAGATAGACTGATGCACTGGTGCAACTAAAACATATACATCATTGCAATGTATTTTATGATGAATTTAAAACTGATTGAGGCCCAATAGGTTAAAGCCCCATCAGAGGAAGGGGAACCCTCCTTATCCCAGAGGCTGGGTCTGCCTTGAGTCTCCCATCTTTAGTGTCCCTGTTCTGAGCTGTTCTCCCTTCTCCCACATACATGGATTATGAGAGGGTATCTTGGTCTTGGCTGGGATGGTTTGATCAGACTAGTGTTAGGAATACCTTAACTTCCTATAGTACCTTATAGGAAGGGGGTGGGCTATTCATCTCCTTCCAATGGCTCAGCCCTGCCTAGCTTGCTGGCTCCTCCTTGCTGCTACTTGCAGGGGCATAGCTTTTCTGCCCTGGACTTTTCCCCCTTACCTCAGTCACTGATGGTCAGGTCAGAAGCAGCTGTTTTGGCCTGGCCAGAATGGGTCGCTATAATATGTTGGCTAGTGTAAATAATGCTGCAATAAACATAGGGGTGCATATATATTTTAAATTTATTTTGGGTTTCTTTGGATATTTCTACACAGAAGTGGAATTGCTGATTAATAAGGCAGTAAATCAAGTGCTCTAGCACCATTTGTTGAAAAGGCTATTCTTTCTCCATCGAATTGCCTTTGTACTTTTGACAAAAATCAATAATCTGGCCCTCACCAGTTTGGCCCAGTGGATAGAGCACTGGCTTGTAGACTGAAGGGTCCTGGATTTGATTCTGGTCAAGGACATGTGCCTTGGTTGCAGGCTTCTTCCTGGCCAGGGCCCTGGTTGGGAGCTTGTGAAGGAGGCAACCCGTCAATGTGTTTCTCTCACACCCATGTATCTCTCTGTCTTTTCTTCTCTATTCCACTCTCCCTAAAAATCAATGGAAAAACATCTTCATGTCAGGATTAATAACTAAAATATCAGTAATCTGTACTTGTTCATTCTTAACTGTGTCCTTTATATATTTATTCTTCTGCCAGTTCCATGGTCTTATTTATTTAAACTTCATAGGACGCTGTAATATCATATAAGAATTATTACTTGTACTTTATTCTTTCAAAATCATCATTACTATTAATAAAATCTAGTCTTTGTCTATAAAAATCCTCCTGGAATTTTGATAGGTATTGCACTAAAACTGTATGTAATTTGGGGAAAAAAACATACATCTTTAATATTTTGAGTTTTTGAATCCAAGAGCACAATATGTGTTGCCATTAATTTTGTTTCCTTTAATCTGTTTTATCAGAAAATTTTGATTTTGGCATACAATATGCAAGATGTGTTAGATTTATACCTACATATCCCATTATTTCAACAATTATAAATGGTTTTATGTTTTCAAATTCAATTTTCACACCATCTCTTTCATTGTGTATAGAAATACTGTTCATTTTTTATATGTTGCTCTTCTTTTCTGCAATTATACTTAACTTTACTTATTATCTCTCAATGTTTTTTGGTGTGTATTAATATTTGGTATTTTCTACATAGTCAGCCCATGCCATCTGCATATAAAGACAGTTTTAGTTCTGCATTTTTATTTTTATGCCTTCTATTTTCTTTGTTTTTCCTTATTGTAATGGCTATGACTTTCAGTACTACATTGAATATTAAGTGGTAAAAGCAGACATTCTTGACTTTTTTTTTTTTTTTTAGCATAAAAAGCATTGAGCTTGTCTATGTTATTTATGGTGTTATCTGTAAATTTCTTTGTAGATACTCCTTATGAAGTTGAGGCAATTTATCTCTATTGCCATCCTCTTGAGAGTTTTTTTTTCATAAATGGTATTGGATTATGTCAAATACATTTTCTTAATATAATTTTTCATTTTCAGCCTGTTGATATAAATACATTGATTTCCAAATGCTAAACCACTTTTGTACAGCTAAAATAAATCAAACTTCTTCATAGTTTATAATGCATTTTAAACATTGTTGATTTGTTTTGCTATTTTTTTGTTAGAAATTGTGCATGTATGTTCAGGAGGTGGTTGGCTTGTGGTCTGGTTTTTGTGATGGCTTTGTATCAGAGTAACATTTGTCTTATTAATTGAATTAGAAAATGTTCAGTGTTATCCTATTTTCTGTAAGAAATTATATAGAATTGTGTTAATTATTTTTAAATGCTTGGTAAAATTATAAAATGAAGCCATTTATTTCTAGAGTTTTGATTTTGGGAAGTTTTAAAACTTAAAAATCTTGTTTTATGGTCCCACAAACCTTTGCTATTATGTCTCTCATTATCTCCTTCTTGTTCAAATTAGGTAATTTATATTTTCCTATCTTCGGAACTTTTTTTCTTCCTTCTCTACTCTATCCATTGAATTTTAAAATTTTGGTTATAATTTTTAGTTCTAAAATGTTCACCTGCTTCTTAAATTTTTTATTTTCAATTTTGTTTTGCTATAACTTTCCAATCCTCTCCTGATATTTTTTTGCTCTTTAATTTGTTTCACATAAATTTATAACTGTTCATTGAAGGGCTTTTATAATGACTTCTTTAAAATACTTTTTAGATAATTACATTTATGAAATCTTAGTGTTAGTGACTCTCCATTTCTTTCATAATTCAAATCTAGATATTCCAGGTTCTTGGTTTGACATGTGAACTTTTTTAAAAAAATTAAAACTTGGACATTTCAGGTATTATGAAACTCTGGATAAAACTTACTTTTTCTCATACAGCTGTGGTAGGTTAAGGGATGCAATATCATCTCATTTCTACTAAGTATAGATGGGCATCTATATTATGCACTTTTCTTCCCTTGATATCCTGGGTGCTGCATTACTTCTGGGTGGAGATAAAAGTTAAGGTTACTCCTTCTATTGATATTGCTTTGTCTGGAATGGTTTATCATTCTCCCATGTGTCCTTCCCTCCTTCCCTTATATTGTCTCATTCCCACTGATCAGTGGTGAAAGTCTTGACTTTCCAGTACTTCTTTTGTGATACTACCTCAGATATAAAGGAAGGGTCCTGGAGAGAGAGTGTTACCGTGATCTTAAACTCATTAGTTAACAGAGACAAATATCAACAGAACAACGATTGAAATTTCTTTTGAGAGCCATTGTTTTAAACTTAAAATTCTTCTAATGCCACTTCTTCAAAATAGACTCACCCAGGCAGTGGTATTTTGTGGAAGAGCCACAAAAGGGGGCCAAAGAGCCTTATGTGGCTCGCAAGCTACAGTTTGCTGACCATGGGTCTAGGCTATCCAGGCAGTCTCTATTGACACACCTCATTATAGTCTGGCAAGAGAGAAGACTAGATTTCCCAGTCAGTTTTGGTATTGGGGTAGTGGTGAGGGTGCAGATTTTTCTGGGTATTTGACTGAAGTGGAACATTTATTATTCAGTATTACAAGGCTACACATTCCTGGTCCTTTGGTTAGGGAGAATACATTTTTCTGTTTTGTTTGTATGTCTGTGTCCATTGGTTTGTCTAGATTACCAGCATTTTGTGTATTCAGTAAGTGATATATGTTAAAATAAGAAATCCCAGGGAATTCACTGCCATACTATTCCTCAATGTCTGGTGTCCCTAACTGTCTACCTTTCTCTCAACCCTTTCAAACTCTTACGTTGTTTTATATACATTGTCCAGAGATTTTGCTGTACTTAGAGGTGCTCATATGTACTCCATCTTTTGGAGACAGAAGTTTCTCCACCTCCCCTTTGTTGTTTTTAATTGAGATGTACCACAGATATAATAAAACTTACCCAAAGTGTACAGTTCAATGTTTTTTTTTATCATATCTTCAAGGTTGTGAACATATCACTACTACATAACTTCATAACATTTTTATAAACCTTAAAAGAAACCCTTATACCCATTTCCTAGCCACTAAAAACCATTAATCTAATTTTATATATCTACTAGAAGCCCAGTGCATGAAATTCATTCCTGGGTAGGGTCCCTAGGTCTGGATGGTGATCAGGGCTAATCTTTGGGATGACTGACGGGGTAATCAGGGGGTTGCCACTGGCACCTGCCTTGGCCAGCCTGGCTCTGCCCGCTCATGGGCCCTACCCCCAACTGCTGCCGGCACCAGTCTCCTCTGTGGGAGGCAACCAGTGGGGTGATTGAGGCAGCGCCAGCCCACTCACTGGCTGGGTGTGCTCCCCCATTGCGCCTGCCACTGCCACTTCTGGTTGCCTTCTTTTTTGGGGCAGCTGCTGGGGGCAGGCCTGGCTGTCACCTGCCTTGGTTGGTCTGGGGCCTGTGGGCTGAGGGTAGCTCCTGTGTTGAGCGACTGCCCCCTGGTAGTTAGTGCATGTCATAGCGACTGGTTCTTCCACCAGTTGTTCTGCTATTCAGTTGATTTGCATATTAGGCTTTTATTATATAGGATGGATTTGACTAGTTTGAATGTTTTAAATGAATGGAATCATACAACATGATGCCCTTGTATCTGGCTTCTTTCACCTACTATAATATAAATTTCATAATTCTTACATGTTGTACAATGAATTGATACTTCATTTCCTTTTTATATCTGTCAAATGATGGTCATTGACATTGATTCAACACCAATAGGATTCCCCAATTTGGGGCACAGTGAAGAAGGAAACATTATTCAGTATAAAATAGCTCAATTATGATACAGCATAACTGTTAAAACAGCATGGCTGTGAGGTGAAACTCTGACTAGACAGATCAGCTCAATAGTATGTTCTGCTCCCATCTGCTCTGTGCTGTGCTGTGCTGGATTGGTCCACTGTGCTTTTGTTCTTCTCCATTCTGTGCCAGTCTGTTCGAACCTACACTGGTCTACTTCGCTCTGTTCAGGTGGACATCCTTATTGTTTCAGCTCAGCCTTTGGTCATCAATCTTTGGTGCAAAAGGAAAGTGCACTCTCAGAGACTCAAATACCCACCCATAGTACCTGATTAGTCTGTCCTCATGCAAATGAAGACTCAAAATACTCACAGTTTAATTGGTCCAAAAGGCATTGTCCTGATTTGTCAGAATCAGCCACTCTGGTTGGTCAGAGCTATGCAACTCTGGTTGGATGTTGAAGGCCCCAGTTCTATTGGTTGAAATACAATTCCCAAAACTCCTTTATAAGGGCTGGCTTAGATAGTAGAAACAGTGCAGGCAGGCAGTTTAGTGCAGGCTTCTTCTCCAAGTGCAGTTTGCCAGTGAGACCCCTGTGTAGGCTCATTAAAAAAAAAAAATAGCCCAGTTAGCCACCAGGAGTCCTTTCTTAGTAGGCATCTTCTTTATTAAGGTTCATGCATCTGAATATTATTCTATTGTATTTTGTTTACTCATTCATCAGTTTGTGGATATTTGGGATATTTTACTTTTTGGCTATTGTACATAATGCTGCTACAACCATTTATGCACAATTTTTTAGTTCACTTATGTTTTCATTTATCTTGTTTGTATATCTTGGATGGAATTACTGGGTTATATGGTAACTCTACCTTTAACTTATTGAAGAACTGCCACACTGTTTGACAAAGTGGCTACAGAATTTTACATTCCCAACAGCAATATATGAGGCTCACGATTTGTCCCCATCCTTTCCAACACTTATTATCTGCCTTTTTATTAAAGCTATTTAACTGTTCATGAAGTATCATCTTGTGATTTGTTTGCATTCACTGTTGAATAATAATGTTATGCACATTTTCATGTGCTTATTGTCCATTTGTTTATTTTCTTTTGAGAGATACCTATTTAAGTCATTTTTTGGTTTCTTTGTTTTTGTTAATCCTCACCCAAGGTTATTTTGCCATTGACTTTTAGAGAGAGTGGAAGGGAGGGAAGGAGAGAGAGAAACTATGATGTGAGAGAGCCACATCGACTCTTTACCTCCCGCACTTGCCCCAGCAGAGGCCATGGATCGAACCTGCAATTGCGGTACATACCCCTGACCAGGGAATCATACCCATGACCCTTCAGTCCACAGGCTGATGCTCTATCCACGGAGCAAAACTAGCTGAGGCCTTTTTCCTTTTTATAATTGTCTTTTTGTTTTCAAGTTTTAAGAATTTTTTATTTAGTCTGGGTACAACACCCTTATCAAATATATGATTTGCAAATATTTCAATCTCATTCTGTGAATTGTCTTTTTACTTTCTTCACAGTATTCATTGATGAACAAATATTTTAAATTTTAGTGAGGTTCAATCTATTTTTTTTTGCCACATACATATTTGTTGTCATATTTAAGAGTCATTTGCCAAAACCAGAAGGTGCTTCTTGAAAACACAGTTCTATTTGTGGATTGAAGAGTGTTAATATTTTAGCTCTTATACTTAACTCTATGATTTCTTTTGAGTAAGTTTTGTTTGGTGTTAAGAGGGGAACACATTTCATTGTTTTGCATGTAGATATCTAATTGTCCTAGCACCATTATAAAAACACTATTATTTATTCATTGAATTGAGTCAGCACCCTTGTCAAAATTCACTTGAGCATAAAAATAAAGCTTTATTTCTGTATTTTCAATTTTATTCCATGTTCTGTATGTCTATCTTTATGTTAGTATCAAGTGTCTTGGTTATTGTAGTCTTGCAGTGAAGTTTTTTTGAAACGTGGAAATGAATTTGGGAGTGCAAATATCTCTGCAAGTATCTGATTTCAATTATTTGTAAATATACTCAGAAGTGGGGTTAATAGATCATATGATAGTTAGATTTTAAATTTTTAGGTATCTCCATATGGTATCTTATAGTGGCTGCAGTGATTTACATTTCCACCAAGAGTGTACAAGGATCTCAGTTATTTTTATCCTCACAAACTTGTTACATTTTTAAAATAACTATCCTAACATGTGTAAGCTTATATCTGATTGTAGTTTTGATTGAAATTTTCATAATATTAGCAATGTTGATCATATTTCATAAACCTGTTGGCCATTGATATGTCTTCTTTGAAGAAATGTCTATTTAAGTACCTTTGCACTTTAAAAAATCAGGGTTTTTTTTTTTTTTGTGTGTGTGTGTGTGTGTGTGTGTGTGTGTGTATTTTGTCTATTTAATTGTAGAAGTTCCTTATAAACTTTGGATAGGAACTCTTTATCAGATTTATACTTTTCAAAAACTTTCTTTAATTTCATAGGTTGCCTTTTCACTATGTTAATTGTTTTTCTTCACTGTACAGAAGCCTTTTAGTTTGATACAGTCCCACTTGCCTTTACTGCTTTTGGTGCTTGCATTTTGGGTGTTTTCTAAGAAATCATGACCTAGATCAAGCATGTCAAACTCACAGCCCATGGGCAGCATGGGGCCCACAAGGAATATTGTTGTGGCCCAGCCAACATAACAGTATGTAAGAAATATTTTAAGAGATATACGAAAACACGCTCAAAGTCATTAATCATCTGAGACATGCAGCTCAAAACGACATCTCACACCTGTCAGAATGACTATAATCAACAAATCAACAAATGACAAGTGCTGACAAGGATGTGGAGAAAAAGGATCCTTCGTACACTGCTGGTGGGAATGCAAACTGGTGCAGCCACTGTGGAGAACAGTATGGAGTTTCCTCAAAAAGCTAAAAATGGAACTCACATTTGACCCAGTGATCCCACTTCTAGGAATATATCCCAAGAAAACCGAAACACCAATCAGAAAGAATATATGCACCACTATGTTCATAGCAGCACAATTTATCATAGCTAAGATTTTGAAACAGCCTAAGTGCCCATCAGCAGATGAGTGGATTAGAAAATGGTGGTATATCTACACAATGGAATACTATGCTGCCATAAAAAAGAAGGAACTCTTACCATTTGCAACAGCATGGATGGAACCGGAGAGCATTATGCTAAGTGAAATAAGCCAGTCATAGAAAAATAAATATCACATGATCTCACTCATTTGTGGAATATAATAAACCATATAAACTGATGAACAAAAACAGAAACAGAGACAGAGAAGCATTGATCAGACTGTCAAACCTCAGAGGGAAGGTAGGGGAGGGTGGGGGTAAGGGGGAGAGATCAACCAAAGGAGTTGTTTTTATGTACATAAGCCTAACCAATAGACACAGACCCCAGGGGGGTGAGGGCATGAATGGGGGATGGGGGCAATGAGGGGATAAGGACACATATATAATATCTTAATCAATAAAGAAAGAAATTTTTAAAAATTGTAATTAAATTTTTATAATATCCTGTTATACATAATTTTTAATTAGGAAATACAATATCCTCTAATGACTGATTACTATAATCATGTTGCATTCATTTCCCTTATGCAGCTTTATGCTCAGGCACACCATTTCCACTAATACTAGCAGCAAATATTTTAGCAGCTGATTGCTATGTCATTAGTCTTGTACTGACTTGTTTGGTGTGCGCAACAGGAAATAGTTTGCTTTCAGAGAACAAGAAAAATAGGTTTATTTGCATTAACTTATTAATTTGTGTAGTTATTCAGTGTCTGGTAAGTTAATAGTCAAGAAAAATATTAATTTTTATTAAAATATTCTATTATTTTATGTTATTACTCATTTATGTCAGCCCTGTGTATTCAGCATGTTTCTATAGAAATAAACCTACATTTCTATGAAAATTGAAGATTTTGTGTTTTTGCGGCCCACATTAACTTAAACCTTATGATGTTTTTTTGGCCTGTGTTAGCCTTTGAGTTTTACATGCTTGGCCAAGACTAAAGTCATCAAGGTTTTCCTCTCTGTTTACATCTTGGAGTTTACAATATCAGGTCTTATGGTTAACTTTTTAATCCTTTTTGAATCTTTTGTTGTTGTTATTGTATAAGACCCGGCAAACTGTGGTTTGCGAGCCACATGCAGTTCTTTGACCCCTTGAGTGTGGCTCTTCCACAGAATACCATGGCCTAGGAGAGTCTATTTTGAAGAAGTGATGTTAGAAAAAACTTAAGTTTAAAAATTTTGCT
The DNA here is from genome assembly GCF_964339955.1 of Pipistrellus hanaki. Classification (NCBI taxonomy): domain Eukaryota; kingdom Metazoa; phylum Chordata; class Mammalia; order Chiroptera; family Vespertilionidae; genus Pipistrellus; species Pipistrellus hanaki. The sequence continues at coordinate 80,194,157 of NC_140524.1, forward strand.
CTCAAAAGAAATTTCAATCGTTGTACTGTTGATATTTGGCTCTGTTGACTAATGAGTTTGCTGACCTCTAGTATAAGATAAGGGTCTAAATTCATTATTCCTTGTGTGAGTATCTACTTTTACCAAAACCATTTGTTGAATAGACCATCTTTTCCCATTGTGTATTTTTAAATATCTTTGTCAAAGATTGGTTGATTGCATATGCATGGCTTTATTTCTGGGATTTCTATTGTGTTCCACTGATCTAAATGTCTGTTTTTATGCCAGCAACATGCTGTTTTGATTAATGTAGCTTTGTAATATGAATTTGTCGTCTTTATTATTTTTGGTTCCATATGCATTTTAGGATTGTTTTTTCTAGTTATGTAAAAATGTCATTGGGATTTTAATAAGGATTGCATTGAACTTGTAGATTGCTTTGTGAGATATATATAGTTTTGCTAGGTCAGGTCTTCTACTTCATGAACATGAGCTTTCCATTTATTTGTGTCTTTTTAAATTCCTTTCATCAATATTTTATAGTTTCAATGCACAAGTCTTACATCTCCTTGGTTACATTTATTCCTGAATATTTTATTCTTTTTAAGTCAATTATAGTTGGGGGTTTTCTTAATTTTTCTCTGATATTTATTTTAAAAACTTACCTTTATTTTTGAAAGTATTATTGATGTCCCCTTACACCCCCCGCCCCCAATTGATCTCCTCCAAATTGTTCCTGCCCCTTTCCTGGCCTATACCACAGTATTGCCTTGTGTAAAAACACCACTTAATTTTATACACTAATTTTGTATCCTACGACTTTAATGAATGTGTTTATTAGTTCTAATAGTATTTATGTGGAGTTTTTAGAGTGTCCTACATATTAGTTTATGTCATATGAAAAAGATAATGCTATTGTGTTTTTTTGTTTGTTTGTATTTTTTAAAATATATTTTATTGATTTTACAGAGAGGAAGGGAGAGAGATAGAGAGCTAGAAACGTCGATGAGAGAGAAACATTGACCAGCTGCCTCTTGCACACCCCCTACCGGGGATGTGCCCGCAACCAGCGTACATGCCCCTGACTGGAATCGAACCTGGGACCATTCAGTCCGCAGACCGATGCTCTACCTCTGAGCCAAACCGGTTTTGGCTGTTATTGTGTTTTGTTTTGTAATTTGAACTAATCTTTTGTCCTTGGTTTAAACCCTCTTGATCATGTGTATAATCATTTTTATGTGTTTCTGGATTTTAATTTTTTTATTATTTGTTAAACATTTTTTTGCATATATATATTCCTAACTGATATTTTTTCCATAGTTTGCCCCCCCTTTTCTTTGATATATTTGTTTGGTTTTGGCATCAGTGAATTAGTGCCTCATAGGATGGATTGGAAGGCTGGCCTTATAGAATTAGTTGGAAAGTATTCTCTATCTTAATTTTAAGCTAACAGATATCATTAGTGGTAAAATATATTGTACAATTTTAGGAATTATTTTGACAACAGATAACTAATTTTTTATCGTCATGAAAGAAGGATAGGTGAAACAGGTGCTCAACACCTGAAATAGCAATAGACAAATGTGACATGGGAATTAGTTCTCCAGAAGTTTTCTTATAATTAAACTAAAAGCATCCAGATGGGGTGAACAAGCCACAATCAATGAGCTAAGAAACGAAGATGCATAGTAAACTGAAAGATTTAAAAACCCAATGATATTTTCAACACCTGCAAATGTTTGGCCTATTATTTATTTTGGATGGTTTTGATCTGTGAACTAAACTTTTTTTCATGCCATTTTTCAGATAAATAGTTCAAGACAATGCTTTTATATATGTCCTCAATAATATATTTGCAGGTAAATATATATCTTTAAATCTATTTATACCTCCAGATTGAAGCTCCCATTTCACATTTTGTAAGGTCATCACAAGATATAGCCTTGAATATAAATAAGTTAACTTTACAAATTAAAAGGACAAGGAGTTTGAAATAACTTTAATTTTATCTCAATTTCTATTATCAGAAATTCATGTTAGAATGAAGTCTGATGCTATTTATAAAACGTGGTTACCATGAAGCCTACTTCTGGGAATAATTTGACAATCTCTCATGCAACACATCAAGCAACTAGTTCACAACTTTTAGAAATCACTTTGTGGGTCTTTTCCCCCCTTTGTATCAAAACCTGTCAGTATCATCTGCAACACTTTTGACACTATCTGACCTGTTTTGATCAATATGACAGGCTTTCAATTTTTAAAAACTATTATATTTGCACCCGATATATAAATTTGTTATAATTTCAACCCTCCATATTTAGACCAATAGCGTAAAAATAGTAATAACATGTAAAACAAACAGGACATAACCAGACTATATTTCTGTTCATTCAACCAAGAGCCATTCTTTATTTATATATATATATATATATATATATATATATATATATATATATATACACATTTTTATTGATTTTTTACAGAGAGGAAGAAAGAGGGATAGAGAGTTAGAAATATCAATGAGAGAGAAACAACCAGCTGCCTCCTGCACACCCCCACTGGGGATGAACCCTCAACCAAGGCACATGCCCTTGACTGGCATCGAACCTGGGACTACTTCAGTCTGCAGGACAACACTCTATCCACTGATCCAAACCGATTTCACAACCAAGAGCCATTCTTAATGAATGAACTGTGCATGTGTGTGTCTGCTTACATTTTCAAGGGAGTTTAATTCTAACAGCAACATTTGAGATTGTATTGTATTAATATGTGAGAACTTAAATAAGTCAACTTACTTGTTATTACTTATTCTCCATTTATAGTCTCATAGTCATATTCATAAATCTCTGGACTAATAAATTTTCTATGATATTCTGAGAGTAGTTTATTAGATTCATAGTCTATATTTAGGCTTAAGCTAATAGAAAATATGGTCATTTGGATGCAAATTTAAAAAAAAAATTGACCTGTTTACTTGTTTATTCTTTATTTAAATCATAGCACTTTTTTTTCTATTATTTTTTAAAATAAATCTTTATTGTTCAGATTATAACAGTTGTTCCTCTCCTCCCCCCCCCCCCCATAGCTCTGCTCCACCAGGCTTCCCCCTGATCCCATGCCTTCTCCCCCTCCCCCCCTGCCATTATCCTTGTCCATAGGTGTAAGATTTTTTGTCCAATCTCTTCCAAAACCCTACACCCCTTTCCCCTTTGAGAATTGTCAGTACACTCCCTTCAACACCCCTGATTCTATTATATTCACCAGTTTATTCTGTTCATCAGATTTTTTATTCACTTGATTTTTAGATTAACTTTTGATAGACATGAATTTGTTGTCACATTGTTGTTCATAATTTTTATCTTTACCTTTTTCTTCTTTCTTTTCTTAAAGAATACCCTTCAGCATTGCATATAATCCTGGTTTGGTGGTGATGAACTCATTTAGTGTTTTCTTGTCTGTGAAGCTCTTTATCTGGCCATCAATTCTAAATGATAGCTTCGCTGGGTAGAGCAATTTGGTTGTAGGTTCTTGCCATTTATCACTTTGAATATTTCTTGCCACTTTCTTCTGGCCTGCATAGTTTCTGTTGAGAAATCAACTGACAGTCATATGGGTATTCCCTTGTAGGTAACTACCTGTTTTTCACTTGGTGCTTTTAAGATTCTCTCTTTGTCTTTTGCTTTTGGCATTTTAATTATGATGTGTCTTGGTGTGATCCTCTTTGGATTCCTCTTGTTTAAGGTTCTCTGCACTTCCTGGACTTTTAAGTCTATTTCTTTCATCAGGTAGGGGACGTTTTCTGTCATTATTTCTTCTAATAGGTTTTCAGTATCTTGCTCTCTCTCTTCTTCTGGCACCCCCATAATTTGGATATTGGTACACTTGAAATTGTCCCAGAGGCTCCTTACATTATTTTCATATTTTTGGATTTTTTTTCTTTTTGCTTTTCCAGTTGGGTGTTTTTTGCTTCTTCATATTTCAAATCTTTGGCATGATTCTTGGGATCCTCTAGTCTGCTGTTGTATCTCTGTATATTATTCTTTATTTCAGTCAGTGTATGCTTAATTTCTAGTTGGTCTTTTTTTATATCTTTGAGGGTCTCACTAAATTTCTTGGAGGTTTCTAGAATATTCTTGTGTAACCTTATAACCGTAGTTTTGAACTCCATATCCAGTACTTTGCTTTTGTCCATTTATTTCATTTGTGACATGTTTCTTTGTCTCTGCATTTTGGCTGCTTCCCTGAGTTGATAGAGTGGCTTTGTGTTGTTGTAGGTGTCCTATAGGGTCTAGTGGTTCAGCCTCCCCAATAATCTGAGCTGGACACTCTTGGTGCACCCTTTGTGGGCTGTGAGCACAGCTTTGTTGTAGTTAAGCCTTGATTGCTGTTGGTATCACTGGGAGGAATTGCCTCCAGGCCAATTGGCTGTGAGGATCAGAGGTGTCTACAATGGGAGAACTGCTGTGCTGGAGATACCCTTAAGAGGCAGGAATTGCTTCAGTGGGGCTTTGGTGACCACTGAGTCTTCCCATTGAGTCTCTTATGGATGTGAAGAGTTGTGCTCTTGTATGGTCTCACACTGATCACTGAGTACACTGGCTCTTGGATCTCCAAGGTGGTGCAAAGTCAGTCACTGCCTGATGCTACCCAGCAGGAGCTACAGAGAGAACTGCAGATTCCTCCTCTTTGTTTGGGGTTTGGAAATGCCCAGATGAGGCCCAGCTGTGAAGCAAGGCGGGTTCCTGCTGCTGGGCCTTGGGACTTCTTTTGGAAGCTTTGGAGCTCTCTGACCCAGCTGCAGTATGTTAGATTTTAGGCTGCAAAAGAATAGGCCATTTATATGCAAAATCTGCTGTGCACAGCTTGGGTGTGGTTATAAATTGAGTGGGGTGGGTCTCAGGGATCACCAGGGTGGAGCAAACAGCAATGGCTGCCAGTCAGCCCTGCACTGGAGAGGTCCCCAGGTCTCTGTCCTGTGGCCCTGTGCAGGAACAATGATCACTGCAAGCACCTCTGAGAGAAAGTTACCCATGCTTTCCAGCCTGATGCCAGACAGTCTAATTTCTCCCCCTATGAGTCTGGGTCCCCAGAGTCTTGCCAGGAACTGTATTTCAGAGCAATCAGAAGTTTGTATCTCCCCCAGATTGTAAACACAACAGTCTAACCAGTTGCCAGCCGTTTCACATGTGCTTCCTTACTTCTGCACCTCTGCACCTCCTACCAGTCTCAGTGTGATTTTTTCTTTCCTTCTATATAGTTGTAGAACTTCAACTCAGCCAGCTTTCCCATGTTTCTGGATGATATTTGTTTCGTCTTTTAGTTGTAGTTTTGATGTGGTTATGAGAGGCAGCAAGTACAGGTGTTTATCTATGCTGCCATCTTGGTTGTCTTCAAAACATAGCACTTTATACAGTTTACTCCATTTTCTTTTTCTAGGACTTCCATAGTTATTCATTGATCTAATAATATTTATTATTCAAGGATAAAATCTAGAGTTAGTATTTAGAAAAGTGCTAATTTCTGAGCCAAAAAAAATCTAAAGTTTAGTGACAAATCAAATAGTTAATGTATTTCCAATTATTTAATTTTAGTTTTTCTGGTTGTTTAAATCTCTTCATTGAGTTAAAAACATCACATATTAATTGCTATAAACATAAAATCACATTTTAAAAATTCAAGCCATCAACATATATTTAATCTTCTAATTTTAAGATTTTTATTTATGTTAAAAATTTAATCCCAAGGATATGTCTCCATTGATTTGAGAAAGAGAGAGAGAGAGAGAGAGAGAGAGAGAGAGAGAGAGAGAGAGAGACATCTATGTGCTACCTCTTATATATACTCCACCTGGGGATCAAACACACAACCTAGGTATGTGCCCTGACCAGGAAGCCAACCTGAAATCTTTTTGGTGTGTGTAGAAGATACTCCAACAAATTCAGTCACCCATACAGGTCCAGGTAAAGTTTTTTTTTAAATATTTGCCGAAACTGGTTTGGCTCAGTGGTAGAGTGTCAGTCTGAGGACTGAATGGTCCCAGGTTCGATTCTGGTCAAGGGCATGTACATTGGTTGCGAGCACATCCCTGGTAGGGGGTGTGCAAGAGTCAGCTGGTTGATGTCTCTCTCTCATCAAAGTTCATAGCTCTCTATCTCTTTCCCTTCCTCTCTGTAAAAAATCAATAAAATATATTTTTAAAAATTTTAAATATTAAAAATATTTATTATGAATAAAATTATAATTAGAAACATTTATTTACTATGTAGCTTTCAATAAACAGATAAAGCTTAATTATTTCAATGGTGACAATAGATCACAACCTGATCTTGTTAAAGTACTATAATAGTGAATGTTATCAAAATTTAATTTATATTTGACATGACAATGATAGAATAGCAAAAAAAAAATAGTTTATGCATGTATAGTTTTCTCAAGGTCATAATTTTTGTGCTTATTATTTCAATTCATTGTTTTTTGGGTTTTTTTTACATTTTTTATTAAACTATTATCTGTGTACATATTTTAACATTGCCCCCCCTCCCATACATACCCTCCCTCCCCAGAGTTTTGTGTCCATTGGTTGTACTTATATGCATGTATACAAGTCCTTCGGTTGATCTATTATCTCCCCCAGATCTCCCTACCTTACCTGCTGTAATTTGACAGTCTGCTTGTTGCAATTAATTGTTTTTGTAAGTAATGTTTTCTGTGCCCCACATTATTTCAGGTGTTGGAAATATGATAATGAAGGACATTGTTCCTGTCATCAAGTAGTTCACTAATAATGCTATAATCCTATTAAAATAAATTCAGTGATATGTTTTTAAGTAGAGATTGTTTTCATTTAGTTTAGTTTTAGCATAAGGGTCTGGGCATTACATGAATATTTTAATAGATATACTTAACAAAGCTTATATTTAGAGTATTTAAAACTTTCCACAGCATTGTGATATGTGTATTTATGTGTATTATAAAGTAATACTTTGTATATGTGTTATGATGTACAGTGAATTAGAACACAGTTACAAATATTTCATTCATTGTAAACATATTAAGAATTGTTTTCAACAATATATCAAACCAGATACACTGAATGTCTCTGCTGCTACAATATAATTACATATTCATTTGAATGCATTATTGGACTCACAATATGTAAATTCCAGTGAATGAGAGAGAGAAAAAGTGAGGGGAGGGGGGAGGAAGAAAAAGGCAGAAAGGAAGGAAGAAAAGAATGAAGAAAGAATAAAAAGAAAGTATGCATGGAATTGAAAGCCAAGAGATTAATTAAGTTGATGTGAACAGTAATAAAACTAATAGAAAAGTAAAAAGCCTGGGTTGTCATAGAGATGAATATCCACATGGTAGTGAAATCAATAGACAAAGCCTTGAGACCACAATAAGGTGCCAATGCTGAATTTGAGACTCCTGTATTAAGCCAGGATCCTCATATCAGTAATACTCCCTGGCTGCTAACATGGACAAATAGTTTTTCTCTGAAGAAAAGCATCCCCATTTCAGGCCCTTGGGATTCTCACAATTAAACCAAACATGAGAGCAAATGAAAAATGTCTTCAGCCGAAGCCGGTTTGGCTCAGTGGTAGAGCTTCGGTCTGCAGACTGAAAGGTCCCACTTTGGATTCTGGTCAAGGGCATGTACCTTGGTTGCGGGCACATCCCCGGGTGGGGGCGTGTGCAGGAGGCAGCTGGTCGATGTTTCTCTCTCATCAACATTTCTAGCTCTCTATCTCTCTCCCTTTCTTTCTGTTAAAAATCAATAAAATATATATTTTTTAAAAAATAAGAAAAATGTCCTCAAACACTGAAGAAATTAAATTGCCATAAGAGAGACACAGAGACAACAAACTACAGACTTAGACCGCCCCCCCCCCAAAAAAAAAAACAACACAAAAACTGTGGTATATCTACACAATGAAATACTACTCTGTGGTTAAAAAAAGAAGTTCTTACCATTTGCAACAGTGTGGATGGAACTGGAGAGCATTATGCTAAGACAGTCAGAGAAAGATAAATATCACATGATCTCACTCATTTGTGGAATATAATAAACAATATAAACTGATGAACAAAAACAGATATAGGGGAGGGGAGGGGTAAGAGGGAGAGATCAACCAAAGGACTTTATGTATGCATATAAGCCTAATCAACAGACACAGACACCAGAGGGGTGAGAGCATGAGTGGGGGGCGAATGGTGGGATTAGGACACATATGTAATAATCTTAATCAATAATGAAAAAATTAAAAATGTTTTAAAAAACATGTATAGTTATTTTGTACTTTGTATTAACTGCCTAAATAATTTAAAAGTGGGGTTAAATTAATGAGAATATTCACTTTCAGCCAGAATATTTTTAAAGTACAAAATAGAATTGTTATAAAATGTAATCTTTGAAAATAAAACCTTGATGACTGTGTTAACCAGCAGATTAGACTAAATTGAAGAATGAAATAGTGAATTGAAGATCTGAGGAAATTATGTAGGATGCAGTATAGACAGACAATGAGATGAAAAATATTAGAGTTTAAGTACATGTGCTAGGGTAAAATATTCCAAAATCTATCTAGATGGATTCCTAAAAGAAGGGAATATAGATTATAGAATAGATGAAATATACAGAAAGAAAATAGCTAAGAAATTTTCATACCTCTGTAGCCAGAATTAATCTTATTGAATAACTGTGTTGAGTGAAATTAGAAACAATATAAGCTGACTTTCAAGTTCAGGATTTAAGATCCCAGAGTTCTCAGTGTGAACCTCCCAGAGCTGAGATATCCCTCTGGAACTTTAGCCGCTGTCTGTGGGAGCCCAGCCAACACTTCGTGCCTCTGCATTTTCCTGTCAGTTTCTGTGCAGTTTCCACTTTCCATCCTCAGTTATCAGGGTTCTCTCCAGCTAGAGTTCAGTTGATTTTCATGATGGTTCTTCTGTACTTTAGTTGTAATTCCAATTTGGTCCTGGGAGAGTGTCAGTGTACCTTCCACTTACTCTGCCACCATTTTTCCATTGATGGTTTCTTTTGCTGAGTGAAAGGGTTTTTTTTGTTTTGTTTTGTTTTTTTTTTTTTTTTTTTTTAGTTTGATGTAGTCTTAGTTGTTAATATTTTTGTTTATTTATTTCTATTGCTGAAAGTAATATATTGACAAAAATATTACTATGATATATGTCTCAGATTTTACTGCCTATATTTTCTTGTAGAACTTTTTATGGTTTTGCCACATTTATCTAAGTCTTTTATCCATTTTGAATATATGGTATAATTTGGCGGTCTAGTTTCATTTTTTATATACACCTGTTCAGTTTTTCTAACACTATTCATTAAAAAGAGACTGTATACATTTCATTGTATGCTACTTTTCATCTCTAACACCATTTTTGATCAAAATTGTATGCAGCAGAACCATTTAAAAATTATTATTTTGCTTAGTTATTTTGCTCTTTGGTCATATACTGATTTTAACTACAGTTTCCTGTCTGAAAGAATACATTTCTTCTCATGGGAAAAAATAGCAGTCTAATAAATTAAAAGTAAAGACATGAAAGCCTTTAAACATAAAATCCATCAAGTTACTCTATTTGAAGATATAGAAAGTTATCAGAAAACAATGTTCATATAAATGCATTTTGTTACATACATATATAAATCTGTTTTAAGTGTGATATTCTGTCTATATTTACACACATTTATCTAATAGCCTGCCTTCCAAACTAAAGAAAATCAATACTTATTAAAAGATAAATGCAAGTGGCTGTTCATCTTTTGACATAATGCCATAATGTCTCAGGCATTTTAAATTAAATGGTTTTTATATAGAAGGAAAGCAAACAAAATTATTTTAAAGTTGTTTCTAAAAACAAAGAAACACATTTTAGAGTAAAAACAAATTAACAAACTAAGGTTTCCAACCATCTTGGGTTTAAACCATCATTTAATATCAAATGAATCACAAGTGATAAGTGACTATGTCACCTCATGAACTCACTGCAAAAGCGCCCTCAAACAACTATAATCTTAAAGCCATTACTTAGATAATTCAGAAAATAGTGATCTAAATATTTTATATCCCTAAATTAGTATCTAAGAGCAGTTATTTTAAAATAAATATTTTTATAAATTCTCATGCATCTTGTGCTACTGTGTGGATGTAAAAATGAGAAAAGGTTAATTTATTTCTCCCCCTCTATATTCTTTTTTGAGGGACTTCCATTTGTAAGTTGCTTCGTTAATCTCTGAAATTGGGAAGAAAGCTCCTAGATAATTGGGAAAATTGAGTATTTTTTGTTCTCTAGAATGGTTAAAAGGATTAGATATCTATCTGCATGTTGCTAATTCAGAAAAAGGAAGGCACAATTATTGTTAAAATGCCAAACTTCCACTTAAAATATAATATTAGAAGCAAACTATTATAATGGGAAAGTTACATTTGGGATTAAAACTTGTAAGTCCTTGCCACAGCTTTCCCACATACTACCTATTTTATCTAGCATATAATTGGCCTTTGATAATGTAGAATAAATTATCTAAGTAATTAATTAATGTTACATTGGACAAATTAATCTTTCTTTTTTTAAAATATATTTTATTGATTTTCCACAGGGAGGAAGGGAGAGGGATAGAGAGCTAGAAACGTCGATGAGAGAGAAACATCGACCAGCTGCCTTTTCCACACCCCACACTGGGAATGTGCCCAAAACCAATGTGCATGCCCTTGACCGGAATAGAACCCAGGACCTTTCAGTCCGCAGACCGATGCTCTATCCACTGAGCCAAACCGGTTTCAACCAAATTAATCTTCTAAACCTTAGTTTCCTTATCTGTAAAATGGGAATAATATGTGGCTTCTAAGTGTTGGTCTGAAAATGATTTCATATTGATTGATATGGGACTGTTTTTTACATTGTCAATGTAGAGTTACTTATTTGTAACGTAGTATTAGATTTTGCTTTAAAAATAGAAGTGTTAAAGATAGAATTTCTTCATAATTATTATTAAGATTCTTTTATTTATGTGTTTTAATTTTGTTTTTCTTTTTTCTTAATCCTTCCATCCTTCTCCCACCTTAAGAGCTGTCAGTTTGCTTTCTGTCTATGGATCTCTATTTTGCTTGATAGTTCATTTCATTCATTGGATTCCACCATGAGTACAATCATATGGAATTTGTCTTTCTCTGACTGAAACCCAGGTATGTGCCCTGACTGGGGGTCAAACTGTGTTATCCTGTTTCTTTGGTCGATGCTCAACCACCGAGTCATGTTGACTGGGCATGAATACATGTTTTAAAAATTTTGGGATAGATACCCAGAAGAAGGGTTGCTGGGTCATAGGGTAACTCTCTTCTTGAGGAGCTTCCATACTGTTTTCCATAGTAGCTGATTTCATAATTATTAGTAAAATAAACCATTAAAATCAGATTTTGATCCCTATAAAACAATACAAAGAGGTTCATACTTATTGCAGTCTTCTATCTCTTAAGTGACTTACATCTGTACCGTTAAATATCACTAATAGTCTATGGGACCCTTACCTGCAGCTGGGGAGGCTGGAGTCCCAGAATCTGTGGGTCTGCAGATGAGGTGGCAGGTCTTTGGCCTGAGTGGCTGTACAGTCAGTATGGTGTTTGAAGCCAATCTGGGTGGTGGTGAGGCTATACTCCCAATCACAGAAGCTCTCCTCTTCAAAATAGTGTGGGTTTTTCTGCCATAGCTGGCCACCTCATGAGTACTTGGAGCAGTATCAGGGACTCCCCATCTAGTAGAGCCCAGTTTGCTAGCCTGGAGACTCCTGAAGGATCTAACTGTCACACACACACACACACACACACACACACACACACACCCCTTTCAAACACTTCCCTTTTGCTGCCTCATTCACTCACACTCTCTCCCTCACTGCTGTCTTGCTGGCCACCATTTTGTCTCTCACTAGCAGTTCATTCTTGAAACATTTCTTTCTTCTATAATTTGGCTCTATAGTGTTCTTCCTCTTTTCTTTCTGGCTTCTTGTTTTCAGTATTTCATTGGTAAACTCTTTTCCTCCTCCAACTTAGATGTTCTAAGACATTCTTTCCTCAAAACTTTCTTTCTCTAGCCGGGACCGGTTTGGCTCAGTGGATAGAGCGTCGGCCTGCGGACTGAAAGGTCCCGGGTTCAATTCCGGGCAAGGGCATGTACCTTGGTTGCGGGCACATCCCCGGTGGAGGGTGTGCAAGAGGCAGCTGATCGATGATTCTCTCTCATCGATGTTTCTAACTCTCTAACCCTCTCTCTTCCTCTCTGTGAAAAATCAATAAAATATATTAAAACAAAAACAAAAAAAAACTTTCTTTCTCTAAATACTTTCCTCTTGATAATCCTGCTCTGGAGAAATGAATCCCAAATCATAATTTCTCTGCTGAAATATCCAATGCCACAATCTTATGCCCTAAGATAAATATTTACTGACCCTGGCATTCAAATTCTGTGCACAGCAGTATCATAAATGTGTCCATCAACTGGCTCCAAATAAAGTTAATAAATGAATAAACCTGATTTATAGCATTTACAAAATTCTGTCCTTGAAATTCTCCTACTGTGACCAGCTGCCACTTATGCAGGCAGAAGAGACACTAATAGTCACCCCTCTTGCATTGGTGTGAGCTGGTTCCAATACACCACTGCCTTTACTGCATGTCTTTATATTTTATTATTTTATCTCTAGCCTTATCTTTTTTTTTCTTTTTTTTTTTTTTTACCAAATTAGACTAAAATTATTTGCAGACTATAAATCACAAATTTCCACCTATGTGCTTTACACATTACTATTTTGTTCATGCTAGTGATTAAATTTGGAAAAGTCACAGTCCACCTTTTCCTATTAAAATGCTAATCAGCTTTTCTTTTTAAAAATCTTTATTGTTGAAAGTATTAATATGTCCCTTTTCCCCCCCATTGACCTCTTCCATCCCATCCCCTGCCCCCCAACCCAGGCCTTCACCACCCTATTGCCTGTGTTTACGGGTTATGTATATATGTATAAAAAGTTCTTTGGTTGATCTCTTCTCACCCAACTGCCCTCACCAGCTTTCCCTCTGAGCTTTTCAAGGCCCAATTCCTTGAAGATTTCCCTGGTATCCTCTCTCACTTACTGGATGCTATATTGCTCTGAGTTAATTTTTACTAATTCTAAACCTCCCTATCTTTTTATATCATAAAGATGCTAAATGTAATGAGTCCAGTAATTTGTTATTCTTCTGAGTAGTAATAATCCCAGAGTCTTGCTTATAGCCTTAATACCTGCAGTTTAAACAAACTGATAGCTAATAAGCAGCCTGATCTATTGCTTGCAACTGTTCAATATCATTTGATATAGTCTAGTGGTACATTTACATTCTCTTGATCCCCATCTTTAAAGTAATAGAACCACATTTTTTTTCTGAAAAAGATCACCCATATGCTCAAAAAGACATTTGTTTAATCTTGTGTAGATTTGACCTACATCCAATTAATTTTTGCAGTGAACAATTGTCTTTTGTAATTAATTTAACATTATGGATTCAATTAACCATAAAATTTTGCTCTTGTAGAAAATTTATACTAACAAACTCTTGTTCTTTATCTGCTTTGGGGATAAATAAGATAGGAAAGGAGGTTAATCCATTGACTACAACCTCTGAAGCAAAATTTGTTCCCTATAATTCTTTTAATTTGTCTTTTACTTGTGGCATTATTTAAACATATGTCTTTCCTTCTTTGCTTAGCTTAAGTAAATATATTAAATAAATAAATTCCCCTTAATTATTAAAATGATATTTGCCTTTTCTCTAGAACACATCAAGGAAAGAGAGCACCTGCCAAAAATGTGGGTGAATGGGTACTCTGATAATGTATTTGTGTAACTAATTAGAGTGCAGACTTTTAGAGATTTCTCTCCCCCCTCTCCAGTACTATTAGTGAAATTATAGCGTAATGCACAGTGTCAGCTCTTAATTTGGCCTTTTCTTTGCCATTCTGAGAATTTTCTTTCGCAAAATTAAATCATATGCTAATTCAAGTGGTCTAGGCTATATTTATCTACACTGAATAAGCTCAGCAACCAAGAAATACACACAAAAAATAATAGATATATTCTATTAAAAGTCTGGGTAAGAAAATTTTGAAACAGACAAAATTCATCAATCTGGCTACTTCGATACAGCTATTAAGTGATACGCTAGAATATGACCTCAAGTGTGCAATAGTCTTTGCCCAATAATACTCTGCCTGACCATCCTCAGAAAATATGTTTTGGACATTCACCTTGTTGTTTCTTTCCTGTGTGTGTGGGAGAAGGTTTATTAACTAGAGACTTGTCATTCAAATGGCAGGAAAAGTCCTTGGTATCTAGCTGTAGAATGTCAGGATTTTCAGGTTAAGGGGTTTAATATATCTTAGACTTCTTCCAGTGTGATCAAACTCTCTTTTTGAAAGGTAAATATGTTGCTCATCTGAAAGATGGATTAGAAGAGGAAAAACTAAGACTGAGTTTGATCAGAAAATAGAGATTTTGAAGCATTCTGTAGTTTAAGCCAAGCAATTAGGAAAATTCCCTTAAAATAATAAACTTCACAATCAGAATTGTTCCCCATATGGGATTTTTCTTTCTTTAGCACCATCCCCTTGTACTGATAATTAAGTATTGCTATATTATCTCATAATAAATATATTTCCTATAAGGTAGTATATAAAATAACATTTCTAAGTAACAGATCATTCACTGTTTCAAGCCAAACTTAAACTTGAATTATCTTATAACATTTGATATTTCTATAGTAATCACTGTAGTTTTTGTAATACCAATAAATTATCAATATAAAAAATAAAGAAAAAAGATAGTATGTTTGCCAGAATTTCATGATTAGTAATGTAATCTTTCAAAAGTAATTATATCAATGTTTCCTATTAAGACTGCAAGTCTTAAAAATCATTCTAGATAAAACTCTGAAAACTGTCATTTGTGTTTAAATTATAATCCATATTTTTCTAATTGTCATTTCCTATTTGGGGGAAAAACAGCAGAATCTAGAGTTTCCTTGCAATTATTTGAAAATAATTCACCTTGCAAAGGATTTAGTAATCTTATGATAAAGTGAACTTAAATTATAAATCTATATAACATACAATAAAATTGTTTTCAAACTAATTTTTAGAAAAATACAAGGAAAGAATATATATATATTCTTCACATTTTGTCAAATACATATATAATTAGAAAAATATTGTCATAATATTATTTCGTGATTTTAAAAAATTCTAGGGGCATATATTGATAATCAGGTAGTCATATAGTCATATAGGAATCAAAGACATAGACATTTCCAAGCTTGACACATTTCATTCTCTGAATTATAAATTCACAGTAGGTTGAGGTAAAGTCATTTAACCTTAATAATCATATTTATTTATTTTATTTTATTTTTAAAAATATATTTTATTGAGTTTTTACAGAGAGGAAAGGAGAGGGAGAGTGAGCCAGAAACATCGATGAGAAAGAATCATCGATCAGCTGCCTCCTGCATACCGCCTACTAGGGATGTGCCTGCAACCAAGGTACATGCCCTTGATCGGAATCGAACCCGGGACCTTTCAGTCTGCAGGCCAACACTCTATCCACTGAGCCAAACCGGTTTCGGCCATATTTATTTTTTTAATGCCAAGCTGTTATTGATTTTGACACCCAAAATGATACCATAAGATCTGTGAGATTCTTTGATATTCCAGTAGTAGAAAATTGTAATTACAATGACCCTTTAGTCTGCCCTCATTTTATGTGGGGACTGCTCAGTGAAGTCACCAGTAATTTTAAAGCACAGATACACACAACAATACACATTCATCAGTGACTATATATTAACCCCTACTTATTTTTCATTCAAGTACAAATGTGCTCATATATTCATGTGGTGGCAACATCTTTATAGTGATTTTTTTTATTTTATTGTGAAACATCCATGGTTCTAAGAAAACTAGGGAGCTCAAAGAAGAATCTTAAATTCAAAGCATCAAAGAATTCTTAAATACAATGCTTCCTTAGCTTCAGAATATCTTTTGAAGAGTCATGAAGACAGCTTGGCTGCTTTTGACTTTAGGTAGTTGTAAGAAATTATCTTTAGTTTCCTCGCATCAGATTAACATATATCACTTGGTCAATTGTAAACATAAAATGAAACTGCCTTTTCTTCCTGCACAGTTGTTATCTCTAAGGTTAAATGATGTATCATTTATAAATCCATCAATTTCTTTACTCAAAGACAGAGATTATATCTTTCTTTTTTAAATATATTTTTAAATTTATTTCAGAGAGAAAGGGAGAGGGAGAGAGAAATATCAATGATGAGGGAGAATTATTGATCGGTTGCCTCCTTCATGCCCCATACGGGGGATCAAGCCCACAATCTGGGCATGTGCTCTGACTGGGAATTGAATCCTGGTTCATAGGTCAATGTTCAACCACTGAGCCACATTGGTCAGGCTAGAGCCTGTATCTTAGATGATGGTTTTTATCACCTCTTAGACAGGTCCAAGATTAAACTCCCAAATGTGGCCAAATATTTTATTTTTCAGATAAAAATAACACAGTTGGGGGCATAATTTAACAGTCACCAAAGAATAGATTCAAAATTGTTTTAGTTCTGGGATGTCCCAGGGTCCCTAATAATAAGAACAACTGAAATACAAAGCATTCCTTGAGGACCAGGTCATCATTTTCAGTTAATATGTCAATGCCCAAAACGGCACCACATATCCCCATATCCTTGGCAATACATATCAAATACTAGTTAAATATAAAGAAATTTGTGAATCACTTAGTGCAGAGTTCACTGGAAAAGGCTAAAATTCTTAATAATTGATCTCTTAATATATAGCATTGGTGAATGCTTACATCCCATATAAGCTATTTTATTGTTGTAGATTTTTGAGTTTATAGTCACATTTACCAGGTGACACTTTTGAGAAGCAGAACAAAATTAGTCATGGTCTTTTAATCTTGGCCCCATAAAAATGTAATATGCCTGGCTGAAAACTGAGGCTCATAGTGACATAGAATCCTGGCTTAGTTTGTTTACAAGTCAACTTGATGATGAAGCTGCCAATATTGTATTACTACTGCTTTTGTTTGATAAATTAAATTGATTTTTTTATACCTTTCATGTGTGATTGGTCTAAAGTAGAAATGAAAATGATATTCACGTTTAACTATAGTATGTATTACTGCCAAACAAAATATACAAAATCCTTGAAGATAAATGCTTAAAAAGGTTTTTCTACATTATAGTTTCTCAAAAATACAAATTCAAGTTACTGTTTCACAAATATCTTAAGTAGACCTAGAAACTATGGTTTCGTGGGCAAAAGAGATACTGAAATTCTTATTATTTTGTTCACTTTGAAAGAATAGTTTGAAGTTAATACTGATGCTTTAGTATAAAAGTGTTTAAATGGGAAAATAATGTTAACTCAGCAATATCATTGCTTTGATTTTTGTTTAAAGTCTCATAAAACTGGATTGCTATTTGATTGACAACCTTGTCAAAGACTGAATGAAGACTGACACTGTAATATTGAAAGTGCAGCATTTATAAAACTTGAAACCCAAGTTTTCTCATGACACTGCTTCTTTTGTGGAAGATTACATTTTATATTGTTTTTAAATAAATATGTACATTGATAGATATAGCTAAACCTGATGGTTTTTGTATATTGGTTTCCTGAATTCTATTCACCTATTTAAAGATATAGTTTAAGCATGTTCTTATTAGCAAACATGACTGAGAATCTTTGATATAAGGAAAACTCACAAACCAAAGCATGATTATCCCAGGAGCTGTCCTTTTTCAGAATATAAATATATGGTTTTGTGAAATGTTGATATAATAGTTCAGTGTACCATGAGTTAAGCATTATGTTTCGTAGTTAAGAGACAATTATTAAAAGATCAGATTCTAGAGCCAGAACTGAGTTTACTTCTGAAATTTGCTGTGATTTGAGTAAGCATCTGTTAAATTCTCAAAAACTGTTAACACAGCTAAAAAATGGGGAAATAAATAGTACCAAACCTATGCTATTGTTATGAGCATTAAATGAGATAATGAATGTAAAATTATTCACATGGTACTTAGACTTAGGTAATTATTACTATTACTATAGAGCCTAGTATGATATTGTGCTCACTAAAAAGAAAGGGAAAAAAAGAATGCTTAAATATTAAATTAGTAAAGGAAACAACTATTTGTCTTAAGCCATTTAGTTTTTCTGCTAACAGGAAGCTAGAAGTTATTCTTATCTCTTCTGGGTTTAAAACCTAGTTTAGCCAAAACCGGTTTGGCTCAGTGGATAGAGTGTCAGCCTGTGGACTGAAAGGTTCTGGGTTCGATTCCATTCAAGGGCATGTACCTTGGTTGCGAGCACATCCCCAGTAAGGGGTGTGCAAGAGGCATCTGATCGATGATTCTCTCTCATCG
Organism: Pipistrellus hanaki; assembly: GCF_964339955.1. Taxonomy (NCBI): domain Eukaryota; kingdom Metazoa; phylum Chordata; class Mammalia; order Chiroptera; family Vespertilionidae; genus Pipistrellus; species Pipistrellus hanaki. The sequence goes on from NC_140524.1 coordinate 80,212,639, forward strand.
ATGTTTCTAACTCTCTATCCCTCTCTCTTCCTCTCTGTAAAAATCAATAAAATATATTTTTTTAAAAACTAGTTTATTTTTTGTTTTGTCTAATATCAACCTTAAAAAAGTATACAAACAGAACCCAAAGTACTCATTCAACTTCATGATATATATTTGACAAAACTGAGAAAACATGGAGATTGTTAAAACATTATAAAAATAAGACATAGGTGTTTTATTTTCCCTATATCTGCAAACAATGGTAATAGAATACTGTACAGTTGACCCTTGAACAACATAGGTTTGAACTCTGTAGGTTCCACTTATATATGTATTTTTCATATTTATATATAGTTATTGTATTTTTCTTCCCTATGATTTTTTTTTCTTTCTTCCTTTTTTTTTGTCTAAAGTTTTACATATATCTCCTTTTCCCCCCAATTGACACCCCCCCCAGCCATTTCCACCCTGGGCAAGTTCCCACAGCCCCAGTGTCTGTGTCCATTGGTTATGCTAATATGCATGCATAGAAGTTCTTTGGTTGTTCTTTAAACCCCTCCACATTGGAGGGCTACACTGACCCCAAAAGACATGGATTTTGTGGGGCCCAGTCTTCCCCTGAGGCTCTAGTCCCCACTCTGCACATCTCACACTCCAGCCTGGATCCCCGTTCTCACCTCTCTCTAGGAATCTTGGGGATATCTGACTTTTCCATCCAAGGATTGACTCACTAGCTGTGTTTAATTCGCCAATTCTGGGTGGGTGTTGTTAGATTCAGCCATTCCTTCTATCTGTTCTGTGAGAAGGAATAGGACCTATTTGCGTATTCGGTGCCCACTTTGTCTCCTGGATAGACTTTTTAGATGCCTTCCGTCGGAGAAGCAAAATCCTGATGTTTGTGGGTTTGCAGCTGAGGCAACTGGTCTCTGGGCATTGTGTTTGTAGGGTACTGGGAGGTATCCAAGGTCTCCCCAGTTGAAGGTAAGGCTGGGCTTCAGATCAGCAGCAGTAGAGGCTTCCTAGCCAGGGGAACCCTGTCTGCAAGTCCCCAACAGTCCTGTGGAATATAGCTGTCCCAGGTTCTATTCTGGTCAAGGGCATGTACCTTGGTTGCAGGCACATCCCTGGCGGGGGATGTGCAGGAGGCAGCTGGTCGATATTTCTCTCTCATCAATGTTTCTAGCTCTCTATCCTTCTTCCTTCCTCTCTGTAAAAAAATCAATAAATTTTTTTTTAAAAAATCCTCATCTAAGGACATGCTTAGAGAGAGGGAGAGAGAGAGAGAGAGAGAGAGAGAGAGAGAGAGAGAGAGAGAGAGAGAGAGAGAGAGGAGAGAGAGAGATGGTTGCCTGCCTTCTGTAAGTTCCCTGACTGGGGATTGAACCCACAATCTGGGTATATGCCTTGAATGGGAATTGAACCAGCTACCTTTTGGTGCATGGGATGGCACTCAAACAACTGAGCCATTCCAGCCAAGCTAATTTTTATTTATTTTTTAAGCCACTAGAATCCATTTAATACTCTGAAAAACATTCCAGGTTTTACTCAAACTTAGTCGGACCTGAAAAAGTTTCTCATTATTTTTAATAAAGAGTTATGAATCTTGTGTAGAAATATGAATGCATAGGATGCATGAACACCTAAGTAATTGACTTAGTTTTCACTGTTTGAATTTTTATATATAATTTTCTGAATAAAATTTAGGTATTAGTTTTATTGCAACAAAATTCCATTGTTTCTGAAGGAAAAAATCTGATGGAATGATGTGCTAAAATCATTTTGTTTATATATAATGCATAAGCTTTAGACTTGGTTTACCAAAAATATTATTTTAGCCCAAATATTTTATTGGCAAATAAGTCTTCGGTTTCTTTCAAATTTTTAATATTTTGATTTGATTATTTTTCCACATTTGTTATTTAAATTTACATCTTGAACTATCCACTTGTAAATATCACTATAGCAATAATGAGAACAATTCCAAGAAAGTGATATCTGTTTAATATTTTAAGACATTCTCAATCACCTATTGGTGGTATTAGGAAGAGGCAATAAAACTCATTAGACTTTTATATCTCCCTGTCAGCACCTCTACCTCCACATATCAGAGCTTTTTAGCATACAATTTTGTAACTTTTTTCCTTTCTGGTCCTGCCCATTTATTTCTTTGTGGTTTATTCCTATTTCTCATCACTGTAGAAAGTGTCTAAATTAGGTATTTAAAATCTAATTAAGTTCCACTTTGAAAAGAAATATTTCTATGGTGTTTCACTAAATAACTCAAATTTAGAGAAGCTGTTAATTTTCCCCCTGCAAATTGTATTTGCAAATGGAAGTTATTCCTATGTAAATAACAGCTTAAATATCTCCATGGTGCTTTGACTTTAGGACATTTCCTTAAAAAGAGATGTTATGCCACTCTTGGAAAACAGGAGCCTTCATTTACTGTTTCCTTTCATCTGTTGAAATAATTACTTTTCTATTCTTCCTTCATTAACATTTCTGTAAAATTAAGTTTGAAAGGTGCTTTTAATATTCAAAAAGACTGCAGTGCGCATTTGGCTGTTAAAATCAACCTACTTAAGTCTGAACTAATGTTTAACACTCACAGCTATTTGAAATAGTTCACGCAGTTGAATGGTGTTTCCAAGGGCAATGATCATAGTATTTTGTATTATATTTTTTGAGCGGTTGTTGTTTCAGTAATAAAGATAATCAATGGCATTTCTGAACACAGTGGTTCAAATCCTTTACATAGTACTTCCCCTCTAACAAGCTACAAACTTTGATTTCAGTGGAAATGGTAAGTAGGAGGAATGAACTTAATTCATTTTATGGAACTATTAGCTAAGTTATATTTTTTTTTTCATTTAGAAAGGAAACTATATTCATATTATTATTTATCAGTGTGTATGTATGTGTCCGTGCACATGTACATACAAATGACAATACATTTATGTATATGTGATGAATATAAGCTCATGAAACAGGGATGTTTTGTATATGAAATTTAGAGAAATCATTCTTATTATATTATTAACTTGTACAAAATAAAATTTAAAACATTGTTAAGAAATAATCATTGTGGCCCTGATGGTGTGGCTAAGTGGTTGAGCATCAAACCATGAACCAAGAGGTCATCAGTTCAATTTCTGATCAGAGCACATGCTTGGGTTGTGAGTTTGATCCTCAGCAGGGGGCATGCAGTCAACCAACTGATCCATACCAGCTGAACAGGAGCTAAAGCTTAAATGAAGTATGTTCATAAAAGAACCAAAGATAGCAAACATAGACAACTGTTTCAATGCTATTTGCTACAGAAGTTTAGAAAAGTAGTGGGATAGCCAAAACCGGTTTGGCTCAGTGGATAGAGCGTCAGCCTGTGGACTGAGGGTCCCAGGTTTGATTCTGGTCAAGAGCATGTACATTGGTTGTGGGCACATCCCGGTAGGGGGTGTACAGGAGGCAGCTGGTCGATGTTTCTCTCTCATCAATGTTCCTAGCTCTCAATCTCTCTCTCTTCCTCTCTGTAAAAAAATCAATAAAATATATTTTTTTTTGTAAAAAGAAAAGTAGTGGGATAATTGGGGGATATGGTTTAATGAAAAGTCCTTTCAAAGATGAGAAAACTTTAGAAGTTCACTTCATAAGAGGAGACAAGAGTTGAAATTGTGGAGAGCTAGAGTTTGAAGAATTGAGAATGCTAAAGGCATTTCTTTATTTATGCCACATACATACCATATATGGTTCATGTATATTTCTCCAAATAATAATTCAGAGAATCTTCTCATAGTTTTCAAGAAAGTACAAGCTAAGATAGCTAGGTCCATACATGGCTATGTACAAGAGTAAGTTATTTGTATCTCAGAATTTAACAGTCATATAATAAGAAGCAAAACTTTATAGGCATATACAGGAGAGTTTATAGTAATATACAGGAGAAACCATGAATTGGAATTCCTCTTCTTCCTTTTATAATCCCAAAAACATACCACTAATTACTTTCTAACGTTATGCTACCATATAAAGCTTGGTCATGGGCTTTTGGGGAAGGGTAGAAGAGAGGAAAGCAGAAGGGAAAAGAGGCATATTAGTTAACCATTTGTAAGTTAGATTACAGAATTGAAATAAATAAAATATGTATCTTGTCTCTCTTTACTCTTCCATGAAACTGGAGAAGAGAGAGCAATACCCAGAGTTCTTTGAATAGTAAGTAGGAGAGTAGAGATGCACATGCACGTATGGACTTAAATAGCAAGCTGCTGCCCATTAGGTTGTGAGTGCTTGGTAATGATTATATCACAGCTGATACATCTGCAACCTGCAGGGATCAAGTCATGAGCAGCCAGTGCTGGTATCACGGTTATCATCATGATAAAAAGGCAGCCAAACTAATTACTTTAAGTGATGGATGAGGAAGTAGATGGAAACAGCATGTCCAAATTAGTCTGATGAAAATTATAAATGATTTTATGATAAAAGAAAAGCATCTAAAGTGCTCACAGTAGTCATGGTTAAGTATTTGCAATCCTCTTATAAATACTTGTAAGTAACATTTTTTAGTATCTCATGTGCCAATTGTGACACACCATGGTGGATATTGGATTGGGAAACCCTTTTTATTTAGTGAACAGGAGCTGAGGACAAATTTACTAGTAAGACTAATGCATTGAATATTTTTCTCCAGAAATATTTTTTTCAATATTTGCATTGATTTCAGAGAGAAAGGGAGAGGAAGAGAGACACATCAATGACATCAATGACAAAAGACAATCATTAATCAGCTGCCTCTGGCAGGCCCTGACCAGGAATTGAATCCCAGCCTCCTGATCGATATAGGTCGACACTCAACCACTGAGCCATGCCAGCCAGGCCAGAAATAATTTGTTTTCAGCATCCTTGCCATTAATATGGGGTTTAAAATTTTTTTCAGACAATGTCCCCAAAATATAGTGCCAACATAGAAACATTTCTCTGGAGGTTTAAATGGAAAAATATTCGTGTGCTTAGACACTTTTAAATGAAAATTAAAAGATTCAAATAAACTAACAAAGTGGAGACACTCATGGATACAAAGAACAGACTAACAGCTCTCAGAGGAGAGGGAGTTGGAGGCTTGATGAGAAGGGTGAAGAAATTAAGCAAAGAAAGAAAAAGGAAGATCATGGATGCAGGCAAGAGTATGGAGATTGCCAGAGAGAAAGGGGAGTGGGGGGAGGCAGAAGTGGGTAAAGGGGAGATAATTGGTGATGGAAAGAGACTGAACTTGGGGTGGTGAAAACGCAGTACAATATAGTATGATGTATTGTAGAATTGTAAAAACATGCTCAAAGTCACTAATTATCTGAAAGATGCAAATCAAAATGACAATGCAGTACCATCTCACACCTGTCAGAATGGCTATCATCAGCAAATCAACAAACGACAAGTGCTGGCGAGGATGCTGAGAAAAAGGAACCCTCGTACACTGCTGGTGGGAATGCAGATGGGTGCAGACACTGTGGAAAACAGTATGGAGTTTCTTCAAAAATCTGAAAATGGAACTCCTCATTTAACCCAGTAATCCCACTCCTAGGAATATATCCTAAAAAACTAAACACAACAATTAAAAAGGATATATGCACCCCTATGTTCATAGCAGCACAATTTACAATAGCTAGGATTTGGAAACAGCCTAGTTGCCCATCAGCAGATGATTGGATAAAAACAAACAAACAACAACAAAAAAAAACCCTATGGTACATCTACACAAAGTATATTATGCTGCCATAAAAAAAGAAGGAATTCTTACCATTTGCAGCAACCTGGATGGAACTGGAGATCATTATGCTGAGTGAAATAAGCCAGTCAATGAAAGAAAAACACCACATGATCTCACTCATTTATGGATGATAAAGAACATTATAAACTGATGACCAAAAAGATAGATACAGAGACAGTAAAGCAACAAACAGACTGTCAAATTACAGTGGGGAGGGTAGGGAGATATGGGGGAGATAAGAAATCAACCTAAGGACTTGTATGCATGCATATAAGCATAACCAATGAATGCAAAAATCTGGAAAGGGAGGGCATGTTTAGGATTGGGGGAGTTGGTAAGATATGTACACATATAGCACCTTAATAAAAAAATAAAAAAGAATTGTATATCTGAAACCTATATAATTTTTTAACCAATGTCACTCCAATAAATTAAAAGATTCATTTTATTTATTTATTTATTTATTTATTTATTTATTTATTTATTGTTAATCTTCACCCCAGAATATTTTTCTGTTGATCTTTTAGAGAGAGAGAAAGACAGAGAGAAACATCAATGTGAGGGAAACACATCTATTGGTTGCCTCCTGCATGCCCCCTGACCAGGGCCCCAGCTAGGGAGGAGCTTACAACCAAGGTACCTGCCCTTGGCTGGAATTAAGCCCAAGACCCTTCAGTACACAAGCCAGTACACTGAGACAAACTGGCTAGGTAAAAAGATTTATTTTACCTAGTGACATATAACAAATAATAGTGACATATAACAAATAATAGTTTGTGACATATAACAAATAATAGTTTTTGTAACAAATAATAGTTTTTGTTCCTAAGCATCTAACTTTCATGTACCATAATACTTGAGACCCCACTCAATGGAGTTGAATTTGCTTTTATGTACATGCCTTGTCACAATTGTTGAACTACAATGATTCACAAAGTTATAATTATATTACCTTTTTATCTTTATATTCTCCATCTTGATTTCTTTTTTAAAAAAAAATGTTTATTGTTGAAAGAATTAAATATGTTCCCTTTACCCTCATTAACCTCTTCTAGCCCACCTCCACCCCAGATTTATTTTAGTTGATAATGCCCACACTTCAAGTTAATGAGGATTTTCCTTTCTCTTACTTTTAAAATTGAGGTGAGATGATAACTCAGAAACAAGTAGAGTAAAAGGAAACTTATATATATATATATATATATATATATATATATATATATATATATATATATATATATTTTAACACAGAAGACACCTTTATGTCACTGAAAATTCAAAAATTTACTTTTCCCCCCCTCTTGATAAAACATATTATTTAATTAAAGTTGAGTGAGACTCTAAAAATATGAGGAGTTATTCATTTTTATTGAATTTCTTGGGTTCAATTGTACAACTCAACAACACATCATCTGCACATTCATCAGGTGCCCATTGCACAGAGCAAAGTATTTTTCCATCCCCATTGATACCCCTTTTGCCCACTTCCACCTCCTCCACCCCTCTTTCCTCTGGCTATCACCACACTATTGTCTGTGTCTATGTGTCCATTTATTGACACAGTCTGACTCTACTCCTAAGGTATGTCTAATTTGACTTTCTGATTTGTGCTTACATGTGGGGCTAGCTTTCCCACTTATAAGAATTTCAAGATGTTCTTTTGAAAAGAAATTTCATACGTTTACATTTGGGGATTTATATTTAAGTTTTTAGGCCAAATATTTATTCCAAATTTCTGTAACTCTAGATAATTTTTACCATGCAAGTAAAAGAAACCATGATTAATAATTCATGAAATAAGTTGTTATTTTTATTGCAAATGGTTACATTTTAGAAGCATCTCTATGGTTTTAATAATGGAAAAGGACAGTAGCTCCTGTGAGGTAATTTAATCTTCCCCATGAAATGTGAGAATCATCCTTGACTCTAATGGATATTTCTGTATGGCTTTTCATCTTCAAGCATTTAATACTAGGTTTGGTCTTAAAAGAATAATTGACTATTTGGATTGTACTCCGTTTGCATAGCTTACACAGATTAATTTCCCTTAACTTTTAAATTGTAATAACCCATTGAAAACTGTTGAAGCCCAAACAGTTACATCTGGTATCAATAATGCTTTTAATTGCAAAAATAATAGATTGAGGCAATTTAAAATGTTATGTACAATTTGGAAAACATATCTATCCCTGGCTTTTATCTTTAATACAATGTTAAAAATACTGTGTTTATTCAAAAGCCTAACTCTTAAACCCTAAAGCAGTGTTTCCCAACCTTCTCTCATGATGAGAATCACCTGGTGGAGTTGTTAAAACACAGATTCCTGAATCCCAACTAAGAAGTGCTAAACTAGAATTTTTGAGAACATATAGGTAAAATTGCATACCTAACTTAGTGCTCTGTATATAACATCTGTGTTAGAGCACTAGTTAAGTATACAATTTTACCTATATGTTCCCAAAAATTCTAGTTTAGCACTTCTTAGTTGGGATTCAGGAATCTGTGTTTTAACAACTCCACCAGGTGATTCTCATCATGAGAGAAAGTTGGGAAACACTGCCCTAAAGAATAGCATACAAGTTGATCTATTCTGCTACTTCTAAAGACTTTCAGCAAGCATTAAAATATTGCTATATACATAGCACTGAAAATAGATAAGAGAAAAAAGGCAGGTAAATACATTTGTATGTAAACTAAATGCCCAACACGTGATTGCAATGAGGCACCCTGCGGGCCACCTCAGGAATCAGGCTGGACTGGCACCACAAATGGCCTGGACTCATGCCTGACTTCCACCCCAGGCCCCCCCTGCCTGTGTCCGCTCCAGGCTGCTGGAGCCACCACGCTGGCTATGGCAGTCCCCCTGTCTCTCTGTTTCTTTCTCTGCTTTGGGCCTCACCTGTGCGTGTACCCTCCTCCTGCCTGGTCATGACCTGTTACTCCGGCCTAATTTTCATATTACCTCTCTCTCTCTCTCTCTCTCTCTCTCTCTCTCTCTCTCTCTCTCTCTCTCTCTCTCTCTCTCTCTCGTTTGTATACAGAGATACTGCTGCATACAATTACACTTTTTTTTCTGCATATAAAGTACAATGTCTAAAGGATTCATAATGTACCAGGAATATATATATGTCACCTATTTTCCAAATGATGTACAATTTGACAAAGGTGGAAGAGTGGAATCAACAAAAATAAAACAATAATTGAATTTTCCAGTTGTAATTCAATTTAGAATAATAGTTTAGTGCTACAGTAATGCTTTCATTTTGCATAGGAAAAATGTACCACATTTGTACTATACTTCTTGGTAGAAGTGATGAAGATGGCTTCAAGTTTTATCTGCACTTGACGCTCTCACTCATGCACATGTTCACAAAGAGGGTGGCCATTAAAATTGAATTAGAACATCATTTAATCTGAAAACATGTCAACTCTATAAGATAACTGTTTTGGTTTCTTTTTTATTTCTGAATTTGCTAAATGTTTTATACCAAATTGGTTCAGCAAAAAGGATCAAAAGAGTTTTATGTGTAACCACAACTCAAGTTGTATATAACTATGGTTAGCCTCTTTTAAAAGTGTAGCATTCAAGATTAAATCACTCTTACTTGCATATAATAATAAAGAACAAGTACATAAAATCTGGAAATCCACAAATTTAAATTTTACTTTTTAAAAATGTTAAAAGTTGAATTAAAGAATAACTATAGTTTAAATTGAAATAGTATGTTGTTATAAAAAGGATGAAAAATACTTTATGAATCTACTGTCAGAGAATAGAACCTAGTTGCCACCAAGCATAGAATGCTGCTTTAAAGACATATTTTCAAGTAATGCTAGAAAAATCATTTGTTTTCCATGTATAAAAACTTATTTGCACCCTAACCAGTTTGGCTCAGTGGATAGAGCATTAGCCTGTGGACTGAAAGGTTCCAGGTTCAATTCCAGTCAAGGGCATGTACCTTGGTTGCAGACACATCCCCAGTAGAGGGTGTGCAGGAGGCAGTTGATTGATGTTTCTCTTTTATCGATGTTTCTAACTCGCTATCCCTCTCCCTTCCTCTCTGTAAAAAAATCAATAAAATATATTAAAAAAAACAAAAACAAACAAATAAACAAAAACCCCTATTTGGTTTAGATTCAGGAAATTGGGATTTGTTCCAGAGTAAATCAATACCTCAAAATTCTATTCTCATTTGTGATTTTTGAACCACTGGACATGTCCACAGTTTTTAACAATACCAATTCAACCACAAAATAGATGTTGAGTGCACTTTTTTTTTTTTTTTTTTTAACTAGGGGGGTAATAGGGAATTTTCCAAGGATTCAGAATCCAAAAATCTATTTATCTTTATGCTAAGTTTTGTGCTCTTTAGATAGCCCTAAGATTCATGCCCTCGGTGGGGGTGGGGAAGCCCAGCCCATACTATGCCCTTTCTCAGTACAGGTGCCTTCAGGGATGGGGGCTAAGATTGCAGTAGGACATATTTAGTGCTGTGGTGGAAGCGGGAGAAGCTCCTGCCACCACCGCTGTACTCACCAGCCTGGTCAGCTGTGAGCTTGGCTGTTGGCTGACCAGTGATCCCCCGGTGGGAGTGCACTGATCACCAGGGGGCAACTCCTGTTTTAGACGTCTGCCCCTGGTGGTCAGGGCATGTGATAGTGACCAGTTGTTTAGCTGTTTGGTCTATTTGCATATTACCCTTTAGTTATATAGGATGGTAAAAGACAAAACACACAAATGCATACACACACTTCCTGTACACAAACATGGAAATAAAATTTACCAGGACTGAGTAGAAGGCAGTAAATAACAGTGAGAAATTTAATTTGTATTTATTCATAATATTTTTCAAAATATTGAAGAAGCCTAAAAACAAAAGCATATGTCCCCAAGTTTCATCACAAAAATATTGAATTTAGGATGCAACTGTCTTGGATTCTAATTTAAACCCTAATTTACTCTACCATGAGGAATGCGTAGGACATTTTTTGCTATTTTGGCTCATTAGAACTTTGCATAAACACATATAGAACATTCAGTATGTAAAATGTTATTTTTCTTAGCTAAGCTATGATCATCAAACAATACCCTATACAGAAAGAGTTAAACCTATGTTGAAGAGAAAATGCATTTACTGGCCTCATTTTGGTAAACATAATATTGCCAATTGGTAGCCAGATTATTCATGAGCACACTAGCATACAGATTACATTGCACATAAAATATTTTTTATAAAAAAATAAAATCATCGTATTTTTGTTTTGCAATTTTCATTGAATTTATTGGGGTGACATTGCTTAATAAAATTATATAATTATATTCAAAAAGAATTATTGTGAAAAATCAAGGAAATAAAAAAATGAGTTTTGATATACAAGAACTATTCTGACTATAGCTCTTAAAGTTATTTAAATAAGTGCTGTGGGAAGCCATTGCCTTTATAACCTCTTAAGATGTTTACAGCAAAACATTTTTCCCTGTGATTGAATTTTTTTTAAAGTACTAAAATATCATGGAGAAATATTTTTCCACCAATTTTATGGCTCCCTAGATGCATTTCCTACAAAGCTTGTATCTGCTTGTACACAAACAGTATTGCGAAAAGATAAAATGCACTTCAAACAGTATATACAGCTTTTACAAGGTATAGAGAATGTGCCAATGGGAATGTCATTATAAGTGTATGCAGTTCTAAGGCCACTCTTTTATTAAAGTGGACCTCAGCAATTTGTTTTTGTTTTATATTTTTATTTTATTAGGGGTTTTTTACACCTATGTAAAAATACCACTCTTGTGTCTATACTTTTTCACTTTAGTGGGTGACATGGGGCATATTTATGTAGTCAAAGCAGGGGAAGATATAATGGCAGAAATGTTCTTTATAACATGTTTTATTCCATTGAAAAATAAATAAGAAATTATTATGTGGGGCTTGAAAGAAGGGCTTCCAAAGTTTACAAACCTAAGATGTGTCATTAATAAAATCTTATTAACCACGAAGTCCATATTTAGGCAAATGGGAAAAAATATAGCACATGTTATAAGTATACAGATAAGAAAGTATCTTCTGGGAAATTTATCTGAGGCAATAAAGCAACATACAATCCTGTCCGATATTGTCTAGTGTCCACTATCTTTTAACTAAAGATATGATGGAATCTATTGTTAGTAATCAGGAACAGGATGACAAACCAGAGGGTTTCACCTGCATTACCACCATTTGTCCACCATCCAGAACTGAAATATCATTGCTGACATGTACACATAAGGAACTGTTTGACATAAAAATTGGGACCCAAAGAACCGTTAGCTCAGAAAGAAACTCACTACAGACTAATTCATTTGCCTTTCAGCATAACCATTATTGCTTGTCTCATTTTTGGTACTTATAAGTGTATTTCTAGTAGCACATGATCTCACTCATCTAGGGGAAATGATGAACAACATAGACTGATGAACAAAAACAGACCCAGAGACAGGGAAGCATCTATCAGACTGTCAAACCTCAGAGGCAAGGTAGGGGAAGGTGGGAGAAAGGGGGAGAGTTCAACCAAAGGACTTGTATGCATGCATATAAACCTAACCAGTTGTCACAGACAACAAGGGTGTGGGGTCATGCATGGGGAAGGGTTTGGTATGGGAATGGGGGGATGAGGACAAATATGTGATACCTTAATTAATAAATAAATTTAAATAAAATTATGATACTTTCAGATGGCAACTGAATAATGACTGGGAGGACAGAGATGTAGTGACCAAAGTAATGGACAGAGATGTAGTGACCAAAGTAATTTTCCCTAATGATCAATTCAGACAAGGAAAATGACAATCTCTAAGGGAAGTGCTATATACAGTTGATAAAAGGATGGAGGCATATTATTTCAATCATCTAAAGCATGAAGATAGTTACAGACAAATGCAGAAATGGCTAATATATTCTACTAAACTGAATATATCTTAATTGAAATCAAATGTTATAATGTTGATCCTTAAAACACTCTATCCAAGTAAGTGAATCATAAAAATAGAACAATTTCATTGAATTAGAATCTAGGACAGCAAGTGTAGGAGATTTTGGTCAAATTCAATTACAAGATTTCAGCATAGCAAGATATTAGATAATAGTACTTAATTTTCTAATTTTTCCATTTTTCCCAATACAATGTTTCTCTGACTTGCCTCATATTTAATCATTCATAGAAGTAGAAAACATCAGACAACTGCATTTAATATTAGTTGTTGATTTTTGTGCAAATAAATCTGAAAAAGTTTTTCCCTAAAAAAATATCATTGACTATGAGTATGTATAAAAATAGGATCAGATATGGAAAGAAAAGAGGAGAAAATCAGAAACAACTAATCATTGAAAGTTAAAATCTGAGAAGTTACCTGTTCAGTTCTGATAGGTAATTTAGACAACCTAAGTAATATTTTCTTTCTTGTTTCAAGCTTTGAAATTATATAGATAGATATAGATATAGATATAGATATAGATATAGATATAGATATAGATATAGATATAGATATAGATATAGATAAAATATAGATAGATATAGATATATAAATATGTAGATACATATAGATACATAGATATTGACAAATAGATAATAATTCTTACTTTTATGTATTCAGTGAATATATTAGATTCTTCATTCCAACTAAAGTTCTTAGGAGACAGAAAATAAAAAAAAATCCTTAAGAACTAGAGTTATTAATAAAAGTGAAAAGTATCTGCAGTGCCTTTGCTTCAACATTTGCCATTCCATATGGATCCATAAATATTAGTAACAAATAGTTGGTGAACAAATTTCAACATTAATAAAATAAGCAAATTTAAGATAGATATTTTTCCTGTGTTTTTTTTTTTTTTAATCTCAGTAGAAAACATCTTGAATATGCAGTTCTCAACAGGAATAAAAATGTAACCTCAATTTAACTTAAGGATAAAAATATGACTGAAATAACATAAGCCTAAAGACTTCTAACTACCTTGAAGCTAAACTAAACTGTCTGATTATCAGGAAAACAAAATACAATACTATAAAAACCGTAGTTAATATTTGGTACATTAACAAAATCCTTTCCATCAATTTAACATAACATATTAGAATAAGATAAAGAGAAATTCGCCCAGGCCAATTTGCGCAGCAGGTTAGTGTCAGCCCAAGGACTGAAGGGTCTTAGGTTCAAATCCCAGTCAAGAGCACATGACTCAGCTGTAGGTTCCCTAGCCACAGTGGGGAGAAGGGGAAGGGAACCATGCGGGAGACAAACAGTTAATGTGCCTCTCTCATGTTGATGTTTTTCTCTTTCACTATTTCTCTCTCCCTCCTCTCTCCCTTCCACTCTTTTTAGAAATCAATGGGAAAAAAAAAATCCTTTAGTGAGGTTTTAAAATTTAAAAATACAGAAATTTCAATGGCAAATCTTCAAATTTGTTTACATTCAATGAAATACTCTGTGTAAAACACTGTATTCCTAGAAAGCTAACATAACTTCAGATTCAACTTTTATTGAGGGTCTATTAAGGACAGTGATATGAGCTTCAACTTTATTTTTCTCATTTAAACCTGCCACAAACACTTTGAGGTAATTTTTCCTATTCTTTAAATAGGGACAATGAAGTTTAGAGATGTAATATCCCAAGACACAGTGATATTCAGTCCTGTTCAGATTCATCTTTTCAGGGGGGAAATCCTATATAATAAAAGCCTACATGGAGTCATGCCCTCACATGATGCCCTGGTGCAATGCCATCACAAGATGACTATCACAAAATGGCCACCACAAGATGGCCACATGCACTTTAGAGACAGGGCCTGGTGGCCAATCCACGCGGTGAGGCCTGAGGATCCCATGTCTCCACACAGTTCCAAGAAGGCCGGTCCCAGCATCTCCACAACCTCACTCGGAGGATGTGGGTCACAGCAGGGGAGGGCAGTTGGGTGTGATCAGGCCAGCAGGGGAATGGTTAGGGGGCGATCGGGCTGGTAGGCAGGGGAGTGGTTAGGAGCCAGCAAACCTGGATTGTGAGAGGGATGTCTTGGATTGGAGAGGGTGCAGGCTGGGCTGAGGGACACCCCCATGCACAAATTTTTAGCACCAGACCTCTAGTATTAATATAAGAAAAATGGGTGTATTCAATAATTAACTCTTGAATAATTATTGAAGTTAAACTGAATGATACATTTAGGAGAACTGTATAATTGACAGACTTTTTGAAATTGTTTCTTTTTGTCATATAGACAAACTGTATTTGTCTAATCTAATTATTAGAGGAAATCACTACCTGTATAAACTCCCATGTGTTAAAATTGTTTTTTAATTCTGTGTTACAAATAGGTTTCATTACATATTTTTTTCCTGATGCAATGTAAATTGATTTTCAAAATCTCTAGGTATGTAGAACAGGTTAGTTGATGTGTCTCTTTAATGTTATGCAATTTATTAAAGTGGTGAAGAAATATACTTAAAATTAGATATAATGTTTAATTTATTTTGAATTTGTAAAGACAGCTAGTTAAAAATATATTGTTATAAGAATGAATATTAAAATTTGACTTTTATGTAATAGCTCAGTGGTTTCTCAAACTGTGGTCCTCACACCAGCAACATCAACCATCAATTTGGTACTTAAAAATTCCAGTTGCCAAGTCTTACCCTAGTCCTATTGAATCACACAAACTTTGGAAGTTGAGGACATCCTGTATCATTAAGCCCTAATATTCAAATTGACTGAACTGTGGAATGAGTGGTGGCTATGATAGGCATTGACCACCAGGAGACAGACACTCAACATAGGAGCTGCCCCCTATTGGTCAGTGCAATCCCACAGGGGAAGCCCTGCTTTGCCAGAAGCCAGGCTCAAGGCTGGCAAGTGCAGCAGTGGAGGCAAGAGCCTCTCCCACTTCCACAACAGTGCTAAGGAAGCCCCATGCTTTGTCCTGGACTGGGAGAGGGCACAGGCTGGGTGAGAGACCACCTCTCCCCCTCTCCCAGAGCACAAATGGCGTGCACCGGGCCTCTAGTTTTTTTGTTTGTTTGTTTGTTTGTTTGTTTTGTTTTGTTTTGTTTTTGTTTTGTTTTGTTTTTTTTTAATAAAAGACTTACATCACATTCTGATGCACAACAAAATTAAGAAACATTGCTGTTAAGGTGATGGGTTAATAACTTGTTCCTTTGTCCCTTACATTGATATTCTCTATTAAGATATGTTAATTAAGCAAAGAAGCAGTTATTTTAAAGTTAGCACCTGAATTTCCCAGTCAGAGCAGTATTTTTTTCTTCCTGATTTAAGCCAGATTAAGAAGAAAGGTTTCTTCCCTGGTCAATGGAATGGATTGCATATTTCCTGGCAGGGAAGCAAAATGAAAAATCTGCTTTACAGCCTCTGCAGTCAGCCAAATGACTAACCCCCTAAGAAATTTAAAAGCAGGGTTATATTGGCACCCTGAGGACATTTTATAGATAAGTCAGGGTAACAAAACATTATCACCTGGAAAGGTCAGGTAATTGATGTAAATGTGTGACCTCCCCTCCCATCTTTCCTAGACACATCTCTTTAAAGATCAGCATCTTTCCCACTTTTACTTCTGTGCCTCTTGTTTCTCAATTTCTGAAGAGAGTTACATTATTACTCTCCACTCATATAATGTTCTCTTCTCTACTACCTTTTTCAGAGGTAGGCAGGCTGGTGTTCTGGAGAAGAGACTTTTACATGCCTTTAGTATTATTTGGCTTTTTATATTAAAAATTCGTGTCTGTCTTGCAGTTTTAAGATCAAATTATGCTCTCCATAGGAAACATTTATATTAAAGATCCTCACCTTTTTTTCTACTTCAATTCTCTGGAAAATATAGCATACTTTAAAAATAATCAGTCAAATTTGCTTTATCTTCAATACACACGACCTCAAAGATGTTGGAAAAGTATGTGTGGTAGCCAGAAAGATTAATATCTTACTTTTTTTCACCCAAAGTACTATTGATACCATTGTAAAGTAACCCAGTTATTAATTTACTGAAAAGAGAAAAGGGAAGGACACATATTCTAGCTATTTGCACAGCTTTGCCAGGAAGGTGCCATGTAAAATCTGGCATGCCCTGTAAAATCTGGGTGAAATAGGGAAGGTATTTGTCAGTCACACCAGGGAACAGATCATTAGCTAGAGTAGGTGTGGCCACTGTGGGAAGATTTGAGATACTTAACTTCTTAAACAAAGGAGTTTGCTCTCTTTGCTCTTGGCTCTCTTGCCTCTTGCTTGCTCCTGATTTCTGGCTTGTTGGGCTCTCAGACTCCTGCATCACCCACATGGCCCACAGCCATGTGGACCCCACACTGATGAAATGCAACCAGACTAATGCTAAAGGGACCCAGCTCCACCATGGAATGGAAACTTTGGATGCTGTCTTTGCTTCTAGATCCACTAAATCCCCAGCTGAACCTCTTCCAGGACTGGATTAAGGGAAATGGGACTTTGGAAAATGAAAGATATAATTCTATGCAAGTAAAAATCACTCATCCTCCCATGCAAGTCTCACGTAATTCTTTTTCTCAAGACACTGTAAGGACCCCACTCCTAACAGAAACAGAGAAAGACAATCCACATATTTCTCTGATGACACTATGATATCTAGACAAGTTCAATAAATATACTGTAGGCATGCTCTGACAATGATATCAGCTATTTTTCCAATATTAAAATTTAGTATGTCACAATATCTGTAGACAATAGTAATCACTGATATTATTGAAAAGACTAAGTTAACCAGAAACTCTTTACTTTCATCCCCTCTTTCTTCCTTCTTCTCACCACATAATTATAAAAACTTTAAAGATTTTATATTCATGAACAATCTTTTTATTTTTAATACAGTGAAATAATGGAATCAATAAGATGATCAGAAATCTTACCTCAAGCCTGAAGGATAACAATCTACCTATTTAAAGTTATTAACATTTTTGTGGTCCCAAGATAATTAGTATTCTTGATACCAAGGAGACAGCAGTAGTAAAATTAAAAAAAAAAAAAAAACAGACAAAGGCTCCTGCTCTCATGTATAGTATATAGTAGTGAAATGAAATATGTAATTAAGTTACATTGTATGTTAAATGGTGATACCTTTTTATATATTTTTAAATTAATTTCAGGGAGGAAGGGAGAGAGAGAGAGCTAGAAACATTAATGATAAGAGAGAATCTTCAATTGGCTGCCTCCTGCATGCTTCCACCCACTGGGGATCAAGCCCACAACCCAGGCATATGCCCTGACTGGGAATCAACCATGACCTTGGTACCATAGGTTGGTGCTCAGCCACTGAACCATACAGGCTGGGTTGGTGATACATTTGATAGGAAAACTAATTTTTTAAAGGGCTGGGAATATGGGTGCAGATTGCAATCCTATCTAATAAAGAGGTAATATGCTAATTGATTGCTGCACCCTCAAAGATAGCAGCACCCTGAGACACAAGATGGGGGTGCCCAGTCCCCTCAGCCCTGACAGGGTGGCAGGCATGTGGCATGGCCAGGCCCGCCCCCAGGTGGGTCCTGCTGATCTGTAAGCCTACTTCCAGAGTCCCCCAGTCCCCTTGACCCCCCCAGCTGCCCAGGGCAGGCCCGAGGTGCAGACAAGCCTTCGGATGGTGGCTGCCCAGCCCCGCAGGGCCGCCCAAGGTTCAGGTAACCAGGGCTGGCTGAGGCTTGCACTGCAGGCAGTGGCAGCAGCAGAGGTGTGATGGGGGTATTCCCTTTCCCTGATAGGTGGTACACCTCCCACCCCTGAGGGCTCCCAGACTGTGAGAGGGGGCAGGCCAGGCTGAGGGACCCTCCTTCCAGTGCATGAATTTTCATGCACCAGGCCTCTAGTTTTATATAGGATGCTCAATATAAGTTTCACTAATAAGGTTGACATTTGAGCAAAAAACTGAAATTGGGAACCAGAATCAAATGCATCAGAACTCCAAAACATATATTGCAAAATATCGTGTTAGTTCTAAATTACTGATTTGACATTATTATCTCTTTAATTTAAGCTTATGAAAGTCTCTGGTAGAAGTTCAGTGTATAATGGGAGATCCAAATAACTGTCCATTTGTTGAAATTCTCCTATTAACTCTGGAACAATGTTTTTCAACGACTGTTGACATTTGGGTTAGATAATTTTTTGTTGGGGATGAAAGAGATGGGTGGGGGGTGAGGGAAATCCCTGTCCTCTACTACTATATGCCAGTCACACCCTCGTCTCCTCAGTTTCAACAGTGTTATCAGCCATTGCCAAATGTCCTCTAGGCTGCAAAATTACCCAGTTGAGAATCACTGATGTTGACTTAAGAAGTCTTCTCAGATCTTTTATACTTAGGGTGAAACCAGGCTCATTCATTTATCACCTAGAAAAGAATCTTTCCAAATATTTTTTTTCAGGAGGTATTAGTGGTCAAATATATTACTCTCTCCCACTCCTGGGAGTTCTCAATTGCCATTTAGTTTATTTAGAAAACACTTATATTGCATATACTTTGGGCCAGACATTGTTCTATAAAATTTGCAACTAGTAGCTCATTAATCTTTATAACAAGCCTATGAAATTAGACATTTATCATTATTATAAATTATTATTATCCTCACATTATAGATATGGAAACTGAGCCACAGAAAGGTTAATTTACCTAGGGGCTTGCAAATCATAGAGCAGGGTTTCAAACCTAAATAGTCAGGCTCCATCATCTTTTGCTCTTCATCACTATGCTCTCAGCTGCCTAAATTAATATGTAGCTTGTGTTAATATTTAACATTAGCATTTTAAAGACCCTGAGATGTTCTGCTTGAATAGATTTAGCAAATCAAAAATAAATAAATAAATAAAAGAATAGAAAACAGTATACCCAGTGAAATTTCAATTTCAGAAAAACAAATAATCATTTTTTACTATAAGGATGTTTGGACATAGTTATGCTAAAAAATCATTTGCTTTTTATCTGAAATTCAAACTTCACTGAACCAAACTTTGCTTGAAGGAAAACTGTTTAAATGTGTTTAACCCATTTTTGTTTTTTGTTTTTAACACTAGTTTGAACAAGGAATATTTTCTTCTTGACACAATATCTTATGGAAGTTTCATGGAATTTTCAGCTAGGTTAGTTAATTTGAATGCTTACTGCAGACAACAGTGATCTCTCCTTTTAACTCTTAAAGACACTTAACAATCTATGGCGCATGATTTCACACCCAATTTTCCACTTCTGTAACTTGTTGACTTTTTTTCCCAAAATAATGTGTTACATCCTTAATGAAAGGGACTGGGTATCATACATCCTTAAGATTTTCATGGATATAATATTTGTTATCATCATGACTTTTTTTTTAATCTGAAAGATGAGTTATTTTAATTCGTAATTTATAAGGAACTTGTTTTGCCAAAATGCTAATATAAGGATCCAGAGTAAAACAGGGCCATGATTGGTTTTTGAAGTGTTCTGTCTCACATTCTCAGGCTGGTGACCCTACATTTCTTAGCTATTAACTTTCTATTTTCATTTATCAGCATCATTTATTGTTCTATCTCCCTAAAGATAGGTAATAATTTTTGAATAAAATGTTTCTTTTCCACATTTGATGATGACAACACGATTCATTGTTCCACTCAGATCATGTACTCTTCCTTATTTTCATGTAGGTCAGTTCATTACACATAGCACTTGGTTATTTTGTTTTTGTTGTTCCTCAGTTTGAGAGAGGGAAGCAGGAGTCTCGCTTGTACTGAATTTAATCTTAATGTCACCAACAAAGGATGGTCCCTTGAGCCAGCTGTATTTAGGGGAAACTCTCAAATCAAATAACAAAGTATAAATTGTTTGTTAAAGAATAAAAACTAATGACCTGGTAGTTGGCTGCATTTTTCCACTACTGAGTGAGTCAGCTGGGTTCAGTTTCTATTTCACAACCAAAGGGGAAATACTTAATCTAAAAAAAAGTGGAAAAGTAAGCACTGGAGTCATATAGAAAGTCTCTAACAACCTTGACTTTAATTTTTAGAAGGATTTTTCCATTCTGAGCATTTACCTTATGTTTATCTCATTTATTCTACCAATAAAGTTCTTGTCAACTTTTATATGTAGTCATCTGAGCTCTAAGCAAGAAGTTAAAATTAAGAGCTTGTTTTCTAAATGGATTTTCAAATGCTTTTACAAAGTATTGTAGGTTTAACAAATTTAATAAAAGCAGTCTCCACTTTGCTTAAATAAATGAAGTTGTTCATCTCCTCAGTTAGATATAAGTTATCTTATCTTTAGTGTTTAGTTTATATTATTGCATCATATGTGTTGATTAATGTTTTGAAACATACATTTCAAACGCCAGCCTTTAAAATAAAATAAAATAAAAACACTCAAAACCCTTTCTCTGTGGATTATAAAGGGATGCTCTTATTTAACTGACAAGCTATGTTTCTAATACTTGCCAATATTCAATTCCATTGAGAATTAGAATTTTGTAAGCCTACGTGATAAATTCCCACAAACTCTGAGCAAAATCTAGGTGTCATTCAGATGTGAAGACCTATTACAGGATTGAAACAGATTTCTAATGCATTTATCATTTATTTTGTAGCATGTGATTTAAAAAGAAAGATGAATGATTTGACAGTTCCCACTCATATACAATGAAACATAATATACCTGTACTAGTTTGGGGCTATTATGGACCTTAACATGCAATGTGACCTTGGTCTGAAAAAAACATGTTTGGTTAGCACAGAAACTTAATCATAAGAAGTCATTAGTAGAATCCTTCTTCTTTACTGCCCTTTTCTAGGACTAGGAAATTTATTGCTGGTGGGACAGGTAGGATATGAACAATGGGCCAAATAGAGTCCAGGGTTATCTCATCTATGTGAAAACTGCTGCTGAAAATCAATGTGACCTCTGCTACACTGTCATCACA
This sequence comes from Pipistrellus hanaki, assembly GCF_964339955.1. Classification (NCBI taxonomy): domain Eukaryota; kingdom Metazoa; phylum Chordata; class Mammalia; order Chiroptera; family Vespertilionidae; genus Pipistrellus; species Pipistrellus hanaki. The sequence goes on from NC_140524.1 coordinate 80,234,322, forward strand.
ATTCCCACCCTCCGTGTCCTATTTGTCTTTTGGTAGAAGTTTAGATCTGTGTGCCTGTCTCTATGTGTCTCTCTTGGGCCAGATTATCAAAATGAATCATTGCCTGCATACCTCTTATATTTCTATTTATTTTCCTGGTGTTGACTAGGTCTGATGAAATATGATTCTTCTTGCATTTGATCCTCACTGCAGCCAGTAACACCTAATTCAACCATGTCTATATCTTTAAAGAAGAGTAATACTATTTTGAAACTTCAATCTACTGTACAGCAACACAAACCATAGACCATGCAACCTGTCTTCATAGACAATAGTAATTTCCCTTTTAGCCAATTTAGTGGCATTTCTTTCATCTTCAAATAGAGACTTTGTGCAATTTTAAGGTGGTTATAATTTTGTTTTATGCATACTGAATGTATTGCTTCTTTTTCAGATATCTTGTTTATAAAATACTCCTCAGATTGTTACCACTGAGTTAAATGTGTGTGTAGAATAAATACATAACAAGAAATCCATTACTTTTAAGAATTCTGCCACTAATAAAATATTTATTCAGGGTAAATATGAAAATCTCTAAATTAGCAAGAAGTGAATATTATAAGTTTGTAGCAGTTCATTTTTAAAAAATAAATCTTTCAGGCTACATAAAATTTTACTTTAAGATTTATAAATATTAATAATGTTTAGAATCTCTTCAGTTATTATTAATTTAGATAGAGCACTATGAAGTCACTCTATCATTTAATGCACTCATGTGCAAAATACAAAATACTAGATAATACAGAATTCAAACAACACAAATAAAACAATATATATTGGTTACCTTTTGAGAAATGTACTTTAAGAACATTAGATCTGTTGCTTAAGACATATTTTAAGATTTAGGGTGCGTGTGTGTGTGTGTGTGTGTGTGTGTGTGTGTGTGTTTGTGTTTTGAGATGTTTCAGTGTTCAAATTTTGTAGTAGAAATAAATCACAAAATTTGTGATAATGTGCTCATTTCCTTTGAATTTCTTCACCTCTTACAAAACTGCCATGGACAGAAAGGAAAGAAGGGAGGAAGGAAGGGAGCAAGAAAGAAAATAAGGGAGAAAAAGAAAGACAGAAACTAAGAGAGGGAGGGAGAGAGAAAGAAATAGAGAGAAAGAAGAAAGAAAAGAAAGGGAGAAGGAGAAGGAAGGACAGCAAGGAAAGGAAGGAGACACGTTATATAAAATGTTAGAGTTGGTATTACAAGAGAGTTATAGAAAATACTTTCATCATATATTTATGATTAAAATTTATTATTTTAAACATCAGCTTTTTAAAATATATTTTATTGATTTTTTACAGAGAGGAAGGGAGAGGGATAGAGAGCTAGAAACATCGATGAGAGAGAACCATGGATTAGCTGCCTCCTGGACACCCCCCACCAGGGATGTGCCTGCAACCAAGGTACATATCCTTGACCAGAATCGAACCTGGGACCTTTCAGTTCGCAGGGGACGCTCTATCCACTGAGCCAAACCGGTTTCGGCTAAACATCAGCTTTTAAAAATTTGAATTTTTTTGCATGACATTGGTTAATAAACTTAAATAGGTTTTAGGTATACAATTATATAATACATCAGAATTTTATTTTTAAGATTCAATGGAAAAGCATTCCAAAAATATGTCCATTGTAGCTTCCTGTGTTAAAAGAAAATTAATAGGTTAATTTATGCATTTAATAGAATTAAGACAGATAAACAAATACTCTATAACATTTTGGATACAAATAATATGAAACTCTAGTGAAAATAATTTTGATTCTTTAAAAATAGTTGATGAACATTTTTATCCTTAATGGTTTTAAAATGTTGAAAGTTGTAAAGGTTATCTATATTAAAAGCATTTTATTCAGAGATAATGCTATCCCATCTAACAGAAGGTTCCCACAATTCTATGTATGCCACAGATCCCCACACAAGAAGTCACACACACACACATACACACACACACACGCGCGCGTGCACGCGCGCACACACACACACACACATGTTGACTGTGAAGTAAATGGAGTTTAAGACTCTGCACACTACATATATAGAATGCTTACAATTGAAACATGAGGTCTAACTGTATGACAAATCTGTATACCTTATAGCAACCAGAATCAATAGCTAGGTTTGTGTTTTCAAACCTTGTGAAAATTGGCTGGATACAAACCTAGTTTTTTTGGTGTGTGTGTGTGTGTGTGTGTGTGTGTGTGTGTGTGTTTGTATTAGTCTGATAATATATGGAGTTACTAAAATTCTTTTGACTAGAGACCAGCATATTTTCCAAAATTTTCTTATGCCCAGTTACTGAGTAAATTAATTTTGTTTGAGCTGCTATGATTCACATCATCATGCAGTTTTGTTGAAACTATTTAAGAATACCAGGGCTTGCTTGGTTACATTCCAAAAATGTTTCTTTGAATCAGTTTACTTTTACATATCTCAAAAAATCTCAATTCCTAATTGCAGAGGAAATTTTGCTATCTATGTGGTTCATACATCTCACATAAAATATTTTCAACCAGAATTTAAGTGGATAGACAAACAATTGGCTTCTTAAAGTAAAAGGAGATTCTTTTCATAATTTGATATATCTATCCAAAATTATTTTGAAACATCTTATTCTATCTCTTTATCTGAGACTAAGATAAAAATCTTTTTAAAATAAAGAGTATATGGGAGAAGAAAAAAATAAAAAGGAAAAATGATACATCTCATTTTATAAGACAAATTATTTTTTAATGAGAAATATTATTGGAAATAAAAGGTAACACTAAAAGCAATATATCCATGCAATGGAATAATGTTCAACAATAAAGAAGAAACAAATGACTCATGCTATAGCATGGATGAACCTCAAAACATTATGCTGTACTTTACACCCCTTTGACTATTTTGTAACTACCAATCTGTACTTCTCAATCCCTTCACTATTTTCACTATTAAAACACACACACACACACACACACACACACACACACACACACAAAACATGCTAAGTGTAAGAAGTCATTCACAAAAGACCATGCATTATACCATTCTATTTTTGGAAAATATCCAGATAAGGCAACCCTCTAGAGACAGAAAGTAGATTAGTGGTTTTTAGGAGCCAGGTGTTGGAAAAGAGATGAACTATAAATGAACATGAGGGAGGGGTATTTTGGGTTGATTGAGATGTTCTACAATAGATTTGTGGTGATGGTTTCACAACTCTGTAAATTTACTAAAAGGTCATTGAAGCATACATTTAAAATATGTGAATTTTACTGTATATGAAGTATCTCTCAATAAAGTTGTTAAAATACACATATAGATAATGATAAAGATTGGTAGATGATAAATAGATGATAGATAGATAGATAGATAGATAGATAGAAGATAGAAAATAGATTTGAAGAGAAATAATTTAAAAGCAGTTTAAAGTCTACCAGGAATTATCTAATTATTTAATTTATACATATTAATAAATATATCTTAACTGTGTTTCTCCAAATTTCATTACTCTTTAGCAGTAAATGTTTTATTTGCAATGATTCTTTTTTCTGAAACATTTATTTTGAGAAATCAGAGTGAGCTTGGGTTAATATGTGCACGACTTCCAATTAGAAGTTTTTTATCATTTAGTTTTAGAAACAAAATATGTATAGATGCTATTAGAAGTGAATGAAACTGAGCATTTTGAGTTGATAATTTGCGAATCTTCTGGTTTTAATTTTGTATTTTGCAGAAGAGGTACCAGTTCAAATCCCAATGATGAAGTCAACATTGGACAAGATCCATCTCACTCCTGGGCAGGCATTGCCTCCTGGATTCCCTGGACCATTCATTTTTGCTGATAATCTGTCCTCTGTGGAAACTCTGTTGACCAACATTCAGGTCAACAATATTTCTATAAACAAAATAAATGTAATACAAGACATTAGCACCTACATATATTATGTCATATTTGAGAACTAAAACATATAAGATGAACCACATTCCATTTGCTGTACTTTGACAGGGTCTACTGAAAGTGGCTTTGGATAACGCTCGCATCCAGGAGAAGCAGATTCAACAAGAAAAAAAGGACCTGCGAATGGAGCTCTATAGAGAAAGAGAAATTAGAGAAAACATTGAAAGACAACTTGCAGTTGAGCTTCAAAGCAGAAGTAAGTTTAACAAAATCAATTATGGAGTGAATATTGTGTTGGTGATATTTTCAATAGTAACAGAAATATTTTTAGGGATAGCTTAGAAATGCTTAAAACAAATGACAAGCTACGAATCGAATACTGTTTGTAATCCACAAGGTAAGATATTTTTCATAATAAAAATGAATTAGATATGCATTTCATTCCAGTTGCAGGTTTGGAAACATGAATATTCCTAGTTTTCTCTACAATTTTATAAAATACACCTACCTGTATGTAGATAATCTAACAAATCTAGATTCTGGGATTATAAATTAAATAAAATTCAGTTCCTGTCCTTGAGAGATTTACATTTTAGAGGGCTAGCTCAACCAACCAGTTAATTTCAAGAAAAAGTGGCAAGAGCAATGAAGTACAGTATATATCAATATGATTATGTTGAGAGAGGCTAGTTAGTATAGCTTGGTGGTGGTGAGTGGGTAGATAGTTGAGGAAGACTTCCTGATGCTCACACATGAACCTGTATCTTGAAGACTCAGTAAGCCATGAAAGGGCATGAGAGTTTCTGAGTTATTTTAATACTCTAGACCAGGGGTGGGGAATACTTTTTCTGCCAAGGGATTTGGATATTTTTTAAAAATATTTTTTTAATGATTTCAGAGAGGAAGGGAGAGAGAGAAAAAATATCAATTATGAGAGAGAATCATTGATTGACTGCCTCCTGCATGCCCCCCAATATGGATCAAGCCCACAATCTGGGTATGTGCCCTGACTGGGAATTGAATACTCAACCACTGCGCCATGCCAGTTGGGATGTTTCTAGATAACTTTTTATTTATTCTTTTATCTCTTTGTCAACACACCCATTGTTTAAAAACATGTTATGTAGTATCCATATGTTTGAATGATTTTTAGTTTTTATATTGTAATTGATTACTATTTTCATATCATATAATTTCAATAATCTTGAATTTATTAAGACTTATTTATGTCCTAATATGTGCTCTATCTTTGAGAATATTCAATGTGCACTTGGGAAGATTTTACAATCTATTACTTTTGGATGAATTGTTCTGTAAATGTCAAATAAATCCACCTGATCGAGTGTGTTGTTTAAGGTGGCTATTGTTGATTTTTTGTCTGGAATGCTTATCCAATGATGTCATTGGGGTTTCAAATCCTATATTATGGCTGTATTTCTGTCAATCACTTCCTTAATATCCAAGAAAAATTTCTTTATATACTTAGGGTGCACATATATTTACAAGGGTTACATCCTCTTGTAAGACACATTCCTTTAGTATTCTGTAGTGACCTTCCTTGTCTCTTGTTATGGACTTTGTTTTGAAGTCTATATTGTCTGATATGAGTATTATTTTTACAGGTGTTTTTTGTTTGTTTGTTTTTTCCATTTGCATGGAATTTTCTTCCCATCACTTCACATTCATTCTTTGTGTATCATTTGCTCTGATATGGGTCTTTTGTAGATAGCATATGAATAGGTCATCTTTTCTTATCCATTTAGCTAATCTGTGTCTTTTGATCAAAACATTTAAACCATTTACATTCAATTTTATTATTTATAGGTACTCATCTATTTTTATACTTATATTATTCTCTGTATATATTCCTTTTCTTCTTCTTAAAGCAGGATCACTAACATTTCTTGCAATACTATCAATAGTTTGGTGATAATGAACTTTTTTTGTTTGTTTGTTTGTTTGTTGTTTTTTGTGGGTTTTTTTTGTTGTTTCTTTGTTTTTTTGTCTTGGAAGCTCTTTATTTTTCCCTCAATTTTTAAATGAGAACTTTACTGGGCAGAGTAGTATTGGTTATAACTCCTAGCTTTCCATCACTTTGAATATTTCATGCTAATCCCTTCTGCCTTGCAAGTCTTCTGTTGAGAAATCAGTTGGCAGTCTTTTGGAAGCTCCCTTGTAGATAACTAACTGCTTTTCTATTGTTGCTTTTAAGATTCTCTCTTTGTCTTTAATATTTTCCATTTTATTTATGATGTGTCTTAGTATGAACCTCTTTGGGTTCATCTTTTTTATTGTTTAAAGAATTACAAATAATAGTACATATGTCTCCTTTCCCCTCCATTGACCTCCCTCAGGCCTCTCCCACACCCTGGCACATGCCCTCACCCCCCTAGTGTCTGTGTCCATTGGTTTTGCTTATATGCATTCATACAGGACCTTTGGTTGATCTCTTGATTGGGACTCTCTGTGCTTCCTGAACTTGTGTAACTTTTTCCTTCACCAGGTTCCCTATCCTTTGCTCACTCTCTTCTTCTTTTACTCTTATGATGCAGTTGTTATGCTTGATGTTATTCCCAAAGTTTCTTAGAGTTTTCTCATTTTTTTAAATTCTCTTTTCTTTTTGATGCTCTGTGTACCTGCTTAATGTTATCTTGTCCTCTAAATTGCTGATTCTATTCTCTGCTTCATCTAATCTGATGTTGATTCCTTCTAGTATATTCATTCCAGATATTGTAATCTACATTTTTGATTGATTATTTTTATAGTTTCTATATCCTTTTTAAGGCTTAATATCTATATGTTTAAGTCCTCACTGAGATTATCCATTTTGCCCCTATGGTCCTTGAGCTTTCTTATTAGCATTATTTTAAACTCTATGTCTGATATTTTTGTTACTTTCATTTCATTTATGTTTTTTTCTGGGGAATTTTCTTATTTCATTTGGGACATATTCTGTCTCTGTGTATTAGGTATATCTGTTATGACTTTTAAAGCTTCCTATACTGGGTTTATGATGAAGGTATCTTGTTGGGCCCAGTGTCACTATCTTCCAGATCACCTGAGCCTAATGCTCCAGGAATTTTTTTTTTTTTTTTTTTTTTTTTGTGTGTGTGTGTGTGTGTGTGTGAGTTATGGGTAGTAACTCTTGTAGTAATCATGGCTTGAGTGTTGTTGGCCTTTTGTGGGCGGAATTAACCCTTCTGGTGGCTGACTATGATGATAAATCTAGATAATCATATAGGAGACACTATTAAGTGGCTGCACCCCAAGGCAGAGTTGTTTACAACGAGATCTGGTGCTTGCTGAAATCCCTCTTTGGGTGTGCTGCTTGTGTGGCTGGTTGGATGCAGCTCTGGTATGTTCTGAAGTCCACCTCAAGTTGTATTGGTTCTGGGTCTACTTGGCTGGGGTTCAGGTACAGCTTGATGTTAAATATTGTATGTATTCAGCCTTGAACTACCAAGTTATTCACTATGGCTGCATCTACTGGGTCTGGGTGTGTGTGGAAGGGGCCAATTTGTGTAAAAGTGTTGGCTTCCACCAGCTTAGTGCAGGGAGCAGATCTATAAATTGTCTGAGGCTCCCTAAGGTTCATCTCCATTTGTCAGCTATTTCATCTTACCCTAAGGTTACATGGTCCTCCCCCAGAGCTTTCCAAAGAAAGAATGTAGAGTGGATACAGTCTGACCACAACTCACTTACCCTTCAATAGGTTGCAGGCTTGGTAGTGTAGTGTGACTGAGGTCAGAAGGATGTAGCTATTGTGTCCCATACATGGGGGCCACATGATCAGACACTCAATGAGGAGAATATGGCCCTTACTCCTGAGCCATATTTCTCAGTATCTGCCAGTGTTTTAAACTATAGTTCAATCAGGAAAAGCAAGCTGCAGGTTCAGGTTGGGTGCAGCAAGCTGTCCCCTCTACAAAATCAAGCTCAGCAAATGGCTGCTATGCTCTTATTATCAATAAAATTGGGTCATTGGTTGATTATAGGTAGTCCATATCAGCATATAAATTCCTTCTTGTAATTCACATAAAATGATTCTTTCTTCTTGAGTTCCAAAATATAAAGCATTGCAAGTTAAGGTAGAGTTTTTATTTTACTTTCATTACCCTTTCTTCTTACAAAAAATGCTGTTGTGCCTTTACATGTTGTCAAAAGTTGTTCTCTTTTAAATGGATGGATAAATAGGTAGGCAGATACATAGATAGATGATAGATAGAAACATATACTTGAAACTTTAAATTTAAAAAAATGCAAGTTGTACATTTTAAAATACGAATAGCAATAAATGATAAATAATAAGAATCTCTTTCTTAATAAGAGATTTCTAAAATATTTAATGCTATTATTAAATGCATGTTGTTAGTCAAAATAGAAAACAAGTTTCCAGCACTACTACTATCACCATACAAGAATCAGTGTATTAAAGAGCATACACATTAGAAAGAAAATAACAAAAAGAAGTCAGTGTTATTCAGCATTACTTGGTTGAGCTAATGAGAAGAGGAATCAAAGGAAGCTAATCATATTTCGACTGAGACATTTATATATCTCTCTGTATCAATAGTTTATAACCCATCAAAATTGACAACTCTCTTTCATTGACCAATGCTTTATAAGTTGTTTTGCTTTTCATATTTTAGCTACCATGCAAAAGCGCCTGAAGAAGGAGAAAAAATCTAAGAGAAAACTGCAGGAAGCTTTGGAATTTGAATCAAAGCGTCGGGAGCAAGTGGAGCAAGCCCTTAAACAAGCCACTACTAATGATAGTGGCCTGAGTATGTTGAAAGGTAATGTCTGATTTTGACTTAAACACATTCAAGTTACACAAAGCAAATCCCCACATAAAAAACCAGGGAAGAAAGAAAGAAGAATGGAAGGAAAAATGGAAAATACTTTGTACATGAATTATTGAAAATCAATGTGAGGCCATGTGATTTCAGTTATTAATTAAATTTGTAAAAATATTCTGTATTCTGAGAGATAAATAGTTTAAGAATAACAAGAAATCCTATTGACTTTTGCATTAGGGAAAAAAATATTACTAATAACTTCCCTGCACCTAAAGTGTAAGTGTTATAGGTCCATTGATGTTAAAATATGCTAAGGTTTAGTATAATATATGTTAATGAGCTAAACAATGCTGTTACCTTTAAGGCAGATTGAATCAGTGTTGAGGGTTTAAGGAGTATCTGGTTGAAAAGAACATTCTAAGTAAATCCCAGGAGGTCCTTTGAGAAGAAATGCTTTGGTCATGAAATCTCTTAATTCCAAATTTTTCTGTTTCCATTTTTTAATCCTCACCCAAGGATATTTTTTTCCATTGATCTTTTAGAAGAGTAAAAGAGACAGAGGGAGGGTGGAAGAGAAAGAGAGAGGGGAAGAGAAAAATTGATATGAGAGATGCATATATTGGTTGCCTCAAGCGAGCGCTCCAACCGGGGCCAAGGATCAAATCTACAACCCAGGTACATGCCCTTGAGTGGGAATCAAACCTGCAACCCCTTGGTACATGTGATGGTGCACTAACTACCGAGAAACACTGGCCAGTGCTTTGTTTCTAGTTTTTAATATATTGTTATTGATTTCAGAGAGGAAGAGAGAGGGAGAGGGAGATAGAAACATCAATGATGAGAGAAAATAATTGATTGGCTGCCTCCTGCATGCCCTACACTGGAGATCAAGCCTGCAACTCATTACTGGGAATCAAACCATGTCTTCCTATTCAAAGGTCAATGCTCAACCACTGAGCCACAGCAGCCAGGCTTGTTTCAATTTTTAATTATGAAACTCAACAACATCATTTCATCTCATAGAATAGTCAGGTTCTCCTCTCATAGCACATTGACCATTCTTATCCTATCTAATAAAAGAGTAATATGCAAATTAACCATTGTTCCACTAGACCCACAAGCCACACCCACCACCCACACCACCATCCAATCAGGAGTGATTATGCAAATTAACCCAACCAAGATGGCTGTGGCCATGGAGAGAGCAGGAGGGAAGCATGGGTTTCCCTGGCAATGGAGGAAACTGAGCTTTCCACACACCCTGGATGGCACAGGCCTCCACTTAAGACTACAAAGTTTCAATTATAGAAGATAAATCTCAAGAATAATGGCAACAGCCACGGAGCTGGAGAGAGCAGGGTAGGGTTTTCCCCAGCGATGGAGGAAGCCAAGTTTTCCACCTGCCCTGGCCATCCTAGGCCTCCACTACAGGCTACAAAGTTTCAATTGTAGAAGATAAATAAACCCAGATACCAGGGCCTTCACTTGGATCGCCAGGGGCATGGCGGGTCTGCAAACCACCACAGGCCCCTTGCCCAGGCCACCCAACTCCCACCCTGATCCGGGACACCCTTCAGGGCAAACCAGCTGGCCCCCACATGTGCATCAGGCCTCTATCCTATCTAATAAAAGAGTAATATGCAGATTGACCATCACTCCAACACACAAGATGGCTGTTCCCATGTGGTCAAAGATCCTGCCCCCATGTGGACACAAGATGGCCACCTAAAGATGGCTACCAGTGAAGGGCAGTTGGGAAGGACCAGGCCTACAAGAGAGGGCAGTTGGGGGTGATCAAGCCTGCAGGGGAGGGTAGTTAGGGGTGACCAGGCTGGCAGAGGAGGGAAGTTGGAGATAAACAGGCTGGCAGGGGAGCAGTTAGACATCAATCAGGCTGGCAGGGGTGTGGATAGGGGGTGATCAGGCTGACAAGCAGAAGTGGTTAGGGGCAATCAGGAAGGTAGGCAGGTGGTTGGGAGCCAGCAGTCCTAGCTTGTGAGAGGAATCCCAGATTGGAGAGGGTGCAGGCTGAGATGAGAAACACACATCCCCCATGCACGAATTTCGTGCACCGGGCCTCTAGTATTTAATATGTGTGTATAACAAGGGTGAGCTTAAGGATTTTATGTACATATTTATACATACCCCATACAGACATATTACATATGCATTTACTGAAAGTGGAGTATTGCAGGATCCTATACTAAGAATAAATAAAGGATTTTTAAAACTAATTGTATTCTTTCCTTTCCAAAAGTTCAATTCCTTCTTTTACTATGACTCTCTTGGACAATTCTGCTGACAACCAATAGATATATGGTGCTAGATTATTAGCTTATATCAATAATGCCTCATTGAGACAAGAAGAGAGAAAGTAAATAATATTATTACATTAATGTTTCACACAATGGAATATTTCACACAGTTGGAACAAGCATCCTTGTTTACTCAAGGTCTTAAAAGTAATTTCTGACCAGCAATAAAAGAAGTGTTCTGTGCATTATTATTATTTGAGGTCATAAACTGGTAATTCTGAGGTAGTTTGGCTTTTTTTTAAAAAAAAAAAAAAACATTTTAAAAATCGACACAGGTAAGTAATCTCCACTCTAGCTCCAGTGTTCTCTGCTGTAAAGGAAAAGAAGCTGTTTATAATTATGACTAGAGGCCTGGTGCACAAAATTTGTGCATGAGGGGGTATCCCTCAGCCCAGCCTGCACCCTCTCCAATCTGGGACCCCTTGAGGGATGTCTGACCACCCTCTCAATATCCAGGGACTGCTGGCTCCCAACCATTTGCCTGCCTTCCTGATTGGCCTTAACCGCTTCTACCTGCCAGCCTAATTACTCCCTAACCACTCCTGTGCCAGCTTGATCAATGCCTAACTGTTCCCCTGCTGGCTCAATTGCCCCCAACTGCCCTCCCCTACCAGTCTGTTTGCCCCTAACTGTCCTCCCCTGCAGGTCTGGTGGCCCTCAGCTGCCTTCCCTTGCCAGCCTGGTAACCCCTAACTGCCTCTCTTGCTAGCCTGCTTGCCCATAACTGCCCTCCCCTGCTGGCCAAGTCGCCCATAACTGTACTCCCCTGCAGGCATGGTCACCCCCAACTGCCCTCCCTTGCTTGCCTGATTGCCCACAATTGCCCTCCCTTGCCAGCCATCTTGTGGCAGCCTTCTTGTGTCCATATGGGGGCAGCCATCTTTGACCACATGGGGGTGGCCATCTTGTGTGTTGGAGTAATGGTAAATTTGCATATTACTCTTTTATTAGATAGGATGGGTACCTCATATTCAGATAATTTCATTGTCAAGTTCACCCCTTATAGCAATGAATGATACACTGGCATCTGTTATCTATTACCAAAATGTGTCTGAGCCAATGTCTATATGCAGAAATGCCCATATTGAGCTCTACTTGATGTATTGATATATGAATAATTTTACATCATTACTTTTTATATTTAAAATTGAAAATAAAATCCACTTCTTGTTCCTTTTCTTCAGGTTATTTTTAAACAATTAATGCATTCCTTTGCCATTAGAGCCTATAATAAATCAAGACCACAAGCTTTAAACTGTGTTGTGGTGTTCATGAGTGCTTAGCATAGAGATAATCTCATCATCTATCACATTTTACAAAAGAAAAAATATGCTATCATGATGAAGCACTTCCACTTATGCAATTGTTTGCGTTTTTACATATTTCACAGTCAAGGCATGTTACCTGATAGTCTGAGAAGTTTTTTGGATAGATTAATTTTCTGAGATTTATCTCTAGAGAATAAAATGAATAAAGAAGTATTTGCTATAGAGCTGAAAATATATGCCCAATTGTAAAATTCATCTACAGTTTATAACACTCCTTCCTAACATAAAAAACAAATATACATCTGTTTAAAAGAAAAAGCAAAAATGCCATCCCCGTTTTTTTTGTTATGTATAGGACCAAAGTACTGACTTACTGATAGTTTTCACTTTAAAAGGAATCAGAAGAAAACAAAATTGTACCTTAATCTTGAATGTCACTTTTTTTCAGATACTGGGATTGCAGATATTGAAATAGAAAACAATGGAACACCTCATGACAGTACTGCTATGCAAGGTACAGTATATGGCACATTTCTCTCTATAACTGCTTAATAGGTGACCCCTAGAGATGAGGCAGGGATGAGTTCCTAATGTTCATATTCTTCATATAATTAAAAAGAATAAGATTAACTCTTTTCACTTTATGACAGAAGATTATTTACATATAATCATACATGTGCTTATATAAACCAATATTTTACATATCTAATGTGTGAGCAAATTTTAATTTTAGCTACTAAAATTTTGTACATTTATATATGTTAGGCATATTCTGAAAATGCATAAATGTTAATACAGTTTACCTTTTAGTAATATACACTAGAGGCCTGGTGCACAAAACTAACGCGGGGGGGGGGGGGGTTGTTCCTCAGCCCAGCCTTCACCCTCTCCAATCTGGGACACCTCTCACAAGCCAGGACTGTTGACTCCCAACCACTTACCTGCCTGCTTGCCTGATTGCCCCTAACTGCTTCTGCCTGCCAGACTGATCACCCCCTAACCACTCCCCTGCTAGTTTGATTGATACCTAACTGTTCCCCTGCCAGCCCAATTGCCCCTAACTGCCTTCCCCTGCAGGCCTGGCCACCCCTAACTGCTCTCCCCTGCTGGCCAGATTGCCTCCAACTGCCCTCCCATACAGGCCTGATTCCCCACAACTGCCCTTCCCTGCAGATCTGGTCCTCCCCAACTGCCTTCTCCTGCTGGTTGGTCACCCCTAACTGCCATCCCCTGCAGACCTGGTCCCCTCCAACTGGCCTACCCTGCAGGCCTGGTTTCCCCCCAACTTCCCTCCCCTGCAGGCCTGGTCCCCACGACTGCCCTCTCCTGCTGTATATCGCGTGGCAGACATCTGGTGTCCACATGGGGCCAGCTATCTTTAACCACATGATTGGCCATCTTGTGTGTTGGAGTGATGGTCAATTTGCTCAATACCTCTTTATTATCCTATCCAATAAATTGGAATATGCAAATTGACTGTCACAATGTAACAAGCTGCTGTGCCCACAGCAGAGGCGGGGATCCCATAACACAAGATGGCTACACCCACTGTGGAGTCTAAGTTCCTGTAATGAGCCTTAACGAGCAATCAGCAGAGACTTGAGGCTGTGTGGCATTCTGCTGGGACAGGGTACCAGAGGCTGCACCCCCTACCTGGTGGGGCTTGACAGGGGACCTCAGGCCATGCCCCCCACTCTGGCGACAGGCCGGAGGACTTTAGGCCATGCCACCTGCACAGCAGGGCTTGATGGGGGACCTCAGGCTACACCCCCCACCCTGGGGCTGCGCCTCACCACCTAGCGAGGATTAATGGGAGTGGGGTCAGCCAAGTCTGGATCTAGGCCAACCCAGGTAGGGCCAGCTGGGTCTGGGTTTCACGCGATTTTGAGGTACACATGGGTGGGCAGGGACTTGACTCTGGTTCCCATGGCATGCCCCAGAATCTGACAGGAGAAAAATTTTCAAATATATTTTACTAATTTTCTTTCATCTCTGACACTTCTATTATAGAGAAAGGGCAAATAGCAATATTAAAATATTTCCTCTAAACAATTCCCTTTCAATGGGCATGAATTTTGTGCACTGGGTGACTAGTATAGGATAATATGCTTTTAAAAATAGCACTAACATTTGTAAAAGCCACAGGTACAATAATCATAACCTGTTTATATTTTAAAAGTGTTCTGGACAACATTTTTATCTACCTCTAAATTTTGATCCTAAATTTCAATAATTGTAGAAACTGCCTAAATATGCAAAAAAGAACACAACTTGTTAATTGTTATTTGCAAGATTCCAGTAAATGCTTAGATCATTTAAATATGAATATTTAGTAGTAAGAAAATACATGAAACAAATCAATATAGTCTCATTAGAGTATAAAATTACCTAAAACATTTTGACTACTGGGGTTTTTCCAGTGTGATTTTAATGCAGATTTCTAGCCCCTTGTATGCTGAGTATATTTATTTTCACATTTGTTATGAAAAAATGTCTCACTCTAATAAAAAAAAAAGGCATCTCCATGGGAAAATGGCTTCCTAATGTTCAAAAAGGAAGATGACTATGAATATATTACTTGTTGTAGGTTTGAGTAATCAGTGCCTTTACACTGTCTGGTGAAAGCAATATCCTGGCTGTGACCAAAAGTTCTATTTGGGTTAATCTAGAGATACTGTTTTATGGGGCAGGCTCACAAAATTAGAAACCCTCATTAATGTAGTTTTACATGTCATCTTTACAAAACCAGGAGTGTAAGAGCTTATGATGGGTCTTCTGATAATGTAGCTGGCTAGACATAACTAATGCATTAACCAAGTACATTTGTAGGTGTGAGAGCATGTATGCTTAGCTCATTCAATAAAGCTTTTCTGTATCTTATCCCACTTTTGCTTGCCTTCTTTCTTCCCTCAACTTAAAGGCTTTGTTTATGTGACCAAAGTCAATTTGGATGGGACTCAGTGTTTATCCAATCAATTCACCACAGTGTAATTTATGAAGGAAATTCCACTAGTCTTGGGCTACTACTAGTTTACCACCACATTTAGGGGCCAAGGCAGGATAGAATAAACATGAATCATTTTGATCACTTCTGAATCTGTGACACACAAATATAGACCCAGTCTTAAAGGAGCACTGAATTTTTTTTTCTTTATTGATTAAGGTGTTACATATGTGTCCTTATTCCCCCATTACTCCCCATCCTCCTACTCATGCCCTCACCCCCCTGTTGTCTGTGTCCATTGGTTAGGCTTATATGTATGCACACAAGTCCTTTGGTTGATCCCTCCCCCTTGCCTCCACCCTCCCCTACCTTCCCTCTGAGGTTTGATGATCTGATCAATGTTAATCTGTCCCTGGATCTATTTTTGTTGGTCAGTGATTGCAGCTCTCATTTGATTGAAATGTAAGGTCAGCTTTGGAACTGGATGGTGTAAACCAAATTTACCATCAATGGGTTATATATTTATTATGCTTTATTCTATATAGAGGCCCAGTGCATGAAATTAATACATGGTTGGGGAAGGGGGGGCGTCCTCAGTCCAGCCTGCACCTTCTCAAAATCTGGGAATCCTGGCTCCTAACCGCTTGCCTGCCTGTCTGCCTTTTTGCCCCTAACTGCTCACCTGCCTGCCTAATTTGCCCTAATCACCTCTGCCTGCCTACTTGATTGGCCCTAACTGCTGGCCTGCCTGCCCTAACATCCCCAACCACCTTTGCCTCAGCCGCCTCCATGGTGGCTTCATCTGGAAAGACATCCAAAATGACATCAGGAAGGTCATTCAGCTGTCCAGTCTAATTAGCATATCATGCTCTTATTATTACAGATTCCCAATTCATTGCTATGTGTTTAATTTATATGATGCCTTTAGTACACAGTATCACTATCTTTCCCCATTATAAGATAAATACAAGCTTTTGAACTGTCCTAAAGGTTTTTATTTCCATGCACCAAACACCAGATATCTTATTTATAGGAGGTAAATTATGTGATATAAGTAAAAGGTACATTCACTATCTATTTGGCATACTTTTAAAATTTTAATAGAGCCTATAAAAATGTTTTTGCATATTAACTTGTGATTAAGGGAGTAAACATTTAATAATTGTTTTCACTAAGTAAAATTTGAATATATTCTACTAATCCTTGCTGGCTATGCATAAAAGAATTAGCTATAATTTTAAAAGGCTTGATATGGAGCCTATTTTATTTTTAAAACATATTTGTTATTGAAAATATTTCATATGTCCTCCCATTTCTCCCATGGACTCCTTCTAGCCTGCCTTAGTCCCCACCCCAGGCATTCACTGCCACCTAAGGAATTAACCTTTATTATCTTTTATTTCAAATTACAAATCAAATTGTCAGCTATCCGTGCTTAATATTGTAAATATATGGTGGGTTAAAATTATCTTCCTAAACATCTATCTTTTATATTATATTAAATAATATTCTTGTTAATATGATAAAAATAAAAAGACGCATATTATTACCTCTTAGAACAGAATTAAAGCAGTATAATAAAGTTCCTATCATCAACCTTTGGAATGAATGCAGTGTGTTAATAGGACCGTAAAATCACAATTTAATATATAAAACATTTTAACAAAAAGATTTACTCTATTAGCTAGGTATATTGATTTCCAAAAATAGTATTAGAACTTATTTTTAGTATAATCCATAAATAAATCAATTTTAAAAATTACCTGAAAAATCCCAATAATATTACTTATTATTTAAGATATCAGAATTTAAATATTATGTTTATATATATGTATGGACTTCAGAAAATGTATAATGCTTAAAAAACATAAAATGTAAGCTTATTCATTATTTTTCCATTTTTCGTAATACTTTTCCTCTTGTGCATTTTAGTGCTTTTCTTTTGTGACTTATTTTAATACTGTTTTCATCTTTTTCACTTACCCACTTTTTAACAGGAAGTTAATTTCCTAGTATTATTTATGAGTACAATTTATGTGTGCTACCCCAATGCCATTTCCAAAACCCCTCTCCGCCACAGCAAACAATTGCAGCATCAATGATGTCTTTTCTCTTCCTATTGTCAATAGCTCTGCTGAATAGAAATCTGTCATTTACCTAGTGCTTTCCCTTTGAAATTCAATTAGTATTATTGTGACATCTCCTTCAGAAAGTTTAAAAAGGACTTGAAAGAATGTTGCTTGACCATCCTAAGAAAGAATAAAGTTATATACAGTTTCTTATTATTTCCACTTGGATTTCAGTACTGGTAAACTGCCCATGTACTAGTATTAATACATCTTTTTGAAATTGAATTAGCTTAGTTATCTAATGTCTTTTATGCTTTGGATGTTGTTTGACAGACAAGATATCATACATAAACCACCGTCTGATAAAAGGATTTCTATATCTTTTGTATTTTAGCAGTCTATATAGCAACTCTTCCTAAATATTTTAAGGTGATCAAGCAATGAATACATACATACTCT
This sequence comes from Pipistrellus hanaki, assembly GCF_964339955.1. Lineage (NCBI taxonomy): Eukaryota > Metazoa > Chordata > Mammalia > Chiroptera > Vespertilionidae > Pipistrellus > Pipistrellus hanaki. The sequence goes on from NC_140524.1 coordinate 80,252,085, forward strand.
GATTGCTGTGTCCACTATTGCTGGAGGTGAAGGATTTTGTGAAATATATATACTGATATCCTCCCACCTAAATTTCCATAGCTCAGTTGGGGATCTGAAAAACAGCACATCAACCATCTTATCAACCAATCTCCATTTCACATAAATTAACATACCAGATATCAATAGGTGCACCTTCAAATCAATGATTTTTGTAGATGACATTCAAGTACCATTTGAGTAGTGCATTTTTGCTGATAAAAGCAAATTAACTTAACACAACTACAATGTGCTGATAAAAATCTCAAACGAAACAGCAGTGCCATTAGCTAACAAAGTAATATTTTCTCTTTACTGTGTTCTGCCATTTAGTTATTATCCTATTGAAAATCTAATTATAATCCTTTTACTCCCTAGTCTAACTTCACTGTTTTTGCAAGCTTAGCACTGACAAGTGATTTCATTACATTTGATTGCCCGTGCCCAGATTGACTTAACTTCACTTGGAGACCTAAAAGCCCTCGCAGTTTCTCAGATTCCCTGTTTGCACATTACAGCAACAGCTCCTTTAATTAATTAGTATGAACAGCAGTAACATGAATTGCTGAACAGAAAATAACATCATTTTATGATCGCAGGGAGAATTCCCTTTTGCATGTTTATACCTTAGCTAACTTTTGTATAACTATATTTCATTATTAGAGGCTATTGGTATAGTTGATAGTAAATGTTTCTTAAATTTTTGAAAATTGACATCTTTGTCTTAATAATAATAATATATAAAACAAACCCAATATATGGATCTTATAAATTTTAGAAAACAGACATCAGCCTTCACAAACTTCCTAGTAATAAAACAAAAGTTCAGGGGTGACAACATCATAAAGCACAAGGACACAGTAATACATTGCTCTTGTTTCTGCTACTGCATTTGCTGGGGAAACTAAACTAGACAAAAAGCTAAGAACTGCTTTGTCAAGAGTAATGTCAATCTTTGTGTTTAATTTTTATAATTGCTTTTTTGCCTACATAGAATATATATTTAACATGGATTATACATTTAGCACTGGAATATACATTTCGTCTAACATTTCCCCATAAATATGATGGAATCTTAAGTAATTTTTTAATGTTAACATTCAATAAGTCAATCTTAAATCCAATCTACATGTCAAAAGTAACCAAAATTTGATGTAAAAGATAAACCTACTTAAACTATTTTCCCTCTGAGTCACTTTTGTTTAAAAAATTGTGGGAGCTTATTCAGCGACTATAGACTGAGGATTCCAAAATATAACATGCATGATCTTATCTATGCAGAGATTTAAGATGCCAATAAAGAATTCAAAGCAAAGTGACTAAAGTGTCATTTGACTCTAAAAGCAGTAGACACAATTTTAACATCACAATGTTAAAACCACACATAATATATTTTAAAGCATAATTTAATATACATATATTAATAATATACTAGGGGCCCAGTGCACAAATCTTGTACCTTGAAAGGAACTGTGGGCCCTGAGGCTGTGGTAGGCACAGGGGGCAGATCTCAGCCCATCCTCTGTATTCCCACCTGGCCCCTTCCACCACAGCCCCCAGTTCTCTCTCTGCCAACAACCCTGCTCTCACCACCACTACTCCCATGCGCTGATGGCACTGGCCCCATGCGCATCTCCTGACATTGTGGAGCGATTGGGGCCATCAGCAGCAGCAGGTGTGAGTACTTAGAAAAATTACACAAATGCCATGATTCTCTTTTTTCTATTTAAAACTGCATAGATAAGTTGAAATATTAATAGAAAATTGTATATTTGTGTGTAAACTCATATCATATCAGAACTAGACTTCAATAGATCCTCAGCTAGGTTAGGATTTCATGCAGTGAGTCATTAACATAAATTTTTATTTGTTTATCCTAGGAAACACTTTCTCATAATAGCTACATAGCATTCCATTTTGAAAATTAAAGTGATTTAAGAAAAAAAAAATTTAGAATTTTATGCATACTTCCTTCCTCTTTCAAGTCCCCCAATCTATTAACTGTCAGAGTTTATGATTTACTTGTTTAATGTTTGAACATTAACATTGGCAACAACCACATACCTAAGATGGCATCTATTTTATCTTAGTAATGTAAATTGTTATTTGGTTAACATTTTTACCAAATCCTCTATGTACACATATTTTATGTGTTCCTTTTCTATTTCCCTATTCTTCTGTAAATATTTGAGGGCTCTTACTTTCTTGAAAACAATACAAATGAATGTCAGTGATCTCAGCATTGGTGAGTAATCATTTAAGATGAATGAGGCAAAATCTGCAATTCAAAATTTACAATATCCTGGTAATGTTTATCGGAGAATTGCAAGTGGAATTTCTCTCTTACTAGTAAGAGTGGAGTGTTTGTTGCACTCCTGGAATAAGAATTTCTGGAGGCCTCCATAGGAGGATTGATATGGTAGAAAGTTTTATTTCTATGTAGTTTATATCCCTCATTTTCCAAAGTCCCATTTCCTTTAAATCAATCCTTAAAAAAAGTATAACTGTATCTTCAGTAGAGTTAGAAGCAAAGTTTGTGTCCAAAGTTTCTGTTCTATGGTGGAATTAAATCTGGCCTAGTATCATCCTAATTTTATTTTAAAAATATATGCCTTTATTGATTTCATAGAGAGCAAGGGAGGGGATAGAGAGAGATAGAAACATCAATGATGAGAGAATCATTGATCATCTTCCTCCTGCACCATTGTGCTGGGGATTGAGCCTGCATTCCCAGCATGTGCCCTGTCCAGGAATCAAACCATGACTTCCTGGTTCACAGGTCAACACTCAACCACTAAGCCACACCAACCATCCCATCATGCTAATTTTAGTCCATCAGTCCATTGTAGTGGGGTCCACTTAGCTGTGGGCCATGTCAGTGAGTGCAAAGTAAGAGAGCCACTGAAGTCAGGCAGGAGCAGCAAGAGAGAACAAAAGGGCCTCCTTTGTTCTGAAGCTGGTGTATCTGAGATTTTATTCTCTTGCAGTAGTTAAGCCTATTCTGGCCAATGACCTGCTCCCAGGTGTGACTGACAAATAAGCACCCTTTGTAGATTATTTAGACTTTATGGAATATGTGTCTAAATTGCAGCTTTTCTTTGCACCTTTCCTGTTATCATCCTAAATAATAAAAGCCTAATATGCTTTGTATTTAGTCATCCAGTTGGCCATTCAACCAATCAAAGTGTAAAATGCAAATGATATGCTAAGGCTGCTCAACTGCTTGCTATGACATGCACTGACCACCATGGAGCAGACACTCCATTTGGTAGGTTATCTTGCTACTAGGTTCCAACCAATCAGGACTGAGCGAGATGGATCTGACACACCCTGGAGTCCTCCTACAGTCCCTCCCTGGCTGGGCAAACTCCTGCATTCCTCCTTGGCAACAATTGTGCACCAGTGGGGTCCCTTGGCCTGGCCTGCACCCTTTTACAGTCTTGGATCCCTCATTGGATGTCGGAGAGCTGGTTTGGGCCCGATGGTGGAATTACTAATCATCATGATGCACACTGACCACCAGGGGGCAGACACTCAGTGCAGGAGCTGCCCCTTGGTGGTCAATGTACTCCCACAGGGGGAGCGCTGCTCAGCCAGAAGCTGGGCTCACAGCAGTGCTAAGGATGTCAGCTGGACATCCTGCAAGGGCTCCCGGACTGTGAGAAGGTGCAGGCCAGGTGGAGGAATGCACCCCCCCCCAATCGCTGAGTGCAATAATTTTATGCACTGAGCCTCTAGTATATAATAAAAAGCCTAATATGCTTAGTGTCTAGTCATCCAGTCATCTGTTCAACCAATCAAAGTGTAATATGCTAATGATATGCTAAGGTTGCTCAACCACTCACTATGATGTGCACTGACCACCAGGGGGAAGATGCTATGAATGGTAGGGTTATCTTACTGCTGGGGTCTGGCTGATCAGGACTGAGCAAGACATGCCAGACATGTCTTGGAGCCTTCCCATGGTCCCTCCCCAGCTAGCCAACCTCCTGTATCCCTCCCTGGCACTGATCATGCACTGATAGTGCACTGGGTTCCGTCAGCCTGGCCTGCACCCTCTCACAATCCAGGACCCCTCAGGAAGTGTCAGAGAGCCAGTTTTAGCCTGATCCTGCAGGCCAAGCCAAGGGACCCCACTTGTGCATGAATTCGTGCTAATTAATAACTGGGTTAATTATAACAGTATCTTTAACTGCATTCCAACTTCAATGAATCTGTTGGATATAGTCATTTTTAATATTGTTTAAACATTTAATGTTTTTCATTTTCCTTCATATTTTGAATCCTTTGAAATAATATTTTCTAGTGTTTTTCTATCAGTTTGGTATTCAAAAAGAGCAAAGAAGTATAAAGAGAATTTATTGTGCTTTTAAATCTTACATAAAAATATTTACAATATGCATCCTATACAAAAACCCAAATAAATTTAACCTTTACAAAATATTTGTAACTTATTTCTTAAGGGTGGGTGATATGACCTTTGATTTTTTAGAGGTTTGGCATAGAAATATAAGTAGCATTCTACTTTTCATCATGACATCATCAATAAAAAGCAGTAAAATAATTCATTTCACATGTGGCATAAGTGCCTAGAATAGCTAAGTACATGTACCTACTAACAAAGTGTTCCATAAATATTCGTTTTTTTTGTTTCTTCTCCTTTCCAGCCTTTATCTTCCCTGCTGGAAAGTAGAATTCAAGTAACTTATAGGTTCAAAAGTTGCCAATAGCATCACAATTTACAATAGCTAATATTTGGAAACAGCCTAAGTGCCCATCAGCAAATGAGCTGATTAAAAAACCGTGGTGCATCTACACAATGGAATACTATGCTGCTGTAAAAAAAGAAGGATTCTTACCATTTGCAACAGCATGAATGGACCTGGAAAGCATTTTGTGAAGCGAAATAAGCCAGTTGGAGAAAGATAAATATCACATGATCTCACTCATTTGTGGAATATAATGAACAACATAAACTGATAAACAAAAACAGATCCAGAGACATAGAAGCATCAAACAGACCATGGGAAGGCAGAGGAGGGTGAGGGGTGGGCTAAGAGATAAACCAAAGGACTTGTATCCATGCAGATAAGCATGACCAATGAACACAGAAAATAGGTGGGTGGGACTGGGCAGGCAGAAGTCAATGGGGGGAAAGGAAACATATGTTAAACTTTCAACAATAAAGAATTAATATATATATTAAAAAGTTGCAGGTTGGTTTACTGGACACATGCACTTTTATTGTCATTTTATAACTAGTCTATGGGAAGCACAATGAACTAGTTGGAAAGCAGTGGTCCTTTAGTCACAGTTTCTCAGTTATTAACAGGCTAACTCAATCACTAACCTTGAGAAATTAAACCTCTCTCTGACTTAATTTTAGTAAAATAGTAATAATAATATTTGCTTAAGCTTCCTCATCAATAAGTTCAATTGATACTCTGTTAAGTGTGACAGTTGAAATATATTATCATTACTATGTCCTCTAAAATACATATGACATTACATGTGTAGATTTTAGTAGGGGTGATTTTTATTTGGCATAAAAATTAATGTAACATATACTCTTCAGTATATACTTATGGTAAATATATATTTAATTTTCTTTAAAATTTTTATTGTTGAGAGCATTACAGATGAGACCCCTCCCACCTCCATTATCCTCCTCCACCTGGTTCCCACTCTGCTACAGGCCTTTACCACCCTATTGTCTGTGACTATAAGGTACTGTATATTATATGTAATAAAAGCCTAGTTGGTGTCATGTGACATTGTCATAAGATGGTTGCCACAAGATGGCTACCCTCACATCACCACAAAATGGCTACCCTCACATCACTACAAAATGGCCACCACAAGATGGTCACCACAAGATGGCAGGAATGGAAGGGCAGTTGGAAGCAATCCAGCCTGAAGGGGAGGGCATTTGGGGGTGACCAGGCCTGCAGGGGAGGGCGGCTGGGGGCAATCAGGCATGTAGGGGAGCAGTTAGGCATCAATCAGGCCAGCAGGGGAGTGGTTAGGGGCAATCAGGCTGGCAGGCAGGTGAGCGGTTTGGAGCCAACTGTCTTGGATTAGTGAGAGGGATGTCCAACTGCTGGTTTAGGCACAATCCCATGGCAGTCAGACATCCCCCAAGGGGTCCCAGATTGGAGAGGGTGCAGGCTGAACTGAGGAACCCCCCTCTCATTCATGAATTTCATGCACCAGGCCACTAGTATGAATATAAGATCTTTGGTTAATCTCTCCCCACCCTCTCTCCCCCCTTCTCTTTGAGATTCGTTAGTCTATTGCATATTTCATGCCTTTGGCTCTACTTAATTCTTCAGTTTATTTTGTGCATTAGATTCCTTGCTTGTTTATTTTAATTTTTACATTCAATTGTTGATAGATATCTATATATTGCCATTTATTGTTCATATTTTATTGTTCATATTTTTATTTCTTCTTCTTTTTTCCTTTTTTTCTCATTCTTCTTCCATCACCCTCCTCCTCCTCCTCCGCCTTCTCCTCCTTCTAGAATGCCTATCATTTCATATAATACTGGTTTGATGGTGATGAACTCCTTTAGCTTTTTCTTGTCTGTGAAGCTCTTTATCTGTCCTACAATTCTAAATTATAGCTTTACTGGACAGAATAATCTTGGTTGTAGGTCCTTGTTATTCATCACTTTGAATATTTCTTTCCACTCCCTTTTGGCCTGCAAAGTTTCTGTTGGGAAATTAGCTGCAGTCATATGGGCACTCCCTTGTAGGTAACTAACTTTTATCTCTTGCTACTTTTAAGATCACCTCTTTGTCTTTAACCCTTGGCATTTTAATTATGATGTGTCTGGGCATGGGCCTCTTTGGGTTATATTTTATCCCCATATTAGAGAATATGAGTATCAATGCTCTGTTTTCAGGGTAGGTCTTACAAGAATTAGAGATTAAATAATGGGAAAGAGTATATTAAATAATTAATTCACAAAAACAAAGTGTTCAAAAGCAAGTAAGTGAGTTTGGTAATTCATTATGATAGAATTAATAAAGAAAAGATGATCTGTATTTCTATTTGTTTTGATTAAAATATGTAAGAAAATTTTAAGGATAAAAAGGCAAGTGGTTATTATTCTCAAGAAACCTTGATTTTTTGTTATTTTTAAAGAATCCATATATATATATATATATATATATATATATATATATATATATATACACACACACACACACACACACACACACACACACACGAATAAAAGAGTACCATGCAAATTGATATACCAGCCAATCATGAGTGAATATGCAAACTAATCCCTCCAAAAAGATGGGGTTAATTTGTATACGCAGCTGAGGCAGAACGCTTGGGTCATCTCCATGGTGATGATGCAAGCATTCCACAATGCCCCAGCAGACATGCAGAAAGGCAACTCTGTCTGGTCCAGAGTGAAAAGGTGGCTCTGGCTGGAGCAAAGCTATGCTGGCGGCCAAGGGAAGGAAGGCCCATTTTTAAATGAATCTTTGTGCATCGTGTATATATATATATATATATATATATATATATATATATATATATAGAGAGAGAGAGAGAGAGAGAGAGAGAATATATAGATATAGATATAGATATAGATATAGATAGAGATAGAGATAGAGATAGAGATAGAGATAGAGATAGAGATAGAGATAGAGATAGAGATAGATATAGATAGATATAGATTTCAGAGAGGAAGGGAGAGGGAAAGAGAGATAGAAACCTAGATGATGATAGAGAATCATTGATTAGCTGCTCGCTGCAGGTCCCATATTGGGGATCAAGCCCACAAACCAGGCATGTGTCCTTGACCAGAATCAAACCTGGGATCCTTCAGTCCACAGTCTGATGCTCAAACCAACTGAGCCTAACTAGCTAGGGCAAGAAACCTTCTTTTTTTTTTAAAAAAAAAAAAAAGGATCCACATTATAAAATAAGCACTAGACCAGTCCTTCTAAAAAAATGTCTTTAAATCCATGCTTTTCTCTGGACAAAGCGAAATCAAATAGTATTTTATTTTATTATCCGCCCCTATCTTACAGTGGTGTACTTTTCCTATTCTCATAATGGTAGCTTTATATTTATACTACCTCAAACTAATCTCACTAGTTTTGTTCATTTGTTCTGAGAATGTCACATTCTGAAAATGTTTCCACAATGGAAGTAGAGTTTATGCAATTAATTACATGTTTAATTTGGATTGAACCTAAGATTGAAGTAGAGCATTAATCAGAATATTGTTTTTGCCTCCATTTTTTTTCAGGTTGGAAAACAATGATTTTTCTAGTGTGTTCTGGTTCAATGCCAAATAATATAGTATCCACTTGAAAATTAAAGCACACCACTAATTAAGCAACTTAAAAACACACACAAAATCAATACTTAGCTCGGTTGGGATGCTAGGTGAAAAATATGAATGCACCTGCCAAATGTACATATTTTACAACTGTTGAATAATTTAAATCCTGGGAGAATTTGATTCATTTTACTCACTGTTTCCTCCACTGGCACTATGTCTAATAGAGAAACCATATATCTTAAACTTTTATAGGGAAAACATTGACCTATTTTTGCTCATATGTGGAATCTTATGAACCAAATTAACAAATAAAACAAAAATAAATTCAGATTTGGAAGAGAGTGACAGTTGTCAGAGGGGAAAAGGGCTGGAGAGCTGGGTGTAAAAGATAAAGAAATTAAGGAAAAAAGAAAAGAAAAAAAAAGCCCATCAGTGTGGTTAACAGTTGAGCATCGGCCAGAAATGAGGTCTCCAGTATTATTCTGGTTAAGGCAGTGCCCAGGTTGCAGGCTCAATCCCCAGTAGGGGGCATGCAGGAGGCAGCCGATTAATCATCTTCCTCTCTCATTGATGTTTCTATCTCTCCCTTCCTCTCTCCCAGAAATTAATAAAAATATTTAAAAAACAAAACTCATAGACACAGAAAATATTATGGTGATTACCAAAGGGAAGGGGGCATGGGTGGAAGTAGGAGAAGGTAAAGGGGGATAAATGGTGATGGGAGGAGACTTGACTTGGGATGGCAAACACACAATGCAATATTCAGATGATGTATTATAGGATTGTACACCTGAAATATGCATAATTTTATTAACAAATATCATCTCAATACATTCAATTAAAATAAATAAATAAATACTTCTCCAGACTATATTTCATCTTTTTTGGCCTTATTCCTTTATGTTTTTCTCAACTGAGTCAGGATTCAGGTAGAGAAGATGAGTGGCATTTTAAAAAAATAGTGAGGATGCTTGATTAACCTGAGCTGGATCAATAGGATTATATTTCCTGGGATTATGAGTCTTTACAAACAGAGGGGCCAATTTGGTTTGAGCAGGCTTATCTATAAGTTGTGCCCTGGAGAGAAAGATGGAGAAATTACCAGCCAAAAGAGAAATCATGTATAAAATAGTGTTATTCGTTCATGAATAAGTTAACTACCTCAAAAGAAAGGTTTGGTAGCACAAAGTATGCTTGTGATAAGAAAATTGTGTTGTTTATAAAAGTGAATAAGAGGTAATTAAACAGTTAGGGGGAGCCCCCCCCCCAAAAAAAAATACAGTTCTGTGTAGGGAAAATATTTTTTTCTAAACATAAATTTAAACCTTCAAAAAACATTATAGACACATTTATTGGTAGTTTTTAAAAATAGTAAGAAACTACTTTTAAATAACCCTTCTGTCAGGGAAGAAAATTGCATCCTGAGGGGAAATTGCAATTATTAACAAAGATTTTGACTCAGAGAAAATGGTGTGAATCTATACTCATGTTTCAGTCTGTGAAGGGAAAAAAAAATCTTTCCAGATGCCTTGCTTATTAAGCTATTTATGCATTTCACTACAGGTTGTAAAGTAGTAGAACATGCACAAGGGGCTCATAAACATATTTTAGAGTGAGGGAATATCATTTACACTGTTTTATATTGTCAATATCACCCCAGAGATTAAGGTTAAGTTTAAACTACTATGAATCTATAGTTTGCTCGCCTTTGTATAATTTCATTTTTAAGTGAATAATACTCACATCAATGAATATATGATTAAGGAATAAGCCTAATAAAATAATACTTTTATTGCACACAGATTTATTAAAATCTTGTACATATATAGCACAGCAACATACTATAAAGCTAGTTTGTAATTTACAGTGAAGTTCATTGAGTAGATATTAGATTTGCTTTTTGTTGAAATGAAATTTTGATACAGTATTTTTTATTTTTTTCTTTGCAGCCTGAACACTGATGCCAGAACTCCAACTAATCATAGGCGCTAATAGGGTGCTGTAGCAGTTACTTGCTTATCTAGTATAATTCTTTAGAATTCATACTTAAATTCTTAAAATATGGAACTACCAATTTCTGTTTGTTCATTACCAGTAAATAAAACTTTGCACGTACAGGAAAAATGTACTAGAGAATGGACTTTACACATTTTTAGCAGATAATCATAATGATGATTAATTGTGATATTTTACACTCCTATAATCCCTTTCTTCCACGGAATTCATAGTGCTTCAAAAAGATTATCATGTTAATCCACACAATATCTCAGTGGGTAAGAAAATGAATAATTTTTAAGACAGAAAATGTTATTTCTAAATGACATGGCAGAAATGAAAATGTAGATACAACCACTTCAAGCTCTGATTACTATTAAATAGCTTTATATTTGGCTGGCCTGGAATTTAACAGGAATTATGTGAGGAGGTGATTCATTTGTGCAAATGATCAATATATGTTGTGACCGCTTTAGCGCTCACCTTTCTAAAAGATACACATTGCTTGTAGTGCACTCTGAGGGAATATAGAAAGCTCTAGTTTGTAGTCATTACCATGCTTAGTTTTTTCCTTTAATCTGTTGATGGTAGAGCAACTCAACCAATCCCCTTCTACTTGCACATTCCTAATCTGTGAAGAAGGCAATGATATAACCACATACCCAAGCTACTAAAAACACCCCTTTAATTATTTTCTGATCCCACCCATATTCAATTTTGCTTCATCTGTACTAAGCTATCATCAAGCAAACAGCTGAAAAATATTTAGGCATGAGAAAGGAGAAAGGCAAATAAGATGAATCAGTCCCATCATTGATATTTTCCATTTTTCACCCTCTTCTCTACACATGGCAAGGTGCCTAAAATGTTCCAGTGATTAGAACCAAATGGGTTGTTTGGCTTGAATTATCCAGGAAATAGCCTCACATATTTTTAAGTGTTTATTTAATGGAGATTTGGACAAAGGCTGGTTGCTAATACCTGTTCTCATTATTTTTATGCTTCCTAAGAATCTAATAGAATAGTATTACAATGTGTTAAATGTTACTCTAGTGATCAAAAAGATTTAATGCCCCTTCTAAAGTTCCCTCCTTACACAAGAAAAAATTAATCCATTGCTATTTTTACATCTGCCTGAGAATTAAGTTGTTTAACAGAAGCACCACTTATCTTATGTAAAAGGGCAACAGTAATCAGTTCCCTGTAGCACTGCATGCAGTTTCTGCTGAAATGGCCACCTACCCTACACACTTCTAAATATTACATTAATTTATATCAATATGATATCCCAGTTGTTCCATGATCTGAAGGAATTTCTTCTATGGCACAGGCATTTGGCTTCAGGTGCTCTCTACAGACTGTAGACTGTCTACTTGTGTAGAGGAGGTGGGCTGTTTTAACTGAAATAAGTGTAATAATGCAATTTAGAAATAAACCATGAAGGACTAAGGCAAATATTTTTATTTATTTTTTTTAAATATTAATGCCAAATATCTGAACTGAATAACACAGATGCATAATAAAAAATAAAACATCCATAAATGTCTCATTACTTGATAAGGAAGCAACATATATTGAACTATAGGGGAAATTGAACAGAATTTTCAAATTAACTAAGTCACTTAAAAACAAACTCAAACTAGTGTCTTTTTATAAATAGGTATGTTTCATTGACTTTGGTTGAACTCTAACAAATACTCATGTGTTTTCAGAAGACCTTTATGACACCTGATTTTAGCGTTTTCCATTTCATTACCTTCAGATATATACCACAGAAGGCAAGTCTCACACTTATTTAAATTTGGTACTGGAGATAACTCAACTGATCAGCAGAGGCTCATCTCCTGTGTTATGGGGCTTGCCTATGTCAGGCAGTACTGTGCTAAGGGAAAGACTGCTTGGGCTTTCATTTTTACTTTTACAATGGTCACATTTATGTGTATCAAATTTACCCTTTTACCTATCTAATAAATTTTAAAGCAATAAACTGTCCATTCTCCACAAATATTAGTGTGTGTCACTCCTTATAAGTTCCCAGGCTCCTTAACATTCCTCCAGAGAGGCATTGTTCCTTGATCCTCCTGATCTTTAATCTTGTTTACATGGAAAATGCATATTAGATCATCTCTGTTTAGAGTTCAAGTACAAATCCCCTTAAAAACATGAAATATTTAACTACTAATTAGCTGTTTTCTATTCCTAATGAAATGAGCATGCTGGGTTTGGATTGATATTCAGCTATAGCTCTCCTCTGTTTATGTTTCCAGATGTTTTTGTTTTATCTAGGAGTTTACTTTGACAGCTACTACTAAATGATGAATCACTCATATTATAGCTGAAATGCATTTTGAAATTGAAATGTGCTAAACTTAGAGATTGCTCCAAGATTCAGCGTCAGTTAGCAGGTCAATATTTGCTCCTCCCTATGATCACTCTGCTTTGGTATATGTTTAACAGTAACAGAATTTGTGTCAACATTAAACAGCATGCTACACAAAAGTCTATTTTGCTACTATTCTCTAAGTTAAGAGAAAAAGTTTTGTTACTATAAAATCTCAATTTAATTGTATTCTGGGTAGAAAAATTCATTCATGTTAATACTGTCTTCTTTTTGCTGGCCTAGTTTTTCTTTGGGTTTTTGAGCTGCTGTGGAAAGAGTTCGTGATAAGCCTTATAAACTGGCACATTTAATAAAGGATGTGAACAGAAATGTTTGTCTTTTTTAATAAGAAGTATAATTAAAAATAAAAAGGAGGGATATTTTAAGAAATTTCATTTTTCTAAAGGACAAATAATGATTGCTTTTTGACATTTGTTCTATATTGATGTACCTTTTTTTACAGGATTTATTTTTGTTTTTTCATTGCTTTCAAGTTTGTAATGTTCACAATTTGTATGGCATGATTTAAGCTTTAGCTACATTATATACCTTTCAATCATGGTAAAATGACTGTCTGCCATTTGATGTTGAAGAACTTTCCTTTGACATTTAGGCTTTGCATGCAGAGGATGAGGTAGACTGGAAAACTGAGCAACTATTTTATCAGAATGAATATTCTCAGATGCCACACAGGTGTATCAACATTCTCCAGCGATAGCCGATGACTAAACAGTTTCCATCCCTTCTGGTCACTGGAAAAGTTCAGATGAATTCCATAGGTTCTTTGTCTGGTTGCCCTCTAATGAAGTCTGAGCCACCAGGCCATCTGACTGGCATAAACACAAATCCCGTTATTGTTCTATTCCTTACCACATCTTCATTTTTGGCTCAGTGGTACTCTCCACAGAATTCCCCTGGCACCCCATAATACTTTCTACACAAAAGAATAACTATTTTAAAGATATTATACACAAGGCTTAAAAAGGATATATTTTCCTCCTGACAATGCTAAGTTTTGACAAGATTGAACTTAATATTTTAGAGTAGACATATCAATTCAACAATGATAATGCAAGTCTCCTTTATAGGTGAAGATGATACATTTAACCCACAAACATAGACTTTTAGTATTTCTTAAGCATGGGTGATGAAATTGTACTGATCATCCACACTTTCTTTTCTGTTTTTGTTGTTGTTGTTTGTTTGTTTGTTTGTTTGTTTTGTTTTGTTTTGTTTTTTCTTTTGTGACCAATTCTTATGAAGTTGTTGGCTAGAAACTCAGGCCATAACCCATGACTATTGAAGAGAGCAAGGTTAGACAAAAAGGGGTAAATCATTTTTTGAAAACTTTTCCAATTATAGTTTTACCCACGCCACTAAATTTTTTCTTACTCTATAATGGCATGCATTCTTTTGATTGCCAACATTTAAATAGATACTGGCTTGACCAAACACTGATTAAAATAATAATCAGAACTATTCTCCCTTCATGCAGTATGCACAGTTTTCAGGGTTAACCTTGGGAAAGGAAGTTCTAAATGTACAAATCTGTCATTACCTTACATCATAAGTGGACACTCCTTTCTCTCTGTTTTGGTAAAGCCTAGGGATTTCAATATACCATTATGTACACAAGCCAAAGTAATGTAGAGGCAACACAGTTTATGAAAACAAAACAAAACAAAATATGAGTCTTCTATGTCTCCAGTGCTGTGGAAAGAAGAGAAGTTGTATTATGAAACTTGAGGCAACTTTGAAAACTGGCATATTGACGTATAGAAATGTTAAGCAATTTAACATTTTACCAATAATAAACCAAGCCAGTTACATCAGATCATTTAGGTTTCTAAAGGTAGAAATTGTGTTTTTAAGCACGTATCAGAATTATTCCTCAGAAGAACTAACTTGTTTTCTTTCTTTTCTTTTTTTAAGGAGGTAACTGTTACTGTTTAGCAATGTCACAACAGTTTTATTCAGCCTGAAAGTCCTCACTGGCTTTGCATTAATGAAGATGCTTGTGATTACAGTTTATCTCTGGAACTCCACAACATGGAGTTATTTCAGTTATGTTTATCAGCAAAACTTTCTTTACTAAAACAGCTATTCAGTCTAAATTGATTTATGAAAAAGGAATGTATGTGCATTTTAAAAGTAATGATGTGAATTTGTCCTCACATTAGATTGACCAGTTTAAGAATATGAGCTAAATTCTCATGGTTTAATCTGACCATATTTGATACTTCTCTATGTTCACTTCAGCTTGTAATTTTGTCTTCAAAAGAAAAAAATGTGGTATTGTGTTAGAGAAAATTTATATGTATGTTTCTCTGTTCTATGATATATTAAGTTAAAGTACAAATTCTTTGTTAAAAAATGTACTTGCTAAACTTCAGTATAAATAAAAGCATTTTGACTTTGTTGATTGTCATTGAGTTTTTATTTTCAAGTTGCCAACTTCAGTCATTGAAGAAAAGCCATAGAGCAAATCAAAATATAAGAACTAGGAACACATTTGGAAAGCTTCCACTGATTTGCTTATTTTCAAACAAACATGAATTTACATCTTATTTTCAGTTCACCTGTTTAAATAAGCCAATAGTATTGTCCTCAATTGTTCTGTTGAATCATACTAGATTTCGTATTTCTGGCTGTATACTTAGTGATCCTGCTTCTAGGAGGAAGAGTTGTACAGGGAAGCAGGAAAAACATGGTTAATCAAGACTGAAATATATCTTTTGAACATCTGTTTTTTTACTAAAATGCTTCTTTTTGAACCAACTTCAGTGAATAAAATTATATAAATAAATAAATAAAAATGGGAAGAATATATACTCTGATCCAAAGAAGTTTCAGGTCTCCCTCTACATCACAATTATCCATTATACTTAATGAAAAATCAAGGGTAGATATTTTTTAAATGCCTAATGCCATAGCCCTGCCTTATAATTTACCTAATCTGTCTGCACCACTTCTTTGGTTCATTTCCACTAAAATTCTGAAGCCCACACAAATTCTGGTTCACCAAGGAGCCTCTCAGTTTTTCCTACACAGTAGTTTTTCCACTCGTCACCTTACCTTGTGAAAGATACTACGGTAGTATGTTCTATCTCATAGTGCTTCTAGCTAGTCAGGCAAAAACTTTGAGTCTTCTAGTTTGGAACTATGTTGCTTAATTCCACAGATATTTCCCACACAATCTCTTCTTTTCTCACCATCCTCATTTATGAAAATTTAAAGAGTCCTGAGAAAGTCCAAAAGCAGATGTATTTTTTGTGTATATACTGGGTTGTTGGCTAAACAAGCCTGCTCTAATAGTATGCCCTCCACAACCTTAGCACAATAAGCAGGGCACCAAATAGTCAAGCATATGGTAAGGAAGCTTACATTATTGAATGCTTAATTTAATAACTGGAGGAAGTCTGTGTCATTAGTTTCCCAATTCTCAGGGATCCAGGTACCCAATACTGTCTGTGGTTTAGCCTCATCTGGTAGTAGTTATCCACACTATATTAACATTTATGGGGTGATCTTATTCTGGGTCAAATGATGGCTAGGACTTTTTGGACATGGAAGCAACTAGTTGTTTGGAGCCCAGTTCATTGGCCAATCTAGAGAAACAACAAGGAAAATACCAGAAGTGAAGCCCACTCTGCACTACCATGTTTCCTTCTATAGGATTGTTGCCATTTCAATACAAAACATGGACCACACTTCCAATACATCCTCCTCACCACTTCTTCCTTCCTCAACATAATAATAATAATGATCTTAGCCTTAAGAAAATAGTCTGGGTAGGATAGAAATATATTCATTGCAAGGCAGTGGTTTCACTGCTAATTATTTCTCAGGTATAAACCTTCTTTTAGGGTAAGAAGGACCAATGTTACACCATTTCCCTTGTATTCTCTTTGTGGAACATAGTCTATATTCATCCTGCAAATGTGGCTAGATCAGCCACATGCAAACTTCAGAGACTCTATTCTAAGTTCACTGCTTATGAGGTAGTGGGGAAACACAACTGCTCCTACCTTCAAACATACTCATATTATCTTCATCTATAATTACAATTGTAGTTTAAGGAAGTCTTCCCATACCAAATGAAGGCACCTAACCATTTTGGGGATTCATTTATCACTCTTCAACTAACTACTATATATATATATATATATATATATATATATATATATATATATATATATCCTAAGGAATTTGGCAATAAAGGCCCCACTCTACCAACAAACTTCCAACTGTGCCCTCTTACTCAAGGAAAAATGTATCTGTGGATGGTATTCCAAAAATAACTTATAATTGAATTTTAGATTAGGGAATGAGTGGGAGGATCTATGAAGACCATTAGTAGTCTTGTATCTCAAAGATTGGCCACCAAAATTTTGCCACTTCAACATGAACTCGATGAAGGAAAACCCCAAATCACACACATATAAGCAGCTCCTTATTTAAAATTACAAATACCCTTCATAAGTTGCTGAAACTGGTTTTGCTCAGTGGATAGAGGGTCAGCCTGCAGACTGAAAGGTCTCAGGTTTGATTCTGGTCAAAGGCATGTACCTTGGTTGCTGGCACATCCCCAGTAGGAGGTGTGTAGGAGGCAGCTGATCAATGTTTCTTTTTCATTGATTTTTCTGACTCTCTATCCCTCTTCCTTCCTCTCTATAAAAAAATCAATAAAATATATATATTTTTAAAAAGAGAATGATTCATGTGACTTAAAAAGAAAGCAATTTCTTATTCTTTGGAATAAAATGTTCTATAAATATTTATTAAGTATATTTATTCTAGTGTATCATTTAAGGCCACTGTTGTCTTATTGATATTTTTTTTTTCTGGAAGACAGATTCATTGAAGACAGTGGGGTGTTAGAATCCCCTACTATGACTATGTTGCTGTCAGTCTCTTCCATAATGTACAGAGGTTAGTTATATCCTCTTTTTTAATTGATCCCTCTAAGTATTAGGTAATGTCCTTCTTTGTCTCTTGTTATGACCTTTGTTTTAAAGTCTATTTTGTCTGATAAAATTATCTTTATCCCAGGTGTTATTTTTTTCCATTTTCATTTGCATTGAGTATTTTTCCCATTCCATCACTTTCATTCTGTGTATATTTTGTTCTGAGATGAGTCTCTTGTAGAAGCATATGTATAAGCCATGCTTCTTTATCCATTCAGCTATTCTATGTCTGTTGATTGGAGCATTTAATCCATTTACATTTAAGGTTAGTATTGATAGGTCTGTATTTATTGCCATCTTATTGTTTATACCATCTTTGGCGATTTTTCTTCTTCTTAAAGCAGAACATTTAACATTTCTTGCAATATTTGTTTGTTTGTAATGAACTACTTGCATTTATGGGAAGTTCTTTATTTCACCTTCAAGTTTAAATTATAGCCTTGCTGGAAAGAGTGGTCTTGGTTGCTGGTCCTTGCTTTTCATGATTTTAAATATGTTATGCCAATACCTTCTGGCCTAAAATGTTGCTGTTGAGAAATCAGCCCATAGCCTTATTGGAGCACCATTGTAAGTTACTGTTTTTATCTTGCTGCTGTTAAGATTCTCTCTTTGTCTTTAACCTATTCCATTTGTATTATGATGTCTTGGTATGGGCCTGTTTGGGTACAACCTGATTGTAAATCTCTGAGCTTCCTAAACCTGTGTGAATTTTTCCTTGCATTATTTCTTCAAACAGGTTCTGGAACTCTTGCTTACTCTCATCTTCTGGCACCTCTATAATGTGAATGTCATTTCACTTGTTGTCCCAAAGGTCCCTTAAACTTTCCTCATTATTTTATTAACTTTTCTTTTTGTTGCACTGCTTGGGTGCTAACTTTTATCTTGTCATCTAAATTGCTGATTAAATTATTTCCATCTAAATCATTGATTATTTCTAGTGTGTTCTTCATTTCAGATATTGTATTCTTCATTTCTGAGTTGCTTTTTTTATGGTTTCTATGTCACTTTTAATGCTTAAGGATAAATATAGCTAGCTAAGAGAACAGAGATTAGGCCACCTTCAAACAAAGAAACAATTTATTTTCAAAAACACCTCTGATACAAAAAAAATCTTTCTTTTTTTAATATTTTGGTACTCTAGGAAGAAATAAATCTAAAGTATCCTTTTATCTCCATTTCTCCCTTGCTTTTCTCTTCTCTGTGAACCACAGTTTTTCAAAATTAGATGTGGCTCCCAAATGTATAGTCTATAGGGCTTGAGGGTTCTGATGCTGCTAAAAGACTCCAGTGTCATAAGAACTCAAACTTCTTTCCCTGATAAAGCCACTCACAGTTTGTATGATACCTGTGACTATGAGAAGGGAAAAATGTTAGTTATTCTCTTGGTCACTGATGATAAACAATCTTATTTTGAGTGACTAAACGCACAGCAGATATACAGTATGTGTAGACATTTGACAAATTGTCTTTACATGAATCATTTCAATTAATGATAATTATTCAACATGCTTTTAAGGGGTTATACTTTCCTTTATTCTTATATATTCCTTCACTGTTTGCCCAGTTGGTGTTGTTCAGTGGTTGAGTGTCAAGAACCAGCAAGTTGTTGGTTTGATTCCTGCTAAGGGCAAATGCTCAGGTTGTAGACTTGATCCTCATTAGGAGGCACACAGGAGGCAACTGTTGGATGTTTCTCTCTCATCGATGTTTTTTTTCTCTCTCTCCCTCTCCTTCTCTCTCTAAAATCAATAAAAAACATTTTTTAAGTTTTTTTTTATTTCTTCCATGGTCTATCTTATCCTCTCATGGTGTTTTAATTTTCTATTTAATATCATTGTATGAAAAATTAAGATTATTTGTCTAAAATTTAATGTTTAGTTTTATTATGTGTGTTACCAGTTTCAATATAAAAACCAGCCATGCTGAAACCTCTTTCTCCATCTAGCTAACTCCTGCCTCATCCTTTGAAACTCACCACAATTATCATCCTCTCTGTGAATTCTTCTGTAAGCCTGTTTTTATCTGCTTCATAACATTTTGCACTTTTCCTTATAAAGATACATAGGCTTTGGAACCAGGCAAACAAGTTTGAATCCAAACTATCTCTGTGACATCAGGCAAAATATTTAATCATGCTGAGCCTTCATATTCTTATCTGAAATGTAGATAATAATACCTATAACAATGGATTGATATGAGGCTTAAAAGCATTTGAATAATTTAGACAGTGCCTACCACATAGAAAGCATCCAATAAATGATAGCTAGTATTGTCATTACTAGCAGGTGTCAATATACCATTATTATTATTATTATTATTATTATTATTATTATTATTAGAGCCCTGGTGCATGAAAATTGGGAGTCCCTAAGCCCAGCCTACCCTCTCTCTCTCTCTCACAGTCCAGGAGCCCTCAGGGGATGTCCCTCCTGGGGAATGGGCCTAAGCCACAGTCTGGCTTCCCTCTGTGGGAGGTGACCAGATTGATCAGGGGAAGACACTGCCCCCATCACCCCGCTGTTGCTGCCACTGCCAGCCATGGCAGCTGTGAGGCCTGAGCCCTAGGTCTTGCAGACACCGGGGGTCATGGCTGCCTGAGGCCACAGTTTCCTGAGCCCTAGACTTTGCAGCCACTGTGGCTTTGTCTGGATGGATATCCAAATGGACATCTGGATGATGTCCACCTTAATTAGCATATTACCCTTTTATTAGTATAGATTATTATTATTATTATTATTATTATTAATCCTCACCTAGGATATGTTTTTTCCATTGATTCTAGAGAGAGAGGCAGGGAGAGAGAGAGAGAAAAGCATTGCTGTGAGAGAGTAACATTGATTGGTTGCCTCCTATAAACACTCCAACTGGGGATAGAACCTTCATCAAAGGTAGGTGTCCTGACAGGGAATCTAACTTATGACCCTTTGGTGTGGGAGGTGGCACTCTAACCACTGAAAGACACTGACCATGGCTATTAATATTTTTTGTTGTATTCATCCCCCTACTAGGCCAGAGATCATCTATATACTGACTTCCCCAATCTCTACCATAGAACTCAGAAAACACAATAAAACTATGCTGAATGAATAAACTAATGCTTTTATTGATCACTTAGCACAGTGTCTGACAGCATTCTTTTAATGTTTGTTGTATCATGTGTGAAGAAATATTTTAACCATTTTGACATGTACTCCAGCTAAACCTGATATTGACTGCTGCAAATATATAGTAAACTCCATTGTGTTTCTTGATAAAAACAAATAGTTGTTCTAGAACTCATGTACTTCCCTAATTCAGGTAAAATCAGAGTTCTCAGTTGTAGCCAAAGTTAGGAAGCAAGGGCCATAGGTGAAGGTATTGAGAGAGAGAAATTTTCTTTAACACCCCAATTTTAAAAGGAAAATACTGGGGAGAGGTGACACTCTAATAAATATTTTTAGTCATTCCTATCTTAGACTTTAAGATGGATGAGATTTTTAAGTATTCCTATCTTGGGACAAGATGCTTTGTGTTGTGTGTGGGTTTTGTGTGTGTGTGTGGGGGGGTCAGTTGTATTTTTGTCTGTTGTTATTTTACATTGCTATGTGATATGTGTGTTTCTTTTCATTTTTTATAATCTTTACTGTTGAAAGTATTACACATGTCTCCTTTTTTCCCTCCAACTTGCCCCAGGACCTCACCACCTCATTGTCTGTGTCCATAGGCAATTCATATATACATACAAGGTCCTTGGTTGATTGCCTGCCACCCACCTTCCCTCTGAGATTCTGCACTCTGTTCCATGCTTCGAGTTTCTGGATCCACTCCATTCATCAGTTTATTTTGTTACTTAGAATCCACATATGAGTGAGATTGTGTGATACTTGTCTTTCTCTGAGTGATTTATTTCACTTAGCACGATACTCTCCAGGTCCCTCCATGCTGTCTCTTTTTTTACTGCTGCATAGTATTCCATTGTGTAAATGTACCACAGCTTTTTTATTTTATTTAATTGACTCATATACTGAGGGGCACTTGGGCTGTTTCCAGGTCTTAGCTGTTGTAAATTGTGCTGCTATCAGCATAGGGGTGCACACATTCTTTCTAATACGTATTTAGGGTTTCTTGGGCTATATTCCTAGAAGTGAGATCACTGGGTCAAATGGCAGTTCCGTATTTAATTTTTGAGGAAACTCCATACTGTTTTATATAATGGCTGCATTCCCATCAGCAGTGTGCTATGGTTCTCTCTTCTCTATCTACATTAGGGGTGTCGAACTCAATCAGAGAAGGGACCAAAATCTAAAATCCAGCCTAAATCACGGGCTGAATGGTTTACTGAACAGTCATAAACTGACAATGTCATAAACTGACAGCGGAGTACAGTGATGACAGCGCGGTGTGGGTCACATTGCAAGGCCTGGCGGGCTGGATTTAGCCCGCGGGCCTTGTGTTTGACACATGTGATCTACATCCTCACCAGCACTTGTTATTTGTTGATTTGTTGATGGTAACCATTCTGACAAGTGTGAAGTGATACCTCATTATTTTTTAATTTGCATCTCTCTGATGATCAGTGATTTTGAACATTTTTTTCATATGTCTGGTGACCATCTGTATGTTCTCTTTGGAGAAATGTTTAATACCATACAACAAGATGCCTTATAGAAAGCTTTGTTTTTCTTTTCTTGTTGAGGCTACCTTTTACAGCTCCACAGTAAAATAAACAGAGTACAAACCATATTTCTGAATTTTAAGTTATCAGTGTTCCTGCTAGCTATAGTAGTAATGGAAAATGCTAATGGAATGACATCTGATGTTCTGTAACAGTACAGCCAACTTTTCAACACACCTAGGATGCCAGTTCAGGCCCTTCTATATTATTAACATTTTGTGATCTCTTAGCATGAAGCCTCTGGGCATATGTCTAGCAATTCTCAGTGCTGTTTATTAGAAGGGTCAATTCTATTTCCTCTTATGATTAAAATTGCAGTTATTTTACACAGGCATAATCTAAGGATTAAAAGTAAAATTTAATGGTAGACATTTCATAGAGACCTTGAAGAGCCAACTCTTTTAATTTTCTTTAACATCCTACAACTGTAATCTTAGTACTTTCCCTGAAAATATGCTTTATGTTTCTTTAAACTTGACTGATACTAGATTGGTGAGTATGTCACTGATTTCTAACTTATCTTTCCAAGAAGAATGGTAAGCACCAAACTACTGAGAAATTACATTTAGGGAGTAAATTAGCTTTACAGAAAAAGATATGTTGTTAATTTTGTACTAGTTTGCTACTGTTAAATATTGGCCAGAATGAAATGCAAATATCGCAGCCTTACCTAATCAAATGGCTTGGAACTAACAATTTGCTTTGCTGAGTTTTTAATACTTTCAATATGAGCAAATTAGGATTATCAATGAGCAACCATTGGTTCCTAAGTATAAAGTTCAAATTAATCCTATAAAACAGAGAGGTAATATGCAAATTGATCATCATCCCAATGCACCAGATGGCTGCACCATGTGGACACAAGATGGCTACCACAAGATGGCTGGCAAGGGAGGGCAGCTGTGGGTTATCAGGCTAGCAGGGAAGGGCAGTTAGCTGGACCAGGCCTGGAGGGGAGGGTAGTTGGGGGTGAACAGGCTGGCAAGGGAGGGCAGTTAGGGGTGACCGGACAGCAGGGGAGAGCAGTTAGGGGCAATCAGACTGGCAGGGGAGCAGTTAGGCATTGATCAGGCTGGCAGGGAAGTGGTTAGGGGGTGGTCAGGGTGGTAGACAGAAGTGGCTAGGGATGATCAGGCAGGCAGGCAGGTGAGCAGTTGGGAGCCAGAAGTCCTGGATTGTGAGAGGGATGTCCGACTGCCCAAGAGGTCCCAGATTGAAGAGGGTGCAGGCTGGACTGAGGGACACACACACCCCATGAACAGATTTTGTGCACCCGGAGTCTAGTTAATTAATAAAAACACAAATGTTGTTTTGTGTAATTCCCATAAGAATCAGGCTGCCAGAAAACATAATGAACAATATTTCTATATCAAGCATGCCGAAGAGCTCCATAAAATTATGTTTCTCAGTGAGATTTCTTTCTGGTAACTGTTTTCCTATAACTGATGAGGCCCCCATTGATGGATATATTTAAAAAAAAGTGAAGTAAATAACTGTTATTTAAGATCAGACAGATCATCTGTAGAGACTCTAAGGCACTTCAGCAACTTTTGAACATTAAAAAATAACTCCACAATGGCCACTGGCACAGACTCGTTTATTATGTAATTTAATTTTTAAAATATTCATCTGTAACATGGTCAGTTTTATAATGACTAAAGACAAATTGAAGCTATGAATATCTCTGAAATCCATTTAGATTTATTTTTCTATAAATTAGTTACTAAAGTAAATTTTGTTTTATAATTGGTAGAAGATGTATAGCATCTCACATAAGTACACCCTTCAAATACATGTTCTATTTGGACTGAATAGGATAGAACAAATATATATGATTCTTCATAAATATTTTTTTCTCCAGCTACATTTTTATTCTTTCTGTATTTGCTGTTTATTTCGCCAATATTGAGATTTCTTATGCATGAACAAGAACAATCTACTTAGTACTTTTTTATTTCATCAGAGTTTTTAGATATCCTCATATAGACCTTGCATATATTTGTTATATTTAAATTTCAGTATTTTCAGTGCTAATGTAAATTTTTTTTTAATTTTATATTTCAGTGTCCCTTGCCTGTTATAGGAAATCAATTGACTTTTTATATTAATCTTGTATCTTCCATCTTTCATATAATTGATTATTAATTCCAGAAAATATTTTTACTTATATTTTCTACATAGATAATCATATATCTTTAAAGAAAGACAATTTTTCTTCTTTCCCAATTAGTATATATTTTGTTTCTTTTTTCTGCATTTGCTAAGATTTCCAGAGCAATGTTGAAAAGCAGTGGTGTTCAACATTGTTCTGAAAGTCCTAGCAAATGGTGTTCAACATTATTCTGGAAGTCTTAGCAAATGCAGTAAAATATGAAAAAGAAATAAAATATATAACAATTGGGAAAGACAAAAAAACTGCCTTTGCAAATATATGATGACCTATGGAGAAAATCAGAAAATGTGCACCTCTATGTTCATAAAAGTGTTATATACAACAGCTAAGATTTGGAAACAGCCCAAGTGTCCATCAATAGATGAGTGGATAAAAAAACTATGGTATATTTACACAATGGCATGTGTAAAAAAGATGGGTTTATTACCCTTTGAAACAACATGGAACGACCTGGAGATAATTATGCTAAGGGAAATAAGTCAGCCAGAGAAAGATAACTATCACATGATCTCACTTGTATGTAGAATCTAATAAACAAAATTAACTAACAAGCAAAATAGCACCTTAGACATGGAAGAGTGAAACGGACTGACATATCTCAAAAGAAAGGGGGGAGTGGGGTAGAAAGAGATTAACCAAAAACTTTTATGCATATATGCATAGCCCATGAACACAGACAATAGTGTGGTGAAGGCCTGGTACATATGTATATATGTAATTGTATTATATGGATATATTATAAATTGTATCCCATTTTATTATATGGGATATATCTATCTATCTATCTATCTATCTATCTATCTATCTATCTATCTATCTATATCCATTTGCTATGATGTGCACTGACCACCAGGGAACAGACAGTAGAGCTGTTGACCAGTTGCTATAACATGCACTGACCACCAGGAGGCAGACGCTACAAGCAATAGGATAGCTTGCTGCTGGAATCCAGCCAATCAGGACTGAATAAGATGGACCAAACACACCCTGGATCCCTCTTGCTGTCCCTCCCCTGCTGGCCTACCTACTGCATCCATCCCAGGTCCCAATTGTGCACCAGTGTGTTCCTTCAGCCTGGCCTGCACCCTTGCAATCCAGGCTGAGGGACCCCCTCCTGGACTGGATGAATTTCATGCACTGAGCCTCCAGTGTGTGTGTGTGTGTGTGTGTGTGTGTGTGTGTGTGGTTAGTGGCCTAGTGCACAAAATTTGTGCATGGCTTGGGTGTCCCTCAGCCCAGCTTGCACCCTCTACAATCTGTGACCCCTCAGGGCATGTCCTTGTGCGATTGGGCCTAAACTGGCAGTTGGACATCCTTCTCACAATCCAGGACCGCTGGCTCCTAACCATTCACCTGCCTACCTGCCTAATCATGCCTAACCACTCTGCCTGCCAGTGTGCTCTCCCCCCACTGCCTACCCCACTGACCTCTTTCCCCCAACTGCCACCCTCATCAGCCTGTTCACCCTCCATTGCTCCCTTACTAGCCTGCTCACCTGCAACTTCCCCTCCTGCTGGCCTGCTCATCCCCAACTACCCCCCTTCTGGCCTGATCTCCCCCAACTGACCCCCCTTGCTGGCCTGCTTGCCCCCAACTGACCCCCCCCCCCCGCTGGCCTGATCACCCCAACTGTCCTCCCTTCCTGGCCTGATCACACCTAACCACCTCTGCCTCAGCACCAACACCATGGATTTGTCTGGAAGGATATGCAGAAGGTCTCCCAGACTAATTAGCATATTGCCCTTTTATTAGTATAGAATAGAGGCCTGGTGCACATGTGGGGGCTGGCTGGTCTTTCCTGAAAGGGGTCCTGGATCAGGGTGGTGGTCCTCTTGGTGGGTGGTGCCAGCCTGGGTGAGGGTCCTGGGTTGGTCTGCAGGCTGGCCACACCCACATCAGGATGCCAGCCTGGGCGAGGGCCTGGGGCAGTTTGCAGGCCTACAATGGGCCTATCCGTGTGAGGTTAGGGGCTGATGGCCCTTTACAGGCTGGCCACTCCCCCATCGTGGTAAGCATTCCCGCTGGAGGGCATGGCCTGCCTGGGCGAGGGGTTGAGGGCCATTTGGGGGCAGTCTGCAGGCAGGCCAAGCCCCAAGCTTTGTCTGAAAAAGACATCTGGAAGGTCTCTGGAAGGTCTCCCAGTTTAATTAGCATATTACTATTTTATTAGTACAAATTTGTGTGTGTGTGTGTGTGTGTGTGTGTGTGTGTGTGTTTAAAGCAGTGGTGAGGCAACATCTTTGCTTTGTTCCTGATATTAGTGAGAAAGTTTGGCGTTTCTCATCATTAAGTATGATAGCTGGGGGTTTTTTGTTGTTGTGGTTTTTTTTTGTGTGTGTGTGTATTTCTTTTTTTTGTATATATCCTTTATCAAGTTGAGGAAGTTCCTCTATTCCTAGAATGCTTAAGAGGTTTTTATTTGTTTGTTTTATTTGTGTGTGTTTTATCATGGAATGGTATTGAATTTTGTCAAATGACACTATGATGTAATTTTTCTTCTTTAGTCTTTTGATATGTAGGATCACATTAATTGATTTTTAAATGTTGTCTCTTTTGATTGTTAGTTTATTTTGCTCATTAGATTCTACATAGGGGTGGAGAGATTGAGTGAGAAAACTCATGGTTATGGACAATGGCTGTGGTAATTGCAGTGGGGAGCAGAGTTGGGAGGAGGTGGAGCAAGGTATGGGAGGATAAATGGTGATGGACAGATACCTAACTTGGGGTAGTGAACACACAATACTGCATAGAGATGATGTGCTGTAGAGTTGTGCACCTGAAACCTGTATAATTTTGTTAACCAGTGTCACCCAATAAACTCAATAACAAAGAAAAAGATTTTTTGTGAATGTTAAACCATTCTTGAATACCTGTGATAAAATCCCACTTGTTAGTGGTGTGTATTTTTTTTTACATTGTTGGATTTGATTTGTTAATATTTAGTTGAAGATTTATTTACATCTATGTTCCTAAGAGATAGTTGTCTGTATTTTACTTTCCCTATAATATCTTTGTCCAATTTTGGTATAGATAGAGGTGGAAGAGGGCACAGAGGGGATAAATGGTGATAGAAAAATTCAATTATTATTATTTTTAATCTATATCTTTCACATCTTTATTGTTGAAAGTATTACAGGTGTCCCATTTTCCCCCATTGACCCCTTCTAGCTTGTACCTGCTCCCCGCCCAGGTCTTCTCCACACTATTATATGTGTCCATGGGTGATGCATATATGCATGTAAATTTTTTGGTTAATCTCTTCACACCCACCCATTGAAATATTACCTCTGCTTCTATCTTTCAAAATCAGATTGTAGAGAATTGTTATAATTTCTTCATTAAAAGATTTGTTGAATTTGCCAATTAATTATCTTGGCCTGTTTTTTGTGATTTGGAGTTAGTGATTATTAATTGTGCTTGAATATATATATAGATCTATTCAGATTTTCTATTTAATCTTATGTGAGTTTTGGCAGATTATTTCTTTCAAAAATTTTGATCCATTTTATCTATGATATCAAATTTTGGGGCATAGACTTATTCATAATATTCTTTTATTCTCCTTTTTCATTATTTAAAAAAAAAACAAACAGTTTATTGTTGAAAGTATTACATATGCCCTCTCTTCCCCCCCCCTCCACATTTATCCCATCTAGCCCACTCTTTTAATGTTATTTGGCTCTACAGTGATTTCCTTTGTTTCAATTCTAAAATTAATAAATTATATATTTTCTTCATAGCTAGCCTTTGCTAGAGGCTTTTCAATTTTATTGACCTTTTCAAAGGAGCAGCTTTTGGTTTTGTTTATTTTTTTCACTCATTTCTTATTTTCAATTTCACTGTTTTCTCTTTTAATAGTTATTATTTATCACCTTCTTATTAATTTGGATTTAATTATATATTTTCTAATTCTTAAAGATAAAACCTTAGATAATTGCTTTTACATCTTTCTATATATGCATTTAATGCTATAATTTTTAAAATCATCACCCAAGGATATTTTTCCATTGATTTTTAGAGAGAGTGGAAGAGAGAGGGAGGGGCAGAGAGCAACATTTATGTGAGAGAAGCACATTGATTGGTTGTTTCCTGCACATGCCCTGACCAGGGTCCGAGTCAGCGAAAGCCTACAACCAAGGTATGAGCTCTTGACTGAAATTGAACCCGGGACCCTTTGGTCCACAGACCCATGCTCTAGCCACTGAGCCAAACAGGTTAGGAGGTTAGAATTAATGATATTATTTTTTAAACAAAATATTGCATTTGCTGTATTTTCATTTTAATTAATTTAGTTAAAAATATATTTCAACTTTTTTTGAGAGTTTTTCTTTAACCCATGTGTTTTCAGAAGTATGCTTTTAGCCGAGACTGGTTTGGCTCAATGGATAGAGCGTCGGCTTGGGGACTGAAAGGTCCCGGGTTCGATTCCGGTCAAGGGCATGTACCTTGGTTGCGGGCATATCCCCAGTAGGGGGTGTGCAAGAGGCAGCTGGTTGATGTTTCTCTCTCATCGACGTTTCTAGCTCTCTATCTCTCTCCCTTCCTCTCTGTAAAAAATCAATAAAATATATATTTTATAAAAAAAAAAAAAAAGAAGTATGCTTTTAAATCTCCAAGTATTTTAGCATTTTCCAGTTATATTTTTGTTACTCATTTCTGGTTAAATTCCATTGTTATGAAAGCCAACATTGTGTGTGTGTATATATATATATATATATATATATATATATATATATATATATATATATTACAATCGTTAAGGCATGTTTTATCGTGCAGAATGTGTTCAATGTTGCTTAATGATCCATATGAACTTGAGAAGAATGTGTAATCTGCTGTCATTGGGTAAAGTAGTGCATAGATATCAATTCTATCCAGTTGATTGATAGTGCTATTGATTTCAACTATATTCTCACTGACTTTCTGCCTGCTGGATCAGTCCATTTCTGATAGAGTAGTGTTAAAGTCCTCAACTATAGTAGTAGATTAACCTATTTCTCCTTGCAGATTTTTCATTTTTGCCTCACATATATTAACACTCTTTTGTTGGGCATATATACATTAAGGATTGTAAAGTGTGTAGGTTTTTGCTTGTATGTTTGTTTGCTTGTTTAGTATTGACCTCTTAGTAATTATGTAATGTCCTGCTTAATCCCTGAAAACATTCCTTGCTCTGCAGTTCTGATCTGTCTAATATTGACATATATACTCCTAGTTTCTTGATATATTTTTGCCATTCCTTTAATCAATCTATGTATTTATATTTAACTTGTGTTTCTAGTAAACAATATCGTTTTTTAAAAAATCATTATAATCTCTATCTTTTAATTGGTATATTTAGTCCACTGTCATTTAACATGATCATTGATATAGTTATATTAATATCTATCATATTTGTTACTGTTTTTTGTTAACATCGTACTTTGTTCCTATTTAGCCATCCAAACTTTTTCTGCATTTTGCAGCTAGAATTGAGCATTTTATTCATTTCAGTTTTTACTCATTTTAGGATATCAATTGTACTTTATGTATTCAGTTACATATTTCCAGATTAGTGTTTAGATTCTTTAGTAAGACATTGTTTAAAAATTGTCTTTCATTCAAGTGTTACCAGTTGATGCTAAACAAGACAACATAAACCTATTATATTTCTTAAAACAGTATCAGAACTATAATATACAAGAGACATTTTTGTTATTAAATCAAGATAAACATGTTTTCCATGGTTCTTTTCCCCACTTTCTACAACAGCTACTTATATATAACTATATATAGAAAAGAAGAATCATTAAGTTCAAATTTAGGAACCAATTAAGGAAAATATTATTATTCAAAATCCATCTTAATTTCCCCCCTATTTATTATATCTCCATGGCTAAATAGCTTCTATAAAATGAAGTACATTCAACCATTTGATTTTCCTCATGTTAGAGGTCTCTAGAAGACCATTTTTATTCTTTATTTATATAAAATTATATTATAAATAGAGGTCTGATGCACAAAATTCATGCAAGGGCAGGCCTTCCTTCCCCTGGCTGATGGCACTGGCTTCCCTCTGGTACGTGGGACCCGGGCTTCCCTCACAGTCCTGGCTTCATCTGGAAGGACATCTGGTTTAATAAGCATATTGCACTTTAATTATTACAGATATGTTATATCATATTACATATTTTCCCATCACTATTTATCCCCTCTTCTACACCCCAATGATCAATAAATACATTGTTTTCCATGTGGATGATTATTCCCTCCTTTTTTTTCTCTTTTTTGCTTAGTCCCTCCCATTCCCACAGTACCACCCATGACACTAGTGCTATCTACCTACTCTCTATGAATAAACTCCAATTTGCTTGGTAGTTCAGTTTGTTCATTAAATTCCACATATGAATGAATCACATAGTACATGTCATTTTCAGATTGGTTTATTTAACATAGCATAATGTTCTCCAGGTCCAGCAATGCTGTCACAAAGGGTAAATTTTTCTTCCTTTTATGGCAGAGCAGTATAACACTGTAAATGTGCCACAGCTTTTTTATACACTCATCTACAGATGGATACTGTGTTATGAACAACAAAAAGACATCTAGTACATACCTACCAACAAGTGAATCTAAAAATCAAATAAATAAAAAAATCTGATGAACAGATGGACTGGTGAATA
The DNA here is from genome assembly GCF_964339955.1 of Pipistrellus hanaki. Taxonomy (NCBI): domain Eukaryota; kingdom Metazoa; phylum Chordata; class Mammalia; order Chiroptera; family Vespertilionidae; genus Pipistrellus; species Pipistrellus hanaki. The sequence goes on from NC_140524.1 coordinate 80,283,245, forward strand.
TAATAGAATCAGGGACATAGAAAGGGAGTGGATTAACAATTCTCAATGGGAAGGGGGTCTGAGAGATGCAGGAAGAGATTGGACAAAAATCTTACACCTATGGATGAAGACAGTGGGGGTAAGGGCATGGGGTGGGGTGGGGAATCAGGTGGAGGGGAGCTATGGGGGTGGGGAAGAGGAACACCTGTAATAATCTGAACAATAAAGATTTATTATTAAAAAAAAAGAAAAAAATTACAAGCAACAAGTGCTGGCAAGGATGTGGAGAAAGGGGAACCCTTGTGCACTATGTGTAGGAATGCAGCTTGTGGTAGTTACTGTTAAAAGCAGTATGGAGTTACCTCAAAAAAAACAAACAAACATGTAAGTCTCTTATAACCCAGTGATTCCACTTCTAGAAGACCACTTATAAAAAACAAAACAAAACAAAACAAACAAACAAACAAACAAACAAAAACAGCTCCCCTCACTTCAACAAAATGAAAGTCACCATTCTGATAAATTGTGACTGGGATTTAGCTAACAACTTTTTCTCATTAAAAATTCCTGCACAATGTATAATTTTACATTTCATAAGAATTCAATAGAACTTTAAGAACTAACACCTGACACTCTAAAGATATTATCCATATTGTTTCTAGATTTTTTCCAAACATTTTAAAATAAATTACATGTGGATATTTTTTAAAATATATTTTATTGATTTATTCACAGAGAGGAAGAGGGAGGGATAGTTAGAGACATCGATGAGAGAGAATCATCGATCAGCTGCCTCTTTCACAACCCCCACTGGGGATGTGCCTGCAACCAGGTACATGCCCTTGCCCGGAATCGAACCAGGGACCCTTCAGTCCGCAGGCCGACGCTCTATCCACTGAGCCAAACCGGTCCCGGCTACATGTGGATATTTTAATATTCCACTAAAACCTAAGCAGTTAGTAAATCTGTAAGTTGACTAATTTATCACTCACAAGTAATTTCGAAATGTAGAACTAAAATTAAAAACAAAAACAAAAAACAGGGGTGTGGAACAAGTCAGCCTGCAGGATGGCAGGGAGAGAGAGAATGTGAGTGAGTCAAAGGAGCAAGAGAGGAGACGTGTGTAGACGTGTGTGGTGTGCATGTGTGAGTGAGTAACAGTTAGATCTCCCAGGAGTCTCAAGGATTGGCAGATTGGACTCTACTAGACCGTGAGTCTATACTACTCTCATAGTACCATGTGCTGTTTACTCATAACATATTTCAGAATAGTAATAAATTGTTCTTTTTCTATAAGGAAGGAATTGTTTCTCCATGAAAGTTGTAAGCTCAAGGAGAGCAAGAAATGCATATATTTTTCACTGGTGTATTAATATCATCAACCATACTACTGGGAAGAGAGTGTTCTTCAACAAGTCTGTTCTATGAGTTATTTAAAATACGCAAGGATGAAAGAATGAAATTACTGATAATCAATGGGAAAGCCGTCATAGAAACCAACCATATTGTTCACATACTTAACTAATGCTAATTCTCTCATTTAATTTACTTCACACGTGAACATTCAGGCCCTTCTTTAAAATAATCTATACAATAATCCACCACACCTTGAATGACTTTAAAATTAAAATAAAATATATATTTTCATTTAAATATATCTCTTGAATGGGCTAATGTTGCAAGGTCAAAATAACATTTTGTAAATTATAATAGATATTCCAATTGGATTAAATTTATGTCTGTTGGTAACATTTATTAAAACATTCATTTAACTTTACAAATTTAATTATATTTGGTATGTGTCTGTACAAAGTATGCTATTGCTTTGTTAATGCAAATACAAATAAACATTAATTCATGCACAGATCCACAGTACCAACTCTAAATCCCATCAATGCTTATTGAAGATAAGACTAAATATGTTTATTTTAGCACATAATTTAATTTATGAGAAATATACTAATTTTATATTATATACATAGTGGGCACTTAGTAAAATTTTAATTAAATCTAATTTTAGATTATCAGGAAAAGCTTAGACTTTTCTCCTCACTTTCAAATGCATTAGCAGAGATTTAGACAGCCTTGTATGTTGTCTAAAGTAATAAAAAATATATCAGTTTGATTAAATTGCTTTGTATAACTTGCTTTCAGAAAATGTTAAACTTTTGATACAGTGTTCAGTGATGGTGAGAATAATAACAACATTAAACAAAAAGGAAACAAAACAGAAAAAACATCTATTAACTGTATATATTCCAAAGTTATGAAATTAACATTTTTGAGCAGGAAAAAAAAATCTTGGCAGTAGATATCCTTACTAGAAATTAATGAGAGAAAACATTTAAATGAAACATGATAGGGCAAGAAAGGTGAAGGGGTTCAGAAGTACAGATTGGTAGTTACAGAATAGTCATGGGATGTAAATTGCAGCATGGAGAATATAGTAGATAGTGTTGTTATGTATGTTGCCAGATGGGTGCTGGATTTACTGAGGGAATCAATTCATAGGTAATGTGATGTCTATTCATAGGGTCTTACACCTGAAAGTAATATAATATTTTATGTCTACTCTAATGAAAAAATAAAAATGTATTATTAAAAAATTAATGTAGTGACAAAAAAATCACTATTATGCTCAGGGCCAATTATGGGCATTTTTTATTTTCAATTAATCATTTACTTTTACATTTCAAATCTTATAAGCATAGATGAACATAGCTTATTGATAGGTTAATTATTTTTGCATTGATCCAAACATTTTTAGGTTATTGTATTTCTGTTGAGTAATACTGCACATATAAACACAATTACTTTTTTACTAAAGGAACAAAGTATTCATTAAAGTTTGCTTTTATTATACATTTGGCAAATGTTAAAAAAAATGCTTAGTCTATTTTTTCTCAGTCTTCTAGGACCTATATGCTAGGCAGGAACAAAATTATCATGAAGAGATTTTAAAAGGTCTGAATCCCCTGGAGTTACCCCCTCCCTTCAGTATTTAATAAGGAAAATCACCTTCTGTGAATTCAATAAAAGTTGAGGCCTCACAAAGATTTATACCATATTAAACACTGAAATCTAGTGTATAATGGTCCCCATGTGTACTCAGTTATCAGAATAATATGCTTTGTCTGATCAGCTTACATTTTATGACAACAATAGAAAATTTAATATTACATGGTGCTGAGACAAGAAAAATATTTATTGCACAATGCCTTAAATAGGCTAAGTAGACAAATGATTTTGGATGTTTATATTTATTTCTAGTACACAATGTAAGATTTTATTTAACCCAATAGACTTTATCATCTGTCCAATTTTAAAGTTGATTTTCAAGTGAAGCATTCTATGTTTTATGACAAACACATCTTTGGGCTAAATAACTGTTGTTAGCTATAACTGTAAACTTATTTTAATATAAACAATTTTCATTAATACATTGCTCTCTATTATTTATAAAAATAAACCTTTAAAAAATTGGAGTAGAGTCGCTGTTCTCATGGACACTCATATTATTAAACACTCTCTTTACTTAAATTAGGAAAACACCTAAATGTGAGGAAATTGAATTTGCTTTGAAGAAAAAATATGCCATTTAATTGCATGACTAAATAAGGCTTACATGTAAACACAAAGTGCTTGATCTGAGATACTAACATGTCTGACATCTGTAGGATTTTGCTTGCACAACACATATTTGTGGTTTATTAGCCAACCTGCTCTTTGTTTACAGTAGCTGCATTTGTTGCATAAGCAGCTTTAAATTATGATATTGAACAACTGTGCTCTAGTGGACTCCAGAGATTACTCTCTGACAGTGCTTGCGCACACAAACATACACAGGCCTATATTTGCAAGAACAAAAAAAATTAGCTATATGAGTTTATAGAACTTAATTCTGGTGAGTTAAATGTTTCTGTAATATTAAAATGGCTTTCTGCAATAACATATTAGGTATGACTAAGAGAAATAAATTAAAATAAACCATATTAATATTAGTGTTAGTATAGTAAGCAGAAATTTCAGTAATGTCATGCACATTTGTTATCACAAAATGACTTTTTCTTCTTTAATGCTACATTACTGGTTCAATTAATATATTTATTTAATAAAATAGAATAAATTTTCATGTTAATAGCATTAATTGATTTAAGAAACCCACATAATTGGCCAATACATTAGAAATCAATTCAATTAACGTTTTTTAATATAGATGCAAAGAGAATGAATTCAAGATCATTTTTCCAGAGTAGTATTCTCCCAATATTATAAGAAGAAATATAAGGAAGGATGAAATCATTTTCAACTAAAAATGAAATGAGAGAGTTTATACACTCAGCCTCAGCCCCCTTGGGTTTTAATTACTATTGGATATTTGAAAACTTTCCAAAAAACTGGAGACCATTTTCATCCATCAGACCATCAAGCAACCAGCAAAGTTGAAAACACTTTTATAGAAGAATCATACTTTAATAGTCATCATTATAAATTCTTGTTTTTTATAATGATATTGTAGCATGTGTTGATTTGGTGATTTATTAAACCACAAATCCTATATAACAGATGGTGTATAAAAAAGCCATAGAGCCCTAGCTGGTTTGACTCAGTGGACAGAGTGTCAGCCTGTGGACTGAAGGATCCCAGGATTGATTCTGGTCAAGGGCACATGCTCAGGTTGCAGGCTTGATCCCCAGTGGGGGGCATGCAGAAGGCAGCCAATCAATGATTCTCTCTCATCATTGATGTTTCTCTCTCTCTCTCTCTCTCTCTCTCTCTCTCTCTCTCTCTCTCTCTCTCCCTTCCTCTCTGAAATCAATAAAAAATATATTTTTTAAAAAGCCATAGATTTCTGGGTGTTAATTTTATATTCTGCTACATTGCCCAATTAATTTATTAAGTACTAGAGGCCCAGTGCATGAAATCCTTGCACTTGGGGAGGGGTCCCTCAGCCTGGCCTGTGCCCTCTTGCAGTCTAGGAGCCTTGGGGGGATGTTCAACTGATGTATTGGACCCACAAAGCCATCAGTCGGACATCCTTAGCGTTGCCATGGCGGTGGGAGAGGCTTCCAAACTGCTGCTGTGCTTGCCAGCCTTGAGCACACTGACCACCAAGGGGCAGCTCCTGCATTGAGTTTCTGCCCCCTGGTGGTCAGCACACATCATAGTGATCATTCATTCCACCATTCGGTCATTTGTATATTAGCCTTTTATTATGTAGGATACGCTGTAGATGAGGCCCTCTAGAAACATAAGAAATGCAAAAAAAAAATTCACTGTTAACTCATTCTTGGATTGCACCCACTTAAAATAAATTTGCCCTCCCGTGGGGCATGTGCTGAACCTTGGGAACCACTGGGCTTGACACTTTTCCTCTCTGAGCTTCATTTATACATACCCAGATACCGTGGGAATTGTAATTTCTTCTCCACCTACCTCACTGGGTTGTAATGAGGAGGTTCTGAGCTAATAAACTTAGAAATGTTTCATCAAGTAAGTGTATATCAATTGTAAGAGACCTATCAGGTATATCTAATATACAGAAACAAACACAGAGGAGCCAACAAAATGCAGAGACAAAGAAGCATATCACAAATGAAAGACCAGAAGAAATCTCTAAAAAAAATTAACTAAATTGAATGGAAGCAAGCATAGTACTATATACAGAGTTCAAAACAATGATTATAAGGTTTCTCAATGATTTTAATGAGAGCTTCAAGGGACTTAGTGAGACTTTCAAAAATCTAAGTGAGAATTTCAAAAACATGAAATAGCACCAGTCAGAAATTAAGCATATACTAACTTAAAGAATAATTTACATGAATTCAATAGTAGAGTAGAGGATTCTGAGAATCAAATCAACCATTTGGAAGATGAGGAAGCAAAATCACCCAATCAAAAGAACAAAAATAAAAAAAATAAACTTTTTAAAAAAATGAAGATTGAGTAAGGAGACTGGGACAACTTCATGCATACCAACATTTGAATTACGGGGTGCCAGAAGGATAAGAGAGAGAGCAAGATATTGAAAAGTTATTTAAATAAATAATGATAGAAGTCTTCCCTTGACTGGTGAAAGAAATAGACTTAGAAGTCCAGGAAGCACAGAGAACCCCAACCAAGAGGAATCCAAAGAGGACCACATCAAGACACACCATAATTAAAACGCCAATGTTGAAGAGAATGAGATAATCTTAAAAGCAGCAAGAGAAATTCAGTTAGTAAGAAGAATAAAAGATAAAAAAAGATTTAAAAATATGAACAATAAATTGGCAATAAATACATATCTATCAACAATTGAATCTATAAAAATTAAAATACTTTTTGGGACTGTTTGAAGACAATTCAATTGGAAGACAAAGGCCCCAGTGGCAGAGCCAGACCCCACAATCACCTGGAATTTAAGCCTAAGACAACTGGGTAGCAATTTCCATGGAATAGAATACACTGCTTTAGCCTTAACTCTCCCCTAAAATGTACCCAGCTGCTCCTCTTTATCCAGGATAGACTGAACTAAGGAACCAAAGACTGAGTTTCCTTTTACCTGGAATCCACTGGGAGCCTGTGAACAACTGAATCTATAAAAATTAAAATACATTTTGGGACTCCCAAGCTGACTCTCCAACCCAGCACAAGAACCAGGACTCGAGAGCAAAGAAGCTGGCCCACACTAAGAGGGACCCACAGCGGGCCAGGTCATGCCCCCCACCCTGCTTCTCAGCCTTGCTCATCTGGATCCGGCCAAAGTTCACTGCCCAAGACTGGCACCACATGGGGTGGGTCATGGCATGGAGAGGGGTACCCTGACCTGCCAACCTTGGTGACCATCATCTTGGTGCCCAGCTTATTGAATTTGACCCACAGAGCCTTCATCTCAAGCTGCATGCTCATGCTGGCCACCTGTGGGTTCTTCTTCTTCTTCTTCCTTTTTTGTTTTTTTTACTTTACTTTTATTTTATTTTTAAATTTATTTATTGATTAAGGTATCACATATTTGTCCTCAACACCCCATTCAAATACACCATCCCCATAAACTCATGCCCCCACCTACCTATTGTCCTTGACCACTGATTAGGCTCATATGTATGCACACAAGTCCTTTGGTTGATCTCTCCTTTTATCTCCACCCTCCCTTTGAGGTCCAACAGTCTGACCCATGGATCCTTATCTCTGGGTCTGTTCTTGTTCATCAGTCTATGTTGTTCACCATTATCCCTAGATGAGTAAGATCATACCCTACTGGAAATAAACTTATAAGAATCAAAAATGAGACAAGCAATAATAGTTATGCTGAAAGACATATGAATCAGTCTGTAGTGAGTTTCTTTCTGAGCCACCAGTTCTTTTGAGACCCAATTTCAATGTCAAACAGTTCCTTATGTGTACATGTCAGCAATTATATTTCAGTTCTGAATGGTGGGAAAATGGTGGTAATGCAGGTCCAACCCTCTCTGGTGTGGTCCTGGGCAACCTGCAGTGATACAAAGCTGCTGACTGTTATTATGGCAAGGCATCATCAGAGTCTTCCTTCTCTGGACTGCTTCTCTTCTGTCTTCATGGTTGGAGTAATCCTGTCAATTCCTCTCTGTTGCCAGAATCCACATGGTCTTGGAGTTGTTTTCTGAAAATATACAAACATAATCTAGACCAAATGTTAATAAAGGAATATTTTCTATAAATTTGACTTGGGATCCTTTTTCATTTTTTGCCCAAATGATTTTCCTCTGGCTTGTTTTGACACCATGTGTGTTTTTAATGGGTGTCTTGCTGGGTTCTTTACCAGTGCCTTGACAGTGGCTGAACAATTGGTCCAGGGGCCCTCAAGCTCAGCAATAGTGCTGGTGGTGGCCCCTGCGGCCCGTGCATCATAGCAATCTGTTGTTCCAGTAATTCCATCATAATGGTCGCTGGGCTTTTATTATATAGACTAGTGGTCCAGTGTATGAAATTTGTGCACCTGGGGGCATGTCCCTCAGCCTGGTCTGCACCCTCTCCAATCTGGGAACTCCTCAGGGGAAATCCCTCTCACAATCCAGGACACTGGCTCCTAACCACTCACCTGGCTGCTTGCCTAATTGCCTCATCCATTCTACCTGCTGGCCTGCTTGCCCCCAACTGCCCCCTCCCTTGCTGGTCTGCTTGCCCCCAACTGCTTCCCCTGCAGGTGTGCTTGCCTCAACTACCCCCCTCCTGGCGTGCTTACCCCCAACTGGCCCCCCTGCCAGCCTGCTCACCCACAACTGTCTCCCCTGCTGACCTATTTGCCCCCAACTGTCCCACTGCTGGCCTTGTTAGCCCCAACTGCCCCTCATGATGACCTACTCGCCCCCAACTGCCCCCCTGCCAGCCTGATCTCCACCAACTGACAGTCTGACAGCCCCCAACTACCCCCCTGCTGGCCTAATCACCCTCAACTCCCCCCCTGCTGGCCTGCTTGCCCCCAACTGCCCCCTACTGGCCTACTCGCCTCCAACTCCCCCCCCCCCCCGCCAATCTGATCACCCTCAACTGCCCTCCCCTCCTGGCCTGATTGCCCCTAACCACCTCTGCCTTGGCCCCACGACCATGGCTTTGTTCGAAAGGACTTCCAGAAGGTCTCCTGGTCTAATTAGCATATTACCCTTTTATTATTATAGATATGCATTACCTATGGACACAGACCATAGGGTGGTGAAGGCTTGGGGCAGGGTGAGGACCAGGTAGAGAGGGTTAAAGGAGGGGGGAAAGGGACATCTGTAATACTTTCAACAATAAAGATTTTTTGAAAATTAAACAAAGTCAACTGATTAGAAACATTAATTTTATGTTCAAAATCCTTTTCAATTCAACATAACATAATCAATGCAATGATAACTCATTGCATTAATCTCCCACCCACTCTCAAGGGGAGAGGATTTAACAAATTGTGTACAAAACGAGAACAGTAACCTTAGTGGTCATCTTAAAATTCTGTCTACCACTGTGTGTGTGTGTGTTTGAAAGCGTAAACAAAATATACTCATTTGGGATTGGGAAATGGCCAAACTATAAGGTACATTTTCATTATTTCTGCTGGTGTTCCAGGTTTTTTTGTGTGTTGTTCTTTTAATTTTATTTATTTATTTTTAAATATATATTTTATTGATTTTTTACAGAGAGGAAGAGAGAGGGATAGAGAGTTAGAAACATCGATGAGAGAGAATTATCAATCAGCTGCCTCTTGCACACCCCGCACTGGGGATTTGCCCGCAACCAAGGTACATGCCCTTGACCGGAATCGAACCCAGGACCTTTCAGTCCGCAGGCTGACGCTCTATCCACTGAGCTAAACCGGTCTTGGCTAGTGTTCCAGGTTTTTATCCAACATTTTATCCAATGTATTTCTTACTCCATTTTTGTTTTCCTCATAGAATACCTTTAAATCAGTGCATATACAATGTAATGTATCACATAGCAAAACTGCTACAGCATGTCTAGTATTACTGTAGTGGCCATAAAGTATTAACAAATAGGATCTAAATTATATTTAGAGTATTTTTACATAAGTTTTTATCATACCCTTCTCATATCTGAATGTGGTTGATAATGATAGCAGTAGATTAAGGGGAGAACATTCAATTAATCCAGGCCTCAGATTGTCTTAGTAAGGCATTGAGGATATAAGAGGAAATGAAGACGGTAATGAAGTAGTTATGAAATCACTACATGTCATAGATGTCTGTGAAATACTAATGGAAGAATCAGAGGATACCTGTCTTAATTCCTGGTGACCCTAAATAGCTAGGATGATTAACAATGAATAGACAAGTGTACTTCTCATTATTTGAAATTAGACTTCAGTGCCACTTGTCAATATATAAATTTTATAACTTTAGTTTTGGTATGCTTAAATTTGGTTTCCATCTTCTAAATTTATGAATGTGTTGTCTTCTTTGAAATATGTGCAAAACTTAATATAAAACAAAAGTATTGCAATTTCATTTGCTATGCTGCATGCTTAATTTAATGTGATGTTGTGCTATTTAAAACATACATATTGCCTCTTGATTTTTGCATAAATTTTTAATAGTCATGTTTCTGGGGTTTGACAAAATAACAAAGAGTTGAAATGACAGAATATTATCATATTATTGATTCATTATACAGAGAGAGAAAACTGGTTAGAGCATAATATAATCAATTCTGTGCAAAATTTTATGCCAGCTGACCTTTAATTAGTGTGAAGATATTCTATCTGTATTATGTTTGTTCATTTGTCTTTCTGGACAGTAGATGTTTGCTGTAAAGTTTAAAGGGTTTTCTTTTTGGTCCCAATCCCTGTGATATGACATGATTAATGAGATAAAATTCCCATTTGGAGTTTCCTACCAATCAATAAGCAGATGGGCAATAGTAGATGTCGAACAAGACATAAGGAGATGCTTAAGCTCTGGCTACTTTCATAGAGAGAAAAAAATTAGAGAAATCTTATTTAAAGCTATAGTCAACATTTGCTATACCTCTTTTTTACATCAGATATCCTTTCTCTTATTGAGTGTTTACATCTTAAGCATAAGTATTTTTGTTCCAAGTGGAGAGTATAGTATATATGTACTCACAACTGTTAAAATGAATAAGGCAAGCTATTAAATTTCTAGTGCTTCACTCTTTTTCTAAAGATCAGATACATGTTAATGTATAGCATAATATACATAATTATTTATTATATTCTTACATATAAAAATGAGTATTTGTAAGCTATAGCAGTTGATATTTCATCTACAATATACTTGCAAATTAGGTAAACATGCTGACATAGACTGTAACTTGCATGAACATATGTCATAGATATTAATCTTTTTCATAGTTTTATCAAAGCATAATAATAAATCTAGCTGAGACTGCTTTGGTTCAGTGGATAGAGCATTAGCCTGCTGACTGAAAGGTCGCAGGTTCAATTTTAGTCAGGGGTATGTACCTTGGTTGCTGGCACATCCCCAGTAAGGGGTGTGCAAGAGTCAACTGATCTATGTTTCTCTCTCATCGATGTTTCTAACTCTCTATTTCTCTCCTTTCCTCTCTGTAAAAAATCAATAAACTATATTTTTAAAAATAAATAAAATAAATAAATCTAGCCCTAGCTGGGTTGTTTCAGTGGATAGAGCATAGGCCTTCAGACTGAAGGGTCTCGGGTTCTATTCCAGTCAAGGACACATGCTGGGTCGCTGGCTCAATTCCCAGTAGAGGACATTCAGGAGGCAACTGATCAATGATTGTCTTTCATCGTTGATGTTTCTATCACTCTCTCCATCTCCCTTCCTCTCTGAAATCAATAAAAATATAATAAAAAAGAAATCCAAACTTTTTTTCAACTTCTTCAATATTAAATTATTGCATATTGTGCATATCTTGAAGAATATAGACTTATTTGCAAAGCTTTTTATCCTTACTTATTTTACCCCAGAGGCCATGTTCCACAAAATCTTTTTCTCTTCAATATTATTTAATAACTGACACATAAAAAGAAATAAAGGACTATTTTCTGAATTATGTCAGTAAAGATGACCGGTAATAAAAGCATGAAAAATGATCTTAGAGATTGGACAAATCATAGGTAATTTCAAAATGTCTTTATAATAGCCCAAGGGAGAGTAGCAAATTTTATTATGTTCTTTTATTTTAAATATCCATGTACATTGTGAACTCTTTCAAAAGTTTAAATTGAACAAATTATAGTGTTTCATAGATAAGAAGTAAAGGGGGATTCAAAGAAATTAAAGTAACTAGAATTTTCTAGTTATGATTATAATTTACATACAGTTTCTGCTCAGTACTATAGATATCGTAATTACTCGAAAAACAGACTGGCAGGTAGGGTAAGCCATAGAGTTCATTTGACAAAAAACTTTGAAGTTCAATGTGTCATCCTTGCGCCTCTCTGTCATTAGTATTTCCCAAGTGCCATACAAGAGTACAGTTATAGTTCTTTCAGTATAAAGACACCCAAGAAATTAGCTTTCATGTCATACAGACTTTCATATATAATATTTCTTGTGAGGAATGAGAAAATTATATTGTCTATCTTTATATGTATGCCCCGATGTCTACTTTTATAATAAAATAGAAATGAGTTGGATATATAGCATCTATACATTTTAAAAATACAAAGATAATGATAAATACATTACAGAAGGAAAAAATCTACTGGATTTATACTCCATCCTCCTGTTTTTGCATAGTTGATCACTGCTATATATTTTCTGGCTCCTTTATAGGCTTATTTGCAATGTCTCACAGAGAATGTTCTTCTATAATAGTGATATTCAACTGTTGGTCCTTATATACTACAATAGAGATTTTAATATGGCAAAGTTGTCTGTTCCTGATAGTTACCTTCTACTTTTTCCACATGACCTACTCCACACACATATAAACAGTATTCTTAGCAAATTTTTAAAAATAAAAATGACAAGTTTTATTTTGCCTTCTTTTCTCTCAGAATTATTGCCCCTTGTAGAATTAGAAAGAGGAGACATACAATTGTTATGCAATTTTGAATCTTTATTATCTAAGATGTTTCTAAAGGATATTTGTATTTTTGCTTAATAATTTATCTCCAAGTAAGACATAATACAGATAAATCAGATTTGTAATTCAACATTAAAGTTTATAGAGTAGACTTTACTTATTTGGAATGAATGATAAAACATACATGAATTTTGATATACATAGTTATAATTTTCTTCTGTAAAATTAAGCCATATATTATTTTACACACAAGATTGGTTTATTCAACATTGAAAAATTTATGTAAAACTGGTAAAAGTAATGATATGTCTATTATAAAATTTCTTATGATAACATTTCAAAGAGACATGCTAGAAACTAACACTGCATTTGTAACCAACATTGTATTTGCTTTGCTCAGAATAGAACTATTGCAGCATCACCCCAGGTTAGAAGTATACTTACATACTTTTAACCCATTCATTTTTGTTTTTTTATTTTTTATTAGAGGTCCAATGCACGAAATTCAGGGGATGTCCAACTGACAGCTTAGGCCCACTCCTCCCATTGGAGTTAGTCAGACATCCTTAGTGTTGTTGCTGAAGCAGGAAAGGCTCCCATACTGCAACTGTGCTCACCAGCTGTGAGCCCAGCTTCCGGCTGAACACTGCTCCCCCTGTGGGAGCGCATGGGCCACCAGGGGGCAGCTCCTTCATTGATCATCTGCCCCTGGTGGTCAGTTCCTATCATAGTGGCCAGTCGTTTTGCTCTTGTACTGAAACTGGCTCTCCAACATCCCCTGAGAAGTTCTGGATTGTGAGAGGATGCAGGCAAGGCCAAGAGACCCCACTGGTCCATGACCAGGACTGGGGAGGGCTGCAGGGTGTGTCTGGCCCATCTCTCTCAATTGCAATTGACTGGACACCAGCAGCAAGCTATCCTAGTTGGAGTGTCTGCTCCCTGGTGGTCAGTGCATGTGATAGTAAGCAGTTGAGTGGCCTTAGCATATCAGCATATTACGCTTCGATTGGTTGAATGGCTGACCGGGTGACCGGGCACTTAGCATATTAGGCTTTTATTATATAGGATGATGTAAACATATCATAACAGTCTGTGTGGTAAGGCCTAAGACATTCCCTCTCTTGAAGTCTTTCTGTGGGTTCCCAGGTGACTGAATTTCAACCAGTGATTCTCAACAGCCCCTCTGAGGAGACACTGCCAACAGATACCACACTGGCTTATCTGACTCTCAGATTTGTTTTGTTTTGTTCACTTGTACTTTTCTTACAGTGGAATCTGTGTCTGACTTGCTAGACTTGGACCATTTCACATTGACAAAAAAATCTGAGTCTCTAAGCCCCCAAGAAAGATGGCCTCTGCAAGGCCTCTTGGAAGATCTTACAAATGTCCATTGGGACCATGGAGAATAGTCCAGTTGTCTCCTTGGACAAACAGTTTGCAGGAGTCACACGTTTCCCAACATTTAGGATCTAGGCAACACTGTGACAGGGTCCAGGGTCCAGGGTCTAGCTGAGGCGCATAACAATTCCACCCGTTTAATTTTGTGTGTAGCCCTGTAACACCTGGGGATGGAATGCAAATTTCACAGCCGGTTTTCCTGCCTTCACACATTGTGAGATCTGTAAGTTCAGACAATGGTCTTAGGCCTCCCTGAAGCCTGGGGTTCACCCTCCAGGGGACATATACCCTCAGGAGTCTCCGAAATGCACAGAGTGCTCACATCTAAGGGCTCCACTCTCTGTGGGCTCCCTGGCACTGGGCACACCCTGAAGATATATTTTAAGGGGTGACATTTAATGGTTCACAAACCATATCATAAAAATGATGGCTGGGTCCTCCTTCTTGTGAAAACATCTCCCTCTTATTCTCCTCTCACAGCCTGAAGGGTTTGGAGGTGCAGCTGTGATGATGAGCTGAGCAGTGAGAGTGTTAAAGCCCCTCAGAGCCCGTGCCAGGCCAGCAGGGTGGAGAGCAGCCACTGTGTAACAGCCCCCAGCAGCAGTCATTTCAGGGGCTCCACTGGGTGACTCCGCAGCGTGCATCAATGGTCTCTCAATCGGAGTCAGTCCCAACTTTCCCAATAAGTCTCCAAACAAAATTAATTTAATGGCTTTAATTAGCCTTAATGGACTATTCCTATTAGCATCTGCTCCTTTTGTGAGGTTGTTGAGGAAATACTTAGAGAGGAACAAACCAACACGTCAATGAGGGAAACTATTGGTCCAAAATCTTTTGAAATTAATTGCCTGTGTGCTATGTACTCACATCTCCTTCCATATGTATGCAGTGTGCACACTTCATCTGGAGCAGAGCAGGTGTCCTGGAGGAATCACATAGAGAGCAGTAGCAGCTGGTTCATTGGTGCTTGTCCTGTCCTCTGGAGATTGTACCTGCAGGACTACTACGGATCAACCAAAGGACTTGTGCATGCATATATGCATAACCAATGTTCATAGACACTAGGGAGGTGAGGGTATGAGCAGGCCGTTGGAGGGATGGGGAGATAAGGACACCTATGTAATACTTTAATCAATAAATAAAAAATAAAAAATAAGGTTAGGTATTACATAAAAGAGAATATCTTGTTTTAAAAAACAAAGGTTAAATAGTTAAAATAATGATATTTTTGATTAACACATAATTCACTAAAAACATTTTATGCCTGAGGCATGATATTTCTAGAATAACATTAAATATTCAAAGTCACTACATAAATAACCTTGCACGTGAAATGAATATAAAGTAATGCTGAATGTACACTGCAATTGATAAAATACAAAACAGTAACCTTTCTTAAATTTTTAAGAGAAAGAAGCTCATACTTATATATGCCTGGGTCAATATTTCTATTTTTGTGCTGGGCTTTAAATTAGTCTAAGAAAGTATTCAAGTGTCAAATGTAATACAGCAAGCTGCAAGCACATAGTTGTCCACTTCAATTTGTTAATAAGTTACTATTAAATATATAGATATTTATAGAAAATGAAACTTTAAATGTGAATGGAAATCATAAAATAAAAACATGTGCCAGCAACAAATATGGTTATATAATTATTTAGGTGTTCCAAAGAAGATATCAACATTTTATAAAAAATTACTTTTTATTTAAAAATCATTATTTAAATTAAAGGCAAGAACATCAGACAGTTCAATTCACTGAGGACAATGTAGCATTCTTATCTATGTTAAATTCAAAATTATATTCCCTTTTAAAAGTTGCTATGTATAAGACATATTTTCAAAGAAACAAACTTAAAATGAGTTACTTGTTCCAAGAAAAAAATTTATGAAAGTCCACATGAATTTTATTAGACTCAAAGTGCTGAGAAAATAGAAATTAAAATTCACTTAATATCCAATCAAAGGATGAATATGTTGATTGTTCTACCTATTAAAAAATACAACAGCTTGAGTCTGAAATGTCATAGTGGACGAATTGAGTCAGTAAGAGGAGTTCTAGCCATAAACCCTATTAAATTATTAGATATGACTAGAGGCCTGGTGCACAAAATCTGTGCACAGGTTCCATCCCTAGGCCTGGCAGTGATTGAAGCACAAGCATCTGGTGTGTAAGTGCAGGTCCCAGCTGACTCCTGGGTTCCAGGCAGCACCTTGGCTTCTGGGGCCCCATGCACCCCCCTCCACTTAAGTCATGGCACCCAAGTCCCCATACCAAGATGTGGTGACTGTGGCTGGATACTGTAGGCTGGGGCACAGCATGGTCCTCTGGGCCACCCAGTGGTGCCAAATGGAAGCTGGGTAGGCAGCATTCTCTCTCCTGGCTGGCCTCGTAGACCAGCTTCTGCATGAACCTACAGGGAGCCAAACCAGCTCCTGTGGTCCCAACAGCTGCAGCCCAGCTCATCCAGAAGAGGCCACGTGGATGCGGGGCAGGCTCCTCATGGGCTCCCAGAACCTGAGCACAGGGACTTCATGTGAGCCCTGGATTCCCAGGGAAGGGTAGAAGGTAGAGTGAGAGTTAGCTCAACAGACACCCCACATTCTCACCACACCTCTGTCCCTATCACCCCTGGCCCCAGGTAGCCAGAAAGAGGTCATAGCCCCTGGACTGGCACCATGTGAGGTTGGTCGCTGCCAGCCACCCACAATTCCTCCTCCCATCTGCAGGGTGATCAATCGGGGCCAGGACTCCTGCCCAGCTCCCTCAACATCTGGGAGCCAGGTGGCAGCCCTGCCCCTGCCACTGCCACTGGTCACCATCTACAGGGCTATCGGCAGGGCAATTGGTTCTCTGCTTGCACCCACCTTGGCCTGGCCCTGCCCACTCACCTGATCCACCATCCCACTCTGTTCTCACTCTTGTCAGGGCCCATCGGGGCTGGCAATGCCTCCATTGCCACCCACTGCCAGCTCCATGTTTCTAATGCCTGCCATGTTCTGTGCCACCCCCTGGTGGTCAGCACACATCATAGCAAGGGTAGGACTCCTGATCTCCCAGTCGAACTAGGGGTAGAATGACTGCCCAAGGGGACAATTTGCATATTAGGCTTTTATTATATAGGATTAAGCATGCCTCAGAATTGTTAGGAGTTGGACATATCACCAAATTGTTTATGAAGAAAGCATTTTCTTGGTACCTAGGGTGTAATTAATAGGGGGGAAAGAACACCATTGAGAATTTCCACAAAATCACTGTTTCTAATGGTTCTCTGACTTTTAGTCTATATTTTTGGAAACTCTCAAAATTAAAAAAACACAAAATCATTAATTGGAGTAGGCTTTCACTGATGAAATAGTGATTTCTAGTCTATATAGGAAAAAAGCATAATTACATAGATGATATAATTATATATTTATATAGATAAAAGCATAATATGCAAATTAACCAAATGGCAGAATGACCAGTCTTTATGACTTGCACTGACCACCATGGGGCAGACACTCAATGCATGAGCTATTCCCTGGTGGTCAGTGCACTTCCACAGGGGGAGTTTGACACCCCAAAGCATCTTGATCAGGGACTAACTCACAACCTAGGTATGAGCCCTGACCAGGAATCAAACCTACAACCTTTTTGATGTGCAGGAGAATGATCCAATAAACTGAGCTACCTGGCCGGGCCTCAGGTGGTTCTGCCTTGATCTTGGGTAGTTTTCTCACCCACATGCACTGGTTATTAATCAACAGAATCCTTAACAGGGTATCTGCAGACATTTAGATTTATCTGTCTATGCATATATCTCATTTTAATACTTGGTTCTGGGAAATCCAGTCACCTTGACTTACACAGACTCTCCTAGTTCCTTACCTTCATCTCAGAGAGACTACAAGTGTTAGTCTGTTTTTTCTGAGAGGGCAGGGCAGGGCGAGGCGAACTCCTGACTAGAACCCTGACTCCACTGTGGGGCAGGTCGGAGCTATCCTCCATTTTGTGTAACTGGACCCTAGCCCTCAGCCAACCAACAGTGTCAGCCAAAGCAGTGACATCACCACCAGTATAAAACCCCTGGACTTGTGGAAGTTCATGCTCTTGTCTGCCTTGCTGTTGGCATGAGTGGGACAGAGCCCATGTTAACATGGAAGAGGCTCTCTTGTTAATTGCATCAGACTTGGCTCCCTACTGGTCCTTGAGGATCACGGAATCTCAGTACAACATTTCTTCCCTGTCTAGTGCACAGATACTTTATCCAAACAGTAGTCCTGGACTTACATGATGGTATTTTGTCTAGTTTTGTAATGCTTACATATAGAAAATTTACCCTGTGACTCCATCTTGCAAGAAGCAAACTCCTATGAATTTTAATAAATTGCCTTCCATTTATTTAAGAAAATGAGTAACCAAAAGATAGATATAGAGACAGTATATCAACAAGTAGACTGTCAAATTACAGCGGGGAGGGGAGGAAGATCTGGGGGAGATAATAGATCAACCGAAGGACTTTTATACATGCATATAAGTACAACCAATCGACACAAAACTCTGGGGAGGGAGGGAATGTGTGGGAGGGAAGGAGGGGGGCAAAAAAAAAATAATAAAAAATAAATAAATAAATAAAATTTAAAAAAAGAAATAAAACAGTATTATCTGGGAAAAAAAGAAAAAGAAAATGAGTAACAAAACTAATAATTGGTACCCCAGATAAGGAGTATAGAACTTGTAATAATCTACCTGAAGATGGTAAAACAGTGAGATAAATAAAGATATAGATTACTAAAGCAAAATTGATTAAAACTTGAAAGAATATATATACACTCTTATGTTCATTGCAATGTTATTACAAAACTCAAGATTTGGAAGCAACCCACTTGCCCATCAGTAAGTAAGTGTCTATAAAATTTGTGTACATTTGCACAATGTGATACTATGTAGCTGTAAAAAAGAAGGAATTCTTACCTTTTGAGATAGAATGGATGGACCTAGAGAGTATTATGATAAGTTAATAAGCCAGTCAGAAAAAGAAAAAAGTATCACATGATCTCACTCATATGTGGAATATAATGAACAAAATAAACAAAATAGAAACAGATTCATGGATACAGAAAACAGACTGACAAATGTCAGAGAGGAGGGGGATTGTGGGGCTGAGTGAAAAATGTGAAGGAATTAAGCAAAAAAAGAAAAAATCCTCATAGACACAGGCGACAGTATTGTGATTACAAGAGGGAAAAGAGGGATGAGGGGGGTAAAAGAGGGTAAAGGGAAATAGTGATAAAAGAGTTGACATATTATGGTGAACACACAATACAATATACATATGATGTATTATAAATTTGTACCAATATAACTTCCTTAACTAATCTCACCCCATTACAATGGATTACTTAAAAAAAAAAAAAACACAAAACTAATTATAAACTTTTCAAAATGTCCCCTATATTTCATTGATCTGAAATATCTCACTGAGTTAATAATATTTCACTTGTCATGCACTAATAATTGTCAAAAGTTAATAGAAGAATAGATATTTTCAAAGGTAGATGCTACTATCACAATATTGATTACCTGACTATAAGGGCTGTAGAATAGCCTCAGTCAATATTGTCAAGTAGATATTGCTGGGAAAGTACAAAAGACAATTTGCTCTCTATGTTTTTATTTAGGTGATATTACAGCATTTTGTTTTGAACTCTGAACATATATCCGTTACACAGCAGGCTGCTATACTCAGGAGTCCATCATGTAAAATTATGTGTAAAATATACTAAAATCATTGATTATTTTTAGGACACCCTGTGCCATTCACATAAGCCTTTTTGAATAGAGAGCAAACACAGTCTCCTTTTAACCAGAAATGATATTCTAAAATTCTATTATTTAGACACAGATTCTTCCAATATGCCATTTTTATAACTAGTTTTTGGCCAAACTAAATTAAAAACTTTTCCAGACAAATCTGACATTTAATACTACTGTGAATATATAATGTAAAATGCCATCATGTTTTAAAACATCAGGATAGCTTCCAGTGCAACAATTAGCTGGTAACATATGCCACTGATGCTTAGTCCCTTAAACATTAATGTAACATTTCTGCTTCTGTCACAATAAGGCAGCCATCTGTGTTTAAACCTGCTGGGAAAGTGCGGTTATGTTTACAGAGGAGAAGAGACAAAGAAAAGAAAATAGGCAGGAAATTCAGGTTTATAGAGGTGGCATGTAAAGTCAAATTTTCACTTTATGTATTTATTTATTATTTAATTTACTGTGGTGACATGGGTTAATAAAGTGATATAGTTTTCAGGTGTACAATTCTATAGCACATCATCTGTATATTGTATTGTGTGTTCACCAGTATCATATGATTCCACCTATATTTGGACAATATAAACTAACAAAATAGAAATAGACTCAGAAATACAAAGAACAGCTTGACAGTTTTCAGAAGGGGTGGGTGGGTGAAAAAGGTGAAAAAATTAAGCAAAAGGAAAAAAAAAAGATCCTCATAGACAGACAACAG
Source organism: Pipistrellus hanaki (assembly GCF_964339955.1). NCBI lineage: Eukaryota > Metazoa > Chordata > Mammalia > Chiroptera > Vespertilionidae > Pipistrellus > Pipistrellus hanaki. Next base: position 80,303,629 of record NC_140524.1, read on the forward strand.
TATGGTGATTACCAGAGGGAAAGGGGGTGTTGAGGGTAGAGGAGGACAAATGGGGGATAAACAGTGATGGGAGGAGCCTTGACTTGAGGTGGTTAATATACAATAAAGTTAAAATATTTTAAAAACAATTACAGAGAGAAACCAAGATGGCAGCAAAGGTAAACAACAAATCTGCTGCCTCGCACAACAATTTCAAAACTACAACTAAAAGATAAAACATCTATTACCCAGAACCACAGGAAAGCTGGCTGAATGGAAGTCTTACAACTAGAAGGAAAGAGAAAGGAGCACAAGTGCTGAAAAGCTGAAAAGCTGAGGTACGGAGGCACGTGAATTGGGCTGGTGGTGGTCTATTGTACCATCCTTGCATCCCTGAGATAAATCCTAGTTGGTCATTCATGCTGGTGGTGGTCTATTGTACCATCCTTGCATCACTGAGATAAATCCTAGTTGGTCATTCATACAGCATGAATGACCAACTAGGATTCTGATGTACTGCTGATCCAAATTGCTAGAATTTTGTTGAGGATTTTGGCATCTATGTTCATGAGGGATATTGGCCTATAATTCTCTTTCATTATGTTGCATCTATCTGGTTTTTGTATTAGGGTGATGCTGGCTTTATAGAAGGAGCATGGAAGTGTTCCTTCCTCTTGAATTTTTTGGAATAGTGTGAGGATGATAGGTTTTAGTTCTTCCTTGAATGTTTGGTAAAACTTCCCTGTGAAGCCGTCTGGCCATGGGCTTTTGTTTGCTGAAAGCTTTTTGATGACTGCTTCATGTCCTTCCATAGTTATCAGCCTATTGAGATTTTTAGAGTCTTCCTGATTGAGTTTTGGAAGGTTATATGTTTCTAGGACTATGTCCATTTCGTCCATGTTGTTCAGTTTGTTGGTATAAAGTTGTTCATAGTATTTTTTAACACTCCTTTGTCTTTTTGTGGGGTCTGTTGATATTTCACCTCTTTCATTTCTGATTTTATTTGGGTCCTCTCTCTTTGCTAATTGGTGAGCCTGGCTAGAGGTTCATCAATCTTGTTGAACCTTGGTTTTATTGATCTTTTGTTTTGTTTCTTTGGTCTCTATGTCATTTATCTCCACTCTGATCTTTATTATTTCCTTCCTTCTGCTTACACTGGTATTTTCTTGTTGCTCTCTTTCTAACTCTTTGAGTTGTAGGTTTAGGTAATTTATTTCCATTGTTTCTTGTTTTTTGCAGTAGGCTTGTAGAGCTATGAATTTCCCTCTCAAAACTGTTTTCACTGTGTCCCATAGATTTTGGATTGTTGTGTTTTCATTGTCATTTGTTGCCATGTTATTTTTTATTTCTTCCTTGATCTCTCTGGTAACCCAGTCATTGTTTAATAGCATGCTGTTTTTTCTCTATGTGTTAGATTTTTAAAATTGTTTTATTGTAGTTGATTTCCAGTTTTATGACACTGTGATCTGAGATGATACTTGGTATAATTTCTATCTTCTTGAATTTGGTTTAATTTCTTTAGATGTTTTTGGTCTATTCAGATTTTTTGTCCTCCCTGATTCAGTTTTGGAAGATTGTATGTTTCTGTGAATTTTTCTAGGTTGTCCATTTTAAAAAATATATATTTTATTGATTTTGTACAGAGAGGAAAGGAGAGAGATAGGGTTAGAAACATTGATGAGAGTCATCGATCAGTTGCCTCTTGCACACCCCCTACTGGGGATATGCCCGCAACCAAGGTACATGCCCTTGACCAGAATCGAACCCGGGACCTTTCAGTCCCCAAGACGACGCTCTATCCATTGAGCCAAACCGGTTTTGGTCATTTTTTTTTTTTGGGGGGGGGGGGCATACAATCCTTTGTATTTCTGTTATACTACAATAATTGTTACTTCACTTCTTTCATTTCTGATTTTATTTATTCATGTCCTCTATCTCTTTTAATAGATGGGTCTGTTAGGGGTTTCTTTAATCTTGTTCATCATTACTAAGAACAAACTCTTGGTTTCATTGATATTTTCCATTTTTAAAATTTATTTTCTACTTTGTTTAATACCTAGGTCATTTATTTCCTCATTGATCTTTATTATTTCATTCCTTTTACTTTCTATAGGCTTTGTGTGTTCTTTTATCTTTCTTTTAGGTTTAGAGTTGAATTGTTTAATTAAGGCAGATAGCTCCTGTGGGAAGGATGATGGGTGGGGATAAAGCAATTGTGTAAAAAAGAATGAAAACTTAAAGACAAAGAATTCATTACCATGAAAAACAGTGTGGCGATTGCTGTGGAGAGGTAATGGATGTAGGTTGGAAGAGATGATATGAGAGGATGAATGGTGATGCATAAAAATTAAAAAAAATATATTTTTTCTTGCTTCTTGAGGTAGGCCTATACTGTTATGAACTTCTCTTTCAAAACTGTATTTTTCTGTTTCATAGATTTGGGGGTTTTGTGGGTTCATTTTCATTGGTTTTCAGGTAATTTTTGTTCTGATCTCATTGTTAACCCATTCATTGTTTAATAACATGTTATTTAACCTTCATGTGTTAGAATGCTTTTCACATTTTTATTGTAATTGATTTCTAGTTTTATATCATTGTGTTCAGAGAAGATGTTTTCCATGATTTCCATCTTCTTATTTTTAAATCTAATTTTTATTGACCAGAGAGGAAGAGAAAGGGAGAGATATAAACATCAATATTGAGAGGGAATCATTTATCATCTGCCTCCTGCATGCTCCCTACTAGGGATAAAACCCACAACCCAGGCATGTGTCCTGACCAGTAATCAAACTGTGACCTCCTGATTCATAGATTGATACTCAACCACTGATCCTCATTGGCTAGGCTGATTTCTATCTTTTTGAATTTATTTAAACTTATTTTGTGTCCTAACATCTGTTCTACATGTGAGAATGGTCCATGTGCACTTGACAAAAATGCATATTCTGCTTCTTTGGGATCAAAAGTTCTATAAATATCAATTAAATCAATTTGATCCAATGTGCTATTTTAGGAAAATATTGCTTTGTTGATTTTTTGTCTGATAGGTCTATCCATTGATGTCAGTTGGGTGTTAAACCCCCTTACTATGGCTGTATTGCCATCATATCTCCATTAATATATACTGAGGCTTACTTTATACATATTTAGATGCTACCATGTTAGGTGTGTTTATATTTGTCAGGATTATATCATGTGGTTTTTCCCCCCCAATTCCTTTAGTAATAGATAGTGCTGTTCTTTGTCTATTTTATGACCTTTGCTTTGAAGTCTACTTTGTCAAATGTAAGTATTGCTACCTCAGCTTTTGTTTTTGTTTTGCTTTTTTGTTGTTTGTTTTTCCTTTGCATGGAACATTATTATCCATCCCTTCACTTTTAGTCTCTGAACATCTTTTATTATGAGTTGGGTCTCTTTTAGATAGCGTATATATAAATGTTTTCTTATTTATTCAGCTACCTTATGTCTTTTGGAGTATTTAATCCATTTATATGTAACTTATTATTGATAGGTACTTATTTATTACTATTTCTTCTCTTTACTGTATATTATTCTCTCTCTCTCTCTCTCTCTCTCTCTCTCTCTCTCTCTCTCTCTCTTTCTCTCTCTCTCTCTTTCTCTCTCTTTCATTTTCTTAAAGCAGGCCCTTTCAAATGTCTTGAAATGTGGTTTCATGATAATAAACTCCCATGGAAATCCTATTTTGCTTGAAGTGTTTCAACTGAGAAGTCAGCCAGCAGACTTATGGGAGCTCCCTATAGGAAACTAACTCTCTTGTTTTCTACTTCTAAGATTCTCTTTTTATTTTTTACCTTTGCATTTTAATTACAATGTGTGTTTGTGTGAGACTCTTTGTATGCATTTTGATGGAGAATTTTTTTTGAACTTCTGTGACTTTCTCTTTCACCAGGTTAGGAGAATTTTCAGCCATTATTTCTTCAAACAGGTTCTTGGTTCCTTGTTCAATCTCTTTTCAAAGGTCAGTTATACCTGAAGATAATTTTCCATTGATTTTTAGAAAGAGTGGAAGGGAGAGGGAAAGACAGATAAAATATTGATGTGAGAGAAACACATTGATTGGTTCCCTTCTGCATGCACCCTGACTAGGGCCTGGGGCAGGGAAGAACCTGAAACAAAGGTACTTGCCCTTAACAAGAATTGAACCTTGGATTTTATGGTCCATAGGCTGATGTAAGTATTGCTATCTCAGCTTTTGTTTTGTTTTGTTTTTGTTTTTCATTTGCATGGAACATTATTTTCCATCCTTTCACTTTTAATCTGTGAGTATCTTTTATTCTGAGTTGGGTCTCTTTTATACAACATATCCAATATAATAAATATTAAGTGTCTGATTGTCCAGTCGTCTGTTCAACCAGTCAAAGCATAATATGCTAAGGCTGCTTAAGCACTCACTATGATGTGCTCTGACCACAAGGAGGCAGATGCTCCAACTGTTGGTTAGCTTGCTGCTGGGGTCTGACTGAAAGGAACTGAGCAAGATGGGCTCGACACACCCTGGAGTGCTCCTATGGTCCCTCCCCAGCTGGCCAACTTCCCAGTTCCTCCCAGGCCCCAATCATATACCCGTGGGGACCCTTGATATGGCCTGTGCCCTCTTGCAATCTAGGATCCCTCAGGGAATGTCAGAGAGCCAGTTTCAGCACAATCCTGCAGACCAGGCTAAGGGACCCCACTGGTGCACAAATTCATGCACAAGGCCTCTAGTATATATGCCATGTTTTCTTATCTATTCTTATCTGTTACACCTATGATGTGGATGTTGTTGATCTTTTTGCAAAGGTCCCTTACACTTTCCTATTTTTTTTTTTTGTGTGTGTGTGTGTTTTCTTTTCTTTTTGATGCTCTGGTTGGGTTCTTACTGTTATCTTGTCTTTAAATCACTGATGCAATTTTCTCTTCATTTAACTTGTACTTTATTCATTCTACTGTATTCTTCTATTCATATATTGTTCTGTTTTTTTTTATTTTTGAGTCATTATTTTTTATGGTTTCTATGTACTTTTATTTTTAAAATATATTTTATTGATTTTTTACAGAGAGGAAGGGAGAGGTATAGAAAGCTAGAAACATCAATGAGAGAGAAACATCAACCAGTGGCCTCCTGCACACTCCCACCGGGGATGTGCCCGCAATCAATGTACATGCCCTTGACTGGAATTGAACCTAGTACCCTTCAGTCCACAGGCCGACGCTCTATCCACTGAGCCAAACCGGTTTCAGCTTTTATTTTCTTTTAATGCTTACTATTTATGCTTAAGTTATCACTGAGATCATCCATTTTTGCCCTAAGGTCCTTGAGCATTTTTATAAGCAATGTTTTAAATTCTGCATCTTGTATCTTGATTGCTTCCACTTTATTAATTTATTTCTGGGGGTTTCTCTTGTTTTCATTTGGGACACAGTTCTTTGTCTGCCTAGTTTGTCTCTGTATATTAGGTAGATCTTCTATGACTCCCAAACTTTTTATGATGGTTTAATGATGTATGTTTATTCTTGGGCTTAGGGGCCCACTCTTCCAGATCATCTGAGCTTGGTGCTCCAGGAATGTTTATTGTGAGTTATTTGCACCCTCCTGTTGTAGTTAGGGGTAGTTCTATAAATGTTCTGTGATTTCCTAAGGTCTGACTCTGCCTTGAATGCTGTTGGCTTTTTTGTGTGTGGTATTAACTTTTCAGGCTGGCTGACTATAAGAATAAACTTTGATAAATGTGTATGAGTTGCTGTACAGGGGCTGACATTTGAGGCAGAGTTTGTTTTGAATACCAGGGTCTTTTGCCAGCTGGAACCCCTTTTGGGTGTGCCATATGTATGGCTACTTGTGTCAAGCTCTAGTGTGGTCTAAAGTCTACCACTGGTATTGTTGGAACTGAGTCCAATTAGGTGGGGTTCAGGTACATTTCAATATGGAATGTGCGGCCCTAGTCTGTTTTGCTCAGTGGATAGAGCATCAGCCTGTGGACTATAGTCCTGGGTTTGATTACAGTCAAGAGCATGTACCTTGGTTGTAGGTTCCTCCCCAGCCTGGGACCTGGTCTAGGGTGCATACAGAAGGAAACCAAACAATGCATTTCTCTCACATCACTATTTCTATCTTTCTTCGTTTCATTCTCTCAGAAATTAATGGAAAAATATCCTCAGGTGTAACTGATCGTTTGGCTACTTGTCTGGAGCTGCCATGCTATTTACTGTTTGTGGCTGCATCTACTGGGCATGGGTGTGAGTGAGAGTTGTCATTCTGTGTACAAGGGTCGGCTCCCTCCAGCTTAAGTTGGGGGTAGATCTATAAAAGTTCTGTGGCTTCCTATGTTTTACCTCTGCCTGTCAACTACTCCACCTCCCCTATAAGCCACCTTTTCTTCCTCAAGAGTCTTCTGAAGAAAGACTGTAGAGAGGACCCAGACTGGCCACAATGCATAGATCCATCAAAGACAGGTCACAAGCTTAGTATTGTGATTTACTAGGGCTCAGAATAAATGGTGATAGTGACTTTAGTACTTGGGGGTCACATAGTCAGGCACTCAGTCCCATCGTTCAATTCCTGCTTGAGATGAGAATTTAATTATTTGAGTTTCATATACTTTTTCTTTTAAGCTCTGCATAGATGTCAAAAGCAGGCATTCTAATCTATACTCCTTGATTTTTCATGTTCTCTATAGTACTCTGTGGCACTGGAATAGTCTTTCACTCAATGAACACTTTATTCCAGTTGAATATGGATGATAGCTGCAATATCACTATATACTATAGTTTTCCATATTTTATACCTGCATACAGAATGGTGTTTTTACAATATTTATCTATCCTGTAATCAGTCATTCATGCCTCAGTTGACCATTTCCTCTGAGTGTCTGTTGCCTATAAACAACTTTTGGTACCTTCATATTTACAAGTCATATGTTTTCTTTTAGACCACAAAAATAAAATATGGCTCACTTAATTTAAGCAGAAAACTGATTAAATAGCAGAATAAATGAGATGTCACATAATCTTTGGGAGATTAGAGAACTAAGTTTAGAAAATCACCACACACAAAAAATGAGGCAAGATTCAAGAAACAAAATTATGTTGGTGTTGTTAGCACAATGCTACTATTGTTAGATGCTGATGCTCTGGATGTACAAACTCACTGCCAATTAAATCTTAAGTTTAGTTATGCCACAGAGAGTATTTTATCAATTGATCCTGACTTGGCATCACTACCTGAAAACTATACACCCCATATGGCAATATCTAGTAATTAGCTGAGCCTAGAAAATATGACCATATGCTAGTCAAAAGTGATTAGGTAACCCAGCTTCTATCTTGAGAAGTAGGACCTGCCTTAAACTAAGTTCCACATAATAGGTTGGTCCCCAAATTTAAAAGTAGGTTTGAGTCCTGGATTTCCAAAAAATAAAATTATAATAAATGTCCATCCCAAGCAATCTAAGCCAATCAATTACATTAAAATGAATATTAATTAGTTAAGTGAATAAGAATATTTTTGTATATTCAAACATCAATTTTTTTCAGTTGAACTTAATAAAAAATTTTTGTACTTTTTCAAATAATTTTACAATGAAAAGAATGTTTCTTAACCTAAGGTCAAGAGAAATATTATTCTTATTAATATAAAATATAGTTAGTTCAGTTGGTTAGTGTCATTAAATTGCTTATTTAAGAACTAGAGGCCCAGCGTACAAATTTTATTCACAGCGGGGGCGTCCTCTCAGCCCAGCCTGCACCCTCTCCAATCTGGGATCCTGCAAATGGGGCTTAAACCAGCAGTTGGAATCCCTCTCACAATCCTGGGCTGCTGGCTCCTAATCATTCACCTGCCTGCCTGACTGGTCACCCCAAACTGCCCCCTATGCTGGCCTAATCACCCCTTAATGCTCCCCACCCCCTGCTGGCCTGGCTGCCCCCAACCGTCCCCCCTCTGCTGTCTTTGTTGCCCCTAACTGCCTTCCCCTGCCAGCCTGATTGTCCCCAACTGCGCCCCTGCTGGCTTTGTTACTCCTAACTGCATCCCTCCTGCCAGCCTGGTCACCACTTACTGCCCCCCTTCTGGCCTGGTCACCCTCAATTGCCCCTATTGCTGGCCTGATCATTCCTCATAGCCCCCCCTCCCCTCACCAGCCTTATCACCCCACACAGCCTGCTTATTCAGTCATTGGTTGTCCCTCACTAACCCATTGCAGACCTGGTCATAGGCAGCCCTCTTGTGAGGGTGTGAGGTTAATTTGCATATTACCTCTTTATCATATAGGATTAACTTAATTATAATATTCAATGAAATCAATGCATGCATGCATATAATAAGTATATCATTAAACTTACTGAATTTTTCATAGTGTCTGGAAACCAATAGCAGAGGGGAATGACAGATATATCTTATGATGACTATGGCTGACAGTGAAACATCCTCTGCTTATTTCCAGAAATACTACAGAAAGGTGGTGCAAGAAATTCATCTAGAGCTGTAAATGGACAGATAGAAACAGTAATATTACATTAATGGTTTTATAATTACTATACTTTTCCCTTTAAGTGGTAGTGTGTTGATGGTGTGTGTGTGTGTGTGTGTGTGTGTGTGTGTGTGTGTGTGTTCATGAGCAGTCACATGTAACATGGGTAGCAGGGAAATATATTTACATATAAAAATCATATAGGTGTGAAAATGCCAATTCTTATAAATGTCATTAGATTTTATTGAGATTTTGTCTTTTTTGGAGAAAAACAAAATTTTCAAGCTTTTTTGCTAAATTTATCTCTAAAACTGATAAACTAAGGCCTATATCTCATATTAAAACCCAAAATATTATGTTATTTATATAAGGAAATTGGAAATTATGGTGTTAATTTGGATAATTTAGAGTAAGAATATTCTTAGAGACCCTGAATAGTTTTTACTTTATGTGGGTACAGTTCCAAGTCACAAGATTCATAGGCCCTTCCTCTTACATTTCTATTGAGTAGCCCTGACCTGATTGGCTTATATTTTTTTTTTTAAGTATAAAATATTTTTGAAGACATTAAAACAAGAGAAGTACCTTCATAGTTATAAAACAACACAATAGACTATTATGGCTAAGTCATTAAATGTATTGAAGGAAAACATTGACACACTGTAAAAAGTTTAAATTAAATTACAGGTGAAACTGCTTATTGATAGGAAATTGTGGTTCCTGTCATAAAAAGAGCTCATTTCTGTAGGACAAATTTTTCAAATGACAGTTACATTTAAGTAAATGCATTATTTCTAGAAATAAAGTATATACAATATAGAAAATAACATCAATTATTTAAACTATAAACATATTTGCTCATGGTTTCATATACTGTAATTCTATTGCCTTTACTTTTTTAAAAAATATATTTTATTGATTTTCCACAGAGAGGAAGGGAAAAGGATAGAGAGCTAGAAACGTCGATGAGAGAGAAACATCAACCAGCTGCCTCCTGCACATCCCCCACTGGGGATGTGCCCGCAACCAAAGTACATGCCCTTGACTGGAATCAAACCTGGGACCTTTCAGTCTGCAGACCGATGCTCTATCCACTAAGCCAAACCAGTTTCAACTGCCTTTACTTTTTGAACTTATATGTACTATATCATTTCTAAAATAGAAATCTTTTAAATATAACTCTAATTGTATTTAAATTTTAACTATCAGAAGTAACATCTACTCAAACAATGACAGAATATGGAATCATTCAACTTATGAATATATATTTCATTAGTTTAAAAATACTAATTGATATCTATTTTAATATTGCCATGTATCATTTTCCTATTATCACCATGGGATAATGCTTCATATTAAACTATAGATTAAGGATACTTTATTATACCAAAAAAATAAAATTTTAGAATTGTGTGTTCCACTTACTATAATATGCAATATTATATCTAGGAAATGTTTAAAATAGCAGAAGTCTTACTGCCCTTTTCCTCCCACCAGAATCCAGGGAGTATGCAGCTTCTTCTATGCATGAAGTAGTAACTTGACCTCTGAAATTTACTCTGTTTATAATTTTTAGGTAATATTTTATAATTAATTAAAATAAAATCAAAATTTAGGGAAATGATGTTTATGAATTCCAATGTATTGTCTAATATTGACAAATAGTTATTATTCAGTCTCTGCTTGAACATATTCATCTACAAAAGCTAGTCATCTATTTGTTTTGGAATAGAGGAAATATTGACCTTCTTATAAATTATTTTCCTGGTTTTACTTGTAGGAAAATATATTTTGTCTCTCATCAATATGATACCTAACAATATATTTGAAGAAAAATTTCTGCCCTGAGAAAATTATCCCAGTTTATTTCATTGTTCCTATATAACATGGTTTCCAGATCTCTCAGAATTCTAATTATCTTTTTCTAGATATTCTCTAAAGTAGCAACGTCTACATTAAAATGTTGAGTGTAGAACTATATGCAATTCTACAGATATCATTTTGATGGAAAAACAAATTGACATCTGTATCCTCAAAGGTATCATTTGGAATTAGTCTGAAGCAAAAGTTAAAATTTTAGTGGACATATATTACTGTTGGAGGTAGCACATTTTACTAATCTGCCATCACATATTATTAAAGAAGCAAAAATGCACCAAAGGTCTACTTTACTAAATAATAATGACAATAATAATAAATTAATAAAAACAGAATTATTGATTGTTATATGCTGACTAGAGATCCCGTGCATGAAATTCATGCATTGGTAGGATCTCTAGGCCTGACCAACAATCAGGACCAATCTGCAGGGCAATTGGCAGGATGATCAGGAGGCCCATGCTGGCACCTGCCTTGGCTGGCCTGCCACCTCACGCTCCTTGGCCTTACCTCCTGCCACCATCACCAGTAGCCTCCCTCTGAGGGGCAAATGGCAGGGCAATCAGGGGACCTCTGCTGGCACCTGTCTTGGCTGTCCTGTGCCTATGGGCTTGGGGCAGCTCCTATATTGAGTTCCTGCCCCATGGTAGTCAGTAAAACCAGTCATTTTTCTGGTTGTTCTGCTATTCAGCCAATTTGCATATTAGGTTTTTATTATATAGGACTAGAGGCCCGGTGCATGAAGTTCATGCATGAGGGGTGTCCCTCAGCCCAACCTTCATCATTTTCAGTCTGGAACTTCTCAGGGGATGTCTGACTGCCTCTCATAATCTGGGACCACTAGCTCCTAATCACTTGCCTGCCTGCTTGCCTACCTGATTGCCCCCAACTGTTCCCCTGCTGGCCTGATCACCCCTGACCCCTCTGCCTCACCCCACACCTGGGACCCAACTTTCCCTTTTCTGGCAAGTTGCAGGAACCCAGGACCTGGGCTACCCTCCCTATGGCCAGCCACAGGCACCCAGGAACTGAACCGGCTTCACCTACAGGGATTGGGCCTACACCGGCAGTCAGACATCCATATCACAATCTGAGACCTCTGGCTCCTAACTGTTCACCTGCCTGCCTGATTTCCCCTAACCACCTCTGCCTGCCAGCCTGATCACCTCCTACCTCCACTTCCTTGCGAGCCTGATTGCCCCCTATCTGCCCTCACCTGCTGGCCTGATCACCTCCTAACTGCCCTCCCCTTCCAGCCTTATTGCCCCCTAACTACTCTCCCTTGTCAGCCTGATTGCCTGTAACCACCTCTGCCTCAGCCCCCGCCACTGTGGCTTTTTCCAGAAGGACATCCAGAAGATAGCTGGAAGATGTTCAGTCTAATTAGCATATTACCCTTTTATTAGTATAGATACTTCTGGGGGCTTTTTGTACAGTGAGATGTTAGTTCCCTAAAAACCACTTAAGAATATTATCACTGTCACTTTTTCACGTGAGAAAATTAAAATTCAGAAGGTTAAATAATTTGCTCAAGGTTATGGATATGAAATAAATGTCACTCCAAAGTCTATGCTCTTAAAATGCTACCTGTATTAACATATAAGTAAGTCTAGTTTTTGTACAATTTAAAAGTTCTATACAAGGATAAAATAAAAGAGAATATGTGATATCAGGTAGGTTGTATAGAAGTGGCAAAACTTGAGTTGTATTTTGAAGAATAAATAGAATAGGAAGATAGAAGAAAACATTTCATAGAATGAGAATAAATACTTTCATGGTGTTATGCATAATTATTCTGGTATTTATTTGCTTTGTTTGACTTTATGATACAACTTTCTAAAATCTACTTAGTGTCTGTATCCAGACAGTTCACACCTCTTGCTGAAGTTATTGCTTAGCCTGCTCAAGCTGAAATACACTATACATAGTTTTAAATAGTCCTCAAATTTTAAAGTAACAAAATGTGATTGGGTATCATCTCTAAATAAATGGTTGCTTTGTAATTAATAAAAGACAAAGTTGTGATGGTCTCTAGAAGTGGAATTTTATCTGAGAAGAAGGAGAACTAGAAATTTAAGAATTCTGATTGGAATAAAATATTATTAACTTTATAATGAATGATGTAATCTAAAAATGAAGTTATAATGGTAGAAAAAGTCCATTCTTATTAGATAAATGTATAATATCTATATCTGAATTAGTCATGATGAATCTCAGTGATATTTTAATTAATTTTTCTGATTGGTTGTTTTGGTAGATCTAAAACAAAATAATTTTAATGTTTTTAGTATATTGAATATAATAGTGGAAATAAATATTGTTTAATCATTATTGTTCTCATTTTTCTACTTTATTATTTAGGAAGAATTATTAATAAACTAACTCAAAGTTACTAGGTAGAACAGACTACTAATTTTCAAATTATTATATATAGTCCAATATGAGATAACACACTCCTGAATCTGAACAACTCACAGTACCATTTTTATTCATACTAATTCATCATTTTATATACTTATCTTTGAAAAGTGAAAAAACTAACACTTAAAAAAATACTTAAAATATAGATCTCCTTTAAAGTTTAGCACAGATTCAGGTCTTGGATTTAAATTGTCAGTGTATTTAAATGTGTTAAGATATGTGTTCTATAAAATCCTAGTTATATTCTCTAGTTTTTTAATGGACCAAAAATTAAAAAGATAAAGGGAGGAAAAATGTTTTCCTATTTGAGAAGAGAGAAATTTGTCAGGTTTCCACTTCTCAAGTTGACTTTGGTGATAACAAAGCAGTTAGTTGTTAGTGAAACTTTGAAGATAATTTAATGCACAAAAGTGATTTATGGTCTTTTAATATGATTGCCAAATTTTATTCTTTTTAGTGCTCTTCCATAAAAATCTGGCTCCTTTGAAAAATCCCCACAGGCAATAGTTGTGGAGGTCTGTATTTCTTTAATATGAAAATAAAAACAAAATAAACAAGGGCAAGCTGCATTAAGTAGTTGAGCAAGACATTTCTCTTGATAACTTTGAGATGCCCTAAGCATTTGGAACTTAAACATAAATTTCCAAAGAAAAGTTATAATGTCCCTTCTCCCCAAAACACTAAGCTAGCATTCTTATGAGGAGCCCTAGATGGTTTGACTCATTGGATAGAGAGTCAGCCTGCAGACTCAAGGGTCCCAAGTTTGATTCTGGTCAAGAGCATGTACTTTTGTTGCTGGCACATCCCCAGTAGGATGTGTGCAGGAGGCAGCTGATTAATGTTTCTCTATCACTGATGTTTCTAACTCTTCCTCTCCCTTCCTCTCTGTAAAAAATCAATAATATAGATATATAAAGAATTATTATGAGGAAATTCTTTCATTTCTAATTCCTGGGCCCAATAATAATAACAATGCTGAGCTTATAATTTGAACTCTGTATTCATTTTATATTATAACAGAAAGTCAAATGAGAGATGTAGATATGTAAATATATAATAATAAATATATATAATATTAAATTTAAATTAAAAAATGATCACTATACTCATTGCTAAATTGAACAATGGCTTTGACAAATTGTAACTAATTTTTCCTTACATAGCTAAACATTTTAAAACTAGAGGTCTGGTGCATGAAAATTCATGCACTTGAGGGGGTGTCCCTCAGCCTGGAATGCCCCTTCTCACAGTCCAGGAGCCCTCAGAGGAAGGAAGCAACCAGGCGATCAGGGGGAGCTAATGCCCCATCACACCTCTGCTGCTGCCATTGCCAGCATTGCAAGCTTTTGCAGGTCCTGGTTACCTGAGCCTCGGGCAGCTCTGGGTGGCTGGGCAGCTGCCATCCAAGGCTTACCTGTGCCTTGGGCTGGCCCTTGGCAGCTGGGGGGCTGAGGGGACTGGGGAATTCTGGAGGCAAGGTTGATGGGACTTGGCTCCACCATCCTGTGGCTGTGGGTGTTACCATCATTGAGTGTGTGCTAGTCAATTACCATATTCCTTCCTTATTGGCTGTGGGTGCCACCATCTTTTAGGTTGGGACAATTATCATATTTCCTCCTTATTGGCTGTGTGCACTGTCATATTTGCAATTGTTTGAGGGTCAATTAGCATATTCCCTCTTTATTAGATAGAATGGAAATAACTTGTAGCTAATTCTTATTCATCCTTTAAGTCTTATTTTAAATTTCATTTCCTCTGATAGAAGTTCCATGGCAACAAATCTAATTTTGGTGCCACCAAATATTCTCTATATTGCCTTATGATTTACCTTCTTCAAACAGATACATTTGTAAGTATAAAAGTATTTGTGTATTGTTTTTATTGTTGTCACATTGGACTGTCAGCCTTGGTTTTTCCACCCTTTTGTACTAGTGCTTAGTGGAGTGATTGTCTCATAGTTGTTATCTAATAATTATTTACTGAATGGATGGTTGATTAAGACATTATATTTTACTATTGTCATTGTCTTTTTTAGCAACAGAACATCTGGATTTCATCTCAGCTTAGGAAATTATTTCCCCCCTTTAAAAAAATTATATTTATTTTTGAAGGCATTAAAGATCTTCCCTTTGTTTGTATTTTTTCCCCATTGACCGTCTCCACCCTTCATCAGTACCACCCAGGCCTATACCACTCTATTTTCTATATCCATTGGCTATGCATATCCTGTATAATAAAAGGCTAATATGCAAGTCAACTGAATAGCAGAACAACTGGTTGCTATGACGCACACTAACCACCAGGGGGCAGGCGTTCAGTGCAGGATCGGCCCCTGGTGGTCAGTGTGGTCCCACAGGGGGAACGTTGTTCAGCCAGAATCCAGGGTCACAGCTGGCAAGCTCAGCAGCAGTGGTAGAAGTCTCTCCTGCCTCCACAGGAACACTGTATATGTCCAACTGACAGCTTAGGCACACTCCCTTGAGGTTTCCAGGACTAAGAGAGGGTGCAGGCTAGTCTGAGGGACCCCGCCCCCCCCGCCGCCAAATTTCATGCACTGGGCCTCTAGTATGCAAAAAAGTTCTCTCTTCACCCACTCCCACCCCTACCTTTCCTCTGAGATTCCACAGTCTGTTGCATGCTTCTATGTCTCAGGATCTATTTTGTACATCAGATTGTTTTGTTCATTAGATTCCACATATAAATGAGATCATGGGATACTTGTCTTTCTCTGACTGCCTTATTTTGCTTGGCATGATACTCTTCAGGTCTTCCATGCTGTCTCAAAGGGTAAGAGGTACTTCTTTTTTACAGTCATACAGAATGCCATTGTGTGAATATACCACTGCTTTTTTATCCACAAATCTACTGATGGACAATTGCACTGTTTCCAGATCTTAGCTATTGTAAATAGTGCTGCTATGAATATATGGGTGCATATATATTTTTTTTCTGATTAGTGTTTCAGGATTCTTGAGGTATATTCCTAGTAGTGGGATCACTGTGTCAAATTGAAGTTCCATTTTTAATTATTTGAGGAACCTCTGTAATGTTTTCCATAGAAGCTGCACCAGTATGCATTCCCACCACCAGTGTACTAGGCTTCCCTTATCACCACATCCTCACCAACACTTGTCAATTGTTGATTTGTTGATGGTAGCCATTCTGGCATATTAGAGTTGATACCTCATTGTCCTCATTGCACGTCTATTTGTTACTGACTTTAAACATGTTTTCATCTGTTTCATGGCCATCTGTATATCCTCTTTGGAAAAGTGTGTATTTTGGTCCTTTGCTCATTTTTTAAATTGCATTGTTTGTCTTCATTTTGTTAAGTTGTATGAGTTTTCTGTATATTTTGGAAATTAACCCCTTCCTCAAAGTATCATTGGTAGATGTTCTCCCATGCAGTGGCCTCTCTTTTCATTAAGTTGTTGGTTTTTGTTGTAGAAGATTTTTGTTTTGATGTCATTCCATTTGTTTATGTTTCCCTTGCCCTATGAGATATAACTGGATACATATTGCTAAGAGAGATGTCTGAGATTTTGTTGCCTATGATGTCTTCTAGGATTTTTATGGTTTCACAACTTACATTTAAATCCTTTATTCATTACTAGAGACCTGGTGCACAAAATCCATGCACTAGGCAGGGGGGTGGGGTTTGACCCTCAGCCTGGCCTGCACCCTTTCTAATCTGGGACCTCTCGGGGGATGTCTAAGTGCCACTTCAGGCCCAATCCTGATCAGGCCTAAATGGGCAGTCGGACATCCCTCTCACAATCCAGGACCACTGGCTCCTAACCACTCACCTGCCTGCCTGATTGCCCCCAACTGCCCTCCCCTGCCATGACCCGCCTCTTCTGCCAGGACCAGCCCCTGCAGTGCTGCGCAAAGCCATGAGACCCCCAGGCCTCAGCATACATAGCAGCCACTGGACCCCGCCTCTACTGTGCACGTGGCCAATTTGTGACTGCCATCTTGTGACAATGTGAAAGTGTGATGCCACCTAGGCTATTTATTAGTATTGATTATTGTGTATAGTGTAAGTTGGTGGTCTAGTTTCTTTTATTCTTTGCCTGTACCTGTGCAATTTTCCCAACACCATTTATTGAAAAAACTGTTTTTACTCCCTAGTATGCCCTTGACTCCTTTGCAAATATTAATTGAGCATAATAGCTTGTGTCAGTTTGGGGGTTCTCTGTTCTGTTCCATTGATCTATATGCATGATCTTGTGCCAGTACCAGCATGCATTGATTACAATGATTTTGTAGTATAATTTGATATTGGTATTGTGATCCCTCTAGATTGTTTTTTTCTTAGATTGCTGGAGCTTTTCAGGGTTTACTGTGGTTCCATATGATTTTTGGCATATTTGTTCTAGATCTGTGAAATATGCTATTGGTATTTAATAAGAATTGTGTTGAATTTATAGCTTGCTTTGAGTAGTATGGACATTTTAATGTTGTTAATTTTACCAATCCATAAACATGGTATAATATATCATTTGTTCATACCGTGTTTCCCTGAAAATAAGACATCCTCCGAAAATAAGACCCAGCGCAACTTTGGGAGAAAAAAAATTATTATAAGACACTGTCTTATTTTCGGGGAAACAGGGTAGTTTACTCTTTTTTTTTTTTTTTCAGTGTGCTGTCTTTTTCCTAGTACAAGTCTTTTACCGCCTTAGTTAAGTTTATTCCTAAGTTGATTTTTTTTTTGTTTTGTTTTTTGTTTTTTAGTTTCTTTTTCTGAGAGTTCATTAGTGGTGTATAAATATACCATTGATTTTTGGATGATAATCTTCTATATATTCCTTCTTATTACAGCAGTCCCTTTATCATTTCCTGCAATGCTAACTTGGTGGTAATACACTCCTTTAGTCTTTTTGTTAGTTTACTTGGGAAGCTCTTTAGCTAGTCAGCTGAGTGTTCCCGTAGACAAATACATTGTGAAATTTTGGGATAATGAAGAAGGCAAGTGACCATATTAATAAGAATTTCAGTTCTAAATGATTCATGTGGCTTTGGCTTACCTGTTCAAGCATTGGAAAAGTCCAGGAATATCTCACCTTAAAATGTTTGATTCAGGTTGTCAAATAAAATCATGTGAATGTATCTTTCCATCTTAAGGCTGCTTTGTCTTTTGTTTTAGCTTTACTCTCAGGCTGACTCTTTCTGCAAAATGACAACATGGTTCCCAAATCTCCAGACTTATATTGTACTAACTTAGGAGATGCAGTGGAAAGAAAACTTTCTGTTTCTAATAATTAAAGCATGCATTAGAGAATTGATTATGATTATATCAACTGGAATCAAGTGCTTATCTCTGGTCCAATTATTGTGACAACATGAAAGAATATGGAAATTGGCTGAGCCTGGTTTATGTATTACACTTGGATTTAGAGAGGTAAAATTATATTCACAAAACCACAAGGACTGAGATCAATGATAATAGCTAAAAATACATTGCATTACCCATTTACTAAGTTTTATTTTATAATATTTATAAATACTGACTAATTTAATAATAATAGCAACCCTGTGGAGAGTGGGAAATTATTAGTACTCACATTTTATGGAAGGGGTGAGTTGACACAGAGATTAATAACTTGTTTATAGTTGCATAGCTGTGAAATGGTAAGGGAATGATTTGAACTCAGGTAGTGCTGAAATAGAGTTAGAACTTAACTAATAGACTATATAGGACAGGTAGATGAATGACTATGACAAAACTAGCTTGTTATTACTAAAGAAAGTGTCAATGAAAAGTGAATAAGATTACATTTTATCTATCCCATTATATATTTATCTACTCTATTATCTTATGTAACTATTCTCTAACTAGAATAGAAAAGAGCATTAAAATTAATGAATCATGGGCAAAATTCATGCAACAGTTTTTAGACTGTCAAGAAATGCTTAGCTCATGGAAAATTCCTTTCTATACTTTTGGCTTTCATACATTTTTATGTAGATATTTTTCTGAAGAAAATATTTTTAACATTAAAACTTAAAGTTTTATTTTATATAACTTAAGATTTATACCACATACATATATTCAGTTTCAACCAAGAAGAATTCATCTCTCCTTCACTGTAAATAACAGTGGGTAAATATATGACAAAGCTTTTGTTGGAATCAAGTAGCCTTCCAGGATTCAATGTCCATTTGAGTCTATTTCTTAAGTTATTAATTAAAATCTATTGTTTTCCACAGGTGTGCATGTTTATCTCAACAATCCTTTCCTTGCTGTAGAATGGTGCCAAAAATTAAGTTGGAAAATAATCTCATCCAAACTGTTTTCCGTAATTATTATCAATCAGAAACAGGAAATACAGCAGCAGCAGATTTATTATTTTACAAAACAAAGACACTGAATGAGAATTTTTTTAAAATAGCTTCCTGAATACTTCCTATCATCATACTTCCTGTGCCCAACACACATACAGCTACCCACTAACTCTATTTATTTATGTCTATCTGTTTATTTTTACAGTTATATAGTGTGTAGAGAGGATTTCTCTTATTCCCTTAGAGAAAAATATCTTTGTCATCCAGACACGCTTTTTGTATTTTAAAATTTCCAAATCAAAGCAGCTGGAAAGCAGAAAGCAAGAATGGAAGAGTCCTGAAACTTTCAATTTGGAAGAATTCCATAGATGTAGAATCTGGAAAATGGCAGCTGCTTAACAGTACCCTTATCTCCAAGCGGAAGGTTAAAAAAAGTACTCTATTCAATTTGTACTAGAGAAGAAAATTAGATTCAGATTATTCATTGAAGTTATAATATGTTTAATTTAATGTTTCTATTATTTTATTTTTTATTATAGTTGGTATATAATATTATATTGCTTATGTTAGTTTCAGGTATAAACTATAATGACTGGACATTTTTACACCTTACAATTTGATCATCCCACTAAATTCTAGAAATCACTTGTTACCTTGCAAACCTAAAATCACAATATTGTTGATTATATTTCTCTTCATCTTTTTACCCATCCTTCCATTCCCTCCCTACTAATAACCACCCCCTTGGTCTCTGTGTATATGAATCCGTTTTTGCTTTATAATTTTTTTTGTTTTGTTTTTAGAATCCAAATATAAGTTAAACCATATGGCATTTGTATTTCCATGCCTGACATATTTCATTTATCATAATAGCCTTTATTTCCATCCATATTTTCAGAAATGGCAATATATCAATATTCTTATCACTGCATAATATTCCATTGTGTGTATATTCCATATTTCTTTATTTATCAATCTATCAAAAAACTCTAAATAGATATACTATATTACCCAGCAATTCTACTTTTGGGTATTTACACAAAGAAAATGAACACTACTTTGAAAACACTGATGTTCATTGCAGCATTACTTTCAATAGCCAACTTACAGCAGCAACCTAGGTGTCCATTGATAGATGAATGGTTAGAGAAGATGAAGACAATTATATGGCATAAAAAAAAAAGATTATACACCACAAAAAGAAATATTATGCTGCAATATAAAATAATGTTTCTATTCTTTAAAAAGACTACCTCAAGATTATAAAGTGAAAGCAATTTAATTTTTAGATCCTCAACTTTTCTAAAAGTGGCATCAGAAAACTTTATGCCAGAAAATAATTTTTAAAGTAGTTTTCAGTACTCATGGAAAAGGAAGAATAACACAAGTAGTTTAATGCTATTCTAGTTCCTCTTGTATTCTGAGACATTCTGCAAGAATTTTGAACTTCAGAGAAGGCAGCCAAGAGAAACCAAGATGGCGGCCTAGGTAAGCACCTAAGCTGCCACCTCATACAACAATTAAAAAAAAAAAACAAAACTAAAATCAGAAAGGATTTCATCCAAAAACACAGGAAAGCTGGTGGAGTAGGAAATCTACAACTATTAATAAGGAGAGAGGCTCATGGATCAGACTGGGAGCTGCAAAGCACTGAGGTAGGGAGAGGCTCTCGAGCAGGCACTTGCAGAGAGGAAGTGTGGCTAAATGTCTACCTGGTGGGAGGGGAGGAATTCCCAATTGCACTGAACCCTTTCCAAATGTACTGAACCACAACCCTGGCTAAAACTACTTGGACCCAGGCTCATACGGGTGGAGTCTGGACTGTAGAGAAAGGCACCCAAAGACTCAGAAACTGAGAAACCAGGGAGCTGGAAGCCGCAGAGGGCAGGGTCTACAGTCCTGCGTCAGTGAGTATGCACAGAGGTCTGACCAGGGCCTCTCCGTAGGGAAGGAGTCAGAAGCTCCAGGCTACAGAGACCCAACCCAATTCTGGGCGAGCCCCTGTGGTACCCACGCTCTTGCACGGGGAATCTAGGATGGTCAGATGGAAACTCAGGGAAGCCGAGGAAGGCAGAGGTCAGGCGGAAACTCAGGTGAGCACACAAGGGCAGGGCTGAGGAGAAGCCAAGACTGTCAGCTCAGCCCTGAGACTCCACCCCATCCAAGCTGAGCACAGAGGCTTCTGCAATTTTGCAAGTCTGATCCTATAAGACTGTCTCCAATACAGAAGGTATCCCAGAGTACACATAGCTATACCCACATCCAATTGGCCTGAGGGTCAATTTCTCCCAGGGATACCAACAACAATAAAGACTTAGCTACAACAAGGCTGTACATGCAGTCCACAAAGGGGAGCACCAAGAGTGTTTACCTCAGGTAACTGAGGAGGCTGAATAAATAATATCAGAAAAATTCCCCCACCTAGTGAAAGAAATAGACTTACAAGTATAGGAAGTGTACAGAACCCCAAACAAGAGGAATCCAAAGAGGAATATTCCAAGACACATCATGATTAAAATGCCAAGGGCAAAAGACAAAAAGAAGATTTTACAAGGAGCAAGAGAAAAGCAGTTGGTTACCTATAAGGGAGCACCCATACCACTATCAACTGATTTCTCAACAGAAACTATGCAGGCCAGAAGGGAGTGGCAAGAAATATTCAAAGTGATGAATAGCGAGAACCTACAACCAAGATTACTGTATCCAGAAAAATTATCATTTATAATTGAAGGGCAGATAAAGAGCTTCACAGATAAGAAAAAGTTAAAGGAGTTCATCACCACAAAACCAGTATTATATGAAATGCTGAAAGGTATTATTTAAGAAAAGGAAGAAGATCAAGTGAATTAAAAATCTGAGGAACAGAATAAACTGGTGAATATAATAGAATCAGGGGCAAAGAAAGGGAGTGGATTGATAATTACCAAGGGGAAAGGGGTGAGGGGGTGCAGAAAGAGACTGGATTAAAATTGTATAACCTATGGATGAGGACAATGGCGGGGGGGGGGGAGGGGAGGTAAGGACAGAGGGTGGGGTGGGAACAGGGTGAAAGGAGAAACAATTGTAATAATCTGAGCAATAAAGATTTATTTAAAAAAAATAAATAAAAGAATTTTGAACTTCAGAACTAAGTTTTATTTATCTTTCTATCCCTCAGCATATCATAGGGCCTGCAAATAATAATCACTCAATAAATACTCAAATGAATAAAATTATGAAAAAGATGAAATATGATTATTTCCGCTAAGTGGTTTTTAAAGAGTCATATAGTTGTTCTATCTAATAAAAGAGTAACATGCAAATTGACCATACCTACGCTAAACCCACAAGCCATGCACACCAGCCAATCAGGTGCATGTATGCAAATTAACCCAACCAAGATGATTAAGGCCACAGAGAGAGCAGGAGGCTTGGGTTTCCCTGGCAATGAAGGAAGCCAAGCTTTCTGCCTGCCCTGGCCTCCACTTAAGGTTACAAAGTTTCAATTATCTACACTAACAAAAGAGAAACATGAAAATTGACTGTACCTCTGCTATGCCCACATGCCATGCCCACCAACCAATCAGGAGTGAGTATGTAAATTAACCAAACCAAGATGGCAGTTAATTTGCATATACAGGCACAGAGCAAAGACTGAAGACAGTGTAAAAAGAAGCCAAGGGCTGCACAAGGGAGCAAAACTATGGAAAAGCAAATGGGGTGGTTGAGACTAGAGGGAAGCAGATGGGATGGCAGAGAAGGGAGAAAGCAGGTTGGGAGGTGAAGATGGCCACCAGAAGCCCTATTCTTACAGGAATCTTCATGCAATGGGCCTCTAGTAGAAGATTTTAAAAAAATCCTAACAAAATGGCAGCAGCCATGGAGCTAGAGAGAGCAGGAGACTTGAGTTGCCCCAAGTGATGGAGGAAGCCAAGTTTCCTCAGCACTGGCCTATCTTGGCCTCTGCTTAAAACTACAAAATTTCAATTATAGAAGATAAATCCCAGATACCAGGGCCTCCACTTGTGTCACTGGGGGCAGGGCCAGCCTGCAAACCACCACTGGCCCTTCACCCAGGCTCCCCCACCCTGATCCAGGACACCCTTCAGGGAAAACCAGCTGGCCCCTGCCCGTGCACCAGGCCTGTAGCCTATTTAATCCCATCTAATAAAATAATAATATGCAAACTGACCATCACTCCAACACACAAGATGGCTGCCACCATGTGGTCAAAGATAACTGCCCCCATGTGAACACAAGATGGCCACTAAAAGATGTCCAGTAGGTGAGGGTAGTTGGGAAGGACCAAGCCTACAAGGAAAGGCAGTTTGAGGCAATCAAGCCTGCAGGGAGGCAGTTAGGGGTGACCAGGCCAGCAGAGAAGGGAAGTTGGGGGTGACCAGGCCTGCAGAGAGGGCAGTTGGGAAAGACCCAGGCCTGTAGAGGAGGGCAGTTAGGTGTGACCTGGCTGCAGGGGAGGGTATTTAAGGGCAAAGAGGCTAGCAGGGGAGCAGTTAGGCATCAATCAGGCTGGCAGGGGAGTGGTTAGGGGGTGATTAGGCTGGTAGGCAGAAGCAGTTAGGGGCAATCAGGAAGGCAGGCAGGCAAGCAGTTGAGAGCCAGCAGTCCTGGACTGTGAGAGGGATGTCCAGGATCAGGCCTAAAGGGGCAGTCAGACATCCTAGAGGGGTCCCATACTGGAGAGGGTGCAGGCTGGCCTGAGGGACACCCCCCCCCAAGTGCATAAATTTTGTGCACCAGGCCTTTAGTTATACAATAATTAGAAAAATCATAATACTGTGGGAAAAACTCAATTCACTCTTTGTTTTCAACTGACAATTTTTTCCCAACTGTCTGGATTTCCAACTTTTTGGTACTTTAAATTAGCTATTTTAAAATATATTTTTATTTATTTCAGAGGGGAAAGGAGAGGGAGAGAGAAATAGAAACATCAGTGATGAGAATCCTTGAATAACTGCTTCCTGCATGCCCCACATTTCGGATAGAGCTCACAACCCAGGCATGGAATTGAATCATGACCTCCTGAGCTACACCAGCATGGATAGGTATTTTTATTGATCTTTCTTTATAGATTATAAATAAAAGATTTGAGGAGGGGCCTTTCCTACTCTGTCCTAATTTTTTCAGAGAAGAGATGAAAAATTGTTCTTTGTTCTAAAAGAGGGATGAGTATTAGAGTGAAAATTTTCAGTATTTTCCTCTCACTTATTTTTCCTTATGGTAGCAGAAGAAATGTGTGCAGTATGGGACAGAAACATAGATTAGACTATACTGCCCAAAAAACAGAATCAATCTATTGAAGTCAATGTATTTGGTCTTTTACTGTCTTGTCTTACTTTGTTCTAATAACGTTTACTAGCCTTGTCTAGTCACCATTAGGTGAGTGATCTTTCAAAAAACTGCTCTGCAGATTCTAATCTCTTTTTTAAAAAGTTGTGAGAATCCCCAATTGGTCTCATGCTTAAAGATACCCTCCAACACTCTTTGTCTGAAAAATAAGTGTGATATGTCAATCCTCATCTGGCTTCCTCTGACCTTTCTCAAATGACTGGAATTGTTGAAAGGGGTTGAACAGGCAAGTGATTGGTTATACAAATTCCCAATAATACTAAGAATATTTAAATTGTGAACATTAGAAAACACTAAAGAATCATAATTAATAACATTTTATCACATTACTAGGTATTTGGGATTGATAATTTTCTAGTCAGAAACATGACAGTTGTCAAAGGAGAGGGTTTTGAGGGATTGGATAGAAGAAGGTGAAGGGATTAACAAAAAACAAACAAAAAATATATATATACAAAACACACAGACAACAGTATATTGTAGTAATAGCCAGAGGGAAAGGGGGTAGGGAATAGGTGGAGAGTGGCAAAAAAAGGTGAAAGAAGATAAAAATAGATTTTGCTTGGAGTGATTGGATCATGATACAGTATGCAGATGATGGGGCAAAGCTGTATCACCCCAATAAATTCAATAAAAAGTTTTAAAATGTCTAACAAACTAACTTTTGAGTATTTATTCACAATGCTAATGGCCCTTCAGGAGGCGATGTCACTGAAAATTATAGAGTAAGAAATTCTTCAAATTATCTTCAATAAATGCACTGGGAAAATTGGCAAAAAAAATCAGAATTAAATTTTTGAGATCACTCTAAATGAGCCAAGATATTTGAGTATTCTGGAAAGCATTTATTCAAGAAAAAATTGTTAACACCAAATAACATATGCATATATGCATAACACAGGTACAGAGACAATAGAGCTGTGATGGCATGGAGAGTGGTTAGGAGTGGGGGCAGTGAGTCAAGTGTGGAAAAAGAGGGGGCCATCTGTAATACTTGTAACAATTAAGAGAAGAAAGATAAAAATTAATTTTAATAAGAACTGCAGCCTATGTGGTTATTATCTTGTCCTATATTCATTGTCTTTTTTCTAGCTCTATCATGACCTTGAAGATCAATAACCCACATCCTTGCCAGTACTTGTTGTTTGTAGACTGATTTAGGATAGCCATTCTGACAGGTGTGAGGTGATATCTCATTGTGGTTTTCATTTGCATCTAGCATTTTTCCCCCGTATGTCTATTGGCCATCAGTATGCCCTCCTTGGAGAAATGTCTATTCAGGTATTTTACCCATTTATAATTTTTAATTCTTTATTTTATTTTTATTGAATTTAGTGTGACATTTGTTAATAAAATTATTTAGCTTTAAAGTATACAATTATATAATGCATCATCTGATATTGTATTGTGTGTTTACTGCACAAGGTCAAGTCTCTTTTCATTATCATTTATCCCCCTTTACCATCTTCTACTTTCCCCCATCCCTATTTCCTTTGGCAATCACCATAGTATTGTCTGTGCTTCTCATTTTTAAATTGGATTGCTTGTCTTCCTGTTGTTTATTTGTATATGTTCTTTATGTATTTTGGAAATTAAAGCCTTATCAGATGTATCATTGGCAAATATGTTCTTTAATTTTATTGATGGGTTTTTTTGCTGTGCAAAAGATTTTAGTTTGATATAGTCTAATATTTCCTTTGTATACCTTGCCAGAGGAGATATGTTGGCAAAAATATTGCTATGAGATATATCTAATATTTTACTGCCCATGTTTTCTTACAGAATTTTTATGTTCTGTGATTTACATTTAAGTATTTTGTCCATTTTGAATTTACTGTTGTGTATGGTATAGGTTGGTGCTCTGATTTCATTTTTTTTCCATGTACCTGTCCAATTTTCCCAACACCATTTATTTAAGAGACTTTCTTTAACTTACTGTATATTCTTGACTTTTGTTAAATATGAATTGCCCAAAGAAGTGTGGGTTTATTTGGGGGCTCTCTATCATGTTCCATTGATCTATATGCCTGTTCTGTGCTAGCAAGGATGTGGAGAAAAGGGAAACCTCATGCACTGTTAGTAGGAATGGAGACTGGTGCAGCCATTATGGAAAATTGTTTGGAGTTTCCAGAAGAAAAAAAAAAGTAAATATGGAACTACTTTTTGACCCAGTGATCCCACTTCTGGTAATATATCCTAAGAATCCTGAAACACTGAGTTGAAAAAAAATATATGTATCTTTATGTTCATTGCAGCATTATTTATGATAGCTAAGATCTGGAAATAGGTCAAGTTCTGATGAGCATGTCTTTCAGTGTTGTTTTGGTGTTGATGATCTCCTTTAGCCCCCTTTTTTTTTTGTCTTGGAATCTTGGAATCTTTTTATTCCACCATCTACTTTGAATGGTAGCCTTGCTGGATATACTAATCTTGGTTTCGGATACTTGCCTTTCATTATCTTGAATACTTCATGCCATTATCTTCTGACCTGTAGAGTTTATGAAGAGAAATCACCTAACAGTCTTATGGGAGCTCCTATGTAGATAACACATTGCTTTTCTCTAGCTGCCTTTGGTATTCTTTCTTTGGTTTTGATTTTTTTTCCCATTTTAATTATGTTGTGCCTGGCTGTGAGCCTCTTTGGGTTCTTCTTGCTTGAGACTCTCTATGCCTCCTGAACTTGTGTGACTTTTTCCTATCCCAGGTTAGGGGAGTTTTCTGCCATTATTTCTTCATAAACATTCTCTATCCTTTGCTTGCTTTTTTTCTCTTTCTGGCATACCTATCATGCAAATATTTTTATATTTCATGTTGTCCCACAGCTCCCTTAAGCTATCTTCCTATTTTTAGTTTATTTTTTATTTTTTTGTTTTTTTTGTCTGAGTGATTTTTTTTCTGTCCTGCTTTGTATTAGTAATTCCTTGACCTGATCCTCAGCTTCCCATAATCCACTGTATATTCCTTAGAATGTGTTCTTTATCAGTGCCATGCCATTCTTAATTTCCAACTGGTCATTTTTCATAGTTCCAATATCTATTCTCATGTTGTTGAGCATTCATTTAATCATTATTATGAACTCTATATCTGATATATTTCATTTAGCTCTTTTATAGAGAATTATCTTGTTATTTCATTTGGGGCTTTTTCCCCTTCTTTCTCACCATTTTGGCTCCTTGTTTGTGTTTGTTTCTATATATTAGGTTGATCTGCTACAACTCCCTGTCTCTGTTGCAAGACAATGTCAGTTGTTATTTGTGATTGGTCCTGAGGGCCCTTTGGAGCTATCAGCAATTTATAGTTTGTGGCTCCCTCTGCTAGGGCTGTGTGTGTTTGGAGAGGACCAAGGTATTTACCAAAGCATGCTTTTCCCAGCCCCATATCCAGAAGCAGATCCAGCAAAAACTCAAAGTCTCCAGAGATCTGCCTTTGCCTGTAGTCTGATTGTTATTCTCAGTCTTAATGAGCCTTAGGCTATCAACTACAGTAAGGCTAGACTACACAGAGTGAGATGAGATATTTTCCACCAGGGTAGGCATTGCTTTCCCCCAGGCAAAGGCTGCCTGTATATAATAGGTTTGCCTAAGAAGGATGTCTTCTGCAGTATTATGGAATGGCTCTGCATAGGAAACTGGGTCAGCTGCCTATCAAGTTCTAATCCCAGAACCCCCAACCCTGGATTCTGCTCACATAGCTCTAGTCTACTCTGCCTTGCCTCTGCCAGAGCCTAAGGTGAGTGGCTGAACACGAAACATTTTGTGCATTGGCACTTTAATAGGGTGCCTGAATTTCCAGTCCTCTCTCCCTGACACAGGGCAATCCTGCTGCTTTTCACAACCAAATGTTATGTTGGCACCTTTCTCAGTTCTGTTGCTTTGGTTTGGGTTTAAAACTCAGAGTTTTCAGTGGGAACCCTGCAATACTGAAATATCCTTATGGAAATTCCACTGCTCCTTGTGGTATCCAGGCCAGCTCTCTTGTGTCTCCAAACATCTTACCAGTCTTTATGTGGTCTCCACTTTCTATCCTTGGTTATCAGGGTTTTCTACAGCTAGTTTTCAGGATGAGTTTTTTTGTTTTGTTTTTTTTAAAATTGTAATTCCAGTTTGGTCCTAGGAGAATGTCAGTGTAGCTTCCACTTATTCCACTGCCATTTTGGAATTTGTATCATTTTAAGATTTAGAAATTGGTAGATCATGAGTATTTAAGGCCATATTGAATTATAGAAATTTATACCTGAAACCTATATAATCTTATTAATCAATGTCACCACAATAAATTCAGTAAAATTAGAACAATGTCATGTCAACTCTAATTCAATATATGTCTCAAAACTTTATAAAAATTAAACTACAACTCTTCCTAATGCAAAAAATGTACTTTTCAAAAATAATAATCTATTCTAGAGCTTTACTCATTGTTGCTAAACTGAAATGTACAGATGTGATTTTGCAACTTTTGCAGTGAGATTTTGTATATTCCATTGACAATGACAGTGCAATTGATAAATTAACAAATATTTATTAAACATTATAAGTCTAACAGATAATGTATAAGGCTAAGGAGGCAAAAATATAGCTATTATTTCAACATACCTCTCTGATTTTGTTTTGAACTATCTGTAATTTGAATCAAAAAATTTTAAAAATATCTATTATAGGAAAGGGTCCGCTTTTATTTCATATGATTATAAATTAAAATTTCATATTAACTTAAATTAATAAAAATATAAGTAATAACTACCAATTTCACTAAGTAACTTTGCCATTAAAAGACCGATGATCAAATAACTTGCCAGTATTCAGGTATATTTTTCTTATCACTCAGTTTATGCAATAGAATTTAATCATTATATCCTTATCACATTCATATTTCTGTAAAATTTTAGTAAATAAAATTAACTTTGTTAAGTAAAGACTCTTAACTTTCACAAACAAATAATTTCATTGTTTTTTATTTTTTTTCTAAATTAACATGTCTATTTGTATATAACATTATTTTTGGTGCATTTTTAAATGCAAATTAATTGAGTTTTTATATCTGATAGTTAATTCAGGAGCCATTTGTGATATAGAAAAATGTATTCATGGAAGGCTATTTTATTTTGTTAAAACATTATTAGCATTTCCTCTCATGGGGGAATTTAAATAATTTTATGTACAACTACTCAAAATATTTTTAAACTTCTGCAAACATAAGATTGTCAAAAATCTAACATATGTTATGTGATGGTTAATGCTCCAGAGGAAGTAAAGAAACAAAACATGTCTGCTAAAGTAATTAATATGCTGCAATAGAGACAACAAGAACCTTTATCTATCAGGATGAGTCATATCCCTCTGCCAGTTACATCCAACATATACCATTTAAAACTTTTTAATACATAGGAATTACAATTAAATTAGTGTTTTCTAGTTAGTTGTGCAATTTTGAAGTTGTGATTTCTTTGGAATCCATTACAAGTGAAAAATGAGCAGTTTCATTGTATTAATATTTCCTATATAAAAATGTGCAGTTGAAGTCAAATATATTTTAATCCAACTGCAAAAAGAGGAATTCCTGTGTAATATGCAAAATCAGCCACATATGCTATACATTGAACAAAGATAATTTGATGGCAAAAACCATTAAAATATAAGTATATTTTTATAGATTAGTAAGAAAGAGACAAACATGTTCCTGAAAATGTCCTGTGGCAGAACCTTGTATGGCAGTTTACAATAACATGAAGGCCAGTGTTGCTAAGTAAGGTAAGGAATGTGCCTCACAGAGGAAGATAAAATTAGGGAAAGCATCTGTAAGTCACTGTAAGACTCTGGTATTCATTCTGCATGTAATGGGAAGATACTAGAGGATTTTCAGAAGAGAATAAACATAGTTTGTATTATGTATTTTGAAAGATCACGTTACTAATCATGCAGAGTATAAACTGAAGGGAATAAGGAAGGAAGCAGGTAGACTAGACTATTTCATATAGTATTATAGTATGAAACTAGTAGAGGAAGTGGGGAAAAGTAAGTAGATTCTGAATAAATACTTTGTGAAGGTATAGCCAATATTTGCCAATAGAGTAAATAATTTGTGTGAGGTAAAATAAAGGTTATTGAAAAAATGTTGGCCTTAGCAACTAGAAAGATATCGGGAAACTACAGATATATCAGTTTAAGGGTAAAATAAAATAAAAAAAATCAGGTTTAGTCAAAATACTCTAGAGATATTTATTATATATCCAAGTAAAGGCATTGTGTATGCAGTTGAATAGCTGAGGTCAGGGATAGACATATTTTTTTAAAATAAGAATACTAGTATAATGAAGTTCCAAGCTATTATATTAAATAAATTCTCCAGAAAGTAAGAGTAGATAATTAATCCAAAGATCAGACGTTAGGGACCCAGAGAGTGGTTGGAAAGATGAGTAAGAATCACATTTATTTAGATCCACTTTTGTTATGACATATGTTTAACAAAAGAAACATTGTTATTTGCAAGGGTATCAGGAAAAAAAAAAGCCCCTTTATTCCTTGATGGTATAAATGTGTACATTACTTATCTATTGTTGTAAAAAGCTCATTTCCTCAAACTTTAGCAGATTAAAATAACATACATTTATTATCTCAGTTTCTGTGGCTTAGTGAAGACATTGTCTAGGGCTTCTGATAGATCCACTTCCAAGATCGTTCACTCACATGGCTGTTTAGCAGAAAGTTTCAGTTCCTTGTTGGATATTGGCATGAGGCCTCATTGTCTCACAACATGTACCTCTCCATAGATGTTCTTAAACATTCTCATAACATGACAGCTGACTTCCCCCAGAAGTAGTGATATGAGACAAGGAGAAACCCCCAATTCCTTTTATTATATAGTCTCAGAATTCAAACATTTATCACCTTGCCACATTCTATTTATTAGATTGAGGTACTCAGTATAGCCCACACTAAAATATACAAAAAAATAAGCTTTTTCACTTTGAAGGGAGGAGTAGCAAATAATTTGTAGGTGTATTTTAAAATCTTCACAAAGTAGATTTGCAAAACCTTTTTTTTTTTTTTTCAGAAATATAGCAATACAGGTAAAACAGTAAACTGCACACGAAACTTTATCTAATAAGTGCACTTCTAGAAATTTATCCTACTGCACAGATGCATATATATTAGAGGCCTGGTGCATGAAATTCATGCACTGGTGGGGGGGGTGGCTCAGCCCAGCCTGAACCCTCTCACAGTCCAAGACCCCTCTGGGGATGTCGGCCTGCTGGTTTAGGGCCTAAGCCAACAGTTGGAAATTCTTCTCACAGTCGGGGACCCCTTGCTCCTTACTGCCCTCCTGCTCACTGCTCTTTACCACTCAGCTCACTCCACCTTAGGGCTGCCATGAAGGCAGGAGAGGCTACCACCACCACTGCTGCGCTCACCAGCTATGAGCCCTATTTTCTGTGTAGTTGTCTGAAGTCAACTGCTCTCTTCCTTCTCACTTAGGGTGAACAGCATGTGAGGGCAGAGTGCTCTGTCATGGAACACAGAGGGCTGCCTGGAGCTGAGGGGAGTGGCTGGGTCCACAGGGTGAGAGGTGAACACAGAGGATGCTATCTCACCCAATTGTGGGGAGGGCTGGCCTTAAACTGCCTGACCCCACCCAGGGAGGAATCGAGCATGGTATCTGCCTCTCAATTCTCCATCCTTCCATCTGTGACACCTGTCACCTTTGCCAGGCCTCCCCCAAAAGTGAGTTCAGCTCAGTCCCTCAATGTAAAAGGGCACGGGGGGCAAGGGGGGGGAGGCTCCACTCCAGTGCCCCCTGATTCCCAGTGACAGGACCTGGTCCACAGGACCTGATCTCAGGATGGTGGCCACAGCTGTAGAACATAGATTGTTTCAAGATAAGTTGGGAATGCAGACTTTCGTATGAGACCCTATTCCAAAAGGTGGCAGTTTATTCACATTGTGGCAAAGACACCTTCAAGAGTAACATAAGTGGGTAAAGTCAGGGCCAAACCAGGCCATTTCCTCATACAATCTCTCTGAGGGGTGTGGACAGAACCAAGTCTCAGCTCTTCCCAGGGCACTTCGGGTGTTTATTTAAGCCTAAAGGATAGTAGTCTGTCTCCATTCTTGTTCTTTGGGATTTTTTTGATCATTGGATAAAAGGATACGTACATCGAGACAATCCTCTTGAGATAAAATATTCCAGTTGTACCCATGTAAGGATGACAGCACCCCTCAGAGGGAGGGAGCTGACAGATGGGGAGCAGGGAATTCTGAAAACCAAAGTGATGACAGAGATGCTAAGCCTTTCTTTCACATATCTGACACTCCTCTTCAGGAGGCCTGTAGGCTGGGCATCTGCTGGACCTTTACCACTTGATGTGCTGGAAGGCTGCCCTGGGCCCTGCTAGGTGGTGTTCAGGGCTGCCTGGGCCCTGAGGGAGTCTCCTCCTCACCCCAGCCACCCTGATACAGCTCCTGCACATGGGCGCTGGTCTCTAGGGGCCACACCAGGATGGCAGCTTAGATGCCTTCCATCTGTGGCAGCAGTGCGCTGTCTGCATGCCTGTTGTCTGCCTGGGCCTGGCCCCTGTGCCTAAGCATCCCCAGCGCAGGCCAGGACCTCCATAAAGTGCAGAGGAACTTGCCCCTCTAAAGCTTCAGGACCATTTCTAGATGTTCTGAAAGCCATAAGCAGCCCAAAAGCGTAGCAGAACCTCTCCATCCCTTTCAAGGGTGACCTCTTGGAAGTCTTTGTTCCTCAGGATGTTGTAGGTGAGCACCCCTATGTCCTCGTAGAACAACTCCTTGGCCATATGCCTGAAAATGTGTGCCAGGTACCCGTCGGAGCTGACACCCTCATGGACCCTCACCTCCTCCTCCTTCACGTCTCCAAACAGCGTGTCCACAGCGGTGTTATTTGAGGCAAGGTCACTTTGCTCCATTATCTGGACAATTTCATCTGAGGTTAACATGCAGTCAGAACCCTGGGAATTATGTAAAGCTGTGGGAACATCTTCTCAAAGGACCTCCAGTTTCTTGTCATAACACAGGGCCACAATGGCATGGAAAATCTTGTCTGGGGGCAGGTTCTGCAGTCTGGCGAAGTAATCCTTCACCTGGAAGCCCATGATCTGCTGGGGAGACTTGGCCATGCAGAGGTGGGGTAATGGGGTGACAGAACATACACTCTGCATATCAGTCCTAGCTGGGGCAGGTATCCGGACTCTTCCTCATGGTGCTGGCAGTATAGACGCACACATTCCTTCTGACTCTCCAGGATGCACCCCAAGGAGTTTGAGAAAGTCACAGAGCTTTCTGGATGCATCAGTGACAGTGAGGCTAAATTTAACAGCAAAATAAGACAGATACTGAGGACACATGGACACTGCCAGCACCTTGTGCTGTGAGGTATCACATTCTTATTAAGGTTCAGAACACAGAAGTCCTTGTTATTCTGTTTATTTTATTTTATTTTATTTTATTATTTATTTATTTATTTATTTATTTATTTATTTATTTATTTATTTATTTATTTTTACTACATTCCTTCAGTGTGCAGTGGTCACACTTTATCTGGAGCGAGGTGGGCGGGGTCCAGCTCTAGTGACCTGGAGGAAACACAGGAAAAGCAGGCAGTCACTGCTTGTCTCCTCTCATGCTGCTGGCGGTATCCTGTCATTCTTGTAGAGCTTCTAGGGAAGGGAAGCAGCCACAGTGCCCAAGGCTGAGTTCTAGGAGGCCAGCAGCTCTGTTAGGTGCCTGTCCTGTCCTCTGGAGATTGAACCCACAGGACTACTAAGGAAGCCAGTCTCCAGTTCTGCTCCACATCTGGCAAAGATTGATTGGAGTCTGAGGGCCAGGAGGAGAGACCAAGAGGCTTGCCTTCCAGCTGCTCACCAGTCCCTGCACCACCTTCGTTTCTCTGTTAATCATCCCCTGATCAGCCTGTGTGCTGGGGGATGGACCAGTTGTCTGTTCGGTAATTATGGACCCTGGCATATATATATATATGTATATTGAGTGGCCAGATTATTATGATCTCTGAATGCATAATAATCTGGCCACTCAGTATATATATTAGAGGCCCAGTGCATGAATTCGTGCATGAGTGGGGTCCAGCCAGCCTGGCTATGCGGAGAGAACATGGGTGGTTGGCCAGCCTGCCTACTGGTCGAACTCCTGGTGGAGGGGACAATTTGCATATTAGCTTTTTATTATGTAGATATACACTAAGTATATCTGGCCACTCAGTGTATATCCACACATTTGTAGTGGTGTGTGTGTGTGTGTGTGTGTGTGTGTGTGTGTGTGTTTGAGAGAGAGAGGGAGGAGAGAGAGAGAATCTTATATGTTACAGCAGCATTAGTAGTAATAAAGAATCAGATATGACTTTAATATCCACCATTAAAGGAGCCGTGAAATTAATTACAGTGCAGCTATACCATGGGGTAATAGCAACTAAAGAATGAGGTAGAGCTGTAAGTACTGAAATGAAATGAAAAGAGAAATGAGATGTCCATTTTCTATTTTTAAGATAAATAAAGCAAGTGACAAAACATTTTATATAGTGTTTTTTTGTAAGAATAAACAACAGTATATATAAATGTAAGTGATATATTGAACAAACATGACTGATGGAATATAATCATAAAGTAATTTTATTTTTATGACCCTTGTCCTTTTGTATTTTATTCAGTTGGTCAGAAAAAATTCAAGCCAGCAACATGACTTTTTTTTTTTTTATCATTCTTCAATTATAGAAGAGCTTTTAACAATAATTAAAATATCCAGTCCAATTTAATAGCAAAATGGGGGTCTGCTGAAAGCTTAACATTTACAGTAGGGGTGAAGATATTCATGATGGTTACTTTCATCTTTGCATAATATTTGTAGTCCTTCTCACCTTGTGGCTATTATTATTATCTTACCTTCTACCCCCAAACTTAGAGAGGGAGGAAACCAAAGAGATATCAAGAGTAGCACAGTTCTTACCTGACTCACAATGTTATCATCTATTTTCATGTATTTTCTGTGCCTGGCAGACATTTAATACATGGTTACTTTCCTGTGAACTTTTAGTTCTTCAAAATCATATAGTCCACCTCCATTACTGGGAATATCATATGCAATTATCTTGACAAGAATAAATGCTGTCTTATCCTGTTTAGTTACTTATAACTCCTTCCAGAGGCATCTGACAATGCAATTCCAGCTTACTTCACAAGGATCCCCTTGTCCTCTTAGTTATTAGAAAATGATATCTAAACCATTCTTCTATCAAATCTTTATGCTTTCCCCACATACAATTTATGGGAAACACTCATTTATCCTCCCCCCCAAGAGATCCTGGCAGTGTGCCTGTTTTTCAATTGCCCTTGCTAGTGACAATTCTCCAGCACTTCCAAGTTGACTGGAGGGTAGACAGAGCATAGAATCTCAGTAGAGAAGTTGGAAGACACGGGTGCTTGTAGCTAGCTGGCCATGTGCATAGTACTTATAAATATAAATAAGTAAACTAGCAGGTGGACTGAGGAACATAGGACAGGGAATCAACCAGCTCTTCTATATGTCCCAAACAACAGTCTATATTTCCCTAAAACCCACTTTTCTTCTCTCTCTCTCTCTCTCTCTCTCTCTCTCTCTCTCTCTCTCTCTCCCTCTCCCAATCTCAGTGAATGGAAAGAGAACCAATGACCATTGGTTTGATTAAGCCTCAAATCTGATATTTATACATGATTTCTCCTTTTACCTCTAAATCTATTTGTGAGCAATAATAGAGCTATACTAGTTCTACTTCAAAATATGCTGAATCCATTACTGTCTTTCCAACTACACTAGAGTACCCTGCTCTAGGCCATCATATTTCACTTAGATTATTGCAATAGAACTGAAGTATGTATCTCTCATTTTGTGCCCTTATGATTTGTGATCCACATTACAGCTCAAGTCATCTTCCTGAAAAATAAACTTGATTATATAAGTTCTAAGCTTAAAATCCTTCTCTGATTTTCATTACCCAACCCTATATGATTTGGCCTTTATTTCTTTCTTCAGCATTATGGTTAAAAGTGCGGACTCTGCTGAAACCGGTTTGGCTCAGTGGATAGAGCGTCCGCCTGTGGACTGAAAGGTCCCTGGTTTGATTCCGGTCAAGGGCATGTACCTTGGTTGCGGGCACATCCCCAGTAGGGGATGTGCAAGAGGCAGCTGGTCGATGTTTCTCTCTCATCGATGTTTCTAACTCTCTATCCCTCTCAATTCTTCTCTGTTTAAAATCAATAATATATATATATATATATATATATATATATATATATATATATATATATATTTTTTTTTTTTTAAAGTGTGGACTCAACTGAATACATAGGAACAGTGGGTGGAGATATGGGGGAAATGGGGAGATGTTGGTCAGAGTACAAAGTTACAGTTATGTAGGATAAGTCTAAAGATGTACACCATGATCACTATAATTAATGATGAACACCTGGAATTTGTTAAGAGAGGGTATTTCAGGTGCTCTCATCACACACACACACACACACACACACACACACACACACTATGATAACATTTGAGAATATGTGTTCATTAGTTTAACTAGTAATAATTTCACTATGTATATGTACAATATATAATATCAAATCATCATACTGTACGTCATAAGTATATACAAACTTTCTTTTAAAAGCATGAATTTTGCAACTGAAAATTTAATATGTTTCTGGAGGGAGTATAACTTGAAACAACCTCTTTGGGAGAATATTTGGCAGTATTGACTAAAGCTTAACATATACATATCCATGACTTAGAAAGTCTGTTCCCAGGTTATATACATCCAGGGAAAATGAAAGCTTATATCCTCCAAAAGACTCATACAAAAATATTCATGATAGCTTAATTCTTAATATCACCCAGTTGCAGAAATCCCAAATGTTCAACAATAGAAGGAGTAAATAGTGTACTACACTAATGCATTGGGATATTCAAAACAACAAAATAAAAAAATACTAGTGATGCATGCAATAGCATGGACTAATGTATTGTTTTGGAAAGAAGTTATAAAAAGAGTATTGCTGTATTATTTTATTTGCATGAGCTTTAAGAACAGGTAAAGGCATTTGATACATCACTATCAAATAGTCACTGTGGTGGTTATCTCTGAAGGAATAGGAAATATTACATGTGAGGGGCCATAGGAAGAGCTACTGAAGTTCTGAAATTATTCTGTATCTTGACTTGCATTATGGTTTCATAGATCATTTAATCATGCTAGTCACTTAAGATTATGATATTTTATTCTGTGTTAAAGCACAAGTATTTACAATCATACACAGAGACAGATAATGTGTGACTAATTCTTTTAGAATCAATTTTCTAGTGTAAATGTGTGGTGCAGGACAAGTTACTTAACTTCATGAACCTCAGTTTCATAATAATATCCATCTCATAAGCTTATTTAGGAGATTGAGCAACATAGCATATATAAAGCACTTATAACACTGTCTGATCCAGTAATATTTTACTCTTTAGTCTCAAATTCCAATCAATGAAGGGTTCCAGCATATTTGCATTTTTTAATCGAGTTTTATTGGGATTACATTAGTGAACAAAATTATATAAGGTTTAGGTATACAATTCTATAGTGCATCATCTGTATATTGTATTGTGCGTTCACCCCTCCCAAGTTATTCACTCTTACTATCAGTGAGGTTGAGCATCTTTTCCAAAGTTTAAGGTTCATTTCTTCTATGCAGCATATCTTTTGCTTTTTTCCCCCTAACAGATTTTTGGTCTTTTTAATTTCCAGGAATCCCTTATGTATTAGGGTTATTAGTTATTTGTGATATATTGCAAATATTCCCTATCTTCCAGCTTGTCAGTAATCTTTTTAAAAATATATATATATATTTCATTGATTTTTTTAAATCAATCTTTATTGTTCATATTATCATATTTGCATTTTTAAAATGACAGTTTGAATTTATCCCAAACTGTCATTTACTTGCAATTTTTAGGGCTGCTAGAGAAATACTAACATATTAGGTAATCTAATAACTTTAAAATTTCCAATTTATGAAACATATTTGGATTAATCCAAACATAAAATTATTTGTTTCCCTTTTTTCCTGAATAACATTTTCTTATATTCTTATTTTCTAATGAATGTAGACATATTTCATTAGCTCCATGGTGTTGTTGTAACAAACTACTAAAAAGTTGTGTAAAACAACTTATATTTATTATCTTACAGTTGTGAGTAATAGAAAGCCTAGGGATCAAGATGTTCACAGATATGTGTTTCCTTCTGAAAGTCTAGGGAAGAATCCCTTTTCTTGCCTTTTTAATCTTCCAGAAGTTACCTGCATTTCTTGACTCACTCGTGAATCCCTTTTTCCATCTTCAAAGCCAGCAGTATTACAGCATTCTATCTTCAAATCTCTCTCTCTCTCTCTCTCTCTCCCTCTCTCTCTCTCTCTCTCTCTCTCTCTCTCTCTCTCTCTCTCTCTCAATCTCTCTCTCTCTCTCTCTCTCTCTCTCTCTCTCTCTCTCTCTCTCTCTCTCTCTCTCTCTCTGTCTCTCTCTGCCTCTCTCTCTCTTTCTCTGTCTCTCTCTGTCTCTCTCTCTCTCTCTTTCTCTCCCCTGAACTTTCATCTTCAAATCACTTTACCTCCCTCTACTTCAATTAGCACATCTCATTATCTGACTCTGGCACTTCTGCTTTTTTTTTTTTTTTAAAGGAATAGTTGGTCATGTTAAGCATCCCAGGTAAAAGGAACTTCAAGTATAAGCACTGGAGGTGGAAAAGCCTTTTGTAAACCTGAGGAACAGAGATTGGTGACTGTGACCTTAGGCTTTTACAGCTCCTCCGCTCTTCCTTCTGGCTTTCTCCTTGCTTCTCGCTGTAGAATTTCCAGTCAGTCAACTTTCCTGTAGTTCTGGGTAATGTCCATTTTAAATTTTGGTTGTATTTTATTGAAATTGTTGTGTGCAGCTGCGGTTAGGTGTTTACCTGTGCAGCCATCTTGGATCAATCCTGGCACTTCTGCTTTTCTTTCAGAAGAACTTCTGGGCCCAACTATATAATCCAGGTTATTCCCTACTTCTTAATGTAAGATATTTAAATTAATCACAAAATTCAAAGACCCATTGTCCAGGTAAGATAAGCTTTTCACAGGCTTTAAGGATTAGGATGTGGACAACTTTTGGGTGGCAGTATTCAGTCTACCACACATATGTAGCTGTAGCTACTAATTATCTTGCTATTACCTGAAGCTATAGTCCCTGACATTAAGCAGTGAAAAGAAGTTCATTGTCCACATTTTGAATTTAGAAAGGAAAATTATTTTTCAGAAGAGGCAGAGCAATAGTACAACCTACCAGATCCAAATATTCTTTGATGTCTTTTCATAAACTTGGAGGCCTTAGTCACAAAACTAGGATTATGCTAGAATTATATTAGATTATATTCATAACAGGTATATACCTAAATTGTTTTTTATCTGTGTGTCAAAATAATTTGGTTCATTATTAAGGCATTTTTATTATGTTGTGACACTCTGATATTATGACCATAAAAGTTGTCTATCTGATAAAAAAAAAAAAGATGTATTTTTTGTGTCATTAAAATTTGGACCCTACTAGTAACAATGAGGGCTAATAAATAACTTTGAAGTTCTATTGTACATTAGTGCCTATAACTGAAGTCGTTCTCAAATACAAAAAACAAAACAAAAACAAAAAAAACACAAACATACAAAATTAAGTTTTTGAAACAATCCTATTTGCTATTTATAGCAAAAGTGCCAATTTTCAGAAGACAGGGTGACTTTTTTCCTACTTCCAGAGAGACCCATAAAATTGTGACATGGCTGTGATTACCTACTTACAAGATTAGTTTCAAGTTCCAGGGCAAAAATAATCTTACCAGAAATTGTATAAGAAGAATCAATGTGGTGTAGTGAAAAAAGACATAGCCGGTAATGCATACAAGTAGTATTTTTAAAGCTTTACTGTGACCTTAGTTATTTGTCTATGGGAAAATTATTTAATTTCTGTGACCTCAGTTTCTATATAGCAGGAATCTGTACTGGTTACATATCTTTCAAATGTTCCTGTTATAGTACATAGAATGGTAAACCTAGAGTGTGGTCTTAAATACATTTAAGCTTAATTAGGCTGCCTCTCTGTGTTTGCAGCAAATCTTTGATTGTTTCTACATACATGAATGACATTCAGCCAGCTGGTCTTCTAATAGCTGTGTAAGGCAGCCTCTTCATATTTCTATAATGCAATCCACTAATTTCCTGATCATCACAGCAACACTTTTCAACATCATTCCCAATGCCTGCTATTTTATAAACATTCAAAAAGTTTAGAAAATTACTGAAATTTATAAAGAAAATATTCTATAAAGCTGGAATCTCTGCATTTTATTCACAAAATACAGCATAAGGGAAGAAATGCCATCAAACATGTAAAAGTAATGTTTTAAATTACTACAGGCCTATTTACAAATGATATTGTACAATACATATCACTTTACATGGCCCTTAGTTATACTTGATTTATCCTATCATAGACACATGCACTTTGTTTTTAAAAGCACTGGATTAGATGATTTAAAATGTTTTTAATTCCAAATTTTTGTGAATCTCTTACTTCCACAAATCTTAAATAATGCTAATTCCACAGCTGTTAAAGTGTAAACTGTTATTATTACTGTTGTTATTTTTATTATAATAATTGAATTCTCCATGGAGTCACTGTTTAAAACCCACAATCTCATGTCACAGCCATAGAAAATCATAACTTGATACATAACACAAGATGACAGGGTTCTTAAAACTAGACAGAATTTGGATTACATCATTTATACAAAGAGTTAAAGAGCCATGGTGGCCAGAGCTTGTGATTATTAAAATTGACAGAGCAGAATTCTGCCATATGTTTTTCTTTTGCACACTAAACTTATGCTACATTCACCTCATCATGCAAAAATAAAGAGTAAAGAATGAAGAGTAACTCAGCCATTGTGGCTCAGAGGGTGAGCACCAACCTATGAACCAGGAGGTCATGGTTCAATTCCTGGTCAGGTCACATGTCTGGGTTGCAGGCTTGATCCCCAGTGGGAGACTTGCAGGAGGCAGCTGATCACTGATTCTCTCTCATCATTGATGTTCTCTCTCTCTCTCTCTCTCTCTCTCTCTCTCTCTCTCTCTCTCTCTCTCCCTCTCTCTCTCTCTCCTCCCTCCTTCATCTCTGAAATCAATAAAAATATTTTTTAAGTTTGATTGAGAATATGTTTGTATATTTTTAGAAAACAACTCTGAAACCATGTGGATTCCTGCAACAGAAAGGAATTGACAGGACTGCTCCAGCCATGAAGACAGAAGAGAAACAGTCCAGAGAAGGAAAATGCTGAGGACACCTTGCCATACTAGCAGACAGCAGCAATGCATCACTGCATGTTGCCCAGGACCAAACCAGAGAGGGTCGGACCTGCATTACCACCATTTGCCCACCATCCAGAACTGAAATATCATTGCTGACATGTACACATAAGGAACTGTTTGACATAGAAATTGGGACTCAAAAGAATTGTTGGCCCAGAAAGAAACTCACTATAGACTGGTTTATTCATTTGCCTCTCAGCATAACCATTATTGCTTGTCTCATTTTTGGTTCTTATAAGTATATTTTTATTATCACATGAACTCACTCATCTAGGGGAAATGATGAACAACATAGACTGATGAACAAGAACAAGCATCAATCAGATTGTCAGGCATCAGAAGGAAGGTAGGGGAGGGTGAGGATAAGGGAGAGAGATAAACCAAAGGACTTGTGTGCATGCATATGAGCCTAACCAGTGGTCATGGACAACAGGGGGTGGGGCATGCATGGGGAGGGGTTTGAGGTGGGAATGGGGGGGGGGAATGAGGACAAATATGTGATACTTTAATCAATAAAGTAATTTAAAAAAATGAATGAAGAGTAAAAATAAATTGGTGGAAATATAATATGAATTTAGTAAAATGGTAATTTCTACCACATGCTCTACAACTTTAAATATGATTATATAACAATTTAAAGTCCCTCTTTGACAAAGGGATGAGGCAAAATAAAATAGAGGTTAAGGGAAATTCCAGAATTGGGAAAATAATCAATAAACCTTCCTGATTTTCCCCCTTTGTGCTGATAAACAAATACATATTGAGGAAGTCTATAGATGCACAGTCCTGGACTAACAGTATAGTCCAAATTCCAATGTGGCCTTAATAACCAAAAATATTAGCATAAAATTTTGAGAGAAAATATATTAGACTTAATTTTCTGTTTTGTACAATAAAAACTAAAATGCCTAGTAATTGAGTCCAGAGCATTACTCTAAGTTGTTGGCTTTAGAAGTCAATTCAAGTTAAATGGAAAGACTTGTCCAGAATATTGGTTTTGAAATTTAATATGACTTAGAGATAATGCAAGATTTATTTTCTCCATTTATGCACTCTTCAGTAAGACACAAAAGGAATTCACCTGCCGAAACCGGTTTGGCTCAGTGGATAGAGCATAGGTCTGCGGACTGAAGGGTCCCGGGTTTGATTCGGGTCAAGG
The DNA here is from genome assembly GCF_964339955.1 of Pipistrellus hanaki. NCBI lineage: Eukaryota > Metazoa > Chordata > Mammalia > Chiroptera > Vespertilionidae > Pipistrellus > Pipistrellus hanaki. Next base: position 80,346,608 of record NC_140524.1, read on the forward strand.
GCATGCATATTGGTTGTGGGCACATCCCCAGTAGGGGGTGTGCAGGAGGCAGCTGGTCAATGATTCTCTCTCATTGATGTTTATAGCTATCTATCCCTCTCCCTTCCTCTTCGTGAAAAATCAGTAAAATATATATATTTTTTTAAATGGAATTCACCTAACAAATTCTCTTTGTAGAATGTGGCTTAAAGTCTTATGAAAAATGTTTGCAACAGCATGGATGGATCTGGAGAGTATTATGCTAAGTGAAATAAACTAAATAAAAATATGTACTTTTTAAAACAAAAAATATAGTAAGAATAATTTGAGATCAGAATCTATAGTGAGTCTTATATTACTCTTATGCATGAGAGACAAACTACTATTCTTCATTGTCTAGTGTTTACAATAGCCAGCATGTTAGCATTTTGTGAAAGCCCGTTTATTTCATTTTTATTCAACCAATCTATAAATTACATTAAAATAATTTATTGATATATGATTGGCATACAGAAAGCTTTACATATTTAATATATACAACTTGATGAGTTTGGAAATAGTGACACATTGGTGTAACCATAACCATGATCAATGTCATAGACATATCCATCCATCCATCCATCCACAAGTTTCCTCTTCTCTCTTGTGTGCATCTGTATATGATAAAAACACAACATGTGATTTACTAAGATACCTTCTTAGTAAATGTTTAAATATACAAATACATATTATTAACCAAAGGCACTATGCTATACAGTAGGTTTCTAAGACATGTTCATGTTGCACAACCGAAATTTGTCATGCTTTGAGCAACACAACCTGGTTTCCCTTTCTTTCTAATCCCTGATAACCGCCATTTACTTTCTACTTCTATGAGATTGCTATTTTAGATTCCTCACATAAATGAGATCATGTAGTATTGGGCTTATTTTACTTAACATAATGTCCTTCCGATTCATTCATGATGTCACAAATGATAGGACTTCTATTTTTTTCTAGGGCTGAATAGTATTCCAGTGCATGTAAAGCTCACATTTTTTTACTCACACTTTTAAAAAAAATGTTCTTCAATAGTGACGGAGTAGATATGACTATGCCACTTTAAAAAGTCTTCTTTTAAATAATAAAAATAATTCTCCAAAATATATAAATAACTCATACAACTCAACAAAAGAAAAAAAAAAGTAATCTAATTAAAAATGGGCAAAAGACCTGAATAGACACTTCTCCAAAACCTGCTATCTCTGATGCAATACAGAATGCTCATATTGAGAGGAACACAAAAGAAATGATAAAATTTACATACATATTTTAATACTGATAAGGAAATCTCCTAAATGCTTTATTTTTATTTTCTTATATGTATTTTATAGAAGACATTTAAAATTATATTAATTTCAAGTATAAAACATAGTAGCTAGACATTTGTATAACTTTCAAAGTGATCCCTCTAACGAGACTAGCATCTGCCTGACACAATACATAATTATCACAATACTAGAGGGCTGGTGCACAAAATTTGGTCACTGGAAGGGGGTCCTTCAGCCTGGCCTGCACCCTCTTGCAGTCAGAGATGCCTTGGGGGATGTCCACCTGCCAGCTTAGCCATGAGCCAGGCTTCTGGCTAAGTGGCGCTCTCCGTGTGGGAGCTCAGTGACCACCAGGGGGCAGCTCCTGTGTTGAGCATCTTCCCCCGAATGGTCAGAGCTCAATATAGTGGCTGGTAATTCCATCAGTTGTTCCACTATTCAGTCAATTTGCATATTAGGGTTTATTATATAAGAAAATTTAAATACAATATTTTATTACTTTTAGCTGTAAAACGTAATGCTTTAATATTTGTACATATTGCAAAATAATCACCCCAAGAAGTCTAGTTAATATCTGTCACCAATTACAAATTTTTTGTATGATGAGAACTTTTAAGATTTATTTTTTTAGCAACTTTCAAATATGAAATATAATATTATCAATTGCAAGAGGCCCAATGCATGAAATTCGTGCAAGAGTAGGCCTTCCTTTTCCAGGCTGCCAGCATGGGCTTCTCTCAGGCAGTTGACAGACACTGGGGACCCAGGCTTTCCTTATAGCACCAGCTTCGTCCAGAAGGTCATCCAGAATGACGTCCAGAGGATATACAATCTAATTAACATATTATGCTTTTATTATTATAGATTATTGACTATATTCCCTATGCTGTACTTTACATCCCCAAGACTATTCAATAACTGACAATTTGTACTTCTTAATCCCCCTCATCTTTTTTAACCAGCCTCCAAATGTCCCCTCCTTCCCAACTTGGCGACCATCAGTCTGTTTGCTGTTATGATAATTTGTTTCTGCAAAATGTTTTAAATGTAGTTTCATCTAATATTATCAACAGTCTAAGATTAGAGTAACATTATTATCAGAGAAAGATTAACTGACTTTCTCAAGTTTACTGAGAAAGTAAAACCATAAAGCCAAACTTCAAACACAGATATCAATAATTTGATTCCAGAGCCTATGTGATTAATCACTTTGCTTTACTATTTTCCACTAACTAAAACAGACCCTTGACTTTAAGAAGGTTTAAGAATGTAGCAGATAGGTTAATGAATTGATATGCAATTTCAATATAAATTTAGGCTTATTTACTCAAAAAATATGATCTGAATATTTTCTATGTACCTAACACCCTGTTTGTCATTAGAGATGGGAAAATACCAAATAATGAATTCCTGCTTTCAAGAACCTTACATTATAACAGAGAGAAAGAAAACAAATAATATGTATAATAAACAAATTGTTTGGACATGGTAAGCACCATGACAAGGGAAGTGTGAACTGCCAGGATAAGAGTGGGAAATATAACTTTAAATTGGATGGTAATGGTTGTTCTCATTGAAAAGTTATTTGAGCAAACACTTAAGGAAGTGAATGAGTTCATCATGTTAATATCTGAGGGAAATATTTGTCATGCAAAAAAGAAAAGGAGATGCAATGTCATTGAGGTAGGAGATTTCTTGTTTCAATAAATGAAATAATATGGATAGGCTAGAATAGAGTGAACTGGGGATAGGGAAGCAAGGCATGGAGCCTTGTAAGGTTGTATATACCATTTATTGATTTTTGCCTTTAATTTTTAGTAAGGTGAGAAAAATGTGGAAGTTTCTTTTTTTAAATATGCATATATTGATTTCAGAGAGGAGGGGAGAGGTAGAGATAGAAACATCAATGAGAGATAATAATCAATAGGCTACCTCCTGCACACACCCTGTACCCCTGACTGGGGATTGAGCCACAGCCCAAGCATGTGCCTTGACCAGGAATTGAATCATAACCTCCTGGTTCATAGTTCAATACTCAACCACTGAGTCACATTGGCTGGACAGAATTTTGAAAGTTTTAATTATGGTTGTGAAATGATCTGATGTAGAGTTTAAAAGGATCATCTTGGATATTATGCTTAGGATTTATTATTTTATTCATAGGAAAGGATAAAACTTTAGGGATCAGTTATGTGACCACTGAGGTAAGCAATATAATAAAGGTGCGAATGAGTGGTCAGATTCTACATATATTTAGTAGGTAATTATATTAATTAATAATTAATAAATGGATTGGAGATGGGTTTGAAGAAAAATGATACTTTTTTAATTATAGAGTCAAAATATATTTCTTTGAAAAGATAAATAAAATTGATAAACCTGTAGCTAGACTAAGATGAAAAGAGTAAAGTTAAAATTATCAATGTCAGAAATAATAGAGAAGATATCACCTCAAATTATATAGATATGAAACATAATAGAGTAGTATAGAAAATTATATACAAATTATATTCAATAAATTATGTGAAATAAATTTCCTTCAAAGATAAAATGCCCAACAATTCAAGAAAAGATAAAAAAATTAATTAGCCCTATATCGATTAAATGCCTTGAACTCAAAATTTAAAAACTTTCCAGAATGAAAACTACAGTCCCAGGTGCTTTCATTAGTAAATGTCATTAGATATACCATATGTAAGACAAATCATGACAAATTATCTTAGAAAATTAAAAAAGTTGGGAGGTCTTTTTAATGGCTTTTGCCTTTCCTAGGGATCTTGCCACATAAGACAACAGTCACTAATTATAAAACTGACAGATTCCAGTTTCAAAAAAACAACCAAATTATTCCAACATTTTATCACAGGCAAAGAAAACCATAAGACTTTTCATTCTCAAGTCCCATAGCACTTAGTGCATTACTTTATTACAATTAAATTGACCTTCTCCAATACAAGCAGAAACCTGGAGACTTCAGCCCAGAGTAAAGTATAGAATCCTGGCCCATTCTTAGACATAGAGATGGAAGAGAACTGGCCCAAGAGTGACCAACTATGGAACCAAGGATGACTGGAGAGACAGAATTCTGTGGAGAGCAGAAAAGGTAAGATCATGCAAAGAAGTATTGAGTCTAAACAATTAGGTTTAGAAAATGAAATAAATTGAAAACAGAAAAGGCACAGCAGGTTTACTGGATTAAAAAGCAGATCAAGAGTGGTAGGGACTGGGGAAATTTTTTAAGCAAGAACTTAGTTTAGATGTTTTTTGAGGGCTATAGGAGGAAACACGGATAATTGACTCAAGAGATTGTCTAAAGACATTATGGCTTAAAATGCAGAATTATAATGGTATATTTACATGTCACTTTTCCATCTAAGCTGAGATACTTGAAGAAGGGGTCTTTTAATAATTCTTATGCATGTAAGTAAGATCTAGAGTTGTGTTTGGCAAAACGTAAGTCATCCTTTCAATAAATGTATGCATGCATGAATGAATGATTACAACATATAAAGATTATCTTACACCATTTTCTACCATATATACTCCTATAAAATTTCATCATAGGCATAACTACTCATTTAACAGAATCATTAGGAAGAATTATAAACAGTATGAAAATAAACATTTACAAAAATACTTTTAAAACACTTAAAAAATTAGTGTTGATATTGTAACTAAATGCTTGTGGGTTTTTTTTTCTTCTAAACAACCTTGATGTATTTAGCTGCCAGTTATTTATTTGTTGCACATTCTACATACCAGACTATGTCAGTCACTGACAACACTGTGATTTTCTTTTTTGATACTTATACAATTCATGGTAAAAAGTGCCAGTACTAAGGAAGCCTATAAATAATATCCTCTTCAAAAGGCAAAATAGATTAGTCCCTCTTGAGAATTTTTACTAGAAAAATAAATTACTCAAAACTATTTATCAATTGGCTACATGGATGTCTGTGTAAAATGTCTCCCAACAGGGATACTTCCATTTTATTTATATTATTACAAAAATAAGCTATTTGTTAAACAAACATACCATTCTGTTTAGACATAACAACCCCCAGAGGAAGTAAACAGATATGACTGACCTTTGGTCTTTTAAACTTGAAGTGCTAGTTGCATGTAGAGCTTAAAATAGAACTCTATTAACCTATCAAACACTGGGAACTTTTTGTTTCTGATACCAACAGCCAACCATTCATTTCCCACTACATATTTTTTATTTTTTTCTCACTACATATTTTCTATATTATATACTATGTAAATATTAACTACAGTTACCTTTTAAATGTGACTACTAGTTTTTCAAATGTCAACATCAAATTGGTACTGCCCAAAGCACTATTTATATTGTAAATAGAAAAAAAGTTTTGAATGAAGCACTTCTTTCCACTTCGTTTTTCACCAAATAACAAGGTACATTAACCAGCATTATGCTAAGAGAAATAAGCCAGTCAGAGAAAGATAAATATCACATGATCTCACTCATTTGTGGAATATAATGAACAACATAAACTGATGAACAAAAATAGATCCAGAGATAGAGAAACATCAATCAAACTTTCAAACCTCAGAGGGAAGGTAGGGGAGGATGGCATAAGGGAGAGAGATCAACCAATATATGTATGCATGCATATAAGCATAACCAATGATCATAGGCACCGGGGTAGTGAGGGCACAAGTGGGGGGGGAGGCAATTGGGGGGAGAGTAAGGACACATATGTAGTACCTTAATCAATAAAGAAGCAAAATAAAAAAATAGAAGTCATCGCAGCAAAATTTTAATGTGAAAATATTCATTTGTAACATGACTATATTGTTTATTTTGCTTTGCTTACTTCAACGAATTAGGTTGTAAGTTTTACATCCATGATAAATAATTACTGAGTTGGAAACTTCAAATGAATATGTGGCATTGCAAATGATGAAGAAATTAAATTTTTAGATGGCCATTTTTTAAGGTAGGTTTTCTCAAGAATAGAACCTCAAACAAATATTTGATTGAAAGTAGATCATTTAGGAGGAAATCACAAAAATCAATGAAAGAAAGGAAATGAGATGGGGAAGGAAGGAAAGTCAGTGGTAAATTACCACCGTGGACATCTGGCATTCAGTCTCACTGGAGACCACCTGATAGACTATGTGGAACATGTCTCAGAGTTATCACACTGAAAAAATGGGATGTCTATCCACTTACTTTTGTCCATTATTGGTTGAGAGTTACTTGTAGTTTTAGCCCTAAGTACTTTTAGCCAAGCCTAGGCCAATCATGTTTCTACTGTTAAAGAATTCTATAAAGTAGATATTATAGATATCTTTATCTTGCTCATAAGAATACTAGAGTATGGATAAGTTAACTGATGTACTCATGATCATATGACTGGTAAATTTGAGATCTAGGAATTACATTTATAGTTGTCCAAGGGTATAGATTCTTAAACACTAAAGCATATAAAATAGTTTGGCATAAGTGCATGAAAGAACAGATAGATCAATAGAGAAAAGTAAAATCCAAAAGTAGTTTCATAAATCTTCAAAACTTACCATAAATATGACAATTATGATGTTGATAAAATTATAGATAGCTAAAAATAAAATAATATTGGTTTCCTGCTTGCTTCACCTCCAAAGTAATTATAATTGGACTAAAATTTAAAAAATTCTGAATTCATAAAATTACTACCCGTGTTTCCCCGAAAATAAGACATCCTCCGAAAATAAGACCTAGTGCATGGAAAGATAAGATATCCCCTGAAAATAAGACCTAGTGCAACTTTGGGAGAAAAAATTAATATAAGACTGTCTTATTTTCGGGGAAACAGGGTAAAAGTAAGGAGATAAACTTATTGCTTCTAATTCAGACTAGAAAAATAAACTTTCCAAGCACAAAACCACACACACAGACTAACAGAACTGAATCAAGTGTTCAGAAATAAACACTTGCATTATGAACAGAATACCCAGTGCACAAAGGAGAGTTTATTTGACAAATGATGTTGGGCCTGGCCAGTGTGACTTAGTGGGTTGAGCATCATCCAGTGCATTGGAAGGTTGCCTCTTAAATGCCAACCAAGGCACATGCCTGGGTTACCAGCTTTACCCACAGGTGGGGGGCATGCAAGAGGAAGCTGATCAATGTTTATCTCTCACATAAATGTTTCTCTCTCTCTCTCTCTCTCTCTCTCTCTCTCTCTCTCTCTCTCTCTCTCTCTCTCTCTCCTGTACTCTGTCTCTAAAAATAAAAATAAACTCAAAATAATTTTTAATTATATTGGGAAAACTGGATAACCATATGTAAAGAAATGAAACTTGACTCCTACCTTAAATCACTTACAAAAATTAATTTGCAATGTATTAAAAAATTAACCTAAGACCTGTTACCATAAAACTACTAGTAGAAAACATAGGGGGAAAACTTCTTGACATTGATTTTGGCAATGATTTCTTGATAATGACCCCAAAAGCACAAGCAACAAAAGCAAAAAAATAAAATAAAAATAAATAAGGAGGACACCAACCTAAAAAGCTTCTGTATAACAAAGGAAATAATCAATAAAATGGAAAGGCAGCCTTTTGAATGATTGATATTCAAATACAATTTTTGTAGTATCCCTGTATTCATAAAACATCCTTTGGATATTTGTGAACTCCAAGAAAATTAATGAAGTTTTTATTTTTCCTTGAAAATGGTCTTTGTCATCAGATTTCGAAGGAGTTAAAAATAGTATTTTCATCGACCTTTTGTAGTTATTTTTGGATTCTTCACAATTAACTGAAATGATTGTCCTATTCAAAACAGATGTTGACCCAAAAAGAGTGTGTAGAAATTCCCTTTGAGATATCTTACTGTATACCTAGATGCAATTAGAATAATCTCTGATTTTCAGTGAAAAGCTAGTTGATTTAAATGTAGATTTTTCTATTCATTGGCTGAAGCCTGAAAGGAATTGGGAGAATAGTAGAACCATGAACAGGATCAACTTTAACTTTAAATATTTTCTTCTCTAGTAGACTTTCTCATATTCAAGCACATTCTAAAAGTATCAACTGTATGTCTTTTTTAATTTCCTTATTGCTGTTTAAGACAACAAATACCAAGATCAATTATTAAATATTGCCCAATTTCCTTCCATCCAAAGTTGACAATGAGATGTAACTTTCAATTTTATGCCAAGTCAGAGGTTTCCCTTTTCCCACTGTCCTTCAGGCTACTACAGCATAGGACTCCAATGTCATAGCAATGTACTCTCCACTGTGTGAAATCTATTATTCATTGTCATTCATAAACCAGAATAGAATGGTTGCCCCTGCATTCAGTTAGCCATTAGGAACTCTCTATAAGGCTATTGAAATGCCTGGGATTTATGTTGACAATTCAGTACAATTAAGTACATTGGTAAATTCTTATATACTGGTATTTTCAGAAGCAACTTTGTTTTAATCAGATATATACTACTCCCTGTCGGAGTTTCTCAGGGTCACTTGATGATCTATGTCTAGGCATCCAGTCTGTGTCAGGGCCTTATATCAAGAAAAAACTGATTCTCAAAAAAGAAAATAGTTACATGTTATATAGAGTATTGCCCCCCTCCCCTAAAACTGGGTTCTTGAGCTGTAATTTTTTTTTATTTTTATTTTTTATTTTATTGATTTTTTACAGAGAGGAAAGGAGAGGGATAGAAAGTCAGAAACACTGATGAGAGAGAAACATCGATCAGCTGCCTCCTGCACACCCCCTATCGGGGATGTGCCTGCAACCAAGGTACATGCCCCCGGCCTGAATCGAACCCAGGACCCCTGAGTCCACAGGCCAACGCTCTATCCACTAAGCCAAACCAGTTTCAGTGAGCTGTAATTTTTTATTAGGGTATTCCAGGTGCTTCATACAGCATTCTGATATGCCACAGACTCCTTATTTCAAGTGAATCTATTGAGCCATAAAAATTGGGTGAAGTGCTAGCTCTCCACACAAATTGACTACTTTAGAATGGTATAACATAGTGGTTAAGAGTGCAGTAAGAAACTCCCTGAATTTGAATATTAAATCTGTAACTTAACAGATGTGTTAATTTGTATAATTTTCTTACTGTCTTTATATCTCAATTATTTAGACTTTTATGTAGTATAATTATGAAAAATGTATTTTATACAACATAAACACTATATGGATCTGAGGAAATAACCTTGGGATAATTTTGAAGTTGCTTTAGGCATAATGTGAGTGATTCAGACCAGAACTCTATATATCCCCTGAAACTCTTCAGTAGAGTTTTGTATCCCAAATAATTTTAATATTTTTGTAAAAGATAGTTGGCATACAATATTATCTTACTTTCAGTGTTACAATATAGTGTTTCAACATTTATATACCTTATGATATGACAATAAATCCAGTAACCGTGTATAAGCATGCAAAGTTATTACAATATTATTGACTATATTTCATGTGTTGTTGTACACATCCCTGTGGCTTATTTATTTTATAAATGTAAGTTTGTACTCTTTGTTCCCCTCAATTTTCATCTATCTCCCAGCCTATTCCCTTTGGTAACTATCAGTTTGTTCTTTGCATCTATGAGTTTCTTTTGGTTTTATTTTTTTAGATTCCACTTATAAATAAAATCATGGTATTTGATTTTCTCTGTCTTACTTATTTCACTTACATAATACCCACTAGGTCCATCTATGTTGTGCACAGATTTAATACTTTGTATTGCTGACTAGTATCTTCCTTTGGTCTCGTCTCATGTGTTTTTTGTTTGTCTGTTTGTTTGTTTTGTTTTTGCATGTATCTGTCCAGTTTTCCTAACACCACCTATTTAAGAGACTGCAATTTCCACATTGTATGTTCTTGCTTCTTAATTGATCATATAAGTGAGGGCTTATATTTGGACTCTCTATTCTGTTCCATTTATCTATGCATCTGTTTCTGTGCCAGTACAAACTATTTTATTATATCTTTGTAGTATCGGTAGAAATCAGGGAATGTGATACCTCCAATATTGTTTTTGTCAAGATTGCTTATGCTACTCAGGATCTTTTGTAATTCCATATAAATTTTAGAATTATTTGTTCTATTTCTGAAAAATATATGACTGGTATGATATTTCGAGAAGGATTGCACTGAATCTGCAGATTTCTTTGTATAGTGTAGATATTTTAGTGATATTAAATTTTCCAATCCATAAGCATGGTATATTCTTCCATATTTATCTCATCTTTAATTTACTTCTTTAATGTCATAGTTCTCTGAGTGCTAATCCTTCATCTCCTTGGTTAACCTCATTCCTAGGTATATACTTTGATGGGATTATAAGTAATATTTTTTCTTAATATTTCCTCTGTTCATTCTGTATTAGTATATAATAATGAAACAGATTTATATGTATTAACTTTGTGTAACGGAACTTTACTGAATTCATTTATTAGTTCTAATATATTTTTGGTGGAGTATTTAAGGCTTTCTATGTGTAGTATTATATCATGTACACATAGTGGTGGTTTTATTTTTCCTTTACAATTTTAATGTCTTTTACTTATTTTTGTTTCATAATTTCTGTGGCTAGGACTTCCAATACTATGTTGAATAAAAGCAGTGAGAGTGTGCATCCTTGTCTTGTTCCTTGGTTATAATTCTTGATTTTGTTGATGTGGTGTATCATGATGACTGATTTGCAGATATTAAACCATCCTTGCAATCCTGGAATAAAACTCACTTTATCACAGTAAAAAATATTTCTGCCATAAAGTTGAATTAAGTTTCATGATATTTTGTTGACAATTTTTGCTACTCTCTTTATCATGGATATTAGCTTCTTACTTTATTTTTGTAATATATTTGTCTAGTTTTGTTATCATGGTTATCCTAGCCTTTCTCAATGAGTTTGGAAGCCTGCTTACTTCTGCAATTTTTTAGAATAGTTTAAGAAGAATAAATATTAATTATTCCTTTAATGTTTTGGTAGAATTCACTAGGGAAGCAATCTGGTCAGTGACTTTTATTTTGGGGGAATTATTTGATTACTGCTTCAACTTCCTTTCTTGAAGTTGGTATGTTCAGGTTTCCTGTTTCAGTCTATTAAAGTCTAAAAATGTTTTGTTGATAAAAATATATCCTTTTTTTTTTGGTTGTCCAATTTTTGCATATATTATTTCAAGTCACTATTGAGTTAGGCTATGAATTTCCTTCTTAGCACTACTTTTATTGAATTCCATAGATATAATTAAGTTGTGTTTTTATTTTCAGTTGTCTCAGGGTAGATTTTTTTTTTTTAATTTTCTGTTGACTTTTTTCTTTGGTCCATTGGTTTTTTATAATCATGTTGTTTAGATTCCACATGCTGGTGTTTTTCCCCCCCAGTTTTATTCCTGTAGTTGGTTTCTAGTTTTGTATCTTTGTGATTGGAAAATATGTTTGATGTGATTTTAATCTTGAGTTTACTGAGACCTTTTTCTCGGTCTAATGTGATTTATTCTGGAGATTGTTCTGTCCGCACTTGGAAAAAAAGTTGTATTGTTCAGGTTTTGAATGAAATGGTCTGTAAATATCCATTAAGCAAATCTGATCTCATGTGATGTTTAAAGCCATTGTTTACTTATTGGCTATATTGTCTGCATGGTCTATCCATTGAAGTAAGCAATGTATTAAAGTCCCTGCTATTGTTATAATGTTGTTAATATCTAACTTTGTGTCTGGTACCTAACCATGTAAGTGAAGGTAGTTTAATGCCTCCCTTGAGAAAATTATCCCAGTTTGTTTCATTGATCCTATATAGCATTGTTTCTAGATCCCTCAGAATTCTAATTATTCTTTTCTGGATATTCTCTAAAATAGCAATGTCTACATTAAATTTTTGAGTGTAGAATTTAATGCAATTCTACGGATATCCTTTTGTTGGCGAAACAAATTTCAACCTGAGTTCCTCACTAATCTGCCATCCAATATTATTAAAGAAGCAAAAATGGGGGATTGGGGAAAAGATGGCGTCTAGCAGGATGGAGCTGAGAAAGAGGAAGTGAGTGAGGGTATAAAAGGAGTGTGTGTGTGGAAGTGCGTGGAGTGTGTGAGTGAGGGAAAGTTAAATCCCACAGGAGCAGCAGGAGCTGGCAGACGGGCTCTCCTTGACAAGGAGAGACTACCACCTCTGCGGGCACTCCCTGGTCTGCAGACTCCAGCATGGAGCCCATCCCATCTTGAATGGCCTTTTTTAGAAACTCATCACCACCAACAACAAGACAGGCCTTGGAACTTCCCCTCGACCCAGCACCCACCTCAGCCATTATCCTGCCACCCGAGCTGCAGACCCAGGGACACTGGGATCTCCACCTCCAAAGACACACCTTCTCACAGCTAAAACAACTCTGAGACAGTGTGGATTCCTGCAACAGAGAGGAATTGACAGGAGTGTTCCAGCCATGAAGACAGAAGTGAAACAGTCCAGAGAGGGAAGACGTTGAAGACGCCTTGCCATAGTAGCAGACTATGGCTGAAGGATGCCCAGGACCAAACCAGAGAAGGTTGGACCTGCATCACCACCATTTTTCCACCACCCAGATCTGAAATATCACGACTGACATGTACACATAAGGAACTGTTTGACATTGAAATTGGGACTCAAAAGAACTCTTGGCCCAGAAAGGAACTCACTACAGACTGATTCATTTGCCTCTCAGCATAAGCATTATGGCTTGTCTCAGTTTCAGTTCTTATAAGGATAATTCTTGAATCACATGATCTCACACATCTAGGGGAAATAATGAGCAACATAAACTGATGAACAAAAACAGACCCAGAGACAGAGAAGCAGCGCAGCAAATCAGACTGTCAAACCTCAGAGGGAAGTTAGGGGAGGGTGCGGGTAAGGGGGAGAGATCAACCAAAAGACTTGTGTGCATGCATATAAGCCTAACCAGTGGTCATGGACAACAAGGGGGTGGGGGGATATGTGGGGAGGGGTTTGGGATAGGAATGGGGGGATGAGGACAATTATATGATAGCATAATCAATAAAGAAAAAAAAACAAAGGAAGGAAGGAAGGAAGGAAGGAAGGAAGGAAGGAAGGAAGGAAGGAAGAAAGAAAGAAAGAAAGAAAGAAAGAAAGAAAGAAAGAAAGAAAGAAAGAAAGAAAGAATAAAAAATGCACAGAAGGTCTATTCTGTTTAACACTAATAACAACAACAACAATAATAACACACACTTATTGATCCTTTTATGCTAATACTTCTGAGGGCATTTTGTATAGTGAGACACTAGTCCCGCCAAAAAAAAAAAAAAAAAAAAAAAGAAAAGAAAAAACTATTCACTGTCACTTTTTCACAAGAGGTAATTAAGATTCAGAAGGTTAAATAATTTACTCAAGGTTGTGGATGTGAATTAAAATGTCACTCCAAAGTCTATGTGGGACTCAAACATTTTTTGTTATTATATGATTATTTCTAGTCTGCAGAGGCAAGATTTTTTAAAGGAAAGAAATGGGGGGGGGGAATAGATACAGAGGCAAAGAAGCATTGAACAGACTGTCAAACTACAGTGGGAATGCAAGGGAGGTGGGGGGGGTGCTGTAAGAGATCAACCGAATGACTTCTATGCATGCATATAAGCATAACCAATGGATACAAGACACTGGGGGGGGGGGCAGGTGAGGGCATGTGCTGGGGGATAGGGGAGGACAGGGGGAGGTCAATGGGGGGGGGAAAGGAGACATATGTACTACTATTTGTAATACTTCAAACAATAAAAAAGAGAGAAAAAAGAAAAAACAAAGTTTATGCTCTTAAAATGCTACCTGTACTACAATAATATATAATTAATTCTAGTTTGTACAAAAAGTGCTATGCAAGGAGAAAATGAAAGAGAAGATATGATGTCAGGTAGACTGTGTAGAAGTTTGAAAGCTGAGTGGGATTTTGAAGAATAAATAGAATAAGAAGAAGGCATTTCATATAACGAGGATCAATACTTCCATGGTGTTATGCATAATTATTCTGGCATTTATTTATTTATTTTTTAACTTTATGATTTATGTTTTTTTTTTCTTGCCTTAATGTCTCTAGCCAGACAGTTCACACCACTTGCTGAATTTTTTCCTTAGCCTGCTCAAACTAGAACTGAAATATACTGCACATAGTTGTAAACAGTCCTCAAATTTCAAGGTCACAAAAATATAATTGGGTATCATCTCTGAGTAAATGGTTGCTTTATAACTAATAAAAGTCAAAGTGCAGATATTCTCTAGTACTGCAATTGTATCTAAGAAGAACTAGAAGTTTAAGAAATTTGATGAGAATAAAAAATTATTATTAACTTTATAATGAAGGGTATAATATAAAAATCTTATCTAATAAAAGAGTAATATGCAAATTGACCATACCTTCCCTACTCCTACAAGCCATGCCCACAAGCCAATCAGAGCGAGTATGCAAATTAACCTAACCAAGATGGCTGATGCCACAGAGAACAGGAGGGAGGTTTGGGTTTCCCAGGCAATGGAAAAAGCCAAGCTTTTCACCTGCCCTAGCTGCCCTAAGCCTCCATTCAAGGCTATAAAGTTTCAATTATAGAAGGTAAACAAATCCAAACAGAAACGGCTGCTGCCAGGGAGTGAGCAGAAGGCTTAGCTCTGCTCTAGGCTACAAAGTTTAAATTGTAGAAGGTAAATAAATTCCACATACCAGGGCTTCTGCTTGGATCACCAGGGGGTGTGGCTGGCCTGCAAACCACCACAGGCCCCTTGCCCAGGCCACCTCACGCCCTAAGGGAACCCCCACCTTGATCTGGGACACCCTTCAGGGCAAACCAGCTGGCCCCCACCCATGCACCAGGCCTCTATCCTATCTAATAAAAGAGTAATATGCAGATAGACCATCACTCCAACACACAAGATCAAGATTGCTGCCCCCATGTGGTCAAAGACCCTGCACCCATGTGGACACAAGATGGCTAGCAGGGGAGGGCAGTTGAGAGGGACCAGGCCTTCAAGGGAGGGCAATTGTGGATGATAAGACAAGGAAGGGAGGGCAGTTGGAGGTGATCAACCCTGTAGGGGAGGGCAGTTAGGGGTGACCAGACTGGCAGAGGATGGAAGTTGGGGGCAAACAGGCTGGCAGGGGAACAGTTAGACATCAATCAGGCTGGCATGTGAGTGATTAGGGGGTGATCGGGCTGGTAGGCAGAAGCAGTTAGGGGCAATCAGTAAGGCAGGCAGCTGAGCAGTTGGGAGCCAGCAGTCCTAGATTATGAGAGAAATGTCTGACTGCCCGTTTAGGTCCAACAGGCAGTTGGACATCCCTCGAGGGGTCCCAGATTAGAGAGGGTGCAGGCTGGGCTGAGGGACACCACCACCCCCTCCTCCCTACCCCCCCCCCCATGCACGAATTTCATGCACCAGGCCTATAGTTAATTTATAATTGTAGAAAAAAGTCCATTCATCTTTATAAATATACTAGGGGTCCAGTACACAGATTCATGCACAGATGGGATCTCTCTGCCTGGCCTTTGGGAATCAGGTCAAAACAAGTTCTCTGACTTTCCCCAAGGGGTCCCTGATTGCCAAAGGTTGGTACTCAGGTGACACACCACGGAATTGGGTTTCCTTCTCTCTGGTTCTGGGTGCATTACCTGAGAACTGCAGCTGCCTAGTCACCCAAGCTTGGCAGCTCCTATGTTGAGCATCTGCTCTTTGGTGGTCAGTATGTCATAGCTACTGATAGGACAGTCAAATGGTTGACCAGTTGGCTGGTCACTTAGACATTTATATATATAGACTAGGGACCTGGTGCATGAAATTCATGCACATTAAAAGGGAATTAATTAGAGGAAATATTTTAATAGTGCTATTTGCCCTTTCTTTATAATAGAAATGTCAAAGATGAAAGAAAATTAGTAAAATGTATATGAAAATATTCCTCCTGTCAGAGTCTGGGGCATGCCATGGGAACCAGAGTTAAGTCCCTACCCACCCATGTGTGCCTCAAAATTGCGCAAGACCCAGACCCAGCCAGCACCACGCCCATTGGGCTAGATTCAGAACCTGCCAGTCCCATCTGTGTCAAGCCCTACCAGGTTGAGGGAACGGCCTTAGGTCACCTGGCCCTGCACTGGGGTGGAGTGCCTGGCCTAAGGTCCCCCAGTCCGGTCAGGGGGTATACCATGAGGTTCCCTGGCCCAGGCCAGGGGTGAGGTCTGAGGTCCCCCATCAAGCTTCACCAGGTGAGGGGTACAACGTCAAGCCCCCCAGCCTGGTGCCAAGGTGGGGTGTGTGGCTTGAGGTCCCCATCAAGCTCCACCAGGCAGGGGGTGCAGGTTCCCTGGCCCAGCATCAGGGTGGGGGGCATGGCCTGAGGTCCCCTGGCCCAGGCTGAGGCAGGGGAACATCTTGAGGTCCCCTGGCAAGCCCCACAAGTTGGGGTTGCAATCTGAGGTCCCCCTTCAAGCCCCACATGGCAAGATACATGGCCTCAGATCACTTGGCTTGGCCTGAGGTCCCCCAGACTGGTGCTGGGGTGTGGGTTGCAGCACGAGTTCCCCTGGGCCAGTGCTGGGACATGGGGGCACAGACTGGGTCCCCTACCTTGGCCCAGCACCACGCAGCCTCAGAACCCTGCTGATTGCTCATTAAGGCTTATTGCATGGAACTCAGCCTCTGCTGTGGGTGCAGCCATCTTATGTTATGGAATCCCTGCCTCCACTGTGGGCACAGCCATCTTGTTATGGAGTGATAGTCAATTTGCATATTCGCTCTTTATTAGATAGGATAACACCTACATCTGTATTAACCATAATGAATCTCAGTGCTATTATCTAAATTAAATTTCCTGATTGGTTGTTTTGGTAGATCTAAAACTAAAAAAAAAAAAAAACTTTAACATTTTTATTATCTTGAACATAATAGTGACAATAAATATTGCTTTGATTATTATTTTCTACTTTAATCTTGTGGAAGAATCATTAATAAACTAACTCATAGTTACTAGTTAGAATTGGCTAATTATTTTTAAATGATTATAAGTGATCCAAACTATACTAAAAAAAAAGGTTATAAGCTAATTAGACCAGGTAGACTGGACATCTTCTGGTTGTCTGGTCCTCCTTCAGGACAAAGCCATGGTGGTGGGGACTGAGAAAGAGGCAGTAGGGGCAATCAGGCCAGCAGGGGAGGGCAGTTAGGAACGATCAGGCTGGCGGGCAGAGGGGTTAAGGGTGATCAGGCAGGCAGGCAGGTAAGTGATTAGGAGCCAGCAGTCCAGGATTCCAGGATTGTGAAAGGGATGTCTGAGGGGTCCCGGATTGAAGAGGGTGCAGGCCAGGTTAATCCCCCCACCATGTATGAACTTTGTGCACTGGGCCTCTAGTATGAGATAAAACACTTCTGAATATGAACAGCTCACATTACTGTTTTTATTCATCCTAATATATCATTTTATACACTTACTTTGTAAAGTGAAAAAATACACTTCAAAATTATTTAAAATATAGATCTCCTTTAAAGTTTAGCATAGATTCAGGTGTTGGTTTTAAATTGTCAGCATATTCAAATTTAAGAAATGTGTTGTACAAAAATCATATTTATGTTTCTCAATGGACCAAAAATTAAAAAGATAAACAGAGAAAAAAAATTTTCCCTTTTGACAAGGGAGAAACTTGTCAGGTTTCCAATTCTCTTTGACTTTGGTGATAACAAATCAGTTATTAGTGAAACTTTGAAGATAATTTAGTGGAAAAAGTGATTTATGGTCTTTTAATATGATGCCAATTTTTACTCTTTTTGTTGCTCTTCCATAAAAACATGACTCCTTTGAAAAATCCCCACAGGCAATAGTTATGGAGGTCTGCATTTTTAAATATGAAAATAAAAAAAATAAACTGATGAACCAAAAGATAGATATAGAGACAGTAAAGCAACAAGCAGACTGTCAATTTATAGTGGGGAGGGGAGGGAGATCTGGGGGAGATAATAGATCAACCGAAGGACTTGTATACATGCATATAAGTACAACCAATGGACATAAAACTCTGGGGAGGGAGGGTATGTATGGGAGGGAGGGAGGGAGGCAAAAAAAATCAATAAAATATATTTTTTAAAAAATAAGCCAAGGAAAATCTTCATTAAGTACTTGAGCAAGACATTTCTCTTGACAACTTAGAGATGCCCAAAACGTATGGAACTTAAACATAAATTTCCAAAGATAACAGAGGAAAAAAGAGAAGGAAAAAAATGAAGTGGCATTGCTTTCCGCAGCTTTTAGGTGTCTCAGGGGAGCTACCCTTGACTCTTACTCTTCTGTTCTGTCTTCCAATTCTGGGCTTCCCATAAGGTACTTAGGTTCTAACCACTGTGAGGAACTGTCCTCCTTTGACTTTCAGAAACCTGCTCGAAGCTCCAAGTGATCCACAGTTTGTGTCTGTCTCCACAGGACTTGACAGCAAGCAAGAGGGGCCGATATGCCCTCCAACGCAACTTTATTAGCAGCATGGGGCCCAGGGCTGTGTCAGCAAACTTCCCCTGGTTCCTTGGGCTCCACCTCTGCACACCTTTGCCTGTTAGCTAGCTATTGATTTTAATCAGGCACAAGCCTGTTTTTGAAAGGGCTTTAGGTAGGAGAGGTGCTATTTAGATTTCAGGGTATGTGGTTGGTGTCTTTCCCTGTCCCAGAGCTTCTCCTCCATGAATGGCCCAACAATATTACTATGCTCTTGCTTGGGCAGAGATGTTTGCTTGCAGTCCAGAGGGATCAGCTGGTAACCTGGAGTTTCTATCAGCTCTCCCACTAGAGGAAGTACCAGTCAGGTTCCCAGGACAGTGGCGGGGGGAGGGAAGGCTTGTTGAGCAATCCAATTAGTCACACTCTCTGAGTCTGTTCAAACCCACAGGCCTGGCCTATGCTTTTTCCTCTGAAAGGGTCAAAATGCAGAATGTGGCAGCAAATAGATGAGTCTTTTGTTGTTTCAATCAGCCTCTTTAAGTCTTTTGATTGAATAACTTTTTTATTTATAAAAATTTAGTGTATTTGTATACTAGTAGACTACAGTAAAGCTTTTAACTACATGGATCATTAAAAACTATCGGTTGCTCTGAAGTAAATGAGTGTAACTTAGAAATTCATTGTCCTTATGTGTAACATATATGTGAACATGAAGCTTAACAGTACAGAATATGGAGACAGAACTATTTCCTATAGGCAAAGGTGTCAGACAAGGGTGTATTTTATCTCCCTATTTATCTCTAGGCAGAACATATACAAAGAAACTCTGGATTACACTCAGAGGAAAAGGGAGTGAAAATTGGTGGAAATAATTTAAGACACACAGATGACACTATCTTACTAGCAGAGAATAGCAAGATTTTAAACTCTTTCTAGTGAAAATGACAGAAGACAGCACCAAAGCAGAATTTCATTTGAACATGAGGAGGGGGGGGGGGAATCAGGACTAGTGAAGAAGTACAAAATTTTAATATAGATAATAAAGATTTCAAAATTGCTAAAGATTTTGATTACCTTGTTTTAGGAATCAATTCAAATGAAGGTTGTAGCTAGAAAATCAAGATAAGGCTGAATCTCAGAAGTGCAGCAATGGAAGAATTAGGAAATACCATTAGAGCAAAAATCTATTATTAGAGACCAAGGCTAAAATCATCTGTACCCTCATATTACCAATTGCCATGTAAAGATGTAAAAGTTGAAGAGTGAGGAAGGCTGATAAAATGAAAATTAATTAATTTGAAATATGGTGTTTGAAGAGAGCTCTTCAGATAACCTGGGCCACTATAAAGAAGCACACATGAGTCCTGGAGACTATTAAGTCTGAAACATTACTGGCAACAAAAAAATAAGAAAACTGAAGTTGTACTAGTTTGGGCACATTTATGAGAAGGCAGGGGTCTTTGGAAAAGACAATTGTGCTGGGAAAGATATAGGGAAGCAAGAACAGAGGAGTACCAAATATTAGATGGATTGACTCCATAGAAGAAGCCATAGTCATGAGTCTACAGGAGCTGAGCAGGGTTGTTGAGGACATACACTGTGGGTATCACTTATTCATAAGGTTGTTAGAAGTCAATGTCAACTCAATGACATGTAACACACACAGGTACTTATTTTCATTTTGTTAATTGTTTCCTGGCTGATTTTTTAGGGTTTTTTTTTCTGTTCTTTCTTTCTCTCTTCTTTCTTTCAAGGCTTATGTTATGTTTAGATGTTTTTTCCTCATTTTCTTTTGGGTATCTACTATAAGTTAGGCTTTGTATTTTCTGTGAGGTTCACATGTAACATCCTATGTATATTTTAAGTTGAAAGCAACTTAAATTTAAACACATTCCAAAACTACATTTTAACTGTCCCATCATGTAGTATGTTTTGGATGTCAAAATTCACATTTTTTTATTTTATGCATCCTCTAAATAATTATTATAGGTTTAGTTAATTTTATTGTTTTTGTCTTTAACCTTCATACTAACTTTACAGTGTCTAATCCACTACTTTGAATATATATTTACTTTTACAAGTGAGATTTTTTACTTTTCTATGTTTTCTTGTTATTAATTAATCCAATTTTTCTCAGCTTAAAAAAAAAGACTTTTTAATATTTCTCACAAAGCAGGTTTAATGCTGATAAATTCCTTTAGCTTTTGCCTGTCTGGAAAAACACTTTATCTCTCCTTCAATTCTGAATGATAACTTTGCTAGGCAGAATAGTCAGCATTTTGCAGGTCATTGATCCATTGTTCTGCTTCATCCACATTGCTGTTGAAAACCTCTAATACATTTTTTTTTCATTTAAATTACTGTATTCTTCAGCTTTGTAACTTCTGTGTGGTACTGTATTACATTTCTTTATGTTTTTTTGTTGAAGGCCTCACTGTTTTCACCTATTCTTTTCAAGTTTAGTGATCCTCTTTATGACCATTTCTTTTAAATCTTTATCAGTATATTACTTATCTCTACAACGTTAAGGTACCGTACATTTTCTGAAGATTATTTGGTCCTTTGATTGAAACATTTTTTTTCATATTTTTTTACTCTCTGTTTTTGTTTCTATGTATTAGTTAAAAGAGCTACTTTTTTCCATCTTGAAAAAAGTGACCTGTATAAGTGATGGACCTTATTGTTCAAATGTGCCCTAGCTCTTGGATTTTCCTTGAATCTTTATGATTCTCTAAGTGGCCCAATTTATTCTTAATTGCTCCCATTTTTGTGGTTGTGCCAAGAACTAAGGGAGATAGTTTACACAGTACCTTGTTTCAAGATGATTAAAAGCCAGACTCCCTGTGTCCTCTGATTCTTCCCTGGCTTGATGCTGGGTGTAATGTCTGTCTTAAGACTGACTGCTCTGGAGTCTATCAACTTTCTGATTTGTTGTGTTCAACAGAACAGAACTAATGATGGAAAATCTAAAAACATAATCACTTTCCACTCCATGATCAAAGATTCTGTTTATTAGGGTCCGCTATTGTGCCAATAATTGTCTTTCAAATGATACATAACTGTTTGCTGGAGTTGGCATAGCCTTGCTTCAGAGTTGTGATCCTCACACTGGGGCTTGCAAAAAAAATCATGGTATCTCACCAACGTTGTAGTGTCTAAGAAATCATATCTCCTAAGTAACAAAAATTCTTGAACTACAGCACAGATATTGTTCAGGGACCATTCCTGCTATGAGCTCTACTCAAAGATGACAGCATTTAGCATCATCTAGTTAATGGGCTACAGTACTTCTAGGTGAAAAATATAGCATTAAAAACTGTTTGACATTGAAATTGGGTATCAAAAGAAGCTCACTACAGACATTGAAATTGGGTATCAAAAGAAGCTCACTACAGACTGATTCATATACCTTTGGGCATAACGATTATTGCTTGTCTCAGTTTTTATTCTTATAAGTATATTTCCAGTAGGACATGATCTCACACATTTAGGGAAAATGGTGAACAACATAGACTGATGAACAAGAACAGACCCAGAGATAAGGAGCCATGGGTCAGACTGTTGGACCTCAAAGGGAGGGTGGGGATAAAAGGGAGAGATCAACCAAAGGACTTATATGCACACATATGAGCCTAACCAGTGGTTAAGGAAAATAGGGGCGGGGGGCATGAGTGGGGGAGATTGGGGGATTGGATTGGAATGGGGGGTTGAAGACAAATTTGTGATACCTTAATCAATAAAAAATTAATTAAAAAAACTCAAAGAACCTACTAGGTTCTGTGCTTTTTTTTTGCTTTTTTTTTTTTTTTTTTTTGAAATGCAAGATGCAGCTATTTGCATTTTACTTTGGAGGAGATATCCATGTTTCTGATTTTTAGATTCCTAAGAATTTCAACAAAGTTGCAAGTTCCTGAACCTATATATATTTTAAATTTCATTCTGTAATATACATGAGTCTTACAAAGGCTTCTAGTGTACTTATCATTTCTTGCTCATCATTATTAAATTGGCATAATGCCATTAATGTAAGTTATCAATATGATGATTTGTGGGATGTCTGGGTTCTTTCTATCTATTGAGTGTATTATTACAAAAGATGGGAGACTTAACACAGTCCGGAGGAAGATTTGTAAAGAAAAATTGTTATACATATACTAGAGGCCTAATGCATGAAATTTGTGCAAGAGTAAGCCTTCCTTCCCCCAGATGCTGGCACCTGGGACCCGGGGCTTCCTTTGCAGCCCCAGCTTCATCCTGAAGGTCACCAGAAGGACATTTGGTCTAATTAGCATGTTATACTTTTTTTATTATAGATTTGAATGTAATCTATTTCTGATTATTTCTTGTTGTTATGGAAAATAATGGATTTACCATATCAATGGCTGCATACTATATAGCTTTGTACTTATTAATCTGATCTAGCAATGATACTATGTTTAGCACACCAGTTGCAATTATGAATACTTTTTAGTTAAATTTGTAGTAATCTTCAATCACTTCTTAGGAGCCACACATTTATGCAAGGACTCAACTGGCAAATTAAATGGAGATATGATAGGGACCACACCATTGCATGCCTTTATATAGTTTTTAAGGTTGTAAAACATACATGGCATGAAATGTACCTCTTATTTTTCAATTAAATGCACCATTTAGTGGCTTTAAATATGGTCATACTACTGTGAAACCATCAGCACTGTCTCTAGAATTATTTCATTATTGTAAACTAAAATTCTATAGAAGAGAACTTATTAAGTCCTTCTTTAAGCCCCTTCATGCCAGCTTTATGTTTCTATTAATTTGACAATACTAGGTACATCATATAAATAGATGTATAATTTGTGTATGGTTTATTTCACTTACTATAATCAATATTTTAGTCATATTTATGACCCGCTTAGGGACACATTCCTGATAGCCTTCACAAATGCTGGGTCCCCTGGGGCCTTCTATGGAAGATTATTCTCTTTTGAGTGTTATGATATTGCATTATGTATCCATTACAACATGCTTATTTCCATAAGCATGTTTATTTTTTCTTCTGTTGTTTGTTACAGAAGCTTGGTTGTTTACTATATTACTCGGATTTTACTATTGTTTTCTGCAGGCCTCTAAGAATCATATAAGATGAGAATTTTCTTCATTAACTAGGATCTTTTCCAAGATGTTAAAATATGTATTCTAAGAAAATGCCTTCCACTGAATAAATTAGCACAATATTCAGTTTTATTTACTTATTTATTTTAATTTAAGTTCTTTATTGTTTAATGTATTACATAAGTCACTTTTTCCCCCATTGACCACTTCCAGGCAGCCCCCAACCTCCAACACATGCCCTCACCCCCCAACAATGTCCATTGGTTATGCTCATATGCATGCATACAAGTCCTTTGGTTTATTTTTACCCCCTCACCCTCCACCTTCCCTGATAGGTTGTACAACCTATTCAATGCTTCTATAACTCTGGTTCTGGTTGCTTTTCTTTTCTTTTCTTTTTTCATCAGTTTATGCTGTTCATTATATTCCACAAATGAGTGAAATCATGTGGTATTTATCTTTCTCCCACTGGCTTATTTCCCTTAGTATAATATTCTCCAGTTCCATCCATGCTGTTGAAAATGGTAAGAATTATTTATTTGTTACAGCAACGTAGTATTCCATTGTGTAGGTGTACCACAATTTTTTAATTGACTCAACTACTGGTGGGCATTTGTTTCCAAATCTTAGCAATTATAAATTGTGCTTCTATGAACATAGGGGTGCATTTATCCTTTCTGATTGGTGTTTCTATTTTCTTCAGGTATATTTCTAAAAGTGGAATTACTGGGATAAATGGAAGTTCTATTTTTAATTTTTTGAGAAACATTCCATACTGTTTTCCACAATGACTGCCCCAGTCTGCATTCCTACCAGCAGTGTAAGAGTGTTCCTTTTCAGCATTTGTCCTTTGTTGATTTGTTGATGATAGCCATTCTGACAGATGTGAGATGGTACCTCATTATCACTTTGATTTGCATATCTCAGGATTTTATGTCTCTTGGCCTTCTGTATGTCCTCTTGTGAAAGGATTATATTTAGGTCTTTTCCCAATTTTGATTTGATTATCTTCCTTTGTTAAGTTGTATGAGTTCCCTAAAAATTTTGGAAATTAAACACTTATCAGAGATAACATTGGCAAATATGTTCTGCCATGCAGTGGGCTTCCTTGTTTTATTGGTGGTTTCTTTTGCTGTACAGATGCTTTTTATTTTGATGTAGTCCCGTTTAATTTTTTTCTTCAGAGTTTTCATTGCCCTAGAAATTGTGTCAGTAAATATATTGCTAAGACAAATGTCTGCTAGTTTGCTGCCAATGGCTTCTTCTAACATTTTTATGATTTTTATGATTTTATGGTTAAGTCCTTTATCCATCTGGAGTTTTTGTATATGGTGTAAGCTCTTGGTCTAGTTTAATTTTTTTGCATGTATCTGTCCAATTTTCCTAACACCATTTATTGAAGTGACTGTCTTGACTCCATTGTATGTTCTTTCCTTCTTTGTCAAATATTAATTGAGCATAATGACTTGGGTTGATTTCTGGGTTTTCTGTTCTGTTCCATTGATCTATATGTTTCTTCCTGTGCCAGTACCAGGCAGTTTTGAGAACAGTGACTTTGTAATATAGCTTGATATCTGGTATTGTGATCCCTCCAACTTTGTTCTTATCATGATTTTTGCATCTATTCTGGGTCGTTTTTTATTCCAGATGAATTTTTGTAGAGTTTGTTCTAGATATTTGAAGTATGCTGTTGGTATTTTAAGGGGGATTGCATTGAATCTACAGATTGCTTTGGGTAGTATAGACATTTTAATAATCTTGATTCTACCAATCCATGAACAGCGTATATTCTTCCATTTGTTTATGACTTCCGCTATCTCTTTTTTTTAGCATCCTATAATTTTGTGAGTACAGGTCCTTTACTTTCTTGGTTAAATTTATTTTTAGGCACCTTGCATAGGACTGTCAGCTGATTTCTCAACAGAAACTATGTAGTTCAGAAGGGAGTAGCAAGAAATATTCAAAGTGATGAATAGCAAAAACCTGCAACCAAGAACACTCTACCCAGCAAAACTGTCATTTGTAATTGAAGGTCAGATAAAGAGCTTCACAGATAAGAAAAAGCTAAAGGAGTTCATCGCCACCAAACCAGTATTATGTAAAATGCTTAAGGGAATTTTTTAAAAAGAGGAAGAAGAAGAAAAAGGTAAAGATAAAAATTATGAACAACAAAGTGACAACAAATACATATCTATCAACAATTGAATCTAAAAATCAAATGAATAAAAAATCTGAAGAACAGAATAAACTGGTGAATGGAATAGAATCAGGGACATGGAAATGGAACAGACTGATGATTCTCAGAAAGAAGAGAGTGTGTGTGTCATAGGGGGAGTGGTGAGGGCTTGGGGTGGGGTGGGAACCAGGTGTAAGGGAGCTATGGGAAGAAAAAAGAATAAAATATGTAATAATCTCAACAATAAAGATTAATTTTAAAAATATATATAACCAGCGGGGATTTTCATGCCTATATGAATTCTCCATGTGCATGTATTAAACTTTGACTTTCTCCCATTAATTTATCTCTGTTATTTTGGTTATTAGCCCAGCCTAGAATAACATAGGAAATGGGAAGAAAATTGTTAATAATTTGTAAGCCACATAATTTAGCGAGGTAGCCAAAAGGATTACTGGCTGAGACACTAATAGTCCCCTTTACTGATTCATTTGAGATCATGGACTTCTGACCACAGGAGGCAGTGGTGATGAGCACCTTATCCTGTCATCCTCTCTGACATCTCTGTAGGGTTTAGTGGAAACTGTAAGGAAGGAGTCTTTTTCACGCATCTAAATATAGAAGTCCAATGCGCTATCCATTGTGCGACGGAGCCACCTCACTCATCTAAATTTAGATTGACAGGAGAAAATATTTTTGAAAAGAGCTTCTTGGGCCTAACGATTCTTTTTGTTTGTTTTATTTGTTTTTATTGATCCTTTCCTCCCAAAGACGGTTATTTTTTTTCTCTGTGGCTATATCTTTTTTTTTTTTTTTCACATGAAGAAAATACCATAGGGATAGAAAACAGGCATAGATTATTATTCCAGCTGGCCTTTAAGGCTGTGGAGTTAAGCTATTCTCTCCAGACCTATGTCTGTCCAAAGGTTGTTCTGAGTCCTTATTAAAAAAAAAAAAAAAAAAAAAAAAAAAAAAAAAAAAAAAAAAAAAAAAAAAAAAAGATGAGGCTTTTTCTATGTCCTAATATCTTGGCTTGTGACTAGTGAAAATGGTTTCCCCTGGTCTATATCATCTAGAATGTGCACTTACTAGGGTGCACACAGTGGCCAGTTGAATAACCTGGGGTTAGGAATATATCTTTGTCCAGCTGTGCTAGCTCTCAGGGAAGTTTGTCATAAGCGTCCCCAGTCCATGAGGTACCTTTGTTATTTACACCTTTGTTACTTGTTAATGATGGAAAAATCCCATTCCAGTATTGCCTGGCTGGTGCCACAAATTAGAATGTTTGTGGTTGGAGGTGACATTGGTTGATAAAATTGCCTAGGTTTAATTTTATCTTCTGGGAGGCCAGAGACACCATATGCACCCCATCATCCTGACTACCTGTGTAAGGAGGGTCTTTTTTTTCCCCCCACTGACTTTGAGAGTGAACTTTTGAATCTCTGAGGGTTGCATTCCTTGCACTCTTTATAGAAGCCTTTGTTTGCTTGGCTAAGCTATAAAAAGGCTTATTGGTTGAATCATTACAAAATTCTGTCACAGGCCAGATGGTGGATGTTTTTAATTGGAAAAATTTCTAACTTAAAATTTTTTTAAAGAGCTCTCATATTGGTATAATTGGCCATTAAGGTATCTTTAATAAGATGGAGGAACAGAAATTTATACAAAAATCAAAGACCACTATTAACCCTTCAGATATTTATAAGTATTGTAAAACAAATAATTATAACATTGGACATCCAATTACCCTGCGCGCGCACAAACACACAAACACACACACACAAAAACAAAAACAAAACAAAACAAAAACAAAACACAAAAACAAAACAAAACAAAAACACAAAAATATAACTTGTCCTAAGTCTTTTGAATTTGTTATTTAGCTTTTCAGGTCTTACAGATGCTAATTAGATTAATTAACAAGAGTTTAAAACAAACACAGAAGGGAAAGTTAAAGATTTCCCAACAGGGTGGACATTTTTAAAAGGTTATTGAGATATGTTTATGATAATTGGTATATTTGAACAGGTTTTGAAGGATTTAATAACTGATCAAAAGTTTGAAAAATTGAAAGTTGATTTTGCAAAGTCTGATGAGACTCTCAACAAGTATTCATGGTGGGTAATCAGTAATATAAATGAGGTTCAAGTAATTGGGGGAAAAAACTGGCACCTGGGGAGGGAATCTGAGGGCTGGATATCAAAGGTAAAGGGATTAAGCAAAAAAATAAATAAATAAATAAACTCATTGACACAGGCATCAATATTGAGATTATTAGAGATAAAGTAGGGTGGAGGAGTATAAAGGGGAAAGGGAATAAATAGTGATAAAAGGATACTTTAGGTTGGGAACGTAAAATACAATATACAGATGATGTATTTCAGAATTGTTCACCTGAAACCTAGGTAATTTTATCAACCAATGTCACCCCAATAAATTCAATAATAAGTAAAAAATAAATAAAAACACAGCAGCTAACTTGTCAATGCCTGATATCTCCCACTCCTCTCTTTCTTTTTTCAAAATTGTAGAGGGCTAGTGAAAAATTTGTGTCTTCTTTATAATTATTAATATTTCTGCTTATATGTATGATCTGTTTGTGATATCTTACTTTGTCTGTGTTTATATATAGTGTGTGTTCTGCTTCCAGATAGTATCACTATATTATAATACTTTATTGGCTTAAGATAATGTTTATCTAAATTAAGATATATAAATTATCTCAAATATTTTTTATGATCAAATGATCTGGGAAAATTATTGATTTGTGATAAGAAATCCTGAGAGAAAATTTTATATATAGTGAAGCTAAATAATATTGAAATAAAATTAATTAGGTAAATGAACTTAAATATCATAATTAAGCTAATACAGAATTAATTTTATTCTCCCTTTGTTAAAAGAACAGTTTTTCTATAGTTATTGTTCTACACTAGATAAGATGTATAACATTTTTTACCTAGAAAACAAAAGATTCTCGTTTTATTTATTTATTTATTTAAAATATATATATTTCATTCATTTTTTTTACAGAGAGGGAGAGGGATAGAGAGCTAGAAACATTGATGAGAGAGAAACATTGATCAGCTGCCTCCTGCACACCTCCCACTGGGGATGTGCCCGTAACCAAGGTACATGCCCTTGACAGGAATTGAACCTGGGACCCTTCAGTCCGCAGGTTGATGCTCTATCCACTGAGCCAAACCAGTTTCAGCAATTCTGGTTTTTAAAAATATTTCTGAGACTTATTGTCTTTTTTTAGTTTTATTTTTAAAACTTTGTTGTTGAAAGTATTACATATGTCCTCCTTTTCCCTCATTAAACTCTTCTAGGCTGCCCTTGCCCCCTATACCCAGGCCTTCACCATCCTATTGTCTGTGTCCATGAATTATGTATATATGCATACAAGTTCATTGGTTGATCTCTTCACACCCATCCAACCTCTCCTGCATTCCCTCTGAGGTTCAACAGTCTATTCATGCTTCTATGTCTCTGGGTCTATTTTTGATCATCAATTTACTTTGTTCATTACCATATGGCAAATTCCACTTATGAGTGAGATCATGTGATACCTATCTTTCTCTGACTGGGTTATTTAGCTTTGTATTGGGTCTAGTAATAATTAATGTCGTTTTTAAACATTCGTTTAAAATCTTGCTTGGCGTTGACTTGTATTGACATAACCTTCAAACACGTGGTATCTACAGAACGTGTGAAGTGCAATTAACAAGTTTTGCTTGAAAAAGTTTGTGTTTGGTTTGTTTTTTGTTGCAGAACTAGGGCTAAGAAGATGGCGGATGAAGAGCATATTTGGCACTGCATGCTTTATGAGTTCCAATTAGGAAGAAAAGCAAGTGAGGCTGCAAAAAACATCTGTAGTGCTCTTGGTCAAGATGCAGTTAGCGCCAGAAAATGCCAGCGTTGGTTTGAGAAATTTCGCGAGGGAAATTTTTCGTTAGATGACAAGAGTGGTTGAGGTCGTGTGTCCAATTTTGATCAAGAAGCTCTTCAAGCTCTTTTGCTGCAAAATCCTCAAATTACCCAACAAGAGCTTGCGACAACTTTAAATTGTTCACAAAAAACAATTTCCAATCAATTGCGTGCACTTGGCAAAGTCCAAAAGTTTGGAAAATGGGTTCCTCATGAGTTGACCGACAACAACCGTAATCAAAGAGTCACAATTTGCAGTTCGCTCCTCTCTCGTCAAAACCGTTTGCCATTTTTAGAGCAAATTGTTACTGGAGATGAAAAATGGGTGCTGTATGTTTGAAAAGGCGGCCTCAATGGTTGGACAAAAATGAGGCTCCGCAGCCCACGCCAAAACCTGACTTGCATGCGAAAAAAGTGATGTTGTGTGTTTGGTGGAATTTTAAAGGAATTCTTCATTATGAACTTTTACCATCTAACCAAACCATTACAAGTGCAGTGTATAGTGCCCAATTGGAAAGGTTAGCCCAAGCTTGAAGAGAAAAAGAACCCGCGCTGATTAATCGGAAGGGCGTAATTCTTCACCACGATAACGCACGGCCGCATACTGCAAGAATCACTGCTGAAAAACTGCGCCAGTTGGAATGGGAAGTTCTCCCTCAACCTGCATATTCTCCTGATATTGCCCCTTCCGATTACCATTTGTTTCGTTCTTTGCAAAACTTTCTTCTTGGAAAAAAATTTAATAAT
Source organism: Pipistrellus hanaki (assembly GCF_964339955.1). NCBI lineage: Eukaryota > Metazoa > Chordata > Mammalia > Chiroptera > Vespertilionidae > Pipistrellus > Pipistrellus hanaki. The sequence goes on from NC_140524.1 coordinate 80,377,268, forward strand.
GAAGAATGCCTCAAAAATGCATTGACCGAATTTTTTGCATCAAAATCACAAGAATTTTACAACAGAGGGATTAAAATGCTTCCTGAGCGTTGGGCACAAGTAGTAGAAAACAACGGCAACTATATTGTTGATTAAATTTTGTTGTATTGTTTAAATAAATTCGATTTTAAAAAAAGTATTAGAAAACGATATTAATTATTACTAGACCTAATATAATACTCTCCAGGTCCTCCCATGCTGTTTTAAATGGTAAAAATTCTTTCCTTTTTACAACTGCATAGTATTCCATTGTGTAAATGTACCACAGCTTTTTATCCACTCACCTTCTGATGGGTACCTAGGCCATGAACACTGCCATGAACATAAGGATGCAAATAGATTTTCTGATTGGTGTTTCAGATTTCTTAGGATATATTGCTAGTACTGGGATCACTAGGTCAAATGGGAGTTCCATTTTTAATTTTTTGAGGGAACTCCATACTGTTTTCTATAATGACTGTAACAGTCCGCATTCCCATCAGCAGTGTACTAAGGTTCCCTTTTCTCCACATGCTTTCCAACACTTGTTATTTGTTGGTTTGTTGATGATAGCCACTCTGATAAGGTGACACCCCATTGCATCTCTTAAATGATTAGTGACTTTGAGCATTTTTTCATATGCCTCTTGACCTTCTGTATGTCCACTTTAGAGAAGTGTCTATTTAGGTTTTTTGCCCATTTTTTAATTGGACTGTTTGTCTTCCTTTTGTTAAGCTTGATGGCAGCTCCCTATATATTGAAAGAAACCCCTTATTTGATACATCATTGGCGAATAGTGTGTTAATTACATCATCTATTACTTAAGAAAACAATCTTTACAATTCTAAGAAAGTTTTGCAAACCTGTATGATACCTTTTATTGTCAATTTGGGTAAATGAACAATTTACTGTTGTTTCATAGTTTTCTATATGATCTTTTACTCAAGTATATTTGATAATCGTCCAGGGTACAAATTTTAGGATATTTTTCTTAACCTGAAAATGGCTTTGGGATATTACAACATGCTCCTGAAATACTTAATTTGTTTTCTCTCTTCTTACAAAAGAGAAATTTTAAACTAATTATGCCAATCTGTTATGCTTAAAGTTGCATGAGAAATTATGTCAAATAAATAAAAATATATATATATATATATATATATATATATATATATATATATATAACTAAAACATATGTTCTACAGATTATATACAAATCTCTAAGAGTCTACTAAGTTCTGACATATTTCCATTGCAATTCTTATTGTTATCTTGGAAAGTTATATGTTACTGAAAAGCAAAGTTTTTTTGTCAATTACACTTTAATCACATCTATAACCATGTCATTTTAAGTTTTATCATTAACAGTCGTTGTTGTGTTCTGAAGCTTTTGTAAATATGCTTTATTTTAAAGATCCATTGAAAGAACTCTGAGTTATTCTAAAATATAGATTTCTGAGAATAAATGTGCAGATAAAACTGGTTTTGTTGGTCAAGGCTTTAACTGGAATGTCATGTATGAGAGACATTCATGGACTTGGATTCACCAGAAAGATTTGAGGAATTAAGATTGATGTTGGAAGCCAATAAAACTCCCTTGGAAATGTAACCTGGTACCTTACTTGCATACTTTGTTCAGAGCAGTTTTTCCAGGTATAGAACAGAAGTTGCTTTCCTACCTAATGGCAAAGAAAGAACATCAAGACATTTTAGGGATGTCAGGAATCAGGAATTCACCCAGAGGTTTATAGGTATTGTAGGCAAGGCCTGATAGCAACTATGTAGCTTGGCTTCTTAGCTTTGGGAGGATAATTAAAGTTAAATCTGGAGGTTCTTTATAAAAATTCAGCAATGAAGACTTAAAAGAGCCTATATGATACATTTCTATTTTTGTGTTTCTGCAAATAATCTAGCCAAGTTTATTGTTTTTACATTAACAGATCCCACACATCTAATATCTGATGCCCTTTTGCCACCACCAATACATTTCCCTTTTTAGAATGAAAAGTTGTTTTGGATGTCCTTGGTTTTTTACATTTTTATCTGGATCTTAGAATAAACTTGTCTATGTCTACAAAAAAATACCCACCAACAACAAAATTACCAGGCTTTTGTGGTGTGCTTTCACAGCCCCTCCTGAATCAGTTAGAATGGAGAATTTAGATTGTATCTAAATGCCTAACCTGGATGGCATCATTGACCTCCTCTTAGCTAAGCTGTTACATCCTTGGTTTATGGCCCTTGTAAATTGGGAATATTTAGGTAAATAGGTCTTGCAAGATGAGATAATTAAGGAAGGGTCAGTGACTTGATTATAGGCTAACAAGAATGTGCACTAAGGATACTGATTAACTAGGTACAGAGTCGGGCTGCTAGCCCCCTACTTTCTTTCACAAATATTTTCCTCAAATATAGTTAAATTGCAACTGTTACTACTTAAGCCTAGTTTCCAGGTGGGGTTGGCATTGATTGGTTGGCACCAGGGCAGGGATCCTGAGGTAAGCTGTGGCATAGCTTGTCAGGATTTGCTGCTTTTCTGGACCTGGAGATGAAATAAAACTGAGGCCTAGATGTATTTCATGCCAGCCAGAAACTCATTGTCCTGGGGGCTTAATGCTTAGAGGCTATTTTTTTAGCCCCCTTGTTTGTTTCCCCTCTAAAAAGGTATATCCCAAATGACTAGCAACATGCCATCGGATGAAAGGTCAGAGGAGAGTCCAAACCCCATGACCAGCAATCTAAACCTAATGACTATCTATATACTATGGAAGGAAAGATTACCCTGGGGACGAGATCCTTGTTTTTCCAGTTTTGACTGTTGCTAGGCATACAGGGCTTTCTGTCCTAACAACCTTCTGTACCTGGCCTATTGTCTTTGTTTTGCTCATGTCTATCTAACTGCCTACCACAGATAGAGGTTTAATAATATGAAATACATAATTTTCCACTAATTCTATTCTAAATTTGCCCACTTCTCTGACTCCAATCAATGCCACCAAAGTTAATGTATTCATCATATCTTCCTTGGTTCCTAATTCCTTTTCCTATCATCACTGTCTCAAAGTACTTCACCAAATAGTTTGTATCGCATAGTATAATCAACTGCATATTAGTAGTAATTATATTGAAACTATTTTATTGATAGATAATATGTTTATAATAAAATTATTAGTATCAAATGTTGAAATATATACATATATATCCTATATAATAAAGAGGGGGTATGCAAATTGACCAGCACACCCTCACAAGATGGCTGCCTACAACAAGTCCAGCAGGGGGGTTAGTGAGGGATGACCAAACAACTGAACAGGAAGGCTGCATGAGGTGACCAGGCTGGTGGGGGAGGGGAGCATAGGGGCAACCAGGCCAGCAAAAGGGGGCAGTTAGGGGTGACCAAGCTGGCAGAGGGGGGCAGTTGGGGGTGACCAGGCTTGCAGGGAGGCAGTTAGGGGCAACTGGACCAGTGGGGAGTGCAGTTGGGGGTGACCAGACTGGAGGGGGGCAGTGAGGGGTGACTAGGTTGGTGGGGGGAAGTTGGGGGCAACCACACCAGCAGATGTGGCAGTTATGGGCCATCAGGCTGGCATGCAGAGGCAGTGAGTGAGGGGTGGTAAGGCCAGCAAGGGAGGGCAGTTTGGGGCAACCAGGTAGGCAGGCAAGTGAACTATTAGGAGCCAGCAGTCCTGGATTGTGAGAGGGATGACTGATTGCCAGTTTAGGCCCATTCCCTTGTATAGGGCTTAAACCAGCAATCAGACATCCCGTAGGGGACCCAGATTGGAAAGGGTGCAGGCTGGGCTGAGGGGACCCCCGCTCCATGCACGAATTTAATGCAACAGGCCTCTAGTATACACTATATTGAAATAGTGTACAATCAGAATGAGTTCCTCACTTTCCAGATTTTTTTCTATCACTCATGTTGTATATGTAGGATATCAATTTTAAAATAATATCTGCTAATTTGCTAGAACAAAGGAAGGGGGGGGTAAAAACTAGTTTAGAATGTATTCTCTTTGTGCCCTGGCTGGTGGCTCAGTTGGTTGGGAGTAGTTTTGTGCACCAAAAGGTTGCTGGTTTGATACCAGGTCAGGGCACTTGCTCAGGTTGCAGGTTTTGATCCTTTGTAGGGGGTGTGTAGGTTCATATTTGAATCTCACATCAGTATTTTTCTCTACCTCTCCTTTCTTCCCTCTCTAAAAATCAATAAAAATCATTTAAAAAATAAAATAAATGTATGCCCTTTATACTGAAAAACTACTTTAAATCCTTTTTAGTTATCAGACTGAGTCCAGGTTTTCCAACAAAATTTAAAAAGTTCCAACAAAATTATTATTCCTTGGCTGTGTCATAATCTATAATAATTGTCAAATCTTACAGTTATATTTTGAGCAAACCATGGCACAAAATTGAAGCTCCTATAAGCAGGTTATAACAGATTGTTCATTAAACTCATATATTCATCTCCAAGGATTCAATACATAAAAGCTGATTCACTTTTACCTGAATAAAAAGTTCTTCGGGCAATTTCACCTGTCTCAGGGCCAGGCATACATTTTTTTGTGGTCCATAAGTGGCCAGGACAGGTATAGAAATTTCATTCTTGATGTTCATGCTCAATCTCAGCTCCAAAGAAGCCTTGCTTTAACTGGCTGTGAACAGTTAAAAACAGGAAAGCAGTCCAGAAAAAGAACCTTTCATTTGGAAGTTGATTAGAATCCAGACCCATCCTCAGAAGGAAGCTTCCATTTGGTCGAAATAATCTATTAACTGAAGCATCCTTAGAAGAGTGGTAACTAGGGGTACAGGAGGAGGGGGGGGGTAAGGAAATTGGACGATAGTGATCAAAGTTACAAAGTTTCAGCATAAGATGAATATGTTTTGGTCCAATGGACAGCATGATGACTATAATTAATAATAATGAATTGTATGAGTGAAATTGGCTAGGAGAATAGACTCAAGTGTTCTCACCACAAAAAATAATTTTGCAAGGTGATGAATATGTTAGATTGATTGTGGTCATTTTTAAAGAGGTGTACATATATCAAAACATTATGTTGTACACCTTAAACATAGAAAGGTTTAATGTGTCAATTTTACCTTAATAAATATGGGGAAGGAAAGCCTTGGGAGGAGCACTTGGTTGATAACCATGAACTTCAAGAGTCCCAGATTGGTTGCTGCCTATTCTAGAACAGAAGTAATACATTTAATGTTGTTGAAATAGTGGTTAAAATAACCATATGGTTTATAAATCTGAGTAGGAATAACTGAGGCTGCTACAATAAGAGTTTAGAAGAAACTAGCAATAAGAGTTTAAGAATTTTAAATAATTGTGAACAATATTTCACAGCAAGCAAACAAATGATTAGTTTTTATTCACTGTGATTGACATAATAGCTTTTGACATAATAGCATGTAACTTTGGGTTCCAAGAAAATATGGAAAATAGTAATAAATATATTTTAAGAACTTGCATTATAGAGTAAAGGCTACTATATTTAAACTAGTGGCCCAGTGCACAAAATTCCTGCACATTAAAAGAGAGTTAATTAGAATAAATATTTTAATATTGCTATTTACCCTTTCTCTATAATAGAAGTGTGATAGATGAAAGAAAATTAGTAAAATGAATATGAAAATCTCCCTCCTGTCAGAGTCTAGGGTGTTCTGTGGGACCCAAAGTCAAGTCCCGCCCACCTACAGGCGCCTCAAAATCATGCAAGACCCAGACTGGCCATCCCCACCCCAGTCAAGTCCTTTAGGGTAGGGGGTGCAGCCTCAGGTCCCCCGTCAAGGTGCACTGGGGGCAGGGGGCACAACCTCAGGTCCCCCAGCTGAGTGTCAGTCAGGGAGTGCATCCCCAGGTCCCCAGGCATAGCCTAAGGCCCCTTGGCCCCAGCTCTAGGGTGTTGGGGTGCAGCCTCCGGTCTTTCAGTCCTGGCACCAGGGCCAGGGGCATGGCCTCAGGCCCCCTGGCCTGGCCTAAGGTCCCAGTCTCCTGCACAAGGGTGTGAGGATATGATGACCATTTGCATATTAGATCTTTATTATATAGGATAATTTTTAAAGAAATAAAGCATACATCTCCTCCAAATATTGCAGGCAGTATTGATTTACAGATGTTTTACTTCAATAGTGAAATATAATGGACATGAATTTATTAAAGTGGTATTTATTCTAGTGAAATTGCAACAAACTAAATTAGATAAAATAAATAAAATACTTTAAATGACTTTAGTATTAATAAACTTCATTAAGATAAAAGAACGGATAGTTGTTCACAAATAGATTTCTATGGTTACTTAACAATAAGGCAAATGTTTACTAATGATCTGATAATTTTTCATACCATCTTGATGTCATTAAATTAAAGAATTATTTAATCTAATAAGCATCATGATTAAATTATTTACTTACAGATCAAAGAATTATGTAAACAAGTTACTCAGAAAAATAAAATGCCCCATAAAGCTTCATAGTTAAAAGATGCAACAATCATGAACTCAAATATTTTCCTTTTTAAAAATTAATTCTTACCATTTAAATGTTTTGTTTGAATTCACTAATTAAGGAGAAAATATTTCAAACCATAAAAGCAACAAGCATGATAAGGTTTCTTTTTTTTTCTTTCATTATTTAGGTTTCCAAATGTTTTGTCTTCAGATGTTCGTTATGTGTACAAATCATAGAGATCAGTAACAGCAGGATCATACCAGAATGTTGCATGCCATTGACATCCCTTAATGAAATCAGAGGAACATCTTGCTTCGAGGACCATTCAACAATCTCCTTTAAAAACATACACGAAATTTTTTACTGTTGGATTAGGACACAGATAAGCAATGGGATGGATAGGATGATCTCTGTAGCAATAGATTAGGGTTGAAATATCAGGATGGTTTTATGTTTGGCTTAATATAGATAAAATGTTTATATAGAAAAATATTTATAGATATATGTATATACACAAATTATATTGCCCTATTTCATCAGCTGAGAGGGCATGGAAGCAATAATATCCAAATAGCAATGAGCACACCCAGCATCATGTTCTTGATTTCTAATATATTTCTGCAATAAAAGAATGAAGATATCCTTAGAAAATTGTTGATTCTAAGACTGGGGAACAAAATATGGAAAATTATCCTGAAGCATCTTGCAGTGCCAAAGGTTAAGAAGGTACTCAGAAATTAATTGGTGAATATAAAAAGTACATGAGAGCTAACTAAAAGAGCTTCCACTGACCAAAGATGGAACACTTTGAGCAACAAAATAAGCAAATGGTATTGTTTTTTAACCCAAAGTATGAAAAAATATCTTATTATAAGTAAATTATTGAATAAAGAAAGCAATGGTACAAAATAAATAAATGCTATATACAGAAGGATTCAAAATTATTTAGATATCCCTCCCTCAAACAGTTGCAGCAGAATTCCCATTCCTTAAGTGCAGGATGCATATAGTGATTTCCTTCTAGAGTACAGTATAGATACAGGGATATAAAAGAAAAAAATAGTTTTACAGTAGATATACCCGACAAACATTATCTCAAGCTTGGTTATCATGGTCAAACTCAACAGTGAAACATCATATAGATAGGAGATACCTGTGATATGATGTGATAAAAATGGCACATTACCTCTGTGGTCTTCCTCTCTAAAGCATGTGAAAACTACCACACAAGTTCTAACCATGTGAAAAAAAAACACACAAATACCAATTAGAGAACATCCTACAAAATATATAATCAGTTATCCTCAAAACTGTCATGATTATAAAAATAAGGGAAGTTTAAGAAATTATTAAAACCAAGGGAGGAGTCTAAGAAAAAGAACATGACTCATAAATGCAATGTGATATTTTGGAATAGAAAAAGGTCTGGTAAAAATTTGAGAATATATGAATAATGTATATACATTACTTAATACATTTTATCAATGTTGGTTCATTAATTGTTATAAACAATACAAATGTAATATACTGAAATACTGAAAACTACTGCGGTATATAGAAACAACCTTTGCAATAATTCTGTAACTCTAGACTTTTTATTTTAAAAGATTTATTTTAAAAATGTAACATTGCAATAAAGTTCAAGAAAATAATTGCATGAAAAAGTACATCAGGATGAGGATTCTAAGCAATCAGATAGAAAGCTGTCCCTTTCAAGTACCATTTAAATCACAATGGAACATTAATGGTTAGCAAGCAGAACTACATATATTTAAAAATATCACTATGATTTAAAGCTCTCCTTTACATTTATAAAAAGCTAATGTATTCTCGTATTCTTGCACCTCTCTAAACAACACAAAATTTTCAAAGCAACCTCACAAACGTACTTCAAATAAATCAGTGGGAAATTTTTAAAAATTATGCTTGACACATCTCCAACAGAACAAGTTCAAAGGAAAACAACCGAAGAAGAGTAATTGGATAAACTGTACTAAACTTATTACTTACACTTTTGTATAACAGAATTATACCCCCACAAAATATCAAGAATAATGCAAGTTTTCTGACACACAAGAATTCTGGAAAAACAAGAAAGCAGTTCTAAGAAATTTAATGACAACAACTAGTAAACCTAATAAATGAATTTGGCAATGTAGCAGAATACAAATTAACACTTACAAATCTATGGCTTTTTTATACACCAATAATGAACTCACAGAAAGACAAATGAAAAAAAAATCCCATTTACCATTGCACCTAAAAAATTAAAATACCTAGAAGTAAACTTAACCAAGGACAAAAAAGACCTATACTTAGAAAACTACAGGACATGGAAAAAAGCTATAGAGGAAGACATAAACAAATGGAAGAGGTGGAAGAGAAATGGTGGTAGAATAGACAGATGGGTCCCGAGCTTTGTCCTGGAGCAGATAGAAAGAACAACTGAGGGTCACAGGAGGAGTATTTGTTGGCGAGTTAAGGGACAGCTATACTCCAGAAGTTGGGGACAGCTGGACTGAGTTCCCCTGACCAGGCAGCCCCCACTGCTGCTGGGTCTCCTCCAGGGCTCAGACTCCAAGACCATGCCACCTTGAAGGGTAAAGTGGATGTTATTGAAAGCCTGAAAATCTACAACTGTGGTAACCACCTAACAGCTGCGAGCCCCAGAACACCGGTCCCCAATTGGTGCAAACATGCGGATTCAGAGGAGCTCTACACTCCACCACAGAAAGGTCAGATTTTGCCTGGGATAAGGTGAGTTCTCTCGTCCCGGCAGGAGAGAGAAACACACACACACTGTGGGAGCTCGAGGACTGGGGGAAGTCTGTGCCTAGAAAAATTTGTGGCTGTTGGGGCTGGCATGATCCATGCATGTGAAAGGGGGTACTCAGAGCCGCTAACAGAAGGGAACTCTAAAAGGCAACCTATTTTGATCTGATTGAAAAGGACAGCCTAAAATTTTTAAAAGTGTGCCAGCTGCTTAGACCCAAGGGGGAAAAGGGGACTGCACAGACTTGTGTCCAGCCCCATTGTTCACACACTTGGGCTTTTTCCTCTTCAAATCCTTGCTTCTGATCATTAAGCCCGATACATAGGATCACCTAGTTGGGGACATGCTGGGAGACTGCAGGGGAAAGTTGTTTTTCTGGAACGTGGGGATCAGAGCAGTAAGTGACCATGGAAGAGCCATCTCTGGTGCAGCCCACTCCCATAAACTGGTATTGAGTGACACAGGAAAAGCAGGATCTAAGCACAGGCTAGACAGGCCATATATAGACCTGGAAGTCAATGCAGAAACACTGCCATCCAGAGGCTGAATCACAAATTGACTCTTGTGTAATAAAAAATAAAGGAATACAAGAAATTAAGACACCACCTGCTTAAAAATCAGGACTAGCTTACAACACCGAGAAGCAACGGAATGCAGGAAACTGACTGAGAAACAGGAGTGCCAAACATAACAATAGAGGAAGTACATAACAATGTACTACTGTACCTTTTATTTTTAATTTTTCTATATTTTATTTAAGAAACTATTTTTTTTCTTTTTTCCTCACATTATTTTGCTTTTTTAATTATCACATTTTTATGTTCAATCAATATTCTTACTACTAATAATTTACCTTTTTTTTAAGGTGTCATTTATTTTTTCTTCACTTTACTTTGGGATTAGTGTTCTGCATTGTATTTTCATCGTTCCTTTAGCATCTTTTTACTCTATCTCAACTTTACCATTATGCCATCGCTCTCTTCCTAACATTTACCCTTTTGGTGTCTTGTTTCTCTTACCCTTTTCCTGCTTTAGATTTTCTCTATTCTTTCTGGTTACTGCCTGTTAAAATTTCACCCTACTAACATATCTAATTTCCGATCCCCTGCTCCAAGTACATACACACCTCTCTCTTCACTGTCTTAACTATCTAAAAAATTGTTTTTTCTCTCTATTTTTTTGTTGTTGTTTGCTAGAATATTGATTATATCAATTTTTATGCTTTTTTGGTAAGATTATTTTTCTTTTTCTTTTTTTTTGCTTTGTTTTGTTTGTTTTTTGCTTCTGTTTTCCCTTGCCTCACTTGATATAAGTTGTTGTTTGTAGCTTGTATTAATATCCAGGTACTTATTGCTGGCATTTGCTGGGATTAATGGCAATTATCTTGGAGTTTTCTCCCCATATATATAGTTTGTATATAGTTTGTTCCCCTTTTCCTTTTAAATCTCTTTCTTTTCTCTCTTACTTTTTTCCCTTTCCCCAATTTCATTTTGGCACTCCTTTTTTCTTTCTTTTTCCTCTTCTTCTTTCTCTCCTGTCCCATAAATTTCCCTTCTTGGTGGTCACCTTTATTGGGGGTTATTAATATAGTGAATACATTTCTGTTCAGTGTCTTGTGTATTGTACCAGGTTGTGTTGTATTTTTGTGCTTTTAAATCAACACAGGAAAGATAGAACTACATAACCAGACATCTGAATAAGAGAGACCATGGGGAGACAAAGAAACAGCCCACATATTAAAGAAAAGCAGGCATCACCAGAAAAGTAAGTAAAACAAAATAGAGGCAAGCAACCTGTAAGAGAAAGAATTCAGAGATATGGTGAGAAGGTGGCGAAAAAGAATGGAAGACAAATTTGACCATCTGAGTAAGAACCAAGAGGAAATGAAGAAGAACCAAGAAGAAATGAAAAATAATATTGCTGCTGTAAAGAACTCAATAGAAAAAATCAAGAGTAGACTAGAAGAAGCAGAAGACAGCATCAGTGAACTAGAAGAGTAGGTGGGAAAAAATACCCAAGTAGAGAAGCTTCTAGAAAAAAATTAAAAAGCAGGAGGAGAGCCTAAGGGAACTTTGGGACAACAAAAAGCAAAACAACATCTGCAGGATAGGGATTCCAGAAGAAGAGGAAACTGAGCAAAAAATGGAAAACCTGTTTGAAATAGAAATAATGACGGAAAACTTCGCTGATATAGGAAAGAAAAAAAACAAATCTAAGAAGCTCACCCTGTCCCAAGCCAAATGAACCCCAAAAGAATGACGCTGAGGCACATTATAAGTAAATTGGCAAACATCAACAACAAAGTAAGAATCTTAAAAGTGGCCAGAGACAGAAAATTACATACAAAGGAACCCCACTGACTAGTGACTGTTTTCTCAACAGAGACTCATTAGGCCAGAAGGGAATGGAATGAGATATACAAAGTCATACAAAGGAAGGGTCTGAATCCAAGAATATTGTATCCAGCAAGGCTTTAAATTAAAATTGAAGGTGAAGTCAGGTGCTTCACAGACAAAAAAGGACTAAGGGAATTTATCACCACCAAAGCAGCAATGCAAGAAATGCTAAAGGGTCTGCTGGGGAAAAAAAGAAAGAAAGAAAGAAAGAAAGAAAGAAAGAAAGAAAGAAAGAAAGAAAGAAAGAAAGAAAGAAAGGAAGGAAGGAAGGAAGGAAGGAAGGAAGGAAGGAAGGAAGGAAGGAAGGAAAGAAAGAAAGAAAGAAAGAAAGAAAGAAAGAAAGAAAGAAAGAAAGAAAGAAAGAAAGAAGGAAGGAAAGAAAGAAAGAAGGAAGTAAAGAAAGAAGGAAGTAAAGAAAGAAAGAAAGGAAGAAAGAAAGAAAAAGAAATAGAAGAAAAGAAGGAACACAGAGGTAAGGAAGAAAAATAGTAACAAATAAGGACCTATCAATAATAACTTTAAATGTAAATGGATTAAATGCCCCAATCAAAGGATATAGGGTAACGGATTGGATAAGAAAACAAGACACATATATCTGCTCTCTACAAGAAATCTACCTCAGAAAAAAAGATGCACACAAACTAAGGGTGAAGGGATGGAAAAAGGTTTTTCAGGCTAATGGAAATGAAAAAAAATCCAGAAAGAAACTCACTACAGACAGATTCATATGCCTTTCAGCATAACGATTATAGCTTGTCTCATTTTTTATTATTATAAATATATTTCCAGTAGGACATGATCTCACTCATCTGGAGGAAATGGTGAACAACATTGATGAACAAGAACAAACCCAGAGATAAGGAGCCATGGGTCAGACTATTGGACCTCAAAGGGAGGGTGGGGATAAAAGGAAGAGATCAACCAAAAGATGTATTTGCATATATATGAGCCTAACCAGTGGTCAAGGACAATAGGGGGTGGGGACATGAGTGTGGGGGGGTGGGGGATTGGAATGGGGGGTTGAGGACAAATATGTGATACCTTAATCAATAAATAAGTTTTAAAAAAGAATAAAAATGGCTGGGGTAGCAATACTTATATCTGACCAATTATATCTCAAAGTGAAGGACATAACAAGAGATAATGCAGGCCACTTCATAATACTAAAGGGAGCAATCCAACAAGAAGAAATAACTCTGGTAAACATATATGCACCCAATAAAGGAGCACACAAATACATTAAAAAAAACACACACACACACAAAAAAAAAAAACCTCCTGGAGGATACCAAGGGAGAGATTGACAACAATACAATCATAGTAGGAGACTTTATATCCCACTATCACTATTGGACAAATCCTCTAAACGAAAAATCAGCAAAGGAGCATCAATCTTAAATGACTCACTAGACCAGATGGAGTTAATTGAAATCCTTAGGACTTTTTACCCCAAAGCCACAGAATATACATTCTTCTCAAGAGCACATGGGTCATTTTCAAAGATAGACCACATATTGGGTCTCAGGCAAAGTCTCTTCAAATTCAAGAAGATGGAAATCATATCAAGCATCTTCTCAGTTCACAGAGGCATAAAAATGGAAATCAACTACAATAAAAACAACCCAAAAATATCAAACACATGGAGACTAAACAGCATGCTATTAAACAATGACTGGGTTATCAGAGAGATCCAGGAAGAAATAAGAAACATCAAGGCAAAAAATGATAATGAAAACACAACAGTCAGAAATCTATGGAACACAGTGAAAGCAGTCTTGAGAGGGAAGTTAATAGCTCTATCAGTCTCCCTGATCACCTGAAGTGGCAACTCTAGGGGTGTCCCTTGGGTGGGTTGTGTTTTTCCTGTTTGAGTTGAGTGTTCATTCCTATTAACATATTCATTTGTAGAACTGGCTCTCATACTGACTGGCTGTGAGGATTGGCTGTGATTACAGTACATAAGTTGTTGTTCTGGGGCTTACACCATGGAGTGATAATTGTTTTAGGGGAGACATAGGCCTACTGAGTCTTGTCTTTGGGTATGTCATTTGTGGAGCTATTTGGATGGTGCTTTAGTATGATCTGAATTTATCTACAAGGTGTCTTGTTATTGGGACATTTAAGAGGGGCTCCAGTGCAGATCAATGTCAGCTGTTGCTTCTTATCAGTCCGGGGCCACCTAGTAGGAGCTACAAAGTGATCTTCATCCAGACTGCTGCCTGTGCTTGGAGCCTTCAAAAAGGATGCCTGAGTATGCAGACAGCCCCTGTCTCACCCGGATTGAATAATCACTGATTTTGCACAAGCAAATGGCATGGGGACTCCTCTTCCTTGTACTGGTGCTTCAGGATGTGGAGCCTAGTGTCAAGAGGAGACTCCTTGTTACTCAAGGGTAAACTACATCTGAGATATCCCTCTTTTTTTCTTCTTTATTGATTAAGGTATAACATATGTGTTCTTATCTCCTGATTTCCCTCCCAACCCCTGCTTCTGCCCTCACACCACCTCTCACCCCCCCCCCAACAAAGGGTCTGTGTCCATTGGTTATGCTTATATGAATGCATAAAAGTTCTTTGGTTGATCTCTCCCCATTACCCCTCTTGATTCTTCACTTCTACATGTGGGCGTGGAATCAGCCATTTTTCACTTCTCTACCCTCCCTACCACTCATGATGTGGATTTTTTTTATATCTTTAGTTATAAAGGGTCATATTCAGGGAGTTATCCAGTGTGGTTGTTCTGTAATTTAGTTGTAATTTTGAAAGTGAACATCAGAGCAGGAAACACAGCATTTATCTACTCCACATCTTTATGGGAAGTGGTCTTCTCTACATTTTTTGCCTGGAAAGTGTAATCCATTTTTACTTGACTAATTATTGCAGTTTTGTTCATGGTTTTCTGTTTGACTTGTAGATTTTTTACCCTTATTTTGTTTTGTTTTGTTTTTTCTTGTTTTTTGAATTTTGTAGTGGTGTTTGATAACTTTATTATTTTCTTTTGTGTATTTTTATAGGTATTTTCTTTTTGGCTACCATGGGACATAAAACAAAGCAATCTATTTTAAGCTGTTAACAATTTAAATTGAATGCATAAACTCCATTCATATACTTCTCCAAATATTTATATTATTGATGTCCCAAATTATATATTTTATATTGTTTATTTATTCATATATTTTTATAGTTAGTCATTTTTATCTTTTTGTCTTTCAACTTCTACATGATAATTAAAAGTGAATTATGTTCCAGTGTTACAGAGTTACCGTATTTTTGTATCTGTCTATATAACTATTTTTACTAATCAGGTTTGAATTTTGTATACTTTCAAGTTCCTTTTTTTTCCAATCAAGTTGAGCTGTGGTATCTACAGCAAGACTCCTTGATGCTCTCCTTTATTTCAGTAACTTACAGGCATCAAAGGATGCTTAAGTTAGTTGTGCATTGAACTAAATGAGACAGGACCTAGTCCCTTGGTCAGCCTTTTGAAAAGCCAGTACAGTAGGCATGTGTTCCACTCCTCTCCTTCACTCCTGAGAAAGAAGCATCAGATTGTGCACTCTCTTCATTCACACTAAGCCATGCTGCCCACAGCAAGTTATCTGAATGAGGCAAGACATACTGCAGTCCCTCAAGCAACTGTCTCCTTGGGATTGAGTATGAGTCTGCCCTGTCTTTTTTGGAGGGGTTCTCATTAGACTGGTATTTATCTTGCCTGTCTATGAGTACTAACAAAGAATTGGCATGCTTGGTGGCCACAGAAAATAAGAGAGCACTAGGCAACTTGCACATGTAAAACAAGTGTTAAAGACAGACCAGAGGAAGTGAAAGACTAGAATCTCCTGAAAAAGAAGCCAACAAGTCTATCGAATAAACAAATTTTACGTGCAGGCCCAGAAAATTTACTTCCCATAAGAATGTTTTCAGAGGTCCTCAGAACCTTTACCCAGGTTGATTGATGAGATTCTTCCCTTATTCAAAATTAGTCTAAAATTATGTTTTTTCCTGGTTGTTTCCATAAAATTATTTTAAAATGTGGCTGCTTTTTAATATATGCAGATGTCAATACAAAGATATGAGATACAGGAAGAAACAGGGAAAGACTGCCAAATCAAAGGAAAAAATAAATATCCAGAAACTGACACTACAGAAACAGAAGCATATCAATTACTAGATAAATGATTTAAAATAAATATCATAAAGAAACTCAATGAGCTCAAGAAAATAGTGCATGAACAATAATATTATATCAACAAAGATATATAAAATATTAAAAAGAAACAGAAAATTTGAAGGTGAAGAATATAATAACTAAACTTAAAAATCACTATAGTTTTTTTTTAAGCAAACAACATTAAGCAGAAATAATCAGTGAGTTCAATAGTCTATTTAAAATTATTTAGTCAGAGGAAAAATAATAAAGAATTTTAAAATGAAGAAATAATAGCAGTATATACATTATGCATGTCACAGAAAGGAAAGAGAGGACTACAGAACTTATTCAAAAAAACGCTGGGTAGACTTTTTAAATCTTTGGAGAGAAATGGGCATACAGATTCAAGAAGACTAAAAGACAAAAAATAAGACAACCCTCCAAAATATAAAGTAAGGCAAATTCTAATCAAATTATTGATAATCAAAAACAAAGAGAAATTTGAAGGTGGCAAGATAAAAGTGTTTTGTCATGTACATGGGACTGCCATAAGTCTCACTAGTTTTCTCTGTGGAAATCTTGCAGGACAAAATAAAATGGAAACATATATTTAAAGTGATAAAAAAAAAAAAGAAAGGAAGCCTACCAACCAAAAATACTATAACAGCAAAATTATCTTTCAAAAAATAAAAGAAAAATAAACACTTTCCCAGATAAATACAAACAAAAACGAAAAAAAAAATTTCACCAAAAAGTTCAACACCAATAAAATAGGTTTAGAAATATAAAAGGGAGTCTTCAACCAATAACCCAATGTCATTTGAATTCATATCAAATAATGCAAAATCATGTAACAATATTACATACATTATATATATAAAATAAGTACATTGATGACTTATTTTGATTTTTGGAAAGAATTGGGACTTTTTTCAAACGTCGCAGGATGCGGGACAAATTGTTAAAAATCTGGACTGTCCAGCCAAAGGAGGGAAGTCTGGTCACCTTATATATGCCCCAACCCCAGCCCCTGCCCCAGCCATAGTCCATATAAATAGATAGATAATTATGTCCATTCCATCAGCACTTAGTTGGGCCACCTTTTGTCTTCAATACTGTGGCAATTCTTCTTGGCATTGACTCCATGATATGTTGAAAGGTGATGCAAGGAATCTGACACCATGCCTGATAAATAGCACTGTCCAGTTCTATGAGATTTGATGGTTGTAGAACAAGCTGCCTGATGGCTCTTTTAACTTTGTCCCATAAATGCTCAATTGGATTGAGATCTGGTGATTGTGGGGCCCACCTAAGTAAGATAAAGTCTCCCTCATGTTCTTGAAACTACTCCTGCACAATATGAGCACAGGGACATGGTACACTGTCTTGTTGGAAGAAGCCATCTCCATTGGGATAGGCCACCAACATGACAGCATGAACTTGATCAGCAAAGGTATGTTGTGCTATTCAGATGTTGTTCCACATGAATTAAAGGGTCCATATCATGCCCCAAACAAAAACACTGCCCCCACCAGTTTGAAGTGTTGTACTCATACATGTGGGGTGCATGCTTTTATGATGTTTCTGCAAAATTCTCACTCTGCCATCTGCATGATGCAACTGGAAACATGATTCATCAGACCACATGACTTTTTTCTAATGCTGAACTGTCTAATCCTTGTGTTCCTGTGTGAATTGGAGAAGTTTTATCTTGGTAACTGCAGACAGTAAAGGTGTTGGAACAGGCCTTTGGCTTCCATATCCCATATGATGCAGGGTATGGCTAATTTTCCTACAAACATCAGGTGGTCATAATAATCTGGCCACTCAATGTATAAGTTACGGTATAGATCCTGACATTAAGAAGCATATCCTTGATGCTTCATAACAGGGTTTTTTTTTCACTCAATAATAGTAACCTCAAAAATTTCCCATGATATCTTTCCATAAGAATAACAATCTATATTTATACAAGGCAACTTGTATTCATTAATACTATATTGTCTAGCTCCAATATTTTCTTTCATTGCTCCTTGTATTTGTCTATAAAATGTTGTATGGGTGTGGATAGGTATGAGCACCTGAATATTGTGATCAGTGTGTTTGTGTGAGGGAGAGGGGGGGGAATGTCATATTTAAGTTATTTGAATTAGCTCTTTCATTATTTGAATCAAAATTCAATTAGTCATTTTGAGAGTAAAAGCTGTTTCCCATGCTAAGAAATTGACATCAATGAGAATTAATCATTTTATTTCCAAAATGTTGCTGCCATCTAGAATACTCATTTACCAGATTTAAACAGAAGAATTAGACTTGATTATGTCACTTATAAAAATACCTTTAAAAGGATATACTTCCTTGTTTAACTCTACAATCAACTGTTGAATTAGTTTTTTTGTTTTGTTTTGTTTTGTTTCTTTTACAATGCAGAGAAAACAATATTTACTTTCTTTTATGAAGAAAGGAAAAAAAGCAGCTGATAGGGATTTTTCCTTTGCTCCAGTTCTAAATTATTCTCAATATCTTCTTTACTTTCCTAAAATATCAAATGAAATATTACAAGAAGGAAACCACTGATTATTAGCTCTTTTGGAAGGGGATTAATTTAAATGAAAATAAAATGTTATGCAATTTTACTAATTTTTTAGAAACAGTGAAATTACATCTATTGCAATACACCTGGCAATCCCTTGTCTTCCAAGGCACTGTTAATACCTGAGACTTTTAAGTTTAGAAAAAAATCAGTTCCTATATTTGTAATTTAAAGTATTTGATTGGCCCACTCATCAGATATTTTAAAAGGTAATTTTGGATGTTCATTTATATGTAACTCAATGATTTAGACCACTGATTCCCAAATGTTCTCTTCCTGGTGGGAAAATTAAGTGTAATATCAGCTAATGACTTCACAGAGCCACAATTAATTATAGAATTCAAGTCTATTAACTGCTAAAACAGTTCTTGTTAATTAACTCAGACATTTTCTGAGTAGAAGGTTGCTGATAGTTTCTCTTGAACAGCCTACATGGATTCTTCAGTCTTTGTAAGTGGGAATAACTAAACTATAAAATAACCATGTTGTTGCAAATGGCAATATTTCATCTTTTCTTATGGCAGTCAGAAAAAGTTAAGAACCATATGACTTCACTCATACGTAAAATATAAAACTGAAAGTAACAAATGAACAAACAAAAAAAAACACAAAAAAAAACTCATAGATGCAGACACCTGTATGGTGGCTACCAGAAGGGAATGGGGAGAGGGTAATAGAGAGAAAAGGGGTCAAATATATGGTGACAGAAGAAAATTTGACTTTGGGTGGTGAGCACACAATACAATATAGGAGTCATGTATCATAGAAATGTGCACTTGAAACCTTTTATATAATCCTATATACCTCATATAATCTTATTAACTGTCATCACAAAAGATAATTTTTAAAAAGCCATGATGCTACGAAGTCTTCCGCATTCCACAGAGTAAGAAAGAAGATGCAGACAGAAGACAAACTCATAAAAAGTCAGATAAGGAATTCCACAGGAAACAAACACACATGCATATATATGTAGTGGCAATGTATTCTCACATTTCCCTTTACCAATGGAAACATTTATTTGAATGTTTATCATATTGAAATTACGGTCTTGAAATAACATGAGGAAAAAAAAAACTTATACTGGCAGCTGGGCTTAATTAAGGGCATGCTGAATCAAAATATATGTAGGTAATAATCACTCATTTATGAAAATCACTGATCTCCAGGGCTATCCAAGTACTATGTGCTGAGGTCCCTAGAAGGGTTGTAAGAAAATGCATGAATTCCTGTTGGCTGGAATAAGAGGCATGTCTGAGCGTGGAGAAAATGTAAGCTTTGTTACTCCAGAAGATTTGCTGATTCAGAAAGTATGAAAAAGCATCTGCCATTGAAAACAGGTGATGAAGTTAAAAATGAATTTTCCATCAGAGATATCTTTGTGGGCAAGCATTGAGTTATACTAGTATTCCATGAGATGGGAAAAACATACTCATGTACTTTCAAGATTTAGTAAAGTATGTCATTGAAAATCGTGATGCTTCATGAGAGATCACACCATTCATGAAACTGCTATTTGATCATTATTAAGAAGTATTCATTAACGTACTGTGTAATAGATGTATTTATTATCTATTCAATCATCTTAAGTAGGTCAGTATTTTATATAGTCACTAGAGGCCCATGAAATTATGCAAGAGTAGGTGTTCCTTCCCCAGCTGTCGGCACTGGCTTCCTTCTGACACCCAGGACTCAAGGCTTCCCTTGCAGACTGGCTTAGTCCAGAAGGATGTCCAGTCTACTTAGCATATTACACCTTTATTATTATAGATATAAATGAATCATATACTTGTGATTTTTTGGTCATTGTTTATATATAAGGCAATTGTACTAAATAAACTCTTTCTATGTGAATCTGGATTTGAAAATAGAAAGTATTACATAAGAAGCATAGTCTTATCTGAATCAAGCAAATAACAGAAAAAAAAAACCCACAGATATAACTTTTGGTTTCTAGAAAATTAATTAGTAAGCTGTGCAAGGCCAAAATATTCACGCCAAATTGAAAAAAGGAAACAACATTTCTAAAAGATATATGAAGTTATATATCCACTGTAAATAATATTTCTCTTGAAGCAAAGTGTTATTTGAGTCAGTCTATGATAGAAAATATGTAGCATAGATCTTTATCCTACTACTTAATATGAAATTAACTTATGGTGCATATAAGGACAAAGATAGTTCTTTTTCAGTCAACCTCTTGATTTGTTTGAAAATGGTAATTTTACTTAAAATTTTAACTGCTTTATTGCAGAACAATACAATAATTTTGCATATTGATGTACAAAATGTAATATATATATATATATATATATATATATATATATATCCAGAAAGCACTCCAAAATCAAGATAGAAAACACATTTATTAAACTCAAAAGTTCCCATTTGTCCCTTTGTAATTCCACTCTATGGCATTCCCCCCATAATTATAAGACTACTCATATGTTCTGTCACTATAGTTTAGTTTGCATTTTCTAAATTTTTATGTAAATATAATCATATAGTATATACTTGTTCTGAGTCTGTTATTGGCACAAGAACAGACATATTGACCAATGGAATAGAATAGAGAACCCAGAAATCAACCCAAGCTATTATTCTCAATTAATGTTTGACAAAGAAGGTAAAAGCATGCAGTGGAGTCAACACAATCTCTTCAATAAATGGTGTTGGGAAAATTGAACAGATACATGTAAAAACAATGGAACTATACCATCAATTTGCACCATACACAAAAATAAATTCAAGATGTATAAAAGACTTAAATGTAAGATGGAAATACATAAAAATCTAGAGAAATTCACAGGCTCAAAATATCAGACATATGTTGTTGCATTGTGTTTACCAATACAGCTCCCAGGACATTGGAAAATAAAGAAATGTGACTACATCAAAATAAAAATATCTGCACAGCAAAAGAAACTAACAACAAAACAACAAAGCCCATTGTATGGGAGAACATATTTGCCAATATTAATAAAGGTTTAATCCCCAACATTTACAGGGAACTCATACAACATAACAAAAGGAAGATAAATGATCTAATAAAAAATGAGCATTGGACCTAAAAGTTACTTTTTCAAAGAAAACAGGAGGAAGGCCAAGAGACATATGAAAATATGCTCAAATTCACTAATCATCCAAGAGATGCAAATCAAAATAACAATGAGGTACCATCTCATACTTGTCAGAACGGCTATCATCAACAAATCAACAAATGACAAGTGCTGGTGAGGATGCAGAGAAAAAGAAACTCTTCTTCACCACTGGTGGGAATGCAGACTGATGCAGCCACTGTGAAGAATGGTATGGAGTTTCCTAAAAACAAAACAAAACTAAAAATTGACCTGCCATTTGACCCAGTATTCCAACTTCTAGGAATATATCCCAAGAAACTATAAACACCAATCAGAAAGACTATATGCACCCCTATGTTCATAGCAGCACAATTTACAGTAGCTAAGATTTGGAAACAGCCTAAATGCCCATCAGCAGATGAGTGGACTAGAAAACTATGGTACATCTACACAGTGGAATGCTATGCTGCTATAAAAAAAAAAGGCATTCTTATCACAACCTGGATGGAACTGGAAAGCATTATGCTAATTGAAATAAGCCAGACAATGAAAGAAAAATACCACATGATCTCATTTATTTGTGGAAAATAAAGAACATTAAAAACTGATAAATAAAAAGATAGATGCAGAGTTATTGAAGCATCAAACAGACTGTCAAATTACAGGGGAAAGGCTGGAGAGTGTTGGGAGGGGGGCTGGAAAAGATTAACCAAAGGACTTGTATGCATGCATATAAGCACAACCAATGGACACAAGGCAAGGGACGGGGGGGGGGGGAATGAGGGCATGTATCAGGGGGTAGGGGAGGCTGGGGGACAATCAATGGGGGAAAAAGGAGATATATGTACTACTATTTGTAATACTTTAAACAATTAAATAAAATTTTTAAAAAGAGTGACTTTCTGCAGTTTTATGCATAACTCACATAAAATATATTTCTTTCTAAGGTTGAAGGCAAAATATTTGAAATATATTTTTCTAGAATGTCTCATAATCTAGGATGGTGGTTGGGAAAGGAAGGGGTGTTTGGCAATAGAATGTAAAGAGAGCAATGTAAGTCGTATGATAAAATTATATTTAGAGTTCTGTGGAAGTCGTATGATAAAATTATATTTAGAGTTCTGTGGAAGCTTAATAATATAAGTCGTATGATAAAATTATATTTAGAGTTCTGTGGAAGCTTGGGAAAGTCATTTATTTAACCCAGGCTGTAGGGAACCAGGAATGTTTAGGAAGGAAATAAAAGCATTATCTAACAGTTATACTACTTAACAAAGTGAGGTTATGTTAACAAAAATTTTAGATGTATTGTGTAAAAAATAAAAAAAATAAAAAGGGTGAACTATTGGACATAGAAAACAGAGCCAGCCAGATGGAGGAAATATAGATCTAAGCTGTAAAGACAAAGGTAGATTCAAAATGAAAGGGTGAAAAATGATTATCCAACCAAATAACATTAACAGAAAAGCAGGTGTAGTCATACTTATATTTCACAAAAATGTATTTAAAGATAACAAGAGACAAATATGGACACTTTATAATGATAAAAGGGACACAACATCAAGAAAATATAATATTTATTAATATATTTGCACCCAACCAGGAAGCACCAGAATATATATTTTTTTTTAAAAAACAACAACAACAAAAAAACTATGCATAAAACTAAATGGAGTAAGCGATAAAACACAGTCATAGTTGGGGACCTTAATACTCCATTGACAGCTCTAAAAAGATCAACCAAACAGAAAATAAATCCTATATAGTAAAAGCCTACTATGCTAAATGTCCAATCATTTGTTTGATCATTCAACCAGTCACTATGATGTGCACTGACCACAGGGGGGCAGATGCTCTAACTGGTAGATTAGCTTGCTGCTGGGGTCTGGCTAATAGGGACTGGGCGAGATGGGCTGGACATGCCCTGGACCCCTCCCACAGTCTCCCTCCCCCGATCATATACCTGTGGGATCCCTTGGCCTGGCCTGCACCCTGTCACAATCTGGAATCCCTCGGGGGATGTCACAAAGCTAGTTTCAACCCAATACCCACAGGCCAGGCTAAGGGACCCATCAGTGCACGAATCTGTGTACCAGGCCTCTAGTAAAAAAAATATCAGCCTTAGATGAAACACTAGACCAAAAGGACATAATTGACATTTACAGTACCATTCATCTCAGAGTATCAGATTATACATTGTTTCCCAATGTACATGGAACACTCTCAAAGATAGATCATATGTTAGGTCACAAGCTAGCATCAACAGATTCAAGAATATTGAAATAACAACAAGGATATTCTCTGACCACAATGACTTGAAATTAGAAATCAACTGCTAAAAGGAAATAAAGAAGCCCCCAAATATGTGGAGATTAAACAACATACTACTAAAAAATGACTAGGTCAAAGATGAAATAAAGGAAGAGATCAAAAGTTATATAGAGATGAAAGTGACAGTACAAAATATTGAAACTTCTGGGAGGCAGAAAAAGCAGTAGTAAGAGGGAAGTTCAAATCATGACAGGTGTATCTAAAAAAAGAAAGAAAGAAAGAAAGAAAGAAAGAAAGAAAGAAAGAAAGAAAGAAAGAAAGAAAGGAAGAAAGAAAGAAAGAAAGAAAGGGAAAGAGAAAGAAAGAAAGAAAGAAAGAAAGAAAGAAAGAAAGAAAGAAAGAAAGAAAGAAAGAAAGAAAGAAAGAAAGAAAGAAAGAGAAAGAAAGAAAAAGAAAGAAAGAAAGAAAGAAAGAAGGAGAAAGAAAGAAAGAAAGAAAGAAAGAAAGAAAGAAAGAAAGAAAGAAAGAAAGAGAAAGAAAGAAAAAGAAAGAAAGAAGGAGAAAGAAAGAAAGAAAGAAAGAAAGAAAGAAAGAGAAAGAAAGAAAGAAAGAGAAAGAAAGAAAGAAAGAGAAAGAGAAAGAAAGAAAGAAAGAAAGAAAGAAAGAAAGAAAGAAAGAAAGAAAGAAAGAAATCAAAAGTTAACTATCTAACTTCACATCTAAAGAAGTAGAAAAAGAAGAACATAAGCAACCCAAGGTCAACAGAAGAAAGGAAATAGTAAAAATTAGAGCAGAATTGAATGAAATATACACCACCAACAACAAAAAGACTATACAAAAAATAATAAAACAAAGAGATGGTTCTTTTAAAATATTAATAAAATAGACAAAGCCCAGGCTAGACTCACTAATGATAAAAAGGGGAAAGACCTATACAAACAAAATCATAAATGAGAGAGCAGTCATCACAGATATCATAGATATAGAAAGGATCATACAAGAATATTATGAAAGACTATATGCTGCTAAATTCAATAACCTAGGAAAAAATGGATAATTTCCTAGAATTATATAACTTTCCTAGACTGAATTATGAAAAATTGGAAAAATTAATAAATGATTAGTAGTGAGGAGATAAAAACATCAAAAACCTCCCAAAAAAATAAAGTCCAGGACCAGATGGTTTTACCAGTAAATTCTACCAAAAGTAAAGAATTAAACCTATCCTTCTCAAACTTTTCCACATATGTGAAGAAGAGACAATACTTCCTAAGATATTCTATGAGGCCAATATAACCCTGATACCAAAACTTAGCAAAGAAAACTACAGACCAATATCTCTGATAAATATAGATGCAAAAATACTAGCAAATCAAATATAACAGTACATCCCAAAAATAATACATCATGATCAAGTGGGACTCATTCCAGGAGCATAAGGAAGGTTCCACATTCACAAATCAATTATTATAATACAACATATTAACCAAAGAAAGGATAAAAATAATATGATTTTTTTAAAATATACAGATAAAACATTTGATAAGATACAACATCCATATATGATTATAACATTCAATGAAATAGGAATACAAGGAAAGTACCTCAGCATAATAAAGGATAAACCCTCAGCTAATATCACAATGTTGAAAAACTGAAACTTTTTCCTTTACTACCAGGAACAAGACACGGATGTCCACTCTCACCAATCTTATTCAACATAGTGCTCAAAGTCCTCGCCAGAGAAATAAGGCAAGAGAAAGAAATAAAAAAGGCATCTTGATAGGAAAGGAAGAAGTCGAACTACCACCAAAAAAAACTATAAGGAATAATAAGCAAATAGAGTCCAGTGTAGCACACAAAAGG
The DNA here is from genome assembly GCF_964339955.1 of Pipistrellus hanaki. NCBI lineage: Eukaryota > Metazoa > Chordata > Mammalia > Chiroptera > Vespertilionidae > Pipistrellus > Pipistrellus hanaki. The sequence goes on from NC_140524.1 coordinate 80,402,870, forward strand.
AATGTGCCAAAATGAAAAACAAAGCTTCATAAAAAGGAAAGAAAAGGACAATTGCTTTTGAAATTGCAATAAAAAATAAAATACCTAGGAAAAAAATTAACAGAAATGAGAAAGACCTATATACTAAAAATTACAAAGCATTATTTAAAAAAGATTGAAAAAGATACAACAAAGTTGAAAAATATCCAGTGCTCATGGATTGGAAGGATCAATATAGTTAAAATGGCCATATAACCCAAATCAGTATATAGATTTAATGCAGTCCTCATCAAAATTCCAATGTTATTTTTTAAAGAAATATAAATGAGAAATCATCAGATTAGTATGGAACCACAAAAGACCCCGAATACTCAAAGCATTCCGGAGAAAAAAGAATGAAGCTAGTGGTATCACACTAACTAACTTCAAGTTATACTACAGAGCTATGATAGTAAAACCAGCATGGATTTGGCAAGAGAAACAGACATGCAGATTAATGGAACAGAGTAAAACCACATGCATATGGACAGATAATTTTCAACAAAGGAGCCAGAAACAAAAGTAAATATAGTTTCTTCAATAAATGGCGCTGGAAAAATAGAAAGCCACATGCAATAGAATGAAACTTGATTACAGTTTTTCTCATGCACAAAAATCAAAATGGATAATGAATCAAATACCTAAATCTAAGACCTGAAACAATAAGTTACATAGAAGAAAAATTGGTACCAAATTTATGGACCTTGGTTATAGAGATCATTTTGTGAACTTGACCCCAAAGGCAAGGGAAGTAAAGGCAAAAATAAATGAGTGGGACTATATCAAACTAAAAAGCTTCTGCACAGCAAAAGGAACTGACAGCAAAACAAAGAGGCAGCCAATCAGATGGGAGATAATATTTACAAACAGTAGCTCCAACAAAGGTTTAATTTCCAAAATATATATAGAACTCCTAAAACTCAACACCAAACAAACAAACAAGCCCAACCAACTGAGGGCCTGAAAATACACCTCCCCCAAGAAGCCATATGAACAGCTAATAGATATATGAAAATATGTTCATCCTCTCTGGCAATTAGAGAAATGCAAATCAAAACTACAATGAGATACCTCCTTATACCTGTTATGGTGGCCATTATCAATAAGACTAGCAATAACAAGTGTTAGAAAGGTGGAAAAAAGGGAACCCTCATTCACTGCTGGTGGGAATGTAGACTGGTACAACCACTATGGGAAGCAGTCTGGTGAGTCCTAAAAAAAAATAAGAATAAAAGTACCATACAACCCAGAAATCCCTTTCCTGGATATATACCCAAAAACCTCAAAATCATGTGTTCACAAAGATACATGCACCCTTATATTCATTGTAGCATTAATTATGGTGGCCAAGACTTGGAAACAACCAAAGTGCCCCGTGATAGAGGATTGGATAAAGCAGATGTGTTACATATACACAAGGGAATACTACTCAGCCATAGAAAGGATGAAATAATGCCATTTACAACAACGTGGATGGACATTATGCTAAGTGAAGTAAGACAGTCAGAAAAACCTAAAAACCATATGATTTCACTCATGTGTGGGATATAAAACTGAAACTTGTGTGAACACAAAAAGCAGTGTGGTGGTTGCCAGAGGAAAGGGGGTAGAGGAGAAGGGGTTCCTAATATATGGTGACAGGATATTTGACTGGGTGATGGGCACATGGTGCAATATACATATATATTTTGTAACATAGAAACCCACACCTGAGACCTATATGTTCATGTTGACCCAAGTCACCACAATAAATTTAATTTAAAAAATAAAGAGTCTTTGTTGCTTCACAAACCTATCATAATCCTAACCATTTTTCAAAGTCCAGGCCATGTTTTACTTCCTCTATAATTTCAGTACCCTATCATTCAATCTGTACTATAGAATCTTAACACTAAAATATAATGGACATGTAATTGATCACCATTTTTATTTTCTGTATGCTAGATTTGCCACTTCACCTGGATTATAAATTTTCGGAAGAGGATTCTCAAAAACTCAAAATTTTATTATAAAGGATTAGATGATTGATGTTTCTTTTCTAAGTGCCATTCACTTTTAACTTGAGAAAGAATGGAAAAATCACTTTACTTATAATGTTAATTTATAGATCAGGCTTAAATTTAGTGCAAATATCCATGCCCCTTTTATGATAATTGATGATATATTAAGTGAAAAATAACTTTAATAGCATTTCCAAAAGTAGAAATATTTCAAGGCATAGTTTCTATCTACATGAAATAATTCTGGAAACTAATATCTAAATTTGAACAGAAAGCTTTAATCATTTAGTTTCACTTTTATTGACTGCTTTTTATCTGATTATAAGTAAGCTTTAGTACTTTTTTAGTTTGAATAGTAAGTTCTGTTGGGTAATGGGTAGTTGTGAATGTGTCTTTTGATTGTTTAGATTCTATTATCATTTTTTAAGAATTATAAGCTTTTTTCTAGTAAATAACTAAGTTAATTCTGGGGATAGTTTAACCCCATTAGTAAAGCATGACATTGACAAGGTCTTTTCTGAATGCCCTGAGTGTACTGAGTATTATGCATTCTAACTAGTAGATACAAGAAAAAAAAATTCTGAAACTTGTGTGAGCTCTAGGAACCATAAAACTCTTAGCTTCTAGTGTGTTTTGTGCCCATATTTGTGGAATTTTACCCCAAGCATTTTTATCTTAGTATTCAGTAAAGACTTGAGGGTAACCCTACATAGATTTGTGGAGATCTCTTTCTGCATAGCTTTCTCTACTCTGTTTCTCAAGTAAAGTCCAAAGCCCAATTGTTTTTATCAATGTTTCTTTGTAATATTAAAACAAAAATGTTGATGCTATTAGATCTGTACTAGAGCAGAGATCACAGTAGGGAATCTTTATAAATCAAGCAAAATGCTGATAAAGTATACTAGGAAATAAAACAAATAATAAAATAAAACTATAGACAATTGCACCCTATAGTGGAGGACTTTCTCATTCTTTTACCACCAAATTTAAAAGTATTTACTTTCATAGTTTTTGCTTTTCCTCCTGCTATCATTGATAAACTGTCCTTGCATTTATGTGTGACTGAGAACTTTTCTCTTAATATTTTTTATACTTTTTTTCTGCTTAAATAATCTTTTCCTAAATTGCTTGAGTCACCATACATATCACCATCTATTATCAGTTACATAATTTTCAGGGTCTGGTGCAAAATGAAAATGCAAGGTCTCATATAAAAAGCAAGATAAAAAACATGTCATTAGAGGTAGTATAATATAATGTCTTTACCTTTCTTTTGTGATCATTCTTTCTTTTAACCTGTCATTTTTAAAAACTTTTACTATTTAATACTGTGCTCCCTTACACATGGAGTTACTCAAAGGATGAAAAAATCCTCACAATACCCTGAAGCTTTGAATAATGTATCTGCACACTTGCTTGTGTACCTGCTTAGCCCACCAATTACTGCGTTGCCCCTCCTTCCAGGAACAAGGCAAATGGGTCCCACTGGAGGCCTGGAATTTGAGTCAGACATCTTTCCATGGCCTACTTCCTCAAACCACAGTACAGAGGTGAACCTCAAAGATTGCAACCATTTGAGGTGCACTCTGTTCCTAGATTGAGGGTTGGCCAGAGACACACCTCTGTTGAATAGCATACCAAATATGCCATGTAACTGTCCATTAAGGTCAGCTAAATCCACTGTCATGCTTTGACTGAAATGTTTCAGATGATAACAGTGGTTGCTGAACTAGGGCACGGAAAATTATATTAGGCAAAATCCAGTAAACCAAGTGGCTATAGAGTAGGATGCTGAGGACCCATACAGAGGGGCTAAGAGGCAACAGGATTCAAAATTTCATATGAACCCTGCCTCTAAGCCCTTGGTTTATCTGTTGTACCTTTGGACTTCACTTGAAAACAAATACAATGTTAGTAATATTAAGATTTCATGATGGCTACTATAGTATCATACTGAGGAGATAGAAAAGGGCCAAGTAGTCCCCTGACTGGGACCTTGAGAGAGGAAGAAAAAGAAAAATGGGAAAGTCCTAGAATAACAGGACTTTGCAGAGGTAGACAAGATGCAGCTTGCTTACTGCAACCTTTTTTGAGAAAAACCGCAGAGAAAAACAATGTGACGCAGAGTTGAACCTATCTGGGTAGAAAAGATAGGTGGGATTTGTTAAGGCAACCAGAAGCAGGAGGCAACCCTGGTGTGCTGAAAGGCCCTCTTGGGAGGCATGAGCTTTAAAATGTATGACTGGTGCTAAGGCAGAATTCTTTAAAAGGATCAATCAATAGTTAGCAAGGCATATCTCTACTCCTAGACAAAGAAGCTTGAGTGGCAACCCACTTGGGTCCTCACCTTGCTAGAGGGACTATGTCTATCTCTCAATAAATCTTTGCTTCCACTTACCTTCTTTGTCCTGAACTCATTCTTCAATTTTGTGAGACAACAAACCTGGATCTGATCACAGCACTTTGCTTTCAATACCACAAATATAGGGCACCTGGGTACTGGGCTCTGTTGCTACATTGGTTTTACTTCTGCAGCTCAACCTGTCTCAATTTCTGAATTTTTAACTCCAGGGTTCTATAATAACTATGTACTCCAATTGGAAGTATAATTGGCATCTCAAAATTAACATGACCAAAAGTAAACTCAGAAGTTCCTCAGACAAAGCCTGATTTGCTCTTCCTTTACTCAATTTCTCAGTCCAGAAGCATAAAGATAATGTTTGAATCCTTTCTTTAATTCATTCTTCTCCACAATCCTCCCATCAGAAAATTCTTCCAGGCCTATCTTCAAAATATATTCAGATTTTTACCACTTAGATCACTTCCATGGCTACCACCCTTGATATGAACCATCATCATTGCTAACTTAGAATATTACAAAAATCTTATAACAAATCTTACTACTTCCACTTTTGCCATGCACCTGTCTATCCTCCACAGATTAGTCAAAATGTGTGTATATGAGTTTTTCATTTCCCAGCTCAAAACCTACCAATGGCTTCTAATTACACATAAAATAAATCCCAGATTTTTTTCAGATTTATATTTGCTTTTTGCCTTCATTACATACTAGTTGGATGACCACAGGAAAACTATTGAATCTTTTTAAACATCGATTTATCCTTAAAAATATAGATAATAATTATAGTATCTATCTCTTAGCAACATTGTGAAGGTTAAAAGCATTAATATATACAAAAAGTTCAGTAGTACTTGCCTTTCAGTAACTGGTTCAAAGATATTTCACTGAAAGAATTGACAACACAATGATTTTGGGGTGGCGGGAGGAGTCCAATGAACAACTGTGTATAAAAAATATAAAACTAACCACATACAGTTAGCTGTGCATCATTGCCTATTGCTATATAACAAACAACTTGAAATCTCAGTAACATACAACAAGAAACATTTATTTCACACAGATTTACTAATTGACTGGGAGTCAGCTGTTCTAAAATTAGCTTGGCTGAGTAGCTCTGCTTCAAGTTGTGTGTCTAATTGGGCTTGGCTCTGTTATGTGTAGAACTCAGGTCTGTTACATTTATTTAATTCTGAGAGCCAGATTGACAGAGTAAAAATTACCCAGAACCCCAAAGAAAATTTTCTCATAGTAAAATTTGAAGTATGTGAAAATTCTTAAAGTCTAGAGTAGTCTAAGGTTTATCACATTGTCATACCTTTATGTACATGCCATTGTCTACAGCAAGTCACATGCTACATCCCAAAATAAAGGAACTAAGCAGCACATGGTGATTTTTGTGGAGAAAGTTCCAAATTGTGTGGTAATGAGTGTAGATACAAGGAGGAGTAAAATGTAGGGCCCAACAGTACCATCTATCACAGCACAAGTAGTAAAGTTAAAAAAAAAAAAAAAAAAAGTATAGTGGAAGTGTTAGAGGCACCTCTCACCAACACCAGAGAGCTGGTGCCAGACAGCCTCCTGAGTCAGTGGGAGAGGGTTGCTCTCAACTTCAATCCTTGTCTTCTCATATAAATGAATTTATATCAGAGACCTTGAGTGTGTTGTGAACAGCCGATTTATTAAAACAGTTAAAACATGCATCTTTATTGAAAAAGCAAAGCTATACATCTGGCTTATGAAGCACAGATAGGCTTTCAGCAAATCTGAGGAGGCAATTGTATAGAGGTCTGAGGCATGATATACCCTCCTGTCTATAGGTTTCAAAATTCTTTTGTTAAATATTTTGGTACAGATTAATTCTCAAGGACCTTTTTTTACACTTTGTTGTGGCCTTCCCAGAATTCATGAGAACACCTGGCAACTTTATCTTGCTAAGTCTCGAGACTGCTGGCTACTCTGCTTAGCGAGGAAAATTGCCCATTTTCCCTTTCCCCTAATCCCCCTTTCTGAATTCTCTTCTTAGGGAAGTTTTTAACTATTTGCTGCGGGTCCTTGGCTGGGGAAGGCAATGACTTATTAGTTGTTAGTTACAAGCCAGCTGCAAATTGCCCACACTCTTTGGCCTTGTTTTAACTTTCCTCAGTTCCCTATTCCTCCTGCCTGGAATCTTATGACAGAAGGAGTGATTTAAAAAATATTGGGACAAAATATAATCAAAAGTAAGATTTTACATCATTGTTCTTAAAATTTATCTCATAAGTGCTATAAATATGTAAAAAATTTTTCTCTCCAAAATCAAGATTCATTGAAATATGTGCCTTTCATATATAGGAACTACTTCAGTTATTCATCATTTAAACTTTCTTTTTTTACTTTCAAAAGAAAGCTGTGATACATTTACACAATGAAATACAACTGTGCTGTAAAAAAGAAGGAAATCTTACCCTTTGCTACGTCATGGATGGACCTGGAGAGCGTTATAGTAAGTGAAATAAGCCAGTCAGAGAAAGATAAGCACTATATGATTTCACACATATGTGGAATCTAATAAACAAGATGTACTAATAATTAAAATAGTGACAGACTCATAGACAGGGATAATGGTGTGGTGATTATTGTGGAAAGGGGTTGAGAAGATAGAGATGGGTAGAGAAGGTATAAATTGTGATGTTTGGAGATTTGGCTTTGGGTGGCGAACACATAATACACTGTATAGATTATGTGTTGTAGAATTATGAATCTGAAACCTGTGTTAATTTTGTTTAACTAGTGTCGACACAATAACTTCAATAAAAAAGAACAAAATCTAAATAAATACACGCTATCTAATAAAAGAGTAATATGTAAATTGACCGTCACACCAATGTACAAGTTAGCCAACTCCATGAGGACACAAGATGGCCGCCTCAAGATGGCTGGTGGGGGAGGGAGGTTGTGGGTGATCAGGCCAGCAGGGGAGGGCAGTTGGGGGTGGCCAGGCTGGCAGGCAGGTGAGTAATTGGGAGCCAGCAGTCCTGGATTGTGAGAGGGATGTCCAAAGCCTGTTTAGGCCTGATCCCACCAGGATCGGGCCTAAATTGGCATTTGGACATTCCTCAAAGGGTCCCAGAGTGGAGAGGGTACAGGCTCAGCTTAGAGACACACTCACCCATGCACAAATTTTATGCACTGAGCCTCTAGTTAAAACATAAATACATAGATAGATAGATAGATAGATAGATAGATAAATTGCTTTTTTTTTTTTTTTTTACTTAATGGCTACTTTTAATAATGGGATAAGTTTTCAATAGAAAAAGGATAATCTCTGTTTCTTGTAACATGAAAGAAAATTGCAAAAAGAATGGTATATTTTGGGTATTTTTACAAGGATATTATAAGAAAATTATAACTTCTGAATAGAAGAATCATAATAAACAACTGTCCTTCATTTAGCAGAATGACAAAGTTTGAGTGTGTGTGATAATAATGGACATTGTATATTTTTAAGTAAATAAAAAATCAAAATAGTTCACTTTAAATCTGAACTAAAATAATATTTAACATAAGTGAAGGCAGTTTGTTGGTCTCTAGGATTTGAATATTTAGAACTTTCTCAAATGAATCTTTCATGACTATATGTTAAGTACCTGAACCAAACATATTAGTTTTTACATTTTGGACTGAAAGCATATATGTTGCAGTTTATCACAATGACAGCAAAATCTATAATCCTCTACCTAAAGCTATAGTATGAGAGTACTAAAATCAACAAGTCTTTCCTTTAGAGTAACTCAACTATAAAATGTCCTTGACCAGTTAGACAAAAACAAAAAATAACTTCCCTATTAATCTGCTGAAAATTTATAGTTTACTGGCTTTCATCTTCAGATAGAACGTTTCTATGGTAATAATGCTTTATATGTCACTTTATTCAAGCAATACTATTTCTCTATTGCTCAAAATCTTAGTGTAACATTAAGAAATGACAATATACTTTTCTTATTATCCCATTAATGTGCTCTATGCGTTTTAACATTAAAAACACTCAGGAGGATGGAGGTGGAAGAGGGTAAATGGTATGGGAAAAATAAATAAAATTAATTAAGCAATTAATTAAACACATCTCTTGACTAAATTAGAAAATGCATACTAAAAATCAAAAGAATGTCTGCAAAGAAGGTAAAAACAGCAACAACAGAATCAATTGGAAGACATACTTGTGTGATTGGGAGATCTCAATAACACCAATTCTAAAGTATTTTCTATACCAAAGCACGCAGATACAGACACACATACACCTAAGGCTGTATAATAGGAGGAACTCAGAAGATCAGTAAAAAAAATTCAATTACCTGGACATGTCAAGCAGCTTGGATTACGGAATCAATCATATGATGGGGTTTTTTTTCTTTTCATTTTAAAACAGTATGTTTGAGCCCAATCTTAATGTGCTTACTAACTTATACTTACACACAAATATTTGCAGAATTTGTGAATGTTTTGAAATAATATTAGTACCATTTTTGTAGGAATTAATATTTTGTAATATTATCAGTACCCATTGAGAAGTCCGGCAGCATTGAATAGGTAACAGAAAGTAGAACAATAATTGTTGCTTTATTTTAAACCCAAAATGATTATTTTTCTCCAGCAGAAATGCTGAGATAAAAACCATTGTACTTTTTTCTTATCACTGAGTGCAAAAACTGCTTGATGCCAATGAACTACAGTCTCTCAATAAGACTCTGGAAGTAGATCATGAGATGGGATCCAGATGTTTAGCTTTTAGGAAATATAATTGTAAGGAATAACACAAACTGAATAGAAGATCTCTAGTTCGAGAGTTCATTTACATCTGAAATAGAAATACTTGTTTAATTAGTACCTTTAATAAATACTTGCTCATTTTGATATGGTTTATGGAATGTAAATACTGTCTAAGAATTTGAGGCTACATGTTAGGAGAGACATGTGGGGAATAAAGCAACTTCAGAACTTGTCAGAGTCATATGATATTTTTCAGAACTATTGATTATTTTGTAGAAACTTGTTGCCCATCTGGGATCTTCAAGCATCATTTTGCGTTTACTATCAGACAAGGATATCTAACAAGTTTAATATTTAATATATGAACCATGCATGTAGAAGATGTCTTTTGAATGTAATTGTAAGTTTTTATGTTTCTGTGCACTTGCCTTTTCTAAATGTTATTAGCTGATATTATAATAGGTCTTTTGATAGCAACAAAATTACACAGTATTTTTTAGAAAGTTAATTAGAAACAAAAATTACAGGTTTGTCCCTCTTACAAAATGGTGTGTTTAGAGTACAATGCCAAAACAAGGCTTCTGGCAAGATTTTCAGGAGACATAAAGACCTGAACCTCTTAGGCTGTATAATAGGATGAATTCAGAAAATCAGTGAAAACAATAAATTAGCTGGATATGTTTTAAAACAGTTTGGATTTTGGAAACAGTCATAATGATGGATTTTTTTCTTATCTTTTATCATCAGTATGTTTGAGCCCAATCTTAATTTGCTTACTAATGAACACTTTTTGTTTAATTCCTTGTTTTTGTGTAAAAGAACCATTATCTTCTGTCTCTCCTCTTCATCAGAAAGCCTTCAAAGATAAATATGTTGAAAACAAATCACTAGCTAGCATCAACTGAAACCAGAATGTATTTTTTTCATTCTGGTTTCAGTTGTAACCAATTATAATTTCATTAAGATTTACTTTTATCCCAATTACATTACACTTATCTTTATGCTGAAGTCTCACAGGATCTTAAATTTTGCTTAGGCCAATAAACAGATCAAAGTCCATATTACCTGAAAAGAAAACCCAATATATTTAAGTCCCCACATGTAACCAGTGTAGATAGTTGAACCATTGTCATAAAAATTAACTCAAGGTTGCTTAATTTAGTTGTAACCCTATTAAAAATACATTTTCCAATTCCCAGCATTATTCAGTTCAATTACTGATTTCCAAAGTAGGTTCAAATGGCCTTAGGAAACTTGTTAGAATAACAGATATATACAAAGACCAAATTATTGCACTGTTCAAGTGACTATACTAAAGCTTTTTGTTTTCTTTAAACATTGGCTAACACAGTGCAGCTGATTTTCAGCCCTGCCTCTGAAGGTGTATTATGAAATATGGGCAAGGACACAAAAAGAAAGGCCCAGGCCTTTAGAGTATTGCTAAAAAATACACATAAGTGGAGCAAGGTAGCTAATTCAAAGGGTGCTAATGCTTAAATGTAACAATATTGGCTATTATTATGCAAATTAACCTTAAGCTGCACATCTCCCCACCTCTAAGCATCCTTACTAAATAAGCTCTCCTTGAAAGTGACCAATAAAAATGCTGACACATCTCATTATGGGACATTACTATTGTTCAAATATCATGTGTCATTTTGCATTACTATGATATAGCAGTATTTTGATGCAGTTTGATGTGACAATTCACTGAACAATGTCATAGAAAAATTCAGATTTTAATCTATTTTTCTTAAACTTATTTTTGTATACTATAATATAAAAATTTAACAATATTGTTTTAAAATAACTGTATTTACTTCTCATTTATTAAAACATTTAAAATGGCAGAGCAAATGTTCCATGAATCAGGATGGGTGGCTGACAGGGGCATGGATGTGCCACTATATAAATAGATTACATATACAATGGTTTACAGCTGCTTTATCTCTATTCAGAATATTCAGTTTCCTGGGTCAATGGCTTCTTATTTATTCAAATTTATATTGACTAGCTTCAGAAAGCAAACCTGACAAAATAATTAATTACATTTTATAGCTCATTGGCACGTTGTAGTTTAATAGAATTAGCAGAGCTGAGGTTCATCTTTAAACACCATTATAGTCTTCATATTAAAAATGTCAAATTATATTTTTCAGTTGTTACAAAATCCAAGATGACTTATTCTAAACTTATAGCAATGACAATAAAAACCTCAACAGGACACCTTATTTCATACACAATTTCCACAGCAATTAGAAAATTTATTCAGTGGATCAAGGAGTATAGATTTTAATTTTAAATTTAAAGTGTTTATGAATTCTCTACAATAGTAACATAAAGTTATCTATACAATATATTTATCTTCGCCAAATTGAAAAAAATTGCGATGCAGTGGTTCAATGTTTAAAATTACATATCTGACCTTGCAATTTGTCCTAGATATGCCTTGAAAAGTTGTATGTAAAGCAATATTTTATATATCATATTATATTCACAATAGCACCTGAGTTAATTTCAGTTATGAATTCCTATAGAAAAAAATGGTTTAAATACATAATGAAGTGATTCCTTATATCAGAGTATCAATATTAATTTTATGTATAATGCCATATAATAAAAGAGAAACGTGTAGCTGAAACCATTTTGGCTCAGTGGATAGAGAGTCGGTCTGCAGACTGACAATTCATTATTGATGTGTAAAAATGCCATAGATTTCTGGGTGTTAATTCTGTATTCTGCTGAATTCCTTTATTAAATTTCATACTTTTCTGTCCAGTTTTTAGGGTTTTCTATGTACCATACCATGTCATCTGCTAATAATGAGAGTTTTACTTCCTCTGTTTCAATTTTGACACCTTTTATTTCTTCTTTTTGTCTATTTGAAGTACTATGCTGAATAATGGTGTTGAAAGCAGACAACCTCATCTTGTCCCTATCTTGAGGGAAACAATTTTTGTCTTTGCCTATTGAGTATGATGTTGGCTGTACATGTGTGATATATGGTTTTTATTATGTTGAGAAATGATCCCTCTATTCTTACTTTGCTGAGAGATTTTATAAAAATGGGTGTTGGATTTTATCAAATGCTTTTTTTGGATCTATTGATATGTGATTTTTGTATTTCAATTTGTCTATGTGCTGTATTACATTTATTGATTTGCAAATATTGCACCATCCTTGCTTCCCAAGAATAAATTCCACTTGGTCATGGTTTTCATACTTTTGTATATTTTAAAAATATATTCCTGGATCCAATTTGCTAAAATTTTGTTGAGGATTTTAGCATCTATGTTCATGTGGGATAGTGACTTGTAATTCTTTTTAATTCTAGTGTCTTTATCTGGTTTTGGAATTAGAGATATTGACCTAATAAAAAATAGTTTGGAAGTATTCCTTCCTCTTGGATTTTTTTGGAATAGCTTGAGTAGAATATGTGGTAGTTGTTCTTTGAAGGATTATAAAATTTCTCTGTGAATCCATCAGGACCAGGGATTTTGTTTGTTGTGTGTTTTCTTTCTTTTTTTATTTTATTATTACTGCTTTTATTTCATCAGTTGTTATTGATCTATTTAGGTGTTTTGCTTCTTCTGTATTCAGTTTGGGGAGATTGTATTTATTCAGCAATTAGTCTATTTTACCCATACTGTCCAGCTCATAGGCATATAGTTGTTCAAAGTATTTTATTACAAATCCTTTGTGCCTTGGTGCCAGTTGTTACTTCACCCCTTTAGTTTCTGATCTTATTTATTTGGGTCCTCTCTCTGTTTCTTTATGAGTCTGGCTAATAGTATAGAAATCTTGTTTATCTTTTCAAAGAACCAGCTCTTGGTTTCATTGATTTTTGTTCTGTTTTCTACCCTTTACATCATTTTTTTTTTATTTCTGATATATTATTTCCTTCCTTCTACTTATTCTGATCTTTTTTTGTTCTCTTTATAATTCTTTAAGTTGTATGGTTAAATAGTTTATTATTAAATTTTCTTGTTTCTTTGAGGTAGGCCTATAGTGCTATGCACTTCTCTCTCAGGGCTGTTTTCACTATGCCCCATAGATTTTTAGGTTGTTGAGTGTTCATTTTCATTTGTTTCCAGGAAGTTTTTGTTGTTGTTGTTGTTGTTGTTGTTGTTGTTTTTGTTTTTGTGTGTGTGTGTTTTAATGTCCCAAAGTTTCCTTAAGCTGTCCTCCTGTTTTTGTTTTTGTTTTGTTTTAATTATTTTTTTTCTTTTTGTTTCACTGATGAGTAAGTTTTTTCTATCCTGTCTTCTAATTCACTGATTTGTACCTTAGCATCCCCTAATCTGCTGTGTATTCCTTACATTCTATTCTTTATTAGTGCTATGTAATTCTCCATAATTACTATATATTTTCTCATGATGTTGAGTATCTTTGCCATCATTGTTCTGAACTCTGTGTCTGATACATTTATTATCTCCATTTCATTAGATCTCCTTTTGGAGAATTCTCCTGTTCTTTCATTTGAGGCTTGTTTTTTGTCTCCCTGTTTTGGTTTTCTGTTTATGTTTATGTCTGTGTTTTAAGCATATCTGCTACAACTCCCAATTTCTAGTGCAGGACAATGTCAGGCACTGTGACTCTCCTTGAGTACTCTGTTTGGAGCTATCAGCAATCCACAACTTGTTGCTCTCTCTGCTTGGGCTGGATGAGTTTGGAAAGGACCAAGTTAAGCACCAGGGTCTGCTCTTCCTAGCCTTGGGCTCGAGATTAGATCAAGCAAATGAAGCCTACAGAGATTTGCCTTTTCCTGCAGTGCCATTGGCACTCAGACTTGATTAGCCTCAGGTTATAGACCACAGGGTGCAACACGGGTCTTCCAACAGGGTGGGGCAACTGCCTTCCTCTGAGGCTAAAACCCCAGGGAGACCTGAACTCTTAATCTTTATTTAACTTCACAATTTACTTCTTCCACAACCCTCCATATCTCAACTTACAGTGAATCTATTTTCTCCATTGCTCAGGCCATGCACTTTTGAGTTGTCCTTGATTCTTTATTTTCTTTCACATTCATATACATTCCAATAGAAAATATCATTACCAATATATTCATATTATATTTTGAATCAAAACATTTTTACCACCTCTATTTTTTTTACTCTAGTCCAAATCACCATCATCCTTTACCTGGATACCTGTAATTGCCTTCTGATTTATTTTAATGATTCTATCCATGTTCTCCTACACTATACAGCACACAACAGAATGATCCTGTTAATAAGTTAGATCATGTCATTTTTATGTTCAAAACTCATTTTACTTAAAGGGACATTCTAAGTCCTTGCAATGGCTGATAATATCCCTCATGATCAGTTCACTCCTACTTATTCCATTCCTATTTGACTCATCTGTTATTATTTTCCTTCTTACTCTGATTTAGCCACATTACTCAATAACCCAATCATGTACTCACCTTAAGACATTTATATGAGATTTTCACTCTGCCTAAAATGTTCTTCCTATAGGTATTCACTTGCTAAAACCCCACATTATTTTTTTATTGAACATTCGTTTCCCCTGATAAAATATAAAATCTATGAGAGTAAGGATCATTGCCCATACTATTCATTGATACATCTCCAACACCAAAAATATTAATACTACTCTATAAAGATTTGCCAAGTTGAAAGTATGTGGGTATAAAACAAGTTAGTAAGCTCAAATAAAGATGCTTCATAGGATAAAACCTTGTAATAAATTAAACTGACTAGATTCTGAATGGTATAGTTTCAAACTCTTTTGTTCCTTGATACTCCCTAGATTTGAAGGTTATAGGCATCATTGTGACACTATAATTGAAAACTGCTGAATTCTATTAAAATTTTATATTCAGGAACAAATATCCTTCTTATTATTTCTAGCTTCCAAACTGTCCTGAAAGGATTTTCCAAATAATTTTAGGTAGTGTTAGTACAGTTTCTTCACTGCCATGAATTGTACCTTCATGGACACTGGGTATTGGACATAGAAAAAAATATGAGCAGTCATGGACATATAAGAAAGTATTGTAGACTAAGTAGCCATTGCTAACTTGTAGCCTTTAGAGAAAACAGTTATTCAGCATAGCCTTACAATATAGTCACACAAATAAGCCCTTGCTAATACAATAGTAAATATAGGAGCCATACTAACAGCCATGCACCAGCTGGTCAGCAACACATCTTTATACCAACTTAGACAAAAACGGCTTCTTTCCAAATAGTGCCATCGATATTTGGGTTATAGAAAGGTACACTTGTGCAGTGCATACAGTACAATCGCTGTGTCCTTGTTCATATTGGCCTTGAATATCCAGCATACTCTAGACAGGGTCCCCACATTTCTATTGGCTTTGAATATCTAGTGTACTTTGATTAGATTTCCCACAGCAGTCTATTAGTTCAAACCCATGAAGGACACAATTGTAAATTGATAAAATAGTTACTCTGATGCCCTGATTCACACTCTAACCTTCCTCTCTAGGTGGTCATCCCCAGTGACTTGCCTGTAATATCTTTATCCATGCCCAGACTCACATAAACAAATATATAGGATATGGATACTGCCATATATTTTTGTCCTAAAATGGGAGATTATGACTCCATTTCAGTCCCTTTATCCCTGAAAAACACATAATTAAGTGGAGTTAGTTTTAATTGTTTGTTTGTTATGATGAGAAGTATCGTTCAGTTCAAGGCAATCTTCCAGAGTTGTAGTTTCAAGTTTGAAATTAATTCTTATTCTTTTGACACAAAAATAAGAATCAAATGCATTAAAATAGTTTCCCCCAATCATCACATGTTTTCATCATAACATGAGACCATAACTTCAATGAGAAAACATCAAGATTATTTGCTATCAACAAGCCTTTTTAACATCTTATTTTCCTTTATTCCTCTTAAGGGTAAAGTGCCTATTTTGTACACTAATCTTTCAAAGTCCCTACAAGAGAGGGAAATGTTATGTTATAATAAATGATAAATTATGCAAAATATTAAACTTATCCAATGTTCCACTTTGATATTTGAATTTCTCTCTTAGAACACCAGCAATGCTATTAAAATAATTCTTACCCAGAGGCTCTGGCTTAGCCTCACGAAGGGTTGGCCCTCCTTGCTCCCAGCTCCAGCTCCACCATGGCTCCCAAAGGCATCTCCAAACAGCAGTCCAAGGAGGACCTGTTCTTTCAGGATTTCAATCACAAACTCTTAGCCAAGTCCTCTGCGCTCTTCTTTGAGAACATCTTCATCGTGTCTGTCATCACTATCTGGTTGCATTGGCAAATTTGGCATAAGGATCTTATTCAGTCTGCTGTTCTGTAAGCACTTACTTGGTAACCTTTGCCTACAAAAATATGAAATTTATACTCAAGCACAAAGTTACACAGAAGAGGAAAATGCTGTTTCCAAAGAAGTGATTCAAAAACTTTCTGAAGCTGATAATAGAAAGATGTCTCAGAAGGAAAAAGATGAAAAAATCTTGTGGAAGATGAATGAAGTTGCTGATTATGAAGCTACAACATTTTCCATCTTCTATAATAGGGGTGTCGAACTCAATCAGAGAAGGGGCCAAAATCTGAAATCCAGCCTAAATCTCGGGCCGAATGGTTTACTGAACAGTCATAAACTGACAATGTCATAAACTGACAGCGGAGTGCAGTGATGACATTGCGGTGCGGGCCACATTGCAAGGCCTGGCGGGCTGGATTTGGCACTCTTCTTTGAGAACACCTTCATCGTGTCTGTCATCACTATCTTTTGACACATGTGTTCTATAACAATACCCTATTCCTTGTCTTGGTCATATTTGCATCCTTTTTTATATTGAAGAACTTCAATCCCACAGTAAACTATATTCTGTCTATAAGTGCTTCATCAGGTCTCATAACCTTCTTATCTACTGGCTCCAAATATACCATGTCAGCTTCACCCTTGCCTTTGCATCTATGGGTGGTCTGTGGTGTATGGAAAAGTAGCTGGGTGGTTGGGATGGGAAACATATAAAATGTTCTTACAATCTGGAGCTTGAGGGTGTGAGAGACCCAACAAAATGTAATTCAATATTTGCTCTTTTGACAAACTGTTGAAATTATATGAATTAAAAGGGAAACTCAGAGTACCAGAACATTTATTAAGAAGGCAAATGTGTCTGGCAATGTGCTATAATCAGAAGAGGATAAAATAACTTGCTTCCTTGATCTGTCAAAGGTCACAGTAACCTGGACTAAACTGTTAGTATTTGTTATAGTAGCAAGAAGTTAATAGCTGGTTCTATGTGTTCCAAGCACAATATTACAACTTTTTAAAAATATATATTTTATTGATTTTTTAAGAGAGGAAAGGAGAGGGATAGAGAGCTAGAAACATTGATGAAAGAGAAACATTGACCAGCTGCCTCCTGCACACCCCCCACCGGGGATGTGCCGGCAAACAATGTACATACCCTTGACCGGAATTGAATCTTGGACCTTTCAGTCTGCAGACCGACACTCTAACCACTGAGCCAAACCACTTTCAGCAATATTACAACTTTTTTGGAACCATAAATATCAGAGTGAATTCTCTTTCCTCCCATTCCCCTTGCCTGGAGGATGGGATTGAACTGCATGTTTACAAATCTCTGAATATGTGATTTAAAATAATTAAAATTAAAAACATGGTTTTTCCAATTTGGGGGAAAATTAAAAAAAAAAATCCTATATAATAAAGAGGTAATGTGCAAATTGGCCATCACTCCAACACACAAGATGGCTGCCACAAGATGGTCTGGAGAGGAGGGTAGTAGTTGTGGGTAATCAGGTTATCAATAAAGGGCAGTTGGAGGTGATAAAGCCAGCAGGGGAGGGCAGTTGGGAGGGACCAGGCCAGTAGGGGAGAGCAGTTGGGGGTTACCAGGCCTGCAGGGGAGGGTAGTTAGGGGTGACCAGGCCTGTAGAGGAGGGCAGTTAGGGGCAATCAGTTGACAGGGGAGCAGATAGGCATCAATCAGGCTGGTAGGGGAGTGATTAGGGTGTGATCAAGCTGGCAGGCAGACGCAGTTAGGGACAATCAGGAAGGCAGGCAGGTGAGCAGTTGGGAGTCAGCAGTCCTGGATTGTGAGAGGGATATCTGACAATCCTATGGGGATTGGGTCTAAACAGGCAGTCAGATATAACCTCAAGGGGTCTCAGATTGGAGAGGTTTCAGGCTGGGTTGAGGAACACCATGAATTTCATGCACCGGGCCTCTAGTTTATATACAGAATAATGTTTCTAAATTTAAAAAGTTTGAGGGCTCCAAGATGGTGGCTGACAGTATGGCAGTGAAGGAGAGAGTGTGAGTGAGGGACAGTTATATTCTGAAGGTCTGTTGAGGGCTGGTGGACCAGGCTCCCCTAGCTTGATAGCCTCTCCTACTGCTGTGATCTCTCCCAGGGCATCCAGCTCTGCCACAGAGACTGTGCCATCTTGAAGGGGAGTGAAGTTGTGACTGGGAGCCAAGCCTCACCTTTATCCAGGGAAACCTCAGACACTGCGTTGTTGAAGCCTGCCATGTTCTGTACCCTGGTGCTCAGCACACATCATAGGAAATGATTAAACTCCTGGTTGAACAATTTTCATATAAGGCTTTTATTATATAGGATATATATTTTAATATACACATTTTATTATTTTTTAATTAATATTATTTTTTGAGTATTTTGTTTTTTATTTTTTTCTTATACACTCATTCTCTATCTACCTCCTTTATACTGAACTGTGGCCATTTCAACATTCATTCAATTTCTTTTTCTTACGTTCTGGAAATAAGCTATGCCTCTTTGGATTCAGTTCCCCCCTCCCTTTTTTTTCCTGGGTGTTTGTTTTCTTCATTTTTTGGTTTAATTATTGGTTTTGTGGAGTTTTCTCCACATATAAGTGTATCTTTTTCTTCCTTTCTCCCTCTCTCTCTCTCTCTCTCTCTCTCTCTCTCTCTCTCTCTCTCTCTCTCTCTCCCCCTCTCTCTTTCTCCCTCTCTCTCTCTCTCTCTCTGCCCTTCTTTTTTCTCCCTTTTCTTTTCCCTATTACCTTTTTTCATTTTTTCACTATTTTTTCTCTCCTAATTCTCTTTTCTCTTGTGGTCACCTTTATTTAGGGTTATAGGTGTCACAAAAACATTCGTGTTTTGTTCCCTCTGTGTCATATCTTAACGAGTTCTATTTTGGGCCTTTAGGTCAATGTGGTAGAGAGTGAGCCACATAACCAGACACCCTGAGAGGACCAAAAATGAGGAGACAAATAAACAGCTAGCATATGAACTAAATGGAAGAATCTACAGAAAAGGAATTTAAAAAATGTAGGTAAGCACTTTGTCAGAGAAATCATTCAAAATAATGGTCATAAGGAATCTGGAAAGGATTGAAGACCAATTCAACAACATGTGTAAAATTAAAGAGGAAATGAAGAAGAACTAAAAAATGACATAGCTTCAGTAAAGATTACAATATAAAGCATCAACAGTAGACTGGAAAAGTCTGAGGACCACATCAGTAAGCTAGAAGAAAAGGTAGGAAAAAACACCCAAACAAAACAGCAACTGGGGGAAAAAAAACCTTAAAAAGCAGGAGGAGAGTCTAAGGGAACTCTGGTATAACATAAAATGAAAAAAAAAATATATTGCATAATAGGTGTGGCAGAAGGAGAGGAAAGTGAGCAGAAATAGAAAACCTGTTTGAAGATATAATTACAGAAAACTTTGCTGATATTGTTAAGAAAAAACTGACATATGTCCAAGAAGCTCACAGAGTTCCAAACAAAATGAGCCAAAAGACCACCACCTGGACACATCATAATTAAATTGGCAAACACAAATGACAAAGTAAAAATCTTAAAGGCTGCCAGAGAGAGACAGAGAGTTACCTATAAGGTATCTCTCATAAAAAGAATTCTGGTAACAAATGACAATGAAAACACAACAATCCAAAATCTATGGGACATAGTGAAAGCAGTCATGAGAGCAAGTTCATAGCTCTACAGGCCAACCTTAAAAAACAAGAAAACATGGAAACAAATGATCTAACCCTATAACTCTAAGAATGAGAAAGAGAGCAACAAGAAAAGCCCAGAATAAGCACAAGGAAGGAAATAATAAAGATCAGAGTGAAAATAAACGACAGAGACAAAAAACAAAAAGAAAAACAAAACATAATACAAAAGATAAATAAAACCTGGAGCTGGTTTTTCTGAAAAGATAAACAAGATAGATGAACCTCTAGCCAGGCTCATCAAGAAGCAAAGACAGAGGACCCAAATAAAGAAAATCAGAAATGAAAGAGGTGAAGTAACAACAGACCCACAAAAATACAAATGATTATGAAAAAATACTATGAACAGCTCTGTTCCAACAAACTGGGGAACCTAGAAGTGATGGTCATCCTATATACTAAAAGCCCAGTGATGGCAGAATGACCAGAATGACCAGAGACCAGAAACACCATGGACCCTAGCTCAGCCTGGCCCCATCCTCCAACAAGTGCTTAGTGGTGATAAGACAGGCAGGTGAGTTTTTAGGGGTGATGAGGCAGGCAGGCAGAGCCCCACAATGGATGTCTCAACGATCAAGACCTAGACCACCAGTCAATACATGTGAGAGTGACACTTGGCTGGGATGGGAGGTGCTTGCAGTGGTGGATACTGCAGGGTGGGGCTGGTGCCACAGTGGCTTCTGAGCAGGTATGACACCTGCATCCTGACCCAAGCCCATAGATCCTTGCCTTCTCCCATAGCTTCTGAAGGGCTGGACTACCACTCCTCATGCTATGATACCTGGGAAGGTCCCAGACCCTACCATGACTACAGGCTCTCTGCCAGGGCTTTGCCCTCTGACCAGAAAAGCTGAAATAGCTTAAATCCACAACATTTGGGGCCATGATCGCCCCTTTGCACTTCCTGGAAGTGAAACTGGGCAAGAGAACTCAACCTGTGAAAAGTGAGCTAGACGAGGAAGAGGAGTGGAGGAAAAGGAGCCGGGAAAAGAACAAAATGGGGCAGCCCAATGCCGGAACAAGAAGAAGGAGTGGACGGAGTTTCTGCAGCAGGACTATGAATGGCTGGAGCTCATGAATGGGGAGTTGAAAATCCAGATGGAGGAGCTGAAGCAGGAGCAGCAGGAGCTCATCCTGATGCTCAATGGGCATCGCCCCACCTGCATCATCAGGACTGACAGCATTAAGACCCCTGAATCAGAAGGCAACCCTCTGTTGGAGCAGCTGGAGAAGAAGTAACCATGAGGTGGGAGGAGGCAGAGGAGGAGGAGGAAATGAGGTGAGGGAGGAGGAGGAAGGGCTCTTCCTTGCTGCATGAAAAACTCTTCAATGAGGCTCAGCACAGCCAGCATATGCCAGGTTTTTTGTGAGTGAAACTCATTTCAGCCACACGAGGGTAAGAAACCCAGGCTGATAAAACCCAGGACTGAGCACTGAGACCAAAGTGCTGAGGGGGGTCTTGTTCTGCTTGGGACCAGGCTTGCAGGAGGCAGGTCAGAGGCTCTGAGATGGAAAGATGCTCAACTAGAAAGCTGTGGGCACTTCTCTGGCCTCTCCACCAGGGCACCCACCCAAAGGACTTCTGAACATCCAAGAAAAGCCATGAGTTACAACCAAAATTAGACTGAGTATGAAACTCAGAGTGAAACTGAAATCTGCCTTCCCCCAGCCCTGACCCTGATCCAGATGCAAGGCTGGAGAAGGGCACAGTGCCAGGCTTTGCTGTACCCACCCACTGTGGTCCAGCTCAGTCCTGCCTGGAGTGGCAGCCTGCCCACACCCTTACTGGCCCTGTTGGAGTTGCTGTGGGCACAAGGCACAAAGATAATTTGACATATTAACTTGATATGGAATACATACTAATAACTGTAATTTGGAATTTTTAAGGTCTATCACAAACTTGAACATATGCAATTTATTCAATAGATATAATAGTTTCAGATAAATATTTTATTGTACTGCCATTATCTTATCAAATTATTTAAAATATTAATTGATGCTGAATGTACATTAGTAAATCATTATATTTATGTAAGCTTAACTTTCAGATAGAAAACAGTATAAAACATCTAAAGCTGAATCTGAAGCATGTTTCAGATTTTTAGGCTTCAATGGAAAGGTCAAGAGCTGAAAATTGTTTCAGCCAAGTTCCAATTATTTTCGCATATATCATCATACCTTTAGTATTATATGTTTAGCATTATATTTTTCACAAAATGAGAAAGCCATCTCTGCATTTTCTATTTTTTTTATACAAAGGATCATCTCCTGATTTGGACTGTTATCAATTGATAGCCTTAACTTCACTGTTATGTAAGATGATGGAAGAAATAATTTATCATATTCTGTCATTCTTTCTAGAGAAGAATCAACTTCTTCCTCAGTATTATGGTGGCTTTCAGGCAAATCAATCAAACATAGATTATGTCATAAGACTGTCTTCTGATGTTAATAAAGAATTCTGTAATAAAAAATGTTTATGTATTTTATTTATATAGAGTGAAAAAATTTAATAGCCTGTTTAAAAAGAACTATAATACCTATATTTTCTGATAATATAGTTTAAAATTTTTAGCTGTATGATTTTCTTTGTAAAGTATAAATATTTGAATATACCAACATGTTTTTTTCCTCATTGATTTTAGAAAATTATCTAAGAAAATTTATATTTAGGAAATATGAAGAAATATTGTTATGCTGCATCTTGGACATTTTCTTATAGATAATACAGTATATTTATTCATATGCTTTTTTTTCTTGAGGCATGCTCATACAATACTGATATTACTCTTAAAAAATGGGAAATTTATAACATTTCATTCAATTTTAGAACTTGTCACATAAAGCAATTTCTCTTGTAATTTTATTAAAAATGTGATTATATTGCAGTCTAAAAATTTTTGAGAAGAAAAAAATGACATATTAATTTCTATGAAAATACCAAACATTATATCAAATGTAGACTCTTTTCTGGTTAGATGTTCTATAAAGTAAGTAATTCAAACTTTCTACAGATATTTTCAGGCCAACTATAATTTATCACATCCACATGACTAATGATAAGGAAAGAATGACATTTACTACATAATTGAAATATTTATGAATATGACTGAATAATGACTTATCTTGGCATCATTATATTTAGCTTTGTATTTTAACAATGCATGTCTTAAGTATAAATAGAAGCATCAGGATTTTTTTATGAAATAAATAATAAATTATATTTTCTATTGCGTAATAGTTATTTAATTACATGGGTTAAACATTTAATTCTGTGCTGGAATTGGATTGATATGTTTAATTCTATTGAATGTTAAGCTACTTTGATAGTCCAAAAAGTGAAAAGTGAACCATTAGGATCCTTACTTCAAAAAATAGCAAGAGGAACTATATTTGGAAAATATTATTTCATGGAAGTAGAAGACAAAAAAATGTCTAAAAATATACAGACACACCATGTTTAACAGTCACATCCATAAATTATATACAATATTGAGATTTAATTTTTTCTGTTTTTGTTTATATCTATGGCTTCACAACTAGATTCAGATGGTAAAACTGAAAATTACCTGACTATATATCACCTATTAAATCATAATTTAAATGATCAGTAAGATAATTGTACCTAATAATAACTGAAATATTTTTAAAATTCACTTATTTTTAAGCTGCAGCAAATAGGGCTAATCTGATGCACTGTTCAATACTACTGAATTATAGCTAGTTCTATTATGTATTGTTTATTTATATGCAGTTAACCAGGTTATTTTTCATTTTAGCTTATTTTTCTCTTTGAATACCACAAATAGCATTGTTTTCCTCAGAGAGTCATCCAACAGGAGTTAAGGTTTTAAAGTCAGTTAACTTGTTAGATTACTTATCAGGATATACTGGTGAGTTATTTCATGTCCTTATGGGACTGAATTAGATTACTAAAGTACAACCTTTACAATCTATCACTTTTTCAGGTCTTTTAAGTGCCATTGATATCATCCTGAAAATTTCAATCACCACAGTGAGGATTGGCTTTGGGAATTATTGATGTCTATAATATGGTAATATGTCAAAGCAACAATGTCATTTTTGTGTGGTTTCCAGTTTGTGTAGGGATTAAAAGAAATGAAGTAGGAGATAAAGCAGTCAAAAAGGCTTTGTAAAATCATTCGGGAATAGAAAATATTTAATGATTTTAAAAGGAATATAATTTATTACAAAACAAGGAACAGATGCCAAATGATTTAACTAAGCAATGAGAGTTAAGCATATTTGCATAAGTACAAAGTATTATACAAATTTATTATATTGGTCAGACTTGTTTCTCAAAACATCAAGAATTATTTTGTGAGGATCCAAATATTGTAAGTATTATTAACAGTTTTGTTCAATGGGCTGCTTTATAGTCACATTTTTTTTTCTAATTGAAGCAGCATGGACTTGTAATCAGATTGCATATTATTTTATTTTTCCAACAGTTGAACATATAATCATGAGCTCATAGAACATTTAATAGAATAAATAGCAGCCATAAACAATAGATGGAGTATAAATATAATTAATAAATGACATTATTTTACAATAGCTTCCAGAATATTATTGACTTAGAAATGCTAATTATAATATTTGAACAATGTACACCTAGTTACAAACCAACATAATTAAAATATAGCTCTTTTGTTCCCCAGAAATCCTAAAATTACTAGAATGCAGCAAATTATTCGTTTGAACAATGATTAGACTATTTTAAAGTCCTGTAATTTACAGTTTTCTAAGTAAAGCAAATGGATTGTTTCAGCTGGCTGTTCTGGATATATATATATATATATAAATATTATATTACCCAGTGGCCCAGTGAATGAAATTTGTGCAAAGTGGGGGTGGGGGAGTGTCCCCTCAGACCAGCTTGCACCCTCTCCAATCTGGGACCCCTTTGTGGATGTGTGACTGCTGGTTTAAGTTTGATCCTAAATTGGGCCTAAACTGGCAGTCAGACATCCCTCTCTAAACTGGCAGTCAGACATCCCTCTTGCAATCCAAGACCACTGGCTCATAACTGCTCACCTGCCAGCCTGCCTGATCACCCCTAACCACTCTGCCTGCAGACTTGATTGCCCCCAACTGTCTCCCTTACCAGCCATCTAGTCCCCAACTGCCCTGCCCCCCCGCTGGCCTGATTGCCCCTAATTGTCTCTGCCCCTACCTGCCACCATGTCTTTGTCCAGAAGGATGTCCGGAAGGTCTCCTGGTCTAATTAGCATATTACCCTTTTATTAGTATATATTACTAGTATACATACACACACACACACGCTAATCCTACCATTGCTGCAGCTGGTGCTAACATTACTACTATAACCCTTTCCTTATGTTTCCTCTAGTCTCCATCCTCATTTATTTACTTATTTATCAATCAATCCTACCAGCGTCTGTGATTTATACTCCATTGAAATTCTTTGTAGTGCCTTCCTGCCTCTTAACAGAAAAGAATAGAAGATACTAACTAGCATTAACTGAGCATTAATCACATGCCAAGAATTGTTCAAATGTTGTAATATATCCTATTATTACCCCCATTTTATAGCTGAAGAAATTTAAGGTCAGGGATGTTAATTTATTTTCTGATTCATAGTTGGAACCAAATTCATAGTTCAATAAGCTTAACTAATGCAATCAATTCTATTTCTTCTTTTAGTATGCATTAATTTAATAGGATACTTTTGGGTCTTGGAGTGAGAGAAAAGAGGAATATTTGACAGGAAAGTTATGAGTGCAAGAACAAAGCTATTTCCTACAGTTGATCTGACATTCCTGAATCCCAAACTGTTGAGTGACAATGTAAAAAAAAATCAATTAATTAATTTATAACTTGTCAATTTACTGGATTTCAATCTTTTTAAGTGAAGCATTTTTTACTAACACCCTTTATTTCCATAAATTGTTACTTTCAGACACTCGCTCCCCACAAATACAAGTACACTGTTTTTGGTGGTGGTGTTAATCCTCACTGGAGGATATTTTCCTATTGATTTTTAGGGAGAGTGAAAGAGAGAGGGAAAGGCAGAGAGAAATATCAATGTGAGAGAAACACATTGACTGGCTGTCACCTGCACAGTCCCTGACCAGGGCCCAGGCTAGGGAGGAATCTGAAACCAAGGTACATGCCCTTGACTAGAATTGAACAAATTCCTTTGGTTTACTGGCTGACAATCTATCCACTGAGCCAAACCAGCTGGGGCGGTCATTACACTTTTTAAAAATGCCACTAATTTTGTGGAAAATTGTATTTCATCAATATTGTAATTGTATTATATTTAACTGTTTCACATGCCTATGGCCCTTTGCTTTTTTCTCTGGGTCTTTCTTTTTATAACCTTTGCTTAGAGTGTTTCTCTCTTTCATATTATCCTGTTGGAACACTAATTATATTAATTCTACTGGAATTCTTCTCTTTCCTTAATATATGTTGTGTTTTTATTTGTTATTACTATTTTGACTTTGTTAATGAGCTTGCTTTGTTTGTATTTACATTATTTTTAAATATTTATGAAATAATTCTGATAAATCTTTGCTCTTATTGCTTCTGCCTTGAGTATTTAGAAAAAGCCTTTCAAACCACCAGATCATATATGTTCAGCTATATTTTCTTCCAAAACATTTCCCCTTAGATTTATGGAAGGATTAAATGAGATAATATGTATTATTGGTTTTAATTAAGAAATATTTGCAAATTGTTAAAGGCAGGGCTTGGTATAGAATGAATAATCAATCAAGGTTGACATTTACTGTGTTTGATTGTAAATACCATACAGTTTCATTTTTTAAAAATTTAATCACATTTTAGGAAACGGCATTCTATTCTCTCCTTATTGTTCCTTTTCAACGTATTTTTGGCTATTTAAATTAAATTAAATATTTAAAAAATAGTTCCATTATTATGCTCATTGGAACTAAATAACATTTGTTCTTTCTTTTGCATCCTTTTATTTTTCAAGCATTAAATGTATTTAAATAGAGCTTAATTGTTTCTTCACAGAAGGTCTTTACATTTTATTCTATAACTAGAAGCCCAGCACGAAATCGTCCACCTGCAAGCAGCTCTGCCCACCAGCACTGGTCTTTAGTCGTTCTGGTGTTAAGGTCACTGGGATTTTATAACATAAATTATGTCACTGTGCTGTGTTTTATAATTGAATTTGTTAGAGGAGTCTTATGTTTTAATAGCATTTCATACTTTATTATTTGAATCAGACAGGAGGAATCAAATCGGGGCTCTGACAGTTTCTAGCTGTGTAACCTTGTTTTCTCACATGTTAAATAGCAGATACATTAAGTATTCTTATGAGGATTATTATGTTAATTTTTTTAAATTATTGTATTTATTTTTCAGTTGACTTTCTTAAATCTTTTATGTTGCCTGCCATAAAATTGTTACTCTATTCTCATCGTTGCATATCTTATTGCTTCTTTCATATGTTTTATGTAAATGTTAGAATTAAAAAATGTTTTAAGTAATAACAGTAATGGTATATATCTGAGTCTTGTTCTTTCCTTTATTTTTTAAAAAAATATATTTTATTGATATTTCACAGAGAGGAGGAAGGGAGAGAGATAGAGAGCTAGAAACATCGATGAAAGAGAAACATCGACCAACTGCCTCTTGCACACCCCCTACCGGGGATGTGCCTGCAACCAATGTACATGCCCTTGACCGGAATCGAACCTGGGACCTTTCAGTCCGCAGACAGACACTCTATCACTGAGCCAAACCGGCTTCGGCTTTTTCTTTCCTTTAATAAGAGCATGTTGAATCATGATCATGGTTGTTTGAGACAGATGTGCTTTATCATATAAAATATATGTTTTATTTTTATTTTACTATGAGTTTTATCAGAAATTGATACTTCATTTTCTTAACTAACATTCTAATATTTAAAGAAAATCATGTGCATGCATGTGTGTGTGTTATCTCATTTGATCTATTAAGAAAACCGTTATAATAATATATCTGTTAATTCAAAATCAACTTCACATTTGTGGAATAAATTGTGTTTGATTATGTAACATGGGTCATTAAATATACTCATGAATTTCATTACTTAGTATTTGAAATTATTGCATCTACCTCCATAAATCAGCTTGGTTTTTAAATTTCATCATTGAACTTTTTAGCAACTTTTGGTATCAGGGTAGTTATATTTGCTTCAGAAAATAAAATGGGAATTTTACATCTTTATCCTATGTAAGAAATTTAATGGCATGTGAATTATCTGTCCCTTTTGCTTTTGAGGGAACTCACCTAATAAAGTTATCTGGACTAGGTAAATTGTGGAGAAACATTTTTGATGATTTTACCATTTGTGTTGTTACTTCTGCCTATGTTAAGGCAATTTGATAACAACATTCCTTCTAAAATCTACATACTAAAAATGTAAAATTTACTAAGCTATATTTATTTGAAGAAATTTAAAAATTGTCCTCTATATCTACCATTCCTAATATTGCAGTCTATGCATCCCTAACAGGGGATAAGTTCTCAGACCGCATTATAGGCTTGGTAGTAGGCTGGGAATTATATGGCCAGCTGAAAATTCAGTGACCTTATTAAAATTGAAGATAGCAAAGTCTACTTGCAATACATGATTCTCTCCCCCTCAGCATCAACAAATGTACACAGTCACAAGATCCCCAGTCTGTACTTAAATGTTTGTAAGCTTAAAGAAGGAAAGATAGTTAGGAATTGGAGCTTTGCCTTTTCTCTTGAATCTCGTGGAACATTCCAATTGGGAAGAAGTGTGACAGGAAAGTGAAAGAAATGCATGTTTTCCAGTTTTCTCTTCTGTCCTTTTTACATTTAGTGGCTTTCTGAAAGAATTTCCCTTAGGTTATGCTAGACATTTTCATAAAGAAGAGTGCGGCTATAAAAGGTCATATTTTTCCTCTTATTTTGTGTTTTCACT
Source organism: Pipistrellus hanaki (assembly GCF_964339955.1). Classification (NCBI taxonomy): domain Eukaryota; kingdom Metazoa; phylum Chordata; class Mammalia; order Chiroptera; family Vespertilionidae; genus Pipistrellus; species Pipistrellus hanaki. The sequence continues at coordinate 80,431,944 of NC_140524.1, forward strand.
CTAAAAATCCTTTACTTTTTATATGATCAATATATGTATACTTCTACATGTCACCAATTTTGGGAATGAAACCAAAATATTAGAAATTTGAAATATTTGCCATATTCCATAAAATTTCCTGATTCCAAAAGATTTTATTGTGATATTTTAACTTTGCATTGGTATAATACTAATGTGTTCCCAAAGCATATACTAATTTTCCTTGATGTTTGGTCCCTGCTACCAATTACTGACTTTGGCTTTCTTCAAAAGAATAGATAATATAAAATCTAAAATTGAATGATAGTTCTTATAATTAGCATTTCTAATACTTCATAATCTGAATGATATAGATATCACAAACAAGTGTAAGAAATCTAAGTTACTTAATAAAAATTCATTTGTGTTATTAATTTTTTAAATGTTTTACAACATAAATTGGTTGATAAATGAAATCCTTTGCTAAGGGCAGTTTATAACAGTATCACTTTTAGAAATTATTTTCTAATCTAAGAAAATGTTTTAGCACACTCTAGTGGCATAGTTTGTAATTTACCATAAAATAAAATAAAATCCCGTTGCTCAGAATAAATTAGACTAATAAGTTTTACATATAAGTAGCTTATATTATAGTAATAGTATAGATGAATTCTACAATAAATAAAGATTTGCTACATATATTTGTATTTTATAATTTGGTGTTATTTTATTTTAAATTCTGTGAGGTTTATCTAATATTTAATAATCCACTGAAACTTTTTTTAAATTTTAAAATAATATGACTTTATTTGAACTATTTGTTTTCATACAGCTGATGTGGAAGTCACCAACAAATGCTAAAATTTGTGATATAGATGGAATTTTATAATACTTGTTATCCTCTTACCCCAAGTCAGAAGTGACTATATTGCAGTTTACCTTTCTGGAGTTAGCCAAAGGGTATCTTCCTCCAGAGAGCCAAGTCCACCCATGGCTTTTGACCCCAACTACAAGCAGAGTCTAGTAACAAAGTTAGAAAAATCCACACAAAACTACCTTCACTTCTGACACTAAATACAATACAAGTTTGGAAGTTTCCACAAACCACCCTCAGATTGGTAATTCTTTAAAAAGACTCACAATGCTCACTACAACCTACGATTGTTTATTACAATGATTTTTTTATAGGGAATCAGCACGCTCAAGTGAAAAAAAAAAAGGAAGAATCTAATAGGGTTCCAAATGCAAAGCTAACCTTGTTTCTGGATATATTACCTTTTATTTTAGTCATCTTAGTCTGAAAAAAAATGCCATAAATTGAATAGCTTATAAACTATTCTGAAAATTTTTATCATTATTCTAGAATCTAAGAAGCCCAATGTCAAGGTGTCAGTAGATTTAGCATCTGTAGAGAATCCACTTCTAGAGTCATAGACTCCCATCTTCTCTCTATAATCTTACAAGGTGGAAAGGGCAAGAAAGTTTTCTGGGGTTCCTTTTATAAAGTAATTATTCCATTCCTGAGGACTACACCTCCACAAAGTCCATTCCTAATACTATCACACTGCGAATTAGATTTCAGCATATGAATTTTGTGGAGACACAAACATTCAGACTACAGTAGTTTCTTGTCATTAATGTATGACAATGGATTCAGAATACTAAAATCGGGGATATTTACTTGAACTTTGGTATTCATAGTTTTTACTGGTACTTCAGTAGGTAGGAATAATTGATTGATTAATTGTTCATGTGGTTGAAGACCTACTCTCTGCAGGTCTGGCTTATATCACCTGGTCCAAGGAGTCTACTATGAGTCACCTCATTGGTGTAAACCAATAGGTGTGGTGCTCAAGGTCAACAATAAATAATGCACATTCATGTTTTCAGACTACTCCAAGTAGTTAGAGATTACCCCACAGAATCTGAGGATAAAGGTGAGAATTCTTCCTGGGCAAAACCATTAAGAAATAATAGAGTAAAAAAAATAGCCAAAGGAAAGGACTATTTGGTACCTATATAGCAGAACTTTCCTAGAATTACTTTAACCATTTACACTTTACAACTATCTTGCCAATTTTAGGGGAAAAAATGGCTAAAATTGATCCACACATTACAGTTTTCCTATTGACTAAAGCCATATAGACCTAGTGCTCTTTAATAATGATTTAAGGCCACTAAGTAATATATTTCTTTTCAGACTTCTTCAATTTGCTACCTGTAGTCATGCAAAGATATGATCTTCCCTTCCTACCAGACCTTCCATTTTCTGCAGGAATTTGGAATTTGACAGAATTGGGTTCAAGTTTTGATGCTACCACTTATTGTCTGTGTTGCTTTGGACAGCTTACACAAACTCCAAGAAGATTCCTTTTTTCCCTGCAAAACAGAAATAATAAGAGCACACTCAAATTGTTGTACTGACAATGACAGGGTTATATGTGGTAAATCTTTAAACAATTTCAGTGTTTTATGACCACCTACACAGAGGTGAAGTGAACCCTTCCCATTAATAAGTCAAGTATTTAAACTTAGGGCACATCACGCACCTTGATAATTACTAAGAAAATTATTATCCACGCAAGAAACTTCTATTTAGAGCAAGGCAGGTAAATCTGGTTGGGAATGGCAAAACCATATCAGAGGTTTGCATTTTGTAATGTCTACAAAATAGGTCTGAAGAAGGGATCCCACTTGTAGGCTAAAGCTGTGAAGTTGCTACAGGATCCAATATCTCAAGAGGCAGGCATGTTTCCATTCTAGTAATAGTTAATGTCGTTTTTAAACATTCGTTTAAAATCTTGCTTGGGGTTGTATTGACATAACCTTCAAACACGTGGTATCTACAGAACGTGTGAAGTGCAATTAACAAGTTTTGCTTGAAAAAGTTTGTGTTTGGTTTGGTTTTTGTTGCAGAACTAGGGCTAAGAAGATGGCGGATGAAGAGCATATTTGGCACTGCATGCTTTACGAGTTCCAATTAGGAAGAAAAGCAAGTGAGGCTGCAAAAAACATCTGTAGTGCTCTTGGTCAAGATGCAGTTAGCGCCAGAAAATGCCAGCATTGGTTTGAGAAATTTCGCGAGGGAAATTTTTCGTTAGATGACAAGAGTAGTCCAGGCCGTGTGTCCAATTTTGATCAAGAAGCTCTTCAAGCTCTTTTGGTGCAAAATCCTCAAATTACCCAACAAGAGCTTGCGACAACTTTAAATTGTTCACAAAAAACAATTTCCAATCAATTGCGTGCACTTGGCAAAGTCCAAAAGTTTGGAAAATGGGTTCCTCATGAGTTGACCGACAACAACCGTAATCAAAGAGTCACAATTTGCAGTTCGCTCTTCTCTCGTCAAAACCGTTTGCCGTTTTTAGAGCAAATTGTTACCGGAGATGAAAAATGGGTGCTGTATGTTAATTTGAAAAGGCAGCCTCAATGGTTGGACAAAAATGAGGCTCCGCAGCCCACGCCAAAACCTGACTTGCATGTGAAAAAAGTGATGTTGTGTGTTTGGTGGAATTTTAAAGGAATTCTTCATTATGAACTTTTACCATCTAACCAAACCATTACAAGTGCAGTGTATAGTGCCCAATTGGAAAGGTTAGCCCAAGCTTGAAGAGAAAAAGAACCCGCGCTGATTAATCGGAAGGGCGTAATTCTTCACCACGATAACGCATGACCGCATACTGCAAGAATCACTGCTGAAAAACTGCGCCAGTTGGAATGGGAAGTTCTCCCTCAACCTGCATATTCTCCTGATATTGCCCCTTCCGATTACCATTTGTTTCGTAACAGCAACTATATTGTTGATTAAATTTTGTTGTATTGTTTAAATAAATTCGATTTTAAAAAAGTATTAGAAAACGACATTAATTATTACTAGACCTAATATAATGCACCAGATATGTGATGGTATGGAAAGGAAGGGTTGGGACTTAAATGGTTTCCACACTCAAATGTGAAACATGGATTCAAACTCTTCATTACTATCAGGAATAGCAGATGCTCAATAAATGTTAGTGCCACTCCTAGTAATTTTCTTAATGACTATTCTGGATGCTGAAAATATCAGGGGGAACATTTTGTAAAGTATATTATTGTCATTAAGAAAATCACTAACATAAGCATAAAAGTTCGAATTCATGTGGATAGTTGGACAGACATATTTTTCTCAGTACATATTTCATTGAGTAAAAGAACAATGTCACCTATAATATAAGTTTTGTTGATTTTTGTTTTCTATTATTACCAAAACACTAAGCATTACTGGATCTACTTTTTGATATGGTGTAAATGATTACTGAGAACCATGAACTCAACAAATGAATTGTCTCTCAAAGCAGTTTTTCCTCATGGAATAAATATATCATTTAGACAAAATGTATCTCACACAAAAAATAGCCTGTTATTTCCCACAATATGTTAACTACACAATTAAAAAGTCAAACAGAACTGGTATACACACACACACACACACACACACATATATCTATCTATATCTATATCTATATCTATATCTATATCTATATCTATATCTATATCTATATCTATCTATCATATATATATATATATATATATATATATATATATATATACAGTTTGAATTTAATTTAGAAACACATTGAAAGGAGTTACTAGAGTTACCAAGAGCAATTACTGAAGAATAATAACCACACAATTTTTGTAATGTACTTATTTATAAACATAAGACATAAAATGATACTATGAACTCTGAAAAACTTATTGTGAAATTAACATTTTAATTTCCAGTTTCTACTGTTAACAATTGGTGATACATTGTAAGCATTATGACCAAAAGAACAGACTCTTCATTCTTCTTTTTCTCCATATGGTGTTTTTCTTAATTTTATTTCCTATATAATTCTTGGCTCATTATATTCTACTAGTGGCCCAGCACACAAATTTGTCCACATTGAAAGAAAATTAATTAGAAGAAATATTATTTTATTTTAATGTTTACAGTATTACATATAATAGTACATATATCTCCTTTCCCCCCCCATTGACATTCCCCCAGCCTTCCCTACCCCCTGTCGAATGCCCTCATCCCACCCCCCTGCCCAAGTGTCTTGTGTCCATTGGTAATGATCATGGATACAAGTCCTTTGGTTGATAGAAGAAATATTGTAATATTGCTATTCGCCCTTTTTCTATAATAGAAATGTCAACCAAATTTGCAATAGACAATGATAATCGAAACACACACATGCTATTGGTACCAGCAAGAGCTTTATATGTATCGTACATGTGTGGGTCAACTAACCAATATATATATATATATATATATATATATATATATATATATATATATATATATATATTTTTTTTTTTTTTTTTTTTACTTGTTTAATTAGACATGCTTTCTGATTTAGCTAAACTTTTTCCAGCCCAGCGAAGCACCCGAATTTCTCTTTCAGGTAATTGTCAGAAACACAGCAGTAAAAATCAACACAAAGCACCTTATTATTACAGATCATGCAGGGAGAAATAATGGTAAACTATTTAACTGTAGCAGTGTTTGACTATATTCTGTGCAGTGAGAAAACCTGAAATCATTTTCAAGGTCCACCATTTTTTACTTCTTTTTAGATGGGACAAGTTTCTAAGCTTTCTAAATCTCCATTTTCCTGCTAATGAAAAGAAAATAGGATTCTACCGAGTCTCCTATCTACCTACTCCAGGACTTCTGTGAGGATCAAATGAGATGAGGCACAGGAAAACACTTCACAGACATTTGTTTAAAGTGCAAAATGTTTCCACCTGGCTGTAAAACAAGTCATGTTCCTGAGCTCAAGAAACTGTAAGGTTAATTGCTAGGAAGAGGAAGCTGGACATCACTACATGACATCATTACCTGGTGCCCACAGCTACCATTTCCAGGCTGGGCTGGGCTGTGGATCGTATTTTGTGCCATGGGGTCTCGGCAGCATCAGCTGCAATTTAGTGTGGTGTTGCTCCAGGGTGGTAGCAGGGCCTGTGTACTATTTGGGGGAAGCCAAGTGTTGCTTTGTGGGCATCAGATCTGCAGTGCCATTTCTCTGTAAATGACTAGTGCACATCACGGCAGCTCCTGCATTGCGTGTCTGCCTCCTGGTGGTCAGTGCATGTCATAGAGACTGGTCAGGTGGTCAGACACTTAGAATATTAGCCTCCTATAGATACAGATTCTGGAATGATCGTTACCTTATATCAATAGCATGGGTATTTTTTTAAATAGCAAAAGTGACATAGAATAAATGCACATATTTAAATTATACAACTTAATAAGTTTTAACATGTGTATACACCCATGAAACAATCATCACAATCAAGAGAATGAACATTTAATCACCCTTGAAAGTCCCTTTGTAAGCCCTCATGCATGCTTACTCTTAAGCAACCCACCCTAGGCGACCACTGATATGCTTTCCATCACTGTAGATTAGATTGCATTTTGTACAATTTTATATAAACACAATCATATAATATGTACTCTGTTTTGCCTGGCTTCTTTCATTCAGTATAAGTATTTTCAGATTCACCTATGTTTTGGGATATATCTAATTTATCTTTCTATTGTTATTTTGTTAATGTACCAATAAATGTTTACCCATTTGCCTATGGGTAAGTGTGTGGATTAGTTTCCAATTTTTATTATAACAGATGGAATTGTCATGGATCTTCATATTCAATACTTTATATGGCCATATGCTTTCATATATTTTAGGTAAAAGCCTAGGAATAGCATGGCTAGGCCATAGGTATATGAGCACTTACATTTATAAAATAACATTAAATTGCTTTCCTAAGTGATTATACTATTTTATATTTCCAAAAACAATGTATGAGATTTCTAGTTGCTCCACAAAAGAATCCCTTTTAAGTCCAGCCCTCCACTGTTAAATGATTGGTATAACTAAAGGAAGTAGATTAAAATCATCACTTATTAATAATGTGGATCCCATTGTTGGTTGTGGAATATTCTGAAAGTGCAATTGGATCCTGTTGGTCAATAGTCTTCTTCAAGTCTATTATATGGCTTCTAATTTTATAGTTAGGATTCTCTCAATTATCAAGAAATGGGTATTGAAATATTTTACTATAAAGCTATATTTGTCTTTTTTTCTTTGTATTTGCGTTTGTTTTATTTTTCTCCTGTAATAAATCATCATAAACATAGAGGCTTAAAACAATGTACTTTTTTGAAATCTCAGAGTTCTGTTAAGTCAGTCACCCAGTTTAGCTTGGATGGTTTCTCTGCTACAGATTTCACTAAAAAAGTTGTGGTACATTTACACCATGGAATATTATGCAGCATTAAAAACAAGGATATCTTTCCCTTTGAGACAGCATGGAAGGACCTGGAGAGTATTATGCTAAGCTAAATAAGCCAGTCAGAGAAATACAACTATCCATGATCTCACTCATATGTTGAATCTAATGAACAAAATACATCCAGAGACATAGAACCTTGGAACAGACTGTCAAATTTTAGAGGGTAGATGATGATGGGAGTATGTATGGGGTGGAAGAAGATTGACTGGGGAACTTACATGTATATATGCATAGACCATGGATATAGATAAGTAGAAGCCCGAATCACAAATATTCGTGCTAGAATGGGCATTCCTTTCCCTGGTTGTTGGCACCGCCTTTTCACTCAGGCCCAGCCCTTTTCTGTTCAGGCCCTGCCTTCCCACGCTGCTCAGAGTCCCTGAGAGTCCAGGGTGGTGCACAATGCCTATATTATCACCATGGTGATGACTCAAGTGTCCCAAGCCCTTTACTCACTCGGCACCTGTGTATGCAAATTAACTGTCATATTTGTTGGGTTAATTTGCATATCACTGCTTGTTGGAAGCCATCAGAGTTGAGACAAGCAACTCTGTCTTAAGAAAATACAACTCCATCTTAGAATTAAGTTCCTTCTAGCAGAAGTTATGCGGTGCCCTGCGGGTTTGTCCAGAAGCTAAAGATTAACCTGCCGCTTAGTACATCTTGCTCCGGAGGATCTCTGCAAAGTCCCCTTCCTGACTCCCCCATATCTAGCCCGGCCTTGGAATGTTACACCACCCTGGCAGTTAGCCAATCCTGTGTTGCCAGATACCTTACCACCTTGTCACTCAGTGCCTAAACCAATTATACACTGTTAAAGACCCCACTGCGTAGGCAACTCTGCCCCCCTTTGTTCCTGCTGTATATATACTGCCATTCCAAAAATAAAGTTTGAGTCTTGATCAGAACTTTGTCTTGCCTCCATTTCTCCGTGACCCTGTCCCTTCTTTTCATCCTCCACAGGTCCTCCCTCTCCCCAAGTTGCTGTGCCCTGCGGGTCGGGGCAACTGCTGATTGGCTGGTGGCATAGTGGAAGTATGGTCAATTTATATGTTTGTCTATTATTAGGTAAGATAGCATGGTGAGGGCCTGGAAGGGGTATAACATGGTCAATGGGAATAAGAAAGGGTACATCTGGCCCAAGCCAGTTTTTCTCAGTGGATAGAGCATCAGTCTGTAGACCAAAGGGTCCTGGGTTCAATTCCAATCTAGGGCAAGTACTTTGGTTGCAGGTTCCTCCCTGGCACAGGCCCTATTCAGGGCTCATACAGGAGGCAACCAATTAATGTGTTTCTCTCACATAGATGTTTTTCTGTCTTTCCACTCTCTCTGAAAATCAATGGAAAAATATATCCTCAGGTGAGGATTAACACAACAAAAAAAGGACAGCAACTTTACAGAGTGCCCTCTTGCACTCTGTAACCCCTCAGGAGATGTCAGACTGTTGGTTTCAGCCTGATCCTCACAGGCCAGGCTGAGGGATCCACCTGCCAGAGGGACCGAGCTCACTCCACAGACACCCTTTGAGCCCTGGTGCCATCCCACGTGTGGCCAGCCAGGGAGGGACCATGGGAGATTGGCTCCAGGGGGTGTCCAGCCTGTCTTGCCCAGTCCCACCCCACTGGCCACCTCCCAATTAATTTCATTTCAATGTGCATGAATCCGTGCACCAGACCTCTGGTTAAAAATAAAATAAAAGGAAAGTAAGATAATAATCTATGATGATTAGGGTGTCACTTTTGAACACAGGAAAACCTAACAAAATTATATAATTTCTATTGACTATCATTTAAAACTCCTTATACAATCTTGGAGTTTACTACTATGCTGAAATGTGAGAAATATAAAGAAGGAAGTTCCACTGTACACCATCTTATATCCCTAGCATGCTTCAGGATTCTTATATGGTACCAAATTAACCGTTGGCATATGGAGCTTCCTGCTGATTTGTTTTGAAACCAAAACATTAATATTTTCAAGTAAATGCAAACTGGAAGAGCAGGCCCAGGAATTCATAGGGTAACAATATTCCAAACAAGAAGAAACATCAGTGATCTCCCACTCCAGCCGCACTATTAGTGGCCATGATGGTGCCAGTCAGCCAGTGTTATCCAGATTACTAAGTGTTTACCACATTATCGATTTCCAGAATGCCCCGGACAGTTTCAGTTGCTAGAAACCAACAGAGACTGGACAACCAGTTCCTCCAAAATGTTGGAAATACCACCCTTTTGGACATTAATGACTGTAGTTTTTTTTCTTCTTGGGCATGACGGTTTCTTAGTTCTGTTACTGTAGAAATGGGATTCAGGCCAGCATTTTAAGCTAGTGAGATGGAATTACTTCCATACCATCAGCAAAAGCATAAATGCAGTAGGATTTCATACCACTCATTGTTCATGAATATTCAGTTAACCATAGAGCCGGCTCTATTTCTGGAGCACCACCTCTTGCAATAAGAGCTATATTCTTCACTAAGCAGAGAATGACACATAGGGCATCATGAATGGAGTGCTCAGCTTCTTCAATAACCAACTTGTTAGAACCATGAATAACAACTGTAACTGTTTTTCCAGGACTTGTACATCATGTAATCTTGAGCAGTTTGCCAGAACCATTTAAATTGACCTCCTCAGCCAACTCAGCTGTGAACTGTTCAATATGAGCAACTGGCTTGGTTCCAATCGTCTTACAAATGAATTCAATAATTTCTCTTTCAATATCCTTAACCATCATAATCTTAATTTTGTTCAGGAAATGTAATACAAGATCACTTAGAGCATCTCTTAGAATAGACTTTTTATGAGAAGAATATTACATCTTAGTGTTGTGTGTGGCTTTTTTTGTTTTTTAACTTGCTTCACTAAGTTTAGATTATTGGAATTCTACTCTGAAAACACTTGGTCCATCTGGACAGTCAGAAACTACTATCTGATTATCCATATCTATTTTGGGAGTAGATAAGCAAAAATGAATAAGCCAAATTTTAGCCTTTTTGACTCTGGTTATACCAGAATTAGCCACCTTCTGAGTGAGAACCAGCCCTTCCACAACTCACAGTTATGGATTGTCCCACCAAGTTTTTTTAATTATTTTAATATCTCCAAGATATACACCAGTAGCTGTGCCTTGGTCAATCACTTTCATAACTTCACTTACACTCATTGGAGAAAGCAGACGTGAATACTGAGAGACAACCTTTGAGTTCAATGAAGTGGCTGCACTATTTAACAAAGTTCTTCTGTCACTCAGTTCCACAGGTCGAGACACGTCAACCAATACTTCAATACCCTTTTCAAAAGCCTTCTGAAATGACTCTGAAATGATAATTGAATGAATCTCTTTCTGAAAAAGCTTAGTTCAGTAATCTAAGAGAGAGCCAGCAATGATGACCACAGGTGTAGTGCCATCTCTTGCTTCTATATCTTGTCCCTTAGACAACTCTACCAGCATTCTGGCTGCTGGATGTTACACTTGCATTTGTTTCAGAATGGTGGCACCATTATTTGTAATAGTCACATCGCCTTTTCCATCTTGAATCATTTTATCCATTCCTTTTGGTCCAAAGCTTGTTCTAATAGCATCAGCAACAGCTTTGGCTGAGGAAATGTTGCCGAGAAGATATGGGCCAACTTATCCTGGTCTTGGGAGGCACTTTTGTAGCAGCCTCCTGCAGCCCCTGCAGATGCCCTGCTCCAGGATGCCATGTTCCTAGGGCATGACGAGCTGGGTTGGGTCTGCCTGGGGCTGAGAAAGGATGGATGAATGAGGATTCTGGCCCTCCTGCTGATTTTTAAGGAAGTATATATGCCCCCAGGTAATTTTTATCCACAAACTCTTTATTGCTTTGGAAGGTCAGCAAAGCTGAACTGAATGTTGATTCAGGAACATTTAAAAGTTTCAAGCAAATCATGATGATAGATGAAAATAGTTTATGAATCTGCCTTTATTACACTAGTCAGTATGAAAGAGTAGATATTGAACTCAAGTACTTAATAGTAACCTGGAGTAATGTCATATTAAACAGAGGCATATTTCCTATTTTAAAACACTGATGTACTTTATTTTCTTTTATTTTGGTTTCCAAAAATATGATATGAAGCTCATTGTATAAAAATAAGTAAACACTCCACTACTACACATTTTCCTGAATTATTTTCATGGCATTACAAGTAGAAGGCCACCTTTGATGTCTGAATGTATATATGCAGTAGAAAAGTAAGATCATCAATGAATTAGGGATTATTTTTCTTTTTTTCTTTTTTTAAAAATATATTTTATTGATTTTTTTTACAGAGAGGAAGGGAGAGAGATAGAGAGCCAGAAACGTCAATGAGAGAGAAACATCGACCAGCTGCCTCCTGCACACCCCCCACTGGGGATGTGCCCGCAACCAACTTACATGCCCCTGACCGGAATCGAACCTGGGACCCTTCAGTCCGCAGACCGACGCTCTACCACTGAGCCAAAACGGTTTTGGCGATTATTTTTCATTTTCATTGAAATCATCAGTTTCATTTCTCACTTTTCAACTTTGAAAATCTATATATTCTTACAATTTTAAGACCCCCTTTTCATATAAATGACTGCTAACTCTCTCATCAGTCTCCAAATACAAAGTTCTACTTACATAAAAGACTTCTCCAATTAGATGTCTTAATACTTCAACTAAACATGTCTAATAATTTACTTTCCTCCTTTCTCCAAAATTGACACAGATTTCTATTGTTAATGTTATTATCATACTCAGTTAGCCTAAATAGCTAGTTAGGGAATCACCCCTCCTCTACAATTCTCATATACAAACATATATCAAAGTGAAGTTAATGACTTCATCAATGATTTACTTATTGATATCTTCCTTGATATCTTGCTCACCCTTACAATCCAGATGAAATATCATCTTTTTCTTTTATTTTTTTAAATTTTATTATATTGCTTAAAGTCTTACGAAGAGTAGTACACATGTTTCCTTTTTTCCCCATTGACTTTCCCCAGTCTCCCTTAATACCCAGTATCTTGTGTCCATTGGTTATGCTTATATGGGTGCATACAAGTCCTTCAGTTGATCTTTTACCCCCCCCCCCAACTTTTCCCAGCCTTCCTACTGTATATTGACAGGCTGTTCGATGCTGCTCTGCCTCTGTATCTATTTTTGTTCATAAGTTTATAATGTTCTTTATTATCCTTAAATAAATGAGATCATGTGGTATTTTTTTTTTTCATTGACTGGTTTATTTCACTTAGCATAATGCTCTCCAGTTCCATGCATGCTGTTGCAAATGGTAAGAATTCCTTCTTTTATACAGCAGCATAGTATTCCATTATGTAGTGTACCACAGTTTTCTAACCCATTCATCTGCTGATGGGCATTTAGGCTGTTTCCAAATCTTAGCTATTGTAAATTGTGCTGCTATGAGCATAGGGGTGCATATGTCCTTTCTGATTGGTATTTCTAGTTTCTCGGGATATATTCTTCAAAGTGGGATCACTGGGTCAAATGGGAGTTACATTTTTAGTTTTTTAAGGAAACCCCATACTGTCTTCCACAGTGGCTGCACCAGTCTGCATTCCCACCTGCAGTGCCAAAGAGTTCCTTTTTCTCCCCATTCTCTCCAGCACTTGTCCTTGGTTGATTTGTTGTTGATATTCTGACAGGTGTGAGATGATACCTTATTGTTTTGATTTGCATCTCTTGGATGATTAGTGACTTTGAGCATGTTTTCTTATGTCTCATGGACTTCTTTCTGTCTTCTTTCAAAAAGCATCTATTTAGGTCCATTGCCCATTTTTGTATTGGATTGTTTATCTTCCTTTTGTTAAGTTGTATGAGTTTCCTGTAAATGTTGACGATTAACCCACTCATGGAGTTAACATTGGAAAACATGTTCTCCCATGCAGTGGGCTCTCTTGATTTTTTGTTGATGTTTTCTTTTGCTGTGCAGAAGCTTTTTATTTTGATGTAGTCCCATTTGTTTATTTTCTCTTCAGTTTCCATTGCCCTAGGAGTTGTATCACTACCGATATTGCTGCAATAAATATCTGCTATTTTGCAACCTATACTTCCTCTAAAATTTTTATGGTTTCCCATCTTACATTTAAATCCTTTAAGCATTTTGAGTTTATTTTTGTGTATGGTGTAAGTTGGTATAAAAAAAGCATCCAAATGGAAAAAAAGAAGAAGTAAAACTGTCTTTATTCACAGATGACACTTTTTGCAAGTATCTGTCCAGTTTTCCCAACACCGTTTATTGAAGACACTGCTTGTCCCCATTGTATGTTCTTGCCTCCTTTGTCAAATATTAATTGAGCATATTGGCTTGGGTTGATTTCTGGGTTCTCTGTTCTGTTCCACTGTTTGATATGTGTGTTCTGATGCCAGTACCAGGCAGTTTTGAGAACAGTGACTTTGTAGTATGGCTTGATATCTGGTATTGTTATCCCTCCTACATTGTTCTTCTTTCTCAAGATTGCTGCAACTAAACAGGGTCTTTTTAAATTTATTTCAGATGAATTTTTGGACAGTTTGTTCTAGGTATTTGAAGTATGCCATTGGTATTTTAATGGGGATTGCATTGAATTTATAGATTGCTTTGGGTAGTATGGACATTTTAATTATGTTGATTCTACCAATCCATGAACATGGTATTTTCTTCCATTTGTGCATGTCTCCCTCTATCTCTTTTTTCAATGTCCTGTAGTTTTCTGAGTATAGATCTTTTACATCATTAGTTAAGTTTATTCCGTGGCGTCTTAATTTTTTTGGTGCAATGGCAATTGGGATTTTTTTTTTTTTTACTTCTCTTTCTGTGAGTTCATTATTAGTGTATAAAAATGACAGATTTCTGGGTGTTAATTTTGTATCCTGCTACTTTACCAAATTCAAGTATTAGGTCTAGTAGTTTTTTGATGGAGTCTTTGGTTTTTTTTGTGTATACTATCATGTCATCTGCGAATAAGGACAGTTTTATTTCTTCTTTTCCAATTTGGATGCATGTATTTCTTCTTCTTATCTTAGATCACTATGGCTACCACTTCCAGTACTATATCAAACAGGAGTGATGAAAGTGAGCATCCCTGTCTTAAAAAAGACCCTATTTTTAGGAGAAATTAGTTTAGTTTTTTCCCCATTAAGCATGATGTTGGCGTTATGTTTGTTGTATAAGGCTTTTATTAAGTTGAGGTATGATCCCTTGATTCCCACTTTTCACAGAGTTTTTATCAAGAAATGGTGTTGAGTTTTGTCAAATGCTTTTTCTGTGTTGATATGATTATGTGATATTTGTCTCTCAGTTTGTTTATGTGATGTATCACATTTATTGATTTGTGGATATTATACAATCCTTGCATCCCAGGAATAAATTCCACTAGGTAATGGTGTATAATCTTAATCTAATGTAATGCTGGATTTGATTGGCTAGGATTTTGTTGATGACTTTAGCATCTATGTTCATCAAGGATATTGGCCTGTAGTTCTCTCTCTCTCTCTCTCTCTCTCTCTCTCTCTCTCTCTCTCTCTCTCTCTCTTCTCTCTCTCTCTCTCTTTGTGGTATTATCTTTATCTGTTTTGAGAATTAGGGTAATTCTGACTTCATAGAACGAGCTTGGAAGTGTGCCTTCCTCTGGAATTTTTTTAAATAGTCTGAGGAGGATAGGTTTTAGTTCTTCTTTGAATGCTTGGTAGAACACCCCTGTAAAGCCCTCTGGACCAGGGCTTTTGTTTGCTAGAAGATATTTGATCTCTGCTTCAATATCTTTGGTAGTTATTGGCCTATTCAGGTTTTTTATTTTATTGAGTTTTGGGAACTTTTATTTTTCTTGGAATATGTCCATTTCTTCTAGGGTGTCCATTTTGTTGGAATGGAGTTGTTCATAGTATTTTTTCATAATCCTTTGTATTTATTTGTGTCTGTTATTTCACCTCTTTCATTTCTGATTTTGTTTATTTAGGTCCTCTCTCTTTGGTCCTTGTTTAGCTTGGTTAGAGGTTCATCAATCTTGTTTATCCTTTCAAAGTATCAGCTCTTGGTTTTGTTAATCTTTTGCATTGTTTTTTGTTTGTTTGTTTGTGTGTTTTTGTTTTTTGCTTTTTGTTTTTGTTTCTATGTCATTTATCTCCACTCTGATCTTTATTATTTCCTTTCTTCTTCTTACACTGGGCTTTTCTTGTTGTTATCTTTCTACCTCTTTGAGTTGTAGGGTTAGATAACTTATTAGAGACTTTACCTGTGCCCCAATATGTGGTCTGTCTTTGAAAATGACCCATGTGCACTTGAGAAGAATGTATATTCTGTGGCTTTGGGATGAAATGTTCTGAAGATGTAAATTAATTTCATCTGATCTAGTGAGTCATTTAGGATTGATGTTTCTTTGCTAATTTTTTTGTTTAGAGGATTTGTATGGTGGGGTGAGTATGGTATTAAAGTCTCCTCCTATTACTGTATCACTGTCAATCTTTCCCTTGAAATCCTCCAGAATTTTTTTTTTATGTATTTGGGTGCTCCTGTAATGGATGCATATATGTTTACCAGAGTTATATTTTCTTGTTGAATTGCTCCTTATAGTATTATGAAGTGGTCTTCCTTATCTCTTGTTATGACCTTCACTTTGAGGTCTAATTTGTTGGATATAAGTAATGCTACCCCAGCTTTTTTTTTTTTTCATTTCCATTAACCTAAAAAGCCTTTTCCATCCCTTCACCATCAGTTTCTGTGAGTCCTTTGTTCTAAGCTTTATTTCCTGTAGGCCGAAGATATATAGGTCATGCTTTCTTATCCACTCAGTTACCCTATGTCTTTGATTGGGGCATTTAATCCATTTACATTTTTGGTTCTTATAAGTGTATTTCTAGTATCACATGAGCTCACTCATCTAGGGGAAATGGTGAACAATATAGACTGATGAACAGGAACAGACCCAGAGACAAGGAGCCATGGTCAGACTGTTGGACCTCAAAGGGAGGGTGGGGATAAAAGAGAGATATTAACCAAAGGACTTACGTGCACACATATGAGCCTAACCAGTGGTCAAGGACAATAGGGCGTGGGGGCATGAGTGGGGGGTGGGGAATTGGAATGGGGAGTTGAGGACAAATATGTGATACCTTAATCTATAAAGAAATTTAAAAAAAAGAAATCAGTGCCTGAAAACAATGAAAATTATATTGATAGCATGATGGTAATAAAATCATGTTTCCTAAAAATTAAAAATTCCAACTATCCATGTTTGAAAACATAAAACAATTAGTATATTGTATCCATACACTGACTAAGAACCAAATTTTGTATAAAATTTAACTAGAGTTCTAAGTTAATCATGGTAATATGCTGAATTTTAATGTGTTAGTAACTTGCCAAATTACTGGTAAGAACCTTTAGCCACATGTAAAACTGAAAGTCATTAACCCTTAATAATTGAATACATAATTTACATTTTATTAGTTCTTGGCACAAACAATAAGATTTCAAAGGATAAAAACAGTTTTATTAATATTATTTCAGTTTTACTTGTTATACACCTTGCCCATAAACAACTACATTATAAACACAGTGGATGATTCATTATTAAACAAGTTATTAATATCTTTAACCTTACTTTGTTTTGCCACTGAAGCCTGGAATTTTTTTTAACTTCTCATTACACTTTGAAAAATAAAGTGATAACATTATTAATGAAACTAATGTAGCAAAATATACATTTAAAATTTCTTATAGTTATTTGGATAAACCTTAATGTTTATAGATAATTTATTATTATTCAACTTTATTATAATTTGGATAAAGAAATAAAAGCAAAATCTAATAAAAGTAAATCTAAAATATTAGTTAATTATTTTCACTTTGCTTACATTTAATCATATTATCTTAGACTGCTAATGGGAAAATAAACCTAGATGTTTAGGTTTTGCACCAGTGAAAGTTAGGTTTTTGATCATTGGTGTTATTAGTTAGGGAATACTCATAATAGTGGATTTCATATAAGCAGCCTATTAAATAGTTGTTTGAGAGATGAAATTAAGAGAAGGTGGGATGAAATAAAGGGTAGCAACTGCTCATAGGGCTGGAATGACAAATGAAAAAGAGTTTGGTGTATACTCAGGGTCTAGAGCTTTCAGAAGCTGGAATCATTTTTACAGGTAATCATAAGTGGATTTTAAAGTTCATATATAAATACAATTGGCAAGAAGCAAAACCAATCATGAATAAAGGTAGAGGACTCACAATTCCCAATTTCAAAACTTACTGCAAAACTTCAATAATTAAGACATTGCAATACTACAATAGCATAGAGTAGACTAAATTCATGGAATGGAATTCAGAGTTCATAAATAAACAAACTAATGATCAATTAACTTTCAACAAGGGTGTCAATACAATTAAATGGGGGAAAGAAGAGTCTTCAACAAATGGTGCTGAGATAATTGACTATACACATACAGAATAATTATTTGGACCCTTACCTCACACCTTATAAAAATTATCTCAAAATAACTCAAAGATTTAATTATAAGAGATCAAACTATAAACCTCTTAGAAAAGAACATAGAAGTAAATTATTATAATGTTATATTTGTCAATTGTTTTCTTAGATATGACATCAGATATTCAAGGAACAAAAGAAAAAATAGGTTGCACTTCATAAAAATTGAAATGTTCCGCATTCAAGGCACACTATCAAGATAGTAAAAAAAAACACCAAAACTGAAGGAAATATTTCTAAATTATGTATATAATAAGGGTATAAAAACTCTTACAATTATGCTAAGTGAAATAAGCCAGGCAGAGAAAGATAAATATCACATGATCTCACTTATTTGTGGAATATAATGAACAACATAAACTGGTGAACAAAAATAGATCCAGAGACAGAGAAACATTGATCAGAACATCAAACATCAGAGAAGGTGGGGTAGGGTGGGGTTAAGGGGGAGAGATCAACCAAAGGACTTGTATGCATGCATATAAGCCTAATCAATGGACATAGACAACAAGGGGGTGGGGTCATGAATGGGAGGTGGGGGTAATGGGGGAATAAGAACACATATATAATACCTTAATCAATAAAGAAAACTTTTAAAAAGCTACAATAAATAGAATACTAAAGCATGTATGAATAATGTGAGTTGACATTTATCCAAAATAGACATATTAAAGCCTGATAAAGGCATAAAAAATTTAACACCATTATCCATCAGAGAAATGCAAATTAAATCCATAATAACATGTCACTTTACATCGTTAAGGTGGCTATAATAAACAAAGATAAACAAGGGAAAGTAGTAGTAATGGATATGAAGAAACTGAAGCTTTTTTGTGTTTCTGGTGAGATTGTAAAATGCTGCAGCTTCTCTGAAAAACAACTTGGCATAGAATTATCATGTGATAGCAAATATAGTTTTTGGTATATATCGAAGAGAAATGAAAACATATATTAATAGAAAAACGTGTACACTAATAATTATGGCAGAATCTTTCATATTATTCAAAAGGTAAAAGTAACTAAAATGTCCCTTAAGGGAAAAATGGAAAAACAAATCTGTTAAATACAAACAGTGGGGTGTTATCCGGCAATAAAGTACAAATTCATGTTACAACATGAAAGGAATTTGAAAACATTATATGAAATCAAAGAAGCCAAGATAAAAAAAGGCCAAAACTGTATAATTCCATGCATATGAAATGCTCATAAATAGGTAATTGCACAGAGACATACATTAGTAACCTTTAGAGCACATGTGTCAAACACAAGGCCCGCGGGCCAAATCCAGCCGGCCAGGCCTTGCAATGTGGCCCGCACCGCGCTGTCATCACTGCACTCCGCTGTCAGTTTATGACATTGTCAGTTTATGACTGTTCAGCAAACCATTCGGTCCGCGATTTAGGCTGGATTTTAGATTTTGGCCCCTTCTCTGATTGAGTTCGACACCCCTACTTTAGAGGCTGGAGAGTGGGGCAGTTACTGCTAATTGGTCAGGTGGTGAAAATGTTCTGGTATTAGATAATTGTAAAGGATGCAATTGGTATTAGATAATTGTATCTGGTATTAGATAATTGTAAAGGAATCTGTGAGTATATTAAAAACTACTGAACTAAATAATTTATATGGGTAAATTTTATGATTATATATATATATATATATATATATATAATTTCTCTCTATTAAATATTAATTGCTTAACTGCTCTTAACATTTGACATCTATGTTTCCAGACTTTTGTTTCTTTGTATTTATTTTATAAAAATTCTCACATGTAACAAAGAACACATTTTCTTCTGAAAACCATGACATTTCAGATAATGCTTAAGTCGACCTTGATATGTGTGTCCACTACTGAGCTTCTATTATAGAGGTAAGCGTTTAAATATGTATATATGTTTTGGACATTTAATTATTTTTTTCAGTTTGCTTTTGTTTTGTTGCCATGTACTTCAGCACCATTTGTATTTATGAAATATTTTCATATTTTAAGTCTTAGTGAAAGGCTGGAAACTATTTCTTTCTTTCTCTTTTTTTACTTAGAGTGAAGGTATTTTTTTTTTTAGTTTAAATTCTTTATTGTTGAAAGTAATACATATTTCTCCTTTTCCTACCGTTTTCTTCCCCATGCCTGCTGCCACCTCCAGCACATGCCCTCACCCCTCTACAATCTGTGTCCATTGGTTATGCTAAGGCATACAAGTCCTTTGGTTGATCTCTTCCATCCCTACCTTCCCTGCATTCCCTCTGATGTTTGTTGGTCTGCTTGATGCTTTTATGTCTCTGTATCTATTTTTGTTCATCAGTTTATGTTGTTAATTATATTCCACAAATGAGTGAGATCATGTGATATTTATATTTCTGCAACTGCCTTATTTTTCTTAGCATAATGCTCTCCAGGTCCAACCATGCTGTTGTGAATGGTAAGAATTCCTTCTTTTTTACATCAGCAAAGTTATTCTGTTGTGTAGATGCACCACAGTTTTCTAATACACTCATCTGCTGATTGGCAGTTAGGCTATATCCAAATCTTACCTATTGTAAATTGTGCTGCTATGAACATAGGGTTGCATATATCCTTTCTTATTGGTGTTTCTGTTTTCTTTGGATATATTCTTAGAAGTGGGATCACGGGGTCAAATGGGAGTTCCATTTTTAGTTTTTTGAGGAAACTTCATACTATTTCCCACTGTGGCTGTACCAGTCTGCATTTCCACCAGAGTGAACCAGAGTTCCTTTTTCTCCACATCCTTGTGAGCACTTGTCATTTGCTGATTGATTGATGACACCTATTCTGACAAGTGTGAGTTGGTACCTCATTGTCATTTTAGCTTGCATCTCTTGGATGATTGGTTTCTTTGAGCATTTCTTCATATGTCTCTTAGCCTTTTGTATGTTCACTTTCAAAAAGTGTCTATTTAGGTCCTTTGCCCATTTTCTGATTGGATTGTTTCTCTTCCTGTTAAGTTATATGAGCTCCATATAAATTTTGCAGTCTAAACCCTTATTGGATATAACATTGGCAAATATGTTCTCACATGCAGTGGGCTCTCTTGTTGTTTTGTTGATGGTTTCTTTTGCTGTGCAGAAGCTTTTTATTTTGATGCCATCCCATTTATTTATTTTCTCCTTAGTTTCAATTGTCCTAGAAGATGTGTCAGTAAATATACTGCTATGAGATATGTTTGATATTTGGCTGCCTATGGATTCTCCTAGGATTATTATGGTTTCCCTTCTTACATTTAAGTTTGTTGGGTTTTTTTTTTTATCAATTTTGAGTTTATTTTTGTGTATGGTGTAAGTTGGTGGTCTAGTGTCTTTTTTTTCATGTATCTGTCCAAATTTTTAAGCACCATTTACTAAAAAGATGGTCTTGATTCCATTGTATGTGTTTGCCTCCTTTGTAAAATATTAATTGAGCATAATGGCTTGGATCAATTTCTGGGTTCTATTTTCTCTTCCACTGGTCTATATGTCTGTTATTGTGCCAATACCAGGCAGTTTTGATAACAGTGGCTTTGCAAAATAGCTTGATATATGGTATTGCGATCCTCCAACTTTATCCTTTTTTCTCAGAGTTGCTGGGGCTATTTGGAGTTTGGTGGGGTTTTTTTTATTTGTTTGTTTTGATCATTTTTATTTTTATTTTTTTATTGTTTAAAGTATTACAAATAGTAGTACATATGTCTCCTTTTTTCCCCATTGACCTTCTCCCAGCCTCCCCTAACTTTTGGCACATGCCATCACGCCACCTCAACCCCAGTGTCTTGCATCCCTTTGTTATGCTTATATGCATGCATACAAGTCCTTAGGTTGATATCTAACCTCCCCGCTTCTATCCTCCCAAGCCTTCCTGCTATAATTTTACAGTCTGTTCAATGCTTCTCTGCCTCTGTATCTATCTTTTTGTTCATTAGATTATAATGTTCTTTATTATCCATAAATGAGTGAGATCATGTGGCATTTTTTTTTCTCACTGACTGGCTTATTTCACTTAACATAATGCTCTTCAGTTCCATCCATGCTGCTGCAAATGGTAAAAAGTCCATCTTTTTATGGCAGCATAGTATTCCATTGTGCAGATATACCATAATTTTCTAATCCATTCATCTGCTGATGGGCATTTAGGGTATTTCCACATCTTAGCTCTTTTAAATTGTCCTGCTATGAACATAGGGGTGCATATATCCTTTCTTATTGCAGTCATTTTTTATTCCATATGAATTCTTGGAGACCCTTTTCTAAGTCTGTGAAATATGCCATTGATATTTTAATGGGGACTGCATTGAATATATAGATTGCTTTGGCTAGTATGGTCACTTTAATGATGTAGATAGTACTGATACATGAATACGGCCCTGTAGTTTTCCAAGTACATATCTTTTCCCTCTTGGTTAAGTTTATTCTTAGGTATCCTAATTTTATTTTGTTGTTGCAATGGTAAATGGGATTTTTTCCCCATTTCTCTTTCTGTGAGGTCATTATTGGTGTATAAAAATGGCATAGATTTCTAGATGTTAACTTTGTTTCCTTCTACATTGCCAAATTCATTTATTAAATCTAGTAGTTTTTTTTATAGAGTCTTTAGCATTTTCTATGTATAATACCATGTCATCTGCGAATAATTACATTTTTACTTCTTCTTTTTCAATTTGGATACCTTTTATTTCTTCTTCTTGTCTGATAACTAAGGGTAGCACTTTTAATAGATTGTTGAACAGGAATAGTGAAAGTGGGCATCCTTGTCTTGTTGCAGATCTTAGGGAAAATGATTTCAGTATTTTTTCATTGAGTATGATGTTAGCTATAGGTTTGTCATATAAGACTTTTGTTATGTTGAGGTAATTTCCCTTTATTCCCTCTTTGATGAAAGTTTTTATCTGGCAACTATTTCTTACCATATATTTGAAGGTCCAGATATTCCTTTTGTTACTCTCTATCAGGTAGAATGTTCAGAATAGAGAATCTTGAACTACATCCAACCAATAAGATGTACCTTCCTGGGATTATGAAATTTAAAGAGTGATTTAAAAACCACAAACAATTGAGAAATTACCCTACATAATGAAAAGGTAATAGGCAAATTAACCATCATGCCCTCACTCATGATGGCGACCCTATGTGGTCACAAGATGGCTGCCACTAGATGGCCAGTAGGGGAGGGCATTTGGGGTGACCAGGCTAGCGGGGGAGTGATTAGGGGTGACCAGGCTAGCAGAGGAGTGGTTAGGGGGGATCAGGCTGGCAGGCAGAAGTGGTTAGGGGCAATCAGGCAGGCAGGCAGGTGTGTGGTTGGGAGCCAGCAGTCCCAGATTGTGAGAGGGATGTCTGGCTGCCGGTTTAGGCCCAATTCCACTGAGACTTTAGTATAAGTGATAATGTGTATTACAACTGTAGTGTCAGTGGTATCATCATATCCAACTTGTTCCTGTAGCATGGCCATGTCTATTTTCTACTGCTGGCTTTCCCTTGATAGCAGATACCTGTTTTTCAAGACCAATTCTTTAGTTACCCTACCAATTTTTGAGCTATCCAATAACCTTCCAATGATTTCTGTTAGCTCTGAGTTATTTTTAAAAATAGTTTATATGCATATATATCGATAATATGAATGTAATAGTTTTTTGTCTTTCCCAATTTATATAATTGATATCATGTTGTACCATTTCATTGCAATGACCTTCATTAAATATATTATTTCTGAAATCTATTTAGTATTTAGCATTGAGAAATATACATAAAATTAATTATTTTCACAGACTTATGTCTCCATTATATACATTTGCCATGATTTATTTACCTAAATGCTGCAATAAATAAGGTCATGACAGTTGAATAATTCTAGGGAGCACCATTCATATAGTAAATATGAATGGGTTCCTATGGAATTGAGTAAAGCTCAGCTTACACACTATAGCTGGTGACCTTGATAGCATATGTATATACACATGTTTTCCTGTACTTAAGTAGTTTTCTCTAGGTTAGATACCTAGAAATGTAATTTTTTATTTTAGGATGTGCATTATGTTAGTTTCTATAGGTACTGTCCTATTTTTCCATTGAGTAAATTGATTCATTAAATTTCCATGATTTGGGAAGATGTCACAGCTTAGATACAGTTTCTACTAAGGAACCATAAACTTTTTTATTTATTCATAAAACATATTACTCAGAAAACATTATACAGGTTTCTTGTTATCTGAAAGTAGAATGTTCCTATGCAACATTTCCTAAGCTAAAATGGTATAAAGTGAAGCAATTACCAATAATTGATATGAAAAATTTTTTGAGCATTCTTAGACGTACCCCCGCAAAAAAAAACTACCAAATTATACAAAATATGCTTAATTAAGTCCCGTTTTACGCTAAGGAAAACACTTTTAGAAACTCTTAGGCATTTGTGTATGTTAGGGCATGTCTTGCTAACAGATGAACAAAATAAATTGAGATGAATCACAAGTGCTCACAGACACAGTTCAAAGCTATGGGGGTTTGATGCTGAGATGCTGTGTGAAGTTCCCAGGGAAGGCACTTGGTGGTGCTACCCTCACTGCTCTGTGTGCTCACAGCCTCCTCAGCTCCTTTGCTACAAAACAAACTATAGATTGCTCCTTGCAAAACAAATGCTGAATGCTATTTTCATTTTTCAACCTTTTATGTAAAAGCAAAAATAGCAAAAATCCTCTTTTGATTTCTTTCATTTAGCAAAAATAGATACTAATGTAGGTATTTCATAAAAGTGAAGATGCATAATGTGGACTTTCAAAAATTGAAGTATCTGTATTCCACTTTTCTGTGATCATCTGTCCCTTTTTCATTGAAAGTACACTTAGCTCTCACCTCTAATAAAATGTTCCTTTAATTGGATTTGCAACCATTTTTATGAAGCCAAAAATTAGGAAATGATTCAGTGAAGCTCTAAGTAAAGAACAATCCTCACTATCTAATCACCTTCCTATTTTCTCATTTTTAGTTGCTCTATAACTTGTATTACTGCATAAATGTGAGGGGACTTGAGGGATCCAAGAAGTCCCTATAGGGCCACATGTGTGGGAATAATGCCAACTAGGTATAATTCCAGCCTGCCTCAACTTAAGTATCACTATTTTATGTTTTCTTGTTTATATTTTTAGTTTTACAGCTAAAAATAATTGGAGACCCTGTTACTTGAACACACTACTATGGTACCAAGGCTATTCATCTACTGTACTTCCAGGAAAATGGAGTCAAATTCCTGTTCCAGGATATCTGGCATGTCTTTTCTATTTGGTTAATTATTTAAGGAATTAAGTAAACATATATTTCATCTTTATGATAGCAAGAATAATACTATACTATTACTACTAAGAAGAGTAATAGCATTTGCCATTTACTGGACAGTTACTATTTGCCAGGAATTATTCTAAATACAAATATTGGTTCATTTTATCCTTACCATAAGTCCTTGATACATTGTTATCTCAATTTATACCTGAGAAAAATTCATAGGAAACTCAAGTAGATTGGCCAATTTGACACAGTATGTTACTAGCCATGGTTGAGAACATTAACAGAGGAAATCCATGCTATGTAAGCCTTCAGTATTTAAATAACAGCCAAGAGATAATTTCTACTATTAATTTAGGAAAATATTCTAGTATCTGCAGATGTCCAAGATGAATGATTTTGGATATCAAGATTTCCAGTTCAGATGACTAAGTAGTTATTGTGGTGACAGCCTGCAAAACAAAATTGCCAAGGCCAAAAAACTAAGAATAGATTTTCAAGAAAGAATAACTGTTATTCATCAAGATAAAAGTCAATTTTACAGGGCTTTGGCAAAGCTGGAAGTTTAAAATTATGAAGAAAGTAGTAGAGGAAACAAAGATATAGATGTTTAAATTAATTATCTACTGTAATATGTAATTGACCTAATTTCCTGAGCACTTAATTTCTCATCACATGTGAAGTTTTATCTGGAACTTTTACTCCAGATTGTCCAGGCTGATTATATATTTGTGTGTGTGTGTGTGTGTGTGTGTGTGTGTGTGTGTGTGTGCTTGAAGGGTGCAGTTAAAAAAGTTTATCAGGGTTTGCTGAAGAAAATAATGTTAATAGTAAGGTGTTTTTAAATTGACATACATTAAAATTTGAAATAGAGATTAATAATCATATTTTATAATTATACATATATAAAATATAAATTTTTATTTTGAATGTTTCTTCTAAATATTTGTTCTTCTAATTAGAGGCCAGGTGCACAAAATTCATGCACAGAGTGGGGGAGTCCCTCAGCCAAGGCTGCACCCTATCCAGTCTGGGATCCCTTGAAGGATCTTCAACTGCCCATTTAGGCCTGATCCTATCGGGATCGGCTTAAACGGGCAGTGAGACATCCCTCTCACAATCCAGGTCTGCTGGCTCCCAACTGCTCGCCTGCCTGCCTTCCTGATTGATGTCTAACTGCTCCCCTGCAAGCCTGTTTGCCCCTACCTGCCATCTGCTGCAAGCCTGGTCACCCCTAAATGCACCCCCTGCAGGTCTTGTCCCCCCAACTGCTCTCCACTACAGGCCTGGGTCCCTCCCAACTGCCCTTGCAGGCCTGGTCACCCCAACTTCCCTCCTCTGCTGGCTTGGTCACCTCTAACTTCCCTCCTCTGCTGGCTTGATCACCCCCAACTGCCCTCCCTTGCAGGCCTGGTCCCTCCCAACTGTCCTCCCCTGCTGGCCATATTGTGGTGGCCATCTTGTGTCCACATGAGGACAGCCATCTTGAGTGTTGGAATGATGGTCAATCTACATATTACTCTTTTATTAGATAGGATAGAGGCCTGGTGAATGGGTGGGGGCCAGCAGGTTTGCCCTGAAGGGTGTCCTGGATCAGGGTTAGGTTCCCTTGGAGTGTGGGGAAGCCTGGGTAAGGGGCCTGTGGTGGTTTGCTGGTTGGCCATGCCCCCCAGTAATCCAAACAGAGACCCTGGTATCTGGGATTTATTTATCTTCTATTGTACAATAGAAACTTTGTAGCCTGAAGTGGAGCTAAGCCTCCTGCCCGCTCCCTGGTGGCAGCCATTTCTGTTGGAATTTATGTATCTTCTATCATTGAAACTTTGTAGCCTGGAGCAGAGGCCAAGGCAAGCCAGGGCTTCAGAAGCTTGGCTTCCTCCATTGCAGGGGGAATCCTAGCCTCCTGCTCTTTCCAGCTCCATGGCTGCTGCCATTTCTGTTTGGATTCATTTATCTTCTATTATTGAAACTTTGTTGCCTTGAGTGGAGGCCTAGGACAACAGGGGCATGGGGAAAGCTTGGCTTCCTTCATTGCCAGGGAAACCCAAGCCTCCCTCCTGGTCTTGTGGCCACAGCCATCTTGGTTGGGTTTATTTGCATATTTGCTCCTGATTGGCTGGTGGGCGTGGCTTGTGGGAATAGCAAAGCATATTACTCTTTTATTAGATAGAATAATAAGGATATCCATAACTTACCTATTATCTATGTCCTTAAAATTATGAAGAACCTCCCAATTGGTGTGGCTCAGTGCTTGAGCATCGACCCATGAACCAGGAGGTCACAGATCAATTCCTGGTCAGGGCTCATGCTTGGGTTTCAGGCTCAAGGGGGCATGCAGGAGGCAGCTGATCAATTTTTCTCTCTCATTGATGTTTTTCTCTCTATATCCCTCTCTTAAGGATCAAAAATATATATTTTTTAAGATATATGAAGAACCTTAGATGTTTTAGAATTATAGTCAACAAAAACTCCAATTATAATCTTCTTTAAAACTAACATTCATGCATTATATTAAAGCATATGAAATAAACCTATCAATCAAAAGCAATAGATGACATTTGTATGAATAAATTAAAAATATTTGTAGAAAGAAAAATTAATTTTCCCTGACTCTCAAATTATGATAAAACTTTTAAATATAAAAATGAATGTGGAAGTATAAATTTATAGTGTTTCAATTTGCTATATAAATACAATTTTTATATTTACAAACTTTAACAAACAACTCTCAAGTACTAGCAAACCTCTACTTTGGGTAGCACAGTGCCACTTAAAGAGCCTTCTCATTACTGCAGGGTATGAAAGAATAAAAATACAGTGCCTAGCATTACAAGAAATATTAAAGGGTCTTCTTTAAGATGGGAGGGTTTTGGGAGATGGTTGAAAAAGGTGAAGGGGTTAAGTAGTACAGAATAGTTCCAGAGATATGAAGCACAGCATAGAGAATATAGTCAACAATATTGTAATAATTATGTATGGGTCAGGTGGGTACTAGCTTTATCTGGATAATAACCTAGTAAGTTATATAATGTCCAATCACTAGGTTGTTCACCTGAAACTAATTTAATATTGTATGTCAACTGTAATTGAAAAAATTAAAAATTATTTAAAGAAAAACAATGAAATAATGTTCAAGTAATTATTAGATAAACATTTCTGAAATTTTCAAATAAAAGGTATTATACACATTGTGTAAAATATTAATAAGAGAAACCAATTTTTTTACATTGCATTTTCTTTAAACATCTTTTTCTGACTTTTCAAGTAAATTAAAAGTAAGTTTGTAGTCAAGTTTGCAGAAACCATACAGAAAATACGAATTGAATCTGAATTTATTCAAATCATTCAAAGTAAGGACACATTTCATAGAATTTAATTTTGAGAAAACTTTAAAAATACATAATGCATGATATTTTATATTTCACATCAAATATGAATTGATTTTTAAAGTTGTTATCAATATGGTGTTATATATATATAGCTTTTAAAATTTTCTTTTTGAAGACTGTGGAAATAGAAATTTTATTATTTATGAGATCAAATTAAATAATAACATTATATAGACATCTGTGTAAAACTGATAAGCAAAAAAAAGGCAAAATATTTTAAAATATTTATTGCTTTTTTAAAGAAAAGAAATCTTCTAAGGTTTAGAATTATATGTTACCCTACAGTTTAGCTAATCAAGTCCATTATCTTTTAATTTAAATTTTATTTACATTCCATATTATTTTGTATTAGTTTCAGATATTCTGCAAACTGTTCCCTCCCCATATTTCCAGTACCCACCTGGCACTATATATAGTTATTATAATATCAACTACATTAATTTTATAGATGGAAATAAGGGCATTCATTTTAGTAAAAAAATTAAATTTCCCAGATCAATCTTATAAGCTATGAAAAATAAACAGAAAATATTAAAGTATTTTTACATTTCTCAAATAATTGTGTAAAATATTATAAAATTTCCTAATTAAGTGTATTTTAAAGTTCTAGGTACTAACATCTCTTTAAAAAAATAAAGACAATGGAAATCTTTGATGATACTGCAACTTGTTTTAAAAAAATTGAAAGCATAGAACTCAGGAAATAATGATTGGCGTCAGAATGTTCAATGTCAGGTCTGTGGGAAATACAACGGAAAACATTTTTTAGGAGTTTCCGTGCTGAGAGAAAGGTGTTTTGTTTTGTGGGTGTTTTTTTTTTTTAAGGTAAAATGCAAATATTTGTCATAAGCAGTTAGGAGGCACAGAAGAGGAAGTGAATTAGGAAGTTCTCTGAAATATTAGGTTCCTGGAATATGAGGAAAAACACATTTTTACTGGAATAATATTCAAAGTAAAACTTTATACTTTACTACAAGTCATGTCTCTATACAATAGAACATAATTGTCAAATATTTTGTTGTGGGCTAACTATGTTTAAAGTAAGAAGAAAACTTTTCTATTTCATTGATCATTTATCATCACATATATAATTTTAATTGTAAATTCCTGAGACAACTTATAAGTAAAATAGATCAATATTCTTGCATTGCCTATCATTTGGAAAATGTTTAATTAAAAAAAGGTCTTATACACAATGGGATATAATTTCAATCAGATACACAATAAAATGTTCTTTATAATTATCTTTAAAAACAATGAATAGTAAATATACTTTGAGTTAGTACTATGAGTGTTTTGTAGAAATAAAAAGTAAAATTGTAACATTTGCTTGATTACTGACATTATAATCTGCAATCCAGCTAATAAAAGAGTAATATGCAAATTGCTGTCACTCAAGCACACAAGAAAGCTGGCCCCATGTGGACACAAATGGCTGCCACAAGATGGCCAGAAGGAGAGGGCAGTTGGGAAGGACAAGGCCTGCCAGGGAGGGCAGTTGGGGGTGATCAAGCCAGCAGAGGAGGGCAGTTGGGGTGGGGGGACCGGGCCTTCAAGGGAGGGCAGTTCAGTTAAGGGGGACCAGGCCTTCAGGGGAGGGCAGTTAGGGGGTGACCAGGCCAGCAGGGGGGGTAGTTAGGGGCAATCAGGCTGGCAGGGGAGCAGTTCGGATCAGGCCTAAACAGACAGTTGGACATCCCTCAAAACATCCCATATTGGAGAAGGTGCAGGCTGGGCTGAGGGACACCCCTTCCATGCATGAATTTCATGCACTTGGCCTCTAGTGTGAATATAAGTATCAAATCAAATCAAATCAAATCAAGGTTGTGTTTTTGTTTTTGTTTTTTACTTTGCCAAGCACATTCAATTTAACTATATTTTAAGGAGATTAATAAATGCATTCAGCCATCTGTTATTGAAGTACAGTACAAATATTACTATAGCTAAAACTGACAGTACATGATCACTCCCACATGTAGCAAGAAATATAACTTTTTCCTTTTAAATATATAAATTAAAAAATGAGAATTATCAAATTTATATAAGCCTATTACAGACAAAGAGTTTACAGCCTTAACTATAATTTAGTAGACTTTTTTGGTCAATGTAGAAATATTCAATGACCAAACCACAGTTTCAGAAAGTAATTAAAAGATTTTCATGAGTAAATTGGGTTATCAAAGACTTACATTCTATTCTTACCTTTGCTTCCTCCCCAGGAACCCTCACTGACTTTAAGAACAATTTCATGGCTAGTTGTTGTCATATAATACCAAAGAGCTTCTCTAATTATATGTACAGTAGATATGACCTGAGAAATGTGTGTGTTTGTGAAAACTGGTTTTAAATAATATATAATAATACTAATAAAAATCTAAATAGGGGAAATTTTTTTCATGTAGAATTATTCTCAAGCTCATTTTTTTGTGATTTTTTGTGTCCCAAGTAGCAATAGTACATGCATAAAATAGTAAAATAATTTAAAGAAAGTTAATGAAGCTATGATAGTGTACACTATCTTGAAAATTTATAGCTGAAGCACATCTTTCAAGTATTCTTGCAAGATTCACTGAGGACTTTTCTCATGTCAAGGAACATTTTAAAGGAACAAGTTTACTCTCTTATTTATGCTAAACTAATTATTGGCTGAGTATTCATGTTAAAAGCAAGTGACATATAAAAGTAATCATCACATTCTCCAATTGATTCATATATGTGGCTACAGAATGTCAGTGCCTTATGTGTGTCAATTTTATATGTCAACTTGGCTAAGCTACATTGCCCAGTGTAGCTTACACTAATCTAGGTGTTGCTGTGAAAGTATTTTGTAGATGTGGTATTTTTAAAGCCCTTCAGGTGACTATAATGTGTAGCCAGGATTGAGAACCTTTGTTCCAGAGCTTTGTTATTCAAGGTTTGACCCATGGGCTAGCAACATTAATATCATCTAGGAGCTTGTTAGATGTGCAGACTCTCAGGCTTCACCCCAGACCAACTGAATCAGAATCTGCTTTATAAAATCTTCAGGGGATTCAGAGGCACAGTGAAATTTGGGAAACACCATATGAAATACTAATAAAATCTGACTCCCACTCCATGACTGCAGCTCTGGATACTATTGAGCAATGAAAAAACCACACACACACACACACACTAAAAAAAAAAAAAAGATAAAACATTGTCATAGCCATGCAGCACAAAAAAAGTGTATATATATATATATATATATATATATATATATATATATATATATATATATATATAACACACCTTGATTTTTTACAGAGTGGAATGGAGAGGGATAGAGAGCTAGAAACATTGATGAGAGAGAAACATCGATCAACTGCCTCCTGCACACCTCCCACGGGGGATGTGCTGGCAACCAAGGTACATGCCCTTGACTGGAATCAAATCTGGAACTCTTCAATCCTCAGGCCGATGCTCTATACACTGAGCCAAACCAGTTAAGGCACAAAAGAAGTTTTAAATATTCATTCATAAATGCACAATGTGAATAAAAAAATCACCTTTAATATTCAGAGTTTATTTCCCTACAGACTGAAGTTTATCAAGCATTATTGAATAATAAATATAAAGTATAGAAAATACACTGTAAAATGTGCCTATGTTTACATGAGTAATAAAATAAATTTGAGAGGTTTACATAAAAGTGTGAACTCTAGAAAATATAAATTATGGAGAAAATAAGTAGTTTCATCACTGCTTCTCAAAAGTAAACAGTTTTTCTGTGTCTGGTTTAGGAGAGGAAATCAGGATTGCAATCACTATGTATTAATCTTATATCAATAAATTATCTTTGTGGTATTGAATATTGCCATGTTATTCATTGAATCAAAAGAAAATAATATGCTGAATTAGAAAGTAGAACTAAATCGTTTTAAATGATTATTACTCACCATATCTAGTTATATTCAAATATAGATTTCATACTAAAACCAACACAAGTTTTTCTTGCTAAAAGAACAATACCCATTTTCCTACGTAGTTAGAGAATGTCTCTTTTCTGCAAAACATTTATATAAAATTATCATAAGATAACTACAATTGGTTTAACATCCATTGTGAGGAGAAAGTTGTGTTAGACATCTCAATAGAGCATATATTATTTCTGTTTCCCATAGCCATCCTTCAAGATACATTTTATATTTCCATTTTATAGATGAGAACACATAGTTTTTGAGATGTTATGACACTTGTTCAGGGTCTAACAGATATTATTTATTTAATATTGGATCTGTGTGGCTCAAAACTCTTCCACATAACACTATACCTTTGTTTATCAAAAACTTTAATCATCCTGTGTACTATCATCACAATATTTGCCATACCTGCAGAAAAACACACTATTATTTAACATTTTTAAAATATATTTTTATTGATTTCAGAGAGGAAGGGAGATGGAAAGAGAGATAGAAACATCAATGTGGCATTACCCTGCTTTATCTAAGAGAATCCCTGATTGGCTGCCTCCTGCACAAGCCACACTGGACATTGAACCCACAACCTGGGCATTTACCTTTGACCAGAAAGGAACCCAGGACCCTTCAGTCCACAGGTTGATGCTCTATGCACTGAGCCAAACCAACTAGGGCTTAACATTTTAGAATGAACTATAATGCATATTGCTTTGGATGGGGTGAAAGAAATTTAGCTAAGTACTATAAAAAATCGTAAAGCCGAAACCGGTTTGGCTCAGTGGATAGAGCATCGGCCTGTGGTCTGAAAGGTCCCGGGTTCGATTCCGGTCAAGGGCATGTACCTTGGTTGCAGGCACATCCCCAGTAGGGGGTGTGCAAGAGGCAGCTAATCGATGATTCTCTCTCACCGATGTTTTTAACTATCCTTCTCTCTTCCTCTCTGTAAAAAAATCAATAAAAAAATATTTTTAAAAATCGTAAAAAAAAAAATAAAAAAAAACTCTGGTAAAATCTGTTTGATGGATTAGTTTTACTATTTCTAACACATATTAAAATAAATAAATAAATAAATAAATAACTTGCCATGTGTGACCGGTGATGCTAAGTGGTTGGGTATTGTACAGTGCACAGAGGGTTGCTGGTTCAATTCCTGGTCAGGGCACATGCACGGCTCAGTTCTCAGTCAGGGACATGAGAGGGGCAGCAGATGGATGTTTCCTTCTGTCATCAATGTTTCTCTCTCTCTCTCTCTCCTCCTCCCTTCCTCTCTCTCTGTAAATCAATTTTAAAGATCCTAAAAATACATATATACATACATACATAAATACCTTTTAAAACTGTGTTAGTATAACACCGAAAATCATCTTGCATAATTCCAAAGATATATTGCCATTTTCAGGAAAGATTGCCTACCAATCTTAAACTAGCAAGGCATTCATATATCAATGCCAGACCGACATTTCAAAATGGGGTATACACTAAGTGGCTAGACTATTATGATCTCTGAACGCATAATAATCTGGCCACTCAGTATATATTCTATATAATAAAAGGCTAATATGCAAATTGTCCCCTCCACCAGGAGTTTGACCAGCAGGCAAGCCAGCCAACTGCCCATGTCACCTCCCTCTGGCCAGGCTAGCCGGACCCCACCCATGCACAAATTCATGAATATAATACACACACACACACACACACACACACACACACACACACACACACTGAATGTCCAGATTATAAAGCCTTCAGAGATCATAATAATCTGGCCACTCAGTGTATATCTAATTTAGGGTGTATAGTAGAGATTGGAAATGAGAAGTTATTAATAGTTATAAAATTGGTGCCATAAGTGTATATGAATGTATGTAATGACTAAGGGACAGTATATAGTGAGATAACTTAGGAAGACTAAGTGTAAACCTTGACTATTTACTTTTTGGGGAATACAAGGATAAAAAAAAATTCTTACTTATGCCAAAGAGAAGAAATTTTTCAATGGCATTATCTGCAGAATTGGCTTTCTGTGGGGGGAGTGGAAGGGTATATTAAGAAAATGTCACAGTATTAATAATTAGGTGATTGTTCCTGACTTTATTTGCATAAAACAGATTATAGGGAATTAAGGTGTAAGGCACCATTGACTCACCCGATAAGAAAATTGAATATACACAGGCAAAATATTCATGGAATAGGTAAGATGGAACATGTTCACAGATTGAGAGCAAGAAGTAAGTGGACAGATATTTAAGATATAAATTGAAGAAAAATATTGTTGCAGAAAAGCTTCAGAAGCTATAGAA
Source organism: Pipistrellus hanaki (assembly GCF_964339955.1). NCBI lineage: Eukaryota > Metazoa > Chordata > Mammalia > Chiroptera > Vespertilionidae > Pipistrellus > Pipistrellus hanaki. The sequence continues at coordinate 80,466,600 of NC_140524.1, forward strand.
AGCAGAAAGTAGTATAAATGATACAAGAAGGAGTTTTTGTTGGGATAATGATACATTTTGCTTTATTACAGGAAAATTGAGTAAAATGGAAAAAATTAAGTTAACTTTTAATTAAATTTATTGGGGTGGCATTGGTTAATAAAAGTACTGGTTCTAGGTATATCACTATATAATACATCATCTGTGTATTGTATTGTGTGTTTACTACTAAGTTTTGCAGAGTGATTTGAACTTATTAAGTAAAGAGAAGCATTTGCTAAAAGTGAAAAGCAATAGTGAGTTTGGTGGCTCTAAGAGTGGAAAATATTTGAACATCTGCTTTGTTAAATGTAAAAGGGGGTCAACACTGATAAATACAATGATTGCCAAGCAACAGGGATGATTTGGCTGAGGATATATAACAGGAAATTGCAGTGTATCCAATTAGCATAGTTTCATAAATTTATGCAGCAAGGTTTCACTGTTCAGAAATGGGAGCTAATAAAGTAGTGGGAGTTCACCCAGGGTTGAGAAATTGCAATTCCTGGACAAAAGTGAAACATCAGGAGGATGCTAAAAAGAGAATAGCTGAAATAATTGGCTATGTTCATGTGAATCAGATAAGTCAGATGGCAGAAATTCACTCTAGATCATGGTGAGGTAGCTATATATTTCATCAAAATGTGAGGCAATTGAACCTCAGTGGGAGTGAGGAAATTTAGATATTAGTTTGGGGTGCAAAGAAAGACCATTAGAACTTTGGGTTTTAAAGAGTATATCTCAGCAATGAAACAGTAGAAAGTAAGGCCTGTTGGTAGGTAGCCAAAGGGAAGTAGAGCTGACAGTTACTGAAGATAAGAAACTTAACAAATCATGATATATACTGTCTACTCACTGGTATGTACATCTGAAATTAATATAATAGTATATGTCAATTGCAATTTAAAAATAAAAATGATTTTTAAAATTCTCAGAAAAACATATCATGATATCTTGAAAAGTCATAATTTTTACTGAAAAATAAATCACAAATCTTTAAAATTCTGGTTTGTGTTTTATCTATGCCTTTAACTATAAAAAACAGTTTTCTCTGGAGAGGTAGTGTTTCTCCCCAATATTAAGATAGATATATTATCTATGGTAATTAAAATTCAAATATCTGTTTTTTAGAAACACATACCATTTCCAATACTATATATCGTTTTTTAATTTTTATTGTTAATTGAATCTTTACTGTTGAAAGTAGTATAGATGTCTTTTTGCCCCCCTTGATGCTCTTCACCCCATTCCTGCACCTCCAATGTGATATATCTTTACTTTAAGTTGATAACTATTGTAATCTTATAGAAAATATTCCCTGCCCTCCCAAAACGTAGGATGTTGGTAAAACAGATAAAATCGATAATATAATAGGTTTTGCTCATAAATTTTATGCTAATAATTTTATGACTCTCAAAACATTTTATATTGTAGACTGTTTAGCAGCTACTTGACTCTTTCCACAATTCAACCCTTGTTTTGTATGTAATGTACATCTTCACATCAAGATTTTCAGTCCTAACATATTGATAATTGTCTGATATATTTTACATGGCTGCCAAAATTGATTACTCATATACATTTTTGAAATGTGGAACTAACTTGCTTTATCTAAGAGTACTTACTGTTTCCAAATTAGAGACCTTGCAAATTTTGAGATAAAGAATACAAATTTATTTAAAACAAATAAATATCTACAAATACATAGAGAAAATATAATCTGAAAGTCTGATCATCAGTTCTGGAATTTCCCAATCCCACACATATGTTCATTCTATTTTTTATAAAAATATATTTTATTGCCGAAACTGGTTTGGCTCAGTGTATAGAGCATTGGCCTGTGGACTGAAGGGTCCCAGGTTCGATTCTGGTCAAGGGCATGTACCTTTGTTGCTGGCACATCCCCAGTAGGGGGTGTGCAGGAGGCAGCTGATGGATGAGTCTCTCTCATTGATGTTTCTAACTCTTTGTCCCTCTCTCTTCCTCTCTGTAAAAAAACAAAAACAAAAACAAAAACAAAAATATATATATATATATTTTATTGGCAGTGGGAGCACCTCCACTGGCCACCTGGGGATACCTGCCCAGCTCCCTGCTCCCAACCTTTGGCTCCCAACCCTGCTCCCTCCTCTAGCTGGGGTTATAATTCCATCCCCCTGCCCCTCCGTGCTCTCCCCACCCCCCGCAGAGGCGAGGAAGGGAATTTCCTTGTGCCTCCATTCCCAGGAGGGGGGAGCAGCATAGGAGGCCACAGTTTCCAGCATCAGCAACAGCAACTTGTGATTGGTGGTACCGGATATGAAGTTGTACATCCCATATTAATGCACTGTCAATGGGTTATATCCTATGTTGTGACCTCATGGGTTAAGTGGGAATAAAGATGAGTATAAAAGATTTTCTCATTCAGCTTTTACCTTTGGTATAGAAAACCATATCCCACCTGCTGCGTTGATTTCTATCATCCAGAAATGTCTAAGGTATGGTCAACCAATAGAGTCTCTGTCACTGATAGATGCTGTAATGCCTGATGTAGTACAAAGAACACAACAAGCTTAGAGAGACAAGCTAGCACTGCAACAAGCAGCAGCTGCAGTAACTTCTACAGCTGCCATGAAACAAGAAGGATCTGAAAAAAAAATGGAGAAAACACAGCAAATGGGGAGGAGAATGGGGTACATACTATAGCCAATAATCATAATGATATGATGGATGTTGAAATCCCTCCTAACAAGGCAGTTGTGTTATGGGGCCATGAATCTAAAGTGTTCATCTGTGCCTGGAACCCCATTAGTGATCTCTTGGCATCGGGGTCTGGAGACTCCATAACAAGAATCTGAAATCTTAGTGAAAATAGCACCAGTGGATCCACACAGCTAGTACTTCAACTCTGTATACAAGAAGGAGGGCAAGACATCCCCAGCAACAAGGACATGACCTCTCTAGATTGAATAGAGAGGAAGGGAGATGGGTAGAGAGTTAGAAACATTGAAGAGAGAGAAATTTCAATCACCTGCCTCCTGCACACTCCCTAATGGGGATGTGCCCACAACCAAGAGTGAAGATAGACTTCTAGCAACTGGTTTACATGATGGATTTCCCAGAATATGGACTAAAGATGGTAACCTTGCTAGCACCTTAAAGCAGCATAAGGGCCCTATATTTGCATTAAAATGGAAAAAAGAAAGGAAATTTTATCCTAAGTGCTGGAATAGACAAGACAAGAATTATTTGGGATGCACACACTGGCGAAGCCAAGCAAGTTTCCTTTTCATTCAGCACCAGCATTGGATGTTGAGTGGCAGAGAGCAACAACACCTTTACCTCTTGAAATTCAGATATGTGCATTCACATCTGCAAATTAGGATAAGTCAGACCTATTAAAACATTCCAGGGACACACAAATGAAGTAAATGCTGTCAAATGGGACCCAACTGGCAATGTCCTGGCCTCTTGTTTTGATGACATGACTTTAAAGATATGGAATATGAAACAAGACAATTATGTCCATGATTTGCAAGCACATAATAAAGAAATTTATACTATCAAATGGAGTCCAACAGGACTAGGGACAAATAATCCAAATGCCAACCTTATGTTAGCAAGTGCATCCTTTGACTCTGCTGTTAGATTATGGGATATAGACCATGGAATTTGCATCCATACCTTGACAAAACACCAAGAGCCTATGCACAGTGTAGCTTTCAGTCCTGATGGCAGGTATCTGGCAAGTGGTTCTTTTGACATATGTGTTCACATCTGGAACACACAGATAGGTACTCTAGTTCACAGCTACAGGGGAACAAGTGGAATTTTTGAAGTTTGCTGGAATGCAGCAGGAGACAAGATTGGAGCCAGTGCATCAAATGTTTCAGTTTGAGTATTAGACCTTTGGAAATAGTGCTACTAGTTGAAAGCCATGGATTATGAATGTGTACATAGCCAAAATGACTGTCCCTGACCCATGTACTGCTATCGTCCCACTTGAACCATGGCAAGTCCACTATAGCCAAATCTAAAAGAAATATATACATACAGTGTATATACACAAAATTGCACCCTAAATATGACAGAATTTTGTCACAGCTTGTGAATTCTGTTCACAAAGTGCTGGAATCTAATCTGATGTTCCCCTAAAATAGCATTAAGAAGTTTTGGATATGAAAAACAGAAGAAAAAATATATACCTATAAAGAGGTAATATGGAAATTTGTCTGGGACACTAATGGTCACAACTGAACAAATTTATATGTTACCTATTTATAGACTGCACACACTGATGGGAGGAGGGGACTGCTGCACCATGAGGCAAGACATGGATGGTGCAGGCATGCAGAGAGCAGGAAGCAAGACCTGCTAGCACTGTGGTAAAGAGCAGGTTCACAGAGAGCAGGGCAGAGCAGGCCCATAGAGAACAGGAAGCAGGGCCTGCCAGGTGCCTCAGCAATGATCAGATCTGCAGACAGAAGGGCAGATCAGGGCCTGCCAGTGCTGCAGCCACCATCAGGTCTGCAGAGAGCAGAGCAGAGCAGGCTCACAGAGGGAGCAGGAGCAGAGAGGCAGGGGGGCATGCCCAGGCCACAGCTACTGGGAGACAGTGCCCCAGCAGGCCTGCCTCTGCACTTGAGCTGCAGAGGAAACACCTTTTCTGACAGTTCATTGGCTAAGCTCTCCATACACCACTCTCAGTGTTCTTGATAACTTCCGTAATAAGAATCCAAGAAGATGATATAGGGTTTTTCCACCTCACTCCTGGAGGAAAAACAAAGGTCCACTGCTGGAGGGGCTAAGAAATGTTATATCCTTCCCTAGCCAGTTTTGCTCAGTTGATAGAGCTTCAGCCTGCAGACCGTGGGTCCAGGTTCAATTTTGATCAAGGGCATGTACCTAAGTTGCAGGCTCCTCCCTGGCTCGGGCCCAGATCTCAATAGAGGCACTTTATGCCAGAGGAGCATGGCATGAATTATACAAGGTAATGAAAACCAAGGAACTGTACCCAACCAGCAAGGCTATAATTCAGAGTTGAAGGAAATAAAGAGCTTCCCGGACAAAAAAAAAAAAAAAAAAAAAGAAAAGAAAGAAAAGAAAAGAAAAGAAAGGCTAAATGAATTTTTACCACCAACCAGTACTGGAAGGAATGCTAAAGGGATTTTTTAAGCAGAAGAAATAGAGAAAGAAAAAAAAACACACAGGCATAAAGATTAAGAATGGCAATAAATAAGTACTTATCAATAATAGCTTTCATGTAAATTGCTTAAGTGTTCCTATCAAAAGAAATTGGGTAGCTGAATGGATGAGAAAACATGACCCATACATATGCTTTCTACAAGAGTACAAGAGACCCACCTCAGAACAACGGGCACACAGACTGAAACTGAAGGGATGGGGAAAAATTGTCTATCTCTCCCCCACCTCCCCGACCCCAAAGAAAATGCTGGTGTAGGAATAAGCATAGATGACAAATTGGACTTCAAAGTGAAGGCCATAAAAAGAGATAATTAAGGACATCATAATATTTACTAATGGAATCAAAACAACAAGAGGATATGATTTTGGTAAACATATGCACCAAACAAAGGAGCATCCAAATATATAAAAGAACTTTTAGGAGATTTTAAGGAAGAAAGTGAAAGCAGTGCAATCATAGTAGGGGACTGTAACAACCCATTGATATCACTGAATAGATCTTCTAGACAAAAAAGAAATCAACAAGTAAACAGTGATGCTAAATGATACACTAGATTAGGTGGGATTAATTGAGATTTTCAGAAAATTTCACTCCAAAGCTATAAAATATACATTCTCTTCAAGTGCACATGGGACATTTTCAAAGATAGACCACATGTTAGGACACAAACTAAGTCTCAGGTTCAAGAAGATTGGAATCATATCAAACATCTCAGATCACAATGGCAAGAAATTAGAAATGAGTTACAAGAAAAATCAATCAAAAACATTAACAGAAATTGAGGCTAAGTAGCATGTTGTTAAATAATGAATATTTCAACCAAAGAAATGAAAGAAGAGATCAAATACATCCTAGAAACAAATGAAAATGAACACACAACAACCAATATTCTATGTGACAGAGTGAAGGCAGTCCTGAGAGGGAAGTTCATAGCACCACAGGCCTACCTAAATAAATATATATTAAGTTATCTAACTCCACAACTTAAAGAATTAGAAAGAGAACAACAAGAAAAGTCCAGGGTAAGTAGAATAAAAGAAATAATAAAGATCAGAGTGGAAATAAATAACATAGGGAATTTTTTTTAAATACAAAAAAGCATCAAAATTAAGAGCTGTTTCTTTGAAAATATAAATAAGATAGAGGAAATTCTAGCTAGACTCATCAAGAAACAAAGAGAGATGACACTGTACAAGAGATGACAATTCCACTGTACTCAAAACATTCTGGTACATGCACAAAAACAGGCATATAGATCAATGGAATAGAACAGAGAACCCATAAATCAAACCAAACCACTATATCCAATTAATACCTGGCAAAGGAGACAAGAGCATACAGTGGTGTAAAGACAGTCACTTAAAATGGTGGTCGGAAAGTGGACAGGTATATGCAAAAAAAAAAATGAAGCAAGATTACCATTTTACAAGATATTTGAGAATAAACTAAAAATGGATAAAATACCTCAATGTAAGTTGTGAAACCATAAAAATCTTAGAGGAAACCATAGTCAGCAACAACTCAGTCATCTCTCTTACATGTTTACTGATACATTGCCTTGGGCAAAGGAAAATAAGAAGAAAATAAACAAATGGGACTATATTAAAATAGAAAAGATTCTGCACAACTTTTCAACAAAATGATAAGAGTCCACTCCATGGGAGAACATATTTGGCAATGATATATCTGATAAGGGGTTAATTTCCCAAATATATAGGGAACTCATATAACTTTACAAAAGGAAGACAAACCAATTTTTTAAATGTGCAAAGGACTTAAATAGACACTTCTCTAAAGTGGACATACAGAATGCCAAGAGAGAAATGAAAAAATGCTCAAAGTAACTATCTGAGAGATGCAAATAAAAATGAAAATGAGATATCACCTTTCACTTGTCAGAATAGCTATCATCAACAAACTACAAGTTCTGGAGAGGATGTGTAGAAAAGGGAACCATAGTACACTGCTAGTGGCAATTCAGACTGGTATAGCTACTATGGAAAACATTATGGAGTTTCTTCAAAAATTAAAAATGTAACTCCCATTTGACCCAGTGATCCAACTTCTATGAATATATCTTAAGAAGTCAGAAAGAATATATGCACCCCTATGTTCATATCAGCCCAACTTTCAATAGATAAAATTTGTAAACAGCCCAAATGCCCATCAGCAGAAGAGTGGATAAAAAATTGTGTTACATTTACCCAATGGAATACTATGCAGCTGTGAAAAGGAAAGAAGTGTTACCATTTGCAACAGCATGGATGGACCTGGAGAGTATTATGCTAAACAAAATAAGGCAGTCAGAGGAAGATAAGTATCACATGATCTTACCCATATGTGGAATCCAAATAACAAAATATACTGTTTAACAAAGTAGATCCCAGAGACATGGAAGCATGTAACAGACTGGAGATCTTCAGAGGGAAGGCAGGGGAAGGTTATTGGGTATGCACATATGACTTGTATACATATATGCATAATCTATGGACACAGACAATATGGTGGTGAAGGCCTGGGGAGGGAAGAGGAAGCAGGCTAGACAGGGTCACTGGAAGGAAGAGGACATATGTAATACTTTCAACAATGAAGATTTAAAAAAAAATAAAAATAATAAAGAATACACACAGAGAATTTGCATCATAGTTGAGAACATAGACTTCAGAATTTCACTGTGTACATGTCAAACACTATGCAAGCACACTCTTTTGGAGTTTAGGGAGGAAAGATTACATTGTAAACTTAATCCTAATAAACAGTCTGGGTAATGAATAGTTGGAGCCGGTCTTTCACTGGAGTTTATGAAGCCCAAATAAGACTCTCCTATAGTTTCAAACACTGTTTTAAAGTCACTCTTTTTCCTATGGACTAAAACTACCATGGAACTAAACTTGTGTAAAACAATATGAATAAAGAGTATGATTGTACATAGCTGAAGCCGGTTTGGCTCAGTGGTAGAGCGTCGGTCTGCGGACTGAAAGGTCCCAGGTTCTATTCCAGTCAAGGGCATGTACATTGGTTGCGGGCACATCCCCGGTGGGGGGTGTGCAAGAGGCAGCTGGTCGATGTTTCTCTCTCATCGACGTTTCTAGCTATCTCTGTCCCTTCCTCTCTGTAAAAAAAATCAATAAATATATTAAAAAAAGAGTATGATTGTAAATAATCTTAATGCTCTTTCATTTAGCTTTCTGAAAAGTGAGCTCATAAAATGTGTTTTTCTTAAAATCTCATCCTTGGAAAGTGAGATGTCATTTATATATGTTTCTGCATGACACTGAGAAAGGTAACAATAAGATAGATTTGCAATATATCCTCAATATGTACTGTGCAATTGTAAGTATACCAATGAACTGTACAATATGACATAGTGTGTAATCACTTTCGTGCCCCTGTGGTGCTATGAAAAATATAGAGATAACCGAAGTGGTAACAAATAGCTGATATTGCTTCTATGTTGTTTACTCACCTGACCAAGTGTATATAAGCACATTGGAAATTAAATATTTCATCTGAATCCTAAGTAGTAATAGTATACAATGAGAACTTTAAAACCCATGCCTCTTATATGCTAGCTTTTGAAATTCTGATTAAATATTTTAACTTAGTTCAGATCTGATATGAAGTTAGTTTTATTTCTGTTAAAAAAAAATACAGCCACAGTATACACAGGATAAAAATTGACAACCTTGCGTAAAATATGAGAAATATTAAAGGGAATTAATATTGCTTTTAAAATATGGTGATTCCACCTTACTAAGTAAATGAAACTATCTCTTATTTTGGTGTTAATTATTAAATGTAGTAGATGAGTTTTGCCAAACATCAGATAATTTTCATTGAAAAGAAAAATATATATTAAAGCATTTAATAGTTATAAATATTAGATTATATAACAAAGCATAAAAATGACCAATGTCTCCACTTAAAAATAACATTTATGTTTTGTATCTAAATATTTAGAAAATTTTACATAGATTTGATGCCTAAATGAGTTTTTATTTTTTTAAATATATTTTTATTGATTTCAAAAAGGAAGGGAGAGGGAGATAAAGAAACATTAACGATGAGAGTGAATCATCAATTGGCTGCTTCCTGCACATCCCCCATTGAGGATCCAGCCACAGCCTGGGCATGTGCCCCAACTGGGAATTGAATTGTGACCTGGTCAACCACTGAGCCATGCCAGTCAGGCTCTAAATGAGTTGTGGTGGGGGTTTTTTTGTTTTGTTTTTTTAAGAGAAATATAATTTTCCTTAACAAGGCAGTTAGACGTTAAAATATTAACAATATATTTATGCTGTAAGGATACTTGAACTTTAAGTATATCATAAAATAGCAAATGTAAGTCCAAATTTAAGAAAAAGTTTATAAGGAGAAAGATTATAAGAATGTAAATCAATTGACCCCAACAAGGATGAAAGGTCACACAATGTATAGTTTTTCATTATTTTAAAAGCAGCAGAACACAGGAAGTAACTCTTTATTCTGATAACAGACTAGGAAGAATAATGTTTACTTGTAAATTAGGATAGGCATAAGAAAAAAATCCTGCAACTGTAATTTCTATCGACACCGTAATAAAATATGTGTGTTTGCCAGACATCTAATATCTTATGAATACAGATAGAGTTTTATAAAGTCTTATAAAATACTATGTTTCATTGGCTACCTCTTTTCTTCATGTAGTTCTACTTTATGTGAAAAACAGAAACAGTAAGTATTTAGTGTACATCAAAAATGTGGTATAAATATATTACCGCAATCCTCATGCCTCTACTGTCCACTTTCTCTTTTTTCCCAGGTCCTAAAGGTAATGTTTGGAAATAAAATATAACATGTTTGAAATTTATTGTTACCCCAAATGTGAAACTGGCAATGTTTTAGAATAGAGTGGGATAAGGGAACGGTACTATGTATTTAAAAAGCAAACATTTTAGCACTAATACTCTTATTTATATTTGAGTCCTATGAAATTAGCATATATAAGGAGAAATTCAGGGATAATCTTATTTTTATCTTATTAAACTTTTTATTTTCTTGAAAAGTTGAAGTATGCTGAATGTTATTGACTTTTAGATAATGTGAACTAATATGTGACTATTGGAATCTAACAGCAAGAAAATTTATATAAAATACTAAACAATGCTATTATCACACAATCAGAAATTGTGTGCTTGAAAGACAGAATTAGAGTAAGGTTCCAAATGTACCAATAATTAAATTTTCCATATGGTTGGCTGAGGAATTTTCTATGTAACAGCTTTTTCAAACTAAATTTTAGTGGCATAACTAAATTCTATAAGTGTCTATAATGAAATGTTTTGTCGTATATAGTTCACATAAAACCTATATACTTAGTGGCACTACAATATGACCTCCCATAAATCTTGGGTTAGTAAAGGATATAAGGCAATTTTAAAAAAATGAAATAATCAGCAGTTTCTGATGTCATCCTGACTATATTTCCAAGGTGAAAGATCATTTTAAACATTAAGAATTGGACAACATATTTAAAGAGCCAAGGGAAAAAATAATTTCAAGCCTATGAATGACATTTTAGACAAAGATTTACTGCCATAGGATATATGTTGGGGAACTAGCCTTTGATTGCCTGTTCCCTGAAATAACAAAGCTGGTTACAAAAGAACAATGGGAGTACATGGAATTGTTGACAGTAGAAACAAAACAGTATCATGAGATTTTCCATTCTATGGTGTAATGTTATCTAATGATAGAATTTCTCACCATTCTCTCATTGAACCAAACACATCTGTGACAGAAAGATGATAATAAATGGATATGCTGAAATAATGATGAGGAGGTTTATTTGGGGATATAACTCCTAGTTGAGAGATTTTTATTTTATTTTTTAATAAGTGGAGCTATGTGTGTCTATAATAAATTAACAAGAACTCAAATTTTATAACTTAAATGGCTTGTGTAACTTTACATAAAAATAAATATGAAAATGATGGATATCTATATTAATTAATTTATTCAACAATATGTATTGAGTGCCTAGTTTGTAAAAAAAAAAAAAAAAAGTGTTCTACCAGTGGGGAGACAGTAATGGAAAAATATAACATATCTTCTCAAAGAGTTCTTAACTTAGAACAACTTATACAAATTTTTATATAATCCCAGTAAAAATTTGAACAGGAAGTGCTGAGTGATGTAGACTGATGACTGGATTTTGCCCACTGAGCTATTTTACCACATGGGTAATTCAAATATTTAACAAAGAATCTTGAGTTTTCCATGCCATTGATAACAAATTTTATCTGTAAAGGAGTAATCAATAAAATTCGGTGGACTTCTTGGAGGGGAATCAACCAAGTTCAGTCAGATTTAGAAATTAAATCAAAATGCTAATACATTAATATTATTGATAACATAAAGAGCACTTTTTCATGTAGGTAAATCATATTCAGAAAGAAAATTAGAAAGGGTAGTTTGTGAACATAGGATCAGAACAATCAAATGTATCAAATTAAGTTAGCAAGATACATTCAATTCCAATGGGGATGATATATTTGCAATATATTTAGTATTCTTGCATTAGAGTAAATAAATTTTGACTTTCTGTTTTACAGAAGAGATCCGCAAAATAGCAGTTTTAATTACTTTCAAAATGTGGTGATGGCCGAAACCGGTTTGGCTCAGTGGTAGAGCATCGGTCTGTGAACTGAAAGGTCCCGGGTTCGATTCCGGTCAGGGGCATGTACATTGGTTGCGGGCACATCCCCGGTAGGGGGTGTGCAAGAGGCAGCTGGTCGATGTTTCTCTCTCATCGATGTTTCTAGCTCTCTATCTCTCTCCCTTCCTCTCTGTAAAAAGTCAATAAAATATATTTTTTTAAAAAATGTGGTGATGTCTTCTGTTTATAAATAAATAGGCTATGACATCTCAAAACAGTTTGTTAAATTTTAGCATTTCTTCAGCTGGTTCAACACATTTCTCTTCAAGATGGAATGCAATAAGAAAAGGATAATCATTCAAATTAAAGGTCATTATGACCTGTTTACATGTACTTTTTATAAAACTTCCTTTATTTGAGATAATTACAGATTCAATTACATATATAAGAAATAGTGCAGATACATTTATCTATACCACAGTTTTCCCAAAATGAACATTTTGAAAAACTGTAAGACAATATCACAAGTAAATATTGATATAGGCATGATAAAAAAAAAACAGTTATACCACAAAACACCTTCCATTGCCATTTAAAAAAATGTTCATTTCAATTGTTTGAATAATTTGGTGATGTGAGGCAGTGCTTCACCTTAAATAAAGTACACATAAAAACAAAAGAAGCACAGGACAACTTTGGAAGTGAAAATGGAAGATTAGAGGAGGTAAAACAACACCTCCATAAGAGCTCGCACGATGTGGTTTGGGATGAGCCACATAGTCAGCAAACTTGAGAGGAGACTCTATCCACATATAGGACATTAACATTCAAGATCCAACTACAGCAGGAGAACTGAAATAACTCAAGTAAAGGGCTTTCCTCAAGCACCCAAATCAGGAGATCTAACAGAGTGCACCATGGGGTCCCAAAAATCACCCACTGCATAAGACAACTCCACGAAGTATGAGAGGTATAGAAGTTTGGTCTAATGCATAGAAACAAATACAAAGGTACAGAAAAAAAATGGGGATACAAATAAACAACCCCCAAATGAAAAAAAAGGAGGACTCCAGAAAATAAACTAAATAAAATGAACAGAAACAATTTGTCAGATAAATAATTCAGAGTAATGGTAATAAGGGTGCTCAAACAATTCAGTGAGAACTACAGGTAACTTAATGAGAATAATAAGGGTTTTAATGAGAGTTATACCAACATTAAAAGAGTCTGTGAAACAATAAATAAGAATCAATAGTTAATGGAGGAAAGACATACCTAGCATAAAAAATTTTTTAAAAAAATAAATTAAAATAACTCTCTATCTCTCTCCCTTCCTCTCTGTAAAAAAATCAATAAAATATATTTTTTTAAAAAAAGAAAAATATGAAACATAACATTATAGTGGTACCAGAGGGAGTAGAACCTAAAAAAGGAATAAAAAAACTATTTGAGGAAATAATGGCAAAAAATTTCCTTAACCTGGTGAAGGAAAAAGTCATTCAAGTTAAGGAAAAATTAAGATGAAACCCATAAGACCCATACCTAGGTACATATTAATAAAAATGGTAAACATTAAAGACAAGTAAAGGATCTTAAAGGTAGCAAGAGAGAGAAAGAAAGTTACATACAGGGAACTGCCATTAGACTGTCAGCTGACATTTCAACAAAAGCACTGCAGGACAGAATGGTACCGCATGAAGTATACAGAGTAATGATAACCAAAGGGCTGAGCCTAAAACTATTTTATGCAGCAAGGCTATTGTTTATAATGAAAGGTGAAATAAAGAGCTTCATAAACAACAACAACAAAAAAAAAAGGCTAAAAGAGTTTATTAGCACCAAACCAGCACTGTAAGAAATTTTAAAGGGACTGTCACATAAAGAAAAAATAGAAAGAGAAGAGCACAGGCATGAAGAATAGGAATGGCAACACATCACTAAATATCTTATATAATAAAAGGGTAATATGAAAATTGACACTAATGGCAGAAAGATCAGAAATGACCAGTCACTATGATGCACACTGACTACCAGGGGGCAGACACTCAATGCAGAAACTGTCCCCTGGTGGTCAGTGTGCTTCCACAGGAGGAGCTCCACTCAGCCACAAGCCAACTGACAACTGCAAGCACAGCGATAGTGCTCCTCAGCAGTGCTAATGATGTCTGACTGTAGCTTAGCCATCAGTTGAACATCCCCCGAGGGCTTCTAGACTGCCAGAGGAATATCTGACTGGGACCAGGCCTAAGTAGGCAGGTGGACATCCCCTGAGGGGTCCCGAACTGTGATAGGGCACAGGCTGGGCTGAGGGACTCCCCTCCCAAGTGCATTAGTTTTTGTGCACCAGGCTTCTAGTCAATAATAACCTTAAATGTAAATAGCTTAAGTGCTCCAAAGAAAAACATAGGGTAGCTGAATGCATGAGGAAACATGACACATATACTTGCTTTCTGCAAGAGACCCACCTCAAAACAAAGAACTCATACAGACTAAAATTGAAGGGATAAGAAAAATATTTACAGGAAAATGGAAATGAAAATAAAAAAGCTTGGTTAATAATACTCATGTCTGGCAAAATACACTTCAAAGTGAAAACCATAACAAGAGATAAAGAAGGTCACTTCATAACACTAAAGCGATCAATACAACAAAAGAATATAATTCTGAAAACACGTATACACGCAACACAGGAGCATCCAGATACATAAAAAACAAAACAAAACAAAAACAAACAAAAAAACCACTTCTGGAGGGTTTTAAGGGAGAAATTGACAGCAATACAATCATAGTAAGTGACTTTCATACCTCAATGACATCACTTGATAGATCTTCTAGATAAAAAATCAATAAAAAAAACAGAGACCCTAAACAACACACTAGATAAAATGGAATTAATTGATATTTTCAGAACAATTTACCCGAAAGCTACAGAATATACATTTTTCTCAAGTACACATGGGACATTTTAAAATATAAAACACATGGTAGGACACAAACTAAGTCTCTATAAGAAGACTGAAATCATATCAAATATCTTCTCAGATCACAATAGTATTTAATTATAAATCAACTAGAGTAAAAACAAAATCATTCAAAAAATGGAGGATAAATAGCAAGCTATAAAAAAAATGAAAGGGTTATCAGAGGGGTCAAAAAAGAAGCAAAAAGCATTATGGAAACAAATGAAAATGAACACACAACAATCAAAATCTATGGCGCACATTGCATGCTGTCTGTAGTGGGAAGTTCATATCATTGCAGGACTACAAAAACAAATAAGAAACACTTTGAATGTTATCTAACCTTACAACTTAAAGAATTAGAAAGAAAACAACAAGAAAAGCCCAGAGTAAGTAGAAGGAAGAAAATAATAAATATCAGAGTAGAAATAAATGACATAGAGACTAAAAGCAACATTTAAAAAATATCAATAAAACCAAGAGCTAGTTATTTGAAAAGATAAATAAAATTCATGAACTTCTAGCCAAACCTATCAAGAAACAAACAGAAAGAACCCAAATAAACAAAACCAGGAAAGAAAGAGGTAAAGTAAAACCTGACTTCATAGAATTATTAAGGATCATTAAAAAAAAACTATGAATGACTATATTCCAAAAAAAAAACAAAACAAGAAACCTATATGAAATGAACATATTTCTAGAAAAATACAATCTTCCAAACTCAATCAGAAAGAATCAGAAAACTTGATTGAAACAATAATAATAATAAAAAAAAACAGCATAAAAAATAAATAAAAAACCTTCCAGCAAACAAAAGCTCTGGTCCAGATGGCTTCATAGGGAATTTTACCAAACAATCAAAGAACTAACACATATATGTTCCTATTCCAAACTATTCCAAAAATTTTAAGATGGAGGAACACTTCAAAGCTCACTTTATGAGGCCAACATTACCCTAACTCCAAAACCAGATGAAGACACCACAAAGAAAGAGAATTACAGGTCAATATCCCTGATGCACACAGATGTTAAAATACTCAAATAATTTTAGCAAATCAGATCCAACAATATATTGTTAAAAATCACACACCCTGACTAAGTGGGATTTATTAAGGGTTAAAAGGCTGATGCAATATTTTCAAATCAATAAATGTGATAAATCACATAAACAAATTTAAAGACAAAAAGAAGTCACATGATCACAATAGATACAGAAAAGGCATTCAATAAAATTCAACACTGTCTTTTCATAAAAACTATCAGCAAAGTGGAAATAGAGGTATTATACCTCAACATAATAAAAGCCATATATGACAAACCCACTGTCATCATACCCACTGGTCATAAACTAAAATAATTTCCTCTAAGAAAAAGAACAAGAAAGGGATATACACTTTCACCACTCTTATTCAACATAGTACTGGAAGTTCTAGCCACAGAAATCAGACAATATATATATATATATATATATATATATATATATATATATATATATATAGGCATGCAAGTTGGAAAGAAGGACGTAATTCCTAAAGACTCCACCCAAAAAAAAAACCCAAAAAAACTACTAGATTTAATAAATGAACATGGCAAAGTAGCAGGATACAAAATTAATAACCAGTAATCAATGGCATTTTTATACACCAATAATGAATTCCCATTGGGAGACATTGAAAAAATGATCCCATTTATAATTGTTAAAAAAAAAAAAAACTAATATACTTAGGAATAAATGTAATCAAGGAGGTAAAAGAACTATACTTGGAAAATAACAAGAGGTTGAAAAAAAGGAGAGAGGAATATCTAATAAAGTTGAAGAATATACCTTGAAGAATATACCTATTAGTAGAATTATCATCATTAAAATGTCTATTGAACTCAAAGCAAGCTCTAAATTCAATGCAATCCAAGTTAAAATTAGCAATGGCATATTTCACAGATTTAGAACAAATACTCCAAAATTTCATATGGAACAAAAAAAGACCCTGGATAGCCTCAACCATCTTGAGAAAGAAGAACAAAGTTGGAGGAATCTCAATACCAGATATCAACCTATACTTCAAAGCCACTGTAATCAAAACAGCCTGGTACTGGTGGAGGAACCAAGATGGTGGCATAGGTAAACACCTGAACTTGCTGTCTCACACAAACACATCAAAACTACAACTAATAGAAAAAACGGATATTATCCAGAACCATTGGATAGCTGGCTGAGTGGAAGTTCTACAACAAGAAGGAAAGACAAAAGCACATCTAGACTGGTAGGAGGTTCACAGGTGTGGAAGAGGAAAGGTATGGAGACACAAGCAGAAATGGGCTGGAAACTGTGTATGCTGTGGTTTTTGTCAATTGGAAGGGAGATACAAACTCCCTCCTGACTGGTCTGAACTCCAGTTCCGGGCAAGACTCTGGGAACTCAAACTCATAAGGAGAGAAACTGTACTGTCTGGCATCAGGACAGGAATACAAAGGTGCCTTTCTCTCAGAGGTGGTTGCTGTGTTAATTGTTCCTGCACTAGGCCACAAGACACAGAGACCCAGGGACCTATCTGGGGCAGGGCCAAGGGCAACAATTGCTGTTTGCACTGCCCTGAGATTTCCTGAGGCCATGCCCCACCCAATTTACAACCCCACCCAAGCTGTTCACAGAGGCATTTGCATAGGAATGACCTGGCCTTTTGAAACCTAACCTAACAAGCTGCATCTGGCTCAAAGAACCCCAGAGCTTCCAGAAGAAGGCCTAAGGCTCATCAACAGCCTGCATTGCTTCACAGCTACATCTCATCTGAGTACCTCCAAACCCCAAAGAGGAGAAATCTGCAGATATCTCTGTAGCTCCTGCTGGGAGATCTCAGGCATTGGTTGACTTTTCACTTCTTTGGAGATCTAAGAGCCAGTGCACTCAGTGGTCAAAGTGAGACCACACCAGATTGCAACTCTTCAGATCCATAAAAGACACACTCAGGGGACAGACTCAATGAGCACCAAAGCCCCATTGAAACAAGTCCTGTCCCATAAGATGATTCCAGCACAGCAGTTCTCCCATTGTAGACACAAATGGTCCTCACAGCCAATTAGCCTGGAGGTCAATTTCTTCCAGTGATACCAACAGCAATCAAAGCTTAACTACAACAAGACTGTGTACAAATCCCACAAAGTGTTGCACCAAGAGCATCCACCTCAGATGACTGGGGAGGCTGAGCCACTGAGCCCTATGGACACCTAGCACACAAACCCACTCTGTCAACTCAGGGAAGCATCTAAAATATGGAGACAAAGAAACATGTCACAAATGAAAGAAATGGAGGAAAGCAAACTACAGTATATAGAGTTCAAAACCACGGTTAAAAGGTTACTCAAGAATCTTCTAGAAACCTCAAGAAATTTAGTGAGACTCTTGAGGATATGAAAAAGGACCAATTAGAAATTAAGCATACACTGACTGAAATAAAGAATAATATATAGAGATCAAACAGCACACTAGAGGATCACAAGAATAAAGTCAATGATTTGAAATACAAAGAAGCAAAAAACATCCAACCAGAAAAGTAAAAAAGAAAAAAAAGAATCCAAAAATATGAAGATCCTGTAAGGAGCATCTGGGACAATTTCAAGATTACCAACATCTGAATTATGGGGGTTCCAGAAGAAGAAAGAGATCAAGATATTGAAAACCTATTTGAAGAAATAATGACAGAAAACATCCCATACCTCATGAAAGAAATAGACTTAAAAGTCCAGGAAGTGCAGAGAACCCCAAACAAGAGGAATCCAAAGGGGATCACACCAAGACACATCATAATTAAAAAGCCAAGGGCCAAAGACAAAGAGAGAATCTTAAAAGCAGCAAGAGAAAAACAGTTAGTTACCTACAAAGGAGTACCCATATAAGTGTGAGCTGATTTCTCAACAGAAACTATGCAGGCCAGAAGACAGTGGCAAGAAATATTCAAAGTGATGAATAGCAAGTACCTACAATAAAGATTACTCTACCCAGAAAAGCTATCATTTAGAATTGAAGGTCAGATAGAGCGCTTCACAGATAAGAACAATCTAAAGGAGTTCATCACCACCAAACCAGTATTACATGAAATGATGAAGGGTATTCTTTAAGAAGAGGAAGAGGGGAAAAAGGGTAAAGATAAAAATTATGAACAACAAAGTGACAACAAATACATATATATCAATAAGTGAATCTAAAAATAGAGTGAATAAAAAATATGATGAACAGAATAAACTGGAGAATATTATAGAATCAGGGGTATAGAAAGGGAGTGGACTGACAATTACTGGGGAGAAGGGTGTGGGGGGGTGCAGGAAGAGACTGGACAAAAATTGAATACCTATGGACAAGGACAATGGGGGTGGAAACCAGGTGGATGGGGAGCTATGGGGAGAAAAAAGAAGAACCACTGTAATAATCTGAACAATAAAGGCTTATTTAAAGAAAGAAAGAAATAAAAACATGTGTTTTCAATTAAAAAGAAAAACAGCCTGGTACTGACACAATAAGAGGACTATAGATCAATAGAACAATCTAGTAAATGAATGGTATTGATAAATCAGACAGGTACCTGCAAAACAATGAAACTACACCACCAACTTACATCATACACAAATTTAAACTCAAAATGGATAAGAAACTTAAATGTAAGTTGTGAAGCTATAAAAATCCTAGAAAAAGCCATAGACAGCAAAACTCGCAGATATCTATCTCATGTAGCAAAATTTTAACTGATACAATGCTTAGGGCAAGAAAAACAAAAGACAAAATTAACAAATGGAACTACATCAAAATAAAAAGCTTCTGCACAGCAAAAGAAACTGCCATCAAAATGAAAAAGGAATCTACTATATGGGAGAAGATATTTGTGAATGAGATATATGATAAAGCATTAATTTCCAAAATATATAAAGTACACATACAACTCAACAAAAGAAAGACAATTCAATTTTTAAAAATAGGCAAAGGATCTAAATACACACTTCTCCAAAGAGGACATAGAGATGTCTAAATGAGAGATGAAAAATCAGTCACTAATCATTAGAGAGATGCAAATTAAAATGACCATGAGGTACAACTTCACACCTGCCAGAATGGCTACCATCCATCAATAAATCAATAAACTACAAGTGCTGGCTACGCTGTGGACAAAAATGAATCTTAGTTCATTGCTGCTGGGAATTCAGACTGGTACAGCCATTATGGAAAACAGGGTGGAGCTTCCTCAAAAAACTAAATATAGACTGCTATTTGATCCAGTGATCCCACTTCTAGAAATATATCCTAAGAAGCATGAAACTCCAATCAGAGAGAATATATGCACTCCTATATTTACAAATAGAGGCCTGATGCACAAAATACATGAACTCAGGGGGTCCTTCAACCTAGTCTGTGCCCACTTGTAGTCCGGGAGCCCTCAGGGTTTGTCCGACTGACAGCTTAGGTATACCTCTGTTGTGTTCCCCAGCCAAGAGCACCTCAATTGAATGTCTTCCCCCTGGTGGTCAGTGCACAATATAGTGACTGGATTATTCCTAGTTGTTCCTCCATTAGGGTCAATTTGCATAACGCTTTTATTATATAGGACTAGAGGCCCAGTACACGAAATTCACACACAAAGAAGCGTTCCTCAGCCTGCCCTGCACCACCTCTAATCTGTCCTAAACCAGTATTCAGATATCCCTCTAGCAATCCAGGACAACTGTCTCCTAACCACTCGCCTGCCTGCCAGCCTGACCACCCCTAACCCCTTTGCCTGCCTTCCTGATTGCCCCTAAACCCTCTGCCTGCCTGCCTGATTGCCCCTAATTGTCTCTGCCTGACTACCTGCCTGATTGCCCCTAACTGCCCTCCCCTGCCAGCTTAATCTCACCCCCAATTGCCCTCCCCTGCAGGCCTGATCTCTCCCCCAACTACCCTCTCCTGTTTACCTGGTCGCCCTCACAGGCCATCTCCTGCAGACCTGATCTCACCCCCAGCTGCCCTCCCCTGCCAGTCTGATTGCCACTAACTGCCTCTGCCTCAACCCCCACCACCATGGCTTTGTCCAGAAGGAAGTTGGATGTCTAGAAGATGGCCAGTAGACCCAGTCTAATTAGCATAATACCCATTTATTATTTTAGATAGATTATATAGGATAGGATTACTTAAATGGGGGGGAGCCTTTTTCAGCAAGAGGAGATGCTCTTGGCAGAGAAAAACACATAATCCCTATATCTGGTCTGATAGCAAGACATAAACTATACTGCCAAACCAATCATTTAAAAAATCACTTTCTTACACCTTACAACAAAGAGCTGTTGCCCTTAAAACCCCTCCTCATACCCCACCTTAGGTTCTGCCTTTGCAGTTCACTCAGATTAGATTCTGATTGGTCAGTTTCTATGCCAGTCAGCATCAAAAGCCCTGTGTCCTAGGCAGCCATTGGTTCCTCGAAAGTATTCCAGATTTGGTTCTGATTGGTTGGTTTATATGCCAGTCAGTCTCTTCTGGCCTATCTCCAGGTCTTATGATAGAGGCAGGGGTTAATCAGCAGCTGCCCCAGGTTGCTGCAGAGTGGGCTGAACTGCTGACCTCTGGAAGAGAGAGAAAGGCTTAGCTGCTGGTAAGGCTGGAAGGGAGAAGGAGGGTCCAGTCACCCTGCTTCTCTCTAGGCCTCACCAGCAGCTGCTGCTGATCAACCCCAATTCTCTCTCTCTCCCAGAGGTCAGCAGTTCAGCCTGCTCACCAGCTGTGCTTGCAGCTTGGCATTCAATCAAGCCTCCAGTCATTGTGGATATTATAACCCTGGCTCCTTATATACTTAAATGTTTTAATGTACCATTGACATTTTGTTTGGAATAATCAATACATTTTTAAGACTCCAACAATCTATGTGGTGGTGAGGTTTTATGCATATGAAATCTAGTACTAACCTACTATCACTAAAAAAATCTGTAGAAGTTGTTGATTTTTTTTTTCGGTAATGTCTATGAATTTGTGCTATTTCTGTCACAAACATTCACACAGTATCCTTTGTGACTAACAGCATGCATTTGTGGAGTATTTCAAATGAGTAGTATGATCCATAGTCATGGTATTAAGCCAAAGTAACTGGACCACACAAGAATTAAACCAACAATTCTGGTTTGCCAACAGTGTGAGCAACTGAGCACAAATAAGCATACTAAGTTAAGATATTTTTCCTTCTGAAAACATATTCCACATTAGAAATTCCAAGCAGGAAAATATTATTGATCACTTTTATAAATTCACAGAAATATAATAATAAATAAAACTACTAAAATGAAACTTTTAGAAGTATAGAATATGATTGTAATGTTTTTCATAATTTCTGAAGAAATTCTTATATAACCATACACAAAAATTAATTCAAAATAGATTGAAAGAATTAAGCATAGAAAGAAAAGGAATAGCAACAGTGAGAGAAGAAGAGAAATAATGGAAGAAATAAAAAAGGGAGGAAGGGGACCCAATATGGAAACTGGAAAGAAAGTAAGAAGGGAGAGTTAGAGAGTGAGGGAATGATAGAGAAGTGTGTGTACGTGTGTGGTGTGTGTAAGTGAGAGCTAGGGACAGTTAGATCCTTACAGTATTCCAAGTGGCTGCCAAATCGGGCAGTCTTATATGGCAAAATCCCATTGCCACTGCAAACACCCCAAGGGCAACCAGCATGAGCACGGAGACCATGCCATCTTGAAGAACAGAACTGTTTGAGACTAGAATCCTAACCTTGCCACTACCCAATCTGGTCTTAGTCACAAACCAGGACCCTACAGCCACTCATGTAAAAGACCTGCGACCACAGCTCCAAACCCATGGACACCAAGACCCCAGGCTCCCTGGCTGCAGATTTCTGTGAGTCACAGAGCCAATCGCCCTCCCCACTGGCCCTGCAGCAGTAGCATAGGAACTGCGAGACCCAGGGGTCCTCAAACTTTTTAAAGTGGGGGCCAGATCACGGTCCCTCAGAGAGCTGGAGGGCCGGACTTATGAACTACTAATTCCTACTGTAACACCTCGGCTGTGCTCACTGCCCAAAAAACCTGGCGGGCCGGATCAGACTCCTCTGCGGGCTGCATGTGGCCCGCGGGCCGTAGTTTGAAGACCCCTGCCGGGGCCTATACACTCAAACAGGCCTCCTGCCCACACACAGCAGTGGTGGCTCTACCTGAATTTGAGCCTGGGTGTGCGGACACTGGAAGTTTGTTTCCCATGGCCAGACCCCATGCCCACACAGTAACACTGTACTGAATTTGAACCTGAGAGTGCAAACTCAGAGAGTTTGTTTCCCAAGGCCAGAACCCAGGCCCATGCAGGGAGGCTGTGCTGAATTTGAGCCTGGATGTGTGAACACAGGAAGTTTGTTTCTCACGGCCAGACCATGTGCCCACACAGGGAGGCTGAACTGAATTTGAACCTGGGTACACAGACACAGGGAGTTTGTTTCCCACAGTGCTCACCTGTGGAACCAGACCCCATGCCAACACAGGACAGCAGAGCCACCTGACTATGATTCAGGGCAAGCACACATGGAAGTCTGTTTTCTGCAGGGCAGGAGTGGACCTCCTGCCAACACTGCAACTGTGAACTCCAGTCCCCCAAGAAGACTGGGGACCATGTTTCCTGCACGAGAGGCAGCACTGAGCACCAGTGACTTGACTTTGTTTCTCATCATGTGAACTTGGGATCCCTGATTCTCAGTGCATGCACACTAAAAGCCAGTGGCTCTAATGCTTGGTGCATGCACACACAAGCACCCTGATTCTCCACAGGAGGTCACCCCAATCAACAGAGACTCTGAAACATGATTTTCAGTGAAGGCACAGGGGGTCTGTGACTCCTGACACATGCTAGGGGACTCAGATTTTCAGCACACAACAGCAGTCTCTGTTTCAGAGAGGTGCATGCAGTGGCCTGCTTTTATGTGAGCACAGAAGGCCACACTAAGTGCCTGTGACTCAGATCCTGTGTGAGCATGGTTCCCACCAATCCACTGCAGCCAAATGTCTTGGGGTCGGAGCGCTTCAGTGACACTCGGGAGGTGTGAAGCTCCCACTGCACATGACTCAGGCCCCCGCAACTCAAAATTTTGAAATTTGAACCTTCTGGTGATAGTTAGAATGGAAAACAATGAAACAATCCCCAGAGGAAAGAAAAGGAGAATTTGCTCAGAAAGGAAATAAGTGAAAAGGAGGCATGCACCATGACAGAAAAAGAATTCAGAATAATGGTAATACATACAAGAAAACAACAACCTAGGCAAAAATCATGAAGAAATCAAAAGTGATATAGCTATAATAAAAAACACCATGGAAAGTTTCAACAGTAGACTAGAAGAATCAGAGTACAGAATTAATGAGTTAGAAGATAAAGTACAGAAACAAACCCAATCTGGATAGGATCTGTAGAAAAAAATTAAAAAGCAGGAAGAGAGCCTAAGGGAGCTTTGGGACAATACAAAATGAAGTAACACACATATAATAGGGCTTCCAGAAGGACAAGAAGAGCAGCAAGTTTAAAAAATATATTTGAAGAAACAATGACAGAAAACTTCCCTGATATGGAGAGGGAGTTACACAAGTACAGAGAGTCCATAGCAAGATGAATCCCAAAAGACCCACACCAAGACACATCATAATTACAATGGCAAATATTAACAACAAAGAGAGAATCTTAAAGGCTGTAAGAGAGAGATAGAGTTATCTTAAAAGGATCTCCCATCAGATTATCAAGTGATTTCTAAATATATCAAGCTAGAAGGGAATGGAAGAAAGTATACAAAGTAATGCAAGTCAAAGGACTGAATCCAAGAATTCTCTATCCAACAAGACAATCAATCAAAACTGAAGGGGTAATCAGGAGCTTCCCAGGCAAAATAAATAAATAAATGAATAAATAAATAAATAAATAAATAAATAAATAAATAAAGGCTAAGGGAGTTTATCACTACCAAACCAGCAATGCAAGAAATGCTAAAGGGAATGCTGTAAAAAGAAGAAATAGAAAGGGAGGAAGTAACACAGGCATAAAATACAGAAATGGCTACAAACAAGTACCTATTATTAATAACATTAAACATAAATGAATTACATGCTCCAATCAAAAGACATCCAATTAATAAATGGATCAGAAATCATGACTCATATATATGCTGTCTACAAGAGACCCACCTCAGAAGAAGGGACTGAAAGGTGCCAGGTTCGAATCAGGTCAAGGGCTTGTACCTTGGTTGTGGGCATATCCCCAGTAGGAGGTGTACAGGAGACAGCTGATTGATGTTTCCCTCTCATTGATGTTTCTAACTCTCTATTCCTCTCTCTACCTCCCTGTAAAAATCAATAAAATGCATATTTTTTAAAAAGATAAAATTAAAAAAATAAAAACAATAAAAGTACTTTATTTTTACCCAAGATATAAAATGTTTCATGAGTTCATACTTATATAAATGAAGGATATAATAAATAAATGGGTAATTTAGACAAATATCCTTTATAAAAAATTTATAATATAGGTGAGCCATCCTCAAAGAAGGAAACATAATTCCCCACTGTTTTTTAATTTGTTTGTTTTTAATCCTTACCTGAGGATATTTTCCCATTGATTTTTATAGAGAATGAAAGGGATAGGAAGAGACAGAGAGAAAGACCAATGTGAGAGGGACATGCCTCCTGCATGCCCTTGACTGGAATAGAACCCGGGACCTTTCAAACCGCAGGCCAATGCTCTATCCACTGGGCTAGGCTCTCCATTATTTTTTTTAAAAGATACATATTTTAATTATTTAAGATAGAGGAAAGGAGAGGGACAGTCAGATAGAAACATCAATGATTAGAGAGATTCACTGACCAGCTGCCTCCTGCACACCTCCTCCTGGGGATTCATCCCTCAACCCAGGCATGTGCCCTGACAGGGAATTGAACTGTGACCTCCTGGTACATGGGTAGATGCTCAACCACAGAGCAACACCAGTCAGGCAAGTTCCCTCTTTTTCAGCTGTCCATAGTGAATTCCTTCCTAACAGTACAATATGAAAATAGGAAGAAAGAATAATTTTACATTAGAGATACTTAAACAAACATTACCTCTACCAGTTAATACAGTTAACATTAACAATGATGAGAAAACTAGGAAAGAAGAAATTTATATCAGCATAACATAGTCCATATATGACAATCCCACCATAAACATCATACCCAATGGTAAATTAATGAATGCTTTCCCTCTAAGATCAGGAATGAGACAAAAATGTTAATTTTCCCACTCCTACTCAACATAATACTCCAAGTCCTCACTAGAGCATTCAAATTGGATATGAAGAAGAAAACTCTCTCTGGTCAAAGGCAAAATGATCTTATGTTTAGAAAGCGGTACATATTCCCCAAAAACCTCTTAGAACTAAAAAGCAAAGAAATTAATAAGCAATGTTGTAGAACACAACAAAAATCAATACTCAAAATTCAATATATTGCTATACACTAACAATGAACAATGCAAAATAAAAAACAATTCAATTTACAATAGCATATCCAAAATAATAAAATAATAACTTGGAATAAATGTAACAAAAACAAAAGTCTTATACACTGAAAGCTAAAAAAAATAAGTGTTACTGAAAAAAGGGCACAAATAAAAGGAAAGATAATCCTTTTGCATGTACTGGAAAACAATATTGTTAATGTATCAGTGCATACTACCCAAAGTGATTTACATATTCAATATAATGTCTATCAAAATCCCAATTAAGTTTTTTGCACAAATATAAAAATTCATCCTAAAATTTATGTGTAATCTCAAAGGACCCTAAATAGGCTATACAATATTGGAAAAGTATAAAACTTTCTTTTCATTACATTTATTGGTATAACATTGATTAATAAGATTATATAAGTTTCAAGTGTCCGATGCTATGATGCATCAACTGTATATTGCATTGTGTGCCCAACACTCTAAGTCAAGTATTTTCCTGTCACCATATATTTGACCTCCTATATCTTTTTCTACCCCTAGACCTCCCCTCCCTCTGGTAATCAACATACTGTTGTCTATGATTATGAGTTTTTGCTTTCTTAGAACAAAGTTAAATAACTTAAACTTAGCATTATCAAAGACCTTGTCCTTTTCAATGAATAGGGAAGTTGGGAGTGACCAGAATTGTTCAAATTCAGTCAATCCATATGTTTGGGATTTAAAACAAGTAAGAACTCATTTGTGGCCCAATTAATGAGTAAATGTTCCAATTTATTTAATAGCTAAAATCCTAAACTCTACCTTTCATATTAGTGTTTAGTTTATAAAATATGATCACATATAAAGCACTATGTTGGCAGAATAAACACTTTATGAGATAATGGGTGAATATTTATTATTATAACTGTGTTTATAATTTAAAAATTGGAAGCCAGAACAATATAAAACATAATAAAGTCAGTACTTTTAAGTTTCCTGATTTCAGAACATTATGAAACTACAGCTATCAAAACATAATAGTACTGGCATAAAGACAGATTTATAAAACAATAAAATAAAATAGAGAGCCCTGAATATACATGTACATGTGCATAGTGGAAAAAATGCAATTTAATAAGCAAAGTTAATGTTAACAGTGGCTATATCTGCAAGATATAATTAAAGTTAACACCTATTTTCTTGTACATTCTTTATAAAACTCTAAATCTTCTATAATCAGTATTATTTTTGTGTTTAAAAAAATACAGAATTTAAGGGAAAAGATTCAGAAGCCTGCAGCTCATCCTATATAATGAAAGGCTAATATGCAATTCAACCAAATGACAAAACAACCAGTCACTATGATGTGCAATGGCCACTGAGGAGCAAACGCTCAATGCAGAAGCTACACCCTGGTGGTCAATGCCCTCTCACAGGAGGAGTGCCACTCAGCCAGAAGCCAAGCTCATGGCTGGTGAGCACAGTGGCAGTGGTGGGAGCCTCTTCCACCTCCTTGGCAGCACTAAGGATGCCTGACATCCCTGAATGGCTCCTGGACTGTGAGGGGGTACAAGCTGTGCCGAGGGAGCCCCTACCCCAAGTGTACAAATTTAGTGCACTGGTCCTCTAGTATTTTGATAATACAGGTATCAGGCCTAAACCAGCAGTTGTACTTCCCTCTAGCAATCTGGCTCCTAACCTCTCAACTGCCTGGTCGCCTGATCACCCTTAAAGGTCTCTGCCTGCCTGCCCGATTGCCCCTAACCCCAATTCCTTCCTGCCTGATCATCCCTAACTTCTCTGCCTGCTGGCCTGATTGCCTCTAACTGCCGTTGCCTTCCTGATCACTACTAACTGCCCTCCCCTGCTAAGCTGGTTGCCCTCCACTGCCCTCCCCTGATGTCCTAATCTCTCCCCCAACTGCCATCCCCTGCTGGTGTGATCTTGTCCCGAACTTCCCTCTCATGCTGGCCTGATCTTGC
This sequence comes from Pipistrellus hanaki, assembly GCF_964339955.1. NCBI lineage: Eukaryota > Metazoa > Chordata > Mammalia > Chiroptera > Vespertilionidae > Pipistrellus > Pipistrellus hanaki. The sequence goes on from NC_140524.1 coordinate 80,494,834, forward strand.
CCCCAACTGTTCTCCCCAGCCAGCCTGATCACGCTAACTTCTTCTGCCTCAACCCCCACCACCATGGCTTTGTCTGGAAGGAAGTCGGACATCTGGGAGATAACCAGTAGACCCAGTCTAATTAGCATATTGCTATTTTTTTAGTATATATAAATTATATAGGATAGGACTGCTTAAATGGGGGGAGCCTTTTTCATCAGGAGGAGATGCTCTTGGCAGACAAAAATACATAATCCCTATAGCTGGACTGATAGCCAGCCGTATGCGCTATACTGCCTAACCAGTCATTTAAAAATTGAACCACTTTCTTACAACTTATACCAAATAGCTTTTGCCCTTAAAACCCCTCTTCAGCCCCTACCTGAGGTTTTGCCTTTGCAGTTCACCCAGATTAGGTTCTGATTGGTCGGTTTCTATGTCAGTCAGGGTCAAAAGCCCCACCTCCTAGGCAGCCATTGGTTCATCACACTTCACCCAGATTTGGTTCTGATTGGTCAGTTTCTATCCCAGTCAGCATCCCTGGGCCTATCTCTGGGCCTGATCAGAGAGTTGGGGCTGATCAGCAGCCACCACAGAGACCTGGAGAGAAAGAGAGGCACAGCTGCTGGCCAGGCCCAGAAAGAAAGTGAGAGGCAAAGGCTGATCAACAGCTGCAGTGGAGGCTACAGATCAGACCCTGCTTCTCTCTCCCGGACTCTCTCAGGGCCTGATCTCCAGCCCCCTTGGCAGTCAGAGCTGTGTCAATGCACCTACAGTGGCAGCAGTCAGTGCTGGGTCACCATGGCAACCCAGCACTGATGGCAGGACTGACTTCCAATTGGTCAAGCCTTCTGTCATTTTAGACTTTATGGACCCTGTGTTTTTATATATTAGGTTACTAGAGGCCCACTGCATAAAATTCTTTCACTATGAGGGTCCCTCATCCCATCTGCACCCTCTTACAGTCCGGGAGCCCTTGGGGGATGTCCAACTGATTACTTATGCCTGCTCCCTATAGGCCTAAGCCATCAGTCGGACATACTTGGTGCTGCCAAGATAGCAGGAGAGGTTCTCATTACCACTGCTGTGCTTGCCAGCCATGATCCCAGCTTCTGGCTGAGCAGCACTTCCCCTGTGGAAACACACTGACCACCAGGAGGCAACTCCTACATTGAGTGTCTACCCCCTGGTGGTCAGTGCACGTCATAGTGATTAGTCGTTCTGCTGTTCAATTTGCATATCTTTTATTATATAAGATATCTGTGGGAAACATTTTTCATAATACCTTTAGAAATGAAATGAAAGCCATTTCTTATGTATGCTTCTCTTAATATGTAATACTAGAGGTCGAATGCACAAAATTCATGCAAGAGTAGGCCTTCCTTCCTTTGGCTGCCAGCACCAACTTTCCTCCAACACCCGGGCTTCCCTCTGGCCAATGGCAGACACCTAGGACCTGGGCTTCCTCCAGCCACTGGCAGGCACCCAGGACCCAGGCTTCCCTCACAGCCCCAGCTTGGTCTGGAAAGTCATCCGGTCTAATTAGCACATTGCATTTTTATTATTATAGATTTGTGCACTCGGAGGGGGTCCCTTAACCCGGCTTGTGCTGCCATGCAGTCTGGGAGCCCTTGGAGGGTGTCCGACTGATGGATTAGATCCACTCCCCATAGAATGGACCTAATCCATTATTCGAACATCCTTAGCACTGCCATGAAAGCAGGAGAGGCTCCTGTCACCACCACTGTGATCACCATCCATGAGCCTGGCTTCTGGTCCACTGACCAGCAGGGAAAAAGCTCCTGCATTGAGCATCTGCCCCTTGGTGGTCAGTAGATGGCATAGCAACCATTCGGCCATTTTGTCAATTTTCATATGTCTTTTATTATATAGGATTATTCTCTACAAATTATAAAATGTTATTTTTAAGGGCTGGGAAAGTGCTTTATCTAGATTAAAGAAATGATACTTGACTCTAGCCATAACTAGTACAAAAAACAAACAAACAGGATGACTTAGAAATTGATTCTCAAAATTCTGGAAGCTAGAAGTTCAGAGTCAAGATAGCAGCAGATCCAAGTCCCCTGTGACACTTGAAGAGGAAGCCTTCCTTGCATCTTCCTAACTTCTGTTGGTTTGCCTACAATCTCAGCTGTTCCTTCATTTGAAGCTGCTTGACTCTAATCTCTGCCTTCCTTGTAGCATGATGTTCACTCTCTGTATTCAGATAGCCTTCTAATAAAAACTTCAGTGCTACTAGTGTTGGTTGGGACCCACCCCACTCCAGTATCACCTCATCTTAAATAATTAGATATGCAACAACTCTATTTTCAAATAAGGTGCCATTTATTTTTGGTGAGGATAGGAAGTAAAAATTCAACCCATATTACCAACATATATAATTACTAGAGTTCAAGTGCATGAATTTGTGTACCAGTGGGGTCCCTTGGCCTGACCTGTGAGATCAGGCTGAAACTGGTTCTCCAACATCTCCTGAGAGGTCCCAGATTGCAAGATGGTGCAGGCCAAGCCAAGGAATTCCACCAGAGCATGATCGGGACTGGGGAGGGATGCAAGAGGTTGGCCAGCCAGGGGGAGACCATGGGAGTGCTCTAGGGAGTATTCCGCTCATCAAAATCAGTCCCGATGGCTGGACCCCAGCAACAAGCTAATCTACCAATTAGGGTGTCTGCCCCCTGGTAGTCAGTGTACATCACAGTGACTGGTCGACTGGTCAACTATCTGCACCCTGGTGGTCATTGCAAGTTATAGTGAGCAGTTGAGTAGCCTTAGCATATTATTAACACATTACACTTTGATTGGTTGAATGGATGACTGGATGGCCAGACACTTAGCATATTAGACTTTTATTATATAGTTAACTAGAGGACTGGTGCACAAATTCATGCACAGTTGGGGGTCCCAAACTTGCTGGTGATTGAGGCCCAGTCTTGATTGGGGCTGATCTGGACTGGCCGACTGGCAGGAGAGACTACAGGAGATTGGCCAGTTATGGGAAGTTGAGTTTCTACCCCTTAGTGGTCAGTGCACATCATATTGACTAGTCGACTGGTTGTTCAGTCAACCTTTCTTAATGTTTATATTTAGGCTTTTAGATAGATAGATAGATAGATAGATAGATAGATAGATAGATAGATAGATGATAGATTAGATAGATAGATAGATAGATAGATAGATAGATAGATACTGTGTCCAGAGGAATTATAGAATCAAGTTGCATGATGTTTTTAGTTTTTGTGGTAATACCTTAGGTTTAATAAAGTCAAATTTGTTGTTACAGAAAGTAGCAGTCCCCTGCCCAAGCCAATCCTATGTCCACCACTTCATAGTTGACCTTTTTTATATATACATAATTACATCAAATAAGCACTTAAAACAATTTTAAATGCTTATTTGAAGTAAATATATATATTTCCAGGTCACTTTTTTTCACTTATAGATCTTATCTGCTAGCTGCAGGAAGATGGCTGGGGGCAAGAGCAAAGGGTACTTATTGCTCAATGAGACACACAAGGTGGCTGTAACTGTCTTGCTCAGAAAGTCCCTTATGACTATTCTATGTGTTCAATGTGCTCAATTGTCCACACTGGAGATTTCTCACACTGTGCTCAATTGCCCCTACTGGCGATTTCACCCACTCCCCAAGATCTGCTTCATCCCTCTCTGGCCATTTCCACCATGTGTACCTTCCTTGTGTCATTTTTGCCATCTTCTGGAAAAATAAATAAATAAATAAATAAATAAATAAATAAATAAATAAAACCATATTGTGGCTATACTATGGTGTCCGTGAAGAGATGGGGCTCAGGTGAAGAGGCCACCTAAAATCAGGTGGGATGTGTCTTTCCTTAAACTGGCTCCCCTTTCCACATGCACAGAGGTCCCAGATGCACCCCCAAATTGTGAAGGGATGCTAACCTATCTGAATTCAAACAATGGATTCAGAGACAGAGTAAGGCAAAAATGAGAGTTTTGATACATTCTCAACAGTGGGAGTTCACACCTGGAGCAGTGAACATTGTCTATTTAGTCCCTCCTCTGGTTCCTCATTGGCTATAAAAGATGTCTGAGTTTTACTGTCTATGTTTTCTTCTAGGATTTTTATGGTTTAGCATCTTAAAGAAATCAAACAACTCAACAAAATGAACACAAACAATAGAACTAAAATAAACGGCAAAGGATCTAAATATATTTTTTTCTGAAGAGGACATACAGATGGCCAAAAGACATATTAAAAAATGTTCAATGTCACTAATCATAAGAGAAATGCAAATTAAAACCACGAGATATTACTTCACACCTGCCAGAATGGTTACCATCAGTAAATCAGCAAATAAAAGTGCTGGCAAGGATGTGGAGAAAATGAAACCCTGCTGGTGGGAATGCAGACTGGTGCAGCCACTATACAAAACAGTATGGGATTGAAGTATGGATGCATGGAACAGACTGGAAGATCTCAGAGGGGAAGAGTTTGGGGGTAACAGGAGAAGATGAACTAAAAAAAACTTACATGCATAACATATGGACACAGATAATAGTATGGTGAAGGCCTCAGATTGGGTGGAAGCTGGGGAGGGGAAGGTAGATGGGGGGCATCTGCAATACTGTCAATAACAAAAAAAAATTAAAAACACACCCGGACAATGTGGTTCAGTGGTTGAGCATCAACCTATGAACCAAGTGGTCAAAGTTCTATTTTTGGTCAGGGCACATGCCTGGATTGTGGGTTCATCATCAATAGGGGGTGTGCAGGAGGTAGCTGATCAATGATTCTCTCTCATCATTGATGTTTCTTTCCCTCTCCCTTCCTCTCTGAAATCAATAAAGCATATTAAAAAAAACACTATTCAAATGTTCTCTTGTGTGGTAGATTATTCTGATTTATAATTTTAAATTGCCTTAGGGAAAGCAGTTTATTTTCAAAATTAAATCACATTATAGAAAACTTAAAAGTAAGTCAGCCTCATCTTTCAATACCAAGTACAAAAGAAATATGACTCAGCATCCATGTTTGATGGCCAGGGGAGAGATGCTGGCCATAGAGTGACAAAGCCTTAGCCACCAGCCTATAGTCTTTTACTATAATTCCGAGTTCACATCTTGTCCTAATATCAATAAATCCAAACAAGAGAATTTTTAATTCTCTATAGAGAGAGGGGTTGTTGAATCTCTTCTATCATGGGGTTGCTGGTATAGGTCCTTTTTGTGTTGACATGAGGAAATAATTCCAAATGCACATGCGTGAAAAAGTTTAAAAGTTATGGTAATATCTTATTGTGAATTAAGGGGAATTAATACACCCCTGGAAACCTAGAGGGTGTGCAGGCTCTAGAAGCACTGCCCTGAGGCTTCTGATAATAATTCTTCATATATCTTCTTGGTTTAGGTAAAGGACAAACAACCATTTAAATTACCCAACCCAAACTTCTAACTTTTCACAGGCTTAGATTGGGCCCTCCTCCCAGTGATTTCTATTGGGGTTTCATGCCCTCTATCCAATCCAATTACCTTTCCATTCGTTCCCACACTAGGCCCTCCCCCTTTGATTTATCATCCTGACTACCATTGTGCATGTCTGAAAGTTCCATTATATCATCAAGCTCTTGCTGTTCATGCACCAAGGGGATGAATTTCCTCCTCCCACCTCCTTAAGTGGCTTTTAGCATTTCTAAGGAGGTTTTCTGTCCTGTTCCAAGACCAGCTGCCCTCCAAGAGTGTGTTAATAGGTCTGTTTACCAGTAACCTAGATGGAGATTCTGTTCTGTTACTTGTTCCCACTTTGCAGTTTCCGAAAAGTATTTAATTCCCTTTTGCTTTTCCGTATATTAATAACTCTAACTGACAATAGCAAAACTTTGAACATGTCAGGTTAGAGCACTAGAAACCAAGTCTTAGAATTGCTATTCTTGTTCTTCACAGACTGTAAATAAAGAATAGGTGTGGTTTTTTTTTCTTAAAAATTATATTTCAAAGTAGATATAGATGCTGAGTAAATTCTGTTTAAATTATCATGTAAGATTAGTAATATGTGCTTTTAAGATAAAAGTAGTATATAAAAATAGTGTGGTATTCAAATCACTTTTCATGGAGGAAGTGATGATTCCAGAATTTCTTTATAGGAAGGGTGACAATTAGCAAAACAGGGAAGGATAAAACTTTTGTCTTGGAGACACGTTTGCATAATAAATACTCTAATTTGATTTAAGATATTTATGTGGGCATCTGATGAAGGTGATTGGAGGCTAAGGACCTCAAAAGCTATCCCTTAGTGTTGCCCTGTCTTTAAAAGAATAGTGCTCTGTAGGCCTGAGGTGGAGCATGAACCAGGTGGAGGGGGGCAATGGGGGAGAAAAGGAAACATTTGTAATATTCTCAACAATAAATATAAAAAATACAAAGTAAACGAACAAAAAGGATCCATTCCAAGATGCTATATAATGCGGACTTCATTCTCCTAAATTCTGCCCATTACAACCTGTATTTTAAATTATTATTTTTTTAAAATGTATCCTCCCATTTACTTCCTCCTCACCAATCCCATCCCCTCCCCAGGCCTTCTCCCATGCCCTGCATGCTTCCATGTCCCTGGAGCTACTTTGTCAGTTTAATTTTAACCAATTGATTAAATTTTCAGATTGTTGATTGCTTTATCTGTAAACTGCATAATAGTGAGTATCTTGCAGGTTTTAAATGAAGCTTAAACAAGATGGTATCTGCACAAATTTTAGTTCAGTTCTTGGACATATATATGGCCATTATTATTTTTTATTATTATGGTAACATTTTTTTCTCCCCCAATGGTCTTCACAGTGAGTTTATATAGCTAATTCTCCCTACCAGGCAGATAAAATAGAGGTTAATACTTTCTAATAACATATGTGCCAACCCCTGACACTTTTTCTTTCTAGTTTTGAAACCTGGAGAAAACTGGGTTATTAAATATATCTTGGAAAAATATATTATAGGTAAGTCCATATATTTTCTATTAGTTTTATAATTAGTAAGAATGCTTGAGACCAAAACATAAGTATTTTTCAAAATGCCCATAGTTGACTTGTTTAACACAAAACTGTACCACATGTGCATATATGTACAAGCATGTGCAAATATATATATTTGCCTGATGCTTTGACATATCGATGGTTTAATGTGTTTTAAGCAGTGTTTTCACATACCATTTGTGTATGCACGTGTCTCCAAAGAGTCTGTTTTCCATAAATCTTCTTATACATGAACCAACACCACATTTGATAGAGCAACAATGTTTCTTCTTAAATTATATTCATGTTTGATAGACCATTTAATGTTCTAGCCAGATGGAATTGAGATGGCAAAAAGGTCCTTAAAGGATTCAGGGAGAGGTAAGGGACATTTGATAAATTATCAAACCTATAAATAGCTTTTATTACCCTCCAACTCAAATCTCATTCTGTGAGTAGCCTCAAAAAACTAACCAAAGCAAAATCAGAGCTAATATTTTGTTGCAAGTATTTATAGATTCAAAGATTTTTACAGCTTTGTGTTTTTATATAAACCATATAAGTACTCATTACAGAAAACTTAAAACATGAACAAATATGTCCGCACAGAAATGTAAAATTTATCTTTAATCTCATCATCCACAGACAACTTTCTTTAAAATTTTACTGCACCAAACATTTTGGCCTCTTCATTATACTTATTTATACAATTACAAGATTAACTTTATCCAGTTGTTTTCTGTTTTCTTTTACTGATTTGGAATAATTTTTAATTTTTATAGGTCATCAAATTATCAAACCTATAAATATGTTAAAGTGAGTGGAACATGGGCTGGCTAAATAGCCATTTCAGACAGTGGATAAAGAAAATTGAATTTAAGGAAAGGAGATGGAGGATGGAATATCCAAAGGGAAGAGCTGCACAGCACTGAGCCAAGAGAATAGTAGGTGGATGATGGCAATATCCAGGAACTGGAGTTTCATCATTATACGCAGTCACTGGTGGGAAGTTCAGTAGATCTTGGGGCTGAGTTGGTGGGCTTGGGATACAGATAGAATGAGAATGTGCATTCAGGTGTTTTAAAAACAGTTTTAATTTCTTATATGGACTGATTCCTGGTGTCTAGCAAGTTTTCCTAATTTTGGCCTCCTGTGGCAGGAAGCTTGGACAAATCTTCCTGGTCTTTGTTTTCCTGTGGTGGGAAGCTTGCAAAAGGCTGGTAAGGATTATATTCCCTAGAGTCATAACATGTTCCCCCTCTTTCTATTTGTTAGTATTTATTCTTATGGAATTGGGGCAAAATTTCTCTTCTGTAACTACTCCCTGCTGGTTTGGAAGCATAGAGATGTCCCTAATCCATGTTAGTATGTTAGAAAATTGGAGAATAATGGTAAGGATATGTCCTATAAGCTAGGGTCATGGCTATTTGTTTGTCTGTAATGGAGAAAGGAAAGGAGGGCACAGATGATGCAAGGTCCAAAGAGAAGGAGAATTATTGAGGTGAGTGGACCCAAAATAGGAAGAGACCAGTCATATTAGGTAACCAGGAAGAGAGGGATTGCCCAGTACCTTGGCTTTGTCACTTATATTTATTTATTTTGGCTGTTCATAGATTTTCCTTTATGTTACTTTCAAGGAAACTGAAATTGTTGGTACAGGTACAATAAGTTTTGTTAATAACTGCACAGACACCTCCCTTTGTTGCTAGGAGAAAATCAAGGGCTAAACAGTTATCAAGAGCACTGGCTAGGGAATCTAGGGACCTAGAGAGTCTGGCTAAGCTATCTGCAGGGTGAACAAATATTTATTCTATTAATTTGGTGAATTCTGTTAGAGGATATTCATGGCAGGCAAACCCTCCCCATGGAGCTACAGCTATGGTTGTCTCAATGACCCCTGCCAGGACTAGGCCAAAGGCCCTTTTTGTCCTGGTGTGCAGTTGAGATTTATTGGGTTGTATTGAGGATAGTGATGCCTGTTGGTGTGATGACTCCCAGGTCATCAAATAGTCCCAACCCTTATGTTGGGAACCATCAAGGTTGGAGTGAAATGTAATTCAAGATGTAGATTAACTCTGAATTGAGAGCTAAGATGTTTCGAGTTCAACATAGCCAAAGGAGTCTTGGGGATGCTGGTATATTGTTGAGAAGATAGTAGTTGCGTAGAGAGATAGAGAGAGTTATGGAATGGACCCAGCTTGGATGTATTGTGTTGTTTTTATGCTGGGGTTTTTGAAAACTGGGGCTATGTAGTTTGTAAGGATTTTCCTAGCCACCAGCTGCTGCATTGAGTAGGGTGCAATTGTCATCAAAGTTTGGCTGGCAGATGATCTTAGTCCAATTAATGGATTGGAAAATATCATTGGGGCTGAGGTAAGGAAGCTCCCTTTAATTTGTGAAGATCTGAGCAGTTAAAAGGATCTATGGTAATGGTGTGGGTATCATTATAATAGGGAATGCATCTTATTGTGTCATTGGAAAGAAGAGAAGTACTGACATAATTGAAAGCATGTAGAGTGATGGGAATCAGGTGGAAACAAAAGGGAGAGGTTTTCTCCCATCTGACTCAGAGAAAAAGGAAAGGTATCATGGGAGAATTTCAATAGAATATTCATCAGCTTTCCAGGTGTGGTCTTTCAGGGCTGTGATCTCCATGGATTGGTCTGTGCCAGGGTATGGGGTCATTAGCTAACATAACTGGTCCTGAGGCAGCCAATGCATCATTTGTATGGTTTTACTGCTTTTCCAGGCCTGGAGCTAAAATACAACTGAGGCCTACATGTTATTTTGAAGGAGAAAAAGGTCAGGAAGTCTAAACAACCTGACCAGTGATATGCTAGGGGAGGATAGGTCAGTTATCCTGGGGGTGAGGTTCTTGTTTTCCCAGCTTTGCCCCTTGCTAGGTATCAGGGCTTTCTCCTTTGATGAGTTTCTATACTAGGCCCATTGTCCTTGCTCTGCTCATGTATGTTTAACATTCCCCCCTCAAGGATTTTTGGCACTGAATTATTTTAGAGAAAAGGGGAATAGGATCTCTTCTGTAGCTGCTTCCTGCTGAAAGGGGGTGACATTTTTTTCCTCAGAGCCAAAAGATACTTGTTCTCTGTCAGAGAGATTATGAGGCCTGGGCACAAATGGAGGTAGTGATGGTCTCTAGGGATGCTATTTCCTGAGTACAAGTAGGGCTTGTAACCTGGTGGAGACCAACTGTTTTATAAATTTTAATATTATTGGGGCAAAAGCTAAAATGACAATAATACAAATGGTCTGATAAAAGGAAAAAAGTCTCAGTTGTTAATAATTCCAAGTCAAATGATGAGAGAAAAATGAAACCTTAGTTTGAAGGGTTGTAGTCAAATATTTAAGAGGGGGGGTGGAGGGTAATGGGGGATGAGGACACATATGTAATACCTTAATCAGTAAAAAAGTTAAAAAAAAAAAGATCTAGTTTAGTTCACGGGTGAAAAACAAAACTTTGAAGATAATGAACTGAACTAGAGTCTAACATTTACAACTATGTATATGGAGTCTATTGAAACACACATTTTTCCTCTAAAATTACCCTCATTTTTATCAAAGAGTACTTTATCAAATTTAGCTTTAATTTGGCCTGGTTATCTGCATGAACTTAAGAAGAACAGTAATTGATTATATAGGCTTTTTCATGTCTACTTTGCTAGAATTTCACTTACAAAGAATATTTAGATTGAATTGAAGTCAACCCTTTAGGAAACAGATGCCAAGTGACACAGTTGTTATCTGGCTTTGCCTGCCAGGGTTTGGGTGGATTCCTCAAATTCTTGAGGTCCCCAAAATGCCTTGAGGCCCCTTCTGCCATCTCCCAGGAAAACAACTTTCTTTCATTACCTGGAAATACTACCATGAACCAAGTAAACAAGCAAGATTCCAGGACATTTCTTGAAAGTAGCTTTTAATGGGCTTCAATCAGTTTTAAAAATGCTCTCTGGTGATGCCCAGAATCTAGGCACATTTTTTCAGACATGACCTTCAAGTTGAAGTCTTAGTTAATAAAATAATAATTGGAAACTAGTCTTATAAAGAGAACAGGTTCTTATTTGACTTATGCAAATAAATATAGTGTTACAAAAATAATACACATAGAGAGTTGTGAAATTCTGGAAAGATCAGGTAGGGAGAAAAATATAAATGCTTCCATATTTCTTATGAAGGTATAGTTTATTAAATTGTCTTAGGGAAATAAAAGCAAACTTTCTTATATCTGAAGGACAGAGAGATTTTCTTATAACTAGTCTTTTGTTTGTCCTGGCTATATTTACCAGTATTTTATGTTTTCAGTCATTCTTTAGAATTCTATAAATTTTTACTTATTAAAGAGATGACCTGCTTAGAAACCTGTAATTCAGAGTAAGTCATAGTCATTATTATTAAACTTATGAAAGGCTTAACTAACATATTTGTAAATGCATCAGGCAAAACAAAAGATGGTCTGTAAATGATAAACTTAAATAATGTGATTATAGACTTGGCCAATTAACAAAGAATCTTGCTTTTCTGTAAGAAATAACATTCCAAGATAATTTTTTGGTGAGTAAGAATTATTATAAAATGACATAAAAGAACAATATGAAGCCTAGAGTTGAAGTAGAATTTTAAAAATATATATAAAGAACAAACAATATGCAAGATTTTAAGACACTGCATGTGGCTCAGTGGAAGTGTATATTGAGCACTGGAAACAATTTATAAACTCCCAATGTGTGGATTGCAAACATCTGGAGTACTAATGCCAAATGCCTTCCATAGGAAACTATTATTCTAGGCTTGTCCGGTGTCACTGACAGGATATCTGTTACTCCTGTGAATTTCCTGTTTGAACTCGGCTCTGAATCTTTGCAAGTTCCTTCCTAGAGCAGACTGAAATTTTTAGAATATTTATCTTAATAAAATATATGTATATAAATAAAATAGTCATTAGTATTAATTCTTATTTGGCAAAGCTTCTCATTATAAAGTTTCAAGCATATTTAATAGGTCAAATTAAAAACTTAGAAGAGAAGATGAATCCTTGAGGTATTTCAGGGCCTATTGTAATAACTCAAAGTAATTGCTCTGTTAAAAAAAGAAGTCTTTTGAAATTTAAACTTAGGGTAGGGTGTCACATATACTTAAGCAAAAGATTATATTATAGATATTTTGTAAATCTTAGTAAAACAAATGTATATATTTGGTAATAACTTTAAAAGATATTAATTAAACCAGTTTTAATATTAAATATTTTATCTATACCATAGGATTCTATTTATTTATGTATAATAATTATTAAATCTCTTTAGGCCAATAAAACATACCCTAGTGGTTCCATCCAGAGGCAGAAAACACATTACATAAAACATACAGACAAATACATGAAAACCATACATATGATTTAAATGATCCCAATGATAACCAAAAAGTAAACAACCAGCATTTCTTAGATTGACATTTATGAGCATACTTTAAACATACTCTTATTTTCAAGAAACGCACCTTCAACAAAGCACAAAACATTATAGCAACAGTTTTAAATCCACTTTGCAGTCTTTCTGTAATAAAAGATAAAAACAGGCGAACTTACAACTTGTCTAGCAATCAATGTTTCAGTACTTTATGTTATTTTAAAATATCTAGATGCTTATTATTTAACCCAGAAATGCTCCAAAGCTTTTTAAGTTACCAAAGACTTTGGAAAATTATGTATAGGCATATGAGGCTAGAGAAAAGGAAAGGGGGAGGAACTGCCTATTCTAGGACTGAAGCTCCCAGGCCTCTAGCTGCTTGAATTTAAAACTGCCATAAACCTTTGAGATAAGTTAAGGTTTGGGTTCAGCTTCTGGAAATAGCTGGACTGTTAAGTAAGTGTTTGCAGGTTTGTAATAAAGAAGGGGTTAAACAGTGGCAGATTGTTCTATGGGAAGGTGGGGAGAAGAAGACTAAAATAAAGGGTCTCTCATGGTTTTAAGGATGCCACAGGTGGAGCACAGTTCAGGGTGGTATTGGAGCTCCAAGAAGACATAAGCATAGGAAATCTCAGACCATTTGTCTAGGTGGTGGCAGTATAAATCCAATTGGAGAATGGTGTTATAATTAAGCACACCATTCTGGAGCCAGATCTCCTGATTGTCTAATTTATATTGTGGCCATGCTGTATTGCAATACAAAATTAGGCATTTGGGCTTAATTTTGTCTCATAAATCAAGGGTCTTAAGATTCTTTAAAAGGCAGGCCAGAGGTGAGTCTTTGGGAGGGGTAGAGATTGAATTGCTCTTGGTATTACTATGATATTGGTGATTGTGGGAGGGAGCATCAGGAACCTAGTAAAATGGAGAAAGGAAGCACATCATCAGACCTGGTTGCTACCTCTTTCCATGTGCTCAGACCTATTTTAAGGAACATCCCCCAAGAAAAAGGTTCAGTTTGGGGACCGAGGTCCCCTGGAGGCCAGGGATGTATAGGAGCATCCTCGGTATTTATTTCCTAGTAAACTGCTGGTTAGTTTAAACCAGCACTTGGATTCCCAGTGAAACCCTAAGGTGACACGACTAGCCTGTAAGTGAGCTCTGTCCCTGAAACTCTGGAATTGGCAATGCCTAGACTCACAGTCCCCAAAATAAAATCCTGCAGGGTGATTCTTTTTTTATCTTTTAATATTTTTTTGTGTTGTAAATATTCTTTTTTTATTATCTAAAGTTTTACATATGTCTCCTTTTCCCCCAATTGACCCCTCACCAGCCATTCCCACCCCTGCCAAGCCCCCACAGACCCAGTGTCTGTGTCCATTGGTTATGCTAATATGCATGCATACAAGTCTTTTGGATGCTCTCTAACACCCCTCCTCCCCTACTATTTGTCTCTGGATCTATTCTTGTTCATCAAACTATGTTGATCATTATCAGGATGTTCTTTTTCATAGTGTGCCTCAGTTGCTTGGATATTTGCTTGAGACCTGTGGGCTGCCTTGTGCAATCTTGCCTGTTCCAAGATTAGTTTATCCTACCACTGGAGTCTTCTAGAGGCAGCTGCCTCCCTCCCTGCCCCGCCATGGCTTTTAAGTGGCTGACCCATGTCCACAAGTGGTGGCCCCATGGGGAGCTGAGAGTCTCAGTCCCTAGTGCCCTCCTCTACAAAATGAAGTGACTCACCCATCAGTAGGAATCAGAAGGTCTGACAATATGGCATTCCTGCCATCACTCGGGAGTCCAGAAGGCCTTGGTCAGTGTTGGATCCTGAGACTTAAAAGTCTCTATGGGTCTGGAGGGGGAATGGGGGAGAATGGGGGAGGCTTCTCTCCTGGATATCCCTGTGTGGACCACCAAAATAAAAAGTTAAAGTGACTGGTGTGCAGGTAGGCTAAATACCCACCTCAGACAGTAGATAAAGAAAAATTGAATTTAAGGAAAGGGGATGGGGTATCCAAATGGAAAGCTGCAAAGCACCAAGCCAAAGGAATATTGGGTGGATGATGGCAGCACCCAGGTGCTGAAGTTTCATCCTTATATGCAGTCACTGGTGGGAAGCTCTTATTGTCAGAGGGTCTGGAGTTGCAGTAATGGGCTTGAGATGCAGATGGAATTAGGATATGTAATCAGGTATTTTTAAGACAGTTTTAATTCCTTATATGGTTTGATTCCTGATGTCCAGCAAGTCCTCCTTGTCTTTGTTCTTCTCTGGCAGGAAGCCTACATATGGCTGTTAAGGATTATATTGCCCTATAGTCCTAACATCTTGAAAACACAATTTTTAAATAAATACATGGTATTTTATAATATGGTTGTACAATAATATATTTAATAATATTTTCTAATATTGGATAAATAAGTTGCTTTGGAGGTTACTCATTGAAAATTATATGACCATAAATGTTTTACACATAACTCCTCTGATATTTTTTTAGAAAAACTTTTTGGAAGTAAAATAAGTTGGTCTAAGTCTAGGTGATGCTAAGTCTCCTCAAACATATTTTAAAATTGTTTTTCAACAAGAAATGCCTTCAGCCAATTTATATCTGGCCAGCATATAATTGTTTATTTTAAAAACATTTTTGCCTTTGCTCATGTGGCTCAGTTGGTTCTAGGGTCATTCCATACACTGAAATGTTGCAGGTTTAATTCCAGGTCAGGGCACATACCTAAGGTGTGGGTTCAATCCCTGGTTGGGGCGCATATGGGAGGCAACTTATTGATGTTTCTCTCTCACATTGATGTTTCTCTCTGTCCCTTCTTCTCTCCCTAAAATTAATAAAACATATTCTCAGGTGAGGATTAAAAAGTAAAATAATAAGAAGAATAAAATATTTTAAACAAATTGGTATTTCAAAATTATGTACATTTAAATAATAATAGTTCTTGCTCATCTAACAAGTAGATATTTGCTTTGCAATTCTTATTCATCTGTACTATTTTCAAATATTTATAGTTTAATTTTATACATCTTATTCCTTAACACACATGGACTTTATTTTGTTCTATAATGAAAGTTTGGAATGAAAATAGTTTATTTTGAAAAAAAAATAGTTTTGTTTTGTTTTGTGTGTGTGTGTTTTTTTTTTGTGTGTGTGTGTGTGTGTGTTGTTGTTGTTGTTTTGTTTTTGTTTTGTTTTTTACCAAAGGGCTTGTATCTATGCATATAAGCCCAACCAATGGACACAGACAACAGGGGGTGAGGGCATGAGTGGTGGGGGAGAAAGTTGGGGGGTTTATGGAAGAATGAGGACACATATGTAATACCTTAATCAATAAAGAAATTAAAAATTGAAAAAATAGTTTCACATCATTTCTTGAAATGTATGTTTCCTCACATCAGTTTAAGATGTTCCCTTTATTAAATATTAAATGTTCTTATTATAATCTGTTTTTAGAATATTAAATTTTTTTCACTTAATCAACTGATTATTTTAGTGCCAAGCCATTTAATTTTGTTTTTACTTCATTCGTATTTTATTATTTGATAGGGAAAATTGGGGATAAGTGCTTTAAAGTTAAATTAATAACCTATGTTATACCAAGCTATATAGTCTGGGGGGCAGCATTTTAAATATATCTTTGAACACATAACCATTGCATCATTGCATCTATAGATGGCATAGATACAAACATAAAACTTATTTAGTGTATCTAAAAATAGTTAAGTAAAATTTTTTATTTATACTGTTAGCATATTGAAATGCCATTTTTGAGTCAATATTATTATTTATTATTTTTCATCATTATTGTTGAGGATATAGCAGATGACCCGCGTTTATTTCCACTATTGCTCTCTCCACTTGGTTCCTGCACCACCCTAGGTCTTCACCACCCTAGTATCTGTGCCCATGGGTTATGCATGTATGCATATAAATTCTTAGGTTAATCTTTTCCTGCCCTATCCACCCACTTCTTGCTTCTGAGATACATTATTCAGTTTCATAATTCCATATATCTGGTTCTATTTTATTCATCAATTTATTTTCTTCATTAAATTACACATATGAGAGGGATCATGTGATATTTATCTTTCTCTGACTAGCTTATTTCACTTAGTATAACACTCTCTAGGTCTATCTATATTATCTGAAAGGGCAAGAGATCCTTTATTCCAGCTGCATAGTATTCCATTGTGTAAAGATACCACAGTTTTGTTTTGTTTTGTTTTTTGTTTGTTTTTTTATCCACTATTGATGGGCACGTGAACTGTTTCAAGATCTTAGCTATATTATAAATAAAGCTTCTGTGAACATAAGGGTGAATATATTCTTTCTGGTTGATTTTTCAGGATTCTTAGACTATTTTCCTAGGAGCGGAATCACTGGGTCAAATGGCAGTTCCATATTTAATTTTTTGAGGAAACTCCACACTGTTTTCCATATAGTTTATACCAGTGTGCATTCCTATCAGTAATGTACTAAGGTTCCTTTTTATCCACATCCTCCCCAACACTTGTAATTTACTTATTTATTGATGGTAGCCATTCTGACAGGTGTGAGGTGGTACCTTATTGCCATTTCCTTTTGCATCTCTCAGATTATTATTGACATTGAGCATTTTTTTTCATACCTCTCTTGGACATTAGTATATCCTATTTATAGAAGTGTATATTTAGGTCATCTGCCCATTTTTAAGTTGGATTCTTTGTCTTGCCTTTGTTGAGTGTATGAGTACTTTATCTATTTTGGAAATTAACCCTTTATCAGATGTATCATTGGCAAATATGTTCTCCCATAGAGTGGGCTCTCTTCATTTTGATGCTGATTTTTTTTTAGAGTGAAAAAGCTTTATAGTTTGAAATAGTACCATTTGTTAACTTTTTCCTTCATTTATTTTGCCCTAGGCAATGTGAAAATTCTGCTACATGCGATGTCTGAGATTTTGTTGCCTACGTTTTTTCTAAGATTTTTATGGTTTTGTTACTTACATTCAAGTATTTTATCAATTTTGAGTTTATTCTTGTGTTTGGTGTAAGTTGGTAGTTCTAGATTTGTGAAATATCCAGTTTGCATTTTAATATGGATTGTATTAATTGATCTGTTGGTAGTAATTAAGTTCTCAACATTTACAAACTATACTTATTTAATGTTTCCAAAAGTTGCACACATAGGAATTTAGTTAAAAAATGCATATTAAGGTTCTTCTGAAAAATAGTACCAATATAATATATGAATTTATATGCTTATATCTATATAATCTATATCTATATAATCTATATCTATATCTATATCTATCTATATATCTATCATCTATATACTAGAGGCCTGTTGCACAAAATTCATGCACTGGGGGGTTGTCCCTCAGCCAAACCTGCACCCTCTCCAATCTGGGACCCCTTGGGGGCTGTCCGACTGCCTGTTTAGGTCCGATCCCACAGGGATCCCACAGTGGGATGCATGAAATCTATGCACAGTAAAGGGAATTAATTAGAGGAAATATGTTAATATTGCTATTTGCTCATTGTCTATAATAGAAGTATGTGAGATGAGAGGAAATGAGTAAAATGTATATGAAAATAATATATGACTTTATTAATAAACAATAAAAAAATTATATAAGAACAACAAAGACATATAAAAATAACAAAAACATCATATGAAAACAGCAAAAATATTATATAAAAACAACAAAAACATGTTATAAGAACAACATTGATGCAAACAATGACTGATAAACTGATTAAACTCATTCTATTATCTCCCTGTATACCACATTAAGAGTGAAAACACTTTCAGAGTGCTTCACTAATTTCCCTTGGGATGAAGTATTTACAACTTTAACTTTAATTTTAATGTCACATGCTCTTTGAACTCAAGAGAAAGCAACATATAACTTACCATGTGCGAAAACGGGTTCAGGTAGGAATATTCCTACTCTGTCTAGAGTTTGATCTTGTGATTTATTATTATTATTATTATTATTATTATTATTATTATTTAATATTATAAAAAATATAATAATATATTTATTATTAATAATAGTCATCTCAAATGCTGGCATCAGGGGAAACTGTCATCGAATTAATTTAGATGGGAGGCCAGTGTCAGGTGGGGACAAATCAGTTCTTGGAATCAGAACAACCTCTCCCTCTGCAGATCCTGTTAATACTTCAGCTTCAATTATGTTAGGTAGCAATCTTTTGATAATAAATCTGGTACCATTACAAGGACCCCATTTACTATTAAGATTTCTCAGTAGCATGATGATTGCACTAACTTTAATTTTAATTTATGACATGGCATCCCTGAAGGAGTAATACTAAGAAAGTCAATGGGAAAGTTCCCATTTTCAGCATCATCTGTTGAGTAAATGAAATCATCACTCAACTATGTGTGAAAATCTCTATCAAGTAAATCCAAAATTTCTTCATTTAATTTTGAACGTGTTCATTTTTTGGACAAAGAATTTAGTGTTTAGATATATTTTTAATATTACCTATAGATATACTATTTCCAAAGGTAGCTTCAATAATAGATCCATTAAAAATAATTTCTTGGGGGATTTCAATAATATCTATTTCTAAATGAAAACTGCTATCAAGTTTGTCATCTCCAAGTTTTACTAACCATTCGCTATAAACAAGATCCTCTGATCTCATATTTATTTTAAGAGAGAAGTTTCTGAAACATTCCCAAACATCACAATACTTTAAACTCGTTTGTACTATGGCTGATCGCATAGCATGCAGCACAACACTGAGACATTGTTGAAGGAGAACTTTCCCACCAAATGCAACATTCAAATTCATAATTTCTCTTAGTAATTTGTCTATGGTGTTTATAGCATGACTGGATGCCATGGTGCATTCATCAATAATAAGAAGTTGGGCCTTTTTAAAACATTTTATTGATTTTTTTTACAGAGAGGAAAGGAGAGGGATAGAAAGCTAGAAACATCGATGAGAGAGAAATATCGACCAGCTGCCTTTTGCACACCCCCTACCGGGGATGTGCCTGCAACCCAGGTATATACCCTTGACCGGAATCGAACCTGGGACCTTTCAGTCCACAGGCCGATGCTCTATCCACTGAGCCAACCCGGTTTCAGCCAAGAAGTTTGGCCTTTTTAATGGTTTTTGGCATCTTCACTCTTTATATCAAGTCTAGAAATTTAAGTTTTATTTAATGGAATTGGTAATTTATACTGGGAATGAAAGGTTCTGCCAACAAGAAGTAAAATTACTGTAGATGTTATTGGTAAAACAGTGCAAGAATTTCGTGGCAATGTTAAAATATGTACACAGATAATAATTTAATTAAAAAATGTAAAATAAATAAATAATAAACAAGGATTAAAAAATAATAATTGTATATATGTCAGATAAGTATTATGTGTACTAGGGTCATAACTTTATAATTTATATAAATTTCAAATCAGTATGTTGTACACCCAAAGCTAACATAGCATTGCAACTAAAAAATAAAAATTTAGAATGTCAAAAAAAAAAGAAGAATTTCGTGGACCAGGCATCTAGTAATTATATAATGTTAATTAAACATTCATTTAAAACTTGCTTTATGAAAATTAAACTGAAAGTTTTCAAAGAACAATGCTAAGTAGTTTACAATATCAAATTATGCATGGGTGTGTTTATTGTGAAAGCTTTTGCAGAAAAACTTCTTTGCTATTTCCGTTAAGTTATTTTACTGTCTTAAAGAAATTGAAACTTGAGATTTGATATGCTACATTATATTTATATATAGTTTGTGAAGAAAAGGTGACACATCAGTATAATCAGTGGACCATAGTCAGAGAAAAAGATTTGGTCTCATATAACATTGGGAAATGAATGCACATTTATGTTTTAAGTTAGAATGAAAATTTAAGGCATATTTATTATTTTTATGATGTCCTACTTTATTTTTTTATTAAATTATTATCTGTGTACATGTCTTACCATTGTCCCCCCTCCCATACATACCCTCCCTCCCCAGAGTTTTGTGTCCATTGGTTGTACTTATATGCATGTATAAAAGTCCTTCAGTTCATCTCTTATCTCCCCCAGATCTCCCTATCCTCCCCGCTGTAATTTGACAGTCTGCTTGTTGCTTTACTGTCTCTATATGATGCCCTACTTTAATTGGCCTTTTTAGTTAGCTGATCAAAGGCAACTTCAATATCATATAAATAAAATGTTTTATCAACTCAAGTTAATACACAGCTTTTCTTAGGTCCTATCAGCAACTCATGTAACTTTCACCTTGACAACTATTATAATTATACAGATATTTTGGCCTTGAAAATAACTCATTTCATCAGAGGTGTGGAATCAATATTTCAATGTAAGTGCTAAAGAAGGGATGCAATCAAACTATTTTTTCAGGATCACTTGAAAACAACACAGCTGATAGTTTTCACATTTTCTAGTATTAGCTTTGGTAATGAAGAAATTAATACTACAGTGGAGTGCTAGCTTCAGAAGCACATGTACTAAAATACTACACTGGGAAAGGAAACTCATTGAACAGCAAAATTCAACTCTGTTTTATTACAAGAAGCAGATCTTAGATATCTAATTTCAGTTTCCTTACAGGGTAAGTACTAAGAAGACTCAATGCAGCAATTTGAAGACTATAAAGGCTACTCTAAACCCACCTCTATTAGAAATATTATCTCTAAGAATTCCAAATATTTTTACATGCTATTTGGTATTAAATATTATCTTTATTTGTAAAAGATTTGAGAGATTTATTAAATTAAATGAATAAGGTTACATCCTATATAATAAAAGGCTCATATGCAAATTGACTAAATAGTGGAACAACTGGTCGCTATGATGTACACTAACCACCAGGAGGCAGATGCTCAATGCAAGAGCTGCCCCTTGGTGGTCAATGAGGTCCCACGGGGAAGCGCCTCTCAGCCAGCAGCACTAAGGATGTCTGACTGCAAGCTTAGGCCTGCTCCCCATCAGTTGGACATCCACCGAGGGTTCCCAGACTGCGAGAGGGCATAGACCTGGCTGAGGAAATCCCAAGTGCACAAATTTCATGCATCAGGCCTCTAGTTGGTTAATAAAATTATATAGGTTTCAACTCTACAATTCTATAGTACATCCTCTGTATAATTTGTTATGTATTTACCACCAAAAGTGAAATCGCATTCTGTCACCATATTTGTGACCCACTCTTCCCTTTATTATACCCCCACTCCCTTTCCTTCTGGTAACCACCATACTTTTGTCTATAAAGTGTTTTTCCCCAAAATAAAATAAAAGGTATATTTATTGCCAATGACACAATTTGTTTGTCCTGTTTATTCATTTGCTGTTTTAAATTTTTTATCCCACATATGAGTGTAGTAATATATATATATATATATATATATATATATATATATATATATATATATATAACTTTTTCCAAATGATTTATGTTGTTTAATATGATATTCTCAAGATCCTTTTTGTCGTCACAAGTGGTAGTATTTCATCTTTTCTTATGGCTGAGTAGTATTCTGTTGCAGACATGTACCACAGATTTTTATTATTAGCTCTTGAATGTTGATATTAGAAACAAGTTTAATTTGCAATTGACTATAATTTGCATATATTTTGAATTATTGTGAAGTGAGAATATATAACCTAAAATTTTTTTGAAATAAATGCAATTTTTACATATAACCTATGTTTTATCATTTTTATGTTTATAGTTAAATTTATCAGAAAATATAGAGTACCCATATACCCTCTACCTACACACAGACACTCTCTTTACCATACATGACAAAGTGTTACCTTTGTTACAATCAATGAATGAACATTGATACCTCATTATAACCCAAACTTCATAGTTTGCATTATTCTTTGTTTGGGTTTATTCTTTGTACTATATTAATACATTTAGAGTTATAAACTAATACTTAACAAATTTTACATTTTAATTAAGTATTAATTTAATAAATCTGATGGGAGTTTCAAACAAACATTTGTTAGCTTTCAAGAATTTTCACAGGTCCTTGAAAATCTCATAAACTATAATGACAACAACAATCATAATAGCAAACATTCATTTAAGAGTTATTTTATTTAGCCGAAACCGGTTTGGCTCAGTGGTAGAGCATCGGTCTGCGGACTGAAGGGTCCCGGGTTCGATTCCGGTCAAGGGCATGTACCTTGGTTGCGGGCACATCCCCGGTAGGGAGTGTGCAAGAGGCAGCTGGTCGATGTTACTCTCTCATCGACGTTTCTAGCTCTCTATCTCTCTCCCTTCCTCTCTGTAAAAAATCAATAAAATATATATATATTTTTTAAAAGTTATTTTATTTATACAACTTTACAAAAGGAATATTAACAATACAATAAAAAATGGGTAAAAAATTTAAATACACACTTTTGGAAAGAGGACATACGGAAGGCCAAGAGACATATGAAACCTGCTCAAAGTCACTAATCATCTGAGAGATGCAAATAAAAACAATGAGGTACCATCTCACACCTGTCAGAATGGCTATCCTCAACAAATCAATAGGTGCTGCTTTTAGGTTTTACATATATTAAACTACTTAACCTTCACAACTTATTGAGATAGTACTATTTTTGTTCTTATTTTACAGATAAGAAACTGAGGTATAAGTAATATACCCAAAATCGTGCAACTACTAAGTGGAAAAGTTATTATTGAAATCAAGACAGATTAGATTGTTTAAAATCCATGCTCTTTTTCATTTGGTTGTTTCTCTCATCATTCTGGCTCTGAGAGCTGATCATAAGAGAACCTTTTGCTAAACCTCCTTACACCTGAGCATGTGGCAATGTAAGTATATGTTTGGTGGTAAACCTGTTTCCATTTAAGGAGAATTTTTTTTTTAATTTTTCATCAATTATTTTTTTATACACACACATTTGTAAACACAAATTTACAAATATATTTATGAATAGCTGAAAACAAAATACCATCCTGAAACTGTTACTTTAGGAATGCTCAGCAAATTACTCTCAGATTGCAATGACACCTAAACTTCCTTAACATTTTAGTCACCTTGCTGAGCTAAGATATGAGCACCGTTACTCCAAATTGTTCTTTGCTAAGTCATAGCAAAGAATTCTTCACAAAAGAAGTATCAGAATGTATAATGTCTGGAAGAGTTAAAATTAACTGCTCTGTCACACCTTCTCATAAGTTATTTTGCAGCTATAGTGACACTAATAGATAGTATAGAGTCCTTGAATGCCAATTTTCTTATTTTTTCTTATTAGCAGAATAATTGGCTTCTACCTGTGTTCATATAATCTTTTACTTATCCTATAAAATAAAAGCCTAATACACTAAGTGTCCGGTTGTCAGGTCGGCTATTCAACAAATCAAAGCATAACATGCTAGTGATATGCTAATACTGCTCAACCACTCACTATGATGTGAACTGACCACCAGAGGGCAGACAGTCAATTGGTCAACCAGTTACTATGACATGCTCTGACCACCACGGGGCAGACTCTCAGACCCATAGGTTAGCTTGCTGCTGGGATCCAACCACTCAGGACTGAGTAAGATAGGTCAGACATGCCCTGGAGCCCTCCTGTGGCCCCCTCTGGCTAGCCAACCTCCCTCATTCCTCCCCAACCCCAATTGTGCACTGGTGGTGTCCCTTGGCCTGGCCTGCAACCTCTTGCAATCCGGAACCCCTCGGAGAGTCAGTTTAAGCCCTATCCCACAGGCCAGGCCAAGGCATCCCACTGGTGCATGAATTTGTGCACTGGGCCTCTAGTACTATATAAAATATCCATGAAGGTGAATCAACATTATTTTTGCTTTCCCTGGCTACACTGTCCTTTTTCCTTATGTATTTATTTATTTTACTGTTGGCATTATTACAGAGACCTTCCATTTTCCTCCCTTTGCACCCCTCTATCCAGCTGCCCTAAACCAGAACTTCACTATGCTGTTAAAATGGGCTGTGCATTTATATACGTAAATTCTTTACTTAATCTCTTCCCATCCCCCACCATGTTCCCTCATTGTAAACTTTGAGGTCTTTTCATTTTGTTTTGTTTTAAGACCCCATTAAACAGCAAAGGTCCCTATATAGTATCTAGCTGATAAAATGCTCTTAGCTAGGTTCAGTGATTTGTTTATAATAGTATATTTTTTCCTGCATACTTTCTGCTAAAGAACTGATAATGTATGAACATAAGATTTTTTTTAAAATCCATGCTCATTTTCCTTTGGCTGTGTTTCTCTCAGCATTCTGTCTCTGGTAGCTGATCATAAGAGGACCTTTTGCTAAACCTCCTCACACTTGAGCATTTGGCAATGTAAGCATATGTTTGGTAATAAACAGGCCTCAAATTTATTATATCACCTTATATTTATATAGCAGAATATAAATAGATTGTATTATTTGTCCACCTATGTTCTCACTTGATTCTTCCAATAACTAAGAGGTAGAAGTGGAAAACACAATACTATCTCACATTTTTCTGTGGAATTTGTAAGGTTACTTTAGCAGGTAAATATCCAAATTTAATATTTTAAACATAATCACAGTATTTTCAATAGACTATGCCTGATGACAAATCTACCTGCTAGTGTATAACACATAAAGTAGTATAAATCAACTGGAAGATCTTAAGTCTGTTAAACATTGGGATACATTTTAAAAGATCTTTGAAGATTTTCATAGTTTGTTTTTAGCAATAAGGAATATAACTTTTTAGAATACAAATTAATATTTGTGTTTTCTGCCACTTGATGTTGCTTGTGCTTTGATTCATTGAAACAGAACAGCACATACAAGTACATACCAATGAAAGTATGTAAATGTTTAAATAGTCGCAAACAATTTGATGTGACTAAGGTCCAAAGTGCCATTTGAAATGATGGGCTTTGAAATTATAAGAAATTAGGATGAAAGAGAATACTGAAAATTATTTTAAATTTTCTATATGATAAACTAAATAATTTAGGTTTCATTATATAAGCAAGAGGAAGCATACACGTTTTCAAGAGTAATATCTTTCAGATTTTAGAAATCTAAATCTGACAAGATTGCAAATTTAAAAACAAGTTGGAATGAAGAGATACAACTGTATTTGATGTCTACTTTTGAAGTAAAAATGGTGGGGCTTGATTAACAATCAAATGTAGAAAATGTGAGGAGAAAAGATAAGAGAGGATCTGAAGATTACTAAAATTCATAATTTGGGACACGAACAGAAAACTATTAATATTAATAGAAAATATAGAAAAGGGATTAGAGCCGAAACTGGTTTGGCTCAGTGGTAGAGCGTTGGTCTGCGGACTGAAAGGTCCCAGGTTTGATTCTGGTCAAGGGCATGTACAATATATTGGTTGCAGGCACATCCCCGGTGGGGGGTGTGCAAGAGGCAGCTGGCCGATGTTTCTCTCTCATCGACATTTCTAGCTCTCTATCTCTCTCCCTTCCTCTCTGTAAAAAAAATCAATAAAATATATATATAAAAAAATTTAAAAAAAGAAAAGGAATTAGAGACATCATGTAAGGCTATAATAGATTTTCATATATTCAAATGAAAGACTATCCATGCTGCTATTATCCTAACATCACCATTTTGTTACACCATGAAACGTATAATTGTGTGCATTATCATAACCAATTAAGGATATGTAAATAACTATGTCATATTTTTAATTTATTTTACTATTTGAAATAAGGCTCAAGGTTGTATTATATAAAACTAAGAATGTATAACCTGAACATTGGGATTATCATGCCTGTACCTCATTAAATTCTTGCAATTAATAGTAAATGTTTCCTCACTTCTTCAATATTGAAAATTCACTATTATACAACGTAATGGGCATTTTAGATTTGATGTTTTTCTATTATGTAGTACTAAAAGACTTAGATGTTTAACAGTGCATTAACTAAGTTTTTGTATTATTCAAAATATAAATGTCATATAAATGAAGAAATAAGAGAAAACTTTAATTAGTGGAACAAATTAACCATGTATTGTTTATCAAAATATTGTATTAATTAGAAGATAAATCAAGAGATATTTACTCTTGCTAAAAATCAGAAAGTTTAGATAATTATTAAAGTATGATTAATTAAAATTATTTTACTAGGTTGAACCCTATAAAGTTGCCAATGTTTAACTGTTTTTGACCTACAAACATGGCATTTTATATAGTTTAATCTAATTGTTATCAATGACCTACATAATTCCTGCTGTATTGCATGTAATGTGTGCTTGGGTTTTTATGTACCTTTAAAATTGGGTCATCTTGATTACACATTTAACAGAAATTTGTTTTACTGCTTACTGATCAGGATGTTTAAGTTGAAATACCTTTCAGATTTTTCCAGTGGCCTACTTTATTTTCATCTTGAAGGTATTATGCAAACCCATCTGTAATCATCCAAAATGTACAGAAGTAAAATGGCTAAGCCACTGGTAAAACTACTAATTCCAACAACATATTATACAACACTTCTAGAGTATTTATAAGTTATGAAAACTCAAAAGTATCATATTTCTACTTTTAGTAAATGTTCAATAACATTTGTTTGTAGAACAAGATAAGAAAGCAACGCAGGTTTTCAATTCTTCAGACTAAATTCTATGATTTGTTGTGTTTCATTGTTTTACTAAAACATAAAGTATATTCTGATGTTATAGAAAACGCATTAAAACTTCTATTTCTATTTTTATACTAGAAAAAATGGTAGGGAATAGATGCTAAAAGAGGAAGTGACACCCATCTAGTAAACACTGTTGAATGAATCTTGTAGAAAAACAACAGTTTGGGGCAGAATAATAACAGAAGTATCTAAGAAAAGCATAGAATTCTTTGTTAATAATAACTTTATTTACTCTAAGAAACTTCCTTTTTAAGGTTTATTGTTGACTTTAAAATAACTTTAATGAAAGAAAAATAACACCATATTAAAAGCATACACATAGCATGAATCTTTATTCCAGAAACATTTGAATGTAAAAAAGCATGCATGTAAGAATCAAATGTGATGTTTTTTATGGCTCAGTTGGGAATTTTTCCACAAACTCACAGGAGTGAGAACCACCCAATGTATAAGTACCTAATACAAGATGACATGGAGAAACTATTTTGAAAAAAATAGGAAATCCTTTGCTTGTTTTAATTTATAACACTGGTACTGGAGAAATAGAACATAATTCATTACATTCACACACACTACAAAAAATTCAATGGAAAAATATCCTCAGGTGAGGATAATAAATAAATAAATAAATAAAGCATATACATTGTTTATTTCTGGAATTTTATATTTAACATTTTCAGACCATTGTTGATGGCACATGACTGTGGAACTGTGGAAAGTGAAACTGCAGATAAGAGGGGAGTACTGTGTACCACAAACATGTCAAACTTGCAGCCAGTGGGTTGCATGCCTACTTTAAATAAAATGTAGCATATAATTTTATCTATTTAGACATTCTATGCCTTTTTAATGGGAAATTAAAAGGCATAATGCATATGCCTTTTGGTTTGTTTGTTTCTATGTCTTCCAAACACAGTTTTATATATTTTTCTTTTCTTCTTTATTGAATTTTTTAATGGAGAGTGTAATCCATTTGTAGTCTAAGTAATTACTGATGGGAAAAGATTTATTATTGACATTTTCTTAATATTTTTCTGTATATCTTCCAGTTATTTTACCCTGATTTTCCTCTCTTGCTGCCTTCCATTATGCTTAATTACCTTTTTTTGTATTGACAAGCTGTAATTATTTTATCATTTTCTTTTGTGTATTTTCTATAGGTGTTTCTTTTTGGTTATTGTGGGACTTACATCGAAAATCTTATAGTTACAACAATATATTTCAATCTGATAATTTAATTTCAATCATATAGAAAAACTCTACATTATTACACTTTGTCACCTCACTTAATTTTATTTATGTCACAAATTACATCTTTATATATTGTATATCCATTTACATAGTTTTATAGTTATTTTATACTTTGACATTTAAATTCAATACCCAACTTAAAATTACTTTAAGTCACACCTATGATATTCAGTATTTATATGTATACTTACTTTTACCAGCAAGCTTTATGTTTTTATATGTTTTTGTGTTACTCTCCAGCATCCTTTCTCTTCTATTTTCAGGACTGTTATTTTCTTCTGAAAAACAAAAACAAAAACAAAAAAAAATAAAACTTTTTTTGCAGGTATAATGGTGAACTTCCTCAGCTTTTGTTTATCTGGGAATTTTTTTCTCCTTTATGTTTTAAGGAATTTCCCCCCAAAATATGGTATTCTTGCGTGACAGTATTTTTCTTTCAGCACTTGAATATATCATATATCATTCCATCCCTTTCCAACCTGTAAGGTTTCTGCTGAGAAAGCATTCATGATTTTATGGAAGCCCCCCTGTATGTAACAAGTGACTTCTTTCGAACAACTGGAATGTTGATACATGCTCTATTCTTCTCCCTCAATTTCAAAACATACAGAAACTTAGAGAAAATAATATAACACATTGCATATTTAAACAGATTTTGCCATTTTTACTTAAATTTCTCCTTTTAAAAAGTTATAGAGACACATTCAAAGCCTTCCACAAACATTCATTTTGCCCACTTTTTTTATCTTTAATAAAACTAAGATCTTGAGTTTGGTATGTGTCATTCTTAGGTATACTTTGGTATATATGTTATATATATATATACTATAAATAGCTGGTGATACTTTACAGTGTTTTAAAGATTATATAAATTATTTGTATTATATCTATGCCTTTGCATTTTGTATAATTATATAGTTTATATTATGTATAGGAAATATATATTATATCATATATACCTGATTCAACACTTACTATTTGTAAACTTTGCATAATTTACTTAAATTATGTGGTCATTATCCCAAATGTAAATAAGTTTAGTAATAGTGTTAACTTCACAGAGTTTTAAGAACTAAATTAGTTAATGCATGTAGTCTTTGGAAAAGTATCTATAAATGATAGGCAATCAATAAATATCAGTGATTATTATTATACAACCAATTTTTCACTCAAAATTTTATTTACCTACATAAATTCATGTAGCCATATTTTTAAATATGTTTATTAATGAGAGAAAGAGAGAGAGAGAGACATCAATATAAGAGAGAAACATTGATCAATTTCTTCCCCTATATGCCCTGACCAGGAATTGAACTCACCTTTAAGTTTAAGGGATGATGCACCAACCAATTGAGCCACACAGGCCAGAGCTATGTAGCTATAATTTATTAATTGTAATATATGTATATAAAAGGCTAAGTGACCATTCAATTGTCCAATTGGCTAGTACCTCTGACACACATTGACCACCAGGGGCAGATGCTCAGCACGGAAGCTGCTGGGCTGTGGTGATTTGGCAACAGCAGTTCTCAGATAATGCGCCCTGGAACCAGAGAGAAGGGGGCCCGATTCCTTGTGGGGGGAGCCCAATTCCACCTTGGGCCATGGGTTATGTTGTTCCTGGGGCACTGTCAGCCCCAAATCTGCTTTACTGCACACTTGGGTTTGTGTTTCACACCCTGTACACAGCAACTTTGCAGAATGCCCTCTCCCACTAGGGGACCCCTCGGGTCAGTTTCAGCCCAATCACCACAGTTCAAGCCAAAAGGACCCCACCTGCTGGAGGGACATCACTCATTCTGCAGACACCCTTCTAACCATAGCACTGCCCAAGGTGTGGCCGGCAGAGGAGGGACCATGGGAGGTTGGCTCCAGGATGTGTCTGGCCCATCTCCCCAGTCCCACTGTACTATCCACCACCCAGGACTGCCTGCATTTGTCCCTGTAGCAGAGCCAGTGTTGTGAGCCGGAAGACCCAAATGTGAGTTTTCTTTCTTTTTTATTTTCCTCTTCACACTCCCCTCACTCCACAGATGCCCTTTGAGCCATGCTGCTGACCCAGGAATTCTATTTAATTTCCTTTCAATGTGCATGAATCTGTGCACTGGGCCACTAGTGTTTGCATATTCTTCTACTGTAAGAATAAATAATTGTTTACCCATTCTCCAACTGATGAAGAATTAAGCTATTTCTACTTCTACATTAATACAAAGAGCACAGCATGCACACATTTATTCATGCTTTTCTTGTGTGAATATTTGCAAAAGTTCATATTCTGCAACTATCACTGATGAATATAATTTATGGATAATTTTTTTACAAGACATTGTCAAATTATCTTCTTTTTAATTTCATTAGCAATAATTAATACTTTTTTCCCACTTCTTCAATAATAGTTGGTATTACCAGACTTTAAATATATCTGTCTGATGGGTGTGAAATATTATATAACTTTAAAATTTTTCATTTCCATGACTATTATATGTATATTGATTATTTTTGTTTTCATATTTCAGTTCCTTCTTTCATAGTACATTTCATATTTCAGTTCCTTCTTTCATAGTACATTTGTACATTTTTTGGCTTCTAGATTATTTGTGGGTTTTTTTCATGGATTTGTAAGATATTTTCATACATTCTCTTTATTCATTGTTTTAATTGTTATATGGCTTGAAAGTAGTTTCTTCTACTCTACTAGAGGCCCAGTGCACAAAATTTGTGCACTCAAGGGACAGAGTCCCTCAGCCTGGCCTAAGCCCCAAGTTAGATGGCCTCAAAGAGTTAGGCCCCGCCCACCCAGCCAGGGTTCCTCGATGAATCACCATTGCAAAGGGAGGCCCTGTCCACCTGCCACAGCACCACCAAGGGGTAATTTGGTCCTCCCTCTTTTGGGCAACTGTGGAGCCCTCCCCCATATATTTCCCCACCAGCCAGTGGCCTGGGCCTCTCTTTGCAGGGTGATCATAGAGTGATGGTCGCACCACCAACCAATTGCATCCCTTTCACCTTGGCTGGCCTGGTGCCAAGCATGGTCATCTGGACGGTCACTCTGCTGTTCAGCCATTTAGTTGATTTGCATATTACACTTTTATTATTATAGATGGTTTAAATATCTCTTGTTTATGGGAATTGGATTTTTTAATTCCTTAATATTTGATGTAATTACATTCAGGCATCCTTTAAGTTATGGCTTATATTTTCTATAATTTTAAAAAATTAAATATTTTCCTATTGTAATGACATAGAGGTAGTCAATGACAGGTATATGATAAATAGATTATGGATAGATAGATGATATATAGATAGATGATAGAGAGATAGATGGATAGATAGATAGATAGATAGATAGATAGATAGATGATAATAGATATAGATACATATTGCAGTCACATCGGGGCTTGTATTTAGAGTGGAGGATATAATTTTTTTATTTTGTATATAAGTACTAAAATGCTTTAACATTATTTGTTTAAGAGTTTCCTTATTTATAATAGGAATAACTGTATCATTGAAGGTAGGAACACTCAATGTCTAATAACAAAGGGTATCTCTTCTCTAGAAGTATTTAAAGTCACTACCGTCCATTAGGTCTGTGACCAACCACCTTTTGTGCTTGGCACAGTCTTTCTTTAGATGGTGTTAATTATTCAACATGAATATTATTATGTCTCCTTTCAATAAGTAATTTTCAAACTTTGGCATGCATCATAATTACATGGAGAACTCATTAAAACATCTGGAAGGCACCATCAGACAATCTAATTCAATCTAATTCAGTGTGGATACATTAAAAAAATTACCTTAAAACTTAGCAACTTAAAACAGCAAGAATTTATTATCTTATACTAGGAGCCCAGTGCACGAATTTGGGCACCTTGAAATGAAATGTGGGCTGTGAGGCTGTGGTAGGAACATCCTCTGAGCCCCAGCCCAGCCCCTCCTGCCATAGCCCCTGGTCCCCTGTCCGCTGGTGGCCCCAATCCCATTCGTGCCCGCTGACAATGTGGAGCAATTGGGGCTGGTGCCATCAGTGGGCACAAGTGGGCTGGCACTGTCAGTGGGTGCAAGCGGCAGCTGCTGTCTCAATCACCCCTCAGGATCAGAGGGAGGTGGAGAAGTCCTCAGTGGTGATCAGGATGGAAGTCACCACTCACACCCACTGATGGTGCCCAGTGATTGTGACCAGCGCTGGGCACTGGCAGCAAGTGAGAGCAGCGACTCTAGTGCCAGCTATGGGTGCGAGTGGAGCCAGTGCTGGCAGTGAGTGCGAGCAGCAGCTTGAGCGCCTATAGCAGGTGTGAGTGGAGTCAACACCAGCAGTAGGTGCGAGTGCAGGGTGGAACCACGGTGGCCAGGAGCAAAGAATTTTTAGTAACCACCAGAGGCTTTCCCCAATGACAGTGTCTAGCGCCCTGTCTTGGTCTGGCACCCCTGCTCACCTACTCCGCCATCCTGCCGTAGCCAATGCCCACCATGTTCCACACACTCCCCCTGGTAGTCAGCGTACATCATAGTGACCGGTTGTTTGGTTGTTCAGTTGTTCTGGTTGTTCCACTGTTTGGTCTATTTGCATATAAGCCTTTTATTATATAAGATGATTCCTCTAGGTCAGGAATTCAAGAGTAGTTTGACTGAGTGTTTTTTGTCCTTCATGAGGATGTAGTCAAGCTGTTAGTTGGGGCTATAGACTTCTTCATCTTCTTTTTTTTCTTTTCTTTTTTTAATTTTTTTTTCTTTTTTGTCGTTGTTTTGTTAATCCTCACCCAAGGATATTTTTCCATTGACTCATTTTGTGTGTGTGTGTGTTTGTTTTTGCTTTTGTTTTTGTTTTTGTTTTAGAGAGAGTGGAAGGTAAAGGGAGAGCCAAAGAGAAAAAACATCAATATGAGAGAGACATGTGAATTGGTTGCCTCCTACACATGCCCCCAATCAGGGCTGGGAATCGACCCTGCAACCTAGGTATATGCTCTTGACCAGAATTTAACCTGGGACCCTTCAGTCTGTGGGCTGATGCTCTGTCCACTGAGCAAAACCAGCTAAGGCTGGTCTTCTAAAGAGTCCTTGATGCTGAAACAGGTTTGATTCCGGTCAAGGGCATGCACCTTGGTTGTGGGCACATCCCCAGTAAGGGGTGTGCAGGAGGCAGCTGATTGATGTTTCTCTCTCATTGATGTTTCTAACTCTCTATCCCTCTCCCTTCTTCTCTGTAAAAAATCAATAAAATATATATATTTTTAAAAGAGTCTTTGGAACCGGAGAATATTCTTGCAAGATGCTTTACTCGCTGATTATTGTAAGAAATTCTCAGTATTTTCCTAAATGGGATTTTCCATTGGTTGTTTAAATCTCCTCATGTTAAGTCAGCTCTTATTCTTTCAAACAAGCAATCTAAGGGAAAGCAAAAAGGAAATCATGGAACCTCTTTTGACCTAGTCTCTAAAAACACACTATCACTTCTTAATTTTTAAATATTTAATGAGGTTTATTAATGTCGGAAACAATTCATCAAATTTGCCTATATATAAGAGTAGGATTAAGATGTGTCAAAGAGTCTGTGGACATATTTCAAATCACCATAATGGTTCTGGGATATATCCTTTAAATTTTCATTTCTAACAAGCTCCTAAGTGATGTTGATGCTGTAGATCCAGATCACAATTTGAAGAACAAGACTTGATTATTTTGCAATATTTATGATTCAGTTAGCAATATTTATTTAGCTCTCAAAGGGAAATCTATAACCTCTTATTGTTTACTAGTTCATCAGTCATGTTGAAGTCTATAATGTTTTTTAAATGTATGCATTCTCTATTCTCATTACCTCATTGTTATGTTTCTTAAATGACTCCTTTGTCTCTAGTTGTTTCTTCCTTCAATTTTGTGGTCATACTGCCATAAATAAATTTTTAAAATATTGTTCTCCCCACCTGTAATCAATGACCTAGCTATAATATATTAAAGGGCAAAAATCATAACTTTTGAGACAACAAAATTATTTCTCTATTTACTATATTATGTGACCTTGTCTAAGACTCAGTGTCCCCATCCCCAAAATGTGAATATCAATGTTGACCTCAAAAGGTTATGTTGAACATTAAATGATATAATGTTTGAAAACCAGCTTAGCACAATGGTTGGTATGTAAGTATTTCCTCTTTCCTTCCTTCTCAATTCAAAGACAGTGTCTGTTAAATTAATTGAGAAAAACAAAGAGAAAAAAGAGAAATAAAAAACGCAATGCAAAGTAACGTGAGGTATAAGCACAAAATCTTGCATTATGCTAAACAGTTTGGCCCATTAGCAAAAGTATATTTCCAGTTCTAAGACTGTCCTTAGGGGGTAATATAAATCTGAAAGCCAAAAAAGAAAGTGGGGAAAACTCCAGATTTATTCACTTAGGTGAAGAGAAGGATGTGGACTCTGAATAAGCCTTTAACAAAAAGGAGAATGACCTTTTGTTTCCAGATTCCATTGATGGGAGAAAAGGTAGAAATGCCTTAAGTTGAGACTTGAGGGGACCTCAGAGATTTATTCAACAGTGAAATATGGATAAGAAGTAAATATTGTTAAAGGATAATTTCCAAGTAGTTAAAAAAATGAATCTCTTCCAAATATACTGTGAACATATATCAAATATTTTCTTTAGCCCATTAATGAAACTGGAGAACCAGCATAAGGTTAAAAACATTTCAAAGACCATTTAAAAAGGTAGAGATTTATGAGTACTGTTAAGATAAGATATTTAGATTAGATAAAAATTTGCTAATGTCCAATAAGTCATAATATAGCTCTTTTTATCATATAAAAATTATTTCTAAGGAATAAAAATCTATGTTAGCATATAACTTTACTGAGTCTGAGAACTTTAATAAATAGTAAACAGGGAATTGAACTAAATATATTCTCCCAGAAATTATCAGTTGGCCAAAGCCTGTATATGTCATTAAAAGGCTATTTTGCCAAGCTTTCTCAACCTAAATTTTGAAAGATTATTACAATGGTATTGAAAGAATAATCACTCACAGAAAAATATGAACTTCTCATTTTAGTCTTAATTGTAAAATGTTTTATTATTTACCTTATTAATATATTTATTTAATGTGAGTTGGAGAGATGAACATTTTATTTAGGATCATTGTTTCAGTTATATTATTGTGCTTAATCTAGAAAAGGCATTATGCATTAGTTCAGGAAAGAAGGGACTGTATATAGCACTAATTCATAAGATGCAATTGGTTACATTGTTGTCAAATGGAAACTGCATCACTCAGTGGTTGTTGCTGGATAGATACATATGTTTCTCAGTCCTGAAACTAGAAACCAAAAATGCTCTCCTTCTAGACATAGAGAAGACCACTTTTATAGAGAAAGTTCATGTCCTGCTCCTGTATGGTCCAATTCAATGCAAGTTAGGTGTCTACATTTGCACATTTTGATTGGTCCAAATACCATTATCTTGATTGTTTGGAAATTGCAAGTTCTGATTGGTCATGAAGGAGCTGCTCTGATTGGTCAATAAATATGTAAATTAGGCTATAGCTATGAAGTTTGAATTTTTCAGGGCATGCCTCAGACCATTGGTTGAAAAACGATTCCAGAAACTCCTTTATAAAGGTCAACCTAGATGGCAGAAGCACAGTGCAGCAGTCTGAAATGCAGTAGGTAATGAAAGGCCCCTGCCAACAATGGCTACTGTGCTGTGGTTATGAATTTGAACCCAATTAACCAAAAGGAGCCCTTCTTGGCAAATACATTGCTTCTTAGTATCCACAGAATTTACTACCTACCAGAGCTATTCTTAATTATTTTCATTTTTAATCAATTCCACTTAGCATTCAAAAAAAAAAAACACAACACTATGAGGTAGATATTATTTCCTTTTTACATATATTTTTATTGATTTCAGAGAGGAAGGGAGAGGGAGATATATATATATATAGAAACATCAATGATGAGAGTCGTTGATCTGCTGCCTCTTGCAAGTCCCCCACTGAGGATTGAGCCCTCAACCTGGGCACATGCCCCAACCCACCAGGAATCGAATTGTGACCTCCAGGTTCATAGGTTGACATTCAATCACTGAGCCATGCAGGTTGCGAGACATTATTTCTATTTTAGAAGGTCAGAAAACAGACCATTAAAATAATCAAATACCATATAAGGAACTGTTAGAAATGAAAAATGTTGTGAATGAGCCTTATACTGCTTTATTTAAACTTTATTTAAAAATTCAAGTAAGATTTAGTATTATCCAAGTGCTACAATTTATTCCTCTATGAGCAATGATTCTCAACAATAGTTGCTTATCATTACCAGTGGAGCTACATAACCTGACAGATTACTTTATCTCACCCCTGACAAAATAAATCAAAATTTCTAGGGTTACAGTTTTGCAACTATGCTTTTTAATTAAATTTATTAGGGTAATATTGGTTAATAGCTTTATATAAGTTTCAGGTGTACAATTTTATAACATCATCTGTATATTGCATTGTTTACTCACCACTCATAGTTTGTCTCCTTCCATCACTATATATGGCAACTGTATTTTTAAAAACTCTGAGAACATTAATCGCATTTTAAAGAGTCAAAGTAATTAAGACAGGCTTGGTTCAAATTATGCATACTCCAGGTTGAGAGATCTTTAACACTAATATCTGAGATTATTTATAGTGGTTGCATATTATAATCACCTCTGGAACTTTAAAATATAGAAAACATGTAGGTCTAAGCCTATTCCAATTAAATCAAATTGCAGAGGGTAGGGTGCTGGCATATGTAATTTCTTAAAACTTCCCCCAGAAGATTCTGAAGTGCAACCATGATTGGAAATCACTGACCTCCAGCTTCTATCAAACACTCATGCTCAAAATGCTTAATTGTTCTCTGTCATCTTCTGAATTATCATAAATTCTTCAGTTTAACATTTATGCCTTCCACATGAGCCAATGTAAAGTTGATTCTTTTTAAAATTATTTATTGCTTAAAGTATTACATAAGTCTCCCTCCCCCCACCATTGACCTCTCCTCAACCACCCACGCCCCATCACCTCCCACACCCCCCTACTGTCTGTGTCCATTGATTATGCTCATATGCATGCACACAAGATGATCATGCATACATGATGATCAAACATCTGGATGTAAAGCTGATTCTTGAACAACATGATCCATTTACACACAGATAATTTTTCAATAAATATACAGTCGGCCTTCTGTATCTTGGAGCATCCACAAATTTTGGAATCCTCAGGGGACTCTGAAACTAATCTCTAATGTCATAACTTTAGCTAGGTTTTTTGGGAGGCAAATGTCATATGCACATTTTTGACTGCCTGCACATCAGAACCCCTACCCCACTATGTTATTCAAGGGTCAACTGTACTTTTATACATTTCAACCTATAATTATCCTCACCATAGACACTTTGCTTTCAAGTCAAATTGATTTGCTCAATCTACCCTAAACACACCTTGAAAAGCTCTGATTCACTATCTTTACTTGTGATGTTTACTCCTCTAGTTGTTGAGACTCTATCCATCCTCCGAAAGCTCTTCTCATGATTTCTTACCTGTTTTGAAACAGGATCTGTCCTCCTCTTAAACATGATGGACCTTTTTATACACTCTTATGTGCTTACTTTATCTCACCGTTTTTATTGTAATCACATATTCTCTTGACCTTGTTTTTCCTTTGCCATGGGGCAAATTTTTTTCATTTGGGATATTGGAATCTGTGTGTATTTATGTAGTTTGAAAATATAAGTTCAATATTTGAATTTTATATGTAAATATATAAAATACTTGCTGAAAAATTATAAGCTCCTTAAATGCTTTCAGTGGGTGAAAATGAACATGTGTTTAAGCAAAATAAAAAGGACACTGATGTGTTTGATCTCATTTTTATTCTGGGTCTCTCAATCATCCTACATCAATTCTGGCTTGTGTCTGGCTTCTTCTGTAGGGTGTTTCCCAAAATGAACTCTTTTATATGGTGTTAAAAACAAAACAAAACAAAAAGCAGCAGGGGGACAGCCACACTGAAATAGCTAAGCTTGAGAAAAATCACGATTTAATATTTAAAATCAGAATGATTAAAACAAACCTTTGACTTTTCCAGGTAATACCTGTTCAGATTGTTGAAGAAAAAATGCTGTTTTCCAGAGGCCATTATGACACAAACACAGAAACTTCAAGTGCTTACCTAAAGCTCCATAGCAAACGATATAAAATGTTATTAATTTTTGGAGGCCCAGCCTTGATTCCCTAGGAGTATGTCCTTCTAGTTTTCTATTTATAAAGAGAGAAATGTGTCAAGACTCAATAAACTCAGTACATCAAAACACACAAACATGAATTTGTGATTAATTGTATTTCATAGTGGATATCACAAAGCTATTCCAAAGTGAATAGCTTACTCTGTTATAGTAATTAAGTCCTGATTTCCCTTTCATAGCATCAAGAAAACTGAACAAGTAATGGACAATGAGGAAATATTTAAATTATTATTAACAATGCATTACTATATTTTTAATTTATCCTAGAAAAGCATATTACTTTCTGTTTGAAATATTTGCTATTCCATAAGAAATAGGTAGTATGAAATCTGTAAAACTGTGGATCATATATTGTGTAATATTGTAATTGATATAGAGCATATCTTTGACCATTAATTCTAAACCTTCTAAAATTGACAGTAGAAATAAAAATCACAACATATAAACATTGATTGCAATTTAAATTATATCAACTCAAAGATTGATCCTAGACCCAAAGAAAAATATTTTTCTTAGTAAGTGTGCCACTTTTTTATAGGCAGTGTATTTTTATTTTTTCCCCTTATAGTAGTGTAATAAATTCTATTTGATATGTTATTTATTTTATTTTAAACTACAGATGCAACAAATAATGCTATCAAAACCACTGTAAACTCATCATAAATTAGACAAGAACTGCAGATGATTTTGATATATAAGGTTAATAGCTAGTATTGGAGCGTAACAATGAGCTACTAGCATCAATGTTTGAAACAGCATTTATGTAGAAACAGTATAAAATTATAGACTGAGGAAGTATAGTGTATTAAAACCAAATAGGATTTAAAAAAAATAAAACCAAATAGGATTTATTTCTTATCTGTTGCAGGGTGACATGAGGTGACTAAAAGAAAGATTCCATGCAATTTCATTAACTGAAAGGATAGTATTTCATTATTTTAGGTCAGGATTAGTAACCTCATATTTCAAAAATCCTGTGTAGAATCTAATTACCAATAAATATGAATAGAGCCTGACCTTGAGGGAATAACACTTATGAAATAAGTGATTCAATTTGCAACATATTTTTATTTTATAATTATAGTTACTCTTGAGTTCCTTTGAGTACGTCTCAGAAAAATGTATAGTATAAAACTGGTCCTGAGCCCCTTGTGATTTAAAGTAATTATATCAGGAAATGATTGATCTTAGATCAATGTACGTGATAGTTATATGCTTTAAAAATCAGTGAATTTTTACATAAAGCCTGTTTAATTTTATACTTTTAACTCATAAGGAAATAAATTACAAAACCAAATCATGTTTATGTAGTGTTATAAGCTGTGCTTTCTTCATCATTATGGAGAAGATTTTATATTTCAAATTTAAGAACTCATTATTCATTTCTTTGTTTCAACAGTTGTTCTTTTTTATCAACAAAATCTTAAGAATAGGACAAAAATATGAGTTTGTGAAACTATCACCACATACTCTAAAGAGATAATCATAATTTCAAATGTTCAGAAAGAAATAGCTATACAAAATTCCATAAGAAAAACAAAATGATGTCACATAATCAATAGAAGACGCCAGCCTCCATCCACCGCCAAAGATCAACAATTAGCCAGCTATCTATCAACAAAAGCAACTCTAGAAGAGCCCTGGAGTCTACTTAAGAAACGTTAACAATACAGTGGAACAACAACAAAAAATTGGTAATAACTCACAAAAAGGGAAGGAAGAACAGTTTCATTTTGCCTCCCCCAAGCCAGCATTGCTCAGCAGCAAGAGGAAACTCCCAAGTTAGCAAGTATTCCTCTCACTGGAAGAGGGAAAGGCGGGTGAGTGATCACTTCCCAAGTTATTTTGGACACCGCACAAAGAACCCACTTGGAATTCACTCCATCCAGAAACTGGCAAATCTGAGACATATAGAGATGGCTAGAAACAATGAGGGGGGAAAAAAAAAGCAGGATCTATCAGTATCAGCAGCTTCCTGGGAGTGACTGCATTTCCTAGTCACTTGCTTTGCAGACAACCTTGGCAGCTTTCACTATTGAAGAAAACAATGACCAGCAGAGCTATTGTGGATGCCTTACAGATTTCGTGCTCCCTCCGTCCCACCCCACAGGTATTTACATTTGCTGATACAAGCTACCTGATCATCTCCCCATTCCTTTCCCACACCTGTAGCAAAGCCCAGGATCTGAACCTGCAGACATTCCAGTTCTCTACAGCTGAGCAAGTGCAAGGCTCCAGCCCAGATCCTTGTAGTTATCTCCCACAGCATGTGTCCTCTCAGCACTCCCCATCTAGCTGTGCACTTGCATGCCATTGGGCTGACTCCCAACACCAAACCCCATGTGCTCACCTATGGCAATATTTTTCAGCCAAAAAAAAAAAAATGTATGTTGGTAATCAAGGCTCCCACTACTATTTGTGGCCCTGGATTTGAGCCTATCACTGGCTTACACTAATGGCTTTACATGCAATTAATACCTCCCAACTGTCTATCTGCCTACCTCTGTCCCATTCCCCATAACCAGTCTCCACTACTCTAAACTCAGCTGTGGAGAGACATTGCAGCCACAAGAATACATGCAGCCCCTTCAGCCCCTTGTGAGTCTGATTCTAGCCTTTACTTAGGTTCATGGTCTGCATCATTGGGCTTACCTGAATCTTGCCCCTCCACCTATTTAGCTGCATGATCCTGGCTCAAATCCAAACACTGGCCTCCACTGAGGCACGCACATGTCCAAAACCATCAGCCACAGTAGTAAAGGTTAACATCCGGGACCTCCACAGCTGCAAGTTAACCCACAGTTGACCCAGGCCCTTTCTGCTTGCTCTAGCCCCCACTACTCTGTGTGTGCTTGCAACTGACCCCTGCCTTACACAGGAATTTACAGCTGGCCCTCACAGCCAAGTGCATGTACATCACATGCTCCAGCCGTCACTGCTGGCTGCCCTGCTCCCGGTCACTGAACCTGGAGGTGCACACCTGCATAAACACACAGTTTCACAAACTTTTTATTTCCCATTTGTTTCCTTAGAAACCAATTTGTCTTTCCTAAAGAAACCATTTGATCTACCCATAGAATCCCTTCATGCCTCCTTTTTTCCTATTAAGTTAGTTATATAAACCATCAATTTTTTTATTGAGATGCTTCTTTTGTGCATACCTATATGCATATAATGAACTTTGTATATTCTACTGTTTCACTTTGTTTTAACAGTTTAATACACAGGCCCATAGTGACTGATCATGAGACAGTAGCAGAAAAGTTTTTCACAGAAGTATGGTAAGTTTAGAAATCAGAAAGAGTAAGACCTCCAACTTTGTTATTTTCAATACTGTTTTGCCTACCTGGTGGTCCACTGAGATTTCATATAAGTTTCAGGATGACTTTTCTATTGCTGAAAAATAAAATGTCTTTAGAATTGTGATAGGGATTGCATTGATTCTGTAGATTTCTTTGGGTAGTATGAACATTGTAACAATATTACATCTTTTGACCTATGAAGAGTCATGTCTTTCCATTTATTGGTGTCTTGTATGATTTTTTTCAGCAACATTTTATAATTTTTAGTGTACAATTCTTTCATTTCTTTGTTTTATCCTTTAATGTTTTTAAAAATTTTATTACAGGTGACATACAATGTTATATTAGTTTCAGGTATATATCATAGGTATTAGCCATTTATATAACCTATGAAATGATCACCCCAATAAACCTAGAACCCATCAGATACCCTGTATAGTTATTATACTATTGACTATATTTTCTGCAGTGTACTTTAGATCCCCATGACTATTCTGTATCTATTAATTTGTACTATTTAATCCCTTCACCTTTTTCGTCTGGCATCCCAATCACTCACCCCTCTGGCAACCATCAGTTTATTCTCTGTATCTATGAATCTTTTTCTGATATGCTTGTTTATCTTTTGATTTTATAGATTTCATATATAAATAAAATCATCTGCATTTGTCTTTCTCTGTCTGACTTGTTTCACTTAGGATAATATTCTCTAGGTTCATCCCTATTGTTGCAGATGGCAATGTTTCATTCTCTTTTATGGCTCACTTATATTTCATTGTATGTATATCTATCACTTCTTTATCCACTTATCTATTTATGGGCACTTAGGTTGTTCCATATCATAGCTATTATAAATAATGCTACAAAGAACACATGGTTTTCTTTTCAGTTTAGTGTTTTGTGTTTCTTCAGATAAATATCTAGAAGTAAAATTCCTAGGTCCTTCTTTGTTTCTTATTAGTCTTTGTTTTAAAGTTTCTTTGTCTGGTATAAATATTGCTCCCTCTGCTTTTTTTATTCATTTACATTTTCATGAAATGTCTTTTTCCATCCATTTAGTTTTGTGATCTGCAGTGAGTCTCTTGTAGGGAGCATATGTCTTGTTTTTTTATCCATTCATTCAAACTGCCAGGGCCCATGCAATCCCTTGTGAGTCTGACTCCAGCATTGGGCTTACCTGAAGCTAGCACCTCCACCTATTTAGTTATATGATCCTGGCTCAAATCCCAACACCGGCCTCCACTGAGGCATTCACATGTTCAAAACCATCAGCCACTGTAGTAAAGGTCAACATCCGGGACCTCCACAGCTGCAAGTTCACACACAGTTGACCCAGACCCTTTCTGCTTCCTCTGGCCCCCACTACTTTGTGTGTGCTTGCAACTGACCCCTAGATAGAGTACCGTATGCCTTTTATTGTAGCATTAATCCATTTTTATTTAAAATAATCATTGATAGATACCTATTTATTGCCATTTTATTTTTTATCTCTTTTCCCTTCTTGTTCTTCACCTTTTTTTTTTTTTTTTTGTAATACTGCTTTGGTGGTGATAAACTCATTTAGCTTTTCATTATATGAGCTCTTTATATGTTCTTTGATACTAAATGATAGCTTTGCAAGGTAGAATAATCTTGGTTGTAGGTCCTTGCTTTGCATCTCTCTAAATAGTTCTTGCTGCTCCCTTCTGGCCTGAAAAGTTTCTATTGAGAAATCTGCTGACAGTTTTATGAGAGATCCTTTGTAGGTAACTGACTCATGCTGTTTTAAGATTCTTTACCTTTAACCTTTTCTATTTTATTCTTTATAACTATGTTGTTCCTCTGTTGTTGTTTTTTCTGTTTGTTTGTTTTGTTTTCTTCAATAAAATCCTTTAAAATGTCTTGTAATAATGGTTTGGTGGTGACAAACTTCTTTAGGTTTTTCTTGACTTGGAAGCTCTTTATCTGTCCTTTTATTCAAAATGATAGCTTTCCTGGATAGAGTAGTCTTGGTTGTATCACTTTGAATATTTCATGCAGTTTCTGTTAAGAAATCAGCTGACACTCTTATGGGAGCTCCTTTGTAGGTAACTGCTTTTTTTCTTGCTACTTTTAAGATTCTCTCTTTGTCTTTAGCCTAGTATTTTCTGGCGTATAAGACAACTTTTGAAATGAAAAAAAGTCAACTGAAAATCAGGGGCAAAAGACCAAAATTGCACAAAAATTACATGCAGATCTTGACGACAAAGTAAGTCTTTTCTTTGAAGTGGGGGGTAGTCTTATACAGCGAATATAGGCCTAAACCTATGTTTTAAC
The DNA here is from genome assembly GCF_964339955.1 of Pipistrellus hanaki. NCBI lineage: Eukaryota > Metazoa > Chordata > Mammalia > Chiroptera > Vespertilionidae > Pipistrellus > Pipistrellus hanaki. The sequence goes on from NC_140524.1 coordinate 80,538,983, forward strand.
TGTAAAATTAGGGGGTAGTCTTATACGCCGGAAAATACGGTATATCATTTCAATTATGATGTGTCTTGGTGTGGGCCTCTTCGGTTCATCTTGTTTGGGACTCTCTGCATTTCCTGGACTTTTATGTCTATTTTCTTCACCAAATTAGGGAAGTTATCTATTATTTTTTCATGTAGGTTTTCAATTTTTAAAACATTTTTTATTGATTTTAGAGAGGAAAGGAGGTGGAAATATGAATGATAAGAGAGAAACATTGATCAGCTGCCTTCTGCACTACCCCTACCTGGATCAAGCCACAAGCGCCTTGCCCGGGAATCAAACTGTGACCTCCTGGTTCATAGGTTGATGCTCAACCACTGAGCCACACCAGCTGGGCTCATGTAGGTTTTCAGTTCCTTGTTCTTTCTCTTCTTATTTATCACACACATGATACATATGCTGGTACTCTTGAAGTTGTTCCAGAAGCTACTTAAACTATCCTCACTTATTTGAATTATTATTATTTTTTAAATTTATTTGCTGTTCTGACTTGATGTTTTCTGTTTCCTTCTCCTCCAAATTGCTGATTTTATCCTCTGGATCATCTGTTGTACTGTTGTTTCCTTGAAATGTATTCTTCATTTCTGACAGTTCTCTTATTTTTCCTATCTCCATTTTTCCCCTATCTCTTTGTTGAAGTTCTCATTGAGATCATTGAGCATCCTAATAACCAATGTTTTGAACTCTGTATCTGGTAAATTGCTTATCTTTATTTAATTTAGTTATCTTTCTGTAGTTATGTTCTATTCTTTAATTTTGGACATTTTTTTTTTTTGTCTCTTATTGGCTGCCTCCATGTTTTGGTTTCTATTAATCAAATAGAGATGCGACATCTACCTGTCTCCTCATATTGGTAGAATGGCTTTATGTAGTCAGTGTCCTATAAGGCCCAGTGGCACAGCCTACCAGGCCACCCAATCTGGGAGCTCCAGATAAGTCCCTATGTAGACCTTCCTGTTTTACTTGAGACTCGATTGCTGTTGGCAGTCAATGGGAAGGATTTACCACAGGATAATTGGCTTAGAGTACTGGCTGCAACCACAATGGAGGAGCTGCTGGGCAAGGGCCTGGCCTCCTATTGCTCTGACTCTGTGACCTCCCAGGAGGTTCAGGCCAAGATCAACTTTAGCCTATCCCCTGCTTGAGCCACCTGGCATGAGCTACAAAGCAACCATCAGATAGCTTCTACTTTTTCTGGGCTTGAAGGTGCCCAGGAGAGGGTAAGCTGCAAACTGAGGCCTCAACTAGTGCCAGCCCTGGGGCCATTTATAATGGGTATATCATGTTTAACGTCACTTAATGGTTTGTATTTGAAAGCCTCAACTAATTGTTGCTAATGTACTTATTTTGTAAGTCCTTTATGATGAAGGTAATAATGTGTCTTATAAAATAAAATTAAAAAGGATATATTATATTAATAGCATATTTCCATATCTATAGCTCCATTTTAATGTATTTCTTTAAGATAGGGAATTTTTTATACAGTATTTTATGGAGACTCATGGAAACTGATGGACATTACCAATACCCACAAGTTCATTTGAAAAATATCCAGCTTGGAAATTTTCCCTCAAAGTATAACAGGATGGCTATGTATATGCCTTAGGATAGCCAGATGATGTCTGATCATAGTCTGCAGCTAAGCACAAAACTCAGATCTTAAACAAAGTGAACCAAAGGGAAAGGCCATTTTGATAAGATTACCAACAATATTGATTATAAGACAAGGCTATTGTTAGCTTTTTGTTCACCAGACTAACTGAATATGTATTAATTTCCTTTTAGCCTAAACTGGTTTGGCTCAGTGGATAGAGCTTTGGCCTGAGGACTGAAGGGTCCTGGATTCGATTCTGGTCAAGGGCATGTACCTTGGTTGTCGGCACATCCCCAGTGGGGGGCGTGCAGGAGGCAGCTGATCCATGTTTTGATCTCATCAATGTTTCTAACTATCTCTTTCCCTTCCTTTGTGTAAAAATAAATATAAATTTTTTAAATATATATTTTTTAAATTTAGTTTTAGTTTATTGCTATTTTTGTGGAATATTACTTTAAAAACAAATGACTTATTTTTCAAAGCATATCCCCACCCACAGTAAGATAAAATAAAATATTTACATACTATGAATATATTTAAGTAGTAAAGTTTATATTGTACTGACTTTTAACTGAATTATTTTCTTATTCAACTGGAGATGAAATAACAAATCGCATAGACTGGGTAGCTTATAGGACAAACATTTATTTCTCATAATTCTTGTAGGCTGGAATGTTGGAGATCAAGGTGCCAGCCACTTAATTGCCTGGTAAGAACTATTCCTGGTTTGTAGACAGCCTTCTTGCTGTACCTTTAATCATGGAGAGAGAGTGAGTTCTGGTCTCTTCCTCTTCTTAAATAAGGTCACTAATTTCATCACAGAGATTCCATATTCATGAACTAATCTCAACCTAATTACCTTCCAAAGGCCCACCTCCATATACCATTACATTGGGGATTAGAAGTTTGAGGGGACATAAACATACAGTCCACAGCACGTATTAATATTGTCAATGCATAAGGAATATATGAGCCCAGCCAGCATGGCCCAGGGGTTGAGCATAACAATGAACCAGGAGGTCATGGTTCGATTTCTGGACAGGGCACATGCCCAGTTTGCAGGCTTTATCCCTTGTAGAGGGCATGCAAGATACAGCTGATTGGTGATTCTCTTTCATAATTGATTGTTTCAATCTCTCTCTTTCTTTCCTTTTCTCTGTAAGCAATAAAATATATTTAAAAATAATAATAAAAGGAAGATATGAAGAAAATGATCCATTTATAATGAATTATTATAATCTAATACAATTTGAGAAATTTTACTGCTTAAAATTTCCCCTATAGTTATAATTGGAAATGAAGAAATTTCTGGATGTCCTAGGCATAGCAAATACTCTGGGGATTATTTAATTTAATAGAAGTTTTAACTTTGATTTTTCATTAACTAAGTTATTTCCTATTTTATAAGGATAAGGGTTGATAGAAATATAGAAAGTTTTTCTTCTAAGCTTTTCAAAAGGTTTACATTCAGTAAAAACACATTTGATTACCATTTGGAAGAAAAAATTCCATACATTACCATTTATTGTTTTATAAGATATAACTCATTTTGTGTATGTTAGCAAAATCATTTCAGTATTTCTACTGAATCTTTGTCTTTTCTTTATGTTCTCCTTTGAAACAGTCATAATATATTACTAGTTCTCTCATTAACTAAAGTGTTAAATTAAATTTTTGACCCATGCCTATTTTATGTTTGCATGTTACTTATAATTTAAAATTTCTAAAAATAATACCTTAACAGGTACATAAAACATACTGAGTAATATAGGTATAATTTAGACACTATTCTGTATAGGATACTGTGACCTGACCTGATTGTTTTTTCCATAAAGATTATCAATAGAATTGCTGGTTGTGTCATTTTAGTGGTGATATCTATTTTAAAATGACTGAAATGTCAATTTCTGGCTTCTTTGTTCTGTTCCATTGGTCTATATGTCTGTTACTGTGCCAGTGCAAGGCAATTTGAAGAACAGTGGCTTTGTAATACAGCTTGAAATCTGGTATTGTGATTCCTCCAACTTTGTTCTTCTTTCTCAGGATTGCTGAGGCTATTCAGTGTCTTTTTTTATTCCATATAAATTTTTGGAGAATTTGTTCTAGGTCTGTGAAATATGCCGTTGGTATTTTAATGGGATTTCATTGAATCTATAGATTGCTTAAGGTAGTATGGACATTTTAATGATGTTGATTCCACCAATCCATGAATATAGTATGTTTTTTTATTGGTTATGTTTTCCTTTATCTCTTTTGTAAACATCCTGTAGTTTTCTGAGTACAGGTCTTTTACCTCCTTAGTTAAGTTTATTCCTAGGTTTCTTAAGTTTTTTGTTGCAGTGCTAAGTGGGATTGTTTTATGTTTTTTCTTTTGTTTTGTTTTGTTTTGTTTGTTTTAGCTGCTATTTCTGAGAATTCATTATTGTTGTATGAAAGTGCCATAGACTTCTGGGTATTAATTTTGTTGTTGGATTAATGTTGCTGGATTCATTTATTAAATCTAGTAGTTTTTTGGTGGAGTCTTTAGGGTTTTCTATGTACAATATCATCTCACCCACAAATAATGACAGTTTTACTTCCTTCTTTCCAATTTAGATACCTTTTATTTTTTCTTGTCTGATAGCTGTGGCTACGACTTCCAGTACTATGTTGAATAAGGATGGTGAAAGCAGACATCCCTCTCTTATTTATGTTCTTAGGGAGAATGGTTTTAGTTTATGCCCATTGAGGATGATATTGGCTGGGGTTTGTCACATATGGCCTTTATTGTGCTGAGGCATGGTCACACTATTTCCACTTTTCTGAGAGTTTTTTTTTTTTTTAAACTAGAGGCCTTGGTGCATGAAATTCATGTATGGGGTGGGAAGTGTACCTCAGCCCAGCCTGCACCCTCTCCAATCTGGGATCACTTGTAGTTTAACACAGTGCAATCACAATTAATGGAATTCATAAAGAAACTGTTTTTTTATATATTATATACAGAATTCTGTGAAACATGTACTCTCTGTTATGTATTTGGGCTGTAGGCATTCACCAAGTCACAATGACACACCAGACAGCTCCATTTGCACACATTCTTAAAGAAAACAGAAAAGAAGCATAGTCTCTATACACTGGGATTGCATATATCTTCAATGTTTTATTTTGGGTAGGTTAGTTTTTATCCTTATTATCAAAGTTTACCTTTCCTGTTTCAGACAAATGGAAGTCTGAAAGCTCATTTTCTTTTATATATATATATTATGATTTCAGAGAAGAAGGAAGAGGGAGAGATAGAAATATCAATGATGAGATGTTTGATTGGCTGCTTCATGCATGCCCTTTACCAGGGATCAAGCCCACAACCTGGGCAACCCAGACCTGTGCCCTGACCAGGAATCAAATCCTGACCTCCTGGTTCATAGGTCAGTGCTCAACCACTGAGCCATGCTGGCCAGGAAAGAAAGTTATTTTCTTTATTTCCTGACAGTATAGCAATACCTAAATAGTATAGATATTGTAGAATTTGGGCACCAACTTTCACTCCTTCAAAAATCCTATTCATAAACAAAACTATTTTTTTTCCAGGACAATAACTCTCCACAACATAGAGAAGCAATTTATTTTCATAAATATTTGTAGATAATTAAAAGTTGGCATTCAAAATGGAAACCACTATTTAGGCACTGAAAATACACACACATTCATAGGTGTAGAGAGAGGGGAATCGGGAAAATTATATTTTACTATAAGGTTAGGGTTTAGTGTTTTTGAAATAATATTTATAGTGGGGAAGGGCACATAATAAGAATAGAGCCACAGTTGTTTAATAATTATTCATCTTACTAATATATATATATATATATATATATATATATATATATATATATATATATATATATATATATATATAATGCTAATGTGTTAAGTGTCTATCTGACTGGTCGCTCGCTATGACACACACTGACCACCAGGGGTCAGGTGTTCATTGCAGGAGCTGTCATGACATACACTAGCCATTTACAAAGAAATGGCACTGTGGACCTCGTTCCCACACAGCAATACCAAGTGGGACACAGGCCCTGCCATCACCCCACCAAATTGCAGCCAATGCTGCTAGGACACCATGGTGCAAAATGTGGCCCACAGCCCAGCTCAGCCCAGAAACAGTGGCTGTGGGCACTGAGTAATGACATCACATAGCAACATCTTGCTTTCTCTTCCTAACAACTACACTCCTTGGAGTTTCTTTAACACAGGAACACAACTTGCTATAAAGCCAGATGGAAACATTTTACACTTTAACCAAATGTCTATGCAGTGTTTTCCTGTGCCTCATCTCATTTGATCCTCACAGAAATCCTGGAATGGGTAGATAAGAGACTCGGTAGAATCCTATTTTCTTTTCATTAGCTAGATAATGGACATTTAGAAAGCTTAGAAACTTGACCCAACTGAAAAAAAGTAAGAAATTGTGGGTCTTGAAAATTACATCAGGTTTTTCTCACTGAGCAGAATATAGCAGTTTTAACACTGATGCAGTTAAATATTTTACCCTTTCATTCTCCCTGCATGATCTACAAAAATAATCTGCTTTGTGTTGATATTTACTTCTGTGTTGCTGACAATTACCTGAAAGAGAAATTGGGATGCTTCAAGGGTAGGCAAAAGTTTACTTAAATCAGAAAACAGGTCTAATTAAACAAGTTTTTTCTATATATCTAAAGCTCTAGCTGGCGCCAATCATATGCATGTGTTTTGATCTGTCATTGTCAGTTGTGAATTTGGTTGACTCTTATAGAGAAAGGGCAAATAACAACATTAAAATATTTCTTCTAATTAATTTCCCTTCAATGTGCACGATTTCTTTCACTGGGCTACTAGTTTTAAATTAAAAGTTTTATTACATACCCAGAGAAGCTAGAGGATACAACAAGGTGGTAAAAAGTTAAGATGCCTTGATGTGTCCAGTACTCAGAAAAGAAATACACTTTGAGAACAGACCAAGGGCAAGACATGCTTTGATTTGATGCTATGCTAAACCTTGATTCCCTCTGGGAGTTTTCCTCAGGAAAGCTGACCATTATCTGGTCACAGGAAGGGATTGAGCTATTTGTAACATCATAGAAGATTAGCCACCTTTCATACGACTTTGAGCTCCAGAAGGCCAGACTACAGACCCTCCCCTCCCCTTTTCATGATACATTTGCATCTCACAGCTGCACGTAGCTATCTTCTTCTTAATGTCTATATAATCAGCCAATAGGTGAGGGGTGTCAGAGCAGAATTTCCAGGGTGACTGATTGCTCTCCCCATAGTGCTGGCATTGTTGGAATAAATGCTTATATATGATTCAACCCTCTCTCTGCTTAATTTGACTCAAGTAGTGACAGGTGACTTCAGACCCATTGTGTCTGGTGTCAATATTAGCATTATGATTCAGTTTATAATGAACAAAAAGAAAGAATAGCACAATGAACTTCAAAAATAAATGGTAATTTCGCCATGGCTAAGGCAGAGGACAATATTTTTAGACTATAAAATGTTTTCCTATTACATAAGTTAGTTAGCAGCTGGATAAAGAATTTAAAAATTTAGTCAGTCCTTACTAACCTATGAGCACCAAATCATATGAGTCTTATGGAAAATTTTTTTTTAATTTTATTTTATTGTTTTTTCTTTGTTCAATGTCTTTCTTTTGGCCTGTATAGCATTTACTTTCCTGAGTAGACTTTATCAGAAGCTAACATTTTAGCATGATGAATAAAGCAAGGTAGGAAAATGTTTAGATTAATTAGGCAATGTCTCAAAGGCTTTAAAACTACTCGGATCACAAGTTTGAAAATAACCACTGAGATTCTTAGAAAGTTTTGTTTAAGTGGTTGTAATATTTTTCAAAGCAAATTTTCAGTGTGTGAATATGTGTCTGTGTAAAAGGTGTTGAGATAAAGATGAGGATAGTTTTTCAGTTGTCTTTCTTGCTTTGTTCTGAAGGAGAGGTGATGGAGGACTCAGATAAACTCAGATATCTGAAACGTTGAAGAGTTCTATTCCCAGCTGGAAGTTTATATACAGATCTTATTTCCTGTTTGCCTCTCCACCACATTCCATTATCACTTTGATATCTATGTTTCTGGCCTCATTATGGCAACCTGACCTTCATTAGTGCTGTTGATTTAGCAATTAAATCTGATGGTTTTAGTCTCAGGCAATTTTACTAGAGCAATTAAATAGGCCAGATTGTTCAGTTATAAGGATCCAAGTCTCTTTTGTTACATTCTACGGGTTATATTATTTAAAGTAACATTTTTTTTATTCTAAAAGTTTAAAAATCATAGTTAACATATATGTGTTTCCATGTCCATGAGAAGCAAATTCATATGGTGAAATGAGACCAGGGATCATAAATTCTCTGAGTATAGGATTAAAGCATTATTTTGTCTTCTGAGATGTTATGTAATCTTGGGCGAGAATTACCTATTTCAGGGTCTAACAGAAATAATCATAGCATCCAATTGGAGGCAGTAGAGCATAGCTATAAATACTGTGGACTCCAAAGTCAAACTGCCTTTCTTAAAATACAGCCTCTGCAACTTATACAAAAATGTAACTAGAAAACATTACTTCTTTGTCCTTCAGTTTCCTCATCTGTATAATGGAAATATTAGTGTGGCATAGGGGACCAGGTCTGCTGTGCCTGAACCCACTGCTTTTCCCATTATACTATGCTGACATAAGTTGGGTGAAAGCTCATTGTGATAGACCAAGTAATATGAGTTATAAACACCTACAGCATGAGAAAGAAATGTAGTGATTAAAAGAATGAATAAATAAAAATAAAGCAGTATTCAAAACTTATCTTGCCACCTTACTGAGGTAAGCCAGCTATTTCAAAACATCTTTTTTAAAAACATTTTTTAAAACAAAAAACAAAAGTGAATATCTGTCAAACCATAGCAGGCAGGAAATGCCAAAGATGTTGACCTTCCCCTGGAAACACGTGACTTCCATTTTTGGCAGTGTAAATCTGGGAACTTTTGTAGGAAGGACATGAGCATATCTTAGCTATCATGATGCCCCATAAGTATCCAGGTTTAAATCATGTGAGAATTCATTGATTACAATCATAGTTGCAGAGATAGTAAGTTAAGTTAAAGAGAAAGTAAACTCCCTTTTTAACTCATACTTGATCCACCCATCTACTGAAGCCTAGGTTCTAAGGTAGGTCTATGCTCAAAAAGTAGCAAACACTATATGTTTATGTGACTGTATGATATCAAAACCACTGATTGATTCAGCATAATAAAACATGTTAATTTGTAAAATTTTTAAACAAAGGGAACTGATTATTTGTGTTGAATTGATGAAACTTGTTAAGTGAACCTTCAGTCTTCTTTTGTTTCTTTTTTTTTTTTTTCATTTTTAATACTCTTTTCTTACTTGACAAAATCAATCAATGGTTTTGACTGTTAAGAATCCAACTCAAGTTCATGGTTGGCTCCTCTTATCTATTCCCTAAATTTGAAATATCTATATGCTCTAAATCTGTTGATCCAGCCCTAACTTAACAGAACATAATTTGTAGGTCCAATTACCTGCTTAGCCTTTCTAGTTAAATGACTCATAGGCATTTTAAATTTGTCCAGAAAGGTACTTTCTTTTTTCCTACCCCTGCCCTTTTTTTTCATTATAGTAAATGGTAATACAATCCACAGTGTTGATTGAGACAGAAACCTAGAAGGCTTCCTTGATTCCTTTGGTTCCTTCACTCTGCTGATTATAACTAATACAACTATCAATTTTTGTGGGTTTTCCCTCTAAAATATGTATCTTACTCTGTCCACTAGTTTTTATCTTTATTGCCACCAACTGTCATCTTTAGCCTGGACATCTACTAGTCTCTTATATGGTCTCCCTGTTTATATACTTCTACTCCTGACCTTCTCTGATACAATTCTTCAAATAATAGTTTTTATTATTTTAATGTAAATAAGACCCAGCAACTTCCCTCCCTACATTTGTTTTTCCTATTGTAATTAAAATAAAAACCATGTTCCTGTCTGTGGCCTACAAAGGTCTGCTTGGTGTGGATCCTGTTTCTTTTCATATTACTCCACCTTTTGCTCCCAATGTTCTAGCCTTCATTTCCTTGAACACATCAGACTCATTCCTGTTTAGTGTGTTTACTATTACTGATTCCTTTTTCTCTTTCTGCAAGTGTTTCACATAGTATATCTGACCCCTGCTTTTTTGGGTCTTAGCTTATATTTCACTAAAGTGAGGCCTCTCAAAACCAACTTATAGAAAGTAATCCTAGCCATTATTTTCTATAATAGCATCCTGTTTGCTTCATTTACAACATTTACTAAAAACTACTTTTATTTTAAAGTAGTTATTTACTACACAACTTCTTTGATAAAACTTAAACTCATGAGGACAGGGACTATGCCTGAATTATTTGCTAATGATTCTCTAGTTCTTAGTACAAATTTGGCAGATAAACAACTAACAATTATTTCTTGACTAAATGTCTTATTGTGTTTAAAATCAAGTCTTTTAATTTATCCAATTCATCTCCAGTATCCTTGTGGGAGAATACAAATAGTCCAAAAGTAACAAAATACTTTGGAGGCTAAAATGACCAACTTTAACTTAGAATTGCATGAATTACGTAAGATATATGATTCACTAAGGTCTAAGGACAAAATATTTTCAGGGATTTTGTATCAGCAGTTACGGTAACATCCTTTGGCAATTTATGGGAGTAGATCTTAATCCTCAACTCTCTTTCTCCACTTATTAGATTATAACTACTTGAGGACATCCTTCTCCTCTAAAGAATCCCTAACTCAAATTTTAGTGTATCATAGATGCCCAATAATAACATTCAATACCACTCCCTGCAACTTGACATTAAATGCAAAAAGGAAAATGAAAAAAAAAATGATTAGTAGATTAATATTTTTGCATTAACATTAATAACATATAAAACTATTATTCAAGTTAAAGAAAATCCAAATGAAAGCCTAAATGAACATATCATCCATGCTGGGTACTAGTCATAACATTGGCAAACTATTTCAGAAGTTTAATGGCCTTTGTTAAAAACAGAAACAGCCGGGACCGGTTTGGCTCAGTGGATAAAGCGTTGGCCTGCGGACAGAAAGGTCCCATGTTAGATTCCGGGCAAGGGCATGTATCTTGGTTGCGGGCACATTCCCAGTAGGGGGTGTGCAAGAGGCAGCTGATCGATGATTCTCTCTCATCGATGTTTCTAACTCTCTATCCCTCTCTCTTCCTCTCTGTAAAAAATCAATAAAATATATTAAAACAACAAACAAACAAAAAACAACAACAACAAAAATATTCAAAACCAAGATAAAAAGAGACTACAAGGCAATTACTGTTTTCTATATCCTGTCAGTTATCAAATTCATTTTTGGTTTAGTTAGAAAAATAGGAATCCAGCTAATACAAAATACTTTGTTGCCAATTCAATTTTTACATGTTCAAATAATTTGGAGTCAAATGTTTTTGCAAATAGCTCTAAAAATTACAACCAACTCTGGGGCTATGGCATAGTGCCAGAGCTACTGTGCTTCAGAAATCAACTTAAAGTGAATTAGTATAGCCTGAACAAATGGGCCTAATGATGATGAGGTGTGTTATAAAATAATTTTAAGTTTCAGAGGCTGAATTCTGAACCAAAAGATAGATATAGAGACAGTAAAGCAACAAGCAGACTGTCAAATTACAGCAGGGAGGATAGGGAGATCTGGGGGAGATAAGAGATCAGCCCAAGGACTTGTATACATGCATATAAGTACAACCCATGGACACAAAACTCTGGGGAGGGAGGGTATGTATGGGGGGGGACAATGTTAAAATATATACACAGGTAATAATTTAATAAAAAAATAATAATGTTGGTTAAAACACATTCTGCAGCAACTTCCAATTCCCTTTTTGGCCATTGTTTTGCTAACAGTTTGTTTTCTGTATCTATGAGTCCATTTATGTTTTGTGTCTTCATTTGTTTTGTTCTTTAGATTCACATTTAAGTGAAATCATATAGTAGGAAGAACCTGAGCATATCTAGCTTATTTCAATCAGCATAATACACACTAGGTCCTTGCACACTGTTGTAAATGGTAACATTTCATTTTTTATGGCCACATAATATTCCAATGTATATATGTACCATAGCTTTTTTCCCATTTGTCTTTTGATGTGAACTTCCATAACTTGGTGATTGTAAATAAGACTGCAATAAATATATTTAATTTTTAATTATTTAATTTTTAATTAAAGTTTTGGGTTTTTAAATATATACACAGAAGTGGAATTGCTGGGTCAAAAGGCAGTTCTATTTTTATTGTTTTTAAAAACTTTCATACTGTTTTCAATAGTGGGTACACCAATATGTATTCCCAACAACAGTATACAAGGATTCCCTTTACTCCACATCCTTCCTGCTGAGTATGATAGTGAGCTATATTACCTCTGTTCTCATTTTGCTTACAGTTTGTATTATAATTGGGTGCTGGATTTTGTCAAATGCCTTTTCTCTGTTAATATCATTGGATACTTTTTATTTTTTATTTTGTTTATGTGGTGTATCATGTTTACTGATTTGTGAATATCAAACCAACCTTGCATTCCAAAAATAAACCCTACTTGATCATGATGTATGATCTTTTTTAAAAAATATATATTTTATTGATTTTGTACAGAGAGGAAGGGAGAGAGATAGAGAGTTAGAAACATCAATGAAAGAGAGTCATCGATCAGCTGCCTCTTGCACACCCCCTACTTGGGATATGCCCGCAACCAAGGTACATGCCCTTGACCGGAATCAAACCTGGGACCTTTCAGTCCCCAACCCAAAGCTCTATCCATTGAGCCAAACTGGTTTCGGCATGATGTATGATCTTTTTAAAGTATTGCTTAATTCAAAGTGGAAATAGAGGCAACATACCTCAACATAATAAAAGCCATATATGACAAATCCACAGCTAATGTCATACTCAATGGGGAAAAATTAAAACATTTCCCTCAAGATCAGGAACAGAACAAGAATGACTATGTCAACCATTCTTATTCAATACTAGTGACCCAGTGCACAAAATTCATGGACTTTAAAAGGGAATTAATTAGAGGAAATATTTCTCTTTTTTAAAATGTATTTTTATTGATTTTTTACAGAGAGAAAGGGAGAGAGATAGAGAGCTAGAAACATCGATGAGAGAGAAACATCGACCAGCTGCCTCTTGCACACCCCCTACCGGGGATGTGCCCACAACCAATGTACATGCCCTTGACCAGAATCGAACCAACCTGGGACCTTTCAGTTCACAGACCGACGCTCTACCACTGAGCCAAACCGGCTTCGGCTAGAGGAAATATTTCAATATTGCTATTTGCCCTTTATAATAGAAGTGTCAGAGATGAAAGAAAATTAGTAAAATGTATATGAAAATATTTCTTCTGTCAGAGTCTGGGGTGCACCGCAGTACACAGTCAAGTCCCCAACCACCCATATGTGCCTTGAAATTGCATGAGACCCAGACCTGGCTGGCCCCACCACCATTAGGTGAGATTCAGACCCGGCTGGCCCCACCCTCGTAAAGCCCCACTGGGAGGGGGTCCCAACCTCAGGTCCCGTGGCCCATCAACAGACAGGAGGCACAGTCTCAGGTGTCCCAGCCTGGCACAGGTCTCCCAGAGCACCGTCAGGTCCCCTGGCCAAGTGCAGGGGCAGGGGTCCCTGTCAAGCCCCACCAGGTGGGGGATGCAGTTTGAGGTCCCCCTTAAAACCCTGCCAAAAGGTGGGGAAAAACGACCTGAGGTCCCCTGGCACAGTGCTGGAGAAAGGGGCATAACCTAAGGTCCCCTGGCCCAGAGTCGGGGTGGGGTGTTTCCTGAGGTCCCCCACCAAGCCCAGTGACTGAATGGCAGAATGACCAGACTGGTTGACCAGTGCTATGATACACATTGACCACAAGGGGGCAGACCATCAATACAGGAGCTGTCCCCTGGTGGTCAGTGTGCTCCCATTGTGGTCAGTGCGCTCTCACTCAGCTGACTGGGACAAGTGGTTGCTCCCACAGCAGGAGCAGCCACTCAGCAGGAGGGTCTACAGCCACTTGGCTGACCAGCCATGCCCACCACCAGTGTATGAATCCATGCACCAGGCCTCTAGTGTGTGTGTGTGTGTGTGTGTGTGTGTGTGTGTGTGTATGTGTATATATATATATATATATATATATATATATATATATATATATATATATATATATACAGATATTGGTATCATTGGTGTATTTTTATACACCAGCAATAAACTATCAGAAAGGGAAACTAAGAGAACAATCCCATTTAAATTCCATAAAAACAAAACAAAACAAAACAAAATCTCAGGATGAAAATTTAACGAGGGAGGTAAAAGACCCATACTCAGAAAACTGTAAAACACTGAAGAAAGAAATTGAAAAAGATACAAATATATGGAAGCATATCCGATGCTCATGAATAGAATGTATTGCATCAGAAAGCATATGACAAAATCCAACATCCATTTTGATAAAAATCACAGAAGCCCTTTTTCATATGTCTCTTGGCCATCTGTATGTCCATACTGGAGAATTGTCTATTTAGGTCCTTTACCCATTTTTAAATTGGGTTTTTGTATTCCTTTTGTTAAGTTGTATGGACTCTTTATATATTTTGGAAATTTACCCCTTTTAGGATGTATCATAGCAACTATGACACAGAGAAATCATATGACAAAATCCAATACCCATTTTGGTAAAAACTCTCAGCAAAGTGGGAATAGAGGGAAGACACTTCAATGTAATAAAAGCCATAGATGACAATCCTACAGCCAACAGCATACTCAGTGTTCAAAAATTAAAACATTTCGACCAGAACTGGAACAAGACAGGATGTCCACTCTCACCACTCTTACTCAACATAGTGCTAGAAGTGCTAGTTGTGACAATAAGAAAAGAAAATAACATAAAAGGCATCCAAATTAGAAAGAAGTAAAATTGTCATTATTTGTGGGTGACATGATATTGTACATAGAAAATGCTAAGGACTTCACAACCAAACCTATTAGATTTAGTAATGGAATTTGGCATTGTAGCAGGATACAAAATTAACACCCAGAAATTGATGGCATATTTATACACCAATAATGAATTCCCAGAAAGAGAAACTAAACAATCCATTTATCATTGCAACAAAAAATCAAGATATCTAGGAATAAATTTAACCAATGAGGTAAAATTCTTGTACTCAGAAATCTACAGGATATTTTAAAAAGAGATAGAGGAAGATATAAACAAGTGGAAGAATGCACTGTGTTCATGGATTAGTAGAATTAACATCATTAAAATGTCCATACTACCTAAAGAAATCTATAGATTCCATGCAATCCCTATTAAAATACCAACAGCATATTTCACAGATCTAGAACAAATATTTCAAAAGTTTATATGGAACCAAAAAGGATGCCAAATAACCACAATCATCTTTAAAAAGAAAAACAAAGTTGTAGGGATCACAATATCAGATATCAAGTTATATTATAGAGACACTGTACTCAAAGGAGCTTAATACTGGAACAAAAACAGGCATATAGATGAATGGAACAGAACAGAGAACTCTGAAATTGACCTGAGCCATTATACTCCATTAGTATTTGACAAAGTAGACAGGTGCATACAATGAAGTAAAGACAGTCTCTTCAATAAATGATGTTGGGAAAATTGGACAGATACAGGCAGAAAAAAGAAAAAAGAAAAAGAAACTAGAGCACAAAACTTACTTTATACACAAAAATAAACTCAAAATAGATAAAAAACTTAAATGTAATATGTGACACCATAAAAATCCTAGAAGAAACCATATGCAGCAAAATCTCAGATACCTCTCATAACAATATGTTTGTGGATACATCTCATAGGGCAAAATAAACTAAGGAGAAAATAAACAAATGAAACTACATCAACATAAAAAGCTTCTGCACAGCAAAAGAAACCATCAATAAAATGAAAAGAAAGCCCATTGCAAGGAAGAACATAGTTGCCATGATACATCCTATAAGTGGTTAATTTCCAAAATATATAAGAAACACTCAAGATGGCTGCAACCATGTGGTCAAAGATGATTGACCCCATGTGGACACAAGATGGCCACCACAAGATGGCCAGCAGGAGAGGGCAGTTGGGAGGGACCAGGCCTGCAAGGGAGGGTAATTGGGAGGGACCAGACCAGCAGGGGAGAGCAGTTAGGGGTGAAGAGGCTGGCACGGGAGGGCAGTTAGGGGTGACTAGGTCTGCAGGGGAGAACATTTTGGGGGGACCAGGCCTGCAGGGGAAAACTGTTGTGGGCAAATGGGCTGGCAGGGGAGCAGTTAGGCATCAATCAGGCTGGCAGGGGGGTGGTTAGGAGGTGATCAGGCTGGCAGGCAGAAGCAGTTAGGGGCAATCAGGAAAGCAGGCAGGTGAGCAGTTGGGAGCCAGCAGTCCTAGATTGGAGAGGGTGCAGGCTGGGCTGAGGGAAACACACCCCTGTGCACAAATTTCATGCACCAGGCCTCTAGTCTATATTATAAAATGCCTGTGGCCGTAACACTGTTATGCAATAATGACCAAACAACAGTCACCAGGAAGTGCATGGAGCACCTATAAGGCCCTCCCCCCACACCGCACCCCTATCTCCATCCCCACCCCCTGGGTTGCCAGCAGCGTTGGCAGAGTGTCACGGGGTGCCTGCAATGTTGACAATGTCCCTGGTGCATTGTAGGGCACCAGTAAGATTGGCAGCATCCCTGGAGCATCATGGGGCACCAGCAGCATCCCCAGAGTATCTCAAGGCACTGACAGTGTCTACAGAGCTTTGTGGGGCACCAGAAGCTTCTGTGGAGTGTACGAGGCATCACGGGGCAGTGGGCATGGCCCTGATGGCAGGCTAGGCCTAGGGGACCCTACATGTGCATGATTTAATCATGTGCTGGGCCTCTAGTATTATTATATAATGAATGGGTTAGCAATAAGATCAAGGAAGAAATCAAACAAACAAGAAAGAATAAAGAACAATCCAAAATTGATGGGAAATAGGAAAAGCAGTCCTAAGAAAGAAATTCACAGCATTGCAGGCCTAAATCAAGTTTCAAGAAAAAAAAATCAAATAAACAATTTAACACTATTCTTAAAAGAACTTCAAAAAGGGCAACAAACAGACCCAGAGAAAGTTGAAGGCAGGAAATAATAAAGATTAGAGAAGAAATAAATGACATAGAGACTAAAACAAAAGATACAAAAGATGAATGAAAACAAAAGCTGGTTGTTTGTTAAGATAAACAATATTGACAAGACTTTCCAGACTCATCAAAAATGAGAGGGAGGCCGAAACCGTTTTGGCTCAGTGGATAGAGCATTGGCCTGTGGACTGAAAGGTCCCGGGTTCGATTCCGGTCAAGGGCATGTAGCTTGGTTGCGGGCATATCCCCAATGGGGGCATGCAAGAGGCAGCTGGTTGATGTTTCTCTCTTTCATCAACGTTTCTAACTCTCTATCTCTCTCAATTCCTCTCTGTGTAAAATCAATAAAATATATATTTTTTAATGAGAGAGAGGACACAAGTAAATAAAATAAGAAATGAAAGAGGAGATGTAACAACTGTCAGCACAGAAGTACAAAATAAGAAATTATTATGAGCAACCAGTTGCCACCAAATTAGATAACCTGGGCTAAAAGGATACATTTCTAGAAACATACAATCTTCTAAAACTGAAACAGGAAGAATTAGAAAATAGAAATCCAAGAGTTAACAACAATAAGAAACACACAACAAAACAAACAAACAAACAAACAAAAACTCCCAGTAAACCAAAGTACTGGACCAGATGGCTTGACAGGTGAATTTCACCAAACATGTAATGCAGAAGGAATACCTATCCTTCTCCAACTATCAAAAATATTTAAGATGAGTGAAGACTCCCAAGCTCATTTTACAAGGTGAGCATTAACCCAATTCCAACCAGAGAAAGACATGACAAAGAAAAAAATTATAGACCAATATTCCTGATGAAATAGATGGGAAAATGTCAATGAAATATTAGCAAACTGGAACAAAGAATACATTTAAAAATCAGACATCATGAAGAACTGAGCTTTATTCTGCAGGTGCAAGGTTGGTACAATATTTGCAAATCAATAACGTGAAACATCACATAAACAAAATGAGGGATAAAAATAACATGATCATATCAATAGATGCAGAAAAAGTTTTAGATAAAATCTACCACCCATTTGTAATAAAAACTCTCAGCATTGTGGGAATGGAGGAAATATATTTCAATGTAATAATGGCTATATATGATCATACTAAAAGAACAAAATATGCCAGGACCGGTTTGGCTCAGTGGATAGAGCGTCGGCCTGCGGACTAAAAGGTCCCAGGTTCGATTCCGGGCAAGGGCATGTACCTTGGTTGCAGGCACATCTCCAGTAGGGGGTGTGCAAGAGGCAGCTGATCGATGATTCTCTCTCATCGATGTTTCTAACTCTCTATCCCTCTCTCTTCCTCTCTGTGAAAAATCAATAAAATAAAATAAATAAAAAAAGAACAAAATATATTTCAATGTAATAATGGCTATATAAAATCATACTAAAAGAACAAAAACTACAAGCTTTGCCCTTAATATTGAAAACTAGATAGGGATGTCCTCTTTTTTTTTTTTTTTTTTTTTTTTTTTTTTTTTACTCTTACTCAATATGATATTGGAAGTCCTACCCATAGCAATCAGACAAGAAGAAATAAAAGGCAACCAATTGGAAAGTAAAACGGTCATTATTTGCAAAAGGCAGGATAACCCTAATGAAAAGACTCCGGCCAAAAAATTACTAGAACTGATGTGTTCTGTAAAGTAGCAAATGCAAAATTAATATTAAGAAATCAATGGCGTTTCTATAAACCAATATTGAGCTATTAGTAAAGAGAAATTAAGAAAAAAATTCCATTTGCTATTGCAAAAACAATAACAAAAAGATAACTAGGAATTAATTAACCCAAGGATGTAAAAGAATATGCAGAAAACTACAGGATACTGAAGAAAAAAAACTGAGAAAGACACAAATGAGGGGAAGCATATAGTATTGGGGTTTTGATCAGTGAAGGAGGCTGTGAAAGAATTCACAACTGAGTGAAGAGATAGATGCAGAGAGAGGGAGTTTATTTTACTTTCCAAAGGGAGGAAATGGCCAGTTTGATGGCACAAGACACTCATGATAAAGTGTTCTTTCATTACAATTGTTCTTTCATTACAGTTTAAGGAGTAAAAGGGAGCTGTGACAAAACCATAAAGAGCGGAGCGGGAATCCGGAAATTTGCCTTGAAGTTTTCCAGATCTGGAGGCTGTCCTGAGGAACTAGGCTTGCTTGTCCTTCAACTACAGATGTCCTAGGGAGTGTCTTTATCAGCATCTTCACAAGTTACAAAGAGTTCAAAAGGGGCACAGTTTGCATTTGAAACTAGAAAATTTCTCCCACTGAATTTCTCCAGTCATTAAAACCACAGAGGAGGAGAAGGGTAGCCTGCTCTCTCAGCCCCTATCTGTCTTGCTGTCTTAATAGAGAGGCAGTTTGAATTAGGAAAGTTAAAAATCTTCATGTTTAATTACCAGGTGCTTCTTATAGCTTATGGAAGGTTACAGTAAGAAAAAGAAAGGTCTTCTTTTTCAGCACAGAAGTACATATACCATATCCACGAATAGGAAGAATTAACATCATTAAATGTCATTTAATTAACATAGTCAAATGTCCATATTAACCAACACAATCTATAGATTCCATACAATTCCTATCAAGATAACAATGGCATATGTCACAGATGTAGAACAAATATTCCAAAAATTTATATGGAACCACAAAGAACCCAAATAGCCACAGAAATCTTGAGAAAAAAGAACGAAGCTGAAGTGATCACACTACCTGTTTTCAAACTATATTAAAAGGCCCTAGAAGTCAAAACCTTGGTATTGGCATAAGAACAAATATATAGATCAATGAAACAGAATAGAGAGCCAAGAAATAAACCAACCTCTTTATGGTCAATTAATATTATGGGGTAGTGACAATCTCTTCAAAAAATGGTATTGGACAATTGGACAGATACATGCAAAATAATGAAAGTAGACCGCCTTCTTACACCATACTTAAGAACAAACTAAAAATGGATACAAACTTAAATGTAAGCTGTGAAACCATAGAAATCCTAAAAGAAAACATAGGCGGTAAAATCTCAGATACTACTCTCAGTAATATTTTGCAGATATATCTCTGGGCAAGGGAAATAATGGAAAAAAATAAACAAATGGGACCACACCAAGCTAAAAGGCTCCTGCACAGTAAATGAGTCCATCAAAATATTAAAAGATAACCCAGTGATTAGGAGATCCTATTTTCCAATGATACATCTGATAAGGGATTAATATCCAAAATATACAAAGAACTTATACAACTCAACATAAACAGGAAAAAATCCAATTTAAAAATGGGCAAATGATCTGAATATACATACATATGGCTAATAGACATATAAAAAAATGCTCAAAGTTACTAATCATCCTAGAGATGCAAATTAAAATGACAATGCAGTATCATCTTACACCTGTCAGAATGGCTATCATTAACAAATCAACAAACTACCTGTTGTAGTGTAGACTTAACAATAGCTCTTTTTTTTCATCAAAGACATAGATTTTTATTCTATTAGTAAAATATATTAATATATTTCTTTTTATCAGGGACATTGTCCTGTAATTCTTTTTTCTTTTTTCTTTTCTTTTTTTTTTTTTTTTTTGTAATGTCACTATCTAATTTTGGAATTAGGCTACTGTTGGTCTTGTAAAAATAGCTTGAAAGTGATCCTTCCTCTTGGATTTTTTGGAAGTTTGAGGAGGCTAGATATTAGTTCTTTGAATGTATGGTAAAACTCCCCTGTGAAGCCATCCATACAAGGCCTTTTGTTTGCTGGAAGTTTTCCTCATTACTGCTTCAATTACATCAGTAACTAGAGGCCTATTCAGGTTTTCTGATTCTTCCAGATTGAGTTTTAGAAGACTGTGTTTTTCTAGTAATATGTCCATTTCATCCATGTTGTCCATCTTTTTGAAATATAATTGTTCATAGTATTTTTTTTGTTAGTCTTTTATATTTCTATGGGGTCAGCTGTTACTTCACCTCTTTCGTTTCTGATTTTATTTATTAGGCTTCTCTCTCTTTTTATCTTGCCAAATCTTACTAAAGTTTCATCAATCTTGTTTAACTTTTCAAAGAAGCAGATCTTGATTTCATTGATCTTTTGTGTGTGTGTGTGTGTGTGTGTGTGTGTGTGTGTGTGTCTATGCCTTTTCTTTCAGCTTTGATCTTTATTATTTCCTTCCTTTTGCTTACTCTGGGTTTTTCTTGTTGATCTTTTTCTAATTCTTTAAGTTATAGGGTTATATAGTTTCTTAGAAGTTTTTCTTGTTTTTTTAAGTAGGCCTATAGTGCTATGAACTTTCCTCCAAGGACTGCTTTCTCTGTGGCCCATTGTTTTTGGGTTGTTGTACATTCATTTTCATTTGTTTTTTAGGATTTTTTTTTATTTCTTTGTTTAATAACATGCTATTTAGCTTCCATGTGTTTGAATGTTTCTGAGTGTTTTATTGTAGTTGATTTCTAATTTCAGGCCATTGTGATCTGAATATGTGCTTGATATAATTTCAATCTTCTTGAAATTGTAAGGACTTAATTTGTAAAGTAACATGTGGTCTATCATTGAAAATGTCCCATGTGCATTTGAGAAGAATGTATATTCTGTAGCTTTGGGCTGAAGTGTTCTGAAATGATCAAATGGAATCATTTGATCGAGTGTATCATTTAGGATCTCTATTTCCTTTTTTATTTTTTCTCTAGAAAATCTATCCATTGATATCAGTGGGGTGTTAACATTCCCTACTATTATTTTATTGCTGTGTATCTCTCACTTAAAATTATTCAGAAGTTTTTTCAATATACATATTTGGATGCTCCTGTATTGTGTGCATATATATTTATTAGAGTTTTATTCTCATGTTGTATTTATACCTTTAGTATTACTACATAGCATTTCTTATTTCTTGTGATGGTTTTCATTTTGAAGTCTACTTTGTCAGATATGAGTATTGCTGTGCCATCTTTTTTTTTAATTCCCATTTACCTGGAAAAAAATTTCCCATCCCTTCACTTTCATTTTATGTGAGTCCTTTGTTCTGAGGTGGATCTCTTATAGACAGCCTTTATATAGATCATGTTTTCTTATCCATTCAGCTTCTCTGTCTTCTATTTGGAGCTATAAAGCCATTTACATTTAATGTTATTAGTATTAGGTACTTATGTGTTGCCATTTTAGTCTTTATGCCTATGCTTTTCTCTTTCTATTTCTTCTTATTGTTCCAGTCCCTTTAGCATTTCTTGCACTGCCGGTTTGGTGGTAAAAAATTTTATTAGACTTCTTTGGTTTGTGAAGCTCTTTATTTCACCTTTGAATTTTAATGATAGCCATGCTGGATTGAATAATCTTGGGTTCAGTTCCTTGTTTTTCATTACTTTGTATATTTCATAGCACTTCCTTCTGGCTGAAGTGTGTCTATTGAAAAATCAGCTATGAGTCTAATGGCAGCTCCCTTGTAGGTAATTTTTTGTCTCTCTGGCATCATGTAAGATTTTTTTCTTTGCCTTTAATGTTTGCCATTTTAATTATTATCTGCCTAGGTGTGGGAACTTTGGGATTCATCTTAATTTGAACTCTCTGTTTCCTGAACTTGAGCGATCTTTTTCTTCACCAGGTTAAGCAAATTTTCTGCCATTATTTCTTCAATCTGGTTCTCTTTTTGTTGCTTGGATTCTTCTCCTTCTGGCATCCATATGATGCAAATGTTATGTACCATGCTTTTCCAAAGCTCCCTTAAATTCTTCTCCTGCTTTTTATTTATTTCCCATTTGTTTCCGTGGATGGGTGTTTTTTTTTTTCTACTTTGTCTTCTATTTTGCTGATTTGGTCCTCAGCTTCTGGTCAACTGTGAATCCTTCCAGGGTGTTCTTTATTTAAGCTATGTTATTCCTCATTTCAAATTGATTCTTATTTATTTTCTCAACCTGTGTTTTTCAAGTTGTTGTATATCTCATTAAGTCCCTTTATAATTCTTCATAAGTTCCTTCTAATTCCCATTAAGTTGCTTGTAGTTCTCACTGAATTGTCTAAGCACCCTTATTACCATTATTCTGAATTCTTTATTTGATAAATTGCTTTTCTCCATTTCATTTATTTCCTTTTTGGGTGAATTCTCCTTTTCTTTCATTTGGGAGTTGTTTCTTTGTCCCCCCATTTTTAATGTCCCTTTATATTTGTTTCTGTGTATTAAATCAAACTGCTTTGCCTCCCAGATTTTTTGGGTGGTCTTATGTAGTAGGAGTTTTGTGGGACCCAGTGTTGCAGTCTCTTAAATCTCCTGAGCTGGGTGCTCTAGGAAGTTCTTTTGCTTGAATTATTTGTGTTCTCCTGTTATAGTTGGGTCTTGAATATTATTGTCCAATTTGTTTATGGAATCTCCTCCTCTGCTGGCTGACTACATGGCTCACCCCCAACTATGTCAGGTGAGCTCTTGTGGAGGTGCTGACAGAACAGAACAAAATGCAATGCAACAAAATGCAACACAAAAGAATCAAAACTAAAACATACAAAAGACCCTTTCAGCAACAACAAAAGTAACAACAAGAGAAGGGACAATTAGGAAAGAGGAAAGAGAGCAAGAATGATAGAAGAAAAGGAACCCACACAAAACAAAAATAAAATAAAAAGTCAACAAACAAAATGCAAAAAAGCGTATGTACAAAATGGAATATGTAGGTGGAGAGCTGAAAAAAAAAGAAATTAAAATAAAGAATTGGGGGCATAGGGGAAGAAAAACAGTTTAAAATAAAGGAGGAAGAAAACAAAAGCAAAAAAAAATGAAAAGGAAAATAGAGAAGAAAGCATATAGACCAAAATAAAAAAAAGTAAAAAAATAAAAATAAAAATGCTGAGATAGCAGGGTCAAGAAAAAGAGAAAAATATAAAGGGGGAAAAAAGATTGTGTAGGAAAAGGGAAGAGGAAAAATAAATACATGAACAAAACAGTAGAGATTAGAATTATAACAAAGCCATAAATCAGATAGATAAATAAGATAAATTAAAAAAAACAATAAGGAAGAGTTAAAAATAACAAAGAAAAAAAAAAAGAAAAAAGAGAAGTTGTGTTCTTTTCTGCTGTGTTTAATGCCCCATGGAAACTCCCTTTGGATCCTATTCTGATAACTGTGGCTGACTCTCTGTTTACCAATTCTGGGCTTTCCATGAGATATTTAGGTGCTAACCACTATCAGAAACCTGCTTGGAACTCCAAGTGATCCACAGTTTGTGTCTGTCTCCACAGGACTTGGCTGCCAGCAGCTGGGGCCAATCTGCCCTCTAAAGTAGGTTTGTTAGTAGCATGGGGCCCAGGGCTGGGCCAACCAACTTCCCTTGGTTCTCAGGGCTCTGCCTCTGCCTGCCTTTGCCTGTTAGCCAGCTGTCAATCTTAATCACTCAGAAGTTTGTTTCTTTTAGGCGGAGGTGCTGTTCAGATTTCAGGGAATGTGGTGAGTGTGTTTCCCTATCACAAAGCTACTCCTCTGCAAGTGACCCAAAATATTACTCTGCCCTAAGCTGGGCAGAGATCCTTTTATGCAATCCAGTGGGATCAGCTGGAAACCTGGAGTTTCTATTAGCTCTACTTTGCTGGGATTGTGCTAGTCAGGTTCATGGGATAGTGGGGCAGGCCACCCCTCCCCTAATCCAGTCACTGAGGGCTCCTGTGACTGTCCAAACCCACAGGATTGGCCTCTGCTTTTGTATCCTCTGGAAAGGTCAAAATGCATGATGTGGCAGGCAGTGCTCCTGAGGGTGGGGTGGGCAGGGATTTGTTTTTCTTTACCTATACCGTGGCTACTGGGAGCCACTAGCTCCTCTCATGAAAAATGGCCTTTTCAGTTTGGGCTCCTATGACCAAATGCTCCTGGCTGCTGATTTTCCAAGTCTCCCTGCTATGCTTCCCGCTCTACTCTCCTTAGACACCTCAATTCTGCCCCTACCTCCCTGCACCAAAGCCTCAAATGAAAACTCCTGTGCTCTGGGTTTAGAAAGGAAACACACACACACACAACACCATCACCACCACCACCACCACCACAATGCAACAACAACAACAACAACAGTAAAAGAAACTGCAGATTTCTTTCCAACCAGCTCTGGTCTCTTGGCTCCAGATTCTGCCACAGCCAGCAGTTCTGCTGCTTTCTCGGCTGGATGTTAGTGGGTCTGAGCTCTGATGCTCAGGGCTATGGAGCCTAGCCTGGGTTAAGGCTTCTATCTTCTGAAGGAGAAGAAGACTTGCCCTTAGCCCAGAGCTCCCACCTTGCCAGCCCTGGAGCTTGGCCAGCTCCTCTCATGATCTCGCCCTTTCTACAAATCTGAGGTGTTTTTCTGTCCTTTCTGGATATGTCTCCTCCTAAGCTGGACCTCAGTCGGTAATTACAGGTGAAAATTATTCAATTCAGTCTGGCCCTTAGAGAAGGTGCACGAAAGGTCTGTCTATTGGGCGCTATTTTTCCTCTCTCTCTGACTGCTCTGACATTTCATTTCAAGTCAACCCTTATATACGGTTAGAGCTTTGGAAAAAATCTAAAGCTAGTGAATTCTCAGGGTCTTCTTTATGTTGTTGTCCTTGCAAATATTAGCCCCAGAATGTTGCAAGGATTAGCTCTGGAACGCTGTCTCCTTTCAGATAAGTTCTGTCCTTGTTATGCACTTATAATGTATCTTCTTTCCTGAGTAATGGACCAGTCCAGGCTTCAAGGATGCCTTATATTTACAGCCCTGTGGTTCTTCTTGCAACATGTCTTCTAGATTCCTAGGGTCTGTATGAAAATTATTAATTATGTCCCTCCCATGTCAGTTTCACA
This sequence comes from Pipistrellus hanaki, assembly GCF_964339955.1. NCBI lineage: Eukaryota > Metazoa > Chordata > Mammalia > Chiroptera > Vespertilionidae > Pipistrellus > Pipistrellus hanaki. The sequence goes on from NC_140524.1 coordinate 80,564,666, forward strand.
AAAATAAAATACATGTAAAAAATAAGCAGAAACCTCAGTTTACAATTGTATGTAGGTTATGCATGCATTAGGCAACAGAGACCAGAACTTTAAAAAAAATGGTAATGATTAATAGATAGCTCATCTTCACTGAGGAGTTATAATGATCCACACAGTTCTGTGTGTCCATTGATTTCTGTAGGGGTAAAACAATGCTTGATAAGAAATTATTCTATTATTGGTTTTAAGAATGAATCAAAGCAGTAGTCTACATATTATGTGTGCAGACATAAAGGTGAACTGAAACTGATTATCTAATGGTATCAAAACCATAAAATCATGTTTAAAATTTCCAAACACTTTGCTTTGTCCTACTTTTTTGTGTAGAGGCATTCTCAAAGAAAGTATTGGTATTTACAATTATATGTAGGTTACCAGGTATAGTTCATAGTTCTCTTCTCCAACCCCACATAACTCACAGTTTGGAGAGAGAGAAAAGGGTAAGAGAAGAGGGAAGTTTTTCCACTTTACCAAGCGCATGGTAGGTAATTTGAATATCTGGAAATTTTCCTCCACACATTTTTTCTTAAATTAAAACTAATGAAAGATAAAGAACATCTGGGCCAACCGAAAAAGTTTGAACACGACAATTATAAACATTATTGGATGAAGATGCGTGTCACACTCAGAAACAACTTGCAGAAAGATTAAACATTGCTCAACAAACAATTTCTAATCATTCACAAGCAAGGGGAAATATTTTAAAGGAAGGACAATAGGTGCCACATCAACTAAACAAAAGACAAATGGAAAACCAAAAAGTCATAAGTAAAATGTTGCTTCAATGGCACAAAAAAAGTCTTTTTTTTGCATTGAATTGTGACTGGCAATGAAAAGTGGATTTATTTTGAGAATCCCAAACACACAAAATGATGGGTTGATCCAGATCAACCATCAACATCAACTGCAAGGCCAAATCACTTCGGAAAGAAGACAATGCTCTGTGTTTGGTGAGATCAGGACGGTGTGGTGTATTATGAGCTTCTAAAACCAGATGAAACCATTACTAATGATCACTACGACAACAAATAATCAATTTGAACCACACCTTGATAATAAAATAAGCAGAATGGGCCAGAAGACATGGCAAAGTAATTTTGCTTCATGATGACGCACCATCACACACTTCAAAATCAGCTAAAGACATGTTAAAAGATCTTGCCACCTGCCGTATTCACCAGACCTCATTCCTTCAGATTACCACTTGGCCCAATCCATGGCACATGCACTTTCTGAGCAGCACTTCAGAACGTATGAAGAAGTGGAAAATTGGATCTCTGAATGATTTGCCTCAAAACAAGAAAAGTTCTATTGGGATGGTATCCACAAATTACCTGAAAGATGGGGGAAATGTGTAGCTAGTGATAGACATTACTTTGAATTAAACACTTTTGATGATCCTTTTGAAATTATTGTGTTTTTCTTTTATTACAAAATCCTCATTATTAACTGGTACACCTGCTAAATACATAGCCCATGGGCAGATAATATTGAGGGAAAAGCTTGGAGAGGGGGTGCGAGTGGGTTGAAGGGTGTCAATGGAGGGAGGGAAGAAGGGGACATTTGTAATACTTTGAACAATAAAGTTTTTTTGTAAAGTAACCTTGAGTATAAAACCTATTTTTGTCAAGTCTCTAACATATACCTCATGGAAATCAGATCAGTTTGGAGGTGGTGTAATCTTAACAATATGCTATCTCTTGATTCCTAAACATGGGCACTTTTCCATTTATTTAGATCTTTAATTTCTTTCAACATAATGTTGTACTTTTGAGAAGACAAGCCATATATTTAATTTGTGAAATGTATTCTTGAGTATTTTACTATTTTAGGTGCAGTTGTAAATGGTACTGTTTATTGCATTTTGGATTTTCATTGCTTGTCTACTATATAGAACTACAGTTGATATTTGTATATTCATCTTCTATTTTGTAACACTGAGTGTTAACAATATTTTACTGTATTTAGAATTTTGATATATGAATAGTATTTCTTTTCTACCTTTCTATTTTCTGTGCCTTATATTTATTCTCCTTCTTGGAGACATGATAGTTCCTGGCAGAGTGTTTCATTTTTTATTCCATTTATGTAATGTATTAGTATATCGCCAGATGTTATAACAATCTTGCATTACTAAAATAAATCCAACTTATTTATGATGCATAATACCTTTTATTTATTTTTATTTTTAAAATATTTTTATTGATTTCAGAGAGGAGGGAGAGGGAAAGAAAGAGAGAAACATCAATGATAAGAGAGAATCATTGATCAGCTGCCTCATGCTTGCCCCCCACGCCCTTGGGGAATCAACCCTGCAACCAAGTACATGCCCTGACCAATAATTAAAGGGTTACCTCATGGTTAATAGGTCTATGCTCAACCACTGACCCACACTGGCCTGGCCATAACACCTTTTAAATGTGCTGGATTAGATTTGCTATTTGGTTGAGGATATTTATTCATATGTATCTATATAATAAAAGCCTAAATGACCCATATGGTGGAACGACAGGAATGACCAGTCACTGTGATGTGCACTGAGCACTATGGACAGATGCTCAATGAAGAAGCTGCTCCATGGTGATCAGTGCACACCCACAGGTAGAGAGGCTGCTCAGCCAGAGGCTATTGGGTCGGCAACTATGTAATTGCGGGTTTCACACATATATGGCTTCAGTTGAATTTTTAGGTTTGCATACGTAGTACAAATGTAAAACACATTTTGTTATTTGATAGTTGGCTATTCAGCTGTTAATCAGTAAAAAAAGTTTTTTATCTGTTTTGTAGTTTTCATTTGGCGTTCGTTGAAAAATGGAAAATCAAAAGGAACATTTTCGTCATATTTTGCTTTTTTATTTCCGCAAAGGGAAAAACGCATTGCAAGCTCATAAAAAGTTATGTGCTGTTTATGGTGACGAAACCTTAAAAGAACGGCAGTGTCAAAATTGGTTTGCCAAATTTCGTTCTGGTGATTTTTCACTCAAAGATGAAAAACGCTCTGGTCGTCCAGTTGAAGTTGATGACGCCCTAATCAAAGCAATAATCAATTCGGACTGTCACAGTACAACACGTGAGATTGCAGAGAAGCTTCATGTATCACATACATGCATTGAAAATCACTTAAAACAACTTGGCTATGTTCAAAAACTCGATACATGGGTTCCTCACGAACTGAAAGAATCACAGTTAACGCAACACATTAGCAGCTGCGATTTGCTTAAGAAACGTAATGAAAATGATCCATTTTTAAAACGACTGATAACTGGCGATGAAAAATGGGTTGTTTACAACAATATCAAGCGGAAAAGATCGTGGAGCAGGCCAGGTGAACCAACTCAAACAACATCAAAAGCTGATATTCATCAAAAGAAGGTTTTGTTATCAGTTTGGTGGGATTACAAAGGAATTGTCTACTTTGAACTCTTACCACCCAACCGAACGATCAATTCTGATGTCTACATTGAACAACTAACGAAATTAAACAATGCAGTTGAAGAAAAGCGGCCCGAATTGACAAATCGAAAAGGTGTTGTATTCCATCATGACAATGCAAGGCCACACACATCTTTGGTCACTCGGCAAAAATTAATGGAGCTTGGTTGGGATGTTTTGCCACATCCACCATATAGTCCTGACCTTGCACCATCTGATTACTTTTTGTTTCGATCTTTACAAAACTCCTTGAATGGTAAAAATTTCAATAATGATGATGATGTCAAATCGTACCTGATTCAGTTTTTTGCTAATAAAAACCAGAAGTTTTTTGAACGTGGGATTATGATGCTGCCTGAAAGATGGCAAAAGGTCATTGATCAAAATGGGCAATACATTACAGAATAAAGTTATTTAGTTCCATGAAAAAATTGTCTTTGATTTTCTTTAAAAAATCCGCAATTACGTAGTTGCCGACCCAATAGGATCACACTGTTGAGTGCAATGGTGGTGGTAAGAGCCTCTCCTGCCTCTGCAGTAGTGCTAAGGAGCAGTGAGCTGAGCAGTAAGGAGCAAGCAGGTGGGCAGTAAGGAGTGATGGATCCTGGATTGCAAAAGAGATGCCTGACTGCCAGCCTCCTTCATGGGTTCACGGACTGAAAGAGGGTGCAGACCAGGCTGAGGAATGTCCCCTCCCCCAGTGTACGAATTTCGTGCACTGGGCCTCTAGTAGGAAATATTTGTCAGTAATTTTCTTTCCTTGAGATGATTTGGTCTGTCGTATTTGGGAATACTGACTTTTTAGAATGGTTTGGAAAGTGTTTTAATTTTTGTAAGAGATTTGAAGAGTTGGTATTAATTTTCCTTTGAATATTTTGTAGAATTTGGTATTGCAGTACTGAAGCCATCTTATTCTGAGATTTTCTTTGTTAGTAGTTTATTATTATTATCATTATTATTAACAATTTAGTCTCCATACATGTAATAGGTATATTCACTTTATCTGTTTTTTCTGTCAGTTTCAGTAGTTACTGTCTTTCTAGGAGTTTGTCCATTACATCTACTTTAACTAATTGATTGGCTTACAGTTATTCATAGTATTCCTTTATGTATATTTGTAATTTCTGTAAGGTCAGTAGTAATCTCCTGTATTTCATTTCTTATTCTAGCAATTTGAGTCTCCACCCCCCCCCCTTTTTTTTTTTCTTTGTTAGATTAGCTAAAGGATTTTTAAATGTGTTGATAATTGCAAAGTCTACCTTGTGGTTTTATTGATTTTGTTAGTTTTCTATTTCTCTTTAATTAAATTTGCTCTAATTTGTTATTTTATCCTTCTCTTAACATTTTTTTTTTTTTTACTTTTTCACTCCTTTAGATTTTATTTTTCACAGAAGTTTTAGGTTCACCGCAAAATTTAACAAAGGGTACAGAAATTTCCCATATACTTTCTGCTCCCATACAGTTGTAACCTTCCCTTTATCATATCTCCAGCCAGAGTGAAACATTTGTTACAATGGATGAACCTACATTGACACATAGAAATCAACCAAAGTCCATAGTGTACATTAGGACATTAGGGATCACTCTGGGTATTGCACATTTTATGGCTTTGGACAAATGTATAATGACATGTAATTTTACTACCCTAAAAATCAATTGAATTTCAACTATTTATTCTTCCCTCCAGCATAGTTCCTGGCAACCACTGATCTTTTTATTGTCTCAATTAGAGGCCCGGTGCATGAAATTTTTGCATGGATGGGAGGGACCCCTCAACCCATCCTGCACCCTCTCCAATCCAGGACCCCTCAGGGGATGTCCTACTGGCTCCTAACCACTCACCTGCCTGCCTGATCGCCCCTAACTGCTCCCCTTCCAGGCTGATCACCCCTAACTGCCTCTGCTTGCTGGCCTGATCACTCCTCACTGCCGGCCCCCCACCAGCCTGGGGCCTGGTAATTCTCAACTGCCCCCCTTCCCTGCTGGCCTGGTTTCCCCACACACCCTGCTGCTCAGTCATTTAGTCACCCCTCACTAACTCCCCTGCTGGCCTGGACACCCCACACAGCCTGTTTGGTCATCTGTTTGGTTGCGATGGTTGCTTAAGCTTTTATATGGATAGATAATTTTGCCTCTTCTAGTATAATATATATATATATATATATATATATATATATATATATATATATATATAAAACTTTACTTATTCATTCATCACCACGTATGCCTCTTCCACCTCTTTCCCCTTTCACCTCTCCTCCCCAATTCCGCCTCTCTTCTCCCAATCACTACACTATTGTCCATGCCCATTAGCTCTCTCCTTTTTATTCTTTTGTGCTCAATACCTACACACACACAACAACACCCCTCATTTATAGATGTCTGCCTGTTCTCTTATCTGTGAGCCTATCTCTGTTTTGATTGGTAGTGCTTTTTTTTTATTTTTCCAGTCTTTAGGTAGAAGTTTGGGTTATTGTTTGAAATCTGTCCTCTGAATATAAACATTTATAGCTATAAATAGCCATTTATGCATTGCTTTAACTGCATTTCATGTTTTGGTATGCTGTGTCTTTTTTTTTTTTCATTTATCTCAGTGTATTTTTTAATTCCTTTTGTAATTTCTCTTGATTAATTATTCATGTATTATTTCCACATATTTGTGAGTTCCCCAAATTTCTCTTTTTTTTCTGTTTATATCTAACTAGGAGCCCTGTGCATGAAAATTCATGCACTGGAGGGGTTGTTCCTCAGCTCAAGATGCCTCCTCTCAAGATGCCTCCTCTCACAGTCCAGGAGCCCTGAGGGGCAGAAGAAGACCCTGTGATCAGGGGAAGGTGATGCCCCATCACACCTCTGCTGCTGCCACTGCTGGCAGCACAAGCCTCAGTCTCTGTTGTGGTACTCTGCTTCTTCTAGTAAACTCTTGATGTTTTCTAATGAGTTCTTTACAGCAGCCATGTCATTTTTTTTATTTCTTCTTGGTTTTTCATTTCCTCTTGGTTCTTATTCATATTGTCATATTTGTCTTCCATTCTTTTCAGCCACCTTATGAACATTTCTCTGACATGTTGCTTGCCTCTATTTTGTTTACTTCCTTTTCTGGTGATGCTTGCTTTTCTTTCATATGCAGGCTATTTCTCTTTCTCCCCATGGTCTCTCTTCTCTTGATGTCTGGTTACGTAGTTCTCTCTCTCCTTATCCCAGGTGAAATCTGACCTTTCCATGGTGAAGTGTAAAGATCTTCTGATTCGACTTGTTTGTACCATTGGGTCCGGTGTTCTGGGGCTCGCAGATGTTCAGTGGTTGCCACAGTTTTAGCTTTTCAAGCTTTTGATAAGATCCCACATGTCTTTGTCTTTGGAAAAACATTTAATATAATTTAAATTATTTTATTTTAATGATTATCTTTAATTAAATTTATTAGAGTGACATTGGTTTATAAGATCATATAGGTTTCAAATGTACATTTTTATGATACATCACTTGTATAGTGCATTGTGTGCCCACCATCCAAAGTCAGATCTTCCTCCATCACCATATTTTTGATGCCCTTCACTAACCTCCAACCCTCCAGGTAACCACCGTACTATTGTCCATACCTGTGAGCTTTTGTTTGTTTGTCTTGTTTGTTTAGTTCTTGCTATGTTTTTATGTTTTAAACTTACTGATGTTTTTATGACCTAATATATGTTTTAGCTATATTATATTCCATGTGTTCTTGAGAAGAATATAAATTGGTTTTTGAATAGAAGTTTCCTCAGATTTATGTTAGGGCTAGTTTGTTTTCAGTGTTTTTTAATCTTTCTAATTCCCATTGATTTTCTGCATAGATGTGCTGTTTAATATTAAAAGTAGATATTGCCCATCAGCAGATGAGTAAATTATAACCTGTAGTACATCTACACAATGGAATACTATGCCACTATAAAAAAGAAGACTCTCTTACCATTTGTAACAGCATGGATGAAACTGGAAAACATTATGCTAAGCTAAATAAGCCAGTCAGAGAAAGATAAATATCACATGATCTCACTCATATATGGGATATAATAACCAACATAATTTGATGAACAAGAATAGATCAATCAAGGGACAAATGGCGGGGAAGGGGGGTGTTAGAGAGAAACCAAAGGACTTTTATGCATGCATGGTAGCATGACCAATGGACAAAGACACTGGGTGGGGGGGGATTTCCCTGGGTGGGAATGGTGGGTGGGGGAGTAAATTGAGGAAAAAGGAGACATATGTAAAATTTAAGACAATAAAAAAGTAGGTATTGATGTGATCAAGTACATTCACAGTGGTATGGCTGTAGACAAAAAATAAAGTAGGTATTGAAATATCTGATTATTAGTATCAAATTGTAGTTTCTCCCTTTATGTCAATTTTCACTTTCTGTATTTGGTGATGTATTATCATGTGTACATATTTTTATATTTGCTATATCTTCCTTTATCATTATCAAATGTGTGTCTATATCTCCAGTAACATTTTTATTTTATAGTCTCTTTTATCCTATATTGAAATAACCATACCAGATTTATTACAGTTCATGTTTGCATAATAGATATTTTCATTCTTTTACTTTCTATTTAAAATGTTCCAACAGTTTATAGTTGGATCTTGCTTTCTTAACCTTTTTGATAATCTCTACATTTTTATTTTATGACTTAATCTATTCACATGTAATGTTTTATTTATATATTTAGATTTATTTTCTGCCATTACACATTGTATTTTCCATTTTTCTCATGTAAATTTCTCTATTTCTATTTTTCTTTTTTGCATTAGATGAATAATTTCTACTGTAGCACTTACATTTCTTTGATGATTTTTAATCACATTTTTACCAATTTTTTAAATGTTTAGTCTAAGGATTACCATGTATATCTAAACTTGTCAGAATTAGTCTCATATTTATACTAACTTTATTCTAATAAGCTGTAGAAACATTTTTCCTACATAGTTGTATTTTTTTCGCATTTCTGGTATTATTGTCATGCATATACTATCTAAAAAAGTTCTAAACCCAACAATACGTGCTTATAATTTTTACATTATCTAATGTACATCTTTGGAAAAATCTGAGAAATGAAAAAAGAAAATGTATATTTATAGCTTTTGTTATATTAGTCTTGTTTTTATTTATTTTATTTCTTTTTAATTTAATAAATCTTTATTGCTCAGATTATTATAAATGTTGCTCTTTTTTCCCCCAGAGCCCCCACTACCTCGTTTCAACCCCAGCCTTTTCCCTTACCCTCCCCCACTATCCTCATCCATAGGTTTACGATTTTTGTCCAGTCTCTTCCCCACACCCAACGCCCCTTCCCCACCAAGAATTTTCAGTCCACTCCCTTTCTATTCCCCTGATTCTATTATATTCACCAGTTTATTCTGTTCATCAGATTTTTTTATTCACTTGATTTTTAGATTAGTTGTTGATAGATATGTATTTGTTGTTCATAATTTTTATCTTTACCTTTTTCTTCTTCCTTTTCTTCAAGAATACCTTTTAGCATTTCATATAATACTGGTTTGGCGGTGAGGAACTCCTTTAGCTTTTTCTTATCTGTGAAGCTCTTTATCTAACCTTCAATTCTGAGTGATAGCTTTGCTGGGTAGAGTAATCTTGGTTGTAGGTTCTTGCTATTCATCACTTTGAATATTTTTTGCCATTCCCTTCTGGTGTGCATAATTTCTGTTGAGAAATCAGCTGATAGTCATATGGGTGCTCCTTTGTAGGTAACTAATTGTTTTTCTCTTGCTGCTTTTAATATTCACTCTTTGTCTTTTGCTCTTGGCATTTCAATTAATTTGTGTGTCTCATAAACACATATACAAACAAAGGTTTAATGAAATGGTGATCAACTCTAGCAAATATTTTTGTAAACATAAACAACCTATATAATAAAAGGCCAGTGACCTTTTATTATATAGGTTGTAACAACCTGAATGACCACTCAACCAGTCACTAAGAGATGCATTGACTACCTCTCGGTCCCTCCCCTCCAGTCTGCAATCTCTGATTACAGCATGGCAAATGGGGAACTATGGTAAACTGGAGTGGGAGGCAGAAGGCAGGACTGGGGACTGGCAAGCGGGTGGAATGGCTGACCTTTAAGTCCCTCCCCTGGCCAGCAGGCTCTGATTACAGCATGGCAAACAAAGAACCACAGAGAACAGGGGGTGGTAGCAGGGCAGGACTGGGAACTGGCAAGCAAGGAGAACATGGCCCTCATTGCAGGCTAGGCCTTGGGACTCTACCCGCACATTATTCTGTGTGCTGGGCCTCTAGTCCTATATAATTAAAAGGGAATATGCTAATTGACCCTCACACTATCACAAACATTGCAGTACCCACAGCCAATAAGGAGGGAATATGCTAATTGACTGCTACACCCTCAACGATGGCGGCACCCACAACCACAAGATGGCAGTGCCCAGTCCCCTCAGCCCCACTGGGGCAGCAGGTGTGCAGCAAGGCCCAGCCACTCTGCATGCCTGCTTCTGGAGTCACCCAGCCCCTTGATACCCCCAGCCACCAAGGGCTGGCCCCAGGTGCAAGCAAACCTCAGATGGCAGCTGCCTAGCTGACATCTCAGTCACAGGTAAGCCTCAAATGTTGGTTGTCCAGCCCCCCAGGGCCAGCCTGTGGCACAGTAAAGCCTCATATGGTGGCTTCCCAGCTACCCAGGGCCACCCAAGGCTCAGGTAACCAGGGCCGCCTGAGGCTTGGTCTGCCAGCAGTGGCAGCGGCAGAGATGTGATAGGGCATTGCCTTGCCCTGATCACTGGGTCGCTTCCTGCCCCTGATGGCTTCCAGACTGTGAGAGGGGCAGGCTGGGCTGAGGGACACCCCCCTCCCCACTCCAGTACGTGAATTTTTATGTACCTGGCCTCTAGTATTTCTTAAAAGATTTGCAAGGAGCCCTAACCAATTTGGCTCAGTAGGTAGAGCTTTGACCTATGGACTGAAGGGTCCCAGGTTCGATTCCAGTCAAGGGCATGTACCTTGGATCCCCAGTAGGAGGTGTGCAGGAGGCAGCTGATTGATGTTTCTCTCTCATCAGTGTTTCTAACTCTCTATCTCTCTCCCTTCCTCTCTGTAAAAAATTCAATAAAATATTCTTTTAAAAAATTGCAAGGAAAGTCACATCTCCTGTAATAGCTATAATGGACTGAATATTTACTAGTATGTCTCCCCAGAATCAAGTGTTGAATCCCTAGCTTCCCCCCTTGTGATTATATTTGGAGGTGAGGCCTTTGAAAAGTAATTAAGTTTAGGTCTGGTCATGAGGAATTTGTACCTAGAAGAGGAAGAGGTACCAGTGCACCCTCCATTTCCACAATGTGAGGACACAGTGAAAATATTTTCTGTATGTCAGGAAGAGTGCTGTCACCAAAATCTGACCTTGCTGGCAACCTAATCTTAGACTTCCTGGATTCCTGAACTTTGAGAAATAAATGTCTGTTGTTTAAACCACTAATTTTGCAGTATAAATTTCATTATATCAGTTTACAGAGATTAACAAGTAACTAAAATAATCTTGAAGAAGAATCACACTACCCAATACCAAATAGTTAAGCCTTCTATATAACTATAGCAATCAAGATTTTGTGGTATTGGCAGAGAAAGAGAGCTATACATAAATCAGTGAGGCAAAATACATCACATAGATGTAGAGGCACAAAACCATGCCCAACTGATTGTTGACAAAGTTGCACAAGCAATTAAATGAGGAAAGAATAATTCTTCCAACAAATAATGTGAGAGCAACTAGACATTGATAGTTTAAAAGAAAACACACACACAAAAAAACTTGACCTAATTCTTAAATCTCATGCCCAATACACAAAGTAACTAAAAATAAATCACGGGCTTAAATATATAATGTAAAACTATCGAAGTTTTAGGGGGAAAAAATACAGAAGAAATTTTGAGATCTAGTGTTAGATAAAGACTTTTAGATTTGACACATGCCACAGAGAAAATATTTAAAACCACATATCTGACAAAGGATTAGAACCTATACAACTAACCATATAAAAACAAAAAAGCAATTAAAAATGGACATAAAATATTAACATAAATTCCAATAAAATGGATACAAATATGTCAAATAAAATAATTAAAAAGATGTTCAACATCATTAGCCACTGGGAAAATTCAAATTTAAGAGACTTGACTACACACCTATCAAAGTTACTAAAATAAGAAATAGTAACAACTCCAAGAAAGCAGATCACTCATGTATAGCTTGTGGGAATGCAAAATTTTATGGCTATTCTGGAAAACAATTTGACAGTTTCTTGTAAAACAAAATATGTGACTATCATATTAGGCACCAATTGCACTAATGGTGATTTTCTTAGAGAAAATAAAACGTATTTTCACGTAAAACTGTACACACATATTTATGAAAGATTTATTTATAATGAATAAACTTAAATAACTGAAAATAACCCAGATATATTTTAACAGGTGAATGGTTAAACATACTGTGAAGTATCCATACTGTGAAATTCTACTCAGCAACAAAGGTACTGAACTATTGATACACACAACTTGGTTGAATCTCAAGGGAATTATGGTGAGTGTAAAAAGCCACCCCCAAAAGGTTACATACTGCATCATTTTATTTATATAACTTTACTGATAGGAAAAAATTATATAAATGAAAAGATTAGTTTGCACCAGTGGTTAGGGTCAGAAGTGGGGTGGGTTGGGCAATAAAAGGGCATCACAAGGTTCCCATGTAGTTATATAACTGCTTGTTTTTAATTGTCCTTGCCTTTATAACAACATTCTGGTTTTAATACTATACTTTAGTTTTGCAAGATGGTACCCTAGGGGTAGATTTAGCATAGGACATACAGAATATATGTATCATTTATAATAACAGCATCTGAATCTACAAAATAAATAATTTAATTTATGAAATTAATTAGAAAATATTACCATAATACAAAACAACTAGGAAGTTATACATGAATAAGGAAACCACTTAGAAAATACAACTCAATAGTCAATTCATAGATTCAAAGAATACTATAATGTTTTTTTGAGGCTGAAGAATGGGGAAATGGGGAATGACTAACCAATTGGCATGAAGTTTCAGGCAAGCAAGAAAAATAAACTATAGATATCTTCTGTACAACATTGAGCCTATAATCAACAATAATGTATTATACAGTCAAAATTTATTAAAAAGGTGAGTTTTTGTTAGGATAAAATAAAATGAAATAAAATTTAGAAAAGGCAATACATGCAATTAATTAAGCATGGCAGTAAACATCTCTTTTACAAAGTATCAAACTATTAAACTGAAATAAATATATTGCTGAATTGTTGTACTACATTGGCATAAGTATGATAAACTTATATCAAATGAAAAAGCTTCTACAGAGCAAAATAAACCATCGCCAAAATGAAAAAGGAAATCCACTGAACAGGAAAACATATTTAACAATGATACATCTGATAAGGGGCTAATTTACAAAAAATATAAAGAACTCATACAACTTTTTTAAAAAAGGAAGACAAACCTGGCTGGCCTGGTTCAGAGATTGAACATCGACCCATGAACCAGGAAGTCATGGCTCCATTCTCGATCAGGGCACATGCCCGGATTGCAGGATCCATCCCCAGTGGGGGCTTGCAGGAGGCAGCTGATCAATGGTTCTCTCTCATCATTGATGTTTGTATCTCTCTCTACCTCTCCCTTCCTCTCTGAAATCAATAAAATTATTTTTTTAAAAGGAAGACAAATAATCCAATTAAAATATGGGCAAAAGACCAAATATACACTTCTCCAAAGAGGGCATACAGATGGTCAATAGAAATTTGAAGAGAATTCTCAATGTTACTAATCTACAATAATGTCAACAATAATAAAAAAAACTTAAAAAAAAACTTTAAAAAGAAACTATTTATAAATGTTCATTTAATAAGAAACATTTTGGATCAAGTATATAATTTAGTTCTTTGTTAATTGACTATCACCTCACATGTTAAATGAATGGCCTGGATTTAATAACTAGTCAGACAGAATAATTATTAGAGGATGAGGGCAGGACCAAGATTGATTTTAAATTTAAAAACATTGCCGAAACCAGTTTGGCTCAATAGATAGAGCGTCGGCCTGCGAACTCAAAGGTCCTGGGTTTGAGGTCAAGGACGTGTACCTTGGTTGTGAGCACATCCCCAGTGGGGGGTGTGCAGGAAGCAGCTGATCAATGTTCCTCTCTCATCTGTTTCTAACTTTCTATCCTTCTCCCTTCCTCTCTGTAAAAAATCAATAAAATATATTTTAAAAATATTAATATGTGTATTTATTGATACCTAATTCTGTGCAAGGTTCTTTTCTAAACATTATCTAAAAATTTTATCTTATAATCTATGGAGTAGTTTCATTTCTAATATTAGTAGAATAGGTCTTATTGGAGCAACTATCCTGTAGATAATAACAGTGACTCTAGACAAACATTAAAAAAAATACCCTCTGGCCCTGGCCTGTGTGGCTCAGTTGGTTTAGTGTCATTCCATGCACAGAAAGGTCACCAGTTCAGTTCCCAGTCAGGGCATACGCCCAGGTTCTGAGTTTGTTCCCCCATTGGCATGCATATGAGAGGCAACCAACTGATGTTTCTCTCTCTCTCTCATTGATGTTTCTCTCTCCTTTCTTTTCTGTCTAAAAAATCAATAAAAATGTGTGTGTTTAATTGTTTTTTTTCATGTTTTATTGTGGTAAGAACATTTAATGTGAGGCTTACCTTTGTAACAGTTTTTTATTTTATTGTTTAAAGTATAATATATGTCTCCCTTTTCACCAATTGACCCCTACTCCTGCCACTCCGGGCTCCCAGGACAAGCCACCACCGCCCCTATGTCCATGTCCATTGGATATGCTAATATGCATGCATGCATGTCCTTCAGTCGATCTCTAGGCAACCTCCCCCAGGTCCCCGCCACTTCCCTGCCTTCTCTCTGAGTTTGGACTGTCTATTCAGTGTTTCTTTGTCTCTGAATCGCTGTTCATTATATCCCATGTATAAGTGAGATCATGTGATATTTATATTTCTCCAACTGGCTTATTTCTCTTAGCATAATGCTCTCCAGGTCATCCATGATGTTGCAAATGGTAAAAGTTCCTTCCTTTTTATAGCAGCATAGTAGTATTCCATTGTGTAGATGTACCACAGGTTTTTAATCCACTCATCTGCTGATGGACACTTAGGCTGTTTCCAAATCTTAGCTATCATAAATTGTACTGTTTTAAACATAAGGGTGCATGTATCTTTTCTGATTGGTGTTTCTGGTTTCTAGGGATATATTCCTAGAAGTGGGATTGCTAGGTCAAATGGGAGTTTCATTTTTAATTTTTTTGAGGAATATCCAAACTCTTTTCCACATTGGCTGCACCAATCTGCATTTCCATCAACAGTACATGAGGGTCCCTTTTTCTCCACATCCTTTCCCGCATTTGTCATTTGCTGAATTGTTGATGATAGCCATTCTAACATGGGTGAAATGATACCTCATTGTTGTTTTGATTTGCATGACTTTAAGTATATTTTCATGTCTCTTGGCCTTGTATATGTCCAATTTTGAAAAGTGTTTATTTAGGTTCTTTGTCCATTTTCTAATTGGATTGTTTACCTTCCTTTTGTTAAGTTATATAAGAGACAAAATTGACATAGTCTTAGAAAAATACAAGCTTCCAAAACTCAATCAGGAAGAATAAAAAAACCCGAATAGGCCAATAACTACCAATGAAATTAAAGCAGAATTAAAAATCTTCCAGCAAACTAAATCCCTGGGATGGCTTCCCAGGGGAGTTTTACCAAACATTCACAGAAGAACTAACACATATCCTCCTCAGACAATTTCAGAAAAGTGAAGAAATAGGCACACTTCCAAGCTCTTTCTATGAAGCCAGCATTACCCTAATTCCAAAACCAGATAAAGACACCAAAAAGAAAGAGAACTACAAGCTAATATCCCTATTGGCATGCTAAAATCCTCAACAAAATTATAACAAATCGGATCCAGCATTACATTAGAATGATCATACAAAATGACTAAGTGAGATTTATTCTGGGGTTGCAAGGATGGTACAATATCTATAAGTCAATAAATGTGATACACTACATAAACAAATTGAAAGACATAAATCACATAATCATATCAATCAATGCAGAAAAAACATCACCTAACCAGGCAGGCTCTGCTACCATTGCAAACAATCCCAGGGAATCCAGCTCTTCCACAGAGGCTGCATCTTTTTTGAAGGGGAGAGCAGCTGTAACTAGAAGCCCAGCCTTACTTCCACCCAGGGTGCCCTCAGATAACACCTGGTTCTCTACAACCACCACCACCAGGGACCTGCTATCTTGGTTATGGTCCCATGATCACCAAAACTCTAGCCACCTCTGGCAAGGGCTCCTATGGGTTCTGAAGCACACTTCCCCCTAGCCAGCACAGTGTTTTACCCCAGGGCAATGCAGTGACCTGAGCAGCAGCTATGTGATCACCCTGCCCCTATCTGAGGAGCAGCAGATCCGTGAGCATCATGCCCCAATCAAAAGAGCAAGAGCCTCACACGGCCTGCCTCTGTTGGAGGAGCAGCAGCCATGACAGAAGCCCACCCCCATTCGAAAATTAGCAGCCCTGTGAGCAACCTGACCCCATCTGAGGAGCAGCAGCCCAGCAACAGACCCATCCCCTTATGAGGAAGAGAAGGACTGCAAGCAGTCTGCCCCCTTCTCAGGAGCAGCAGTTACATGAGGCGTCCACCCCTGTCCAAGGAGCAGCAGTCTTGTGAAAAGCTTGACCCCCTCCAAAGAGTAGCAGCTGTGAGGACCACACCAAGACACGTCATACTTAAAATTCCAAAGGCAAAAGACAAAGAGTGAATCTTGAAAGCAGCAAGAGAAAAACAGTTAGCTACCTACAAGGGAATACCCATACAACTGTCAGCTGATTTCTCAACAGAAATCATACAGGCCAGAAGGGAGTGCCAAGAAATATTCAAAGAGATGAACAGCATGAACCTACAACCAAGATTACTCTACCCAGCAGAGCTATTATTAAAATTGAAGGTCAGATAAAGAGCTTCACAGACAAGAAAAAGCTAAAAGAGTTCAGCACCACCAAACCAGGATTATATGAAATGCTGAAGGGTATTCTTCAAGAAGAGGAAGAAGAAGAAAAAGGTAAAGACAAAAATTATGAACAACAAAATGACAACAAATACATACCTACCAAGTGAATCTAAAAATCAAGAGAATAAAAAATTAGATGAAAAGAACAAACTGATGAATACAATAGAATCAGGGGCATAAAAAGGGAGTGGACTGACAATTCTCAGGGGAAAGGGGATGTGAGGGGTGCAGGAAGAGATTGGACAAAAATCTTACACCTATGGATGAAGACAGTGGCTGGGGGTAAGGGCATGGGCTGGGATGGGGAAACAGGTGGAGGGGAGCTATGGGGGTAAAAAGAGGAACATATGCAATAATCTGAACAATAAAGATTTATTTTTAAAAAATAATAATTTAAATAATTACTTTAGAGTAAATGTACTAAATATTCCAATGAAAAATAACTCTATGAAGTTGGTGACATTTTTATTTCTTTATTAGAGGCCTGGTGCACAAAATTTGTCCATGGGGAGGGATTTCCCTCAGCCAAGCATGCAACCTCTCCAATATGGGACCTTTTGAGGGATGTCTGACTGCCTGTTTAGGCCCAGTCATGCCTAGACGTGCAGTCAGACATACCTCTCACAATCCAGGACAGCTGGCTTCTAACCATTTGCCTGCCTGCGTGCCTGATTGCTCCTAACAGCTTCTGCCTGCCAGCCTTATCACCCCATAACCACTCCCCTGCCAGCCTGATCGATGCCTAATTGCTCCCCTGCTGGCCCAATTGCCCCTAACTGCCCTCCCCTGCTGGTCTGGTCACCTGTAACTGCCCTCCCTTGCCAGTCTGGTCCCCCCAACTGCCCTCCCCTGCAGGCCTTGTCCCTTCTCTTGCAAGCCCGATCTCCCTCAACTGTCCTCCACTGCTGGCCAGTCACCCCTAACTGCCCTCCCTTGCCAGCCCAGTTGCCTCTAATAGGCTTCCCCTGCAGGCCTGGTCACCCCCAACTGCCCTCCCCTGCTGGC
Organism: Pipistrellus hanaki; assembly: GCF_964339955.1. Classification (NCBI taxonomy): domain Eukaryota; kingdom Metazoa; phylum Chordata; class Mammalia; order Chiroptera; family Vespertilionidae; genus Pipistrellus; species Pipistrellus hanaki. The sequence goes on from NC_140524.1 coordinate 80,582,309, forward strand.
CATTTTGTGGCTCAGTGGTTGAGAGTTAACCTATGAGCCAGAAGGTCATGATTCAATTTCCATTCAGGGCATGTGCCCAAGTTATGGTCTCAATCCCCAGTGTGGGGTGTGCAGGAGGCAACCAATCAATGATTCTCTCTCATCATGTACTTTTGTATCTCTCTCCCTCTCCTGTCCTCTCTGAAATCAATAACAATATATTAAAAACCAAACAAAACAAAAACAACTCATAGACACAGACAATAGCATGATGATTACAAGAGAGAAAGGGTTTAGAAGAAGGTTAAAGGTGGATAAATGATGATGAAAGGAGACTTGACTTGGGCTGGTGAACTCACAATATAATATACAGATGATGATGTGTTATATAATTGTCCACCTGGAAACCTATATACTTTTATTAACTAATGTCACCCCAATGAATTCAATTAAAAATATTTAATGTAATAAGTATTTCTACTTAATAGAATGAACTTTTTTCCATTTATTGAAAAAATAAACTACATTTTCATTTCAGTTTCCTTATGAAATATATTTTTGCTTAAAATATTATATTGTTTGGTAATAATTTCTGTAAAAATACCTATATAAATTGAATTTTGTGTTTTAAATATTTTTGTGATTTTTTTCAATGAGGGGTCATTATAATTATTATATAGTAATTAAACAAAATGACAGTCACATTTTTATTTGTAAAATATGTTAAACAAATATTAACATGTTATTGAGAATTGTTATTAGTAGAGTCATATGGGACTGTTTTTATATTAAGTTCATGTATCTACAATGAATATTACTTTTCGCTAGAATGAGATAGGAGTAAGCATCATTTATTTTTGTCCACTTGTTTTTGCATATGTGAGCAATGAAAAAATCTGTTCACTTAAACAAATGGATACAAATGGAAGGGGTTTGGTTATAACACTGCCATTCAATTATTTTATCTTCTTTGGCAGGAGTCAGAAAACTTACCAAGCAAAATAGAGACAGACTCATAGATAGAGAGCTGGTAGACACCTCTGGCAGGGAGTGGGGAGATGGGAGTGGGCAGTGGTGTTGGGTGGGTGGAGGGATTGAGAGGGGGAAAAAAAGAAAGAAAGAAAGAAAACTTACTGAGGCTATAAATCAATGTTTTTTTAACCTCCTTCGTTTGGTAGTGATTTGGGGTGTAGTTACTGAAGACAAGGGTTGGTTTAAAGTCATCTGTTTAGTAGCCAAAAATCTCTAAATAAGATACAGCCATACCTCATTTTATTTTGCTTTGCTTTATTGTGCTTTACAGATATTGTGGATTTCACAAATTGAAGGTTTGTGGAAACTCTGCCCTGAGCAAGTCTATCTGTGGCACTTTTCCAGCAGCTTTTTCTCACTTTGTGAATCTATGTCACATTTTTGGTAATTCTCACAATTTTCAAACTTTTTCATTATTATTATACGTGTCATGGTGATCTGTGATCAGTGATCTCTGATGTTATTATGTAACTGTTTCTGGTTGCCAACAACGATGCTCATATGACAGCATATTTAATCAATATATATTATGTGTTTTCTGACTGCTCCACTGAGGGCCCATATTCCCATCTCTCTCACTCTCCTTGGACTTCACTATTCCCTGAGATAAAACAATATTAAAATGAGACCCTATAATGACTTCTAAATATTCAGTTGAACGGAAAGGTTGCACGTCTCTGAATTTAAATCAAAAGCTATAATTGATTTAGTGCGGAAGGCATGTCAAAAGCTGAGATAGGCCTAAAGCTAGGCTTCTTGTGTCAGTTAGCCACTTTGTGCCTGCAAAAGAAAGTCCTTGAAGGACATGAAAAGTGCTACTCCAGTGAACACACAAATGATAAGAAAATGAAACAGACATTGCTGATGTGGAAAAAAGTTTTAGTGACTTGGATAAAACATCAAACTCGCCACAATATTACCATAAACCAATGTCCAATCCAGAGCCAGATCCCTAAATCTCTTCAATTCTTTGAAGGCTCAGAAGGGGAAGGAAGCTGCAAAAGAAAAGCTTAAAGCTAGCAGAGGTTGGTTTTTGAGGTTTTAGGAAAGAAGTCATCTTCAAAAAATAATAAAAGTGCAACGTGAGGCCCCAAGTGCTGATATAGAAGCTGCAGCAAGTTATTGAGAAGAACAAAATCCACAATATCTCTGAGGTATGCCTGTACTGCTTTTTAAAAGAAAAATAACTTTAGTGCTGCCCAGTGTGGCTTGTGCCAAGTGACTAGTTCCATCTCCGGACTATAAGTTATTGATGTGCAGCTTCTAATACACAGATGTCTTTAAGTCATGTAATCAGATAATTATAGGGAAAAATATCCCTATGTACATTTGAATAAATTTTGAGGTGGCCTAGTAGTGACTAATTTAATTTTCTGGTCAGCATTTCACTCAGAATACATCAAGAGAGCACATGGATGCTAAGTTGCCAGGATTTTTCTACTGGTTTACAGGTTTGTTTCCCAATTGTATAATCATTAATTATCTAGAAGGGCATTTTAGCCCATAACAACTTTGCAGTTTCATTTAAAAATAGAAACAGACTCATAGATACAGAGAACAAACTAATGGCTACGGAATAATAGGGTAGTGGGAGGATGGGTGAAAATGGTAAAGGGGAATAAGAGGTACACACTTTCAGTTATAAAATAAATTATAAGGATGTAATGTACAGCATATGAAAAAAGTCAGTAATATCATAATAACTTTGTATGGTGACAGGTGGTTGGTTACTAGACTTATTGTGGTTATATTATAGTAAGTTATACAAATGTCAAATCATTATGTTGTACACCTGAAATTAATATAATTTTATGTCCATTATGATTTTAAAAATGTAAAAAAAATTAACACATATTGAGACAATAAATTTATATGACAATAAATTCCTTGAGAATTTGTTATTCATTAATTCTACATATATTAGTTACTTGATTTCAAGTAGATAATAAGGCAAAGGAAAAGAAAAGATAAATAAGATATTGTTCTATGCTCACATTGTCTTTATTTTTGTTTGAATATGTTTGAATCTTTCTTTTATAGACAGAAATTTAAGAGAAACCCTCATGCTTCATAAAATATTATTTCTCTTCAATAATTTTCTAGATCTATATACTTTTTTAGCCATTCTATAATTCTGTGTCCAAGATCCAGGAAAATGTCCATAATCTGCATATGTTTATGTTTTGTATTTTAAAAATATTTTTATTGGTTTCAAAGAGAAAGGGAGAGGGAAAGAGAGGTAGAAGCATCAATGATGAGAGAATCATTGCTTGACTGCCTCTTGCATGCCCCCTACTGGGGACTGAGCCCACAACCCTGATCTTCTGGTTCATAGCTCAATGCTCAACCACTGAGCCACGCTGGCTGGGCCATAATCTGAATACCTTTAAAAGCACATTCTAGATAAAATCATATAGAGTATTGTTCTATCAATGTTTAGATTTTGACAAGTGTCAGTTATCATTCATCTTACTGTCAAAGGTACATAGGGAAATATGCAATTTCATCTTAATCATAATAATCTCAAGGAAATGTAATAGAAAAATAATGCAGCCGAGACCGGTTTGGCTCAATGGATAGAGCGTCAGCTTGGGGACTGAAGGGTCCCGGGTTCGATTCCGGTCAAGGGCATGTACCTTGGTTGCAGGCAAATCCCCAGTGGGGGATGTGCAGGAGGCAGCTGATCGATGACTCTCTCTCATCGATGTTTCTAACTCTCTGTCTCTCTCCTTTCCTCTCTGTACAAAATCAATAAAATATATTAAAAAAATAATGCAGACCCTTGGTGGCCCAGAAGATATTATTTTGAACTGCTTAGATGGCCAATTTAGTTATTGTTCTTGTGCCTAGGACACATTATTTTCAAATCTATTATAACATTGTATTTATTCTGACTGTTTTCTACAGTTTGCTTACTCAATGCGGAACACCAAGGTCTAAAATACAGATTTTATCTTCAAGGAGTTTACTTGGAATGTTCCCTCCCCAGATAATAGAAAGGCAATTGATATTTTGTTACCAAGACTTATTGATATGCCTGGGCTCATCGGAAGAACTATTTGAGATTCTTTCCAATTATTTACATGCTAAATGCCAGGAAGGGAAATCACACTCACCAAGAAGTGATGATAATAGATGCTAACACTGAGGCTTAAGAAACATATTGGTGCCCTCGCTGGTTTGGCTCAGTGGAGAGAGGGTTGGCCGGATGACTGAAGGATCTCAGGTTCAATTCTGGCCAAGGGCACATGCCTGGATTGTGGGCTTGATCCCCAGAAGGGGGCATGCAAGAGGCAGTTTATTAATGATTCTCATCATTGATGTTTCTTTCTCTCTATCCCTCTCCCTTCCTCTCTAAAATCAATATAAATATTTTTTTAAAAGAAGAAACATGTTGGTAATAGGTTGGTAAGTTGGAGATAGCAATAAATTGTTTGCAGATGGTATAAAAATCAACTATATATTTATCAATGTTTATTAATTTTTAGTACTAGAACAAAACCTACTGTATCCGTGAGGGTCCTCCAGAGAAATAGAAACAATAGGATGTGTGTGTAGTACAGAGAGAGAGGAAAGAGAGAGATTGTTTTATTATAATGAATTGGATCACATAATTATGGAGGCAGACAAGTCTCAAGATCTGCCATCAGCAAGTTGAAAACCCAGAAGAGCTAATGGTATAATTCAACTCCAAAAGCCAGGAGGCTTGAAACCCAGGAAGAACCAGTATTTCAATTTGAGTCTGAAGTCAGGACAAAAAGAGATGATGTCTCAGATGGAAGGTAGTCAGGCTGGAAGAATTCCTTCTTATTTAGAGAAGGGTCAGCCTTCTGTTTATTCAGGCCTTCAGTTGCTTGGCTAAAGCCCACCCACAGTAGGGAGGACTAACTACTTTACTCAGTCTATTTATTAAAATGTTAAACACATCCACAAAACACTCACACAGAAACAACCAAAACAATGTTTCACCAAATATCTGAGCACCCCGTAGCCCAGTCATGTTGGTTGATATATTAATTTTCCATTACACCTACAAAACAAGTGGGGATATAAGAGAAAGGTTTAATTGCATTTATAGAAATCTGCAGGTAAAATACCCACCAAAACAGAAAAAAAGATATTCATTTCATTCTCTATTCCCAACTTTTAGAAATCCGTTGTGAGTTAAAACTTTAGAAATCTATTCATGCTCTTTATATTATTCATGAAGTAACTGTGATGCAATGAAATAAGTGACTTGGCCAAGATTATACATTGCATTAACCCTAAAGCCACAATTAAAGCTTATAGTTTCAATATTCTTTCTAAGGATACACTGATGTAATTGCCCCCTTATAACCTGCATGCAAGACATGAAATCTGGATACAATTCAAATTAAATTCCAAGATGGGATTGGTATATGCATTTTATGTTGTAAAACATCTACCTCTGTGCTACTAGGAATTCTGATTCAGATCTCAAAGTACTTTGTGTACAGCTATTACTGAGGTATGTGTCAATTGGAGTTAATTCAAAACATGTTTTGCATCCTCTCAAAAGAACTTTCAAAAAATAGACTTTAACACCACTTATATGAAAATGAAAACCATGATAGGGAGATGCTTATACAGGCATGGGATCAGAATGGACTATTTATTTGCAGGCTTTGGTCACTGAGAGAAGACATCTCTTCTAAGCTAACGAGATTAGAAAAACACTTTCGTATATTTTTAAAACTGTTCAGGTTTTCAAGCAAATATTTATGTAAAGACATTCACATTTTCAGATGTATTATAAAAATAATGGCAAACCTGAATTAGGGGACTGGTGGCAAGATGCTTTCCCTTAATAAACCACCTTCAAAATTTCTGTAAGATCCCCAAAATAGATCATAATGAATTCACTGTTACAAATTCTCGCAGGACAAAGTGGCACAGTTTTAGAAGTGAGCTACTGGGAAAAGAATCTGGCAGGGGGTGGGGTGAGTGAAGGGAATCTAGAAGGAAGTGAGTTGAAACACTTTGCTTTTGCTCACATGCTTGGTTTTAAGCCTCAGCTACTGCAACTCGGGAAGGAAGAAGCTGGGTTCAATATTTGCAAGTCCAGGAGGGAAGACTGTGAGTGAGCATGCACATTAGCAGCTGGAGTGTGTTGTGGTAGCTGCTTTCCTGTGCTAAGCTGATTTACTTGTTTAAGGTCTGACCTCATCATCCTGTCAGTATGGGTTCCCACCTACACTGTTAGCTGCAGCTTCGCAGCTAGAAAGCTAGAAGTATTCTCTGTATAGCACAGGCAGCAGGCAGCGGGGGAGGGGGGAACAAGAAAAGGCTGCTCTAGGCACTTGTGCTTTTGTTAGTTCAACAGAAGAGGCAGAGAAACCAGAGATAACAAAGGCTCCGTTTCCTTTCTGTGAGAGAAGGCTTTTGTCTTTCCTCCTGCAACAATGTCAATGTCTGGCAAGAAAGAGTTTGATGTGAAACAGATCCTACGGCTACGCTGGAGGTGGTTTAGTCATCCTTCTCAAGGTTCTTCCAACCCTGGAAACTGCCTTCAGCAGGAAGGATATGAGCATAGAGGGACCCAGGTTCAGGGCAGGTTGAAGAACCACTCTCGGGACAGAAACGGACTGAAGAAAAGCAATAGTCCCGTCCACCACAACATATTGCCACCAGTGCCAGGACTGGCCCCTGCCCATCAAAGAGTGCTTCAGACTTGGCACCCGCAGAACCTGATAGAACATCTTCGAGCAAATGAAGATACTCCTAAAGCAGTTCCAGAGGAGAATTTGTTCAAAAGAGCCTGTGAGAAACATTCACAAGATCTGGAGATGATGGCTGATGAAAGTACAGGAGAGTCTACTGCCAGGTAGGAGTTTTCATTGGCATAATCGAAAGTCCTAGCCTAGGTTATCGTAGCCTCTAAAACTCTCATTCAGTGTTTCAATAATAGGGCTATAATAATCTCTGATTTATATACAGTCAATCAGAATCTCCAAGAAACACCCCCCTTCTAAAACTATGAAGAAAACAGGAATAACTCATTTTCATAATTTATAGGGGATATATTTTAGGGTTATGATTTTGCTTCTCCTGTATCATTCTGATGTCATTAAGAATTCTGTTTCAGTTCTAAGAGATGTTTACTATAAGTATTAATTTTTTGAAAATATCCTTTGAATCTTGGATGTTCAAATAGTTGTGATTATTTGCAAAAGTGTGATGAATTACATAGAACTCTTTTTTACTTTGTGAGTTAAACCAGCTCTGACGAAATAAAACCTCATACTGCTCAGCACATTCTTATCGGCTCCGTAGTACATAGTTGCTATATTGACGATTTATAAATGTTATCTATGTGAGAACACGGGACAGCTTCCTTTGGCATTTGAGATTTATCTCAAGTTGTATTAGTTTCATAGCTAGTTTGTAATAATAAAACAAATTTTACATAAAGCATGTAATAAATTGTTGCTCATAGCAGAGAGATGTTAAAGTAGGAAATGTAATTATGTCAATTATTTCAGAACATTGAATGGAACAGGAAATTATTTTAAAAAGTATAATTTCAGGATAAGATAGTTTACAAAACATTTAACATTACCTTTATTGTTTGAGTGGGAGAAAATTATTCTCTCCTCTAATATTGCCCAATATAGCTTAACCTAGTATATCTTTATTTTTAAATTTTTTTATTTTAAGATTTTATTTCCCTAGCATGCTATAGACCCAATTGATAATCTTGGCAACATTATGAAATTGTAAAAGACCTTTGGAAAAATAAGTATTTGGGGTATGTTTTAAAATTTATAACAGTTTGGCATGAAACTATATTTATTTGGAAATCTGGATATTTGATAACTTTGTCTCTACATAAGAATAGAAGAGAAGAACTGGCGTATTTGCTTCTAGATATAATTTTTCCAATATATCTGCCTGACAATTTCTTTCTTTTATAAATTGAAAATATAATATCAATAGAAAAAGCAACATTACAACTTATGACAAAGGACAAATCAAGTGAGTGAGATGATGCTTTTATAGGAACTCAGTCTTCTTATTGAAATGTAAACATGCAAATGACCAAGTGTGAAGTGACAAAGTGTGTATTAACGAATTGTTCTAAATATTTTTGTGATTACCCCCCAAAATGCTATATACTTTTTGGGATTGCAGGTTGTATAGTACAACTGATTGGACTTTCAAAGTAATATATAATCCACATTTTTAGATTCAGAAGATCTTTAAATCATCCCTCCTCACCATGAATATCCACTTTAAAAACTGCAGAATTTGGAGGTTAATATTTAATACATTTGATTCTCTTGTAGAAAATTTTAAATTTATCCACTCTGGCCTAACAAAAATTTTTGAGGATCCCTGATTTCATTTTCCAGCATGAAAATATATTTATAATAAATTACTTGCTAAAATTAAATGCTGGATAAAATATCAAATATAAAGTGTTACCAAATAATATATTTTTTTAAATTTCTCTTATTTTATTTCTGATAGTTTCCCTGTTCTCAATAAATGTCTGTTAATTATCCTATGGTTAAAGTGGAAGTTACTATTTTTTAAAAATAAACAGGAAGTGCTTTTACTGATGTGCCAGGGATATTTTAAGCAGAAGAGAAGGGGGAATTGAGTATCTTATTAACTGACCTATAATGACTTATTAATTTGTCATTGGCCATTCTGAATTATGTCTTGGTTAAGGAGGGTTTGAAAAGGAGCTTTCTTATGTCCAACTTTCCTAATGCCTGTCTTCAACAAGATACGGTGCAGGAGGAAAGGATCCTGTTTAGTTGGCAACAGCCTTCAATCCCCAAAATACAACTCTTGTAGTAGTTAAAAACAAACAAACGAACTGACAAAAATGGCAGTTAGTGTGAATTACCACACTGGTATAATATGGGCTCTGACAGTCAGGGCAAAGTATGGTCTTTAAGCCATCCTGCTTTCTACAAATATTGCATAAAATAAATAGAGAATGGACTAAATTTCTAACATGTAATATAACAGGATAATCTGCAGTTATTCCTAAAATAGATATTAAAGCCAAGTTATTACTATACATCTCTCTATCATGACCCCACGCTGTGAGTATGAATATACCAGTATCCCTGGCATTAGAGACCTGGACTCAATTGTCATTTTCTTTGGGTCTTTCTCATCTACTAACTGCATTTTTGCTTCCTCCTAACTACCTCAGTGTCCTTTATGTATTAATGTGTTTTACTCAGCACTCTTTAAAGACCATTCCATATTACTCTGTGTGTGTACGCATATATTTTATTTTTAGCATTCCAAAACCTTCCCTAAATTTTACAACCATTCATTTTTTATAAAAGAGAAAGCCTTAGTTTTATAACATAAAATTCAACAATTTTCAATTTTAATTTTATTATTGGGTTTTATTTTTTTGTTTTCGCAAAAAAAAAAAAATACATCATTTTTATAGTTTATGACAGAAGGAACAATATGCAAAACAGTAGAACAGTTTCTGCTGCTTGCCCATAACCTGGATATGCCCATTTTTGTCCTCCAAAGGGTGGGAAAAAAACAGTTCCTCCTGTCTGGCAGGACCTGACTTAGTGATAGGCCCTTGGGTTGGGCCAAGACCTTAGAAATCAAGTCATTTTATATATATATATATATATATATATATATATATATATATATATATATACATATATATATACATATATATATCAAGTCATTATTATATATATATAATAATTTTTAAAAAGTAAAAATAAATAAACTCTAGCCACAGTGACACATAAAAAAGGAAGTAAGCCTTGTGCATGGGGAATGGGGCACCAACCCAACATAGTGCATTTCTAAATAAGATTCTAGAGCTTTTAATATGGGAATTTAGTTTAAGAAATAAAGGTCATAAAGGTATCTTGCTATATTATATGCTACTAACTTTTAGTATTAACTTTTGTATTCAGAACTTTATTCCCTTGTGAATAAACCTTTGTTCTCTTTTTAAAATGCTTTAGATATATGTAAAAATTTATGTAATATTTTTTAAAGTTTACTAATTTTCTCCAAAAATCCACATGAATTTCATTAGAAATATATAGAAGTTATAGAATAATTTTAAGAGATGTGATTGCCAAAACCAGTTTGACTCGGTGGATAGAGTGTCAGCCTGAGGACTGGATGATCCAGGGTTCAATTCCGGTCAAGGGCACATACCTTGGTTGTAGGCACATCCCCAGTGAGGGGCGTGCAGGAGGTAGCTGATCAATGCTTCTCATCCATGTTTCTAACTCTATCTCTCTTCTCTCTCCCTTCCTCTCTGTAAAAAATCAATAAATATATTTTAAAAATAAAAAATAAACAGATGTGCTTTTATAATAACTCCTTTCATAAAATCCAGTGAATAAAAATACTTTTTTAATTTTTAATAGTTTTTAGAATTATTCTGTAAAATTCTTATATATTCTTTCTTTTGCTAATTTTGAGTGATTTTGTAGATTTGTTGCTATTACAAATGGTGTCTTTTTATTTAGTTTTTTATATAAAAAAGTGTCTAAATTGAATGGGTGTCCTCCTGTGCATTAAAAGGGTGCCAGTTCGATTCCCAACTGCTCCATGTTTCTCTCACATTAATGTATCTCTCTCTCCCTCTCTCTCTCTCTCTCTCTCTCTCTCTCTCTCTCTCTCTCTCTCTCCCTCCCTCCCTCCCTCCCTCTCTCTCTCCCCCTTTATTTTATGTCTAAAAATCAATGAACATTTCTTTGGTTGAGGACTAAGAAAAAGAAAATTTAAAAAATCCAAAATATTACAGTTTAGTAGAAGTAGGAAGAAAAAAAAAACGCAAGGAAGAGAGTTAAGAAGGGATACTCCTTCAGATTGGCAAGGTTTTCCTGATGAGATAACATTTGAGCACATATCTAAATGAAGGGGAAAGACATAAGGATGATTGACTCAAGAATTCTAAGCAAGTGAGAAGTTCATAATGCTATGCCAAAAAAAGGAGCCTATGACCATCACCCATTTTTTTCTTTGCAAATCAATGCTGCATGTCCCCACAAAGTCCATTTATTAAATCTAAAACATCCTTAACTGGTGAAGTAAAAATATGCCATTAGAGTGATTTTAAGATCACATGCAAGGCCCATGGCCATTCAGTAACTATGGTGCCATTTTGTCCTTTGAGGATCTGGCTACTCATCAAGGAGACCATATACCTCAGGTACAGACGCCTGTTCCTTTCCTGAAAACAGACACATGATGGTGTATTTACTTTCTTAACAAAACTATTTAGACAGGGCCAAATGTATTGTGCTTCTTTATCCTCCACACAAATCTATCTATGATATGGAATATGATTGAGAAATATTTATGCATAAGGGAAATCCTAGATTTTAAACAGTGAAACTTATTGTAAGCATTCTTTCTCAGAGAATAGGAAGTAAGCTTAGTGGGTATTTACAAGGAGAGTTTTCCAGAAGGACACAACAGCAATTTCAAGAGTTCTGAAATGGGAGGGTGTTTGATATTTTCAAATACAAAACCAATGCAGCTGAAGTAGAGTTCTCAATGGGAAGAGTAATACAACAGTGAATATATTCCTAGAAGTGAGATCACTGGGTCAAATGGTAGTGCCATTTTTAATATTTTGAGGGATCTCTAAACTGTTTTTCACAGAAGCTGCACTATTGTAGTTTGCATTCCCACCAGAAGTGTACCAGGGTTCCCTTTTCTCTACAACCTCGCCAGCACTTGTTTGTGGATTTGTTAATGATAGCCATTCTAACAGATGTGAGGTGATACCTCACTGTCCTTTTGATTTGCATCTCCCAGATGACCAGTGACTTTGAGCATTTTTTCATATGCCTTTCAGCCTTCTGTATGTCCATTTTGGAGAAGTGTCTATTTCGGTCCTTTGCCCATTTTAAAATTGGATTGTTTATCTTTCTTTTGTTAAGTTGTATGCATTCCTTGTAGATTTTGGAGGTTAATCCTCTAGTGTATGTGTCATTGGTAAATATGTTCTCCCATGGAGTGGGCTTGCTTGTTATTTTATTGATGGTTGCTTTTGCTGTGCAGAAGCTCTTTACTTTGATGTAATCCCATTTATTTATTTTCTCCTAAATTTCCATTGTCCTAGGAAATGTATCTATAAATATATTGTTACAAGAGATGTCTGAGATTTTGCTGCCAATGGTTTCTTCTAAGATTTTTATGGTTTCATTTAAGTCTTTTATCCATTTTGAGTTAATTTTTGTGTATGGTGTAAGTTGGTGGTCTAGTTTCATTTTTTTACATGTATCTGTTCAATTTTCCCAACACCATTTATTGAAGAGACTGTCTTGACTCCATTGTATGCTCTTGCCCATTTGTCAAATATTAATGGAACATAATGCTTTGGGTTAAACTCTGGGTTCTCTGTTCTATTCCATTGGTCTATATGTTCTTGTGCCAGTACCAGGCAGTTTTGAGAACATTGGATTTGTAATACAGCTTGATATCTAGTACTGTGATCCCTCCAACTTTGTCCTTCTTTTTGAAGATTGCTGCAGCTATTCAGGGTCTGTTTTATTCCAGATGAAATTTTGAAACTTACATATGTTTTCTCATATTTGCAAGAAAAATATTTGAATGTGAATATAGTGCTCATAACTATAAATGATATTTCTCTGGGTATTAATTTATAGGGTTTCTGTTGTTGCTTATCTTCATTCAGGGCAAAAATAATGTGCTTTTCTCATGTTTATTGCTAGACCAGCTTTATTTAATTTTACACCGCACTATTCAGTAGAAACTATTAAAGGAAAGAATAAAAAAAATCTACAATTATATTGTTGTTTATAGAAGTTTAAGGTTAAATTCCTTTGCCTAATCTTTAAACTATGCCATACAAAAATACATAGGCTATTCAACTACTTTACTAAGTTTAGAGCATTTGAACAAATAATTTAATCTTAATAATATTATTCTTTTTTAATATTACATTTTTATTGAATTTATTGGGATACTATTGATTAATAAAATTATATAGGTTACAGGTGTACAATTCTATAGTAGATTTTTATATTGTAATGTGTGTTCACCATCCCAAGTAATTTGTCCCTCTTTTACTCTCTTCTACCTCCTCCAATCCCCCTTTTCCTCTGGTAATCACCATCCTATTTTTGTCTGTGTTTACAAGTTTTTATTTTATTTTGTTTAAGCCCTTCACCTTTTTCATCCAGTCCCCCAACTCCCCTTCCCTCTGACAGCTGTCAGTATGTTCTCTGAATTTATGAGTCTGTTTTTATTTTGTTTGCTAGTCTATTTTGTTCATTAGATTCCACATATAAGTGAAATCACATGCTACTTATCTTTCTCTGACTGGATTATTTCACTTAACATAATACTCTCCAGGTCCTTCCATGATGTCCCCAAAGGTAAGATTTCCTTTTTTGTATTCCTCATTTAAATATGTTTTCATTATTTTTTAGATATGAGATGAGAGAGAGAGAGAGAGAGAGAGAGAGAGAGAGAGAGAGAGAGAGAGAGAAAGAGAGAGTAAGGGAGAGAAAAAAATACAGGGAGAGACAGACAGAAATGTGAGAGAGAAAGATGAAACAGTTGCCTCTTGTACATGCCCCTACTAGGGATTGCACCCATAACCTTTTGGTGTACAGGATGACTCTCCAAGCAGCTGAGCCATTCAGCCAGGGAGGATTTCCTTCTTTTTTTACAGCTGCATAGTATTCCATTGTGTCAATGTACCACAGCTTTTTTATCCACTCATCTACTGATGGGAATTTGGGCTCCTTCCAGATCTTGGCTATTGTAAATAATTCTGCAATAATAATAAGGGTGCATATATTCTTTCCAATTGTTTCAGGGTTTTTTTTTTCAAATATGTTCCCAGAAGTTGAATTGTTAAAGATGAAACTTCTATTGGTTAGTTTGAAACCCTTGATAGAGCCTCAGTACTGAGAGTGAGGTAGCGTGGGCCTCATTTATCATTTCTCAAATATACCATACAAAAATACACAGGTCATTCAACTTCTTTACTAAGTTTAGAGCATTTGAACACATAATTAGTGTGATATTGCCTATATATTTAAGTTAATACTAATTAAAATATATTTAACATTTTTTAAATCTGTAACCCCTTTTTATCTAGTAATCTGGTAATATGTTAGTGTCATATTCTTTTAAATGTTATGATTAAACATCTATAATTGCCATTTCCAATATTTGAAAGACAAGTATTTTATTTCTGCATTTAGAAATAGAAATAAAGGACTCAAAATGAATGGTACTCTTTAATATGTGATTTCAAGAGCAACATGTTAATTATATTGGCTTATTACATATTGTGTAAGTGTTCAGTTATTTAGTACTTTAAGACTATTTCTTAAACTTGTATGTCTTCTTTCTTGAAGACACAATAAGTAAATGAGCTATGGAACAGAAAAAGGACCTTAGGTAAAACAAGAAATATGAATAAATATAATGGACTGTGGTTATCAATAATGTATCACCATTGGTTAACTGATTGTAACAAACGTGCTGTGATAATATAAGATACTAATAATAGGTGAAACTGGGTGTGGGTTTTATGGGGACTTTCTATACTGTTGCTATACTATCATATTTTTTTCTGTAAAAAAGTGCAATATTTTTAGCAAGTGATAACCCAGTAAATAGGTTTCATAAGTCTATACTTAAAAGACCATTCAGTTGTGTGTGTGTGTGTGTGTGTGTGTGTGTGTGTGTGTGTGTGTGTTTAATATGTTCTTGTTGATTTCAAAGAGAGAACAGGGAGGGGAAGAGAGAGATAGAAACATCAATGATGACAGAGAATCATCAATCAGCTGCCTCCTGCACCCCTGCTGGGGACTGAGCCCAAAGCCCAGGCATGTGCCTTGACTGGGAATCTAATCAGGACCTCCTGGTTGATAGGTCCTTGCTTAACCACTGAACCACATCAGCTGGGCAAGACCATTCCGTTTTAAAAACTGACAACTTGTTGTTTTTATTTATTTTATATATATATGTTCTTTGGCAATTGATTAAAAGAGTACTAAATCAAAATCAGAGAGCTAATACATCCTCCATGCAAAATCTTACATATTGGCAACAAGATAATATCCCACAGGCAATTCATAGGGAAGTTAGCTAAAAGTCAAACATCTAAAAACTACATGCAATTTCAAGTCCTGTCACACTGATATTGATTGGGGTTGTCATTTAGTGTGAACCCATTTATAAGGGCATAGCAACTAATAAGATCATAGATGGAAATAATAAAAAATCATTCTATTTAATCACTGAGAACCCTTTGGATACTGTTGAAGTGGCATATATTTATGGGTGTTTTCAAATGAAAGCATGGCCTGACACTTCTTTCTATGTATTTATATTGCAAATTATGGTTTACTTTTCAGGAGGAAAGTAATGACATATATAAATCAAGATTTCTTATATAAAAATATTTATCTTTCCATGCTAAAATGAAAAATATAGTCATTGAGTATATTTTATTATTGGTGACCTTAGTCTATTCAGATTATAATTTCACCAAAGAGAATGAAACCTGTGCAGCCCTAGGGATTGGCAAATAATATTTTGTGAATAGATTTAAATATAAATAGCTAGCCCAGAAGCAAGGCTCAGTGATTGAGTGTGGACCTCTGAATCAGGAAGTCATTGTTCCATTCCTGGTCAGGACATATGCCTAGATTGTGGGCTCAATCCCTAGTGTGGGGCATGCAGGAGGCAGGCCAATCAATGATTCTCTGTCACATTGATGTTTCTATCTCTCCCTCTTCCTTCCTCTATTAAATCAATATAAATATATTTTTAAAAATAAAGTAAAAAGACCAGCTAAAAAATGATAACTAAAAGTGAGAAAATTGAAATCAAATAATTCCCAGTTATATGATGTTTTAGGATGGGACCAATATTACTGAAAATTTAAATAAAAATCACTACATAAGTTTTTCTCTGAGATATGGATTTCCCAAATCAATATATATATATATATATATATATATATATATATATATATAATCACTAGCATTTGCTTGCCCTGGAAGAAAGCAATGCCAATGATTTTGTTTGCTTAAACTACCAGAAGTGAATTCTTTGTTACTACTGGCTAGCTTTTCTTAGCCTGTTAATTTTGTGACTTGTCTCTTGCATGCATTAGAAGTTACTGTATATAATGGGGACTTCTCAACGTCTTCACACCTTATCTATTGCTGCTGCTTCTTCAGTAAATGTACTATACACCTTGCAATTTTTTTCAACAGGCTTTTAATATACACTGAGTGGCCAGATTATTATGATCTCTTAATGCATAATAATCTGGCCACTCAGTATATATATTAGAGGCCTGATGCATGAATTCATGCATGGGTGGGGTCTGGCCAACCTGGTCAAGGGAAGGAGACATGGGCGGTTGGCCGGCTGCCTACTGGTCCAACTCCTGGTAGGGGGGGGGCAATTTGCATATTAGCCCTTTATTATATAGGATGTACACTGAGTGGCCAGATTATTATGTGTTCAGAGATCATAATAACCTGGCCACTCAGTGTAAATGATTGCTTTTTGATCATTCTGCTGCTAGCTCATTCAGTAATAGCCATCTGTTAAATCTTTTAACCACTGTTTTCCTGTAAAACTATTCTGCTGTCAGCATTTAGTTGTCCTTTTCTGGCTAACGTTGATTATAGTAGCTATTACAACAATAAGCAACTATATGTGTAACATACTGTCACAACAGTCCAAAGTCTGTTGTAACATCCAACAAACCAGTTGCTTAATTCAGAAGTTGGTATTAGTGTTGGTTTTCACCTTTCACTAAGTGTTTATTGAACTCCTACTGTGTGCATCATGTTTTCTTAGGCATTCTAAGAATGAAAAGATAAATAACACATGCTGATGCCCACTGGAGGTTTACAATATTATTGGGGAGGTAAAGTGCAATCACTTGAAAGATTTCATGGCAATAAAAATCAGTACATTGCAAGAACAGGTTAAATTGCTTGGTCATGAAGCCCTACAGGCATTCAAAGATAAGAAATAATTCTGAACAGAGCAACCTTAGAATGTTTCATGGAGGAAATATGCTTTGAGATGAATCTTAAGTATTGCATAACACTTTGATATCTTTACTTTTCTTTGATATCTTAGCAAAAACCATAAGCAGCAAAATCTCAGATATCTCTGGTAGTGGTGTGTCTGAAGATATATCTCTCCTAGGGCAAGATAAAAGAGAAAATAAACAAATGGGACTACATCAAAATATGTAGTTGACACTATTGTTGACACTATTACATATGTCCCAATTTTCTCTCCCTTTGACCACCTCAACCCATCCCTTAGGCCCCTTCCCTCTGGCCATCACCACATTACTGTCTGTGTCCATGGGCTATGCATACAAGCTCTTTAGCTAATTTCTATACCTTGATATAACTATGGGGAAGAATGAATTCTAAATAAGAGGAAAAGCACAGAGTGCTTTTAAAAATGCACTGATGGATGGATAAAGTAGATACATAACTCATCAATATCACTCATCAATAAAAAAGAATGAAATCTTGCTATTTGAAACAACATGGATGGATCTAGAGCATATTATACTAAGTTAAATAAGTCAGAAATACATGTACTATATGATTTCACTTATAGGTAGGCTCTAAACTAGGGGTGTCGAACTCAATCAGAGTTGGGGCCAAAATCTAAAATCCAGCCTAAATCGCGGGCTGAATGGTTTACTGAACAGTCATAAACTGACAATGTCATAAACTGACAGCGGAGTGCAGTGATGACAGCGCGGTGCGGGCCACATTGCAAGGCCTGGCGGGCTGGATCTGGCCCGCGGGCCTTGTGTTTGACACATGTGCTCTAAACACACAAATTAAAAAAATGAAACACAAAAAAACAGACTCATAGAAACAGATCAAATTGATTATTGCCAGAGGGGAAGAATTAAATGTGATAAGTGAAAAAGGCAAAGAGGAATATGCATAGTCAATAATATTGTGATAAGCTTGCATGGTGACTGATGATTCCTAGACTTACTAATATAGTGGTGATCACACTGTAAGGTATATAAATTTGAATCACTTCATTACACACCTGAAATTAACAAAATACTACATTCCAACTGTACTTACAGGAAAAAAAATAATGCACTGAAGCATGGAAGTTTAAGGTCTATTCAGATGGCAGATTTAAATTTGGTTGTACTGAATAATATACATGGAGAATAGTACAAAATTAAGCAAGAAAAAAATAATTAGTCATAAGTTAAGGATGGTTTAAAAATACAAGATAAGGACTGTTTAGACTTTATCTTACAAGTCAAGGCTTAATAATCCCCAAGAATTTGCTGAAATATTTTTTGTGTCTGTGGATAATTTTAGGGAGAAGTTCCACTTGATTCTCAAAAATTGTCATTATTTACTGATGACATGATATTGTACATAGAAAATCTAAAGTCTCCATCAAAAACTACTAGATTTAGTAAATGAATTAGGCAATGTAGCAGGATAAATGATTAACACCCAGAAATTGATGGCATTTTTATACACTGATAAAGAACTCTCAGAAAGAGAAACTAAAAAAATCCCCATTTAGCACTGCAACAAAAAATTAAGACACTTAAGAATAAAATTAACCAAGGTGGTACAAGACCTGTGTTTGGAAATCTATAGGGCTTTGAAAAAGAAAGGAAAATATAAACCAGTGGTTATGGATTGCTAGAATCAAAATCATCCAAAGGTTCATACTATCCAAAGCAATCTATAGGTTCAATGCAATCCCCTTTAATATGCCAATGGCATATTCCACAAATATAGAACAAATACTCCAAAAATTTATATGGGACCAAAATAGACCCCAAATAGCTATAACAATATTAAGAAAAAAAGAATGAAGTTGGAAGAATCACAATACCAGATCTTAAGTTATACTTACAAAGTCACTGTACTCCTAACAGCCTAGTACTGGCACAAGAACAGTAATATAGATCAATGGAACAGAACAGAGACCCCAGAAATCAACCCAAGACGTTATGCTCAATTAATATTTGACAGAGGACTCATGAGTATACAATGGAGTAAAGATAGTTTCTTCAATAAATGGTGTTGGGAAAATTTGACAAATACATACAAAATATGAAATTACACTACACATTTACACCATACACAAGAATAAACTCAAAATGGATAAAATACTTAAATGTAAATCATGAAACCATAAAAATATTAGCAAAAACCATAAGCAGCAAAATCTCAAACATCTCTGGTAGTGGTATGTCTGAAGATATATCTCTCCTAGGGCAAGATAAAAGAGAAAATAAACGGGACTACATCAAAATAAAAGGCTCTGCACAGAAAAAATAAACCATCAATGAAATGTAAAGGAAGCCCACTGTATAGGAGAATATATTTGCCAATGATACATTTGATAAAGGATTAATATACAAAATATATAATGATACATTTGATAAAGGATTAATATACAAAATATATAATGAACTCATATAACTTAAGGAAAGGAAGACAAAAAAAAAAAACAACAATTAAAAACTGGGCAAAGGACCTAAATACAGACACTTCTCCAAAGGGAACATACATACAGCCAAGAGACATAATGAAAAAAATACTAAAGTCACCAGTCATTCAAGAGATGCAAATTAAAATGACAATGAGGTATCACCTCACACCTGTCAGAATAGCTACTGGCAAGGATGTGGAGAAAAAGGAACCCACATACACTGCTAGTGGGAATGCAGACTGGTGCAGCTACTATGGAAAACAGTATGGAGTTTCCTCAAAAATTTAAAAATGGAATTTCCATTTGATCCAGTAATACCACTTCTAGGAATATATTCCAAGAAGCTAGAAACACCAATCAGAAAGGAAATATGCACACCTATGTTCATAGCAGTACAATTTGCAATAGCTAAGATCTGGAAACAGTCCAAATGCCCATCAGTAGATTAATGGATAAAAAAAGTTGTGGTATATTTTTAGCATGGAATACTATCCTGAAATAAAAAAGAAGTCTCTTACCTTTTGAGACAGCACTGAGGAACCTGGACAGTATTATTAAGCAACAACAACAACAACAACAACAACAACAACAAAAGCTAGTCAGAGGAAGACAAATATTTCATTATCTCACTCATGTGTGGTATCTAATGAAGAAATAAACTGGTGAACAAATTAGACCCAGAGATATAGAAGCATGGAACAGATTATTAAATCTCAAAGGGAAAGTGAGGGTGAGTAGGTGGGTAGGAAGAGATCAACCAAAGAACTTATATGCATAACCCATGAACACAGACAATAGTGTGCTGAAGGCCTGGGGCAGGTAGCGGGGATGGGATCAAAGGGGAAAAAGGGGGACATATATAATACTTTTAACAATAAAGACTTTTTAAATAAAATAAAAATATGATATTTTCATCAAGATCTGGGTTAATTGGATTCTAAGACCCTGGACTATTTAAATTAATAATATTTAATTTAAAATATTTAAGCTTTCATTATATTTTTATTGTGGTAAGAATTAACATGACATCTAACAAATCAAAAATATTAAGTGCACAAAATAATATTTTTAACTATAGTCACAATTTTGTATAGCAAGTCTTCAGAACTTATTCATCTTATGTAATTATATGCCAGTTAAACAGAAACTCCCCATTTCCCACTACTTATAGCCCCTGGAAACTACCCTTCTACTCTTATTTTTATGAGTTTTATTATTTCATGTAGCTCACATAAGTGAAATCATGAATTTGTCCTTTGGTAACTGGCTTATTTCACTTAGCATGATGTCCTCCAGGTCTTATCTGTGTTCCTGCATATGGCAACATTTCCCTCTTTTTAAAAACTGAATAATAATTATATTTTCTGTATATGTCATATTGTCTTTACATATTAATATGTTGATAGACACTTAGGGTATTTTTATGTCTTGGTTATTGTGAATAGTAATGCAATGAACATGGGAGTGCAGATATCTTTCATGATACTGATTTCAATTCATTTAAATTTCAATCTCAGAAATGGGATTTCTGGATCATATGGAAGTTCTATTTTTAATTTGGTGCTGCACCAATCTGCATGCCCACCAACATTGTTCAAGTGTTTAATTTTTCCACATTCACACCAACACTTACATTTTTAAAATAAAACTAGAGGCCCAAGTGCACGAAATTCATGCATGGCGGGGGGGGGGGTGCCCCCTCAACCTGGCCTGCACCATCTCACAATCTGGGATCCCTCGGGAGATGTCTGACTGCCGGTTTAGGCCCAATCCCTGCTGGACCACTGGCTCCTAACCGCTCCCTTGCCTGCCTGCCTGATCACCCCTAACTTCTCTGCCTGCCTGCCTCATTGCCCTTAACCACTCTACATGACTGCCTGATCACCCATAACAGCCTCTGCCTTGGCCCCCGCTGCAGGCTTCATCCAGAAGGTCATCAAGAAGGACATCTGGAATGATGTCCAGAAGGTTGTTTGGCTGTCTGGTCTAATTAGCACATTATGCTTTTATTATTATTGATGTGTGAGGTGATATATCATGTGGTTTAATTTGTATTTCCTTGATGATTAGTGATGCTGAACAGCTTTTCATATACCTGTTCACCATTTTTATTTCTTTGGAAAAGTGTCTATTCAAGATCTTAACTCATTTTTAATCAGGTTATTTGTTCCTTTGCTGTTGAGTTGTATGAGTTTCTTGCAAAGTTTGTATATTACCCCTTTGTCCATAGATAGTTTGCAAATATGTTCTCTCATTTCATAGGATGCTTTTTCACTCTTTAGTTCCTTTTCTGTGCAGAAGTTTTTAGTTTAATATATTACTCCTGATCATTTTTGATTTCAGTGCTCATGCTTTTGTTGTGAAATCATTGCCAATACCAATGTCTTAAAGCTCCCCCCTATGTTTTCTACTAGAGGTGTTGGAATTTCTGGTATTACATTTAAATCTTCATTCTGCTGTGAGTTGATTTTTGTGTATGGGATAAGATAAAGTCTAACACATTTTTTTTTTCATGTAGATATTCAGAATTTCCAACATCATTTTTAAAGAGGGAATCCTTCTCCCATTGTTTATACTTGTCATCCTAGTCAAAGATAGTTTAACCATATACGTGTGTATTCCCCTCTCCCCCCTTGGGCTCTCAATTTTTTTCCATTAGTCTATTTGTCTGTTTGTGCCAGCACTATACTGTTTTAATTATTGTAGCTTTATAATATATTTTTTAATATATTTTATTGATTTTTTTACAGAGAAGAAAGGAGGGGGATAGAGAGTTAGAAACATTGATGAGAGAGAGACATCAATCAGCTGCCTCTTGCACACCTCCTACTGGGGATGTACCCACAACCCTGGTACATGTCCTTGACTGGAATTGAACCTGGGACCTTTCAGTCCGCAGGCTCTATCCACTGAGCCAAACCAGTCTCGGCTATAATATATTTTTTGAAATTAGGAAGTGAGATGCCTCCAACTTTCTTGTTTCTCAAGACTGCTTTTGCAATTTTTTTGTAATTATATATAAATTTTAGAATTTTTTCATTTCTTTAAAAATATCACTGAGTTTTTGAGAGATTTCACTGAGTCTGCAGATATTTTTGGGTATTCTGATAATTTTAACAATATTGATTTTTTTTCAGTCCACAAATATGCTATGTATTTCCATTTATTTGTGTCATCTTTAATTTCTTTTATTAATGCTTTGTAATTATCATTGAACATGTCTTTCACATTCTTGTTAAGTTTGTTCCTAAGTGTTTTATTATTTTTGAAAATTTTATAAATGGTGTTGTTTTCTTAATTTTCTGTTCAAATATGTTGTTGTTACTGTATAGAAACATAACTGATTTTTACATGTTGATTTTGTATACTGCAACTTAATCGAGTTTATTGAGTAACTCTACCTGGCTTTGTATTTTTTTGAGACATATTTAGGGTTTTTTCTACATATTAAGATCATGCTATCTGCAAACCTAGATAATTTTTCTTCCTTTTTGATTTAGATGACTTGTATTTCTTTTTATGCTAATTTTTCTGGATAGGATTTTTAGTATTATGTGACTAGATGTGATGAGAGTGGGCATTCTTGCCTTGCCCCCCATCTTTGAGGGAAAATATTCACATTCATATTTTTCACTATTAAATCTGAAGTTAGCTGTGAGATTTTCACATATGGGCTTTATTATGTCGAGTTAAATTCCTTCTATATGTAGTGTATTGAAATCTTGCTGTATTTCCTTAGGAGTTACCTTCAATCTTGAGTTTTTTAAGTGCACCAGGCCTCTAGTTATTATATAAAAAAGGTATATATAGTTGACAATCTTATAAAACACTCAGAGACATAAAACCACACTGTTTCAAGCTTACCAAATTTGGTATTTGAAGAAAAATAAAATCAATAATATAAAATTGCAAAACAACTTTGTAAGATAATATATGTGTTTGTTCATTTTCCTTGGGGAAGTAAAAGTCCAGCTATAAAAGCTATAGGTCAATATAATTTATTTTAAAACTTATAACATACTTGTTTATTATCATTTTCAAGTATTATGTACAGTCCATAATTGTATGTGCTATACTCTTAAACAGCTAGCAGCGCAGGCTTGTTTATACCAGCATCACCACAAACACATGAATAATGCATTGCACTATGGCATTAAGATGGATGTGACATCACTGGATGACAGGAATTTTTCAGGCCCATTATAAACTTTTGAGGATATGTTAGTATATTCAGTATATCATTGACCAAAATGTTATGTGGCACATAACTATATAAACATACACACACACTTCCTTATTTCTAACCCCAACAGTTTTCTCCTCCATGAAAATAGTTTGGTGCCATTATGCTGCAGTGTAAAACACTTATCAGTTAAAATATCTATAAATTACAAGAGGTTAATTTTTTAAATGATTTCAGCCCTGGCCGGTGTGGCTAAGTACAATTCCTGGTCAGGGCACATGCTTGATCCCCAGTAGGGGGCAGCAGATGCATATCTCTCTCTCTCTCTCTCTCTCTCTCTCTCTCTCTCTCTCTCTCTCTCTCTCGGATGTTTTCCTCTCTCCCTTCCTCTCTCTTTCAAATCAATAAAAGCATTTTTTTTAAATATGATTTCAGAGTAGAATCAGTTAACACTGTCAAACGTTTAGCTAGAAAAAATACCAAATGCAAAGAGATTTCAGGCTCAATTGCAGTAATGGAACAGAATGTAATCAAGTTCCAACACTACATTTAAATGCTTAAATTTTTATAGTCTTTTTTTGGTTGACAAATATGCGCTCTACATTAGAATAGCAGCAGAACAGCTAGATGGCCATACCAAGCACAAAAGGAAGCAACAGCACATGCTGTTAAGTGTCGTTTTGATTGCTTAGAAATGTAAGCCTATGCAGATTTATTCCCTGTTATAAATTAGGACAATTATTTCTCTAGAGTTTACATTTTCTCCACAAAAGAGTCAAAGTTCCTGCAGGTTGAAAGAGGACTTTCAAAAAAGATATCTTCCCTTTCTTTGATGATCAGTTCATTCTGTTCTTCCCTACCTGATTTCAAGTGATTCCTGCTCAGCTTTGAGTCTTTCTGTCACTTCCTTTTCCTCACTTATCTGGCCACTTCTTTAAAGAAATTGGCAATGCATCTTTTGTCTACAAGACTTATATCCTTCAATGATGCATTCTTTAGTCTTCCCTTGCAGAAATTCTGTTCATTTATAGAATCTTCTATACCTTATAAACACTCCATGGAGATTGAAGCAACAGTCACCCTGTAAGTCTTGAGTTTAACATTAGCTTTTAGTCTCATCAACCTGTGTCTAGCTCTGATATTTCCTTCTGCAGAAGTTCCTGGAACATACACTTTTGATTGTTCTTCATCAGAAAATCCCTGGATCTATAATGCTTCAGCGTCCAGGCAGGAGGAGCCTGCCAAGTTCACCCTACATCAATATAATTTAAATGCCATAATCCTGAAACACTTTCTAGTCTAGGTTCATTAGGCAACCAGGATACTACATGAAAAATTTCACCAAGTATAAGTAAATAATTATCACAAGTGCCAGCCCAGTGTGATAATACCGATCTCCTTAAAAATGCAACTTAGTCCCTAGCCAGTTTTGCTCAGTGGATAGAGCATCAGCCTGCCAATTGGAGGGTCCCAGGTTTGATTCTGGTCAAGAGCATGTACCTTGGTTTCGGACACATCCACAGTGGGGGGTGTGCAGGAAGCAGCTGATCAATGTTTCTCTCATCAGTGTTTCTAACTCTCTCTCTCCCTTTCTCTCTGTAAAAAATCAATAAAATATAAAAGAAAATAAATGCAACTGAGAACTTAGAATTAATTTTCATATTACTAGTGATAAATCCTCATTATTTTCACCTCCAAAATGTATCAGCAAAAGCTTTTATGACTGAAAGTAACTCAAGAACTTCTCATGAGTCACAATGAATTAACTAAAATCTGCATATAGTCAAAGGTCATTAAATAAAGGAGTTTCAATTAGGAGCTATTGTCAGTGGAGGTCTGGGTCTGAAATAAAGGTGACACAAACACAAGAATGTGAAGCCAAGATTAGAAATTTAACAGGAATAGGAGGGAAAATATCCTGTTAAGTCACTAAGGTTATAAAGCTTGTTATGGAGTGAGCAAAGCTGATCATTTTCAGATATGCTAGTTGAATGAGCTACACTTGGGGCACTTCTCCTTTCTGATAGTGATAAACAAGATCTTGGACTTCAGTGTGCCCAAGAACCATCTGGAAAACTTATTTAAAATGTAGTAATACAGTACTCACCACTAGAGAATTTAATTCATTAGTTTTGAGGTGGGATTTACAAATGTGAATTTTTAACAAACCTCTGAACCAAAGTTTAAAAGAACAGTTGATCAGCTTCCTCAAGCCCAATTTGTCAGGATTCCAATATTTGAAAAAGATAAGAATGCAATTAATAAAATACCAAGGCTGTATATAAAGAATAATTGATAATAAAATATAATAACCAATTATATTTTATATGAAGAGTTGAAAATATACTTTAATCTGTTATTTAAATTAAATTCTCAAATGTTGACAAGGAAAATTAATAAAAACCTTGTCAGTAGTAATTTAGCCTTATACTCCCTCCCCATGTGTGAAAGTATAACAAGGGAATAAAAACACAGATCCTATCCTAAGCTCATAATTTTGTTGAAATGGAAAATAACCTCCAATAAAAATTTTAAGAGCAACTACAAGGGACCAACTCAGTCCAGATCTCCTAGATGATGAATATCAGAGGGAAGATGGGAGTGGGGTATTTCTTTGCTAAGAAAGGATGAACAGGAGAAGGATAGATCTGGGACGGGGGGAGAAGATATCTGCTGTATTTTGCTTCAATGAAGTTACTTGGAAAAACACACACACACACACACACACACACACACACTATTGTATAGATAGTTGATTATTGCATTCTTAAATAGCTTGGTCATCACAGACTTTATTTATATATTTATCTTCAGTTCTTTAATATTTAAGATGAAAGTCTTTTATTCTCTTTTAATTAAATGTATTCGGGTGACATTGGTTAATAAGATTATATCAATTTCAAGTGTACATTTCTATGATACATGATCTGTATATTGCATTGTGTGCCCAAAGTCAAATGATCTTTAATTACTGTATATTTGGCTCCCTTTACATATTTACTATCCCCTTACCCCCTTAGCTGTGGTAACCACCATTACTGTTGTCTGTGTCTGTGAGTTTAAAAAAATAATATACATGTGTTTGTAAAAGTTAGAATTTAAACATTTTGTCTACTTTTAAAATATTACACTAAATTAAAATACTATTTTATTAATAAACTAGAGGCCTGGGGCATGAAATTCATGCATGGGTGGGGTCCCTACGCCTGGCTGGTGATCAGGGCTGGCCAGGGCCTTCCTGCAGGCTGCTGACCTGGGTTCCAGGTTTCAGACGATTTTGTGCGATGGGGGCACTCGTCCTATATAAAAGGCACAAAAGAATGCATTCTGGAGTCAGATTATCAGAATTAAAGGCCAATTATACTACTTATTTGTTTTATGACCTCAGGTGAGCTATTTAACCTCTCTGTGCCTCACTTTCTTTCTTTTTAATAAAAAAAAATCAATGTCACTTTTGATTGAAGTGACATTGGCTAATAACATTTTATAAATTTCAGGTGTATAACATGATAATTCAATATCAGCATACTCTTATAGTCTCCCATAAAAAGTCTAGTTTCCATGTGTTATATATTTGACTCCCTTTACCCATTTCACCTTCCCCCTCATAGCCCTTCCCCTTTGGTAACCACCAATTTGTTGTCGTCGGCATCTGAGTTGGTTTTTGCTTTGTTTGTTTGTTTTATATTCAAAATGAGTAAAATCATACAATTCTTATCCTTTTCCATCTGACTTATTTCACCTAGGATTATTTCCTTAAGATGCACCCATGTTGCTGCAAATGGCAGTATTTCATATTTTACATGGACTAGTATTATAGTATTCCACTGTGTGTGTATGCATAAGTATACATACCACATCTTCATCATTCATCAACTGATGGATACAAATTGTTTCTGTATCTCTACATATTTGTGATTTTTTTCCAGCTTTATTTTTTTGTAGTAGAGATTGGAAGTAGTGAAAATTCTTTTTATTTTGGTATCTTTTTTATTTTAATATTTCAGCAGGTTGATAAATAGGGGTCTTTCTTTGTTTTGTGGTATATTGTTTTATTTTCCCTTACATGCACTACTTGTGTCTCCAGGGTTATGGCATGGGAGGGTGTTGTGGGCATCACTGTAGTTGTTCAAGTTGCTCCATCTTTGTCAGATGGGCTGGGTCAGAGCCACCATGGTGAGGGGTTGTGACAGTTTGGGGAGAGAAGTGTTTGCAAGCATGCAGCATTGTTGCCTGATTTTCTATG
Source organism: Pipistrellus hanaki (assembly GCF_964339955.1). Lineage (NCBI taxonomy): Eukaryota > Metazoa > Chordata > Mammalia > Chiroptera > Vespertilionidae > Pipistrellus > Pipistrellus hanaki. Next base: position 80,610,253 of record NC_140524.1, read on the forward strand.
GCTGCCCTGGGAGGCCATAGATATGTCTTTGTTGCTGCTACCATGCTTCACAGCAATTGGAGAAGAAAGCCAGATTCTGGGGTGCCATTGCTGCTTCTGTCCCTGTAGCCTTCACCTGCCATGGTGTAGGGGCTGCATTTCAACTCCTTCATTCCTAACACATTTTGGGGGATTGCAGGTTCAGCCACAGTGTCTGGAGAACTATGTCTGGGACACTGTCTTTGTTACTCATCCCATTCTGCCTCCTCAGTATATTTTAATAATCTCACCTCCATTTGTACTGATGTGTGGATCTCTCAGGCATCCGAGGGTGTTGAGCTAAGGAATCTTTGTTGGGTTATAGATGTCCAACTAGTTGTAGATGTACGGGAAGATACCAAAGTGCCATCTGTCTCCACCATGTTAGTCATTAGTATTTTACTCTAGTTTTGAAAAGGAGGAAAGTATATGCATCTATCTCATATGGCTGTGTGGAACAATAAGTGAAACAATAAATATAAAGTCACTTGGACAATATGTAACATGTAAGTGTTCAATAAATGTTAATATTTATAAACAATTGTTGTCACAACTCATTCATCATATGGAATAAGAATATTAGAGTTTCTTGTAGGTCAGTGGTAAAAATTGCCTTTAGTTTATTATTTTATAACTAGAGGTCTGGTGCATGGATTCATTCACTGGTGGGGTTCCTGTGCCTGGCCTGTAGGGATTGGACTGAAACTGGCTCTTTGACATCCCCCGAGGGGTCCCAGATTGCCTGAGGGACCCCACCAGTGCTTGATGGGGGCCAGGGAGGACTCACAAGAGGGTGTGTCCAGCCCATCTTGACTAGTCCCGATCTGCTGGACTCCAGCATCAAGCTAACCTACCGCTTGGAGTGTCTGCCCCCTGGTGGTCAGTGTGTGTCATAGCAACTGGTTGAATAGTCAAATGGTCAAACACTAAGCATAGTAGGCTTTCATTATATAGGATGGGTATAAGTCATTGTTATTTACCATATCATTTATTTAATTTATCATTTGAGGAGATTTCCACATATCTTCATAATCTGGTATATTACAATACAAAAATCCTTTCTCTATTCATTAAAGTGGATATCTAAAATGGTAATGTTTAGTAGGCAACATTTTCTAGTAATTCAAGCAGAAAATTGAATGTGAGGAATTTAAGTACCCATTTTAATACATCATTATGTTATTTGGATTGTGGTGAAATCAAACTAATAAAATATAGCATCTAAGATAATAAAAACTTCTAAATCCTTGTTAGATGGTCTACAAACACATTGTAGGACATGAATGCAATGAATATTTTAAAACAGGGGTAGGTTTATTTTTTCTTTAGAGGAACAGAGTAAATATTTCAGGCTTTTCAGGCCATCCAATTTCTATAGCAACTACTCAACTCTAACTTCAGTGCAAAAATAGCTATAGATGATATGTAAATGAATGAATCTTACAGTAGTCCAATAAGACCATATGTATAGGATATTGATTTTTTTGGAATTTCAGGTAATTTTACGCTCTCCTTTTGATTTTGTTAGCCATTTAAAAATGTAAAGTCCATTTTTAGCTCACTAACCATACAAAACAGATGGCTGGTTGGATTTAGCCCATGGGCCAAAATTTGTCAAACTTTGTCTAAGAAGCACTTTGTGAGGCATAATGGGAATATTTTCTCCAACAGATAACCATAAAAATTCTGTGATGTTGATAGCCTTAGCTGAGATACTTTGAACTCTAGACCTTCCCACTAGCTGAGTCTTGCTCATTTTTCAGAGGTGCTTTAATTTGACACTCTATTTAAAATCAATTTGACATGTCAAAATGTTCTCACTACTGTTAAAAAAACTAAAATAATTCTGACTGAATGTTTTTTATCTGATACAAAACAGTAAATGAAAGTCAAGAAAATGTATACTGTAGATTACTCCCATGTCTGGAGAAAAAAAAAATCACAGAAAAGTAAAAATCCCCTAAAACTATTTTACTCATACATTCAAATATTTAGAATGCATAATATATCCAAAGTAACTTTATAGAGAGAACTAGATGCCTGGAGCACAAAATTCATGCATTGGGTAGGGGGGGGGGGAGTCCCTCGCCTGGCCTGCACCCTCTCACAATCTGGGACCACTGGCTTCTAACTGCTTGCTTGCCTGCCTGATCACCCCTAACTTCCTCTGCCTTGGCTCCTGCCTGCCATGGTGGCTGCCTTTGCCTCACCTCCGCCACTATGGCTTCATCCAGAAGATCCGGAAGAATGTCCAGAATGATGTCCAGAAGGTCATTTGGCTGTCTGGTCTAATTAGCATATTATGATTTTATTATTATAGATGATATATAAAACAACTGCTTTCCAGTTGCTTATGGGACATAAAATATATATATGAATAACTTCAATGCAAGATGGAATGTAATAAGTAGTGCAATAGTAGTATATCAAATAGGCCATAGAAGTTTTTAGTATTTGGTGAATTAGAAGAAAAATTGCTTATAAAAACTATACCTTTAATCCCAGTATATCTACTAATATATATATATATATATATATATATATATATATATATATATATTCTTGATAATTATGTGCCTTTTAGTTTCATAAACAGCTAGCTGTTTCCCTATACCAAGGCAATTTTTATGTTAAGGTGAAGTCCAGATACCTAAAGGGAGTGTTGTCAACCAACATTTGGTTTTAGAGCCCAGTGACAATATTGCTTTTAGGCATCTCATAGGAGATGTCAAAGAGCCAGTTTCAGCCCTAAAGTTAAAAAAATAAAAAAGTATTACTTGAGGAATACTAATAGAACAAGTCATGGCCCAAATATTCCACCCTTATCCATTCAACTAATTTTTTTTTTTTGGAAATTACTTCATTGTCCCCTGTTAAATTGTAAGTAGGCTTAGCTTCTAGGCTATTGGTTTTAGTTAGGATGATGTTTATTTGCAGGCCTCTTATTCTATTTTTTATACATTATATTAATTTTATCATAATGCAATAAGGCTAGGATGTATCAGAATAGATTCCAAACTTTATCATAGTCAATCAAACAGCTTAAATTACTACAATGTGTTATCAAATTTATTTAGTTGTAATTAATGGACAACCAAACTACACAGATATGAATATACATATTTTTGTAGGATTATTATAAAATAAGTTTTTATAGCATGCCATCAAAGTAAGACCAATTTGGTTTTGATCAAACCCATGCAACTACCATATCATCCTGCAATTCAATCTTTGGAGATTATATATATATATATATATATATATATATATATATATATAAAATTAAACCAGTATCTCAAAGAAATACTACACTCACATGTTCAATGCAGTATTATTCACATTAGCCGTGGCATGGAAACAACCTAAGTGTCCATTTATAGGTGAATAGTTAAAGAAGGAAACCTACCATGTGTAAACATCGATGAACCTGAGGGCATTATGCTAAGTGAAATAAGTCAGACAAAGCCAACTACTATATGACCTCACTTAAGTGTGGAATCTAAAAAAGCCAACTCATAGATTCAAATAGTTGATTGGTGGATTGATGATTGCTGGTGATGCAGGGTGGAGACAATGGGGAGATATTGGTCAAAGGGTACAATTTCTAGTAATAAGATACGTAAGTTCTGGAGATCTAATATACACCATGGTGACTATAATTAATACTACTGTATCACATACTTGAAAGTATCTAAGAGAGGTAATATTCTCATTATAAGAAATAAATGATAATAATGTCAGGTGATAGAAGTGTTTACTAAATGTATTGTAGTCATCTTTACATATAAAAGCCTAAGTGACCTTTATGACCAAATGACCAGAATAACTGGAAGGACAAGTTGACCAGTAGCTATGATACACACTGACCATATGCTAAACTCAGGAGCTTCCCCCTGGTGGTCAGTGCACTCCCACAGCCAACTTCCCGCAGCCCCTCCCCCTGGCTGGCCAACCTCCTGTGGCTCCTTCCCCCCTGCCAGCCAACCTCTCCTGGACCCTCCTCCTGGCTGGTCAGTGCGCTCTCACAGCCAACCTCCTGGAGCCAACCAACCTCCCACAGTCCCTCCCCCTGTCTGGCCAATACCAATCATCCCTGATCACAAGCCAAGCTGAGGGACCCCACCCGTGCATGAATTCTTGCACTGGGCTTCTAGTTTTATAATATACATGGGTATAAAGTCATCATGTTACACACCTTAAACTTACACAATGTTATATGTCAATTAGATTTCAACATAGCTGTGAAAAATGCAAAAAGAGAGAGAAATTATTAAGATACAAGGTAGAATAAGGAAGGCAATTGTAAAATGAAGGAAGGCATGATTCTCTTATCTGAAAATGTAGTTGTTGAGTACACCATTTTAAAAAGAATGACAGAGCATAAAATAGTAGTTTACAGAGGCTGGAGCATAAGGGAAACAAGTAAGGGGTTGATAATAGGATACACATTTTCAGCTAAAAGATGAATATGTTCTAAGGATGCAATATAACATGGTTAATATAGTTGATAGCACCATGTAACTGAAATTTTCTTAGAGAGTAGAATTTAAATATTACAACCCATATTGATTAATTAATTGATAAAATAATTAATATGTAGAGTAATGAGTGTGTTAATTAACTAGATGGGAGAATCCTTTTATAATGTATATATATATCAAATCATCATAATGTGCACTGTAAATATGTTATAATTTTGTCAATTATACCTGGGTAAAGCTAAAAAATGCTAAATACCTCTACACTAATAAAAGAGTAAGATGCAAATTGACCATACCTTTGCTATGCCCACCAGCCAATCAGGAGTGAGTATGAAGTTAACCCAACAAAGATGGCAGGTTAATTTGCATATGCAGGCATCGAACTGCTGATCAGGGAGTGACACTTGCATCATTGCCATGACAACAGGCATTCCTCACCTCCCCAGCCACTCCAGACCTCCGGACAGCATAGGAAGGCAGAAAGGCAGTTCCGGGCCAGAGTGAAGGTGGTGCCGGCAGCCAGGGGAAGGAAGGCCCATTCTTGCATGAATCTTCCTGCATCAAGCCTCTAGTATTTAATGTTTTAGTTAATCTTCATCCAAGGATATTTTTCCAATGATTTTTAGAGAGGGAGGGGACAGGAGGAGAGTCAGAGAGAAACATAGATGTGAGAGAAACATATTGATTGGTTATCTCCTGCACATATCCGACTAGGGCCTGGGATTGAGGTTGCCACTGAAATATGTGCCCATGACCAGAATCAAACCTGGGACCCTTTAGTCGGCAGACTGATACTCTAACCACTGAGGAAACTGGCTAGGGCTTTCAAGCACCATTTTTAAATGTTATCTTTATTATTGAAAGTATTACAGATGTCCCCTCACTACCCCCACCATTGACCTCCACCTCCCTGCCCCAAGAACCTTCAGACCCATTTCTCCCAAACTGCCCTCTCCTGCAGGCCTGGGTCTTTCCCAACTGTCCTCCCATGCTGGCCTGGTTGCCCCCAACTGCCCTCTTCTGCAGGCCTGGTCACCACTAATTGCCCTCCTCTGCAGGCTTGATTGCCCCCAACTGCCCTCCCCTCTAGGTCTGGGCCCCCCCAACTGCCTTCCCCTTGTAGGCCTGGTCCTCCCCAACTACCCTCCTCTGCAGGCCTGGGACCCCCCCAACTGCCCTCATCTGCTGGCCTGATTGTGCACAACTTTCCTCCTCCACAGGCAATCTAGTGGCAGCCATCTTTTGTCCACATGGAGGCAGCCATCTTGTGTGTTGGAGTGATGGTCAATTTGCATATTACCTCTGTGACAGTCGGCCTAGCCAGCCCAAGACATAAGGACTCTGGAGACAGACCAGACCAGAGTAGAAAATTTTAAAAAGATAAGGTCAGTTGAAACTCGGTGCCTGGAATTCCTCTACAGTGAAACATGCAAACCTCCCTCTAGATCTAGCTAAGAGATTGGCGTCAGCAAAACCGTAACATCCTACACTCCTATTTGGGACAGAACAGACAAGTTTGTACAAACCGCCTAAGAACAGCTAAGGACGGCCAGTTCTTTGTCCTGAGGGGCCAATCAGGGAATGACAGACCAACAGTGGGATGGGATGGGAAAAGAAATATAAGAGGAGGGACTGCCCCTCCTTTGGGGCTCTTACCTGGGTGTTTGCCCGCTGCTGCATCAGCCACAGTTTGAGCCCGGATTCGAATCTGTAATAAATTCTTGCTGGCTTAATCAAATTGGCTTTGGTGGTCCATCTCTTGGGGACTCGCTCCGTAACAACCTCTTTATTACATAGGATTATATACGATAGAAGATAGCTAAGATATGGAAAAAGCCCAAATGCCCATTATTGGATAAAAAAGCTGTGGTATATTTGCACGATGGAATACTATTCAGCTGTAAAAAAATCAAGTATCAGATTACCTCATTTATATGTGGAATCTAATGAACAAAATAAATTGACAATCAGAATATATCAAGAGACATAGATGCATGGAGCATATTGACAAATCCCAGGGGGAAGGGACAGGAGTGGGAAGAGCTTAATCAAATAACATATACATATGGTATATGCATAACCCATGGGCACAGACAATAACGCAGTGAAAGTCTGAGCCTATAACCGGGCATATGCCCTAACCAGGAATTGAACCGTGACCTCCTAGTTTATAGGTCAATACTCAACCACTGAGCCACACAGGCTGGGCATCAGAAGTGTTGATATGTCCTATTGTAATTGATTCTATTCATTTGTCTCTATTTTATTTCTTCTTTGACTCAGTCACTCTTAGTAGTATATTATTTAATATCCACATGTTTGTGGGGTTATTTACTTCCTTTTTGCAGCAAATTTCTAATTTCAAAGCATTGTGGTCAAAGAATTTGCTTGGTATAATGTCAATCTTATTAAACTCATGGAGGCTAGTTTTGTGACACAAAATATGGTCTATGCTTAAGAATGTTCCATGTAAACTATGGAAGAATCTATAATTTGACATCCTGTCATAAAATGCTCTGTAAATGTTAATTATGTCCATTTTTTCAGATATGTCATTTAAGGCCTATATTTCTTTATTGATTATCTACAGCTGTCAATTGAGTATTTAGCTCCCTTATTATGAGTGTGTTTTTGTCAGTTTCTTCCATTATTTTTGTTAGTGGTTTTTATATATTTCGGTGCTCCCCAATTGGGTATATGCATATTGAGAAGTGTTATGTCTTCTTGATGTAGTGTTCCCTTTATCAATATAAAATGTCCATCTTTGTCTCTTTAACTTTGTTATCTTAAAATCTATTTTGTCAGATATAAGTATGGATACGCCTGTTTTTCTGTGAATGCTATTTGCCTGGATAATCATTTTCCATACTTTCTCTTAGAATCTATCTTTTTCTCTGCAGGTCAGATGCATCTCTTGAAGGCAGCATGTGTTTGGATTTTTTGATCCAATCTGCTACTCTGTGCCTTTTTATTGCTTAATTTAGTCGATTTAAATTTATTATATTTATTAATATATGAGGACTTTCTATAGTAATTTTAATTTTATTTTTTTGTTTTCTGGGAACACTGAATCTTCATTTGTTATTTTCCTTCTTTTTCTGTCTGTTGGTTTTGTTTGGTGGTATTTCATATTATACTTCTCTCCTCTCTTTCCTTTTTTTTTTAAAGTTGTGTGTCTCAGTTTTTGTTTTTGTTTTTTTATGTGTGATTGCCATTAGGTTTATGAAAAAGAAAGTTTCATATATACAGTAGTCCCTTTTCTTTTGAATGCATCTAATCTCAACCCTCCTTTGCAAATTTAGACCTTTACCCGTTCCCCATTTATGTTTTTCTTGTTACAAAGTATCCCTGTTTATGCTGTAAGTTTGTTAGTGATCTTACAGTTTTGTGACCCTTTGTTCTTTGTTTGAGGTAGAATAACCCCCTTGAGTGTTTCCTGCAATGGTTCTTCTGGTGATAAATTCCTTTAGCTTCTATATGTCTGGAAAAGTCTTTATTTCTCCTCTATACCTATAGCATAACTTTTTGAATTCATTATTCTTAGCTAGTAATTTCTCCCTCAGTAGTTTGACTATTTGGTGCCCCTCTCTTCTAGCTTTTAGAATTTCTTCTGAAAGTCCAATGATAGCCTAATTGACTTTCCTAGATAGGTTATTTTCTTCTTTTCTCTGGTTGCCTTATGGATTCTTTTTTTGTCATTGTTTTTTGACAGTTTTAATATAATGTGCCTCCGTGAAGGCCTTTTGAATTGAGGTAATTATGTGTTCTGTTTGCTTCTTATATTCAAGGATGTAGCTCTTCTTATAGGTTTGGGAACTTCTTGTCAACATATATCACTCCTAATGATTGAATGATATAGTTCTTGTAGAATTCTTTATTTTTTATGCTGAAGTCTCACTCTTCTTCCCTCTGCAGCATTTCCAGATTTGATATCACTAATTCTATCCCACACCTTGTCATCTCTATTTTCTATGCTTGTTAGTCATTCTTTTTATTATTTTTTATAGAAAGGGGAAGTACGAGAGAGAAACATCAACCTACTGTTCCACCCACCTATGCATTCATAGGTTGATTTCTGTATCTGCCTTGACCAGGGAGCAAACTGAAACCTTGGCACATCGGGTCACTATTCCAATCAATTAAGCTATCCAGACAGGGATCATTCTTGATCTCTTCTAATGAGTTAATTCATCTCCACAATTTAAATTTGTATGTGTGTGTTTTTTTCAGTTTCAGTCTCTTTGATAAAGTACTTGTTTTGTTTATTAATTTTTTAAAATATATTTTATTGATATTTTACAAAGAGGAAGGGAGAGGGATAGAGAGTTAAAAACCTCGATGAAAGAGAAACATTGAGCTACCTCCTACACACGCCCTACTGGGGATGTGCCCACAACCAAGGTACATGCCCTTGACAGTAATTAAACCTGGGACCCTTCAGTCCGCAGGCCAACATTCTATCCACTGAGCCAAACCGGTTTGGGCTGTTCATTGATTTTGTTTCTGAATTCATTGAACTGCCTATCTGAGTTTTCTTGCATCTTGTTAATTTTTTCAGAATTTCAATCTTGAATTCTCCATCATTTAAATCATATATTTACATGTTTCTAAATTTATTTTGTAGATATTATTCATTTTCTTTTTAAGCTGCCTCATTACCTTAGTTATTCATGGTATTTTATGGATTTCTTCTCTGTCTAGGCATTTGTGTATGAGTTCCATTTCTCTAGTAGATTGACAAGAAGTCTTTATATTGTTTCCAGTAGGAGGTGCTGAATCACATGTTTTCAAATAAATTTTGCACATCTTTGCATGGTAGTAGAAAATGGCCTCTGTCCCCTTAGAAGGTGGGTATCTCCCCTGTGACCTGGTCATCCCAGTCCTAGAAGACCAACTGTTCAGGGTTCCAAATTCATGAAATCCCAGTGCTGTCCTTTGCAGCCAGATGCTGCCAGTTCAGCCTAAATGTGAGGTGGGAATATCTGGCCACCTCTTATGTTGCTTTTCCCTGATAACAATGGTAACCAGCAGCTGCCATTGCATCCCCCCTGAGTCTCCACCAGACCCTTGGAGACTCTCAGAGTGTACATTCCATACAGAGAAAAAGTGTTTCTGTAATACTAGTTCTCAAGTTTGCAGATAATGTGCTTTGCAAACTGACAATAAGGATGGGGGGAGGCTTGTTCTGGTAGATTAAGGAAGGCAGTCAGGCTCTGTGGATTCGTTTCTCTGTCTGGAATGCTGATTGCCAAAACCATGGCCGCACCTCTGTTCTTCATCCCTGGCCAGGTCACTGGACTCAGCTGTAGCTCATACTGCTCATTCCTGCATGAATGTTCACTAAATCTCTTTGCTTCTCCTGTCTGAAGGTATTGCCAGTCATAACCTGATTTCTCTCCTCTTAGGGCTGAGCTCTGCAGTGAGCTATGGGCTTCTGGGCCGAATCCATGGCTTCTTTGAACTCTTCTCCCTTCTCACCTCCCGGTTCACTCCCACTTGCCCAGGTTTAGATGTTTTACAATGTGAGTCTCTCAGATGTGTTTGTGTGCTGAACAGGAAATAATTTGTTAAATGATAGCTGTTCAAATTGTTGAAACTTCAAGGGGAGAGAACAAGAGGATCTCTCACACTGGCACTCCTCTCTCTCATGGCACTTAAAGCATATTATTCTAAATATTAATAACAGATATAATTGTATGGATGCCCATATGCTTTGAATTCAATGAAAATATTGTATGATTGTACTTTATACTATTTTTATACCAGTATATTTACTTTCAAATAACAATTTAAATATTTTAAAATCGCATCTTAATATAGAATCACATCTGATATATTATAATACTTATTTAACAGAAAGGGATGCATCATTTCTTTGGAGAAAATTATCTATTTATTGTAAGTTTAGAAAGGTTTAGAAAAATGTCTTAAATTATGTCACTCAGAATAAAAATATTATCTACATGAAATCAAATTTTTCAATATGTAATACATATAGCTATCATAGAGAGAAAACTTTAAGTTTGTGATCTGTTTTTGAGATTTAAGTCATCCGTTTCCATGACTCCAAATGTAGTAAAACTTAAACTGAAATAGTATTAAATTATGTGCATAAACTAATACATTCACATTGGACATTTATATAAACTAATACATTCATATTGGACATTTACTGAGCCTTCTCTTTGTCAGGAAAAGTATATAAATTAATCTTAAACAATCCTCCAAAAGAGAGTCAAGTATAAAAATTGTATTTAAGCAATAAAGTTCTCCCCTAGATTTCAGAAAGCAATATTTATATAGTCAAGCAAAAAATATAGAAATTAATTTTAGGGTGTAGCTTTACATTCCCTCAATAAGAATGTAATCTTTGCTATAATGAGTTTTGGAAACTTAGACAATACCATTAAAATGAGTTTTAGTTCCTATTTAATCTTTCATGGATCACTTGAAAGATGGAACAAATGGCTGACACAAGAAAACCAGAAAAAATATAATGAAGCTACTTGAAAACATAAGTGCCAAAAATATATAAATTTATGCACTCTATATTATCAACATCTGCTCTAGGCCTTTACATTTGAACTTTGTTCAAAGGCATGCTCTCTGATATAATTGTTTACAGATTGTCAACTTCAAATTTGAAAGCATTTCTGAGGATCTCCACGAATATAGAGTATGTATATATTTTTATTGTAAAATTTATTTATTTATTTTGTTTTTTTTATCTTTTTGTTGAAAGTATTCCAGATATACTTCTTTTATTTTTCCCCATTGCCTTCCTCCTTCCCACTCCTAGAGGCATGGAAGCATGCAACAAACTGAGGAATCTCAGAGGGAAGGGGGAGAAATTAACTAAAGAATTCATGCGCATGTATGCATAACCCAGAGTATGCATATTTTAACTTATATTGCCAAATAGCCTTCCAAAGAGGCTATTAAATTAACAATTTCACCAATTTATTAATATAATGCACTATATTCTTTCTCAAAGTAAAATTGTTACAAAATAGTTTTGCCACAAAACTACTACTCAGAAAAACACAGGAACCTCAAATATTTTATTTAAAATTAAATAAATCCAGACAACAGTAGCTTCTGTATGTCAGCACAAGAGCAGATTAAGAAGCTCCAGACCCTCATTCCTCCATGGGAACATCAAGTAAACAACTACAGACTGATTAAAATAACTTTGTGAGAGTTCTGAAAACATATACAACAACCAAGCAAATGACCAACCAAGAAAAAGCCACATTCAAATTGGGAGGAAATTTCATAGCATTTACCCTTGCTCTTGTATCATCCCCTTCCAAGGGTGGCATGGGGTATTTGGTGGAAGGCAGCTTACTTTTTAGTTTCTCTTCAGGATACAAGGAAAAGAGTGGAGCTTGTTTGAAACATTTTCTGGTCTCACTATGGGTTAGTCAAGAAACTGATTTCAGTACAGTAGCCTTCCTTATCCATAGGTTTGCTTTCTGTGGTTTCAGTTACCCACAGTCAACTACAGTCCAAAAATACTAAATGGGAAAATTTCCAAAATAAACAGTTAAGTAGTTTTAAATTGCATGCTATTCTGAGTAGTGTTTTGAAATCTCATGTCATTCCACTCCAGAACTTGAATTGTCCCTTTGTCTAATGAATCCACACTGTATACACTGCCTACCCATTAGTGACTTAGTAGCCTGTTCAGATATCAAATTGACTGTTGTGGTATTGCAGTGCGTGTGATCAAGGTACTCTTATTTTACTTAATAATGGCCTCAAAGAGCAAGAGTAATGATGCTGGTAGTTTAGATGTGCTAAAGAGAAGCCACATAGTGTTTTGTTGTTTGTTTAATTTTATTTTATTGTTTAAAGTGTTACAAATAGTAGTACATATATCTCCCTTTCCCCCCATTGACCTTCCCCCAGCCTCCCCTACCCACCCCGTACCTGCCCTCACCCCCCTTCCCAGTGTCTTGCATCCATTGGTTATGCTTATATGCATGCAACAAGTCCTTTGGTTGACCTTTTCTTTAAGTGAAAATTCTCAACTTACTGAGGAAAGGACAAATGGTATAATGAGGTTGCTAAGATCTATGATAAGAACAAATCTTCTATCAATGAAATTGTTAAAAAAGAAAAATAAGGTTATGCTAGTTTGCTATTATACTTCAAACTACAAAAGTTAAATGTGTGTATGGAAGACATGAACAGAAAATGTGCTGTGACTGACAGCAACCTATGATGGCAGGAAGCATTGATCCTATGCAAAGAATTCAGCAGGGAATTCCTTAAAACAAAAAATATCAAGCCATTTACTGTAAGGAAAGGTTATGTGGATTCATGAATAAGTTTGGCATTTTGCCATCTCATATCAGCACAAGAAGAAGTATGAGTGCAGTACAATAAGATATTTTGGGACACAAAATCCATATTCATATAACTTTTATTAAAGTTTGTTATAATTTACTATTAATTTTTGTTGTTTATCTCTTACTGTGCCTAGTTTAAAATTAAATTTATCATAGATATGTACATATAGGAAAAATAGTATGCATAGATTTTGCTACTATCCAGTTTCTGGCATCCACTGGGGATGTTGGAATATATCCCCTGCTTATAAGGGAGGGGTACAGTTGATTTACCTAACTTAGAGCTCAGATGAGAACGATAATATAGCTTGTATCTCAGATTGTAAGTCACAGAATCCAATGGCAGGCACCAAACACATGAAAATTGCAATGAGAATACAGACTTGTGAACATCTGGAGACAAGATAGTATGGGTAAAGGAATACAATAGAATATCTAGGGTCCACAGAAGAAATAGAAGTGAGATTTAAAGAAATTAAGATATATATATAATCTCCAGCCATGTATATAAGAGATAGGAGGGTAAAGCACAGAAGATCCATATCCAGAAAAGGCCTGAGAATACCTCAAATCTTTATGCTGAGCTTTTTTTCAAAGACTTTTCCCATACAGAGCCATTATTCAAAAAATAGGAAAGGTGGCTGTCTTCCCAACTGCCCAATTTTAACAAAAATTACAAAGCATACAAAGAAACATGGAAATATCACTCTTTCAAAAGAAACAATATAAATATCCAGAAACTGGCCATATTGCAATGTCAAGATGAAAAGTTTGAACTTAACTTGATATACATTGGGGACACATTGAATAATTTTGAGAAGATGTATAATATACATGGAATTGATTTTCACTAACACTAATCTAAAATTTTATTATAGATTGGTTTAGAGAATTGGAAGCCAGAAGTATGAATATCAGTTAGAAACTATGGAAAGAAATAGGAGCCTGAACCAGGCTCAGGGAAACACATGGAAAAAATAGAGTAAAAAATATTTTTCATTGCCATGCACTTTTATATAAACACATTTAGCATTCATAACAACTGCAAAGTAATTGCTATTATTTTCAGTTTTATAGATAAGGGATTAAAGATTCAATTAACTTCCTAATGGTTGGACATCTAGTGCTAATCGAGCTATGGCTTGAACCTATTTTTTAATATAATACTCATACTTCTGTTTCCTTGGGATATATTCCAAGAAGTGATATTACTGGGTCAAATGGCAATTCCATTTTTAATTTTTTTTGAGGAAACACCATACTGTTCTCCACAGTGGCTGCACCAGTCTACATTCCCACCAGCAGTGCAGAAGGGTTCCTTTTTCTCCACATCCTCACCAACACTGTTATTTGTTGTTTTGTTGATGATAACCATTCTGACAGGTGTGAGATGGTACCTCATTGTTGTTTTGATTTGCATCTCTCAGATGATTAGTGACTTTCAGCATGTTTTCATATGTCTTTTGGCTTTCTGAATATCCTCTTTTGAAAAGTGTCTATTTAGGGGTCCTTTGCCCAATTAGAACAGATATTTGCATTCCTCTGTTCACAGCAGCACAATTTACAATAGCTATGATTTGGAAACAGCCTAAGTGCCCATCAGCAGATAAGTGGATTAGGAAACTGTGGTACATGTACACAATGCAATACTACACTGCTATAAAAAAGAAGGAATTCTTCCCATTTGCAACAGCATGGATGTAACTGGAGAACATTATGCTAAGTGAAATAAGCCAGCCAGTGAAAGAAAAATAGCACATGATCTCACTCATTTATGGAATATAATGAACAGCATAAACTGATGAATAAAAATGGATACAGAGGCAGAGCAGCATCAAACAGACTGTCAAACTACAGTGGGAAGGCTGGGGCGGGTTGGAGGAGAGGCTAAGAGATCAATGAAGGACTTGTAAGCATGTATATAAGCATAACCAATGGACCCAAGACACCAGGGCAGGGAGGGCATGTGCCAGGGGGTAGGAGAGGCCGGAGGAAAGTCAATGGGGAAAAGAAAAGGAGACATGTGTACTACTATTTGTAATACTTTAAACAATAAAATAAAATTTTAAAAAAATGACTCCCTCCAAGGGGAAAAACAAAAAACAAACAAAATAAAAAAATAAAACCTCATACTCTTTTTGGATTTATTTGGATATATACCCAGAGTGGAATTGCTGGGTCATAAGGTGGTTCTATAATTAATTTTTCTCATAACCTCCCTACTGTTTTCCATAGTAGCTGGACCAATTTGTAATCCTACCAACAGTGCAGGTGGGTTTACTTTTCTCCACATCCTCTGTAACATGATGTTTGTTGATTTATTGATAGTAGCCATTCTGACAGGTATGAAGTGATATTTAATTGTGGTTTTAGTTTGCACTACTCTGATGATTATTGACATTGAGCATTTTCTATATGTCTTTTAGCCATCTGTATGTCCTCTTTGGGAAAGCGTCTACTCAATTTTTAAGTTGGATTTTAGGGTTTGTTTGTTTGGTATTGAGTTGTATGAGCTCTTTGTAAATTTTGGATATTAACCCATTATCAGATATTTCATTGGCAAATACGTTCTCCCATTAAGTATGCTCTTTACATTTTCTTGATGTTTTTCTTTGCTGTGCAAGAAATTTTTAGTTTGATGTCCCATTTGTTTATTATTCTTTCGTTTCCCTTGCTCAAGGATATTTGTCAAAAAATTACTAAAAGTGATGTCAGAGAGTTTACTGCCTATGATTTCTTCTATTTGTATATGGTTTTGGGTCTTACATTTAAGAATGTAATCCACTTTGTGTTTATTCTTTTTTTAATTTATCTTTATTGTTGAAATATTGCAGGTGTCTTCTTTTTTCCCCATTGATCCTCTCCAGCCCACACCTGCACCCCCCATAAGCCTTCGGAGAACTGCACTATTGTTTGTGTGTATAGGCTATGCATATATGCATAAATACAAGTTCTTTGCTTAATCTCTTCCCACCCACTTCCCCCTTCTCTTTGAGATTCATCAGTCTGTTCCATGCTTCTACCACTATGTCTCTAGATCTATTTTGTTCAGCAGTTTGTTTTGTTCATTAGATTTCACATATGAGTGAAATCATGTGATACTTATCTTTCCTTGACTGGTTTATTTCACTTAGCATAATGCTCTCCAGGTCTCTCCATACTGTCTCAAAGGGTAAGAGATCCTTCTTTTGGACAGCTGCATAGTATTCCATTGATAAATATACCACAGCTTTTTATACACTCATCTACTGATGAGCACTTGGTCTGTAAGTTCTAGAATCCAGTCAGGTTTTAAGAAAGGAAAACTTATGCTCATAGAAAATAAATGACTTGTACAAAATCACATAGTCAACTAGCAGCAGAGCCTTCAATGGGACTCATTTTTATTTTAAGTTATTTTGCTTCATATTTTTTTATGTTTTATATTTTTTTCACAGTCTTTTGGACTTTAATTTTTTTCTTCTTTACTGATTAAGGTATTGTTTATGTGTCTTTATCCTCCCATTGCCCCCTACTCCCCACTCATGCCCTCACCTCTCTGGTGTCTGTGCCCATCGGTTAGGCTTATATGCATGCATTCAAGTCTTTTGGTTGATCTCTCCCCCTTACCTCCACCCTCCCCTACCTTCCCTCTGAGATTTGACAGACTGATCAATGCTTCTCTGTCTCTGGATCTGTTTTTGTTCATCAGTTTATGTTGTTCATTATATTCCACAAATGAGTGAGAACATGTGATATTTCTCTTTCTCTGACTGGCTTATTTAGCTTAGCATAATGCTCTCTATGTCCATCTATGATGTTGCAGATGGTAAGAATTTGTACTGCAGTGTAGTATTTCATCTTGTAGATGTACCAGTTTTCTAATCCACTCATCTGCTGATGGGTACTTAGGCTGCTTCCAAATCTTAGCTATTGTAAATCTTGCTGCTATGAACATAGGGATGCATATATCCTTTCTGATTGGTGTTTCTAGTTTCTTGGGACATATTCCTAGAAGTGGGATCACTGGGTCAAATGACAGTTTCATTTTTAGTTTTTTGAGGAAACTCCGTACTGTTCTCCACAGTGACTGCACCAGTCTGCATTCCCACCACCAGTGCACGAGGGTTCCTTTTTTCTCCACAACCTCACCAACACTTCTCCTTTGTTGATTTAAGTTATTTGGCTATGAAAGGGAAAATCATACTCTTAGCTTTCTGGTGTGCCTGACAAATCTACCACCATAGAGGTACAAACTTTTGGAGTTAGTTATTATTTGATAACATACTGAACTTCTTGGAAGAGGTAACTAATTCATGCTGTTGTAAATTCTTAGCCTCTCCAGTGTACTTCCAGATCCATGGAACCATTTGATGGCTGAGTATTATGATGAGAAGGAGACAGAGCAGGACAAATTTTAGTTCATAAGGAAGTCCAGGTCCCTTCTTATTTGATGAAGAAGGTCAAAGTAGGGAATCTTGAGTCACCATGGAGAAATGTGAAGCCATAGGGCATTTGGAGAACAATAAGGGATAGATAGCACAAAAAGAGAGGCATAGAAAATAAACATATATCATCCTATCCTTATTAGCCAAACAATATTTGGCTGAATATCTCAGATTCTTTAAAGGTTAAAAAGGTTCAATGCTGAATATTTTATTTGAATTAAAAAGACAAAAAGGATAATACCACCCTGGACCAATTGTCTTAAAAAACAAAAAAACAAAAAACAAAACAAAAAACAACAGCAACAACAACAACAAAATTAACAACAAAGTCCAAGTTGTTGGTAGAAGGAACGTAAAACTAATCCTATCTTGTGGTTGGAAAGTGATGCATGGAAGCAAAAAAGGTGACAAGCAAAGTATGTAAGCATGCTCACCCAACCATCAAATTTTTCAGATTCCGCTGATTGTAAATTTCTATGTGCTTGCATTAGTATTTAAATCTGCCATTTTGTGATGTTGAAAAGACACATCGACATAGTTCAGTGTTATAAAATCAACAGTTGTCATATTGTTCTAAAGAGTCAAAGGGAACAAAGTTCCAGTTACAAGATACAAGATAAATAACTTAACTTGGGGGAATCCAATGTACAGAATTGTAACTAGCTAACAGTACTATATTATATACTTGAAAATTGCTATAAAAGTGGAATTTAAATGTTCTTACCATGTGTGCACAAAATGGTAACCATGCAAGATTGTGGATATTTTAATCTCATTGTGGTAATCATTTCACACTATCTAGGCATATGAAATCATCATATTGTATACCTTAAACTTACACAGTGTTGCCCAGACAGAGTGGCTGAGTTGGCTGACTGGAATCTTGTACACCAAAAGGTTGCTGGTTCGATGATTTCTGGTCAGGGCATATACCTGACTTTTGGATTTGATTCCCAGTTGGGGCATCTATAGAAGACAACCAATCAATATTTTTGTCACATCAGTCTCTGTCTCTGTCTGCCTCTGTCTCTCTCTCTCTCCCCACCTCTCTTTCTCTCTCCATCTCTTTCTCTCTCTCTCTTTCTTCTCTCCCTGCCTCTCTCTAAGCATGTCCTCACATGAATATTAAAAAAGGGTATACAAAAAGTAAAATAAACTTGCACACTTTTAATATTAATTATATATCAATAAAGCTGGTAAACAAATATGAAAGATGGAAATATGTATATTTTCTTGATGCGTTTGATATATTATAAAGAATGTTATGCAAGTCTAAAACTTAAGATTATTCAATAAATACTTATAACGTTTAATGAGTACACCATGAAGAAGCTTCAAGCCATAAACAAATCTGAAACATAATTGTGAATCCTGCCTACAATATCATGCCTAATGTCATTATTGTAATACCAAGAAAAATTAAAGATATATGATAGCATTTTGAAGTTCATGTTTGTGTATATGACAATTAATACTAGCCCTGCAGCTGCACCATACATAGTATGGTTCAGTTCCTGATATAAACACTAATCATCACACTTTACTTTAATGGAAGATTAGGCAACTAATCTGTACTCCAAAACATTTCTTTTAAAAGTTGATGTGCCTAAGTTTCCACTGTATATTAGCACACTCACTAGGAGAATAAACCATATTCTTACTTTTATCCCCCTTTCAGATTACATACTGAACATCCTGAAGAAATGAATCTCAGTATACCTGAGGAGGAGTTCCATGCTGTAAATCATGCAGAGAAAACTCTCCATAAAATGCAGAACTACCTGAAAGAGAAACAACTCTGTGATGTGTTCCTCATTGTTGGACACCTCCGAATCCCAGCTCATAGGTAAGTATCCTTATGCAGACAGAATGTTTGGTGATTAGAGTGTGAATGAACAAGCATGAATGAAAAATAATCAGTCCATTGATTATAAATTGGAACACTTGAGTTCCTTCAGTGTTTTGGAAATTAACCCCTTATCAGATATATTGTTGAAAAACATGTTGTCCCATACAGGGGACTCACTTTTTATTTTGTTGGTTGTTCCTTTACTGTGCAGAAGCTTTTTATTTTGATTTATTCCCACTTGTTTATTTTCTCCTTACTTTCTCTTGCCCTAAGAGATGTATTAGCAAACATATTACTATAAGAGATGTTTGAAATTTTGCTGCCTATGGTTTCTTCTAAGATTTTTTGGTTTCATGAATTACATTTAAGTCATTTTATCAATTTTGAATTTATTCATATGTATTGTGTAAATTGGTGGCTTAGTTTCATTTTTTCCATGTATCTCTCCAATTTCCTCAACACCATTTATTGAATAGACTATCTTTACTCCATTGTATGTCCTTGCCTCCTTTGTCAAATATTAATTGAGCATAATGGTTTGGGTTGATTTATGGGGTCTTTGTTCTATTCCATTGATCTACATGCCTGTTCCTGTGCCAATATCAGGCTGTTTTGATTGCAGTGGCACTGTAGTATAAATTGATATCTGGTATTGTCATCCCTCCAACTATGTTCTTTCTCAGGATTGCTGAGACTATTTAGCATCTTTTTGGGTTCCATATAGATTTTTGGAGTGTATGTTCTAGATGTGTAAAATATGGCATTGGTATTTTAATGGGGATTGCACTGAACCTATAGATTTCTTGTGTAGTATGAAATTTTTGATGTTGATTCTAGCAATCCATGACCACTGGTTTATATTTTCCTTTCTGTCTTTTTGTACTGCCCTATAGATTTCCAAGTACGGGTCTTTTATCTCCTTGGTTAATTTTATTCCTAAATGTCTTAATTTTTTTGTTGCAATGGTAAATGGGGTTGCTTTTTGTAGTTTCTCTTTCTGAGAGTTCATTATTGGTGAATAAAAATGACGAATTTATGGGTATTAATATTGTATTCTGCTAATTTTGCATCGTATCTGCCTACATTGCCAAACTCATTTATTAAACTTAGTAGTTTTTTGGTGGACTCTTTAGGACTTTCAATGTACAATATCATCTCATCTGCCAATAATGACAGCTTTACTTCCACCTTTCAAATTTGGATGCTTTTTAGTTTTTCTTCTTGTCTGATCACTATGACTAAGACTTCCAGTACTATATTGAATGAAAGGGTTGCTTTTGGGATTGAAGACTGGTGTAGCAACTATGGAAAACAGTAAGAGTTTCATCAAAAACTTTAAAAAAAAAAAAAAAGGGCCCTAGCTGATTTGGCTCAGTGGATAGAGTGAAGTGAAGTGTCCCAGGATTGATTCCAGTCAAGGGCACATGCCCCCGTTATAGGCTTGATCCCCAATAAGGGGCATGCAGGAGACAGCTGATCAATGATTCTCTCTCATCATTGATGTTTCTATCTCCCTCTCCCATCCTCTCAGAAATAAATTTTTTTTAAAGTTAAAAAAGAAACTAATATTTGACCTAGTGATCCCACTTCTAGGAATATATCCTAAGAAACACAAAACACCAATGAGAAATAATATATGCACCCCTATGTTCATAACAGCACAATTTACAATAGCTAAGATTTGGAAACAGCCCAAGTGCCTATCAGTATATGAGTGGATAAAAATTCTGTGGTACATGTATAGCATGGAATAGCATGCAGCTGTCCAAACAAGGATCCCTTATCCTTTGAGACAGCATGAAGGGATCTGGAGAATATTATGCTAAGTGAAATAAACCAGTCAGAGAAAGACAAGTGTCACATGATCTCACTCATATGCAGAATCTAATGCACAAACTTAACTGATGAAAAATATAGATCCAAAGACAGAACATGGAACAGATTGATGAATTTCAGAGGGAAGGTATAGGTGGGTGTGGGTAGGGAGAGATTAACTGGGGAACTTAATATGCATTTATGCATAGCTCATAGATACAGACAATAGTGTACTGAAGGCCTGGGATGCAGGTGCTAGGTGGAGGGGCTCAATTGGGCAAAGGGGTACATCTACAATGCTTTTACAATAAAGATACATTTTTTTCCAAAAGCTTTACTGTATATTATTCAATTTCCTATGGTATATTTAGAAGATACAAACTTGAAAAATTGATTAAGAAAAACATCACAAATCCTTTAAAAGAATATCAAGTTACTATTTGCCTTTCTAATTTCACTAGTTTTACTATGAAAACTTCTTATTTCCAGGTTGGTTCTCAGTGCCATGTCTGATTATTTTGCTGCAATGTTTACTAATGATTTGCTTGAAGCCAAACAACAAGAGGTCAAGATGGAAGGAATTGATCCTATTGCTCTTAATTCCTTGGTGCAGTATGCTTACACAGGTAAGTGCTTGGCGTATACTAACTCAATTAATCCTTACAATAATACTATATTATATAACCCTCATTATTATTATTCCTATTCAACAAGTTAAAAATTAAGAATAGACTAGTTAAGTAACTTTTTAAAAAGTAATAAGTGCAGAATCAGGATTTAAATTCAATTCTATATAATAATAATAAAAGAATATGCAAATTGTCTGGGACACCATAATGTCATAACCACTCAGCAGGTGGCATTCACAGCAGGCATGGATGGGCGGGGCCTCGCAGCATCTGGGGACAAGGCAGGGCTGCCGTGGGGGTTAGGTGGACATGCATAGAAGGAGGCCTCTGCCGCAAGCCTGGCCCAGCAGCCAGGAAGTGGCAGAGGCCTCCATCTCCACGTGTCTACACTGGGACTTAGGCAGGCACACGCAGAAGGAAGCCTCTGTCCCCACACACCTGTGCCAGGAGTTAGGCAGGCATGCGCAGAGGGAGGCCTCCACTGCAGACATGCCTCTGAGGGTCCACAGGCCTCTGCCATGGCCCAGCCTGGGGTCCATAGGTTTTCCCCGGCTCCAGTCCCAGATGGAAAACAGGGCTTCCACATTATGAGAGGGTACAAGCCAGGCTGGGAGATTCCCCGCGCCCCCCCCCCACACACACACACACAAGTGCACAGATTTCATGCACCACACCATTAGTATACTGTAAAAGAGCCAGAAGGCAAGAAGTAAGAAATATGATATTTAAAAAATATGACCATAAGAGAATAGACCTATAGACCTTCCTCTCTCTCCTCTCTCTCTCTCTCTCTCTCTCTCTCTCTCTCTCTCTCTCTCTCTCTCTCTCTCTCTCTCCTCTCTTCTTCTTCTCTTCTCTTCTCTTCTCTTCTCTTCTCTTCTCTTCTCTTCTCTCTTCTCTCTTCTCTCTTCTCTCTTCTCTCTTCTCTCTTCTCTCTTCTCTTCTCTCTTCTCTCTTCTCTCTCCCTCTTCTCTTTCATAATATGGGTATACTGTCATTTATAAAAATGAGACTACAAGCCAGATATTTTAACTCTACATTTGAAATTTGTACAGTCTCTTTATTTGAAATATGTAAGTTATGTATATTCAAATTTTAAAATAAACAGATATAACAGAATGTGCTTTGGGACCAAATAATATGTATGTGTGTTCATCTAAGTATGTAGTCATTCATTCATTAATTCTAAATTTATTGAAGAATAATTGACAAATTGTACATATTTAAATTTGTCAATTTATAGTGTGATGATTTGAGGTATATATGATTATGAAGATCAAGATATTTAATGCATATATCATCTCAAATAGTTAACTCTTTTTGTATGTGATAAGGACACCTAAGATTCACTCTCAGCATAAACTACAGTCACCATTCTGTGCACTAGATCCCCAGAACTTTTATAACAGAAAGTGTATCATTTAACCTACATTTACCTTGTGCAACTCTCACCCCTTGGCACCAACCAGTTTACTTACTTTTTCTATGAAATCATTTTTTTTTTATTCCACATACAAGTGATACTATACTTTTTGTGTCTGACTAACTTCACTTAACATAATGTCCTCCAGTTCATCCATGTTGTCATAAATGGCAATATTTCCATCCTTCTCATAGATGAGTAATATTCCATTATATATATATATATATATATATATATATATATATATATACACACACATATACACCTATCTATATAAATACACATTTTCTTTATCAACTCATCTGTCAGAAGATGGGTTGTTTTCATATCTTGGCTCCTGTGAATAATGTTGCAATGAACATCAGAGTGTAGATACATAAATACCTTTCCTTTAGGTATTTACCCCAGAGTGAGGTTTCTAGATCATACATAGTTCTATTTTTTAAAATATTTTAGAAACCTTCTTGCTGTTTGCAATAATGGGTGTATCAATTGAAATTCCCAGAAACAATATACAGCAGTTTCCTTTTATCCAAAGCCTCATTAATGTTGGTATCCCTTCTGTTTTTACTATTAACCATCCTAACAGGTATGAGGTGATATCTCATTGTAGTTTTGATATGCATTTTCCTGATGACTAGTGATGTCCAGCACTTTTTCATGTTCCTATTGGCAAGGTGTATATCTTTTTTTTTTTAATGTCAATTCATTCCTTTTGCCCATTTTTAATTGGATTGATTTTGTGTTATAGAAATGTATAAATCCTTTACATATTTTGGACATTAACCCCTTCTCATGTATATGTTTTGCAAATAGTTTACCTCATTCTATCGGTTGCCTTTTCAGTTTATTTTTTGTTTTCTTTGCTATGTGGTTCCTCTTGTTTATTTTAGCTTTTCTTGCTTATGCTTTGGTGTCTTATCTAATAAATTATTGTCAAAACCACTGTCAAGGAGCTTTTTGTTATGCTTTCTCCTAAGAGTTTCACTTATTTAGAAATCAATATCCTAATATCCAGGCCAGATTTCAATGTCTATAGCAGATGAATCTTTGGGTCTGAAACTGAGAATAGTTAATATTTCTCTGGGTCTCATGAAATACAGGCAGGGCTCTTCCTTCAAAATCCAGGACAAGAAACAACACAAGAAAGTCTACTGTTGGACTGGACCCCTTTATAACATATTTTAGAGGGTAAACCAAATATAAAGCATCTCACAGTATGTATTATTCTTTATAGTTTCGCAACATATAGAAACAATATTAAGGTATTTTACAAGGCCAGTTTATACAATTTATAAAATTCATATGAAATATCATTATTTATAACTTACCAATAGCTTGGTTTAAACAAAAAAAAATTGGTAATTTAACTTATTAAAATAACATAACATTTATAATAATTCATATAATATTTGCTTCAAAATAATTGATATACCAATATAAATAAAACAGTTTAATTTATAATATAAGCAATTCTTATGTTAAGGACTGTTGGCAACATTTTCTTTTTTTTTCTTTTTTTAAGACAGTATCAAGTATCAATTTCAGACTTAATATTTGGGCCAAGTTATCCTTCTTCGCTAATAAATACAGATTAAAAAAATGGCACATAAGCTCAATGTTCTTATGTACCAAGATTTGTTCCACACAAATGACTGATATCTGTTTGGCCAATTGTATTACCCTTATACAAGATTGCATTATGTTACTTAAGTCATAATATGAACCGTTTTTTATTTAAGATTTAGTTGCAGGACTAAGATAAAGTTGCTCTTCTTTGCAATGATAGTATTCAATGTTCATTTGCTACAGTGTTTTTGGATAATTTAGTCTGGCCTCCGTCAGCCATCTTATTAGCGTTTATACAAATTCTCTTGTACTAGTATATGTTGGCTTGAAATGTTGGTTACTGTACTCTTGAAAATATAATCTCACTAATGAGAGAAAGTGAAAATTTCAACTAACTAGCTTATTTGTGTCCTACTTTATGAGACATGTAATCATTCTTTACTTTTTCAAACCATCTAGGTGTCCTGCAACTGAAAGAAGATACTATCGAAAGTTTGCTGGCTGCAGCTTGTCTCCTGCAACTGACTCAAGTTATTGACGTCTGCTCCAATTTTCTCATAAAGCAGCTCCATCCTTCAAACTGCTTAGGAATTCGGTCATTTGGAGATGCCCAGGGTTGTACAGAGCTCCTGACTGTGGCACATAAATACACAATGGTAAAATCAACTGATTCAAATTAATTTATAGTAATGTATTAACACAGTATCTACGTTACTGATTGTTTTTGCTGATATGTTTATGTATATATGTACATAAATATATATACACTAGAGGCCCAGTGCACAAAATCTGTGCATTGTGTGTGTGTGTGTGTGGGGGGGTCCCCCTCAGACCAACCTGCACCCTTTCTAATCCAGGACCACTGGCTCCTAATCACTCACCTGCCTGTCTGGCTGGTCGCCCCTAACTGCCCCCCTTTGCTCGCCAGCTGCCCCCAACTGCCTCCCTTGCTGGTCTGGTTGCCCCACACAGCCTGCTTGTTCAGTCCTTTGGCCGTCCCTCGCTAACCCTGACTTTCAAATAATAGACATTAGATTAAAATATGTGTCTGGTTGAGTTGTACTCAATCAAGTTTCTCATTCTTGAAACTAAAAAAGGTTTATTGGAATATCAAAGCCTGAAGAAATGAAAATATTGCCCCAAATTAAATTCTACAAGCATATTTCAATTCAAATCCACATTATTAAGAAAACATAATTTTCCAAATATTTTGCACTCTTAGAACTTTAATTTTTAACTTTGTGCAAGTTATGATTTATAATGAAAGTATTCAATAAATAAAAATTAATAGATTAATACACATTAAAATGCTTAAGAACTAGAAAATTAGTAACTCAGACAATTCTATTGTATGGATTTTTTGTCTTAATGAAAACATATTTTGGTTAAAAGCAATTTGTGGTCCAATCCCTTAACTTAATTAATTTAAACCACCTCTCAATTCTATTACTAATCATAATAAGTTGAATAAACACATTCTTATATGCCAATTCTTTGAAAGCTTCATGGCATAACACTATGTTTACTCAGACAAGTGACCGTGACATGAAAGATTCATCTGTTAGAGAGGCAAAAAAACAGTAGACATATGGTAAACATACTTTTACCATTATCAGGATACAAATTGCCTAATGTAAAGAAGAAAATGAACTTTGTAACCTCTGAAGCAGGAAACAACAGAAAAGTCTTTCTGTGACAATCAAAAGATAAATATTTCAGGCTAAGAAAATTGCTACAGTAAAAAAAACACACACTCAAAGATTCAATATTAAAAGACATACATAAAAGTGAACAGTAGAGAAAATTATTCCTAAGAATAAGAAAAAAATTAACATTAATATTAAAATTTAGGATTGAGAGGATTAAGATGTATATAAATAAAAATTATTTTCTACAGTTTTAAAATGTCCAAAGTTCTAATATTTTAATCCTCTAAAAATTATTGTAAAAATTTTCCCCTCATCTTTCCATCTCTGGTCAATTTTGAAAATATGAACTTTCAAACATATTCCTGAAGCATTATGTGGATAATTATATTATAATGGATTGGTGTTTTAACATATGTCATTTAGTTATGATATTTATATTACTATATCCCAGATATAGATACAATATAACTTATAAGAACAGAAATTATGTAGTTTAAAGGTTAATCCTACCTTAAAAACCAAACATGGAAAACTTCCTGTTAAATTACTTAAATTCTTGAATTAAGTATTAGCAGCTTCCTGGCTGGTATCTTACTTTTGCAGACAAAACACATGCCGATAAACAGCTTGAATTATTTTTGTTGCTCAAAACCACCTTCTCTTCCTTTTCCTATTATGTGATTTTTAAAGCAGGATGTGCATAAAAACAATATTGTTGTCTTCTTTAATTCCTCTTCTTTAGCTATTTTAGTATATATTATTAGTGGAGTAAAATAGGTAAAGCTCTTGTTATAATGTTTTTATAATGCTGTATTAAGAATATAAAAACACAAATGATTTTAACAATTTGATTACAATTGTTTGATCACAGACTACATAAAACAGATTAATCTCCCTAATGTGTATGGGCCCAACCCAGAAACACCATCATAGACACATCCAGAATGTTTAGCCAAAAGTCTAGACATTCCCTGGTTCAGTCAAGTTGATGCATAAAATTAACCACCATAATCATATAAACAGTAATCTACATTGATGAAACATTCAGCAAGTATGCTAAATTTATTTAATAAGTTTTACAATGTAAATGTAGATTTAAAAAATGAATATCAAACCAAAGGTACAAAAATATTCTTAAGAATGAGCACAGAAGAAAAGTTTTACCTTGAAATTAGGAGCAAATAATTCCAAAATAAAACAATATAAAATTAATATTTAAGCTTAACTATATGTTCTCTATAGTACTGTATATTCCAATGCTACATCTAGGTAATTCAAACCAGTAAATTTATTTTTATTTACACTGGCCAGCTGCCCCGAACTGCCCCCAACTAATTACCTATATCACTAGGCTATTTTCAGTAATCACATCAGGCAGCCACTCTGAAGCCATAACAAATTCTAACAAAAAATCTAATTTCCAGATATATTTAAATATGACCATCATATAAACCATTTTAATGATTTCTTAACTTTCTCAGAGGCATAATTCAATTTTATTGACTGAATATGACCCCATTAACCATTGAGTGGGTTTTACACAATGAGCAAATTCATGGGAAGAAGTCAAATTATCAAATTAAGTGTTTGGAAGAAGTTGATTCCAACCCTCATTGAATAACTTTGAGGGGTTCAAGACTTCATTGGAGGAAGTAGCTGGGGAAGTGGTGAAAAAGCAAGAGAACTAGAATTAGAAGTGGAGCCTGAATATGTGACTGCATTGCTGCAGTCTTATGACAAGACTTTAATGAATGAAGAATCGCTTCTTATGAGTGAGGAAAAATAAAGTGGTTTTGTGAGATGGAATCTACTCCTGGTGAAGATTCTGTGAAGACTGAAGAATGTTAAAGTGACAACAAATGATTTAGAATAGTACATAAACTTAGTGGATGAAGCAGCAGCAGGGATTGAGAGAAATGATTGTAATTATGAAGGAAGGTCTGTGGGTAAACTGCTATCAAATAGTATTGCACGCTACAGAAAAACCATTTGTAAAAAGAAGTCAATTAATTCATTAAACTTCAGTGTTTTCTTATTTTAAGGAATTTTGGTAACCACTTAGCCTTTAGCAGTTACCAGCCTGATCAGTCAGAAGCCTTCAACATCAAGGCAAGACCCTGTACCAGCAAACATATTATTTCTCAAGGAAGGCCCAGATGATGGTTAGCATCTTTTAGCAATGAAGTATTTTTAATTAAGGTATATACATTGTTTTTATAGACGTAATGCTATTGCATACTTAATAGACTACAGTGTGGTTTAATATAACTTTTATATGCACTGGGAAACCAAAATGTTTTTATAACTCACTTTATTGTGATATTCAGTTCTTTCTGGTGGTCTGTAATTGAACCTGCAATATCTCCAAGATATGCCTATACTTTGACATTTACTGCACAGGAGACCAAACAATTCACACAGCCTGTTTTCTATCTGAATAATTCCACTCCCCACAAGACCACATTGGTAATGACCATATTTTTTAAAGAAATCCATTAAGTTTGAAGTGTTATACATGTGTAATGTATTAGTTGTAGAACTAGCTCCATTATTTTGCTACAGGTTAAAGACTTTTCAGACAGGGTCATCAGCTACATATAAGGACCCGAGTCTCTGAATTGTTTGCCTTAGTCACAAGAGGGAAGTTTGTCTAAATAGGCAAGTTAACTCGCATTTATGGTATCAGAGCTTCTTGATGGGTCTGTCAAACGTGATGGTTGTTGTATGGATAAGTTTGCTATTAGACTAACTCAGTTCCACAATGATTAAACTCAGAGTGGAGCTGAGGAAGTGATATGATTTATCCAGTTCCCCCAGCTACTCATAAGCTCTCTTAAACTGCTTGCAGAATAGTATCTATTTATTGTAAAATGTAAATTACCAACTAGACATGTTTATCTTCATTTCAGAAGCATTTTTCATTGCATTTAAAAATTGAGATCTTTACTATAAAATGTTGGAAACAATCTTTATGTTGTCAAATAAAAATATATAACATTATGAATCATCAAAAATATATGGTGGTGTTTCAATAAAAGAAAATTGAAACACAGCTGCCTAAAATTTGATGCTTGACAAAATACAAGACAGCACACTGACAGAAGAGAACATTAAGGTATAATATATAAAAATTGAAAGATAACTCACCCCCTCAAAAACAAACATGGGAGACCCTTTTATATTTTTTGGGAACTGCAGATTGTTATCCATTCTAAAAGATACCTTTGCCTTGGTAAATATATGACAATGTTTTTCCAAAGTAGAAAATGTTTTTTCATCAATCTTTTGTTTCATCTCAAAGAAATTCAGTGTGTTGTTTTCTGTGTTGACAGCCAGACCTACTTCTCCCAAGCATCCAAAAAATGCCTCCAGCTTGAAAATTTTCAGCCTTTCTCTTAATGTTTTTTTAAAATCATATGGAGAACTTTGATATGCTTATTTTGTTAAGTTTCTAAAGAGCCCTAGCTGGTTTTGCTCATGGATAGAGCATTGTCCTGCGAACCAAAGGATCCCAAGTTCTATTCCGGCCAAGGGCACATGCCCAAGTTGCAGGCTCAATCCCCAGTAGGGGGCATGCAGGACACAACTGACCAATGATTCTTTCTCATCATTAATGTTTTTGTCTCTCCCTCTGTCTTCCTCTCTGAAATCAATAAATTTTAAATATATTTTTTTTAAAAAAGTTTCTAAAGAACAAAGTTTCAGTAGATGACCTCTCTTTTCTAGGAACACTTCATCGATGTGATAAAGAACCAAGAATTCCTCCTGCTTCCAGCTAATGAAATCTCCAAACTTCTGTGCAGTGATGATATTAACGTGCCTGATGAAGAAACCATTTTCCATGCTCTGATGGACTGGGTGGGGCATGATGTACAGAGTAGGCAACAAGAACTATCCAGGCTGCTTTATTACATCAGACTGCCATTACTTCCACCACATGTATGAACATTTACCAGTAATATAATTATACTTTAAACTACCACTTGGCATTAATCCATTCCTGATTTGTCCCTTGTATTATATTCAGAGGAATTTGGTTAATTGGAAAGTACAGGATTTGTTTGGCAGAAGGACATGCCCAGTCTTCAATCAGTAATATTAATGTTGAAGAGAGAGGAAACAAAGATTTTTAAAAACTATAGATAATCCACATTATCTAATGAGCATCCTCGTCAGTTTCAATTTCCTCTCACCAAACAGAACTTATAACAAGCAGGAAAAATGACTAGGCTAACTTTTTCTTTCCATGCTTACCTTCCAGGCAAGGTGATAATAATCAGTACAAGATTATACCAGAGAGGACTGTAGAAAGGAATTAGATTCTACTAACATGGATAATTAGCTACAAGGATCGAAAGAGTACTATATAGTAGTATCAGATGCACTAAAATAATATTATAATAATGACATCTCCACATGCATGCTGAAAGCTCAAGTGGAGATGTAGAAATTATAGTAGAAATTATTCTAAAAACAAACACCCTTGAATAAGATTCAGGATTGACCCACCTCATACTGAATTTTAGTATGTGAAATCTAATGATGTTAGAGTGTAGTTCTCTCTATATAATTCCACCATTACTGATAACCACAATTATTTCTGTGTAGCAAGTTGGCCAATAGTATATATCATTTACATACTCTATATTCATTAATATGTTACACATATATACACTTCATATACTCTATAGACTGTGACTAAAGTTTTCAAATATCATCCACTTTGAAAGGAGGGACCTTATCTGTACTAAGTGAGGCAGTAGTTTCATAAACATTAAAAGTAATTTATTTTCAAAAAATTACTAATTAAATGTCAATATTGAACTTATGGTTTCTCTAGCTTGTTAACTTATAGTTGTTAATTAAATACCATGGAACTACATATTTATTCTTCAGAATCTGTCTATATTTAATGAAAGAACATTGACTACCCTCCTGGGTATAGCAACATTATCCCAAGGGCAAGGCAATAGTAACATCAAAAAGAGAAACATTAAAATATATATGTCATGTTAGACCCAACGTTCAGAAACTATAGAAATTATGTGTTCTTGTGAATGTATATAACTTGTGTGTGTGTTATTCTCATGATATGGTCTATTTGACTTATGATATTCTCTAAAGCAGTACTGCTCAAAATGTCCCTGAACCAGAAACATAGCCTTGTCCAGGAGCTTGTCAGAAACTCAGTAGCTCAGGTCCACTACAACAGGCCTACCGAAATAATTTCTGGGGGGTGATTCCAAGGAATCTGATTTAATATGTTCTCCATGTGATTTTAAAACATGCAAAAATTTAAGATGCACTGGTATAAAGGACCAGAACTCTTTAACTGTACAATGCTGTAAGCCTATATGATATTCTTTTCAGAAAGATGCTTAGTTTGAACTTCCCTTACTTTATGGGAGTGGGAAAATTTCCAGCCCAAACACAAAACCTGCGGTGCCTTGGCCTCCCGCCCCAGAGTGGGCCTTATGCCTAAAATGTGGACGTTGAAAACATTTCCTGATGGTGGTAGTGGTGGGCAATAACATACAGAACATAAACTTCCAAAGCAAGTTTAAAAGTGTCCTTAAACAAGTACCCTAAAAATTAAATATATTTATAAATGTTCATAAATCTCCAAAGAATATTTTTGAAAAAATCAAAAACTATATAGCCCAGTTTGCAAACCTATTTTCAGAAGTGTATGAATTGAGGAAATGCCTGGGATCTCACTCGCTAAGTCAAAACAGGGATCCATCAGAGATGACAGGTGGAGCAAGAACAGAGCTAGGGTTAACCAGTACAGAACAGGAAACTTCTGTGAGGTTTTATGGATTGAGGTTAACACTTCCACTCCAACAATCTGCTTGTTATTCCTCCCTATGACACTGTGGACCCAAATCGCAAAGAAATTAATCTAAATAACCCTTGGCAAAATTCTGAAACAAAGCTTAACTTCTTAACTCATTTCAAGAAAAATAATTTACTTAACTCTTATCCCATTCAATAAGTGTTCTATTGACTGCCAGGGAGTAATGTTTAGAAGTATTACTCACTTAATAGTGCTAATGTATTAGCTGTTGACATTACTAATACAAGTACCTTATTGATGTTATACATATACATGTAAATAATTTTTAAAAGACCTACTTTCAGAATACTTTACAAAAGTGATTTAATGATAAAGATGCAACCTCCTATGGATAATATTATTTAACTTTAACTGAGCATGTTTGTACCACCTCTCCTAAATCCACCAAAAACATGACTGCTTCTCTAGCTACATGCCATAGACTGAGAGATGCTTGCTTTGTGCATACAAACTCTTACTCTTTGATTGCTTTTCAATAACATATTTTATGAGTGCTCTTTCACTCCTTGAGATTATATGTATATATACTTAAAAGATGAATATGTCAAATAAATCTTCATTGATTATTAGCTAATACCATGAGGCTTGAAATCACTTTAAATAAGTGAACATAAAATATGTTACTAAATAAGTTAAATGTTAAATAATAATAACATTTGATTTAGCTTCAGTTTTCTCCAAAGTTATATAAACAAAAATATGTCCTTTCTAATGGGTGCCTCTTCACCTCATATACCATGTATCATTACTTTTCAGTTACTGGCAGATCTTGAAAATAGTTCCATACTTAATGGTGACCTTGAATGTCAGAAACTTCTGATAGAAGCTATGAAGTATCATCTCTTACCTGAAAGAAGACCTATGATGCAAAGCCCTCGGACAAAGCCTAGAAAATCAACTGTGGGGGCACTTTATGCTGTGGGAGGCATGGATGCTATGAAAGGTAATAGAAATAAATTAATTAATTTAGAAAGTATAATTAAAAATAACATATATTTGCAACACCCTCCAAATTATGAGGGGAGTATTAAAGTCATATTTAAATGTATGCATCTAAAGCTAATTTTCATAATTAGAGTACTTTATGTAATTTTATAACTATTTTCTTACGTTATGGGATAAAACCCTGTAATTAGTGATGGCTAAATTCTTAATAGAGACTTTGACGGCAGAAATTGTTTTAAATATATTTTATTGATCTTTTACAGAGAGAAAGGGAGAGGGACATAGAGTTAGAAACATCAATGGGATAGAAACATCTATCAGCTGCCTCCTGCACACCTCCCACAGAGGATGTGCCTGCAACCAAGGTATATACCCTTGACTGGAATCGAACCCGGGACACTTCAGTCCACAGGCCAACACTCTATCCACTGAGCCAAACCAGTTAGGGCAGCAGAAATTTTTTTAATTTAGGTATTCACTTTGCAATATAAGACATTGTCAGGGAAAATTTGTTTAAAGTGTATTAGAAAAGGGTTGAGTTACTCCAAATTTGTTTTCTGAAAGAAATAGAAGATTGGTCCCTAACTCTTTGCTGTCAATTTCTTGTTATATACTCAAAGATAAGTTAAAGAACCTTTATATAATGATAGCAAGATCAGAAATTTAAACCTGGACTAAAGGTATGGTTTTATGTCAGAATTTTATCAAACAGAATAGGGAACAGTTTCTGAAACCAACATATCTATCATAAACCCTTCTTAGAACCAATTTTTCTATAGTCCTACCTTTTTGCACTTGATTTTTCAGCCTGTAGTAGCCCCATGTTACCAAAACAATGAGGCAAGGCTTTTGTAATTAAAAGATGATTGTGTAGAAAATAAAACCAATCCACTTAAAACTTGCCAAATCACACACATATATGTTTTGATGCCTATAGGAAATGATGCAAGAATCAAAGTTTTATGTTACTGAAACAGATCATATATATATAATCATGCTCACACCTGGAAATTGGAAGGCTCTATAGGAAATATAACAGTTAATTATAAAACAAGAGCTTGCAATTATTTTTAAAGTAGTACAATAACTTTAAAGAAAGAATGTTCTTCCGAAAATAACAAATACAATGAGATCCTATATTTAATTTCAAGTCTGACAACTTGATATTTTATTGCATTTTGTTGAATAGAATTAAAATGTGTCTTGTTTCATGTTTAAATTAAAAGGCTACTAAATATAAAATACAAGCATAATTGTCCTTAGCTTCTGGCTAAAAAAACAAAAACTACAAAGTGAGAAATGGAAAATTTGGGGTTTATTTATTTGTTTACTTTCTATTTTATTTACTCCTTTAGGCTTCTGTTTAAGTTAACATTTCATAAATGAATGTGTTTTATAAAAAATGATAAT
Source organism: Pipistrellus hanaki (assembly GCF_964339955.1). Taxonomy (NCBI): domain Eukaryota; kingdom Metazoa; phylum Chordata; class Mammalia; order Chiroptera; family Vespertilionidae; genus Pipistrellus; species Pipistrellus hanaki. The sequence continues at coordinate 80,644,679 of NC_140524.1, forward strand.
AAATCAGACAGAGAATGACAAATACTACATGGTTTCACCTACATGTGGAATCTAAAATTAGCAAACAAAACAAAAATAGAAAGGAGGGAGTGGGTGATAGGTAAAGAAGGTGAAGGGGGAAATAGTCAATAATATTGTGATAAATTTACAGGGTGACAGATAACTGGAATTAGTGGATGCTCACACTTTAAGGTATAACAATATCAAATCATTATATTGTGCACCTGAAACTAATATAACCAATATAATATTGTATACAAATTATACTAAAATTTTAAAAATAAATAGTAATATCTCTAAATCCTTCTTAGTTCTTAAAAATGAGTGAAATTGGCCCTGACCAGGTAGCTCAGTTGTTTAGAGCATCCTTCCAATACACCAAGTTTTCAGGTTCCATTCTAGATCAGAGCACATAATATAATCAATCAATAATTGCATAAATAAGTGGTACAGCAAATAAATGTTTCTATCTCTCTCTTCCTCTTTCTCTCTAAAATAAAATTTAAAATGTCAGTCCAAAAGGCCACATATTAAATGTCCAAAACAGGGAAATACATTGAGACAGAAAATAGATTAGTGGTTTCTTAGCTCTGATGGGGTGGGAGTTCATAGGGAGTGATAGCTAAAAGATACAGGGGATTTTTCCAAAGCAATGAAGTGTTCTAAATTGACTTTAGTAATTGTTGCTCTTATCTGTAAATGTATTAAACACCATTGACATTCACATTTTAAATAGGTGAATTGTATGGTGTATGAATTCTATCTTAATAAAACTGTTTTTATGAGAATTATGGAGAGGCCCTGGCTGGGCAATTCAGTTGGTTAAGAGTCCCATTAGTTCAATCAGGGCACATACAAGAATCAACCAATGAATGCATAAATAAGTGGAACAACAAATAGAGATTTCTCTCTCAAATCAATAAACTAAAAAAAAAAAAATTAAATGAGTAAAATGTATGCCTATAATCCCATAACTCCATTAACATGTTTTCATATGGAAGGAAGTAAGATCATCATTTTGAGATTCTCTAAGTATCTAGTATATGAATAGGCTTTATGTACGGTAAGTATCAGACAACCATAATTATAGTAAAAACTATTATTTTGAGTACCTGATTCTTGATTAAGATTTTGTAAACATCATTTGTAATCCTCACAACAATGCTACAAGATAGATTTTATTATCCCAGTTTTGCAGATGATCAAACTAAGGCTCTTTAAGGTTAAACAGACAACTCAAGGACAAGTATTTAGGTATATTGGAAATGGAATTTTACTCAAGTTTTATTAGTATGTCCCTATTTGCCATACTGCCACTATTTTAGAAGAAAGAGGAATGACTACAACAAAATTGACCCCTCTCTTTGAAGGTCTTAGAATCTATTGGAAAACCGGGGTGAGCACTTAAGGGGAAAAATTAAAGAAAGGAAGAAAAAAAAACTAAGTATAGCAAAAGCATTAAGAGGTAACATTTATTTATGTAAATCAGCATTACATCTAGAAAATGTACCTGCTCACATTATTTTATATAACTATAAAAATAAATTTTATATTATGTTTTTTCTCCCTTACAATGTCTTGCTTCATTTATTTTTTTTAAAGCAACTCTTTGAACTTTCACCTTTTGATGTTTAGGAAATACAGTACTTCCTCAGTCTTTAATTTCCTCTCTGATTCCTACAATTGACTTGAAATTAGTTGTTAAAAATAAATATTACACAAGTGGCTCAGGTTAACTATAACTCCTACCTTGTATATCAAAAGAATCATCAGGAAGTTGTATAATCAGAGAATATATATTTAAAAATTGTCAAATGGTAAACTTTGGGCTTTTGTACATACAAGGTATTCAGTAATACTTTGTTTATTAAAACAATGAATTCTGAGAGTATAACAGGGCACACATTAAAGTCTACTGTATTCATTTTTAGATTGTTTTAAAAATAGATGGAGGAAATTACTAAATGGGATATATTCACAACTACAGGAACTATCCTGTTCCCAACAATACTACAATTTTTGATTGGTTTGTTCCCTCTTGAATGAATCATAATGAGGGTTGACTAGAAGCTTAGAAATGAATTGATAAATAAAACTTGTAATGTTTTAGGATAGAAGCTTAATTTACACAGAAAAATTATAAAGTGCTTCCTTAAGAGAGAGATCAGTAAAAAAAAAAATCTTAGTGTTTCCATTAAATATAGACCTGACATACTAAACTAGCTAGAGGACTTATATTTTGATTAGTTGGAGCAATCATGGAGGTGGGGAAATAGGCTGAAAAAATCTTCAGAATTCAAAATATAGAATTAACAGTCACATATGTTTGCAAATGCAAATAAGAGATGTGGGATAAATATATCTGCTATGTTTAATATAATGCCAAAAAGATTACCATGGCCTAAAGCAGATTTTTCTATACCTTTCAATTTAAATATTCTATATATAGCTGATTAATGTAGCTTGTGCAATGTCCTGACTAATTACTTCACTATTATTATCATCCTAATATATAAAACCCCTGGGTTGTAATGACCAGTAACAACCGAGGCTCGACCAACCATAAGTCAGTCCTGCAGTCAGCTCTGGGTTGCACTGACTGCTGAGGGGGCTAAGAATCAGGATCAGAGAGAGGCCTGAGGAGAGAAGCAGGGACTGATCCATTGCCTCTGTGACAGCTTTTGATCAGCACTTGCATCTGTCTTTCTCTCCCAGTCTAGCCAGCAGCCATGCCTTCATTTCTCTCCAGGCCTCCACCAGGGCTGCTGATCAGCCATGCTGCTCTGATCAGGCCCCATTGATAGGCTCAGAGATGCTGACTGGCATAGGAACCGACCAATCAGAACCAAATGTGGGTGCTGTGAAGAACCAATGGCTGTCTAGGAGGTGGAGCTTTTAACATTTATTAGCATAGGAACCAACCAATCAGAACAAAATCTGGGTGATGTGAAGAACCAATGGCTGCCTAGGAGGTAGAGCTTCTGATGCCGACTGGCATAGATACTGACCAATCAGAACCAAATCTGGGTGCTGTGGGGAGCCAATGGCTATCAAGCAGGAGGAGCTTTTGCTACTGACTGGCATAGAAACTATCAGAACCACATTGGTCAGCAGAGGAGGGCAGTTGGGGTAAGATCAGGCTGGCATAGGAGGGCCATTGGGGGCGAAATCAGGTCAGCAGAGCAGGGCAGTTGGGGGCAACCAGGCCAGGAGTAGAGGGCTGTTAGGGGTGATCAGGCTGGTAGGCAGAGGCAGTTACAGGCAATCAGGCAGGCAGGCAGATGAGCAGTTATTAGCCAGTGGTCCCAGATTTTGAGAGGGATGTCTGACTGCAGGTTTAGGCCTGATCCCCCAATAGGAGAGGGTGCAGGCTGAGCAGAAGGAACATCCCCCAATTGGAAAGGGTGCAGGCTGGGCTGAGGAAACTCCCCTCCCTGCATGAATGTCATGCACTGAGCCTCTAATATATGTAATATTAACAATTAGTGCAGCCTGGCCTTCATTTTATAATTTAAATTGGCTCTTTAGTAAATTCCAATGATGAAGTTTAAAATAAAAAGCTCAAATAGGAAGAAGAGGATAGGAAGACAGATTTAGGAAAATTGGAATGAGGAAGTGGAAAGATAAAAATATTCAGAGAAAATTAGTTGATAGAGTGAAAGCAGTTGTGAGTTTGTAGATATTCCCATGTTAACAGTATAATCCAGTGATATTTAGCATAAAATGATAGTCCGCTAGCTGGTGTTATTTGAGTTCTCAGCATTCTGTATAGTCAGTAGAGCAATTGCTGATCTATAAATCAACATTTGGCCAAATAGTCTATTTTCAGTAAAAGATGCAGGGATTAAAGTGAAAGAGTAAATCAGTACCGTATATTCATAAGCTTTTATTATAAAAATTAAAACTCTTTAAATAGCTCAGGCTGGTTTGGCTCAGTGGATAGAATATCAGCCTGTAGACTGAAGTGTCCCAGGTTTGATTTCAGTCAGGGGCACATGCCCAGGTTGCAGGTTTGATCCCCAGTAAGGGGCATGCAGGAGGCAGCCGATCAATGACCCTCTCTCCTTATTGATGTTTCTATTTCCCTCTCCCTCTTCCTTCCTCTCTGAAATTATATATATATATATGTATACACTCTTCAGATAGAAATGTTTACCATGTACTATTCACCAGAAAATATTTAAAATTAGAGAAAACAAACAAATACTATTTCCAGGAATGCAATATACACAGAAAAACTCTGCTTACATTTTGACATGATATGAACTCATACCATCTATATATATAATAGCCTAAGCGACCAAAATGGCAGAACAATAGGTTGACCAGTTGCTATGATGCACACTGACCACCAGGGGGAAGATGCTCAATGTAGGAGCCATCCTCCTGTGGCTGGCCAACCTCTCATGTTCCCTCCCCACAGCAAGCCAGCCATGATCAGCCCCAATTGCCAGCCAGGCCAAGGGACTGCACCTATGCACGAATTCATGCATTCGGCCTCTAGTTGATTTAAAATTGGCCACTGAATGCTTCATTTGCTAACTATATTTTCAGTGTAACTAATTCATTTTATTTTCTCCACAAATCTCTCATTAGAAGAACAAAACTGAATGTGTTTGTTTTTGTATTTATTTTTATGGTTGACTCTGTAAAACTGGTATGAAATCTCCAAAGCCTGTTATAAGGTGTCTTATAACAGGTATACCACATATCTAAATAATAATTATTTTATTTAGCATCTTGGTTTTTAGTCAAAAACTTCCCTGCTGTGTAACATCAACTTTTACTAAAAAAACAGCAGCAGCTATTGTGAATGACTGGTAAAAAGCATTGCTCACAAAAATGACACTTTATTATGATATAGTGACAGTTGATTATCATAGTAGTAACTGTATACTAAGGTAGTAATTTTGATATTCCAATAATTGAGTAGAAAATGAATGTATTAAGTAGATAGTACATATAGTAATGCATTAAGGACATAGTACATCAGAATTATATTTAATTATAATAAATAATAATAATAGTAATATCCTTATAATCCTTTGTGTTAACACCATGAAAATTATGTGAATGAACAACAAAAAAACATTTAAAAGAATTTTTTCTTCTTGTTTCTTTAGGCATTTCTACTTTGAATCAGCATACAGAAACATACACACCAAACTGAATAAAAGGGCATAAATTAATATACTGAATGGCCATAGATAATTAAAATCATAATGGATGTGTAGAACATCAATAATAAACTAAGTTAATTTTTTAACATAAAATTTTATTCTGAAATGTCATGTACGAGGAGATAAGAGAAAAATAAAATTTATATTAAATTTGGCAAGTATACCATGTTGCTTAGATATGTATTAATAAATTAAATGTTAATTACCATAACCTCATTGATATGAAAACAAAATTACTAATTACCATGACTGCCACTTTCTCTTACTGCAATGTCCTCACTGTCCTCACTCTAAATTTACAACTAGTCCATTTTTTTAAGTCTAAAGTATTATTTTTTAATATATTTTTATTGATTTCAGAGAGATAAAAACATCAATGATCGGAAAGAATCATTGATGGGCTGCCTCCTGCACACTCCACACCAGAGATCACACCCGCAACCTGGGTATGTGCCCTGACCAGAAATTGTTCCATGACCTCCTGGTTCATTAGGTTGACACTCAACCGCTGACCGGGATAAAGTATTCTTCAAAGCATTGTTCAAAATGCAACTTCTGCTGAAACCAGTTTGGCTCAGTGGGTAGAGTGTCAGCCTGTGGACTGAAGATTCCCGGGTTCTATTCTGGCCAAGGGCACATACGTTGGTTGTTGGCACATCCCCAGTGGGGGGTGTGCAGGAGGCAGCTGACCGATGTTTCTCTCTCATCAATGTTTCTAGCTCTCTAGCTCTCTCCCTTCCTCTCTGTAAAAAAATTAATAATAATAAATATATATATATATATATATATATATATATATATATATATATTTAAATGCAATTTCTCTGAAGTCCTTGGATTTCTCCATCTACATGTAAAACTTCCCTTCTCTTAATTATCTCAGTAGATGAAAAGATTCTACTGCTTACTAACTGATATAAGTAGGTCTCCTCTCCTACAAGGCTGCAAGCACCTCCAGAAGATACAGGCATCTTGTTTATTTATTAATTTACCTTTATTATTGAAAGAATTATAGATATCCGCTTTGATTTTATTTTCCCATTGAACTGTTCCACTCAGCAACTATCCCTTCCACGTCTTCACCACACTGTTACCTGTATCCATGGGCTATGCATATATGCATGTAAGTTCCCTGGTTAATCTCTCTTCACCCACCCACCTTCACCTTCTTTCTGAAATTCTTCAGTGTATTCCATGCTTCTATGTCTATGGGTTCATTTTGTTCATCAGTTCATTTTGTTCATTAGATTCTACATATGAGTGAGGTCATGTGATACCTGTCTTTCTCTGACTGGCTTATTTCACTTAGCATAATACATTCCAGGTCCAGCCATGCTGTTGCCAATGGTAAGAGTTCCTCCTTTTTTATAGCCGTGTAATATTCCATTATGCAAGTGCACCACATATTTCTTATCCACACATCTGCTCATAGGCATTTGCACTGTTTCCAAATATTAGCTATTGTAAATTGTGCTGCTATGAACACAGAGCTGCATATGTGCTTTGTAATTGCAGTTTCAGGTTTCTTATGATATATTTTTATAAGTGGGATCATTCAGTTTAATGGGAGTTCCATTTTTAATTTTTTTTGTGGAAACTCCATACTGTATTTCACAGTGACTGCACCAGCCTGCATTCCTACCAGCAGTGCAAGAGGGTTCCTTTTTCTCCACATCTTTGCCAGCCAGCACTTATCATTTGTTGATTTGTTGGATAGCCATTCTGACAGGTGTGAGGTGATACATCATTGTTCTTTTAATTATTTGCATCTCTATGATGATCAGTGACCTTGATAAATTTTTCATTTGTCTATTGGGTATCTGTATGTCCTCTTTGGAGAGGTGTCTATTCAGGTCCTTTGCTGATTTTTAAATTGGATTGTTTGTCTTCCTGGTATTGAGTTGTGTAACTTCTTTATATATTTTGGAAATTAACCCCTTACCAGATGTATCATTGATGAATATGTTGTCCCATATAGTTCATTCTCTTTTCATTTGTTAATGGTTTCCTTTGCTGGTCAGAAGCTTTTTAGCTTTATGTACTTCCAATTATTTATCTTTTTCTGAGTTTCCCTTGCCCTCTGAGATATTTCAGCAAAAATATTGCTGCCAGAGATGTCTGAGATTTTGCTGTTATATTTTCTTTTAGAATTTTTGTGGCTTCACAACTTACACTTAAATATTTTATCCATTTTCATTTTATTCTTGTGTATGATGTCAGTTTGTGGGGGTTTTTTTTTGTGTGTGTGTGTATCTTTTTGCATATATCTGTCCAATTTTCCCAGCACCATTTATTGAAGAGACTGCCTTTACTCCAATGTATGCTATTTCCTCCTTTGTCAGAATTTATTGACTGTAAAGATATGGGTTGATTTCTGGGCTCTCTCTTGTGTTTCACTGTTTATATGCTTGTTCTTATGTAAGAACGAGGCTATTTTCATTACAATGGCCTTGTAGAGTTTGATATTTGGCATTGTAATACCTCTAACTTTGTTCTTCTCTCTCAAGAATGCACAGACTATTTGGGTCTATTTTGGTTCCATATAAATTTTTGGAATATTTTTCTTTATCTGTGAAATATGTCCTTGGTATTTTAATAGGAATTGCTTCGAATCTATGGATTGCTTTGGGTAGTATGGACATTTTAATGAGGTTAATCCATTTTTTTCCTTTTTTAAAATATTTATTGTTGAAAATATTACATGGGTCTTCCTTTTCCTTCCATTAACCTCTTCCAGCCCGCTTCCATCTTGTGCCTCCTCAACCCAGGCCCTTACCACCCTATTGTCTGTCGGATTATGCATATATACATACAGGTTAAGTGGTTGATCTCTTCCCATCCACTCTCCCCTGACTTCCCTCTGAGGTTCAACAGTCTGTTCATGCTTTTATGACTCTGGGAATGATGTTATTTCTTCCACTCCATGAACTTGGATATCCTTCCACTTATTTGTATATTTCTTAATTTTTTTCATTGTGAATAATGCATGTCTATATATTTTATTATTATTATTGATTGATGTTGACAGTATTATAGATATTCCCCAATTTCCTTGCCCACTTTAATCCCCCCTCCCAGCCCCCATCCTACTCCAGGCCTTTAAGACACTATTGTCTATGTCCATTGGTTATTCATATCTGTATATAAGTTCTTTGGTTAAGCACTTCCCATCCGCCTCCCTCCCCTCTGAGATATGTCAATCTGTTCCAAACTTCCATGCCTCTGGACCTATTTTGTTTCTTAGTTTATTATGTTTATTGGATTCCAATTTAATTGAGATCATGTGATATTCGTCTTTCTCTGACTGGCTTACTTCACTCAGCATAATATTCCTAAATGTATTTCTTCAATGTCATATAATTTTCACAGTATAGGTCTTTTACTTCCTTGGATAAATTTATTTCTAGGTACCCTATTTTTTATTGCAATAGTAAATTGGGTTGATTTTTTAGTTTATCTTTCTGATAATCCATTATCAGTATATAAAAATGCCATCAATATTTGAATGTTGATTTTGTATCCTGCATCTTTGTGGAATTCATTTATTAGATCTAGTAGTTTTCTATATACAATATCATGTCAAGTGCAAATAATACCAGTTTTACTTCCTCCTTTCTGATTTGGATGACTTTTACTTCTTCTTCTTGCCTGATCACTAAGACTAGAACTTCCAGTACTATGTTGAATGAATAAGAGTTGTGAAAGCAGACACCCTTTCCTGATCTTAAGGCAACATTTTAGTTTTTGCCCACTGAGTATAATATTGGCTGTTTTTCACATATGGCCTTTATTATGTTGAGGTATGATCCTTTTATTCCCACTTTGTTGAGATTTTTATCATAAATTGGTGCTGCATTTTATTGAATGATTTTTCTGCATTTATTGATATGGTCATGTGATTTTTATCTTTCATTTCATTTATGTAATATATCACATCTATTGATTTGCAAATACTGTGCCAAACTTGATCCTCAGAATAAATTCTACTTGATCATGGTATTTGATTTTTTAAAATGTATTGCTGGATTTGATTTGCTAATATTTTGTTGAGAGTTTTAGCATCTATGTCCATCAGGAATACTGGTGTATAGCTCTTTCTTTATCTTGTTTTGGTATTAGGATAAATACCAAAAGAGCTTCTTCCCTCTTCTTGAATTTTTTGGAGTAATTTGAAGAGGATACGTGTCTATATAATTGGTTTTAACCATTGTTCAATATCCCTCTAACAGGTACCACTACAATAGAAAGATATGACCTCAGGACCAATACCTGGTTACATATTGGCACCATGAATGGCCGTAGGCTTCAGTTTGGAGTTTCGGTTATTGATAATAAGCTCTATATTGTGGGAGGAAGAGATGGTTTAAAGACTTTGAATACTGTGGAATGTTTTAATCCAGTTGGCAAAGTCTGGAGTGTGATGCCTCCCATGTCAACACATAGGCATGGCTTAGGTAAGAATTTAATGTTATATGATTTATAAAAAATGTATAGTTCACAGAACTATTTAAAAATTAAATTCAGCTGCATATTATTGGATAACAAATCCCTTTGTCAAAATGTCTAAAAATGCTGAAAAGCTTAAGCAAATAGTCAAAACCTTTAAAATTTTTTTCTTATTTCAGGTGTCATACTTATTACAATGGATAAAAATTTTGAGAAGGATTACATTATTGAGGAAAACAAACCTACAATAGAGTTTTATTCCAGACTCAATTTAGAGGAAAGAGCACTTAATAATGGAGAGATGTGTTTCTAGTTAGATGAATCGTGATCCTTTCTATAATCGACAAATCTACATTTCAGCAAAAAGCCAATGATGCAGATCCAAGGCAGAAAGAATCCACTTCAGTTAAGAGCAGCTCTAATTTACATGTAATTCAGAGTTTATAAAAAAGTTTAGGAAAGATGCAGTGGGGACATCTAGAACAGTGGAGAACTTTGATTCTCCTAAATATCTGTTAGGATGCATCTTTGTTCATACTAGTTTTCATACATTTTCAATATCATAAAGTCTTTTGAAAAAAAATAGACATAATAATTTCCTTGTTACTTTTTTATTGATTAAGATATTACATATGTGTCCTTCCCCCCCCTTCCTCCCAGCTCATGCCATATCCCCCTGGTGTCCATGTCCATTAGTTATGCTTATATGCATGCATACAAGTCCTTTGGTTGATCTCTCCCTCTTACCCCCATCCTCCCCTACCTTCCAGATCTAGTTTTACACAGCTAAAAAGTGGCAGGTCCAGGTCTGGTATCATATGCCCCAAAATTATCTGATAGTCTATTTCAAATGTTCGATTATATTAATTATATTCAGCTCAGTTGTGTTAGTGATTCAAAAACATAGCTTAGAAAATATATGTTATAGAGAAATCAGAGCAAGTTTTAAAATACATGGATGTTACTAAAGAGATAGGATAGGTGATGCGGATATACCTGAGAGTTCATTGAGATGGTAAAGAAGGTGGGGGTGGAGGAACTCGTGTATTCCCAGAGCAGTTGAGGAGCAGTTAGAAAGGGGGTATTTATAGTATCTAATATAACACATAAAAAAACCCTGTCTATGTAGTTATCTGATGAGAACCTTTTTTTATCCCTATACAAGAACAGGCATTAAAAAGACATCAGTTGGCCTACATTTCTAAGATTTATCTAAGATTCAGTCATATCTCATCTATTTCTTACTCTAAAAGTGGCATTGAAGTTATGCCAGGAAAATCGATTTCCCTTATCTGTCACATCCTCAGAAAGGATGTGTTCCCACTACCTCCTTTGGCATCAGTATGACAACAACAATACGTTTCCATGATAATGGTAACTATGCCTGAAAATTTTCTTGGGTTAAAATACCATGTTTAGTTTCATATCAAGATCAGTAAATTATTCATGTGTGCACAAAAACATTTAAGAAACAAAAACAAAATTTTAAGCAGTTTGTTGCTTGTATATAATAGCCATTATAGGTGAGCCCTCATGCTGTTTTTATTACTTAGGTGTAGCCACACTTGAAGGACCAATGTATGCTGTTGGTGGTCATGATGGATGGAGTTATCTAAACACTGTAGAAAGATGGGATCCTGAGGGACGTCAGTGGAATTACGTGGCTAGTATGTCGATTCCTAGAAGCACAGTTGCTGTCGCTGCATTAAACAACAAGTGAGTAACCCAAAAAGTGCATGGTCTTTGCTCCTAGGTCATGTGCTACAACACTTCATAGATGTGATACACCAATCAAAAACATTCCCAGGCCCTAGATGGTTTGGCTCAGTGGATAGAGCATCAGCCTGTAGACTGAAGGGTACTAGGTTCGATTCTGGTTGAGGGCACGTATCTCGGTTGTAGGCTCCTGGCCTTGGTTGGGGCATACAGAAGGCAACCAGTTGAGGTGTCTCTCTTATATCAGTGTTTCTCTCTGTCTTTCCCTCTCCCTTCCACTCTCTAAAAATCAATGGAAAAAATATCTTCAGGTGAGGTGGCAATGAGGTATCACTTCACACCTGTCAGAATGGCTACAATCAATAAACAACAAATGACAAGTACTGGCAAAGATATGGAGAAAAGAGAACTCTGGTACACTGCTGGTGTGAAGGCAGGGCAGACTGGTGCAGCCACTGTGGAAAACTGTATGGAGTTTCCTCAAAAAAAAATAAAAAGTGGAACTCCCATTTGACCCAGTAATCCTACTTCTAGGAATATATCCTAAGAAACTAGAAACTCCAATCAGAAAGGATAAATGCACCCCTGTGTCCATAGCAGCACAATTTACAATAGCTAATATTTTGAAATAGCCCAAGTGCCCATCAGCAGATAAGTGGATAAAAATCTATGGTATATTTACACAATAGAATACTCTGAAACTATAAAAAATATAATTTTTACCATTGGCAACAGCTTGGATAGACCAGAAGAGTATTATGCTAAGTGAAATAAGCCCATCAGAGAAAGACAAGTATCACATGATCTCTCTCTTTTGTGGAATCTAATGAGCTGATTAACAAAATAGATCCACAGGCATAGAAGAATTGAACAGACTGATGGATTTCACATGGAAAGTGAGGGTAGGATATGGGTCAGGAGTGATTAATCAGGGAACTTATATGCATATATGGACACAGACAATAGAGTAGTGAAGGCCTGGGAGGGGCAGGTGTGGGATGGATCAATGGGAAAAACAAACAAATAAACTAAAGGGACATCTGTAATACTTTCAACAACAAAGAGAAAAAGAATAATAACAGGCCTTTGTTGGAATTCTGCCTTCATTATGATGGAAATACTTGTCAAAAACAAAAATTTAATTAAATATTCTGTAATCCCTTGCTACTCAAATGTGGTCCTGGAACTAGGCATGTCAGCATCACCTAAGATCTATTTAGAAATGCTGAATCCTAATCCCACTCTGGACCTTTCAAATCATAATAGGCATTTTAACAAGATCATCAAGTGACTCTGTGTGGTCATTAAATTTGAGAAGCACTTCCAAATTCAAACAAATCCCAGCTTTACATTCAAGAGGCCTCCATTTATTACATAATAACTTACTCTTGACTTATCAAGACTTTGGCTGTCTTTGGAATAGGGCAAGTTTTATATTTTGTTCTTTACCATATACTGTCTTGAGTATTTAGAGTTCCCAACTCTAGAATTACATCTGGTTCCATCTTTCTAAATATTTCCTACTTCCTGATTACTTGCCTATAAGAACAAGCTAATATATTAAAACCCAATGATGCTACAGGTTGCTAAGAGCTTGAGTTTATTATTTATTTCAATTAACCGTGTGTGCTTTCTGATAAGGGACCTTTGGAGAGAATGACCAGCATATATGAGGGATGTGACTGAAGAGAAATTTAGACATCAGGATGGAGCAAGTGGCAGGAGACAACTTGTGTGTTTGTACTGACTTTGCATCAAGCCAGTACCTCCCATAAATGGGCTCAGTAGATGGATTTTAGCACCTTATGCAAGAAAATGTGGGGAATGTCTTTAGTTAAGGAGAGACCTAGCCATAGAGTGTCTTAGAGCTTAAAATACTCTGAAATCTGTTTATCCTGGCTGGCCTGACCTGAATGATTATCAGGTGACTCAGTAACAATCTCCTACCTATTACCACACATCATAATGGCAGTTATAGACTTACTGCTTAGTAAAGTTTATGGCAGAAATGTTATAGCCACTATATCTTTATGGGGATAAAAAGTTTTTTTTTCTTGGTTCTATTCTATTCACTTAGTCATTTATCAAGCTAACATATTCCTAGTGACAATTATATTTATTTTACTATATAAAGCAGTTAATAAAAACAATAGGGATTCTAATGGTACGCAATTGAACCTAGGTAAAATTGTAAGGTTGTTTTTAATGAGGTATAATTGACAAATATTAAGAATGTTTTCACTATCTCCCAACTTTCTCTGTACGTAATTATCCCATGGGATCTTTTAATATATCTAAGTAATTTTCACAAGTTTGGAGTAGGGTAGATCTATTATTTCAAAGTAACTTCCACAAAGTTTAGAGTGGTAGACTTCCATTCAAAAACTCAGACTGTCTGCTAGAAAATCTTGGGATAGCAGAATACACAGAATGAGGAAAAAGTAGGTTTACAGTTGTGAGTATGCAAAACAGAGTTTGTACTTGTATTGTTATTTATTATTGTAATTTTCCATATGAACAACTGTACACCTACTTTTACCTACCCTGTATAGGCAGAAACTTAATATGTTTTGTGCAAGGTTCTTTCACTTTCATTCTATGCATAAATTGGAAAAACACAAATTTCTGTGTGTTTTTTTTTCTTTCTAGGCTGTATGCTATTGGTGGACGTGATGGAAGTTCCTGCCTGAGATCAGTGGAATACTTTGACCCACACACTAACAAGTGGAGTCCGTGTGCTCCAATGTCCAAAAGACGTGGAGGTGTGGGAGTTACAACATACAATGGATTCTTATATGCTGTTGGGGGTCATGATGCTCCTGCTTCTAACCATTGCTCTAGGCTTTCTGACTGTGTGGAACGGTAAAATATTTATATTTATTTATATATGTATTTATTTGAGAATATAGTTTTCCAAATAAGTGTTAATCATTTCAGAGGATCAGTCCATTTTAAAATTGCATACTTGATTTTAGGCTTAAAATATTTTGAAGAAATCCTCCTTATTATGTGTTTTAGACCCATCAACAAACATATAAAGATAATATGCTGCTTTATTGTTTGATAGTCACCCTATAAAATAGTGAGACAAAGGGGATGTAATAATAAATTAATTTTACACCAAGCTATATCACTCAAACTATTCACCAGCTCAAATCAAAATAACTTTACTGTTTAAAAAATCAATCATCAAAAGAGAAAGACTTACCACCATATAACATACAGAATTTCTTAATGGAGTTGTTAATAATGTTCTGAACAATGAGTATTTAAGTATTTAGCTTCCCAAAGGTAACTTCTTTGAATGGGAGACATTTATTTAAATGAATAAAATATATGTTAAAATCAGTCACATAACTATAGTTATATCACTTAAAGACAGAATATGTATATGCAAACATAATAGTAAATTAATGTATAATAATAAGAGCTTAATATGCTAATTAGATAGGATGTCCTTCCCGACGACCTTCCAGAGGAAGCCAGGACTGTGAGAGAAGCCCATGTCCCAGGTGCCAGAGGGAAGCCAGTGCCGGCAGCCGAGGGATGGAAGGCCTACCCTTGCACAAATTTCATGCATTGGGCCTCTAGTATTAACATAAGACCAAATGAAAAATTTACAGTCACTAAAATTATCATAATTCACAAGAGAGAGATCAGTATGGGATGGTATCCTCAAAAGCAATTCACGAAGTAATTAGAATTTATAGTTTGTAAGCATACAAAAGAATGGATGAGATTGCAAGTATATTGGCTGTTTAAATATGTGTTATATCCTTTACATATATTTGTAGATATTCTCTCTTCCTCTGCTGTTGATTTATAGTTTAAATTCACGTTGCATGTTTTCAAACTCTTTTAAATTTATTAATACTTGTTTTGTGGCCCAGCGTGTAATCTCTCCTGGATAATTTTCCTTGTTCACTTGAGAAAAATGTGTATTATGTTTTTTGGGAGTAGAATATTTAATATCTATATTTTAGGTTCAATTGGTCTATAATGTTATTATAAGTCTCCCATGTACTTATTGATATGTCTGCTTATTCTATCCATTATTAAAGGTGGAGAATCAAGCACTTTCGTTGTTACTATAGCACATTCTCCCTCCAATTCTGTCAGTGTTTGCTTCATATATTTAGGAGATGTGCTGCTTTATGTTCTTATGTCTATAATTGTTATAATTCTTTATCAATTGGCCTTTTTATCATTATATGTGTTTTTTTTCTCTTGTAACAGTTTTCATTTTAAAGCCTATCTATATATACAAAAGCCTAAATGACCAAACAACCGGAGTGACCCGTCTACCAGTCACTATGATGCGCACTGGCCACCAGGGAGCAGATGCTCAACACAGGAGCTGCCCCCTGGTGGTCAGTGCACTCGCACAGCCAACCTCCTGCAGTTTCTCCCGATGACCAGCTAACCTCCTCTGGTCTCTCCCACTGGCATCCAGCCAACCTCCCACAATCCCTCCCCACTGGAAAGCACAGATATTTACATTATGATTCATAACAGTAGCAAAATTACAGTTATGAAGTAGCAACAAAAATAATTTTATGGTTGGGGGTAACCACAACATGAGGAACTGTATTAAAGGGTTGCAGCATTAGAAAGGTTGAGAACCACTGCTCTACATACTCACCAACACATGTCATTTGTTGATGTATTGATACAGCCATTGTGACAGGTGTGAGGTGTTGTTTTAATTTGCATCTCTCTGATAATTAGTGACTTTGAACAATTTTTTCATATTCCTCTTGGCCATCTGTATGTCCACTTTGGAGAAGTGTCTTTTTAGGTTCTTAGCCCATTTTTAAATTGGATTATTTGTCTTCCTTTTGTTAAGTTGTATGGGTTTCTTATGTATTTTGGAAATTAACCCCTTATCAGATATTTCATTGGAAAATATGTTCTCCCATGCAATGTGCTTTCTTGTTGTTTTGTCGAAGTTTTATTTTGCTGTGAAAAAGCTTTTTTACTTTGACATAGTCCCATTTGTTTATTTTCTCCTTCATTTTCTTTGCCCTAGATGTACTCCCAAATATATTGCTATGAGAGATGTCTGAGATTTTGCTGCCTATAGTTTCTTCTAAAACTTTTATGGTTTCACATCTTACATTTAACTCTTTTATAAAATTTGGGCTTATTCTTGTATATGGTATAAGTTCATGGTCTAGTTTCATTTTTTGCATGTATTTGTCCAACTTCCCAACATCCTTTCTCTTAGTGCAGGAATAAGTTTACAACTATTTCTCTTTACTTCAGGATCCATTTTAGTTCCACTATAAGGAGAGATGGAAAAGCAAAGGGAAAGACATTATGCTATTTTAATTTGAAAGAAATGTAGTGACTAACTTTATCCTATATAATAAAAGGCTAATATAAAAATCTACCAAATGGCAGAACGACCGGTTTCTATGATACACACTGACCACCAGGGGGCAGACACTCAATGCAGGTACTGCCTCCTGGTGGTCAGTACACTCCTATAGGGGGAGCACCACTCAAACAGAATCCTGGCTCATGACTGATGAATGCAGCAGTGGTGGCAGGAGCTTCTCCTGCTTCCTTGGCAGCACTAAGGATGTGGGGAGCAGGCCTAAGTCGTCAGTCAGATATCCCCCGAGGGCTCCTAGACTGCAAGAGGGTGAAGGCTGGGCAAAGAGACACCTCCCCCCCAAGTACATGAATTTCATGCACCCGGCCTCTAGTGTTTAATAACATCTCCTGTGTGTCTTTACAGATAGTAACCATATTACAATTTTTTTCTTCAAAAGGTTCAACATTCCCAAATTACTCTATTTAATCAAGAAGTATCCAGATAATATTAACATTAGCCATAATTTTAGTATTAATTATCATTCATATGCATGACACTCTTGGGTTTTGGTTACAAATCTCTAAGGAAATCTTTTTATGACCCTGGTTCACCATTCATAGATATGTGTACTCTTATGCTGACTGCAGCTTCAGAGTATAACAACAGCAATTGTGTAGAAGATGCAGCTTAGCTGAAGTGCAGAGCTATGGATTATTTGGTTCTGGGTTTATAACATCAGAATTTAAGGTGATATGCTACATGATACCAAAAAAAATTATGCTCTGGACATTGAGGTGATCTTAATTATTAAAAATATTATTGGGCATAAGGTCAGATCAAATAAAAGATGGAATAAGATGATTTAGAATATGATTAAATAGATTAAAAATATAAATAAGAGGGGTAGTAGAAATATAAGGAAATTATTAGAGACTAATTAAGTAATGTCTCTTTGTAAAAGACATCTTTATCATTAAATTTTATGAATAAGCCAATATAAAATCAAAAGATATTTTTATGTACAATTATAGAAGTTTTCTTTCACTATTCACTTCTTTTACATTTTTGCATTATGTATTTTTTAAATAAAGACTTCAAATTTTAGAAGGAAATTCCTGGTGAAGATTTTAATTGATATTACTTACTAAATTATCTTTTATTTTGCTTAGAGGAAGGTTTGGGATAAAAAGTGAACTTTAAATTAAAATGGAAATAATTCTAGGCTCCTAAAAAGATAAACAGGAACTCTCAAAGAGGAAAAATATAGAATAAAGCTATGACAACTCTAGCCAAAAATAGAATGAAAATCACGGTACAGCATTCTATGAAACTAAAAAACAATTATCTTCAGTCCTTCCAGTGTGACGCAGTGGTTGAGCATCAACCTATGAACCAGTAGGTCATGAGTTTGATTCCAGGTCAGGGCACATGCCCGGGGATGCTGGTTTGATCCCCAGTAGGGGGCATTTAGGAGGCTGCCAACCAATGATTATCATCATTGATGTTTTTATCTCTCCCTCTCCTTTATAAAATCAATGAAATATATTTAAATTAAATAAACAATTATATTCAGATTTACTTAAAATGTGAACTCCCATATAAGCAGGATCAGGCATTTCATTTATAACTTTGATATACAAAGAATAAGAAGAAAAAATGAGACCAGCATAATAAATGAGAGAGGGAACATTTTTCACATGTTAAGACACGAATAAGTGAAATTTCCTCATAGAAAACCTAAGTACCAAACCAAAGAAATGCATGATCTTTTTGGAAAGAAAATACATTTTTATATGCTTTGAGTGTCCTCTGGTGGCTGAAGCGAGTTTTGTCATGTACTTATCTTTCACATTTACTAGTTAGACCACACTTGATATTTATAAGGTATGTTAATTTCTTATATTAGATAAGTATACGTTTTATTAAAGCCTATTATTTTTTATTTTAATACTATATTGGATTTTCCTTCTCTAATGTATTCCTAAACCTCTTAAGGTATGATCCAAAACATGATTCATGGTCAACTGTGGCGCCTCTGAGTGTTCCTCGAGATGCTGTCGCTGTGTGTACTCTCGGAGACAGAGTCTTTGTGGTTGGAGGATATGATGGACATTCTTATTTGAATACCGTTGAGTCATATGATACACAGAAAGATGAATGGAAACAGGTACTCTTATTAAAAGTATTCAAATTGGTATATTTCAGCTTTTAATAAAATCTATTTTTAAATATGTTAAAATTAGTTTCATTCTCTTCATCTTTAGGGTTTAACCAGATTCATTTCACAAAATTTGTAAAACATGCTTTATCTAAGCTATAGGAAACTACTAGATGATCTAATTGATCATTAGCAGGATCCATCAGTATTTATATGGAAGTCAGTCACTTGATATTATGTAATCATTTATTTCACATTATAGTGAAACAGACTGGATTGTTACCTAGGCTACATTTTCCTTTGTCTTTATGCAAGGTGAAGGTTAGACCAGAATAGCTAAGGATTTTATCAACTCTAATATGCTATATTATGCTAAATACAGAATTCAAAAGTTTTACTCTTTGGCCAATTTCCTATGTATATATTATGACTTGAGAACCAAAGAGCAGCATCCTCATCCATAAATATCTTCCCCTTCTTATCACTGGTGCCCAAGAAGGAAAATATTTAAATCCCCTTTTTATAGAAATTTATAAACTGTAATAGTCGTAACTTTTAATCAGTCATTCAAGAAATTTAGTGCATAGTAAAAGACTGGAATTAAATCCTCTCAAAAATTCTGTTCATCTAACAAAAGAAATTATGAGGATAGTATATAAGCTGGGGCACTGAAATTGAGCATCTCGAGGATGCTCAAGGAAAACGTGATGCTTGTGACAGTTTTTCTAGGGATGGTTCTAGATTTATTCCAAAATATGTAATGGTTTGTTAATTAAATAACTGGTTAATAAAAATGAAATATGATTAACTCTTCACTATTGCCACAAACATACAAACCTTGTATTTGGTATCTAACTTCACCTTTCTTTATACTGATTTCCTACTGCTCTGTACTCTATATAGTGTGTTGGTTACTGTTCTAAATATATGTTAATGTAATGATATGTGATAATGGGTTTCTATCTCGCTCCTTCAACAATTTGATTCATTAAGACCCTTGAAAATATTCAAATCATTCCATGTTGGTTGTATCAATGCTTAAGACCAACTAGAAATGGAAAAAAAAAATTTTAGCAAACAAGTTAGGTCAAATACAATAATCAAAATTATTATCTAAGGCAGTGGTCGGCAAACTCATTAGTCAACAGAGCCAAATAACAATACAATGATTGAAATTTCTTTTGAGAGACAAATTTTTTAAACTTAAACTTATTCTAGCGCCACTTCCTCAAAATAGACTCGCCCAGGCCATGGTATTTTGTGGAAGAGCCACACTCAAGGGGCCAAAGAGCCCTATTTGGCTTGCGCGGCACAGTTTGCTGACCATGGGTCTAAACGTGATGGATTTACTTTTCTGAAAATTGTATGTCAGAACCTAAGATGCCTAGATTCTGTTCCTGGATTTTCACTCTTTCATTGTGTGATGTCAGAAAGAATGAAAGAGAACAAATAATGGAGTTATAACTTCTATATGACAAATTATTTTCATTCATTATCTCACTTAACTCTAACAAAAACCTTGAAGGATAAGCATTATTTGCTGTAATTTTTCAAGTGAGAAAATTACCAGAGAGGTGAAATTTACTCAATATCTCCTGCTCCTCAATCTCATATGTACATCTTTTTAAACACTATTTTTTTTTCTCCCACACTGAATTGTTATCTGGGCTACATTTTCCTTTGCCTTTATGCAAGGTGAAGGTGAGACCAGAATAGCTAAGGACTTTATCAACTCTAATATGCTATACTATGCTAAATACAGAATTCACTTAAACATCAGTTCTTTTCCTGCTTTTGTTTCCTGTGTTAGGAAGTTCCTGTTAACATTGGAAGAGCTGGTGCATGCGTTGTGGTGGTGAAGCTACCATAAAGCTATCTCATCAAATGGATAAAAACTGGATAATTTTAAGAAATGAAGTAGAAATAAGACAGGAGGAAGAAACATATTCTTTCCTTCAATTAGTAATCAAACATAAAAATTTTTGCATCATTTTAATATGTAGTTATGATTGCTCTCATTTGCGAAACCAAATCAACTTTTAAACATGAATTACAAGTAGGTGTTAAGATTGTGTGGTGTTACAGCTGGTAATATACTTGGAAATCTGCTCATCTAGATTTAGCCTCATTACTTTAAGATGTTTAAAGGAAATAGGCAAAATGTGAAAGGCTTTAAAAGCATTGTTAATTTTTAAGTTAAGAGGCTGAGAAATTAAAAAATGTTTTCTATTTCAAATAAAGGCACCCTATTATCTGGACCACAACTAATATAAAGAGAACTTCTAAAGCTTAAAATATAGTCTGATTTTCAGTAAAACATCATTCTCTTATTCAAACAATACCCCCAAATAAATAAATAATACTTTACATATATTAATGGGAAGCTTTTATTGTGTTGACAAGGTAAAAAAAAAAAAAAACATGAAAAACTCATTGGCATAATTTGTTATGGTGATCACAATATATTAAAAATTTCACAAACTTACTCTTTTACAGTACCATCTTCCAGAACATACATTTAAATTTGGTATTACTTAACATGTTGGACTTGTTACCAGTTAAATATTACAGTAATTTCATATACAAAAGCTATACAATACAATAGTGAATATTTATCATATGGACATTACCTGTGACCTCTGCTGTAAAATGTCAGAGTCTCACTTGTATAGAAAATAATATTCCCCTCAAACATTTCTGTGAACTCTGCCAACACCTACCATTAATTTTAACAAGTTTTAAAAAAACAGTTTTGAAGTACAATAAAACTGAGAAAATGTTCTACAATATTAACACATGGAAACACAAAAATGTTTGATATCCATAGCAAATTCTGTATTTACCTTTTATGTAGCAATACATGCTTTTCTGTTAATCTTATATTAATCCTGTAGAAAATGTTAAGGATATGCATACTACAATAAACATTTTTAAATTTTAAAAAAATGGTTAGTTGGGTTGTACTTTTACTTTTAAATTTTTATTTGCATTTATCCCATTATAAAAAATATTTAAGATAAAATGTTGAAAAAACTTCTTGATGAAAGCAACTTTTCAAGTAAATGTACAATTTTAGAATTTCTGCAATATATTCTTTTAAACAGGTTTTGTATTGTAGTATGTAAAACCAACAATGAGACAACTGAAAAAATAAGGTGAAGTGACTTGTCTTAAACCACACAGCTATTATGAATCCAAAGCACATAAACATGATACATGAATATCAGAATCCCCTTCCTGAGATTCATTATCTTGATGTGACTGGAAAAATAGAGAATGAGACACAAGCATTAATTAGCAAAGCTCATGATTCACATATTATTATTTCCTCTGGAGGCTTTTAATTTATTACCCAGCAACATAAAAATGTTCTGGACAAAGAAAGGTAGTATTCCCAAGGAATTTGCAGAATCTGGTTCATCAGCCACTGGAGGATGAAGTTGTAACAATATTTACAGTCATCAAAATAGGCTGGAACAAGGCTGTGCTAATAAAGAGACCTCAAAATCTTACTGACTTAGCAGAGCAAATGTTTATTACTCATGTAAAGTATGATTCAGGTTGTGTGTGTGGGGAAGAGGGGTGTTAGCATGGGTTGAAGATAGAAATGGACTTTCCTTCATATTGTGACTTAGAGATTTGAGTTCTCTACATCCTGTGTCACCAATATCCTAAAATGTGACCTCCAAGACCACTAAGACAGGAGAAGAGAGAGTGGGGAGCAGCATAGTGGCTTTCAAATTCCTTAGCCAAGAAAAAACATACACTCACATTTCATTGAATACAACCAGTCATGTTTCACCCATTAATGAGAAAGTGGTAAGGGAGAATAGTCTTCATGTTTATCCAGAAAGGAAATGAGAACTGAATATGAGTAAGTACAATTATTTTCCAGTTATCAGGTGGTTTGTAGATCTACATATTTTAAATTATGATTATGTATCTAAATTGAAGTGTTAATAATCCAGGAATAACAAGGCAGAATGCTTAAACCATATAAAACACTTAGAAAAAATATACACCAACAGTATATGTAAAATAAACCAAAGTTCAGAATTAAGCTGAATAACCAAACCATATAAAATTACCCCAACACTACTTTCTAACATCTAGAACATTGCATATATTTTGATACCTTAAAATTGATTATTAACTCTTTTGATCTCTTACCCCATCAACTTTTTAAAACCAATTTAAATAATAAATATAACTATTTACTCATAGTAGGAAATTTGGAACTAACTATAACTATGTTTACCAGAAATTTTAAAAATCATGAAGATTTCTTACATATTTAAAAATGATCACTTATAGCAATTCATTATAATCCCTAGATAAGAAGAGCAGTTCTCCACTTTCTAAGAACACCTAAGGTTTATGCTGTATGATGTAATTCAATAGAACAGCATTCTGACCAATGATGAACAATTTACAAGTTATTTTGCCTATTCAGTGTTCCATTGTAAAGCTAGTAATTTGTCCAGTATTAAAAAAAAATTAAACTTCATTATGCCAACAATTTCTAGAAATATTAACTTATCAACATGTCATTTTTATAATGCCATTTATTAAATTGAAAGGAAACCTACATTGTACATTCTGGTTTTCACTTAAAATAGATTTTAATCTATCATTTGAGTCCTCTCTGTTTGCAAACTACATTTTCTTCCTCAGCACTAGATGGCTCTGAGGTGAAAGCAGCTTTCATGGTCATTGACTGTCCTTTTAAAGGAAAGGATTATGGAGTCTTAGCAGTGAGCATTTTTCAGTTCCTTCTCAAACCCCATCTCAAAGAAAATGTGAGAGACAATCTAAAAGTTCTATTCAAGGTGTGAAGACTCCAATCTCAATTCACTCCAAAAAAAGCTGTTATGCCAGCTCTTCCATCATTGACTAGTAAATGAGGAGTGAAAACAAATGATAACAGTACCTCATTATGTAATTTACATAGGCTGCTCTATATCTAAATATATTGCAGAGAACATTTATACAGATGAATTAGTGTTAACAAAAATTACTTCTACAAATGTCCTTTCCTCATTCTGAAATGTATATAATTATTTTCAAGACAGGAAACCTAAACATCCTGACTACACGTTAAAAAACATGGTATGTCAGCCTGGCTCAGTGTTGGAGCATCAATCTATGAACCAGGAGATTGAATGCAGTTTGATTCCAGTTGGGACACTTGTCAAGGTTGCAGACTAAATCCCTAGTAGGGGGCGTGCAGGAGGTGGCTAATCAATGATTCTCTTTCATCGTTGATATTTTTATCTCTCCCTTTTTCTCTGAAATCAATAAAGATATGTTTGTTTTTAAATAAATATGGTATGTCAGAATACATGTGAGTTCTGGAAAACTTCAGAATTGACCTTCTCAAAAACACAAACACAAACTTAGAGAGCTTTTGCTATTGCTTAATCCACTAAAGAGAATTAAAAGGAGACTAATGAATACTAAATTCAGGTATTTGA
Organism: Pipistrellus hanaki; assembly: GCF_964339955.1. NCBI lineage: Eukaryota > Metazoa > Chordata > Mammalia > Chiroptera > Vespertilionidae > Pipistrellus > Pipistrellus hanaki. The sequence continues at coordinate 80,668,973 of NC_140524.1, forward strand.
TAAATAGTGTGATTTCTACTAGTCAAACAGTCCTGACAAACCAACAGCTGAACCAGGATAGTTTTTCTCAGCTTCTTGTATATTAGGAATTTGAAACATTTTCAATTAAAGTTTTATTTTTCCCTTGGACTTCAGCATGTGTAGCCCAAACAACAGTTTCTGAAGTGACCTCTGATGCAGACTTTGGAATTCCTTTTCAGCCTCACCTTGGTTATCACTTCAACACTTGTATGCAAATTTATTTTTCAGAGCCTCTTCTATGATAGCAGTAGTGTCAGCAGCATCCACAGGATTGAGCTTTATATATTGTTCTGAACATATTTTAGAGAGAGAGATAATGGAAGAAAGAGGGGAGCAGAGAGAGACACACGCACATGGATTGGTTGCCTCCTATATGCATCCCTACCCAGCCAGGGAGTGAACCCATGACCCTTTGGTTCTTGGGTCTACGCTCTAACCATTGAGCAACTGGCCAGTGCATGTTCTGATTTTTTACTTACTGAAGTTTTACATTGTCCATACCTTAAGGATCTCTAGCATATTTAACATATGAGGTTTCTTTGGGCTATTCTAATATGAATATATCCACAACCCATGGACATAGACAATAGTAATATAAAGGCTTGGGATGGGAGGTGTGCAGGGTTGAGGGGGTTAATAGGGGGAAAAAAGGACATCTGCAATACTTTTAACAATAAAAATAAATTTAACCAATAACAAAAATAAAATGAAATATTAAATATTTATGGTCTTTTAAACCAGGGGTGATGAACCTTTTTCTGCCAACAGCCATTTGAATACTCATAATATGACTTGCAGGCCATATAAAAGTATCAACTTAAAAATTAGCCTGCTATATTTGGTCATTTAATTAACTCACCCCTAATGATTTGGCAGAGCCAGACCAAATGATTATACAGCCCACAAGCTGGATATTCCCCACCCCCGTAAAGGACATAAGAAAAATCCAACCTAATAAAAGAGTAATATGCAAATTAACCATCACTCTTCTCCACAAGCCACACCCACCAGCCAATCAGAGCAAGTATGCAAATTAACCCCAACCAAGATGGCTGCAGCCACAGAGAATAGGAGGGAGGTTTGAGTTTCTCTGGCAATGGAAGAAGCCAAGCTTTCTGCCTGCCCTAGCAGGCCTAAGCCACCACTCAAGGCTACAAAGTTTCAATTATAGAAGATAAACAAATCCAAACAGAAATGGCTGCTGCCACAGAGTAAGAAGGCTTGGCTTCGCTCCAGGCTACAAAGTTTCAATTGTAGAAGGTAAATAAATTCCAGATATCAGGGCCTCCACTTGGGTCGCCAGGGGGCATGGCCATCCTACAAACCACCACAGGCCCCTCGCTCAGGCCTCCCCATGCCCCAAGGGAACTCCCACCCTGATCTGGGACACCCTTCAGGAAAACCATCTGACCCCCACCTGTGCAGCAGGCCTCTATCCTATCTAATAAAAGAGTAATATGCAGCCGAAACCAGTTTGGCTCAGTGGTAGAGCGTCGGTCTGCAGACTGAAGGGTCCCAGGTTCGATTCCGGTCAAGGGCATGTATCTTGGTTGAGGGCACATCTTGCACACAGTGGGTGTGCAAGAGGCAGCTGGTCGATGTTTCTCTCTCATCGACGGTTCTAACTTCTCTCCCTCTCCCTTCCTCTCTGTAAAAAATCAATAAAATATATTTTAAAAAAAAGAAAAAGAAAGTGGCAGGCTCTTAAGTATAAAAAAAAAAAAGAGTAATATGCAGATTAACCATCACTCTAACATATAATATGGCTGCCCCCTTGTGGTCAAAGATCCTGCCCCTATGTGGACACAAGATAGCCACCACAAGATGGCCAGCAGGGGAGGGCAGTTGGGAGGTACCAGGCCTGCAAGAGAGGGCAGTTGAAAGGGACCAGGCCTGAAAGGAAGGGCAGTTGGGAGTAATCAACCCTGCATGGGAGGGCAGTTAGGTGTGACCAGGCCAGCAGAGGAGGAAAGTTGGGGGCAAACGGGCTGGCAGGGGAGCAGTTAGACATCAATCAGGCTGCCATGGGAGTGGGTAGGGGGTGATCAGGCTGACAGGCAGAAGTGGTTAGGGTAAGGTGACCAGATTGTCCAGGTTTTGGTGGGACAGTCCTGATTTCTAAAATTTTTTCGGGCATCCCACAGCATTTTAATCTTTCCAAAAATCGGGACTTTTTAAAAATGCTGCAGGATGCGGGAAAAAGTTTTAGAAATCAGGACTGTCCTGCCAAAACCTGGACCATCTGGTCACCTTAGTTTAGGGGCAATCAGAAGGCAGGCAGGCAAGCAGTTGAAAGCCAGCAGTCCTGGATTGTGAGAGGGATGTCTGACTGCCCTCAAGGGGTCCCAGATTGGAGAGGGTGCAGGCTGGGCTGAGGGACACCCCACCTCCACCCCCATACAGGAATTTCGTGCACCAGGCCTCTAGTTTTCAATAAATAAAAAAATAAATAAATAGTCTTTCCAGCCCAGTTTTTCTCTCTTGGCTCTCTGATCAAATCAACGGCTGATATACTTCGGTAGAATGCTGAGGAAATGAAGATTGTAAGACAGGGTGGCACTATAGTAAGAGATGTGATAGAATCTAAATAAACTGCATTGGACTTAAAATCTATCAGTTTTTTTCATGTATTTATTAATTTTAGAGAGACAGAAAGAGAAAGAAATGTTAATTTAATGTTTAATGTTTAATGGAATGCATTTATTGGTTGATTCTTGTATGTGTTCTGATCCCAGATTAAACCAAAAACCTTGGTGTATGGGGACCATGCTCCAAATGAGTACCCAGCTAGGGTGAAACCTATGATCTGATTAACCAATGTCACCCCAATAAATTTAATTTAAAAAATTAAAAATATATCTACCACAGCGAGATTTTGTCTATTCTTGCAGGGTCAATATTTTGGCAATCTGAGAGCTCTGAGAGCAACAAGTTTGTTTTCAAGAGCACTTATTTTCTGTAGTGCTTCCTTATTTGCCAGTGTATCTTTGGTTGAGGCTCTCCTAGAGATAGGTTTGATAAGGAAAACTTCCTGCTTGGGAGCTTCTCAAAGAAAGAAAGGTCATCCTAAAGGGGTTGCCTCCTCTGTCCTTTGTTTTATTGAGTTCATCCTTCTTTGGCTACCCATCCAACAATCCAACAAAATCAAAATATGTTATTATAGCTTCTCCTGAGTTACTGGGGCTCCATTCTGTTATAGGGCTGATAATCTGAAACTGAACTCTTGGACTAAGTCAGATATAAATTAATACTGAGTTTCTTTAGGATACTTTGAAATGAGCCATATGACTTCCCAGAACAAAGTACTAATTGCTTACTCTAACCCATTGTCAAACCATTCTAATTACATACTTAATTCAGCCAAGCATTGAGATAGCAGTTTCTCCAAATTTGCATTTCAGTTGCTTCAGGCATACATAGCAGCCATGGTCCTTAAGCATCCTACCTAATTAAAGAGTAATATGCAAATTAACCACGACTCTGCTATACCCACAAGCCAAAATTTACAGGGAACTCATACAATTTAACACAAGGAAGATAAACAATCCAATCAGAAAATGGACAAAGGACCTAAGTAGATACTTTTCAAAAGAGGACATATAGAAGGCTGAAAGACATATGAAACTATGTTCAAAGTCACTATTCATCTGAGAGATTGAAATCAAAACAACAATGAGGTACCATCTCACACTTGTCAGAATGACTATCATCAACTATCAACAAAGACAAGTGCTGGTGAGGATGTGAAGAAAAAGGAACTCTCCTACACTGCTGGTGGGAATGCAGACTGGTGCAACTACTTTGGGAAACAGTATGGAGTATCCTCAAAAAGTTAAAAATGTAACTTCCATTTGACCCAGGAATCCCACTTCTAGGAATATATCCCAAGAAATCAGGAACACCAGTCAGAAAGGACATATGCACCACTATGTTCATAGCAGCACTATTTATAATAGCTAAGATTTGGAAACAGCCTAAGTGCCCATCAGCATATGAGCAAATTAAAAAACTAGTGCATCTACACAATGGAATACTACTCTGCTGTAAAAAACAAAACAAAACAAAACAAAACAAAAAGGGACTTTTACCATTTGCAACAGCCTGGATGTACCTGGAGAAAATTATGGTAAGTGAAATAAGCCATTCAGAGAAAGATAAATATCACATAATCTCACTCATTTGTGGAATATAATGAACAATATAAACTGATGAACAAAAATAGATCCACAGAGAGAGAAACACCAAAATGTCTGTCAAACCTCTGAAGGAAGGCAAGAGAGGGCAGAGATTATGGGGGTGTGTAAGAGAGCAACCAAAGGACTTATATGAATGCATATTAGCATAACAAATTGACATGAATACTTGGGTGGTGGAGGCTTTTTCTGAGGGGTGGGAGTGGTTGGGGAGGGGTTGATGGGGGAAAAGGAAACATGTAATATTTTAAACAATTTTAAAAAAAGAAAGAAGTATTTGTGAAAATAAATAATTGAAAATAAACAACAGGAGAAATTAGGAGAAAAACACAAATAGAAGTCAAATTGAAACAATGGAATTAAATAAGAAATCAATAAGAATAATATCCATAAAATATCCAAATATTTTTAAAAATACACCATCTGCTCATAAATAATACACGAATCAAAGAAAAAATATTAGAAAAATTGTAAAATATTTTTAGCTGTATAATAATAAAAAACAATGTATTAAAAATGAGTCATGAATCTAAGCAGTACTTAGAGGAAAAAGGACTGCATGAAAAGATAAAGGAATTGAGAAATACAGATTGGTAGTTATAGAATAATCATAGGGATGTAAAGTATAGGGAATATAATCAATATTCTTGTAATAATTTTGTATAGTGCAGGTTTGTATTGGAAATATCAGAGGGAACACTTTGTAAAGTATATGATTTTCTGTTACAATTGTAATTATCTAGTTAGTAATAGAAAAAAAGCAAAGGGAAGGCCAGGCATTTAAGCATTGTCATCTGGGCAGCTTCACTGGAAAGCTGCAATTTTACACTCCACAGGGAACCAACTGCCCATGTGCATCCCCTGCAGATGAAGGGGAAGGGACAGGACAAAGAGGAACATGGCACATGCCCAGTAAAGCCAGGGTGAAACAAGGAAGATGCTTACATGTCAATCTAGCCTGGGGACCCATAGATAGCCTAAAAGGGGTAGAGCCACTACAAGCATGCAAATCTTAGAACATTAAAATCCCCAAAGGAATTATCTCTCTCTTGTTCCTTTGGCTTTGCCCCTGCTACCTTGCACTCATCCATGTTCCCTCCATAGCCATGTGGCCCTCAAGGGATATGGCCCATGGCCAACTGGACCCCACATGCAATAGGCTACATCTGGGAACATAAACTAATATAGCCAGATGCTGAACTGTGCTGTCCAAATATAAAGCAGAAACTCATGAATGGCTTTAATCCTGGTCTGCTGAAAACACAGTTGGCCTTTTTTCTTGGTGGGACAGAGGGAGATGGGACTGGGAAACTCAGGGGTTTAATGTCATGCCAATAAATACCAATTATTCCCCTGTGCGAGTCTCAGAAAAGTCCTTTTTTCATGACATTGGAAGAAGTCCACATCCACTGACAACAGGTGGAGACAGGGCGAGCACCATACTGATAACATAACCACTATGCTGTACATATGAAAGTAATACAAAATAATATTGAATGTAACTCTAACTAAAAAATTTAATTATACTACAACCCAGAAATTCTGCTTTTGGGTGCTTACCCAAAGTAAACAAAAACACAAATTTAAAAGGGTATATGCACTCTTACGTTCATTACTAAATGCCCAGTGAATGAAAATTCATGCACTGGAAGAGGGGGTGCCACAGCCCGGCCTTTCCCCTCTCACAGTCCAGGAGCCCTCAGGGGCAGGAGGCGACTTGGCAATCAGAGGAAGGCAATGGACCCATCATACCTCTGCTGCTGCCACTGCCAGAAGAGCAAGCCTTGGCCAGCCCTGGTTGCCTGATCCTCGGACATCCCTGGGCAGCTGGGAAGCTGCCATCCAAGGCGTTCCTGTGCCTCAGGCATTGGCTGGGAAGCTGACATCTGAGGCTTACCTGCATCTTGAGCTAGCCCTGGGCAGTTGGGGGACTGAGGGAGGGTTCGGCAGCACTGTGCACAGACTGCCTCTGCCCCGCCCTCCCCTCCAGGGCTGGCTGAAAAGACTGGGGGCCTCTGGTGGGGGTGAGGGGACTAGGCACTGTCATTTTGTGGCTATGGGCACCGCCATCTTTATCACAGTGTGATGGTCAATTTACATACCCCCCCCCCATTTTTAGATAGGAAAATATTATTTACAATAGCCAATATATGGAAGCAACCTAGGTGTCTAACAATAGATGAGTGGATAAAGAAGATGTGAGAGACAAAAAAATGGCAGTGGAGATGTGTCCTGAGCATTGTACCAGAGCAGAAAGAAAGAACAGCTGAGGTTTGCAAGGAGAGTGTTTGTTAGCAAGTCAAGGGACAGCTATACTCCAGGAGAATGTCGGGGACTGCTGGATAGGTTTCCCCTGACTGGGAAGCCCTCAATGCTGCTGGGTTCCCTCCCAGAGCCACCAGCTTGGATGCAGAGACTGCACCATCTTGAAGGGGAAAGTGGATGTTATCAGAAGACTAGAAATCTATAACCATGGCGCCCACTGAACAGCTGCAAATACCAGAATACTGGTCCCTAATTGGCACAAACATGCAGACTCAGAAGAGTTTTACTCTACATCATGGAAAGGTCAGATTTTGCCTGAGATAAGGAGAGAGAGAACTACATAAACAGACATCCGGAGAAGGGAGACCATGGGAAGACAAAGAAACAGCATGCATATGAAAGAAAAGCAGGAATCACCAGAAAAGGAAATAAATGAAATGGAGACAAGAAAACTGTCAGAGGAAGAATTTAGAGAAATGGTCATAAGGTGGCTGAAAAGAATGGAAGACAAATTTAACAATATGAGTAAGAACCAAGAGGAAATGAAGAATCAAGAAGAAATGAAAAATGACATTGCTGCTGTAAAAAACTCAATAGAAAGCATCAAGAGTAGGCTAGAAGAAGCAGAGGACTGCATCAGAGAGCTAGAAGACAAGGTGGGGAAAAATACCCGAGTGGAGCAGCTTCTAGAAAAAAAATTAAAAATCAGGAAGAGAGCCTAAGGGATTTTTGGGACAATAGGAAACAAAACATCAGCATAGTAGGGTTTCCAGAAGGAGAGGAAACTGAGAAAGGCATAAAAAGCCTGTTTGAAGAAATAATCACAGAAAACTTCCCTGACATAGGGAAGAAAAAAACCACACAAATCCAAGAAGCTCACAGAGTCCCAAGCAAAATGAACCTCAAAAGGCCGACACAAAGTCACATTATAATTAAATTGGCAAACACCAATGACAAAGTAAGAATCTTAAAAGCAGCCAGAGAGAGACAGAAACTTACATCCAATGGAACCCCCATCAGATTAGCAACTGATTTATTGACAGAAACTAATCAGGCCAGAAGGGAATGGAATGAAATATACAAAGTCAAGCAAAGGAAAGGTATGAATCCAAGAATACTGTACCCAGCAAGGCTATCAATCAAAATTGAAGGTGAAATCAAGAGCTTCACAGACAAAAAGTACTAAGGGAATTTATTACCACCAGACCAGCAATGCAAGAAATGCTAAAGGGTCTGCTGTTAAAAAAAAATAAAATAGGAAGGAAAGAAAAAACACAGGGGAAAAGAATAAAAATGGTGACAAATAAGTACCTATCAATAATAACTTTAAATTGTAAATGGATTAAATATCCAAATCAAAAGGCATAGGATAATGGATTTGATAAGAAAACAAGACCCATATATCTGCTGTCTACAAGACCCACCTCAGCTGAAAACTGTTTGGCTTAGTGATAGAGTGTTGGTTTGTGGACTGAAGGGTCCCCGGTTCAATTTCGGTCAAGGGCATGCACATTGGTTGCAGGCACATCCTCTGTAGGAGGTGTGCAGGAGGCAGCTGGTCTATGTTTCTCTCATCTATGTTTCTAGCTCTCTATTCCTCTCCCTTCCTCTCCGTAAAAAATCAATAAAATATATATTTTTTAAAAATTCTCAGAAAAAAAGATACACAGAGACTGAGGGTGAATGGATGGGAAAAGGTTTTCCAGTTGAATGAAAATTAAAAAAAAAAAAAAGCTGGGGTAGCAATACTTATATCTGACAAATTGGATCTGAAAGTGAAGGACATATCAAGAGAGTAGGAAGGCTGCTTCATAATACTAAAGGGAGCAATCCAATAAGAAGAAATAACTCTGGTAAACATACACGTACCCAATACAGTAGCACCCAAATACATAAAAAAAAAAAACTCCTGGAGGATATCAAGGGAGAGATTGACAGCCATACAATCATAGTAGGAGAGCTTATTACCCCACTATCACCGTTGGACAAATCCTCTAAACAAAAAATTAGCAAAGAAACATCAATCCTCATTGAATCACTAGACAAGATGGAATTAATTGACATCTTCAGAACATTTCACCCCAAAGCCATGGGTTATACATTCTTCTCAAGTGCACATGGGTCATTTTCAAAGATAGACCATATGTTGGGACATAGGCAAAGTCTCTCCAAATTCAAGAAGATAGAAATCATATCAAACATCTTCTCAGATCACAGTAGCATATAACTAGAAATCAATTACAAAAAAATCAAACACATGGAGACTAAATAGCATGCTATTAAACAATGATTGAGTTACCAGAGAGATCAACGATGAAATAAAAAACATCATGGTAACAAATGACAATGAAAGCACAACAATCCAAAATTTATGGGACACAGTGAAAACAGTCTTGAGAGGAAAGTTCATAGCTCTACAAGCCTACTGCAAAAGACAAGAAACAATGGTAATAAATTACCTAACCCTACAACTAAAAGACTTAGAAAGAGAGCAACAAGAAAAACCCAGTGTAAGCAGAAGGAACAAAATAATAAAGAACAGAGCAGAGATAAATGACATAGAGACCAAGGAAACAATACAGAAGATAAACCAAACCAACAACTGGTTCTTTGAAAGGATAAACAAGATTGGTGAACCTCTAGCCTGGCTTACCAAGAAGCAAAGAGAGAAGACCCAAATAAACAAAATCAGAAATGAAAGAGGTGAAATAACAACAGTCTCCATCGAAATACAAAAGATTGTTAAAAAAAAAAAATACTATGAACAACTCTATTGCAACAAACTGGACACCCTAGAGGAAATGCCATATTCCTTAAAAAATATAACCCTCCAAAACTCAATCAGGAAGAATCTAAACATCTAAATAGGCCAATAACTATGGAAGAAATTGAAGCAGTCATCAAAAATCTTCCGGCAAACAAAAGCCCAGGGCCAGATGGCTTCACAGGGTAGTTTTACAAAACATTCAAGGAAGAACTAAAACCTATCCTCCTCAGACTATTCCAAAATATTCAAGAGAAAGGAATACTTCCAAGCTCCTTCTATGAAGCCAGCATCACCCTAATACCAAAACCAGATAAAGACAACACAGTGAAAGAGAATTAGAGGCCAATATTCCTCATAAACATAGATGCCAAAATCCTCAACAAAATTCTAGCAAATTGGATCCAGTAGTACATCAGAAAGATTGTACACCATGACCAAGTAGGATTTATCTCAGGAATGCAAGAATGGTACAATATCCACAAATCAATAAACATGATACATCACTTAAATAAATTGAGAGATAAAAATCACATAATCATATCAATTGATGCATTAAAAACATTTTATAAAATTCAACACCCTTTCTTGATAAAAACCATCAACAAGGTGGGATTAAAAGGATCATACCTCAACATAATAAAAAGCTATATATGATAAACCCACAGCTAACATCATACTCAATGGGCAACAACTAAAAACATTTTCCTTTAAGAAGAGGAACAATAAAGGGAAGCCCACTCTCACCACTCCTGTTTGACATAGTACTGGAAGGATTAGCCATTGCAATTAGACAAGAAGCATAAATAAAAGGCATCCAAATTGGGGAAAAAAAGAAGTAAAGCTATCCTTATTTGCAGATGACACGATATTGTATATAAAGAACCCGAAAGACTATATCAAAAAAACTAATAGACTTAATAAATGAATTCAGAAATGTAGCAGGATACAAAATTAACACCAATAAATTTATGGCATTTCTGTACAGCAATAGTGAACTTACAGAAAAAGATGCTAAAAGAGCAATCCCATTTACCATTGCATCAAAAAAATTAAGATACCTAGGAATAAACTTAATTAAGAAGGAAAAGACCTATATATGGAAAACTACAGGACATTGAAAAAAAAAAAAAAAGAGAGAGAGATAGAAGAATACATAAATAGATGGAAGAACATACCATGTGAATGGATTGGTAGAATCAACATCATTAAAACGTCCATACTACCCAAAACAATCTGTAGATTCAATGCACTCCCCATTAAAATACCAATGGCATATTTCACAGACCTAGAAAGAACACTCCAAAAATTCATCTGGAATAAAAATTTTAAAAAAAGACCCTGAATAGCCACAGCAATCCTGAAATAGAAGAATAAAGTAGGTGGGATCTAAATACCAGATTTCAAGCTGTATTACATAGCCACTGTTCTCAAAAGAGCCTGGTACTGGCACAAGACAGGCATATAGACCAATGAAATAGAATAGAGAATCCATATATCAACCCAAACCACTATGCTCAATTAATATTTGACAAATGAGGCATGGACATACAATGGAGTGCAGATAGTCTCTTCAAAAAATGGTGTTGGGAAAATTGGACAGATGCATGCAAAAAAATGAAACTAGCCTACAAACTTACACCATACACAAAAATAAACTCAAAATGGATACAGGACTTAAACATAAGATGGGAAACCATAAAAATACTAGAGGAATCCATAGGCAGCAAAATCTCAGACATATGCCAAAATAACTTCTTCACTGATACTGCTCCTAGGGCAATGGAAGCTTAAAAAAATAAATAAATAAACAAATGGGACTACATCAAATTAAAATTCTTTTCCACAGCAAAAGAAACCATCAACAAAACAGCAAGAAAGCCCACTGTATGGGAGAACATATTTGCAACTGTTATCACTGATAAAGTTTTAATATCCAACATCTACAGGCAACTTATACAACTTAATAAAAGAAAGATAGATTATCCAATAAAAAAAAATGGGCAAGGGACCTAAATAGAATATTTCAAAAGAAGACAGAAGGAAGGCCAAGAGACACATGAAAACATGCTCAGATTCACTAATTGTCCAAGATATGCAAATCAAAATAATGCAGTACCATCTCACTCTTGTTGGAATGGTTATCATCAACAAATCAACAAACAACAAGTGTTAGCGAGGATGTTGGAAAAATGGAACCCTTGGGAACTGCTGGTGGGAATGCAGATTGGTGCAGCCACTGTGGAAAACAGTTTGGAGTTTCCTCAAATAACTGAAAAATGGAACTTCCATTGGACCCAGTAATCCCACTCTTAGGAATATATCCTAAGAAACTAGAAACACCAATCAGAAAGGATATATGCACCCCTATGTTCATAGCAGCACAATTTACAATCGCTAAGATTTGGAAACAGCCTAGGTGCCTGTCAGTAGATGACTGGATCAGAAAACTATGGTACATCTACACAACGGAATACTATGCTGCCATAAAAAAGAAGGAATTTTTACCATTTGCAGCAACCTCAATGAAATTGGAGAACATAATGCTAAGTGAAATAAGCCAGTTACTGAAAGAAAAATACCACATGACCTCACTCATTTGTGGATAATAAAGAACATTATAATCTGATAAACAAAATGATAGATACAGAGACAGTAAAGCATCAAATAGGCTGTCAAATTACAGTGGTAAGTTTAGGGAGAGGTGGGAGAGATAGGAGATTAACCGAAGTACTTGTATGCATGCATATAAGCATAACCAATGGATGCAAAACACTGGGGGGTGAGGGCATGTATGGGAGTGTGGTGGAGGGAGCAATGGTAAGATATGTACACATATAATGCCTTAATAAAAATGGGAAAAAAAGAATATGTGATACACACACACACACTAGAATATTACTAAGCAATAAAAAGAATGAAATCTTGCTATTTGTAACAACATGGAGTGAGTTAGAGAATATTATTGTAAGAGAAACAAGCAGAGAAAAACAAATATATATTTCACATATTTGTGGAATCTAAAAAACAAATGAATAATTGGTACAGAAACAGATTCATAGAAACAGAATACACTGATGTTTGCTGAAGGGGCAGTGGCTGAAAAAGATTAAGAGAAGTAAGGGGCACAAACTTCCAGTTATAAAATAAATATAAAGCTGGGTTGATGTGGCTCAGTGGTTTAGCAAGGACCTATAAACCAGGAGGTCATGGTTCAATTCCTGGTCAGGGCACATGCTAGGGTTGTGGGCTTGATCTCCAGTAGAGGGCGTGCAGGAGGCAGCTGATAGATGATTCTCTCTCATCATTAATGTTTCTCTCTCTCCCTGTCTCTTCTTCTCTGAAATCAATAAAAATATGAAAATAAAAAATAAATACACCCTGGGGATGTAGTGTACAGCAAGGGAATACAGTGGAAACTTGTTCATTCCAGAAGGCTGTTTGAAAAGCAATATGTTAAAAAAAAAAAAAACTGAATCACTTTTTCCCCATTAGAAATAATGTAAATTAAATTAATCCATTCCAGACCCCCAAATGACTTGTACTATTTCATCTATAAATAAACACTTCTTATCATAAATTTATTGGACAACCCTGTACTGGCCTTAAATAAATCACTTTTAGCACTCATTCCAGGGGTGTCTTTCAGAAAGTCAGTATACTGTATCTTTGCTTTTTCACATACCATATCATTGCCTTTGAAATGCTATCACAGACTAACTGCTTTTCGTTTATCCAAATCAACAAAAATTTACCTATTCAATTGCCTGTGATTGTTGCTTTGTGAGCAATTTCACACCCTTAGCAACATTAGTACTCTTGGTTGGTGGCTCATATTTTTAAACTGCTAATCTTTTTATTCTTCCAGCAACAAAAGCATTCTCTCCTTTGTTTGTTGCCTGGGAGATTTTATTTTATTTTTGTCATGCTGGGGTATAAGTATGAAAGATTTTTAGGGTTGAGAACTAAAGTTTTGACAATTGAGACTATTTTCCTTGAATAACTTGGTTGAGAACTAAATTGTGCTAGGTGGGAGACATTCAAGAACCAAAGTGTGATTGTATAGTCAAGAATCTCATAACAACTTGGCACAGTGATAGACAGTTACTAGACTTATCATAGTGATAAATAATATAATTTACAGTATTATATTTAACTTGGAGTTATAATCATTTTTATTAATACACTAATTAATAGTGCACGAAATTAGTGTATGGGGGTGTGGGGGGTGTCCCTCAGCCCAGCCTGCACCTCTCCAATCCGGGACCCCTCGAGGGATCTTAAACTGCCCGTTTAGACCAGATACCAACAGTCGGGTCTAAACAGGCAGTCAGACATCCCTCTCATAATCCAGGACAGCTGGCTCCCAACTGCTCACCTGCCTGCCTTCCTGATTGCCCCAAAACACTTCTGCCTGCCAGCCTGATCACCCCCTAACCATTCCCATGGCAGCCTGATTGATGTCTAACTGCTCCCCTGCCAGCCTGTTTGCCCCCAACTTCCCTCCTTTGCCGGCCTGGTGATCCCTAACTGCCCTCCCTTGCAGGGTTGATCACCTCCAACTGCCCTCCCTTGCAGGCAGTCTGGTGCCTCCCAACTGCCCTTTTCTGATGGCCATCTTGTGGTGGCCATCTTGTGTCCACATGGGGGCAGGATCTTTGATCACATGGGGGAAGTCATATTGTGTGTTGAAATGATGGTCAATCTGCATATTACTCTTATTAGATAGGATAGAGGCTTGATCCATGGGTGGGGGCCAGCTGGTTTGCCCTGAAAGGTGTCCTGGATCAGGTTGGGGGTTCCCTTGGGGTGTGGGGTAGCCTGAGCAAGGGGCTTGTGGTGGTTTGCAGGCCACCCCCCACCCTGGCAACCCAAGTGGAGGCCCTGGTATCTGTGATATATTTATCTTCTAGAATTGAAACTGTAGCCTTAAGAGGAGGGCTAGGCATGCCAGGGTATGCGGAAAGCTTCACTTCTTCCATTACCAGGGGGAATTCTAGCCTCCCACTCTTTCCAGCTCCATGGCTGCTGCCATTTCTGTTTGGATTTGTTTAGCTTCTATAATTGAAACTTTGTAGCCTTGAGTGGATGCTTAGGCCAGCAAGGGCAGGTCGAAAGCTTGGCTTCCTTTATTGCTTGGGAAACCCAAGCCTCCCTCCTGCTCACTGTGGCTGTAGCCATCTTGGTTGGGTTTATTTGCATGCTTGCTCTGATTGGCTGGTGGGCTTGGCTGATGGGTGTGGCAGAGTGATGGTTTGTGGTGTTTCTCCTTTTTCCATGACCTGCACGGAAAAAAACGACAGGTTCCTGAGGGGAGTAGCTGGGGATTAAGAAATTAGAGAAAGAAAGAGACAAGAGGCAGAAATAGATTCATAAAGCTGGGAGCTAGGTGGGTGCCATCTCTCTGATGGAGAGACAGTCACACTCACCACAGAGAACACAGCATATTTATTGGCTTCCAAAGGGGACTTTAAGGTCAAAAGGAGTTTCGGGTGTGCCCAGATCCTATTCATCAAAATCTGGGTAAGCTCCTTGTTTTTTGGTACAAGATTTAGCATATCAAGACCTGGGTGAGTCAAGGTCCTATTTGTTCCTCATTCCAAGCACATGGATTAAGAAATCAGTACTGATAACAGGATTCTGCCAGTGCCCTCAGGCTCAGCTAATCAGAATTAAAAGAATGTCCATGTGCCTTCTCAGGTGGCTTTCTACAATGGTTAATTTGTATATTTTTATTAAGTAGGATCTCTGAGTTGTAATAATAAATGAGTATTCTTTTTATTTCAGCTATAACAAAAAATCCTGGTTAAGAGGTCAGAAATATGCCAACTTAATTTCATTACATTGTATTAAAAAAATCATATGACATGGAAGCTCCAAGGTACAATGACAAGGATAAATGCTTTCCACTCCAGTACTTTTTCTCCCAAATGTATACTTGTTTAAGGAGCATCATGTTTTATATTGCTCTAAGAAACTGGGGACAGATTCATGTTCCTAAAAAAATGATTGCTTTCAAATTAGCAGTTAGGCATACTGCTTGTCTTTCCATGTTGCAATATCTAATAAGATAGAGTTGAAGTTTTACTATTGACCTCCTAAGATAGTGTTGTGATTAAAAGCAGTGACACATTATTCGTCTCTTTCTAAAATGGCTTCACTCTTCTGGTACTATTTTTTATGTCTTCTAGAGCTTTGTGCCCTTGTTTACATACCAGGTAAGTTTGTTTGTTTGTTTGTCTGTTTGTTTGCAGTCCTTACTGTTTGGAACCAACATGACTATCCCTGGTTTACACTACCCCATGCTATTCCACAGATTACTTGCTTTGTCCTTGGTTTGCCTCCTCAGTGAGACACTGCAGACTCCAAAATAGTCCAAATAGCCTTGTGAATGAAAAATTCTTCTTCACTCCAGCAAAAAACAAAAACAAAAACAAAAACAAAAAACAAAAAAACACTGTCCCTGGATTATCTGTGGAATGAGAATCCCTATGTATGGAAAAGATGCTTGATCAAACAATCTCCAATCTGTCACACTTACCATGTTTGTATTTCTTTTGTCACTCTCTTACTTAGGTGACAAATTGTAGGGAGCGTCTATAGAGGTAAGCCTCGGACTGACCTGTTGGCAAAGCAACAAACAAGTCCCAGCTTAGAGGGAACAACCCTCTTAGCATAAGTAAGCTTGACTTTATAACACTCCCTAGATCTTTCCTGGGTAGCTAATGGGCTGTGGGAAGTGCAGCAAGTGCTGCCAAAACAAGTGAAACTCACAAGAACATTGTAACTATGGTGACCACTACCTTGTTTACTTCTGACTATAAAATAAAGGCTCAGCTTGCCATCTGGATTGTTTCTCTGTGGCCTCAGCCAGGCACAGGAAGATCCACCTAGACCCAGCTTATTCTCTTTTCTACATCCTGCGTCGCCCTCCCTCAGGCTTGCTAAACCACTGGCTGTGCTGGCATGGCAACAAATGTCACCAATACCACACTGACCATTTAATTTAGGTCCAATTAAATGTGTTTTTTTGGTGGGAGCCAGCAGAGTTGAGGCAAGCAACTCAGTCTTAAGGAAATAGAATTAAGTTCCTTCTAGCAGAAGTTATGAGGTGCCCTGAGGGCTTGGCCAGAAGATAAGATAACCTGCAGCTTAACATCTTCCTGCTTTGCATCCTCCTGCCACTTCCCCTTCCTGATCCTCCCCCCTAGATAGCCCAGCCTTGGAATGTTGCACCTTGGAATGTCACACCGCCCCTGACAGTTAGCCAATCCTGTGTTGCCAGATACCAAATACCCCCCTGCATAGGCAACCCTGCCCCCCTTTGTTTCTGCTGTATAAATACAGCCATTTCAGAGAATAAAAATCAGAGCTTGATCAGAACCTTGTCTTGCTCCCATTCTTTCGCGTTCCTTGTTTGCCTCATTCTCTTAGGTGGTTCCTGCGGGCCCCCGTTGTTGTCCCGCAGGCCGGGACATTTTTTAAGCATTGCTTCTATATCTTTCATAGAACTAACTACCAAGCTGTGATATATTTTGTAGGAGCATACCAAACACTGTGCAAGAGGCATAATATATTCGATTACATAGAGATAACCATAAGTCTACAAATAAAATGCCTGACCAAATCTTGTTTCTGATCCTGACATACCGTGTTTCCCCGAAAATAAGACATCCTCCGAAAATAAGACCTACTTACAGGTTTCCTTCTGAGTGAAATATAAGGCATCCCCCTAAAATAACCCCCCCCCAGGCTAAACATGAGAGATTTGGTCCATTGATTCTGAAAGAAATGGAGTCACAAGAAATTCACCAGGAAATTCAGGAATTAGATTGTTATGATGATGCTCCAGAAGATAATGACATGATTGTCATTGAATAAATGAGTAAATTCTTGATACTGTAGGATTAACAGTTTGTCTCATTTGTGCTGACAACTACCGTACTACTGTACCGTATACAGGTAATAAATTTCCTTTATTTTCATTTAACAATAAATGTGTACTGTATTCTTCTTCATGGAAAAATAAGACATCCCCTGAAAATAAGAACTAGTGCTTCTTTGGGAGCAAAAATTAATATAAGACACTGTCTTATTTTCGGGGAAACAGGGTAGTAAGCTTATTCTCCAAGCTCTGAAGACCCTGGCCTAATCTCTAGATGCCATTAGGGATATTTACTCTCTAGCTAGAGTTACCAAATTTAAGAAATAAAGAAATGGGATAGAAGGAACTATTTGATAAAATTTGGTAACTCTAGCTAGAGAGTAAATATCCCTAATGGCATCTAGAGATTAGGCCAGGGTCTTAAGAGCTTGGAGAATAAGCTTACTATGTCAGGATCAGAAACAAGATTTTGTCAGGCATTTTATTTGTAGACTTACGGTTGTCTCTATGTGATCGAATATATTATGCCTCTTCCACAGTGTTTGGTATGCTCCTACAAAATATATCACAGCATGAACTTGAAATTGGGACTCAAAAGAACTGTTGGCCCAGAAAGGAACTCATTACAGACTGATTCATTTGCCTCTCAGCATAACCATTATGCAGTTTAGGCTCTTACAAGGGTATTTCTTGGATCACATGATCTCACACATCTAGAGGAAATAATGTACAACATAAACAGACCCAGAGAAAGAGAACCAGTGATCAGACTCTCAAACCTCAGAGGGAAAGTAAGGGTGGATGGGGGTAAGGGGAAGAGATCAACCAAAGGACTTGTGTGCATACATATGGGCCTAGCCAGTGGTCATGGACAACGGGGGTTGGGGCGGGCATATCTAAGGAGGGATTTGGGATGGGAATGGGGGAATAAGGACAATTATGTGAGACCATAATCAATAAAATAATAATAATAATAATAATAATAATAATAATAATAAAGAAATGGGATGACCAGTTAAATTTGAATTTCAGATAAGCAGATCATGTTTTAGTTTATAAAATATATTCTTGTTTATCTGAATTTCAAATTTAATTGGGTTGCCTATATTTTTTGGCAACTCTGACTCTAGCCCCAAAGGATGGGCACATATTTACAGTTATATTGCTTTAGTCCATTCCTTTAACAAGTTCGCAGACTGCCTCAAAGAAGAAGACATTAATATTCTATCTATCCCCTAAGGCACCAACTCATATTTCCTAAATACTTAGCACTAAGGGAAAACAATGCAAAATTGAAAGTTCATATTATAGCTGGTCTCCAAGCATAACCATTGTCTGCAGAGAGATTCCAATAAGTTACACAGCTGTATAACTTGAAACAATTTATCTCCCAAGGTCTGTCATACCAAGAAGCAAAGATCTGGAGACAAGGCTAGATGATGAGCCACATACCACATTTCAGGAAAGGATGAACAAGATACAAATAAAATCAGAATTAATTTTCTGGGATAAGATGCTTGAGAGGGAATGGGGAAGAAATAAAAATATATTGGGCTCATGACTCCAGAATCTATAAAACTTTGAAACCCATATATGTGGATTTCTGTGCTGACTAGGAAAAATAAAAACTTGTGATCAACTATTTCTCTTTTTCAAAGACAAACAGAAATCATAGGTAAAGATACACTAGATGGCTCCATTTCTACACATTTATATACACATAAGATTTTTTAAGTTGAAAAAATATTCACTCATTTATTGTTGTTATTTCTGGGTCAGATGAGTCACTGCTGTATGTCTCATTAAATACTATTGGTCATTATCCCCAGTGATGGGCGAAATATAACATTTCATGTTACACAGATGTATAGTAATAGGGGTCAAAAAGTAATTGCAGGACAAAAAGCTATTCTTAATTGGGAGATTTTGAGAGAAGCTGCAGGGATGAAATGAAACTATTTTAAAAGAGAAAACACTGAAAGAGGTGAAGGGTCTGAGAAGCACAAATTGGTAGCTACAAAATAGTCATGGGGAAGTAAGTAAAGCATAATTTTATTGTGATAACTATACATGGTGCCAATTGGGGTACTAGAAATGTTGAGGGGAACACTATGCAAATAATATGGTTGTCTAACCACTAAGCTGTATACTTGAATCCAACATGTAAAAAAAAAATTAATTAATTAAAAAAGAAAATATATGTATCACATAATTAAGAAATAGAATATTAAATATCAGGTTTAATGCTATAAGTTTGGCATTTTATGTACGTTTGAATTTTTTTGGTATTGGGTAAAAATTTCATGAAACTGACCCTAAAAAGTTGAATGCAATAAATGAGACTGAGGTTATTCAATGCTTTTGTTTTTTATTTTATTGAGCCCAAGTCATGCTTTTTTATTTGTTATCCTCATGAGAGGATATATTTTATTGGTTTTAGAGACAGAGGGAGAGAGAGAGAGAGAGAGAGAGAGAGAGAGAGAGAGAGAGAGAGAGAGAGAGAGAGAGAGGGAGAGAGAGAGAGAGATGGGTTGATTGACTCTCTTATGTGCCCTGACTGGGTATTGAACCTGTGACTTTTAGGTGTACTGAGTCACCTGGTCAGGGCAGTCATGCTCATTTATACGCACACTACAATGGCAGAGTGAGTAGATGTAACAGGCTATATTTAGTCCACAAAGTTGAAAATATTTACTGTCTTGTCTTTAGAGAAAAAATTTCCTGATATTTGGGCTATGATTTTTAAAAAATTAAAAAAATTTTAAATTACAGTTTACATTCAATGTTATTTGAAATGTTATATACATGGTTTTAGATATACAGCATAGTAGTTAGACATTCATATGCTTTATAAACTGTTCTCACCAATATTTCCAGTACCCATCTGGCATCATACATGGAATATTACTCAGTCATTAAAAAGAATAAAATCATATCATTTGAAACAGCATGGAAGGACCTAAAGAGTATTATGCTAAGTGAAATAAATATCATACAATTTCACTTATATTTGGAATTTGAAGATAAATATAAATTAAAAATAAAACAGAAACAAACTCAGACACAAAGAACAGATTCATGGTTGTCGGAGGAGAGGGGAGTTGGAGTACTAAATAAAAAAGGTAAAGAGGTGAGAAGTGCCAATTGACAGTTACGAAATAGTCAAGAGGTATGAAGTACAACATAGGGAATATAATAAATAATATTGTAGTAACTATGGGCTATGTCTTGAGAGAGATTTTTTCTAGATTGCTCTACTCCTCTAACACATGATAGGATGATCTCAGATTAATCTATTATTACACTTTTCCTCTACTATTAAAAATAGTATTTCTGAGTTTGCAGTTATGCATGTTAGGAGCTTGGAAGTTGCCCCATTTGAACAATAAGTAAAAAACTTAAGACTGAAAAATCAACAACTTTTCGGATTGATATGAGAGGTAAGGACACAGGGAAAAGAGCTTGCATCAAGATTGGAGATACATACAGGTGAATAGAGGGAGTCACAGTTTAACAGAGCAGAAAATGTAAAACTTATATGTTAAGAAAGGAAAGAAAATGCTCAATTAATACAACAAAGGGTAGAAAAAGAGAGAAGACAAAAATAAAAACAAAGAAAAAGGGTAGCACATAGAAAATGGTAATAAATATGAATAGCACTATACCAATAAAAATGTTAATAGTCCAAATGCAGTCAATTTGGACAAGACAGAGATTACCAGAATGGATAAAAAAGTGCAGGAGTGGGCCGAAACCGGTTTGGCTCAATGGATAGAGCGTCGGCTTAGGGACTGAAGGGTGCCCAGTTCGATTCCAGTCAAGGGCATGTACCTTGGTTGCGGGCATATCCCTAATGGGGGGTGTGCAAGAGGCAGCTGGTCGATGACTCTCTCTCATCGATGTTTCTAACTCTGTATCTCTCTTCTCCCTTCATCTCTGTACAAAATCAATAATATATATAATATATATATTTTTAAAAAGTGCAGGAGTGGGAAATGACAAAAAAAAAAAAAAAAGGCAGCCAAATAGATGTGTTGTGCACCTTGTCCAGGGGCCAGAGTAGAAAGGCAACTAAATCAGAGAACATCCAACTGGAATTAGCAAATTGGACACAGATAAGGAGACAATTCACAACAAGGAGGGGCAAAGGACTATTGGAGAATGGTAGGAACTGGGATCTGGGCTGCAGAGGGACACATGACCACCAGGCCAGAGGGTGAGGAGAAAGCTGCGTTGTACCAAAGCCATATCCCTTGGTGACAGGCATAACACCTAACTTTGAAAAGGAAAAGCCACAGGGATGCTGGCAGCTGGGGAATCTAGAACTAAGACCACAGCTGTGAGGGGCTGTACCCTGAAAAACAGCCTGAGCAGTGTGGTGCTGGGGGAGAGGAAAGAGAAACCTGCAGTTTGGTGGTTGTGTTGCCTGTTTTGTCTTTGCTTTTATTCCCTAGTACAAAAGTCTTTTCAATTTCAAACACTCACCAGAGGCTGCCGTACAGGTAGAGGCACATATTTGTGGCAACTGAGGAGAGGCTGTGGAGTGAAGCAGGGGAGGGAGACGTGACCAGGAATCCAGCATTGGGATACTGCTAACCTCCCAAACCTAAGGGGCCATTTCTCTCCTGAAGAGCTAGCCTCTCCCAGTGGCCTTAAGACAGGCATTACAGCCTGCCACATCCTGCCTGCATTTTGAGATGTACAAAAGAAACAAAGGCTCTGAATAGCCACAAAAAGCCCTCAGTGACTACATGGAAAGAGGGACTGGTTAGCCTGACTATTCTGGGAATGAGACTGATAAAAACTCAAGGTTACCAACTAACCCCATTGGACTCCATACAAAGATCTCTGACCAATCAAGGCCAGAAGAATATTTTGGGCCACTCACAGAGGAGTAGCTCAGGGTCAGGGGGAAAAACAAAACAAAACAAACAAACAAACAAAAAAACTCTTCATCTGATTCCCTGAAAGCAAAATAGAACCACCCTCACCTAAAGATCTGATGTAAACAGACTTGAGTAATTAGCATTGACAACTAGCAGACTGGCAAAGGAGTCAGATTGGTCCTTTCTGCTTGCAGCCAAGACCTGTGGAGACAGACAGAAACAGAGTAGGGGTGGATCACTTGGAGCTTCAACATGGAGTTAAACATCAAAGACAGTGCCTGACAGTGGTCAGCACCTAACTATGTAACAGAAAGCACAGAATTGGTAGAAAGTACAGAAGAATAGGATTCTAAAGCAGCCGAAGCCAGTTTTGCTCAGTGGATAGAGCGTCGCTGCCTGCGGACTCAAGGTTCCCGGTTCGATTCTGGTCGATGTACCTTGGTTGCGGGCACATCCCCAGTGGGGGGGAGAGGTGCAAGAGGCAGCTGATCGCTGATTCTCTCTCATCGATGTTTCTAACTCTCTATTGCTCTCTGTAAAAAAATCAATAAAATATATTTTTTTAAAAAACATGACTGAAGCAAATGACACTTCATTTTTTATTTATTTAAATTAAAAAATAGTATTATTTTTTTATTATTCTATTTTTATTATTTTATTTTATCTTATTTTTTTCTTTTTCACCTTTTTCTTCCTTGCTTCCCCCTTTTCATACTATTTTTATTTCTCTTGTCCTCATTTTAGTTTTTCTCTTTCTTTTTTTTAACCTTTGTTAAAAATTGATCTTCTTGCCGAAACCAGTTTGGCTCAGTGGATAGAGCGTCGGCCTGCGGACTGAGGGGTCCCAGGTTTGATTCTGGTCAAGGGCATGTACCTCGGTTGCATGTATTGTACATCCCCAGTGAGAGGTGTGCAGGTGGCAGCTGATCGATGTTTCTGACTTTCTATTCCTCTCCCTTCCTCTCTGTAAAAAAATCAATAAAATATTTCTATTAAAAAAATTGACCTTCTTAATCTGCTTTATTGATGTTATTATTTTGTAGTCTCTGTTGGCTTATTCATACATCTAATTTTCTTTTCTCTGCTCCTACTTCATTCTCCCTTCTCTTTTCTCTTTCTTCTCTAGTCATTTTTTTTGTTTGTTTGTTTATTTCCTCTCATCTCTTGCTCTTTTCTTCTCCCCATTTTTTTTTTAACTAGTTTCATTTCCTAAATTCAACCACTGGTCTGGACAGCTTCACAGAGGAGTTTTACTAAACATTCAAAGAAGAACTAATACTGATCCTCAGACTATTCCAAAAAATTCAAGAGGAAGGAACACTTCCAAGCTCTTTATATGAAGCCAGAATTACCCTAATCCCAAAAACAGATAAAGACATTATAAATAAAGAGAATTATAGGCCAATATCCCTGATGCTCAATGCAAGGCTGGTACAATATTCGCAAATCAATACATCACATAAACAAATTAAAAGACAAAAACCACATGATCATATCAATTGGTGCAGAAAAAGCATTCAGCAAAGTCCCCTTTTTGATAAAAAATAAATCTCAGCAAAGTGCAAATAAAGAGATCATATGCAACATAATAAAAGCCTTATATGACAAACAGAGCCAACATCATATATAATGGACAAATACTAAAAAAAAAAAATTCCCCTAAGAACAGAAAAAAGAAAGGGATGCCCACTTACACCACCCCTATTCAACAAAGTATAAGAAGTGTTAGCCATAGCAATCAGACAAGAAGAACAAATAAAGGTATCCAAATTAGAAAAGAAGAACTGAAACTGGTTTGGCTCAGTTGATAGAGCTTCGATCTGCGGACTAAAAGGTCCCAGGTTTGATTCCAATCAAGGGCATGTACATTGGTTGCGGGCACATCCCCAGTAGGGGTTGTGCAGGAGGCAGCTGGTCAATGTTTCTCTCATCATCTATGTTTCTAGCTCTCTATCCCTCTCCCTCCCTCTTTGTAAAAACTCAATAAAATATATTTTAAAAAATTGGAAAAGAAGTAAAACTGTTATGATACTGAACATAGAAAGCCTTAAAAACTACATTAAAAAAACAAATTATTAGATTTAATAAATGAATTTAGCAACACAACAGGATACACAATTAACACCCAGAAATCTATGGAATTTTTATACACAAATAATGAACTCATAGAGAGAGAAATTTAAAAAAAAAAATTCCATTTATCATTGCAACAAAAGAAAGTAAGACACCCAGGAATAAACTTAACTAAGGTGGTAAAAGACCTGTACTCAGAAAACTACAGGAGACTGAAAAAAGAGATAGAATAAGATATAAACAAGTAGAAGAATATACCATGTTCGTATATTGGTATAATCGACATCCTTAAAATGTCCATACTACACAAAGCAATCTATAGATCCAATGCAATCCTCATTAAAACCATATTTCAGAGACCTAGAAAGAACTCTCCAAAAATTTATATGGAATTTAAATAAAACAAAAAAACAAATAGTCACAGCAACCCTGGCAAAGAAGAACAAAGTTGGAGAGATAACAATACCAGATATCAAGCAGTATTACAAAGACACTGTTCTCAAAACTGCCTGACACTGGCACAAGAATAGACATATAGACCAATGAAACTGAACAGAGAACCCAGAAATTGACTCAAGCCATTATGCTCAATTAATATTTGAAAAAGAAAACAAGAGCGGTACAATGGAGTCAATACAGTCTCTTCATTAAATGGTGTTGGAAAAATTGGACAGATGCATGCAAAAAAAAAAAATTAAACTAGACCACCAACTCACATGGTACACGCAAATAAGCTCAAAATGGATAAAGGACTTAAATATAAGACAGGAAACCATAAAAATATTAGTGAAATCCACAGGCAGAAAAATCTCAGGCCTATAATGAAGCAATATGTTCACCAATAGAGCTCCTAGAACAATTGAAATTAAAGAGAAAATAACCAAATGGGACTACATCAAAATAAAATATTCTGTACAGCAAAGGAACTATCAACAAAACAACACAAAGCTCAATGCATGGGAGAACATACTTTTCAATGTTATCTCCAATGAGGGTTTAATCAACATTTACAGGGAACTCATACAACTTAACAAAAGGACGATAAACAATCCCAGCAAAATAATGGGCAATGGACCTAAATAGATACTTTTTGAAGGAGAACATAAGGAAGACTAAGAGACATGTGAAAACATGCTCAAAGACACTAATCATCTGAGAAAAATATAATGAGGTACCTTTCCACACCTGTCAGAATGGCTATCATTTAAGCAGTAATAAAATGCTAAAAGAAGCAGAATATTAACTTAGTCTTATTTTTGTGGAAGTATTCACACTTAGATTATTCTTACACTATAAAAAAATAAAAACTCATGGGATCAGTTGATCAGCAAATTAGTCTGCCTTCATTAGTTTACACTGCTTCAGTATTTTATTATTCAAATTATATTTAGGCATACTAATATATAATTAGGCATGAAGACATAATTTTCTTTAAATAATGAGAGAGTGAGAATATATTTGTGTGTGTGACTATTTTATAAAAGACTAGAGGCCTGGTGCGTGAATTCATGCATGGGTGTGGTCCAGTTGGTCTGCCCAGATTGAGGCTGATCTGGGCTGGGATGGCTGTGGGGAGGGGACACAAAAGGTTTGCCAGCCAGGTCCACCCCTGATTGAGATGGGGAGATTGGGAACCGGGATGTCCAGGGGGAAGAGCCACTCACAATTGGAGTGGAGGGGGGCAATCCAGGGTGGGGCCAGTCAGGGGAAGTGGCTTCTGGTGGTTGGCCAGCCAGCCCAATCCCTCATCGGGGTGAGGGGCCCAATTGGGGCTGCAGTGCACATCAAAGCAACCAGTTGTTTCAGTCATCTGGCATTCTGGTCACTTTGCTTTTATATATATATATATATATATATATATATATATATATATATATATATAGACTAGTGGCTTGGTGCACAAAATTTGTGCACATTAAAAGGAGGTTAATTAGAGAAAATATTTTAATATTGCTATTTGCCCTTTATAATAAAAGTGTCAGTGATGAAAGAAAATTAGTAAAATGTATATGAAAATCTTTCTCCTGTCAGAATCTGGGGTGCACCACGGAACCCAGAGTCAAGTACCCACTCACCTGCAGCACCTCAAAATTGTGTGAGACCAAGACCCACTGGCCCCACCCCTATTGAGTGAGATCCAGACCCAGCCCACCCTTGTCAAGCCCTGCTGGGCAGAGGGTGCAGCCTCAGGTCCTCTGGCCCAAGGCCGGGTGGGGGCACAACCTCAGGGTCCCCATCAAGCCCCTAAGGGCATGGGGGGTGCAACCTCAGGTCTCCCATCAAGCCCCATTGGTGGGAGTACAGCCTCAGGTCCCCTGGCCTGGCACCAGGCAGTGGGTGCAGCCTCAGGTTCCCCAGAACGGCACTGGGCAGGAGGTGCAGCCTTAGGTCCCCCAGCACATGCTGGGTGGGGGGCACAACCACAGGTCTTCTAGCACACTCTCAGGGATGAGCAGCATGGCCTGAGGACTCCCTGCCCGGCGCCTAGGTGGGAGGTGCATCCTGAGGTCCCTCATCAAGCCCTGCCTGGTTGGGGATGCTGCCTAAGATCTCCTGTCAAGCCCCGCCAGGCAGGGGGTGCAGCCACAGGTTTCCCAGTGCACCCTCAGGTTCCCTGGCCCAACTCTAGGACAGGGGGCACAGCCTGAGGACCCTTGGCCTGGTGCCAAGTTGGGTGGCATGGCTTGAGGTACCCCATCAAGCCCCACTGGGGGAGGGCACGGCCTGAGGTCCCCCAGCCTGGCGCTGGGGTGGGGGTGTGTGGCCTGAGGTCCCCAAGCCTGGGCCTGGGTGGGGGTGCACTTTGAGATCCCCTGTCAAGCCCTGCTGGGTGGGAAATGCAGCCTGAGATCCCTTGTCAATCCCGTCAAGCCTCACCAGGTGTGGAGCACAGCCTAAGGGCCCCCATCAAGCCCCACTGAGCGGGGCATGCAGCCTCAAGTTCCCTGGTGGCAGAGTGGGGAGTATGGCCTGAGTTCCCCTGGCCCAGAGTTCGGGAGGAATCTGAGGTTCCCTGGCCCAGCACCAGGGTGGGGGCACACCTTAAAGTCTCCCATTGATGCCCGCCAGGCGGGGGAGTGACCTGAGGTGCCGCATCAGGCCCCGCTGGGTAGAAGGTGCAGCCTGAGGTCCCCTGGCCCAGCAATGGGGCAGGGGGCACAGCCTCAGGTCCCCTGTCTAGCCCCACTGGGTGGGGGGGCATGGCCTGTGGTCCCCCAGCCTAGGCCTGGGCAGGGGGCATGCCTTGAGGTCCCCTGTCAAGCCCTGCCAGGTGGGGGATATGGCCTGAGGTCCCCCATCAAGCACCGCTGGATGGGGGTCGCAGCCTCAGGTCCCCCAGAGCTGGGGTGGGAGGCACATCCTGAGGTCCCCCTACTCAGCATTGGGGCAGGGAGCACACCTTGAGGTCCACTGTCAAGCCCCGCCAGGCTGGAGATGCACCTTGAAGTCCTTAGTCAAGCCCCACGGAGCAGGGGGGAGGGGGCGGGGCGCACAGCCTCAGGTCCCTGCTGATTGCTTGTTAAGGCTCATTAAGAGAACTCGGCCTCTTCTTTGAGTGCAGCCATCTTGTTTTACAGAAACCCAGCCTCTGTTGTGGGCGCCGCCATCTTTATAATGGTGTGATGGTCAATTTGCATATTCTCTTTTTATTTGGTAGGATTGCGAATCTTACAGGTCCCAATTCCTTTTACTGTAATAAAAATTATAATCAGTTATTTTTAAATATGAGAGTACAAGGGGCCCAGTGCATAACTTTGTGCACCTTCAAAGGAACTGTGGGCTGCAAGTCATCCTCTGCTCCCCAGCCCCACCTCTCCCACCACAGCCCACAGTCCCCTATCTGCTGACATTCTCAATCATGTCACTGCCGCCCCATGTGCTGAGGGCACCAGCCCCACTTGCACTAACTGATGGCATGAAGCGATTGGGATCAGTGCCAGCACTGGGTGTGAGTAGGGCTGGTGCCATCAATGGGTGAGAGTGGCAGCTGCTGCTCTGATTGTTCCTCAGGAGCAGGGGGAGGTGGAGAACCCCTCAGGGGGGATCAGGGCCAGCAGCTGCTGCTAAGACCCAATGTCAATGCTGAGCTATTGCAACCAGCTCTGAGCACTGGTAGTGAGTGCAAGTGGGTCCAGCACTGGCAGTGGGTGGAAGCAGCAAGTGTGAGAGGGGCCAGCTCTGGCAACAGGTGTGAGCACCAGGCAGGACACAGAAGCAAAGAATTTTTACTAATCACCAGAGGCTCACCCCAATGACAGACTGCTGCTTGCTTTAGTCTGGTGCCCTTGCTCACCTGCTCCACCATCCTACCTCAACCAACACCCATCATGTTCCACGCTCTGCCACCTGCTGCCCATGCCCGCCATGTTCTGTACATGCCCCTGGTGTTCAGTGCAACTGTTTGCTCCGTTGTTCAGTTGTTCCACCATTCAGTCTATTTGCATATTAGGGTTTTATATATATTGATGTTGTGATTTGCCTTTAATACTTTATACATATATTTCTTACTTCTGTTCAAACGTCATTATTTATGATATTACTTTTGACAAATAAGAAAATCCCATAGTAGGTAAGGAAAAACTTTACACAAAAGGATTATTGCAATAAGGGGAATGTTCCAATCTTGAGATCTGTGAGTTTCTCAAAGGTAAAATAAAAAGACATTTTATTGCTGGCTGGTATTGAGTGTCCACCTATGAACCAGGAGGTCATAGTTGAATTCCCAATCAGGCCATGTACTCAGGTTGCAGGCTCTAGGTAACGATCAATGATTCTTATTATTGATGTTTCTATCTCTCTACCCCTCTCCCTTCCTGTCTGAAATCAATAAAAATATATTTTTAATTACTTTGTTGGGAAGAATAAACAAGGTTTGAAAAAACAGGATATAAGACAGTGGGGTGAGTAGGTATTATGATTGATAGTTGAACAGAAAATGTTTTAGACACCCAGCTCTCTGGAGGAGCCATTAAGGAGAGGCTGTTCCATATTGTACGGCTGGCTCAGATTGAGGGTAGGTAGAAGTCCAGGGACCTCAGGGCAGGAGAGAAGCCTGAATAAATATTGGGAAAACCAAGTTAGTGATATTTAGTCCAGATTGGTCATTAGGGTAAACAATTCAAAAAAGTGTTTATGAGGCAAGAATGGGAATTTGGAAGTTCATTTTCTAGCCTTGTCATAGGTAAACATAGGGTCAGCCACTAGTCTTATTTAAGTTATATGGGAAGATATAGCTCTTTGCAGTTAACCATTTCCTAAAACACAGAAGTGGGGAGTTTCATAACTGTCACTGTTTTTAAGAACACAAGATTTAGGTAAAGTTTAGCATTGTTAGTTTGTATATGAAGTAGATTTTTCTTTACTAGGTTACTTACATCTTTAATCAGCAAGGTCATAATTATTACTGTGTAAATATTATTCACTAAATAGCCAATTCTTCTTATTAGATATATTTATTTACATTTTTATAACTTCATGCTATTACTTGCTTAGTTTCTCCTCTTGCATAAAATTCCATATATCCCTAATTCTTTCTATATGCACCATCATATTTTCTACCATCGCATCTTCTCCATTGAGTTTAATTTTCCTGGACACCTCCCTTCAGAAGCCCTCCATATCCTCTAATCTAGACCACAGCTCTGCAGTTGTGCCATAATATTGCTCCCCTGGGACTAATTTTCACAGCTCTCTTGAGTAAGACCCATTGGCCGCAAAACCCAGAACTGACACTTACTTGCTACATACCTGTACAACAGAGTAGCCAGCCTCTCTCTTGATTGACAATCCATTTTCATTAGTCAGTGTCATGCAATTCTGATTGTTAAATATTTTCACATATGTATATTTGAACTCAATATGTTATTCTTTTTTTAATGTATATCACTATTTTGAAAATATGTTCTCATGATAGATTTTCTAATGACCTCCTTATTTTCTATCCTTCATCTCTACTATCAATGCTTCCTTCAGGTCCTGAAATTTTCTGTAGTTCTGTGGCAACATGTCAGTCTTTTTTTCTTTTTTATAATATTTTTAGTATAATTTGTTGTATGTTGATGTCTCTGCATCATTACCTTTGACTTTATGTGGTTTGGGTAATTTTAATTTATTCAATTTTAAGTATAATTATTAAAATCTGTCTATAATACAAAAAGTTGTGAAGCATAATGGTAATGATATTGACCTCAATTTATAAAAAGAAATTATAAAAATATTCCCATAGATTTTTGCTTTAAAAAGTTATTTACCTTTATAGTTGGTTTTTCCATTATGAATCTAAGTTAATAAAAATTACTAAAATTAATTTTCCTGCACCAAATTTTATAGTCACACTAAGTCCTTTGCACAGAAATTTCTTGTTACAATATCAAATATTTTAACACAATTGGAAATAACTTAGATCAAATCTCAGGTTTGAACTATGTATGGATTATCCAAAAGGCATTATTTATTACACAGACCAGGAAAAGTATTTCAGAAACATCATATCTCAATGCTTGGTTTATGAAAAAAATTCACAGCTTTAGAAAGACTTTTAAGATTTTGGAAAGAGTAAACAGTATAGCTCTAGTAAAAACAAATCTAAAAATATCAGTACAATATACATAAAATATAATTCCACTTACTGAATTAAACAAGATATTAGAAAAACTTTAAAATGATGAAGGATATCACCTTTTTTAAATTTTTATTTTGTTTATATCACTTAAGATAGCTTTTATGCAGACCTTGCTCATTTCCATATTTCTCCCCCTTCCCCAATTTGGCTAATCAACTTCTAATGAGGATTATAACTCTTTTTAGACCCATGGAAAACTTAATTTCCCAATTGTTTTCTTTCTTACAAAATACATAACTTCATAAAAATTCAAATTTTAAGATTCTCTTAAAATATAATTTCCAGCCGAAACCAGTTTGGCTCAGTGGATAGAGCGTCAGCCTGCAGACTGAAAGGTCCCGGGTTCGATTTCGGTCTGGGCATGTGCCTTGGTTGTGGGCACATCCCCAGTAGGGGTTGTTGATCGATGATTCTCTCTCATCAATGTTTCTGACTCTCCTTCCTTCTCTCTTCCTCTCTGCAAAAAAATATATCTATATCTATCTATCTATCTATCTATATCTATATCTATATCTATATCTATATCTATATCTATATCTATCTATCTATATATATATATATAATTTCTAATTGAAGTGTTTTATTTAACTATGATTGTCTTTTAAAAAATATTTTTATTGCCGGGACCGGTTTGGCTCAATGGATAGAGCGTCGGCTTGGGGACTGAAGGGCCCCGGGTTTGATTTCAGTCAAGGGCATGTACCTTGGTTGCAGGCATATCCCCAGTAGGGCATGTGCAAGAGGCAGCTGATCGATGACTCTCTCTCATTGATGTTTCTAACTCTCTATCTCTCTCCCTTCCTCTCTGTACAAAAATCAATAAAATATATTAAAAATATTTTTATTGATTTCAGAGGGGAATGGAGGGGGAGAGAGATATCTAAACATCAATGATGAGGTTTTTCATCAATGATGAGAGAGACTCGTTGATAGGCTACATCCAGCACATTCTATGAGCCCATAACCTGGGCATGTGCCCTGACCAGGAATCAAACCATGACCTCCGGTTCATAGGTCTATGCTCAACCTCAGCGCCATGCTAGTCAGGCTAACTATGATTTCTTACGCAACTTTTCATGTGTTGTATGTTATGTGTGACATTTCTCATAAATACTGAATACTCACTATTCATCAGGCATGGTGCCTCTAAATAACTGAGATATAATAGTGAATAAAAGCAATCTGGAGTTATTTGGATTATTTTAAACAGGAAAATGTTTAAGACTGTGTTTTTCATTTTACTTAGTATTTCTTACCTGACTATCTTGAAGTAAAAACTATTTTTGCAAATTTGATATAATTTCTTTTTCTCTCATATAAGAATGTTCAAGTCTTTTATAACATAATTTCATAAATCCAATAAAATACAGATCGACAATCATAACAATGTATAGCCAAGGTGTTAAGATTTTTATAGATTATGGAAGTACTCAACAGGTGGACCTAGTTACAATGGAATGGCAAGGCTCAAATATAGTTATTGTATTTGTTTTAACAAGGGAACTAACTATAAAGAAAGTAATTTTTTCTATATGAAAAACTACTAGTCTGTCTGAATATTTTACTGCATTAGGTCACAAGGGCCTTCAGAGGTCCTCAAACTTTTTAAAGTGGGGGCCAGATCACGGTCCCTCGGAGAGCTGGAGGGCCGGACTATATGAACTACTAATTCCTACTGTAACACCTTGGCTGCGCTCACTGCCCAAAAAACCTGGCGGGCCGGATCAGACTCCTCTGCGAGCCACATGTGGCCCGCGGGCCATAGTTTGAAGACCCCTGCAGCTAGAAGATGCTCAAAAATTTATCAACAGCGAGATATGTTCTTCAATGTGATTGAATAAAATATATTCTTCAAAGACTATGTGAAAGGAACATTGAAGGGGAAAGTTTCCTTCTTAAGAAATGAATGGCTATAGTCACTAACTTGTTTGTTACCTGAATTCAATTTCCAAGAAAATTTTTTCTATCGCCAATACCTATTCAGGGCTATTGTGCACTATATTGCTTTAAGAAAGGCACAGATGTTTCTATAGACAGCAATATCATTTTAGCTCATGAAAGCAAGAAACCTCAAAATGTCAATGATATTTTTCTTCCTCTAATATCATCATCCAATATCTCTTTACAAATTGAGTGTTTATACCAAAGGAAAGGTGATACCAAGTTAGATTGTATTTCTAAAGGATGTGCCAATCCAAACTTCCAGTCAATTAGCCTTGGGTATGACCAAAGCAAGAAAAGCTTTCATAAAACTTTGGGCAATTTGCTATAAGTTCAGATGACATCCAAAGTAAGTTTAAAGTTTTAATTTTCACTATTAAGGGATTAAAGAAGTTTCTGTTGCCCTTTGTCCAGGAGGCCTTCAACATAAAATTTCTAATTCAGTTCAAACCTTCTCAGGCACCTTACACTTTTCCTCACCTTTAATAGTCTATAGATATATGACACTTTGAAATTTCCCCAAGATCACCAACCTAATAAGTGATAAACCTAGGATGAACCACATATTATCTGTACTTAGTACAATGTTTTGCCTACAGTCCTACAGTCATGGAGAGGGTTTGCAAAATAAGAGATATGGAAGTAAATTTAAGATAAGAAGAGCCTTTCAAGATAGAGCCTTACTGTGTTGTCAATCACTGATAAACATTTTATATTTTTTCTCTTAGGATTTAAAAACATTGAAATGCATATGTTTAAGTATAGAAGTTGATTTGTTTTCAAATGTTAACATGACCTTAGTCAAAATATAAAACATTTCCTTCTCCCCAGGAAGCTTCTTCATGACTGCTTTTAGTCAATCACAAAACCCATAGGCAAACACTGTTTGTTTCGAAGAGCAGGGATAAGTTTTGCCTATTCCTGAACTTTACAAGAGTGAACTTATACAGTGTACATAATTTTGTACATGGATTATTTCATTCAACATACTGTTTTATATTCATCCATGCATTGGCATCTATAATTAGTTCATTTTTATTTATTATTTTTTTTAATCTTCATTGTTGAGAGTGTTACAGGTTTCCCCCCTTCCACTCTCCATTGCACTCCTTCATCCAGATCCTACCTTGCCCCAGGACTTCACCATGCTATTGTATATATCCATGTGTAATGCATATATGCATTTTGGTTCTTTAATTAATCACTTACCACCCCCCTTCATCATTCCCTCTGAGATTCGTAAGTCTATTCAATGTTTCCATTCTCCTGGTTCTATTGTATTCATAAATTTGTTTTGTTCATTAGATTCCTTGTTTGTGTATTTGATTTTTAGATTCAATTGTTGATAGATATGCATTTATTGACATTTTATTGTTCATATTTCCTCCTCCTCCTCCTCCTCCTCCTCCTCCTCCTCCTCCTCCTCCTTCTCCTCCTCCTCTCCCCCCTCCTCTTCCTCCTCCTTCTCCTTCTCCTCCTTTTTCTCCTCCTCCTCCTCTTCCTCTTCCTCCTCATCCTCTTCTTCCTCTTCTTAAAGAATACCCTTCAACATTTCATGTACCGTGTTTCCCCGAAAATAAGACATCTCCTGAAAATAAGACCTAGCGCAACTTTGGGAGAAAAAAATTAATAATAAGACACTGTTTTATTTTTGGGGAAACAGGGTAGTACCAGTTTGGTGGTGATGAACTCCTTGTCTGTGAAGCTCTTTATCTGACCTTCAATTCTAAATGAGAACTTTGCTGGGTAGCGTAATCTCAATTTAAATCCTTACTTTTCATCACTTTGAATATTTCTTGCCACTCCCTTCTGGCCTGAAAAGTTTCTGTTGATAAATCAGCTGATAGTCATATTGGTGCTCTCCTATAGGTAACTAACTTCTTGTCTCTTGATGCTTTTAAGATTCTGCCTTTGTCTTTAACCCTTGGCATTTTAATTATGATGAGTCTTGATGTGGGCCTCTTTTGGTTCCTCTTGTTTGGGACTTTTTGTGCTTCCTGGACTTATAAGTCTATTTCTTTCAGCAGGTAGGGGAGGTTTTCTGTCATTAGTTCTTCAAGTAGGTTTTCAATTTCTTGCTCTCTCTTCTCCTTCTAGCATCCCCATAGTGGAAATGTTGGTATGCTGGAAGTTGTCCCAGAGGCTCCTTACACTATCTTCATTTTTTTAAATTCTTTTTTCTTTTTTCCCTTCTGATTGGGTGCTTTTTGCTTCCTCATATTCCAAATCGCTGATTTGATTCTCAACATCTTCCACTCTACTTTTGATTCCCTGTAAACTATTCTTCAATTCAGTTAGTTTGTCCTTAATTTCTGACTGGTCCTTTTTAATGTATTTGGTGTTCTCACTAAATTCTTGAAATTCTCATTAAGTTCCTTGAACATTCTTATAAACATTGTTTTCAACAATGTATCTAGTAGTTTGCTTGCTTCCATTTCATTTAGTTCTTTTATGGAGATTTCTTCTGTTCTTTTATTTGTGATATGTTTCTTTGTTTCTGCATTTTGATTGCATCCCTGTGTTTTGTTTCTATGTATTCGGTAGATCTGCCATGTCTCCTGGAAATGGTAGTGGCTTTGCGCAGTAGCTGACCTTGGGGATTGGGCTGTGTGTACTTTGAGCCTTGATTGTTATTGGTGTCACTGGGAGGATTTGGCCTCTAGGTCAATTGGCTATGAGGACCAGCTGTGACTATAGCAAAAGAACTGCTGTTCCAGAGACACCCCTATGTGGGAGGACTTGCTTCAGTGAGGCTTTGATGCTTTCTGAGTCTGCCCCTTGATTTTATTGATTGTGGATATGGTAGAGTTGTAATCTGGGGTGGTCTGAAGCTATCCACTTAGTGCAAGGCACTGGGACATTCCGGAAGGTTTAAAGTCAGCCACTGCCTGTGCCCTACATAGGGCCACCCAGCACAAGCTACAGAGCAATCTTAAGATGTCTGTTGTTTATGTTGGGCAAAGAGGTGCCCAGGAAAGACCAAGCTGTGAACCTTGGAAATTTGCTGCTTGTGCCAGGCCAGGGGCCACTTATTGAGAGGTATGAAGCATGCTGAGCCCTGTTCCTGCTTGTTTGAGAGGTTTTAAGAAAGTCTGAAGCTGAGCCAGGACAGACCATTCATATGGAAAAGAGACTGCAAACAGCTTGAGTTGGGCTGCAAATTGGGAGGGGTGAGATCTCAGGGAATCATCTGGGTGGGGCAAAAAGTATGGGCCCAGTGACAAAGACTTAGATATCACACCTGACAGTCAGTTCACTTGTTGGGGAGGTCATAACATAGGAACAATGAGCCCTGCCAGCACTTTTGTCTGGGAGAAAGCTTTCCTCCAGTTCTTGCCTTGATGCCTGACAATTTAGTTCCTCCCTGTATGTCTCTAGATTCTTTCAAGCTGCTGCCCCAGTGCTAGATCTCAGAGGGAGGGATTCTGAATAAGTTCATGCATGGGCCCTTTAAGAAGAACTACCTGGGTCTCTGACTGTCTCTATGTCACTAAGCCACAATTCCCACTGGATTTTACTATCCAAAGTTATGGGATTTCTCTGCCCAGCAATGGAACCCTGGATTGACAATTACGGTGTGAGTTTGGGATTCCTTGCCCCTCACAGGAGGCCTTGATAGCCAAGATATCCCTCCCAATTAAAAACAAGCTATGGCCGAAACCCGTTGGCTCAGTGGTAGAGCGTAGGTCTGCGGACTGAGAGGTCAAGGGTTCGATTCCGATCAAGGGCATGTACCTTGGTTGCTGGCACATCCCCAGTAGGGGGTGTGCAAGAGGCAGCTGGTCTATGTTCCTCTCTCATCGACGTTTCTAGCTCTCTATCTCTCTCCCTTCCTCTCTGTAAAAAAATCAATAAAATATATTAAAAAAAAAAAAAAAAAAAAAAAGCTATGTGTGAGTGTGGGACCGGCCTGTTCTGTGTCTCCATCCCCTCCTACCAGTCTCAATGTGCTTTCTTCTTTAGTTCTCTAGTTGTGGGACTTCCATTCAGCCAGCTTTCAGGCCATTCTGGATGATGGTTGCTCTGTATTTTATGTGTAATTTTGATGTAGTTGAGGGGTATGTGAGTACCTCATTTATCTACCCATTCTTTTCTTTTTGAAGAGACATCCCTATCACAATCCAGGACTGCTGGCTCCCAACTGATTGCCTGCGTGCCTGCCTGATTGCCCTTAACCACTTCTGCCTGACAGCCTGATCACACCATAACCACTCCCCTGCCAGCCTGATTGACGCCTAACTGCTCCTCTGCTGGCCTGATTGTCTCTAACTGCTCTCCCTGCTGACCTGCTCCCCTCCTCCTCATGCTGGCCTGGTCAATCTTAACTTCCTTCCCCTGTAGGCCTTGTCACCCCCAACTGCCCTCCCCTGCAGGCCTGGTCCCTGAAGCTGTCAGGTACCTGGGTGAGACATGTACCTGAGTTCACAGGAACCCATCAGTAGCCTTGTGCCCAAGATACCACCTGGAGCTTTGGGGGCTATTTAGGGCACTGGATTTGGCAGGTGTTAGGGACAACCAAGGGCCTGGATTTACTATAGCCTGCTGGGAGATTGGTGCCATAGATGCCATCTGATGGCCTACTGTTTTTGATATGTATTTGGTTGAATCCATGGATGTGAAACCAACAGACAAGTAAAGCTGATTACATTTATTCAAAAAAAAGTTGTGTATAAGTGGAGCAGCACAGTTCAAGCCTGTGTTGTTCAAGGGTCAACTATATATACATTCTGGAAAAGGCAAAATTAGAGAAACAGTAAAAAGATCATTGGTTTCTAGGGGTTCAAAAGAAGGAAGGAAGAGATGAATAGGTAGAACACAGGGGATTTTAAGGGAAATGAAACTATTCTGTATGATGCTATAATAGTGGATATATGACACATTTGGCAAAATTCACAGAAGATAAAATACAAAGACTGGGCCATAATGGAAACTTAGTTAATAATAATGTACCAATAATAGCACATTAATTATAAAAATATACCACACTAATGCAAGATGTTAAAAATAGAGAAAAATGGGGGAAGAGGTGGCTTAGGGGTTATACATTAACTCATTGTGCTTTCTGCTCAATTTTTCTGTAAACCTAAAGCTATTAAAAATTAAGCCTATTAATTTTAAAAGTAATAAATACAGATACATGCTATAATAATCTTGGCAATATTATTTAAGTAAAAGAAGACAGACATGAAGAGCCAAAGATTGCATGATTTTATATATATTAAATGTCTATTAGACAGAAAATAGATATATGACAGAGTATGGGGAAAGGAGAAATTGGGACTGTCTGCTATCAGATATGGAGTTTCTTTTTGAAGTGATGAAATGTTGTAGAATTAAATATTGGTGATGTTTTCACAACCCAGCTAATATACTAAAAAATAATGAATTATACACTTTTTAATGGTAGAATTTAGTATGTGAATTATATTTCAATGAGAATAATTTTATAAAAGATATCACCAGATAATCTCTAGCACCATACATAAGGATACATAAAAATATATAAAGGCCCCCCTTTTCAATCTATGGGGATAATAGGTCTCTAATGTAGAGTCAAAGGCTGTGTTTTTATACAAATTATGCCACTTCTTGCCTGTGGGACTTTGGATAAGATATTTAATGTATTTAATCTTTGATTTAATCACTTGTAATAGCAGTTTCTATATCACAGGAGTGATATAGAAGATTACATGAAATAATACATGTAGTGGGCACAGCACAGTTTCTGAACATATTAAGTATTTAATAAATGTTAACTGTTATTGTAATCCCATGTAATTTCATGCCTTTGGAGGGGGAACTTTAAAAACTAGAAAGAGGAGATACATTGGACAGAACATATAGCACAAATATAGTTAATCTGTTTTACTGATATGTATAGCCAGTAGGTAGTGATAATAATGGATTTGTCCATAAATTAGGATGTTTTCCCTATTGCATTAGACAACTTGGTGATGATAAAGAGTCAGCTTGCCACCAGCAACTTAACAAAGCATATTGACCATGCTGTGTTATACATTATACAGAGCATATTGACTCTGCTCAATTAAAAAGACCCCTAGAAAACTAGGATTTGAAATCTTCTTAATTTCTGTATTATTTAGAATAGGCTAGTCCTGTGGTAAACAATAGACAAACATCTTAGCACAACTGAAGCTTCATCAAGTATATTTTTCTTTCACTTAACAGTCCTTGGCAGCTTCCCTCTAGGTAGTAATTTAGGGACTTAAGTGAAGGAGACTCTGCTATATTCAAAACAGGGCTTCTTACATTGCCCTGAGGATTGCCACTGCATACAACTGAACAGGAAAGAATAGAGAAGACCTGACATTGAAAGATTTAATGGGACATGCCTGATTGTGGTACAAATGCACCCACTGGAAAAGAAATGCAGTCCAGCTAAATTCCAAAGAAGAGAAAACAAATTCTGATGTACACTTAGAAGCCTTTTATAGCTCCAAAATTGGGTGGACATTTTTCATGTCTCAGGAACAGGTGGTTAATCCTGCTATCCCTGTATAGATTCAGTTACTGGCACATAGTTGGTACTCAATATCAATTTACTTGAATGAATGAAAAAATAAATTAGTGAATTAGAGCCTGAGAAATAAATATTAAAATTAACAATGATAGCACTGGCTGGTATGGCACAGTTGGTTGCATATCCTCCAGTGCCCTGAGAGCTTGCTAGTTTGATTCCCAGTCAGTGCACATACCTGGGTTGTGGACTTGATCCCTGGTAGTGGGTTTGCAAGAGGCAGCCAATTAGTGTTTCTCTCTCACCTCTCTCTCTCTCTCTCTCTCTCTCTCCTCTAAATATTTTGTTTTTTAATTATCAAGGATAAGTATAGGATTTTCAGTATAGCATAATGACTAATAAGTACCTGCATTCAGATCAACTTGATTTCAAATCCTAGCTCTGTCACTTAATACTTTCGTGAAATTGGCAAGCCACTTAATTTCATGAAACCTCAGTTTCCATATCTTTAAAATATGGATATTGCCTGGCCAGCTTGGTTCAGTGGTTGAACACTGACCATTTAACCAGGAGATCACAGTTTGATTCCCAGGTTGTGGTCTTGATCCTCAGTCAATCAATAATTCCCTCTCATCATTGTTATCTCTCTCTTTCTCTCCCTCTCTGAAATCAATATATATATATATATATATATATATATATATATATATATATATATATATACCACTTATTTTAAACAATAAATAAAATATGGATACTGACAATTACACCTACCTTATAATATTGTTATTTTAATGGCTAAATGAGATTTTTCATGTAAAGCAAAGAGGACAGCACAATGCATAGCTCATAGTAAGTATTCAAAACCCATAATTTTACTACAACTACTCCTACAACTCCTACCACAGTTTTATAGAGCAGATGAATTGTATGCCATCCATAATTGAGTTGATATCATAACATTCACCTTTAAATAGCAATTTTCCGTTTATGAAGTGAATTTTACATGCAGTTTAAAAGTATTATTTAAAAAAAAATTATTTTTATTTATGTAACCTAAAATATCAAACTAAAAATTAACACTACTATTTCTGTTTATAAGTAAGTAAACAAATGTCTGTGAGATAAAAGTATTCTCCCCAACTTAAATAGCTTGTGTTGGTATCTAAGCACAAAAACCAGGTATCTGACACTTCATTCCACTTCGAAGTATAAACTATGTTCTCACAAAAAAAGGGGAGAAAAATGCCAATGATTTGTCAGAATAAATTTTTTACATTTGACTCCTTGCTGATGAAAAATGGTAACTCAGTCATAGAAAGTGATGAAATATTCCAAACTATTAAACTATTCTAAAGTTGATTAATACTCTATTTACACCATACCTTAATGGTGGTTATTTAACATCTGTAGTAATTAAGGTCAGTGTCAGTCCTTCCAGATTTCCTAGGAAAACATGGCAATATAAAACATTCAGGAAGTAAAGAGTGAAAAATGGTGTGAACAAAAAATAAAAATGCATCAACAATAACAAAAAATACTCATAAATTTTCTAAGTGACAGACTTGGTGACAGTTTTAGTTTAATAGAGTATTGCAATCAAATATGATTGATGAGATGCAATGTGATGTCTCTTGTGAAATGTATCTAAAGGGAAATAATAATCACAAGGGAAAACAGCTCTACAAAAACAGAACAAAAGCAAAAACCTTTTAACAAACTTTCTGTGTATGCTTTTAGGATATTTTTCTCTGTAGGAAAACTTCAACTATGAAACTAATAGATGTTGAAAAAAAAACCAACTATTTTATTTTGGTTATTTCTTAATTATATGTCTGTTAATGACTGTTAATGATAAATTGTATTATTGCAAAGACTCTGCAAATTAGTCAATTCTTCGAAAACCCTGTAACATTTTTCTAGTTGTGCACATATGTGAATATCTAGCTAGAAAAATATATCAAAACAAAATTAAAATACTTATATAAAGTATTTTGTGTATAACAAGGATTTTTTATTTACAAGATACTCATTATTATTTTTTAGGTTACATACTCATTTACAAGATACTCATTTTTTATTTACAAGATACTCATTATTCTTATATCAACATTTTCACTAACACTTTACAATTTTATTTTCTTCAGATTTTTTGTTTTACTTTAACTATTTTTTTCAATTATAGTTGACATACAATATTATATTAGTTTTAGGTGTACAACCCAATGATTAGACATTATATAACTCAATAATTGATCATCTCATAAATCTAGTACCCATCTGACACAGTACATAGTTATTACAATATCATTGACTATATTTCCTATGCTATAATTTATATCCCCATGACTATTCTGTAACTACCAATTTGTACTTCTTAATCTGCTCAGATTTTTTATCCATTCCTCAAACCCCTTCCATCTGGCAATGGTAAAAATGTTCTCTGTATCTGAGTCTGTTTCTGTTCTTGTTCATTAATTTTGTTTTTTAAGCTATTTTAACGATATATTTGTATTGATTTCAGAGAGGAAGGAAGAGGGAGAGAGAAATAGAAAGATCAATGATGAAAGAGAATCATTGTCTGCCTCCTGCACACCCAACAGGGAATCTAGCCTGCATCGGGGTATGTGCCCCAACCAGGAATCAAACCACAACCTCCTGGTTCAGCAGTTGATGCTCAACCACTGACCATGTAGGCTGGGCTTATTTTGTTTTTTAGATTCCGCATATAAGTAAAATCACTTGGTATTTGTCTTCTTCTGTCTGACTTATTTCTCTCAGCACAATAAAATTTAGGTCCATTCATGTTTTGCAGATGGTAAGATTAAATTCCTTTTTCATGGCTGAGTCGTATTCTACTATATATGTACAATTTCTTCTTTATTCATGTATTGATGGACTCCTAGGTGGCTTCCATATATTGGCTATCCTATCTAATAAAATAATAATATGCAAATTGACTATCATTCCAACACACAAGATTGCCACCCCCATGTAGTCAAAGATGGCTGACCCCATGTGGAAACAAGATGGCTGCCACAAGATGGCTGGCAGTTGTGAACAATCAGGCCAGCAGGGGAGGGCAGCTGGGGGAAACCAGGCCTGCAATAGGGGGCAATTGAGGGCAACCAGGCCTGCAGGGGAGGGCAGTTGGGGGTGACCAGGCCTGCAGGGGGGGCAGTTGGGGGAGATCAGGCATGAAGGGGAGGGTAGTTAGGAGGGGAGACCGAGGCCTGCAGGGTAGGACAGTTGGGGGGACCCAGGCCTGCAGGGGAGGGCAGTTAGGGGCAACCAGGTAGGTAAGGGATCAGTTAGGCATTGATCAGGCTGGCAGGGGAGTGGTTAGGGAGTGATCAGGCTGGCAGGCAGAAGTGGGTGGTTAGGGGCAATCAGGCAGGCAAGCAAGCAAGCAGTTGGGAGCCATCAGTTCTGGATTGTGAGAGGAATGTCCGTCTGTCTGTTTAGGCCTGATCTCTTTGGAAATTTCATGCACTGGGCCTCTAGTTGTAAATAGTGCTGCAATGAACATATAGATGTATGTCTTTTCTCTGTAGTGTATTGTGTTTCTTTGGATAAATACCCAGAAGTGGAATTGCTGGGTCCTTTGTCTCCTGTTATATAGCCTTTGTTTTAAAGTCTGTTTTGTCTGGTATAACTATTGCTACCTTGGATTTTTTTTTCTTATTTCCATTTTCATAAAATATCTTTCTCATCCCTTTACTTTCAGTCTGTGTGTATCAGCACAGCTGGCTCTCTACCCACGAGGCATTTTCCCATTTTTCTTCCTCAAAGTATTCATTGGAAATCCCTTGATTACAAGGACAGTAGTCCTATCATAGATTAGTGATGGACATGTGATCCAGTTCTGCCAAATAAAATATGAGAGAAGTTTGCCTGGGGAGCAGCACATTTTTAAAAAATTATTTTATTGATTTTTTACAGAGAGGAAGGGAGACGTAAATAGAGCTAGAAA
This sequence comes from Pipistrellus hanaki, assembly GCF_964339955.1. Taxonomy (NCBI): domain Eukaryota; kingdom Metazoa; phylum Chordata; class Mammalia; order Chiroptera; family Vespertilionidae; genus Pipistrellus; species Pipistrellus hanaki. Next base: position 80,712,074 of record NC_140524.1, read on the forward strand.
CATTGATGAGAGATGAACATCGATCAGCTGCCTCCTACATACCTCCCACTGGGGATGTGCCTGCAACCAAGGTCCATGCCCTTGACCGGAATCAAACCTGGGACCTTCCAGTCCACCAGCCTATGCTCTATCCACTGAGCCAAACCGGTTATGGCAGGAGCAGCACTTTTTTTTTTTTTAACATTTTTTTTTATATATATATTTTATTGATTTTTTAAAGAGAGGAAGGGAGAGAGAGATAGAGAGTTAGAAACATCGATGAGAAAGAGTCATCGATCAGCTGCCTCTTGCACGCCCCCTACTGGGGACGTGCCCGCAACCCAGGCACATGCCCTTGACCGGAATCGAACCTGGGACCCTTCAGTCCGCAGGCCGACGCTCTATCCACTGAGCCAAACCGGTTTCGGCAGGAGCAGCACTTTTGACAAATAATTTTCTCCCTAATATAAGACAATGATGGGAGAAGACATTCTACTCCATGTCATTCCCCTTTTCATGCCTTTAAGTACAGTTTAGAGACTGTAATATATATAACCATCATGACCGTATTATGGCTATAAGAGGAAAGTCAAGAGAAATGGAGAGAAAATTATCTAACCTTATTAAGATACTAAACCAGTACCAAAAATCTTAATCTCTGACTTACCATTATTTGGAAAATACCTCTTATTTAAGTCACTATAAATGGATATTCTGATTCTTTTTTGTTGATGTTGTTAATTCTCACTTGAGGATATTTATTCATTGCTCTTTTTGAGAAAGTGGAAGAGAGAGGAAAAGACAGAAACATATATGTGAGAGATACATATAGATTGGTTGTCTCCTGCATATACCCCAACCCGAGCCTGGGCAGGGGAGGAGCCTGCAACCAAGCTGATGCTCTCCCTTTTATCCACAAGCTGATGCTCTGTCCACTGAACCAAACCAGCTAGGATGACATTCTGATTCTTATACCCTATTTTGGTCCTACATCTTTTTTTTTACTCTACCTCTTGGACAGATGGAATGTTTTAGGTAACTAAGATGAGAAGGCAAACATATCCAAACATGGCTCTGCTTTACCATCACTGAGGCAAAATACTTACAATATGAGTAAGAAGTGGACTAGGATATTGAAGATAAATAATCAATTACCTTAAGAATAAAAGTGGATAGCCCTAGCTGGGTTGGCTCAGTGGATAGAGCATTATCCTGTGGACTGAAGGGTCCAGGGTTGGATTCTGGTCAAGGGCACATGCCTGGGTTGTGGACTCGATCCCTAGTAGGGGGCGTGCAGGGAACAGCCGATCAATGATTCTCTCATCATTGATGTTTTTATCTCTATCCCTCTTTCTTCCTCTCTGAAATTCAAAATATATATATATATATATATATATATATATATATATATATATATATTTAAAGAATAAAAGTGGACAAAGAGTCTATAATGGGTAGAGACTAGAATGGAAAAGGTTTAATGTTCTGCTATTGGGTTGTCTTCACAATGCTTCTTAATAGTGTGTGGCAGGGATAATTTTCTTTTAGAACACTCTGGTACCATCATAGATTATTTACAGCATCTGTTCCAGGTAGTTGGTGCTCAGTCTGTACCATTTGTTAATTTCTTTCAATGTTAATAATGAAGAGTTACAAATAACAACTTATTGGAATCAAAAAAAGTACAACCAAAACTACTATAGTCCAGTCTTGAAGAAAAACCCCAAATTAAAAGAGCAATGGTAAACAGTTCTTTATGTGTATATATCAGCAATTATATTTCAGTTTTGGATGGTGGACAAATGGTAATGCAGGTCTGACCCTCTCTGATTTGGTCCGGGGCAACCTGCAGTGATACACAGCTGCTGACTGCTATTATGGCAAGGCGTTGTCGGCGTCTTCCATCTCTGGACTGCTTATCTTCTGTCTTCATGGTTGGGTAGTCCTGTCAATTCCTCTCTGTTGCCGGTATCTACGTGGTCTCGGAGTTGTTTTCTGAAAATATACAAACATATTCTCGACCAAATGTTAATGAGGAATATTTTCTATAAATTTGACTTGGGATCCTTTTTCATTTTTTGCCCAAATGGTTTTCTCTGGCTTGTTTTCACACCATGTGTGTTTTTCATGGATGTCTTGCTGTTAGCATTACAATTAAATTTCTAAAGTAAAAATTTTCTAGATGTAATTTACTTACAGTATATTTTTCCTTACATGATATTCTTCTACTTTCCCCCTTTTTTGATTTAAATATTAGTAAACTTTTGAAAAATTTTTGAATTTGGATCTCAAAAGAACTATTGGCCCAGAAGGAAACTCACTACAGACTGATTCATACACCTTTCAGCATAACCATTATTGCTTGTCTCATTTTCGATTCTTATAAGTATATTTCCAGTAGGACATGATCTCACTCATCTAGGGAAAATGGTGAACAACATAGACTGATGAACAAGAACAGACCCAGAGATAAGGAGCCATGGGTCAGACTGTTGGACCTCAAAGGGAGGGTGGGGATAAAAGGGAGAGATCAACCAAAGGACTTGTGTGCATACACATGAGCCTAATCAGTGGTCAAGGACAATAGGGGGGTGAGGGCATGAGTGGGGAAGGGTGGGGAAGTGGAATGGGGGATTGAGGAGAAATATATGATACCTTAATCAATAAAGAAATTTTAAAAAAATGATCATTCAGAGCCCTGTAAAAATCAAGTTCTATTCTTGTATAAAATATTTATTTTGATTTACAAAAATTTGGCAATCAACTTTGATTTTTCCCATAAATTGTTTTTAATTCCCCTCCCCCAAATGACATTGATTTTTTTCCCCTTGTAAATCACTGACTGCTTGCATTCATCATTTATGGAGGTTGACATTATACAGCTGACAAAAGTGAAAATAAAATAAAAGAGCAATGGCACTTGCTATCATTTTAATTATTTCCATTTACTTTTTAAACATTGTCTTACTAATGAATATTTGGCAAGCAATAATATATTAGTCTCAGATGCACAACATAGTCATTCAAAATGTATACATATCACAATGTGATCATTTGGAGAAAACAATGCTTCTGCTTTATGAAGCAAAGGTAATTTGCAATAAATTACTCAAAAAGGTGAAATTAAAATAATATAGTAAATGGGGAAAACTCAAACAAGATTTGATGTTCTTTTCCCATCTTTCAATTTTACATTAATAAACATAGCAATAGCAAGCTAACTTTGCAAATTATTTTTAGTCTTTCTTGGCAATTGCTGCCCTCAATTAATCATTAAGTAAATGGTGTTCTTCAGGACCAGGCAAGTGTGCACACCCTTTTTAGTGTTCAAAGAATACCAATTTATTTTTTTTTCTTCAGTTTTTTTCTGCTTCACTATAACTTACATTATAGCACACTGGGTCACAATTAGCATTAATAAGGTCACCTAAAAGAGCGACTTAAACATATCATTAAATATAGGAGAGCAAAACTAATTTCACTATTTTATTCTAATTACTCTGACAAAGTTCTCACACATCATCCTATCTAATAAGAGAGTAATATGCAGATTAACCATCACTCCAACATACAATATGACTGCCCCCATGTGGTTAAAGATCCTGCCTCCATGTGGACACAAGATGGCCACCACAAGATGGTCAGCAGGGGAGAGCAGTTGAAAGGGACCAGGCCTGCAAGGGAGAGCAGTTGAAGGCGATCAACCCTGCAGGGGAGGGCGGTTAGGGGTGACCAGGCCAGCAGAGGAGGGAAGTTGGGGGCAAAGAGGCTGGCATGGGAGCAGTTAGGCATCAATCAGGCTGGCATGGGCGTGGTTAGGGGGTGATCAGGCTGGCAGGCAGAAGCGGTTAGGGGCAATCAGGAAGGCAGGCAGGTGAGCAGTTGGAAGCCAGCAGTCCTAGATTGTGAAAGGGATGTCTGACTGCCCATTTAAGCCCAATCCCAGTAGGGCAGTTGGACATCCCTCGAGGTGTCCCAGATTGGAGAGGGTGCAGACTGGACTGAGGAACACCCCCCACCCCATGCACAAATTTCATGCACCAGGCCTCTAGTACTTTATAAAACTATAACTACTTGAGATTATAAAATACTCAACACAATTTGACATTTTAAGTGGAAAATTGTGACAAGTATATGTTATACTAATTTGTAACATATTCATGCTTTTTGTCAGAAATTGTATTTCAAATAAACTTAATGAACTCTAGCAGCTAATGCTGTGCTATTCCATCCAAAAATATTCAAAATAAGTAGTCAGTATATATCAATACTTATGTTCAGAGATCTAATTAAATCATTTTCATATTGTTATTTGAATACCCCTTTGTCTTATAGAATACACACATACGCACACAATTATTAACTGCCACATAGTATATAGCACATAAAATGAATAAATCATTGTTAGGTAAATTCACTTGGGTTATTTACTTAAAAACACTTCTCAATTGCATTATATATTACAAAATTAGAATGCTTTTATTAACTCTAGTGAAGCTGTTAAAGCCAGGAATACTTGTTAAATATAAGATGAGCAATATCTCAAGTATATAGAGAATATTTACAATTATATTATAGTATATCAAAAACCATATTTAAATGACTTGATATGGTAACCCAATCCTTAGCTAATACCTCATACCATACTTATTTAAATATGTCGTAAAGATTTTTTTTTTTTTTTTTTTTGGTTTGGTGACATTCCCCTATGAGTAGGTAACATATGTATGAACTGACTTAAAGAACTAAATTCCATTTTTTTCTTAAAAGGAGATTGTTATAACTAATATATTATAATTTTACTTTGCACAGAAAATATTGAATGAAATAAAAATGAGTATTAATTCTTGGCAAATCAAAATGTGTCGCACTCCAATCAGGCACACTCAAAAACACTTAAATGTATGCCATCTGATATTATCCTCTCACAAACAAGCCTACTGTATCCTAACCTAAATGATGTTTCAGTCACGGATGAGACTTTTTTATTTCCTCCTTCCCTCCCAGATGATCAGCGATATTATAGCTAGCTTCAAATTTCTTGGAAATCAGATGAATAATACACATCTGATCTTATTGTCTACATTAGTCAATAAATCCACAAAGACTTGTTCAGGTTGTTTTGAAGTGTACTTTATGGCTAATTAAAGAGGACATTAAAATTTAGGAGTCTCATTACTAAATATAATTGGATTTATTAAAATTGAATTCTGTAGCATGTAACACTAATGGACCCCTTATGTCAATGAAATTATTCTATTCCAGATTAGCTGTCACAAAAGGAATGTCATATCCTAGTATTAAATTGATACAGAACAGTGATAGGGTAGGCACAGGCTAATGTTATAAATGGATATAAGTAGACAATTGTCAAAATTTGTTAATTTACTGATGAGCACTAAATTATTTCTCTTTCTACTGGTGAGCAGATAGTGCTCTGCTAATTAGCATCTTCTAAGTCTTTGAAGCATATCTAGGAACAGAGCTGGAATGAAGTGAGATGCTTTTCAGATCTATTTTTAATAGCTGGCAATGTTTTGGTGTGCATGAAAAAAATAATTGGCTTTAGAGTAGTAGAGCATACAGAGATCTAGAACAGAAAAATAATCACTTGGAATCCAGGTAATCTAGATATTCAATCATTTAGATAATATTTTCTTATGTTCTAAGTTCATAAGAATGTGGGAATTTTTAATAAGGAATAAATAAAATATAAATCTCACATTATAATTCTTAAATAATAGGCATAAAAAAGCAGTCATAGCAGGCACAACAATATTGCTATGGGAAGATCAGTTTGACATGAAAGAGTACAAGATAGATGATGAATGATCTATGGAAGAAAGGCAATAGGGAGGACATTACAATAACCTAAGGATGAGTTTATAAAGGGCTGTACTAGGGTGGATAGCAAAAAGAATGAAGAAAAAAATCTGAGCGATATTTAAGAGAAAAAAATATAGATAACTCAGTGAGACATAGAAGAAAAGAAAATGAATGAGTTAAAATAACTTCAAATTGTCTAATCTGGAATATTGAAAAAGTGACAGATATAGTATAAACATAAAGTGAAAGTTAAGGAAATGTTTATTTCAGTTTCAGACATTTTGAATTGGAGATATCAGTGTAATATTCAGTTGGATATGTCTTGCATGGTACTGAAATGCATTTAAGAGTTCATATGTAAGTTTATTTGGGAATAATTTGCATTGAGCAAGAATTAAGACATAAGAAACCACAAGCAACAGTGGGCTGAGTATGGACTTTAGGGTACATACAATTAGGTGGTATAATGAGAAGATGTAAACAAAGGCTATCAAGATGGAGTGGCAAGAGAAATAGAAGTATGAGGAAAGTAAAATGCCATCATATTCAAGAAATGTATGTGTTCCTGGGAAAAATAGGAGTGGTTATAGCATTAAGAAATACAGAAATGTTTATTGGATTTAAAAGACCACTAGTAATTTTTGAATGAATTGAGAGCAGAAGTCAGTCAGCTGGAACTTGATGGAGAATCCTAATATATAAAAAGCCAGGGGCCATCAGGACTGAAACAACTGGACAAATGACCTAACACAGGCTGCATGGGGCAACAAGGCTGGCAGGGGGGTTAATGAGGGATGACCAAACAACTGAACAGCTGGCTGTGTTGGGCGACCAGGCTGGCAGGGGGGGACAGTTGCAAGTGACCAGGCCAGCAGCGGGGCAGTTGAGGGTGACCAGGCTGGCAGAGGGGAGTAATTGGGGGCAACCAGGCTGGCTGGGGGGTAGTAAGAGTCAACCAGACCAGCAGGGGGTCAGTTAGGGGCAACCAGGCCAGTGGGGAAGTGCAGTTGGGGGTGACTAGGCTGGCAGGGGAACAGTTGGGGGTGACTAGGCTTGCAGGGAGGCAGTTGGGGGTGACCAGGCCAGTGGGGAGGTGGCAGTTAGATGCAACCAGGCTAGCATGCAGAGGCAGTGAGGAGCAATCAGGCCGGCAGGTGAGGGGAGCAGTAGGGAAGACCAGGCAGGCAGACAGGTGAGCAATTTGGAGCCAGAGACCCAGGATTGTGAGAGGAATGACCGACTGCCTGTTTAGGCCTGATCCCCAGGATTGGGCCTAAACTGGAAGTCAAACAACCCCTGAGAGGTCCTAGATTGGAGAGGGTGCAGGCTGAACTGAGGGTACACCCCCCCCATGCACAAATTTTGTGCACAGGGCCTCTAGTTAAGGGCAAGAGGAGATAGGAAGTATTTGGCAGTGAAATGAAAGAGTGTTTGGATAAAAGGTAGAAGAATTAAAAATCATTTTGATCATTACGGTCAACACAAAATAAAGTCCATAGAATAAACAATTATATTTCTTTGTTAGACCACTGTTAGAAGGCAAGAAGTCAGTAATTTTCATTATAGTGAGGTTGTTTTTTTTTGGGGGGGGTGGGAGTTAAAATTACTTATCTCTTATCTCAGGTACACTGCTAAAAATAATATTCCACATTTTCTTTGAATAATACTTCAGAGAATGTGGTTTCATGTTAAGAGGACAAAATAGAAATTATTGAATGAATGAGCAAAGGGAAGAAAAAAAGCACTGCATAAAATATTTATAGAATATATATATATATTCAAAATAAAGTAAATGATGCAATACAAATATATATGTATATATTATATATTATTCAAAATAAGGTAAATGGTGTAATACAAAAATGCACACACGCACACACACTAGTAGAATCTGATAAGCCAATTCCTCATAAATCAGAACACTGAATATCAACCTATGTCTTATTTTTCCTTTTTTTAGTTGAACTAATTTTATATTAATAAGCAATTTTTAAATCAAATTTTACTAAAAGTTTAACACCCAATTTTAGAGCTAAAGATTCTTCATCTATCATTTTTAAGCATCGGAGAGTCTGGCTTTATCATCTAATTTACTAGTGAGAAAACAGAGGCTGATAAGTTAAGTACCTTCCTCAGAGTGCCACAGTGAGTCAGGGAGAAAATCATGGCTCATACCCTAATTATGTGCCTTCTACTGCGGCAAGATCATGCAGTCCCTTCAACAATTCTGTGCAATCTTATTTCAATCTCATTAGCAAGCACTGTGCATAATTTGGTATCAGGATTAGCAAATTTGGACTATTTCTCATATTAGTATTCAGAAATGTGATTAATCTGCCTGAATTGAGGTAATGTTTTCTTCAAATAAAATTATTTAAAACATTTTAAAATAGAGGGGTTTCCTTCCTCTCTATCTAATGTGACATCTAAAATATGAAGAACTTAAGTCTAATTCAGACTGCAATGGATAAATCAAAATTTGCTATTCTAAACAAGGTATTCAAAGAACAATTTTCTTAATGAATATCCATTATTTTAAATAAAGTTACCTAGCATAAATATATCAGATCAAATTGAAATTAATAAATAAGAAGTTTTCTGTAATTTTACTCCATTTTTTATTTGGTTAGGAGTGGGTATAATGCAAAGTAGATCACCATGGAAACGGAGGCCTTGCCAGACAGGTACATATTCATAGCTGAAGTGGTTGGTAATTAGTTCTACTTCTGCTGATACAAAAAACAAACAAATATTAAACAACAACAATATCCTCATAAGACTAACATTTTCCAAGTATCACCCAAGATGGCCTTTACCCTGATGCACTTCAACTCCCATTCCTATGCCTAATACCCTAGGGCCTCCTATGTTCTATTTTATACAAGCATGCCATATCCTTTTTACTCCCATGAACACCTGAATTTCTGCTTCCATGCCATTTTTTACTCTTTCTACTCATCAGGGATGTTATTGCTACATCCCCAATTATAATTATTATTCAATGTACATATAAATTCCCATCTGCCTTAAGAAATGCTTTAAATACACTTGAATTCAGTAACGACTCTCTCCTCTAAATTCATATTGTTTCATTCCACACTTCATTTAACAGCATTCTCTCTCTCTCAAAAGTCAGTAATAAAGAAAAAGAATGACACCTGCTTTTTCCTCTGCCTGCTCTTTTTGTTTCTGGGAGCTGCCTCCATGCCTGCCCACCTTCAATGGTTGGTCTGTGGAACTGCTTCAGCTTCCTGATCAAGAAGAACAAGCAGACATACATCACTGAACCCAATCACCTGAAGTCCAGCAACTCCTTCTGCTACAATGAGCTGATTCACTGCAAGAAGGTAGGTGTGGAGTCTGCAGCCAACAGCAGAGGTGTGGTGGTCATCATGAAGCAGATATCCTGCCAGCAAAAGCTGACCACTCCTCCTATGTGTGGACCACCATCAATAAGAACCCCCAGACCACCCTCAGCAGAATCAGCATATCCTCAAGAACAGTACAGCCTGGATCCATACATGGCTGCCATCTTTAGAGCCAGCACCATACCGCACAGCCAGAAGTCCAGGATGGTTAAGAGGAAGCTGGCCCACCCCACCAAGAGTTCCTGAGCACCCTAACCCTCAAAATAATAAAGGTGTTAGCAAACTTTCCCAAAGGGAAAATGATAATAATGATAATAATAATAGTAAATAATGAATGCCACTCATCATTGGAAAATGGAAAATTTCTAACCTTATGTGCCATTTTTCTCATTTCTGACCTCTTGATGGAAATGTTATCATAATTCTGCCATTGCAGATTCATGGAATTTAATAACCACTTCCAGAAATTGTGGTGAAGAGAAGAATTATCATTGGCTTCTCCTGGAAGTAAGTAGTCAAAAAGTCCTAGCTCACTTTGGGTGGATGGGGTGGAATGGAGGAGTGAGATGGGGTAGGGGATTCCTTAGGAGTTTATACCCCCTTATCCACTGGTCAGAAATTAAATTTAAGAAATTTAAGAACACATTTTCATTGTGGAGCCTATTCTCCTTCATGCCCCTTTTCTGCTTTGTGTAGGGGCCAAACCATTGGCTAAATCCTTGAACATGTACAATCACAAATATCACATTCAGATAAAATAGGAAAATAAATGTTTCATGCATTCAGGGGAAAAATAAAGAAGTAAAAAAGCTCCTACAGTGCTATAGTGAACACCAATCCAAAGCTTGACAAAAAAAAAAGTCACATGGAAAAATATGGCCTCTTTCTCTTTAAAAAAAAATATAATTTATTGATTTTTACAAAGAGGAAGAGAGAGGGATAGAGAGTTAGAAACATCAATGAGAGAGAAACATCTATCAAACTGCAACCCAGGTACTTGCCTTTGATGGGAATCGAACCTGGGGCCCTTCTTCAGTCTGAGGTCCGGCGCTCTATCCACTGAGCCAAACCTGTTAGGGCAATGATATGATCTCTTTGTAAATAGGAGAGAACTGTCTAAGCAATGTTTCCATACCTTATGAGTTCTCACTGTGTGTGGATAAAGCAAAGGAATCAAGCATGAGGCCTGTATCTGGTCCACTTGCTCTCCCTTTCTCTGCTTCCTCCCCAATCTATAGATCTGTAAATAAGCAGAACCATTGATAGAAGTTGAGATAGGGTTCTATGGCTCATTTATGTCTGTGTGTGTATATGATTTTGCCATATACACAAACTCCTCATAGTTACTAAGGGAGCAAAACATATTCTACCTTCCAAGAAGCAGAAGAATCTGCCCCACTATGTATGAAAAAAACCTTTTGCCAAGGAACTCTTCCGGAAGCCTACCCTTTGTTTACTGTGTTATTGATTTGTTGTTCAAATTTGCTATTGATATGTCATTCAGAGAAGAAATTGAACAGCATTGATGCATTCATATTGAGAAATACTGGTAGTGTGTTAGCCTCTAAGGATACTTTGTTGAATGAAACAGAAAAGAAAAGAGAAAAAAAAACACAAAAAGAAAAAACCCACCAAAAAAAATCTGCACTTCTATAATGTAGTGTCTAGGGCAGACAGACAGATTATCACATGAATAGGCACAGTTAAGAACCACATGAGTGCTGCCTAAAGTGAGAATTTGTTTTGTTAAAGTTTACAGAGAACCGCCGGGACCGGTTTGGCTCAGTGGATTAGAGTGTTGGCCTGCGGACTGAAAGGTCCCGGGTTCGATTCCGGGCAAGGGCATGTACCTTGGCTGCGGGCACGTCCCCGTTGGGGGGTGTGCAAGAGGCAGCTGATTGATGATTCTCTCTCATCGATGTTTCTAACTGTCTATCCTTCTCTCTTCCTCTCTGTGAAAAATCAATAAAATATATTTTAAAAAAAAGTTTACAGAGAACCTAATTTCCATTGAAAAATCTAGAAAAGCCTCTCTGAAAAGTCCTCAAGTCCAGCATGTCCTCAATTATGAGAAGGCAGGCATAGAAATGGCAAAAGCCCTGAGGTAAGAAATGGGTGTTTGAGGAAACAACAGAAAGAAAAGTGGGTAGCATAGGGAGGGTGTTAAGAGGGCAGTGGAATGCAGAGTTTGTAGAGGAAGGCAGAGGTTGGCTCCCAAAGGATTCACATGCATGTTATTTTAGGTATAATGGGAAATCCTGGGGAAAAGTTTTGGAAGGAGATATGATCCAGTTGAAATTTTTAGGGTATGACCCTGCAATTTACACAGAATACATCTGTTGGGGAGGAGAAATGCATCCTCCCATCCTTCTTGTTTCTTATGGCTGGTCAAATAATTAAAATGACATATGGCAGATTAATACCAGAAAATAAATTTAATATGTGCACATAGAAAATTCAATTATGATTCTGCATCCATTCACTTATCAATCCATACTGACTGGTAGAATTTCCTCAGGGCAAACTGAGAATTAGTTGGCTGCCTCTGCAGCTTGTATTTCATCTTGAGTTGTGACTCCTCTGAAAAGTATGATTTAGTAAATCCTCATTTTCTGTGGGAGCTGCTTTTTTGGAGTGTTGTAGAAAATCTACTGGAAATTATAAAATCCATCTAACAAAGTTTCAAGTTATGTACTAGGAATTCAACAATCAGGAAGACTGTGTCCCTGATGGTGATATAGGTCATCTCAAAGTCCACAGATAACCTCATTCTTAGCTACTTATATGAAGGAAAATTGGCTACTGCAGACAGTGGTGCAGATATATAAGCCCAGAAGAAAACATGCATTGAATCCCAAATTCTGACAACAAGCTAAGCCAATTTAAGTTTTGGGTTTTATTTTTACTCATTCTTCACTGAGCCATCATTTGAACCCTATGAAGAAAATTGAGAATATTAATTACAGGTTAAGATAGTAGCATCTTCTTCCTGTTTCCTTTCATGTCAAAACAGACATTGTATGTAAATCTATCCCTTCCTATAGTGTTTCAATATGCATTATCTCACTTTATCTTCAGAGCGACATCACCAGCAATAAATTCTATGGGGATTTAATTTTGCTTGGTGGTTTCAGTTCCAGGAAGGCTTCAAACAGAAGGTGGAATTTGAGTTGGCCCTTGCGGGTGGAGGCATGAAATGTTCTTTGCAGTGAGAGGATTGCCTCTCTCTACATCTAAGGGGTGTTGTCCCAAACACAGTGCTATTGATGCCAATGCAAGTGCATGGACCATGCCTCCCTCTTCCTGCCCTTGTTCACTATGGATGTGCCATGGCCTTTCCTCTGACTACAACAGCCCTGTCCCCAGGCCTCTTTCCATAGGGAACAAGGCAGAGGGTTATGTGGGGCACTGCCTAGACTGGGAGGCCAGAGACTTAAAATTCCAACCCTAATTTGCCATAGCTGTATGAAATTTGACTCTTTTATTCATTAAAAGAAGGAAAGTGGTTGACAAGATGATCTCTTACGTGACATATTTTAGTGTAGGACTGCTTACAGAGATGAGGACAGGATTAGAGAAGGATGTTGAGGCACCCAGGGACCTGCAATAACACAGACCTGTACCACACCTGAAGGGGAAAGGCATTCTTACAGCTGGATGAGAGGGAGCCTTACAGGAAGGGTCACCAGCTGGAGCTGTGCCTGTGAAGGGGACAGCCACTGCCATAACTGCCCTAGTCAGGAAGAGGAGAGAGGAATGAATTCCATGGCCTTGCTCCCTTCTTGTCCTCCAAGCTCCCACTAACACCTCCCACTGGCCAAACCCAACAGAAGCCAGAGTACAGAGAGCCTGGGTGATGCACATGGCAGGGCTCAGCCTCCCTGGACACGGAGCAGAATGACTTTCAGTGGGTCAAGGGCAGACGGAACATATCCTTCAGAGATCATAATTTGGTTGTTATTTTCATAAAAGTGGTAAATTCTAACTGCCATTTATTTGATTATTTGTTCATTTAATTAGCCTTTATTTTTATCTCTATTCAAAAACATTCTGTGGTAATCAACCCTCTGATAGAGTATCCATTTTGCAAATCAGCCAGTTGAAATGCATTGTGTCTTTAAACCTGTGTTTTCAAAATTTAACACATGTTATTGGATGGCTTTTCTGTGCTAGTCCTCCCAAGGGATCTACATGGTATAATAGGACAAGTGGTTCCATCTGTAGTCAGAGATGGGGACACAATTGACATTCATATTTTCACGCTATGAAGAGCAGAGTAGCTGACAAACTGGAAGGCAGGGAATCAACAAAAGTGCAGTCCACAAATGTGAATTTGGAGAAGCTGTATAGCAAGGACAGTGTGAAGTGAGGAACAACAAGGGACTTGTCATGAAGTTATGGTGGAGAATGAGGTTGGATTGATAAACCTCAGGTCCCTGTTCTAGTCCTCATTCCTCACAAAAGACTATCTGCCTCACAATGCTGTGGAGAGACTGTCTGCCTCACAATGCTGAGGACGCATGCAAGGACACCACAATTGGGAAGGAGAGGCAGATTTTATACTTCTGCCAGGGGAGCCAGGACAATAAGACACTTGACTCTCAAAGGACAATGGGAAAGAATATCAGGGAAAGAGAGAAGCTTTGACAAGATGAGTCTCCTGAAACTCCACTGGGCCCAGCTATTCCATGGCCATGTAACTCACAGGGACACAGCTCAGCAGGGTTGTGTCTGAAACTGAGCCCAGAGGAGCAAACACATGTCTGTTCACCCTCATCTCTGAGTCAGCCACCTGTTGGGTTTCATAACCCCGTGCTCTCCAGTGTCCTTGAATCTACCTCACTCATGTTATTTTGTGATGAGCATCTTCTCTCTCCTTTCAGGACACATTTGAGTATAAACAAACAGGAGGTCTGTGAGCATCCCTTAAACTCATGTGCTTCAGTGTCACCTCATGTAGTTTGTGTAAAGCGACGACGTGAGGCTTGGGCAACTTGCCCCTCCAATGGCATGTGCTCATCTCAGGGTTCCACTGTGAGGTGAAATTAGGAAACAAAGCAACACAGGAGAACCTTGTGCTTACCTGGGATTGGCTGTGCATGCTTGCGTGCCTGTGTATCTAAAGGAGAAATGAAGATCTTTGGACTTTAGGTACATTACTATGTGGAGTCCTTCCAGATTATGATTAACCATATAATTGGGGGGTTTCAGATGGAGTCACCCCATGATCCACCTCAGTAGTATTGTTGCAGAGAACCAGAATAAATCAAGCAATGCTCAGAGAGTTTGGAGTCACACTTCTTTATGTGTGGGTCCAGAGGAAAATGTCTCTCAAATTCTGAGCCCCAACATGGAGGAATTTTCACTATTTATATGTTTTTACCTTCTTTGTCTCCCAAATGTGGGGTGTTTCTGGCCCCTTTTGCAAGTTCTCAAAAGCCCATATGTGCTGGGGCCTTGAGACCTCAACCAAAGGCCTGGCCTAGTGCCAGCACTGATAATTTTGTCTGAGAAGGTTTAATGACCTCTCTGAAGTTGGAGTGGTCTTATTTTCCTTATTATTTAAGCAAGCAAGCATTTACGGAAGCCAAATAGCAGGGTTAAAATTTCAAACAGCAGTTTTTATATAAGATGGATGCTTCAGTATGTGGATTATTTTGAGCTAAAGGCAACTGAAACACTGCAGCTCAAGAAAATCTTCTGCTCTCCCCTTAACTATCTAGAATTTAAATTAGGAACCAGCCCAATATAAAAGATATCACCAGAAATGACTTTTTACCTATTTATATGGTAGGGCAAACTAAGAATTATTGAGCATGTGCTCTCTCTGCAATTGCCTTCTGAAACCCCAAGATGCATTATCTCATCTTTAGCTCAGAATGTCATCTATACCTCAAATTTTCCTTTCTGTCTCTGAATCTTTCATGTGTGTGGACTCTCTTACCATGTCATATATATGGGGTTCCTGTGTGAATAAAATTAAATTAGATTTTCTATCGTCAATCTGTCTCTTGTTTATTTAATTATTCAATTAGCTGAAAGAACCAAATGAAGAAATGGTGAAATTTACCCCTTTTCCACATAATCACTTTTTTATCAATTATTTTGTAGAGAAAAAAATTTTAATGTAAAGAATGTATTTTTAATGTAAGTAGTGTATTTTTAAATAATGTATTTCTTTAACAGAATTAACAGAATAGGAGCAAATTATTTCACTGAAATAATTGTTGCCATTCTGTTCTACATATCCCTGTTGCGGTATTATGGAATGCAGAATTATAGAATTGGTTGAGGTGGTATTGGTAAACTTTTTTTATTTACAGCTATGATTTATAAGTGCCAATATTTACTTGATTTTGAATACAATTTCTTTTTCTGCTTATTTATATATGTAATTTTTCAGGTAACTAATTATAAAAACAAAAGTTTCAAATTTCTAATTTAGTGTCTGGATTTACAGACCTCTGACTTCATTAACTTCTTGATTTATAAACAGTGAATCAAAAGTCTCAGGTGATAAATGCAAAATCTGCTTGATTTATGTATCTAACCAATAACCCTACTATAAATCACTGTCATGTTTGCAAATGTTCCAATTAGTTAGTGGATTGGCCATCTGATTTGAAAACACCTCTATCTTCACGATTTAATTCCGATTTGTCTTTTGTATATATAGTTCATTCTGATAATTTGTTATTATGAAGTGCTTGTTTGTGAGGCACTGTAATAATTTTATAACATAAATTTTAAAGGCTGTGAGTTAGGTACACTATGTTTTTGAAAACTTTATGAATTAAAAACAATTCTCAGAAGCAAGAAGTAAATTTTGCATCCTACAAAACAAAACATGGAGTGTTGATCATAAAGTGCTTGTCTTTTCTTTATATACTGTCTCTCCACCCCCTGCATTAAGACTTCCCTTTTTAACCAAGTGTGTACAGTTGTTGGCTGCACCTAAGCAGAAATACGAGTGTCTGAGCTGAACATATTTATATGATTACAGTGTACTAAGCCTCTTGTTGAACGTGGGAGGGTCTGTAGGTGTTATCTTGGTTCTCTCTTCTGTCTGGGCTTTCCATCTGCTGGGGACACACTGGTGCACCTTTGGTCTTAAATCCCTGGTTGGAGAGCTCGAATACTTGCTGAGCAGACTGTTAATTACATATCTGTTGAAGTTATTTATTGTTTCCCTGGCTAAGGGCTAAGGGACTGATGTTTATCAGTTTTATGCCCTTGCCTACGGGGGACTGGACTACTGCCCACAGTGAGAGAGAATTGCTCCCATAGGGGATGAGGGCACTGCATAAGGATTAGCATTTTAAAATCATAATATTCTCAGAGATGTTATGCCCAGTAAAGAAAATGGATGGTTTTCCACTTAATTATATGAAAGTTAGCAAAACTGTGTGGTTCACTTTGTTCCTTAGGTGCATGTGATTTACATTTGTACTTCTCTCCCTATTTGAGTGATATATACTCTTACATAGTAAGATTTACTATAAAGGTTTTATCTTATTGCATTTCCAAGAGCTTGAAACCTATTTAAACAGGCAACTGGAGGCATACATATTCTTGTGCATAAACTGACAAACAGTAGACAGAAATTATCACCCTGTGCTCTCTATATTGCCTCGAGATTTGCAGGAATATAGGAAATGGTGGGTAGTTAATTTGCTATAATAGCAGTTGAGATTGACCATAAAGCATTTTTTTAAAAAGTACTTTTAACAACACAGTTTTTAGAATAAAGTAGTCCATATATTTGTTTAAAATATTTTTGGACTACTGCTGAGCATTGGGATTGGAGTTGGGCACATGGAGAAACTAACAAAATATTCTACAAGTTCAATACATTGTCTGTATCCCCAAAAGCAAATCAAATTAGCAAGGAAGGATAAAATGAAAACCAATATTAGAGGGGGGAAAAAAAACATTAAAAAAGCCACAGGCCCAATATGGCATCTCTCATGATATAAAAGCCCATGATACCAAACCTAGATTTAATACCTGATCTAATTGCAGTTTCAATATTTCCCAGAAGCATAATCTTAATCAACCTACTGGAAGCTGTTTCCTTCCAGAGTAGTTGTGTGAGCCACTGCAAGTCATATCAATCTTTCAGGACTTAGTTTCTTTACCTTA
The DNA here is from genome assembly GCF_964339955.1 of Pipistrellus hanaki. Lineage (NCBI taxonomy): Eukaryota > Metazoa > Chordata > Mammalia > Chiroptera > Vespertilionidae > Pipistrellus > Pipistrellus hanaki. The sequence goes on from NC_140524.1 coordinate 80,729,389, forward strand.
AAAACAGAACTTGATTAGCAAACATCTGTTGAGCACCTATTATATGCCAGGCATTGTCAAAACTATTGGAGAATGATGGATCTTTGAAGCCAGGGTCCAATTTCATGGAATTAAAATTCAGAAGAGAAGACAGCATTTTTATAACTAATAAGGTCAGGTATGTGTTAGGAAAGTTTGAACAAATGCCATAAATGAGGAGAAAAATACCTGAAGGTCCCTTTCATCTTTGCAGTAATAGTGGTTCTGACTATTGCTTGCAACTACCAGAAGGGGCAGTACAAACTTTGTTCTGTAAGAATTGGAGTTTTCTCTTGTCAAACTGCCTTCTGAGGAATCTGTCATGGCATTGGTTTTGGTTTGCCCACCATGGAACTTTCTAGCAGCTGGATCGGTCTCCCAGTAGACATTTATCAGAAGCCCTTAATGGCAAATAAACTAGCCCAGACCACCTGAGATGAGAAATAACAGATTAGAAAATATTTTGAAATTAAAAAACAACAGCAAACCAATATACCAAAATTTATGTGATGCATTTAAAGTAGCAGTCTAAGTAAGATTTACAGTTGTAAATGACTACATTAAAATATAATGATCTTAAAACAATAATATATCTTGCATCTTCAGAAACTAGAAAAATAAAACCAAGCTAAACCCACAGCAAGAAGATGGAGGGATGATAAAAATTAGAATGGAGATAAATAAAATAGGTACTAGAAAACAATATGGAATCAGTAAAAACAAATAGTTGGTTCTTTGAACAAATAAAAAAAATGGATAAACCATTAGCTACACAGACTAAGTAAAAAGAGATATATGTATATTTCTAACAATGTCAGGGATTTAAGTGAGACATTACTCCTGACCTTACAGAAATAAAAAAGGAATGTAAGAGACTATGAGGTACTGTATATTAACAAAGTATATAACCTAAATGGAAAGGACAAATTCCTATAAACAAACTACTAAACTTTCTGTTCTAAGAATTAACACCAACTTTTCTCAAATTATTAAAAAAAAAAAGGAATATTTCCTAATTCATTCAATAAGGTCAGTATTATCTGATACCAAATTCAGACAAAGAAAACTACAGAAAAATATTCCTTATGACTATAGCTGCAAAAACAAAATACTAACAAAATGAATTCTATTAAAAGAATTGCACACCTTTACTGAATGGGATTTATCCCAGGAGTGCAAGAATGAGTCTACACATGAAAATCACCAGTATTATATACCATATTAATAGAAAGAAGAAAAAAACAGCATGATTATCTCAATATATTAGTATGTCAAAAAGGCGTTTCACAAAATCCATTACTCTATTTCATGATAAAAACACTCCACAAATTAGGAATACAAGAGAACTTTCTCTATCTGAGAAAAGGGCATCTATGAAAAATCCACAACTAACATAACACTGGTGAAAGACTGAATGTTTTACCCTAAAATCAGGAATGAGACCAAGATGTTTTCTCTTACCTCTTCTATTTAGCAGTGTGCCAGAAGTTCTATCCAAAGCAGTTAGGAAATAATCTGTAATAATAAAAGTGTAATATGCTAATTAGACCAGAAGTCTTTCCAGATAACCTGGATGAAGCTGGGGCTGCCAGGGAAGCCCAGGTCTCTGGTGTCAGAGGGAAGCCTGTGCTGGAAGCTGGGGGAAGGAAGGTCTACTCTTGCATGAATTTCATGCATTGGGTCTCTAGTAAGAAATAAAATGCATCCAGATTTGAGAGAAAGAAGTAAAATTTTATGTTTTTACAAATAATATGATCTATATACATAGAAGCCCTAAATATTTCCCAAAATCTATTAGAGCTAATATATATGTTTAGAATAGTTGCAGGAGTCAATATCTCTATGTAAGTATCTTTTGTAAAGCTACACACTTGGAATGTACAATCCAAGAAATAAAATCAGGAGTACAATTGCAGCTAAATGTATGTATTTAGGTCTTGGATCAATTTTGCAATAATTTTTGTACACAGTGTGAGATAGAAATTCAAATTACTTATTTTGAATGTTGTTTCCCACTTGTCCCAGAACCATTTGCAATAAAATCAAATAGAATAAAATACTTAGTAATAAATAAATTTAACCATGGAAGAACAGGACTTGTATAATGAATTGACAAAGCATAGTTGAAAGAATTTAAAGAAGACCTAAATAAATGGAAAAGCATCCTGTGCTCATATATTAGTAAATTTAATTTTGTTATGATAGTAATACTCCCCAAATTAATCTAAAGAGTCAATGCAATCACTATCATAATTTTAAATGTATTTTTTGCAGAAATGGACAGATTAATCTAAAAATGCATATGGATGCTAAGGGCACAGAATAGCTAAAACAATTTTGAGAGAAAGAAAGTTAGAGGATTCACATGTTCCAATTCCAACACTTACTACAAAGCTACTGTAATTACACAATCCATCATGTACAGATGATGTGTTTCAGAATTCTGCACCTGAAACTTGTATAATTTCATTAACTAGTCAAACAAATAAATTAAAAAAGATGTTCTTGGCAGATTAAAATGCATAATCCCTTTATCTGGACTGATAACCAGGCATGTGCACTATATTGCCAAACGGGTCATTAAAAAATTTGACCACTTTATTACACCTTACACTAAACAACTGTTGACCTTAAAACCCCTCCTCAGCCCCCACCTTAAGTTCTGACTTCGCAGTTCACCCAGATTAGGTTTTGATTGGTTGGTTTCTATGCCAATCAGCATCAGAAACTCCGTCTTGTAGGAAGTCATTGGTTCCTTGCAGTTCACCCAGATTTGGTTCTGATTGGTTGATTTCTATGCCAGTCATCATCTCCGGGACTATCTCTGGGCCTGATCAGAGAAGCAAGGCTGATCAACAGCTACTCCAGGCTGCTGGCAAGCTGGCTGAAGTGCTGATCTCTTGGAGAGAAGAACAGCTGCTGGAAAGGCCCAGAGAGAGAAGCAGGGTCTTATCTGTGGTAGCCACTGATTATCCAGAGGTCAGTAGTTCAGCCCACTCACCAGTCCCCGCCCACCGGAGACTGCTGCGTTCACAGCCTGGTGTTTGGTCAAGCCTTTGGTCATTAAGGACCCTGGGTTTTTATATATTAAGATAAAAGTTATGTGAATGTGATCTCTCTCTCTCAAAGTACCTTATTGTACTATATGTACAGCATGGACACACTGACAAAAGGATGATTCATGATGTCTCAGGCAGGATGTAATGGGACAGTGCAAGATTTCATGTTGCTACTCAGAATAGCTGGCAATTTAAAACTTTTGAATTGTTTATTTCTGAATTTTTCCATTTAACATTTTTGACCATAGTTGACCACAGTTAACTGAAACAGCTAAAACCAAACCACAGAAAAGAGGGAACTGTTTTAATTCTATTTATGTGAAATGTCTATAGTAGACAACTCCTTATAGACAGAAAGTAAATTAATGGTTGCCAGGGAAGGGATAATGGAGTGACTGCTAAATGGGTACAGGGTTTCCTTCTGGGGTGAGGAAATGATTTTGAATTATTTAATGGTGATGATACAACAACATTGTGAATATAATAAAAACCACTGAACTGTACATTTTTAAATGGTTAAAATGGTGAGTTTTATGTTATGTGAATTCTGTCTCAATCAAAAAGACATAAATACCAAACTGACAAAAATATAATTCAGCATGTAGATGACCTCTTTGAAAAAAGAAACAATATTAACCTATAAACATGCCAAGTGAATATGAAAATACAGTGATTTCTGTAAATCTAAGAAGAGAATGGGCATTTTAAATTGTTCATTACACTAATACTCAAAAAAAGATAAATTTAAGGCATCTTATTTTGTAATTATTTAATTCAATTTATGTGTGGTCCTTCTTTTCTATCTTTACCATTCAGCCATTTTATTTTAAATACATATCTGAGCCCTAGCCAGTTTTCCCAGTGGTTAGAGTGTCAGTCCAAAGGGTCTCAGGTTCAATTCCCAGTCAAGGGCAGGTAACTTGGTTGCAGTCTCAATCCCTGGTCTGGGTCAGGGCAGGTGCAGAAAGAAATAAATTGATGTGTCTCACACTAATGTTTCTATTGTATCTCTCTTGCTATTTCTTTGTATCTCTCTTTCCCTTCTTACTCCCTTCCACTCTCTTTAAAAATCAATGGAAAAATATCCTCAGGTGAGGATTAAAATAAATAAATACATATCTGAGTGAAAAGTAACAGCTTCATTCCTTCCATTAACATTTCTTTCTGCAAAAATCATCTTATATATCCCACACTTAGATTAGTGGCTAGTGAAATCAGAATTATTTCCATTCAGGGCCATGGCTCTTTTGATGAAAGACAAGACAGAAAAACTGGACAATGTCAACCTTATAACACAATGCTGGTGGCACAGACATGCGGTTGGGTTTGAATGTGTCCTGTTCAACATTTTAACAAGTGAGTTGAATGAATTCATAAGAAGGATGTATGTTTATTAAATGCATGGATGATACAGAAATGAAAGAGTTCCCTAATATAATAAACTAGTGGCCTGGTGCACAAAATTTGTGCATATTAAAAGGGAATTATTTAGAGGAAATATTTTAATATCCCTTTCTCTATAATAGAAGTGTCCTGGTGACCCCATTCCCATTGGGCGACACCAAGACCCAGCTGGCCCCACCCCCATGAAGCCCTGCTGGGCAGGGGAAGCAGCCTCATTCATATACAGACATCTGGGAGGGGGTGTGGCCTCAGGTCCCCTAGCCCTAGCCTGTGCCAGGCAGCCTCACCCAGACCCACAGAACCAGGAGACCCCAGATCCACTTTGCTGCAGGACCCATCAATGCACCTCCTGGTGCTGATTCATTGGTCATTACGGATGAAAATAAAGTCATGCATTTAAGCATGCACATTCATTTTCAAAGCCTGATTTGTCTACATTCTCTAAATTGCAAAATAAATAATATCTTTAACCAGATAGCATCTTAATGCCAAATTCTTTATATAATGACACATACCATTCTCTCCACTCACTATGCTCCATTTGAATGTATTAAATGTATGTGAGTCATATGAAAAGCACTGCTGCTTACTGTTAATAGAGGAAGCATTAGCTCATTGCCTAACCCCATAAAGTGGTTTAAATGGCATATATTGACTTGAAGAACAGAAGGAAAAATAACAAAAACAAAACAAACAAACAAACAACATTCAGTGCTGTGGAGGGCAGAATCCTCTCCCTTTCCTGTTGTTGTTTTCTGCTTTGCCCATGAACCTATGCGCATTCTGCCTCAAAATCAACACAGAAGACAAAACCGGATGCTGTAATATGCATTTTATAGTGCTATTTGAGTACAAAGAGGTGTTGTTTTTTTTAATCTTTACTTTTTTTTTTTTTTTTTTAAATCAATGTAGCTCAAACTTGCTCCCAACATTCCAGGAGCCAGGATCCAACATGGCTGTGTGGACACACCTTTGCTAGGAGCTGTCAGGCTTCAGGGCTGGGGCAGGGAACATGCCAGGTGTTGCTGGAAATGAATCAGCTCTCCTCTCTACATAGCAGGAGTCTTTTCATTATAAAATGCAAAGCAGCAGCCATTTCCCATTACTCCCATCCCCAGCCCTCCTCACCCAGGAGTGTAGGAAGGGGCTGGAAGAATATTACTCTCAGCTCTTTGATTTCTCTTATGTAACTGAGCCCAGTGAGAGCTGCTTCTCTGAACACAATGCCAGCCAGCTCAGGGCTGGCCGCAACTGGAAGGCAGAGCTGAACAGGGACTTTGACCACACCCACCTGAACACACAAGTCACAGCAACCTCGGCAGGCGGGCTTCTCCTGAAGATTCTAGGCCCCTCCCAGTTCCCTGCTCTCCCCCTTTCACCCACAGGTGCCACTGGCATGGTGTGCCCCAAGGCTCGGTGTGCCGAGCCAGAGTTGCAGGTTCAAGACGTTCTGCCTCCTCCTGGCACTTTGAGCTATAAGCGCCAGCAGGGACCTTTCCACTCAGATTCGGCCTTGGTCACTGCTGAGGTTTTTTGGACTCTCGGCCAGGGACAGATAGGACCTTTGCCTTTGACCAACACCATGCCTGCAGGCCTGGGAAAGAGTGGGGGCATGGCTGGCCTGAGTGAGGGGGCGTAAGGGAGTGGGGGGGGGGTTGGCTAGCTGCCCCACCCCTCAATTGGGGTGGGAGAGGCTGATCAGGGGTGGATCTGGGGGAGGGGCTGGCAGGGCAGCCATCTTGTGACAGTGTTACAGCATGGGGGTCAATTTGCATGTTACCTCTTTATTATATAGGATGACACAATCAAGGGTCAAGGAGACCTTGACAAATGGATACATAAGCTGAAATTAGCAAGGTTATATGTTTATATCTTGTAAGAATACACATGAATTTCTTAACTCCAGATTTAAAAAAAAAAAATACCCATTGCATATATAAATAGGTTGGGAAAACCTACCTAAGTAATGTTTAATGATTTAAAGTACAACAGTAGCCATAATAAATTAAGAAAAAAACAAACACAAAACTGGAGTTTTAGTTGACTTTGAGGTCCATGTGAGTCTCTGGTTGCAAGTCCACTGCCATGAAACTCTAATTGGAAAAATATGATGAAGTTATCTAGCAAAGTTGCCTTTGGGGGATGAAATTCATTCTAGAAATGATCTCATGTTTCTTTTGATATATGACCTATAAACTGCATATATTTTATTTGTGCCAGGGGATACCAGCAGCATTGAATAAAAAATATAATAAATTATCACCAGAAGTTCTGTTTACATCTCTCTTTTCCATAGCCTCCTCATTTATTAAAAAGCCTCATTTTGTTTTGCTAAAATAGAACTAATAAGAGCCAGCTTCTAGCATTTGTGTAGGGATATATTTGATTTAGAGGGGATAATTGCATTAAATGATTTTCAAAAGTACTATCTGAAGTTAATTTTAAATCATATCTTTTCCATAGGTTCATTCTTATGGGGACATAAGTATATTAGCATTGTTAGGAAAACAATATTCTGGAACTTTCAAACTATTGGGGAAATACAAGTTGATATAGGCAACTTGTATTTATCTTTCAAATTTGTAAATGCACATATTTTGATCAAGCAATTAAGAAATATTAAAAATATTTATATGTAAGAAGTATGTTTTCTCTAGCATATCTTGTAAAAGTAAGATATTGGGAAATAAACTAACAGGGTATTAATAGGGAAATAGTTCAGAATTATTAATCGATTACAATATGCCAATACTGTGGAATACTGTCATAGTTACCTTAGGTGCTATAACAAAATACAATACACTGGATGTTTTAAACAACAGATATTTATTTCTCACAGTTTTAGAGGCAGAGAAGTCCAAGATCAAAATGCCAACAGATTCAATTCTTGGTGATGTCTCTCTTCTTGGCTTGTTTGTTGCTGTATCTATAATAATAAAAGCATACTATGCTAATTACACCAGACAGCTGAACGACCTTCCGGACATCATTCCAGATGTTCTTTTGGATGAACCTGCGGTGGCAGAGGCTGAGGGGCAATCAGGCAGGCAGGAAGGCATGCTAGTGGTTAGGAACCAACTGTCCTGGATTGAAAGAGGGATGTCTGACTGCCAATTTAGGCTCGATCCCCCTGCAGGATCAATTTTGGAACAATTCTGGAATCAGCAGGGTGTCTGAAAATTCAACTCAATTCTGACACTGTTTACCTAGATACAGCATTAGATTCCACAGTTCAAGGGCTCATTCCTACAAGAGCACCCCAACTCCCCCACCTCAGATGCCAATGGATAGCCCAGGTTGTCATCTGTGCTTCTGACTAGCTGGCAAAAGTCAGAGGTCCTCATGGTACCCTCCTTGGTTCCATTTATTTGCTAGAGTAGCTCAGAGAATGCAGTATAGTGTTTACTCACTACACTACAGCTTTATTATTATAAAAGGCCTGTAGCCCAAATGTAACAACAAAAGACAGGCAATAATGGGTGGGGCTGTGAGCTGTGAGCATGGCAAGGCACGTGTAGATGGGTGTGGCCATGTGGTTTTGTGGACTGGGCTTCTAGTAAAAGAGTAAAACTCAAGGACAGTCATAAGGAAGAGACATATAGGGCAAGATTAGTGGAAAAGAGTTTGGAGCTTCCATGCTCTCTGAGTGCCAATCTCCCCAAATCTCTATGTGTTTACCATGCCTACTTTTTTTGTGTGTGTGTGTGTGGAGGTTTCATTACATAGTCATGATTGATTAATCACTGACCTTTTGTGACTAAACTCAATCTCCAGCTCCTCTCCAGGTGGGCCCTAGAGTTTGGGAGGTGGCATTGAAAGTTTCAATCCTCTAATCACAGAGTCAGATCCATTGGAAGCCAGACCCCATTCTTAGGAGCTTTCCAAAGGCCACCTCATTAACATAACAAAAGGCATCTTTTTCACTCTCAACACTTAGGAAATTTTAAGGGTTTCAGGAGCTGTGAGCCATGTACCACAGAGGAAGACCAAATAAATATTAGAAATATATTTTGGGCATCCAAATGACCAAATATATATTTTTCTTATAAACTACTAGGGGCCCAGTGCATAAAATTCATGCATGGGGGTATTAGGTCCCTCAGCCCGACCTGCACCCTCTCCAATCTGGGAGCACTCAGGGGATGCCCTACTGATGGCTTAGGCCTGCTCCCTGTGGTTCTCTGTTCTCTGTGGACCTGCCTGCTTGATGCCACTGCAGGCCCTGGTGTCTGCTTTCTGTGGGGACTTGTTTGCCCTTCACCACCAGGGCCAGGGGTGAGCAGGGCTTTGGTGTCTGCTCTCTATGGGGCCCTGCGAGGGACTGCTTGCCCCTCACTACCACAGCCAGGGGCAAGCAGGGCCCTGTTGTCTGCTTGCTCACTGTGGGGGACTGCTTGCCCCTCACTGAAGCAGCAAGGGCAAGCAGTCTCCCACAGTCTGCTGTCTGCTCTCTCACTGCAGGGACATTCCCATCCTGCCCCTGGGCACCTGCACACATAGGCCCGGAGTGGCCCAGGACATTCCAGGACCCCAGCCGCTCTGGGCCTATGCATAGGACTACAGGCTCAGAGTGACCTGGCTCCTGAGGATGGCTGTCCCCAGGACACAGGATGCTTAACACCAGCACATGACTGACCTGCCCCTGGCTACTCAGCACCTGTGGAGTGGCTGGGGGTCATTCTAGGATCCCAGATGCTCCAGGCCTACATGCAGGTCTACAGGCTCAGAACAGCCTGGGTCCTAAGGACACCTGTTCCCCAGACCCAGGCTGCTTGGTGCCAGTGTGCGAACAAGCAGTCACCCCACCCCTGGCCGCTCAGGACCTGTATATGCAAATTAACTCTCTATCTTTGTCAGATCAATTTGCATACTAAGTCCTTATTTGCTGGTGGGCATTGTGAAGCGACAGTTGATTTGCATCTTTCTCTTTTATTAGTGTAGATAATATTGAATCACACAAAGGTCCCATCTACAAACACCATCACTTTGGGGATTAAGGCTTTAACATAGGTATTTTTATACAAAATTTTGTGCATTGGCCATTTAAGAGGGTGCCTTCATTTCCAACCATCACTATCTGGCAGATAGCCCAAATGTTATGTAGGCACCTTTCTCAGTTCTGATGCTCTCTGTTAGGGGGTCCATCTTGGGTTTAGACACAGAGTTTTTCAGTGTTAACTTCCCCACAGCTGAAATGTCTCTCCAGTACTTGAGCTGCTAACTGTGGGAGCGTGGTCAGCCCTTTCACAGCTCGTCACTTCTTATCAGTCTCTATCTGGTCTCTACTTTCCATCTTTGGTTATTAGGGTTCTTTCCAGCTAGTCTTCATTTGATCATCCAGGATAGGGTTTTTTTGTTTTGTTTTGTTTTGTATTTTAGTTCTAATTCCAGTTTGATCCTGGGAGTGTGTCTGCATAGTATCCACTTACTCTGTTACCATTTTTTAATTTCAAAGTCTCCTCCTCTCTCCCGCCCCGCGTTCACCACTCACTCCAACCTTTGCTTCGTCTCCACACAGCAGTGATGTCAGGACTCCGCGTAAGGTCACTGGTTGCTAGACGCCAGTCTGGGAGGCCCTAGCAACCAGTTTACGGTAAATTAATTTTCATTCTGAGACATAGCCTAGGGGGGCCTTATTTTCGGGGGGGGGGTGCCTTATATTTCACTCAGAAGGAAACCTGTAAGTAGGTCTTATTTTCGAAGGATGTTTTATTTTCGGGGAAACATGGTAGTCACCATAATGTTATCTGTGTCTATGAGTTATTTTTTGTTTGATTCCTTCACCTTCCTTAACCATCTTCTCAACTATCCCTGCCCTCTCTGTGTGAGTGTGTTTCTATTCTATTTAGTTTTGTTTCAGTTCATTAGATTCCACATGTAAGTGAAATCTTGCCTATTGCAACAATATGAATGGACCTGGAGAGTATTATGCTAAAGGAACTAAGCCAGTGGGAGCAAGACAAATACTATATGGGCCTGTTTATATTTTATAGAAATTTTATGATATCAAAATCTCCAGACCGCTTGTCCTCCTCCAGCAATTAGAATAGAATCTCAATACCTTTTGTTACTCTTAGGAAATGCTGATCAATAATTTACAATTCCTTTGTAAGGAGGTCACCCAAATAATTTGAAACATTCTTGAACAGTGCAATGCAAAATGTAGTGCTGTGGATCTCAGGAATATCTTGAAGGCTTTGTAGACACAAGATAAGGTGTGAAGCACCCATAAAAATAGAGATAAATGAAAAAAATAATGGAACCCAAACTTAAAGCCTATACCTTAGATTCCTCGAGTGTGAAGCTGTACAAAGTATAATAGTATTATGTCCTTATGGAAATTAATGTTTAACTGGAACAGAATAAATGATGCAATGAATAGATGTATTGAATAAACTAGATATATACATATATATGCACACATATATAAGCACATATATTACACATACTCAATATAATATATGCATGTGTTTATTCTTTCTTGGAGTGTTTTTTGAAATCCAATATATTTTGAGCAAACAGGTTCTGTAAAGGACCAGATAGGAAATAATTTAGGATTTGTGGGACACATATAATTACAATTATTCAACTTGTCCTTTGCAGCTCTAAAACAACCATAGATAACACGGAAACAAATAGGAATGCTGCTGTGTTCCAAGTAAACTTTACTTATGGATGCTGGAATTAGAATTTCATGCAATTTTCATGTCACAAAATATTATTCTTCTTTTTAATTTTTTCAACTATGCAAACATGTGAAAACCATACAAAAACAGGTGGCCGGCTTCATTTGGCCTATAAACAATAGTTTGCTGACATTTTTTTAGAGAGTCGTCATCATGGAATGAAATAAAATTTGATGCTATCTAAAAATGGAAAATATTTTAGATTTGTGAAACTTCTCGTAAATATAATTCATCCATCCTATTGTTTTTGAAGTGCTAAAATAATCACTAGGTGGCTCTGTACTCTTTGTTTCCTCTGTATTTGTAAAGCATTTCACCCATGCTTTTCCATCTGTTCAGCACTAGGTGGCACCAAAACTGACAATGTGCTTTTTTTCTTTATCCTTTGAAGTTACTATTCAAAAACATAAAAAATATTTTTCCCTGTATAATAGGAAATACATGATCAATTTCTGTTCTTATTACCAGAATGCCAAATAATTGCTTTAATGCCAGCTTAGAAAGTGGAATATATATATATATATATATATATATATATATATATATATATACACTCACATATATATACTATAAAAAGATGCATTTAAAAAATAATAATAGACTAAAATAATGCATTTGACCAATAGAAACTATACTATTAAGAACAAAAGAAAACTAACCTGATACATGCAGGGGTCCTCAAACTTTTTAAAGTGGGGGCCAGATCACAGTCCCTCAGAGAGCTGGAGGGCCGGACTATATGAACTACTAATTCCTACTGTAACACCTTGGCTGCGCTCACTGCCCAAAAAACCTGGCGGGCAGGATCAGACTCCCCTGGGGGCTGCATGTGGCCCGCGGGCCGTAGTTTGAAGACCCCTGCAAAGTATTTCCCCAGTATGTAATTCTAAATAATATCTTGTAAAATGTGTAGACATGAAATAGTTTAGTAATTTAAAACTATAATTGACTTCACAATATTTGTAGTTATAGTGAAATAAACTTTTTATATCTGAAATCCAGATAAATACCATATTGATACACCTTATATGAAGTAGAATCAATGTTACTATTCTTGACTTTGTATGTTAAAATGGCTTTCAAATTTTTATTATTAGCACTGTGGTTAGAGGCTTCCAATTCTATTATTTTATAGGCAGTATTGGATTTCTTTTTTTAAAAAATATATTTTATTAATTTTTTTACAGAGAGGAAGAGAAAGAGATAGAGAGTTAGAAACATCGATGAGAGAGAGACATTGATCAGCCGCCTCCTGCACACCCCCTACTGGGGATGTGCCCACAACCACGGTATATGCCCTTGACCGGAATCGAACCTGAGACCTTTCAGTCCGCAGGCCAACGCTCTATCCATTGAGCCAAACCGGTTTAGGAGGTATTGGATTTCTTATAACAGCTTGCTAGCTTTCACCGAAACCAGTTTGGCTCAGCGGTAGAGCGTTGGTCTGCAGACTGAAAGGTCCCAGGTTCAATTCCGGTCAAGGGCATGTACATTGGTTGCAGGCACATCCTCGGTAGGCGGTGTGCAAGAGGAAGTTGGTTGATGTTTCTCTTTCATCGACGTTTCTAGCTCTATATCTCTCTCCTTTCCTCTCTGTAAGAAAAATCAATAAAATATATTTAAAAACAAACAAACAAACAAACAAAACCCAGCTTGCTAGCTTTCAAAATCCAAAGTTGTAAGTACAGGCCACTTTGAGTAGACTTGATTTTACTAAATTGAATGAGATTGAACTCATTGTAAGTAACTTCCCACAAAGACAAACTTTCAAAATTTACAAGATAAAGAAAAGTATTGGAGTATATGTAGACAAATAAGATCACTGGCATATTTTAAAAGGAAATGTTTTTACAATGGAGAAAGGAAAGCCTCTTTAATAAATGGTGCTGAGGAAATTGGAAAGCTACATGCAAAGGTATGAAACTACACTGCTATTTAACACTATACATTAAATTTAGCTCAAAATAGATTAAATAATTAAATATAAGACCTGAAAAAATAAAATGTATGGAAAAAAACACATAAGTACTAAACTTATGGACCTTGGTCTCAAAGAGGCTTCTGTAAACATCAATTAACCTCAAAGGCAAAGGAAGGAACAACAAAAATAAATGAATGGTACTATATCAAACTAAAAAGTTTCTGCACAGCAAAGAAACCATCAACAAAACAATAAGGCACATATCCAAATGGGAGAAGATATCTGTAAATAATAGAAAAATAAGGAGCTAATATCCAAAATATAAAAAGAACTCATACAAGTCAAAGGCAAACAACTAAACAATTCAATTAAAAAAAAAAAGTCAAAGGACTTGTATAGACACTTTTCCCCATGAAGACATACATATGGCCAGGAGATATATGAAAAGATGCTCAACTTCACTAGCTATAAGGGAAATGCAAATTAAAACAATGAGATACCACCTCACAACCATTAGAATATAAATAAGAACTAATAAGATTTAGAGAGGATATAGAGCAAAAGGATCCCTCATTCACTGCTAGTAGGAATGTAAACATATATAGCCACTATGGAAAATAGTATGGATGGAGGTTCCTCAAAAGAGTAAGAATATAGCTACCAAAGACCCAGAATTCCCTCTTCTGGGTTATCTACCTGAAAATTTTTGGGGAAAACATTGTAAGGATATATGTACCTCTATGTTCATTTCAGCATCATTTACCATGGTAGCCAAGACCTGAAACAACCTAAGTGTCCTTCAATAAATGATTGAATAAGGAATGGTACATATATACACTGTAATACTTCTTAGCCACAAGAAAGGATGAAATTCTGCCATTTGAAACAACATGTATGGACTTTGAGATTATTGTGTTAAGTGAAATAAATCAGATGGAAAAGGACAAGAGCCAAGTGATTTCATTCATGTGGGATATAAAGCAACACATGAACAAACAAAACAATCTCATAGTCACAGATAACAGTATGGTGGCCAACAAAGGGGAAGGGATGTGGGGACAGAGGAAGAAGGTGAAAGAGGTCAAATATATGATGATGGAAGGAAACTCAACTTTGGGTAGTGAGCAAACAATGCAATATATAAATGATGTATTATAAAATTGTGCACTTGAAACATATAATGTTATTAACCAATGTCACCTTAATAAAGTTAATTTAAAAATTGAATGTTTTTTTTAATAGTTGATTTTTGAAATAATTGGCTTTATTTATGGTTGGTTCATTATACCTTCTTTATCATCTTCTTATGTAGATCTCCCTCAAGCTAGAGAATAGATGAGGGAATCCACTTCTGCCATTTTATTTTATTGCCAAATCCATATTTATATTTATTTTTCCTATGATGTTTTCAAAAGGTCATGAGATTAGAAGGCTGTTTGTTTTTAAGTGTTTCTCCATATAAGAAATGAATTGAATTAGGTATGCGTACACGTAGTACATCTTCAAGAGCTCAACCAACAGGTTTAAAATATTATATAATAAAAATGTTTTCAATCTAATACAATTTATTGCAGCAGGGTTGAGCAAAGCATATGTAGTTATCTCTCTTTCTTCATATCTTTTCAATTTTATATAAAAAATGAGTTTTCTTTTAGCTCCTTTAAGACATGCTCTGCTTGTAGCTTTGCTTCTTCTAGTATACTCTTGATGCTTTCTATTAAGTTCTTTACAGCAGCAATGTCATTTGTCATTTCTTCTTGGTTCTTCTTCATTTCCTTTTGGTTATTACTCGAATATTGTCGAATGTGTCTTCCAATCATTTCAGCCACCTTATGACCATTTCTCTGATTTTTTTCTCTGACAGGCTACTTGCCACCATTTCATTTACATCCTTTTCTGGTGATGCCTGTTTTTCTTTCATATTCAGGCTGTTTCTTTGACTCCCCCATGGTCTCTCTTTTCCGAGTATCTGATTATGTAGTTCTCTCTCTCTCCTGCATTGATTTAAAGGCACAAAATGCAACACAACCAAGTACAATGCACAAGGCACTGAACGGGAATATATTCACAATATTAATAACTCCAAATAAATGTGACCATCAGAGAAAGGCAAATTAGGGTATAGGAGAGAAAGAAGAAGAGAGGGAGGAAAAAAGAAAGGAGTGCCAAAATAAAATTGGGAAAGGGAAAAAAAGTAAGTGAGAAAAGAGAATAAGAAAGAAAATGGGAACAAATAAAACATATGAGGAGAAAACTCCAAGAGAACAGCCACTAATCCCAACAATCCTAGCAACAAGTACCTGGAGATTAATACAAACTATAAACATCAACTAATATCAATAGAGGTGAGGGAAAACAGAAGCAAAAAACAAGAAAAGAAAAGAAAAACAAAGCAAACAAGAAAACAAAACAGAAAAAAGAATAAGCCAAAACAATCTCACAAAAAAATAAAAAATAAAATAAAATAAAAAACCACATAAAAATCTATATAATCAACCTTCAGGCAAACAACAACAAAAGGACAGAGAGAAAAATAATTTTTGGATAGTGAAGACAGAAGAGAGAGCTGTGTATGGACTTGGAGCAGGGTATTGGAAATTAGACATATAAGTAGAGTGAATTTTTCACAGGGAATAGACAGAAAGAATAGGGGAAATCTAAAGCAGGAAAAGGAAAGAAAAACAGGACACCAAAAGGGGAAAAGTTAGGAAGAGAGTGATGGCATAGGTAGAATTGAGATAGAGTAAAAAGATGCTGAAGGAAAGATGAAAATAGAATGTAGAACACTAATCCCAAAGTAAAATAAAGATAAAATAAAATGACACTTTAAAAAAAATAGGTAAAATAGTAGTAGTAATAACACTGATTGAAAATAAAAATGTAATAATTAAAAAGTAAAATCAAGTGATAAAAAAGAAAAAATAGTTTCTTAAGTAAAAGATGAAAAAAATTAAAAAAATGAAAAACAAAAAAATTAAATGGACAGTAGTGAAGGTCATTCACTTCCTCTATTGTTCTGTTTGTCACACCCGTTTCCCAGTCAGGACAGTATTGAAGTTCCCTGCGTTCCACTGCTCCTCGGTGTTGTAAGCCAGTGCTGACTTTTATGCAGGCATTGTGTCTTATTTTCTTGTATTCCTTTATTTGTGATTACACAAGAGTCAATTTGTGATTCAGCCCCTGGTGGCAGTGTTTCTGGATTGACCTCCAGGTCTATAGGTCCTCTCTAGCCTGTGTTTAGATCCTGCTTTCCCTGTGGCACTCAATAACGGTTTTTGGGAGTGGGCTGCCCCATAGTTGTTTCTCTGATGGTCACTCCCTCCTCTGATCCCCAGGTTCCAAAAAACAACTTTCCCCTGCAGTCTCCTATGGTGTCCCCAACTGGGTGATCCTATGTATTGGACTTAGTACTCAGAAGCAAGGATTTGAAATGGGGAAAGTGCAAGTATGAGATCTCCCTTTTTCCCACTTGGGTCTAAGCAGTCAGCACACTCAAAATATTTTTAGGCTGTCCTTTTGCTTCAGATCCAAATGGGTTGCTTTTTAGAGATCCCTTCTGTTAGCAACTCTGAGGAGAAAACTCCAAGAGAACAGCCACTACAGCCATGGATTTTTCTAGGCACAGACTTCCCCAGTCCTCAGTTCCCGCAGTGTGCGTGTTTCTCTCTCCTGCAGGGAGCAAATACCTCACCTTATCCCAGGCGAAATTTGACCTTTTCGTGGTGGAGTGTAGATATCTGAATCCATATGTTGGCACCAATTGGGGACCAGTGTTCTGGGGTTCACAGCTGTTTGGTGGGTGCCACAGTTGTAGATTCTCAGGCTTCCAATAGCATCCACTTTCCCCTTCATGATGGTGCAGTCTCCCCATCTGCACTGTTGGCTCTGGGAGGGAACCCAGCAGCAGTGGGGGCTGTCCAGTCAGGGGAATCCTGTCCAGCAGTCCCCTACCTCCTCCTGGGGTATAGCTGTATCTTAACTCACCAATAAACACTCCCTGTACTGCTCTGGGACAAGGTTATGGACATGTCTGTCTATTCTGCAGCCAGTTTTCTAAACCTCCTAAAGTTATTATTGATAGGTACTTGTTTGTGGCCATTTTTATTCTCTACCCCAACTGGGAAAATAAGAACCTCACCCCTAGGGTGACTTTTCCTCCCCTAGAATATTGCTGGTCATGTGGTTTGAACCCCCTGACCTTTTCTTCCCTAAAGATAACATCTAAGCCTAGGTTGTATTTTAGCTCCAGGCCCAGAAAAGTAACAAAACCAAACAAGTGAAGCCATGGCTGCCTCAGGACCAGCTGCATTGACAAATGACCCCTGACCTCGCACTAACTAATCAGTGGAAACTATGACTCTGAAAGAGCACACTTAGGAAGCTGATGAATATTCTATTAAGGCACTCCCCTGAGAGCTCCCCTAAGATTTCCACCTGCAAGAGAGAGAGAAATACGCTCAGGATGAAGAACCCAGTGCACTCTCCCCTCAGAGGAGCATGTCCAAAGCCCCCTTTTCTCTGACTTCCCAGTGAGCTAAAGAAGGCCATAGATCTCCATAAATCCATAATATTTTGCTTCAGAAGTGTGTATGGCCCAGTCTAGGCTCTCCTGTTACTTCTTTTATGCCCTTCCTTATTTCACTGTCCTAAGTATATTTTTGCTGTGGCCAATAAATTCTTACTTTGGTTACACTTTGTCTCTTGATTGAAATCTGTCCTTCAAGAAGACAAGAGCCAGGGTTTCATTGTCTAACTGGTAACAGGCCTGTTGTCTTCAAATGGCTCTTCTCATTTTGGACTGCAGTGAGGTTTCACAACCTGTATCTGAGTCTCATAGCTCCCACAAAGGCACATTTGTCCAAGGATGCATGCCAAATTATTGTTGTTGAGGGAAGGAAATGAAAGAGGTATATCTTATTTGACCATCTTGCTAATAATGATGGGGAAAATGAGACATTATTTTGGCGGGGAGCTAACAATCAGAATCTGTGCCAGTAACCTAATGCACATTCCTGTTAGCCTACAGTCTAGTCACTGCCCCTTCCTTAATTATCTTGTCTTGCAAGACCTGTTTACCTAAGTACTCCCATTTTACAGAGGCCATAAACCATGAACAATGCACAAGCCCTGGAGGCGGGGGCGGGGGGGGGGGGGTGTTATTATCAGGCCAGGACTTTATGTGTGGTCTCAAGGCCCCTATCCCAACACCTGGGGCTTTTTGCAAAGCCCACAAAAGGTCCAGAAGTCCCATCCATATTTAGGGGACAAAGAAACCAAAAGAGTATAAAGAGAGCTCTTCCTCCATACTAGTTTGCTTAAGATTTGGAGAGAAACAGTTTCCGCTGAGTCACTGTACTAGTACACGCGAAACATCTGAAAATAAATTGGCTTTTCCTGTGTCTCCAAGTACTCCTGTGTGTTTTTCAATTGTCTCGTAAATTCTGTACCAATGTCACTTCCTTTCTCTTACATTCAAAGTCCTCAAAGATTGCCCTTACTTTTCACACTTCCACTATCGCTCATCTTTCCAAATCAGGGATTATTTTTTCTACTTATTATAACTTCTTATAAATGTATTACCTATGGAAATTTCTCTGATCCTAGACGTTTGAAATTAAATGCCAAAATTTGATTATTTTTTTATGTCTCCCTCTCCTCATTTCTGCTGATCCATGCACAATGGCTATTTGGATACATGATAGTCAAGGATAGAAAGAAATATTTAGAAGAGGATAAATTTGTTTAGTTCTTCCTAAATATCATCCTTCCACATTCCAGGTGCTTATTGTACTTCCATTTCTTTTTCATGACCTGCTTGTCCCTTCACTCATTCCCTCTTCCACAACCTGCAAATTCAGGCATTTTCAAGAATGTTAGCAAGATAAAGAAGATGCACTACTTTATCACTGAGCAGAAGAAATTATAAAATGGAACTTTTAATTTTAAAGCTATTTAAAATACAGGTTGCATACATTATTTTATAGAGATCTATGGAGAAATGACACTCCAGAAAATTTGAACTGATAGCCCTGAGAGAAAATGAATCTTATATTTGGTACTGAATACAATTACATAAAAATTCTAATATATTATTATCACTTTGCCTAGGCTATTTTATTATATTATTTTAATCACATAATATCTACACTCTGAATTCTTTTAGCAGTGCTAAAACAACCACCATCCTGCTTTAGTGGAAAAGAAGTAGAAAGCAATGTGAGATAAAGTAAAGCATACCCTCCATCAGTATTTTTTATTGTTTAAAATATTATAAAGAATAGTGCATACTTCTCCTCTATCAGTATTTTTAGTAACTTATTTTCACACCAGTCTGAATGGTGAACTTTACAGTGTGGACAAAAAACGGGGCCACATGCTAACCTGACTAACTCAGGGAAGGCCTACATAGCAGTTTTACAAACTCAATTACCTGAAGTAACCACAAAGGATGGTCTCAAATTAAAGCTTTAACTAAAAACAGTTATGGTGGGTAGTCATGTCCTATGCTGGTATCTTCCCTGACAAAGGTCAATCTTTACCTTAACTGAGCATATTGTGTTTCTGCATCTACAATAACATTATTGGAATGTCCAAGTAATTTTCCTTTTTCCAGACTCCTCAAAACACAGGCACCACTCTGCAGAGACCACAAATACCCTCATTATTATTGTGTTAATTGTTGACTGTTAACTATCCTGTACCCACCTATGTAGAAGAATGTGTCTATCATTTCACTTTTTATCCAATTCCAGAGGTACTCCCTCCGCCCCCATATTGCCTTTTCTCTTCTCCCTAATCTATTACCAATGGAGTTCATGAAACCCTCTTACATCTCCTCTTTGATTGTAATGTATAAAACAAGGTAAAAAACAAACAACAACAACAACAAAAAAAACCCACCATTTTCTAGAGCACTATCTCAATAGCTTAAGATTCTGCTTTCTGGCAATTGTTGACAGTTTGGCTCAAATAAACTCACAAAAATTATTTATAGGTTTGAATTTTTTTCAACATTAACAATAGTTAAGAGAGATAAAATATATGTTATTGTAGTTTTCGTTGGAAAATATATTTAGGTCCATAAAAATATTAGTATTGTAAAAACATATCTTAAAATATTTATTACCTTTCAAATATGCCCAGATTAAACAAAGTCCAAGGTATACTATTGAAGCATCCATCTTATATAAAAACTGCTGTTTGAAATTTTAACCCTGCTATTTGGCTTCTGTAAATGCTTGCTTGCTTAAATAATAAGGAAAATAAGACTACTCCCACTTGAGAGAGGCCATTAAACCTTCCCCAGAGGAAGTTATCAGTGCTGGCACCAGGCCAGGCCTTTGGCTGAGGTCTCAAGGCTCCAGCACATAGGGGCTTTTAAGAATTTGCAAAAGGAGCAAGAAACACCCCATATTTGGAAGACAAAGGAGGTAAAATCATATAAATAGAGAAAGTTCCTCCATGTTAGGGTCCAGAATTTGAGAGACATTTTCTTCTGGGCCTGCAGGTAATAAATGTAACTCCATCTCTCTAAGCATTGCTTAATTCTTCTCTGGTTTTCTGTAACACTATTATTTGTGAAGAATAAAACAATATTTAAATACACAAAGATTGTATTTATATACACAAATACTGTCAATATGTTATGATTATTCTGGCAAAAATAAATTTTGAATTCTCATATGTTAACCAGTTAACTACTACGCATCCAAAATAGAAAACTTTCCCACATGCCACGATATTTTAAATTTAATTTAAAAAATCAATTTGCAATGAGTTATTATAAAAAAAAACATTACTCACAATTCAGGTGTTCTTGAATATTTTCAGTTGAAAATTATCACAATAAATTATTTTAAAGTGTCTACAGATGCTTATGACAAAACAAAGGGTTAATGAAATATTGAATTTTGTTATTTACAAAAAAATTCTTTATTGTTGAAAGTATAACAATTGTCCTCTTTGTTTAGTTTTGTTTCACCCTGTATCCGCCCTTCCCAGACCATTCCCACTCTATTGTCGGTGTCAATGGGCTATGCATGTATGCATGTAAGTCCCCTGTTAATTACTCCCTACTCCCCCCCTTCTGAAATTCCTGTCTGTTTCATGCTTCTATATGGAGTATCAAAAGAACATGAGTTCTTCCAACCAAATATTTTTCAAATATTTACTTTTGTTTTTATACTTATATTTTATATATTTGTTATATTTATAATATACATATACTTTAATAGATTATACAAAATAAAATTACTTCAATAACAATGTGTGTAGATGATACAAAGTGAACACAGTAACATAATATATAGGCTTATTTTGTTGATAGTAAAAAGTACCATTTTATCTACAATTAGTTTAAATGAAAAACACAGCATCTATATTTGTGTTTTATGCCACTTGAAAATATTTTTTTTATTTTTAACTGATTGCATTATGTTATTAATCTGCATGAAGTATTATATAAATTATATATATATATATATATATATATATATATATAAATGTATTCATAAGTTCATATTTCAGTTATAATCAGAAAACTTGAGAATCAGAAAAACCTCATCTTGTATTTGGAGGCACTGAGGTATTCAGACATTGAAACTTCCATGGCATGTTGGTAGTAGACCAGAGTTAAAATCATGTCTTCTGAATCCTTTTTATATGTTTAATAATTTATTAATCCTATCTTCATATAAATAGTATTTCTATCCAGGCATCAAATAATCAAGGCCATACATGCTTCTGAAAAAAAAATACTATGAGCACATAAGCATCTGCTCTCTTTGACATTGCTTTGACATTGATATCAAAAATAGTATTCTCCAGATCAACAAAGTAAAAATAATTAAATGCTGGAGCTATGTATCCTTTGAGAGACAAATAAACACTGGAAAATAAACAGTTTGCTGATACCATCCCACTCCTCTCCTACTCTCATCATTTTCTCTACTGAGTTTAGATGTAGGCTCCCTAGTAGCAACATAATTACAAGGTCCATGCCGTTTGAATACAACTCTTAGAAAAACTGCCCCCCACCCTGACTAGTATCTTTTTTAAATATACTTTAAATATACTTTTTCCTAGTATCTTTTTTAAATATACTTTATTGATTTTTTTACAGAAAGGAAGGGAGAGATATAGAGAGCTAGAAACATCGATGAGAGAGAAACATTGATCAGCTGCCTCCTGCACACCCCCTACTGGGATGTGCCCACAACCAAGGTACATGCCCTTGACCAGAATCAAACCTGGGAACCTTCAGTCCACAGGCTGGTGCTCTATCCACTGAGCCAAACCGGTTAGGGAAGTATCTTCATTTTGTTATTTACAACCTTATTAAATCACAAATGTTCTGTTTGTGTTTTCACTTTGGATAGAACTCAGGGAAATATTGTGTTCAAGAATGATTAAGTCTATTTTTCTAAGGGCACATGTCCTTCAGACATCCTTTAGAGGACTAAAAAGATAACAGATATAAATAGAAATACAATGGTTCATATAAAAATAGAATCCAACTGAGATCCTATGTGTAAAAGGAAATAGATTTTTAAAGTTTTAAGGTAAGAAATAATCACTGTTTAATATAAGAGAAAGCAAAGTTATTTTCTCAGACCCAGGAAATAGACCATGCAGACAGACACTTGTCATGATTGGCAGTGATTTTGGATGAAAATAGAGAGTTTTTGGGGCACAAGAGAACTGTGAATTATTAGGACTGCAGATCAGCTATTTAGAAATACATTTTCATTTACAAATGTGCTTGCGGCAGTGATGATTCTCAGGATATAAGCTATCAAACATCTGGCAAAGCTTAATGCCACAGACTGCCTCCATTTTAGGTGGCACTGGAAAAAGTAGTGTCCGGTTCAGAGGAGGGGAGAGTCCCACTCTACTGCTCAGAAACCACTTCTCTGAATTCATTCTAGGTGTAGCCAAGGGAAGTAACTCAGAGTAATGACATAAGGTATGGTAATCGTAGTCTTTGATTTTTAGTCAAGCGTAAAGAAAATTATAGGGAACACCAACAACATTCTTCTAAAAAACCTTAGAGCTCTTATGAAGAAAATAATTTGATTTAGATTTTTATTTTTGCTTTACCAGAAAGGAATAATGGTATTATCTTACTAGATGTATGGTATAATGCCACAATAAATCTTCATACTTATGTTACAAATCTGAGGTAGCATGGTAGATAAAAATCCCATCTGCCTATAGATTTTTGGACACTGACACTGAACATACAATATTGCATTAAGCCTCCCCCTACATGTCAAATTCAAAGGCTAACACGGACCAAATAAATTAAATTTATGTGAGCCACAAAAAAAAACCACAAAGCTTCAATTTTCATCAAAATGTAGGTTTAGCCCTAACCAGTTTGGCTCAGTAGTGTCAACCTGCAGACTGAAGGGTCTCAGATTTGATTCAGGTCAAGGGCATGTACCTTAGTTGCAGGCACCTCCCCAGTAGGGGGTGTGCAGGAGGCAGCTGATAGATGTTTCTCTCCCATCGATGTTTAACTCTCTATCCCTCTCCCTTCCTCTCGTAAAAAGTCAATAAAATATCAAAAATAACAATGTGTGTTTATTTCAAATGTAGGTTTATTTCAAATGTAGGTTTATTTCAATAGAGACATGCTGAATACAAAGGGCTGAAATAAATGAGTCATCATTAACATAAAATAATAGAACAGTTTAATAAAAATATTTTTTCTTGAACATTAACTTACCAGGCACTGAATAACTGCACCAATTAATAAGCATAAGGCAAATAAACCTATTTTTCTTGTTCTCCAAAAGTGACATATTTCCTATTTGTACACCAAACAAGTCAATACAAAACTAATGACTTGGCAATCAGCTGCAAAACTATTTGCTGCTAGTATTAGTGGAGAGAAATGGTGCACCTGCACATAAGGCGCATAAGGGAAATGAATGCAACACAATTATAGTAATCAGTCATTAGTGAACGTTGTAGTTCATTATTAATAATTGTCTATAACAGGATATTGTAAAAATTAAGTTGTGGAATGTTTATTAAAATGTTTCTTACATACTGTTACATTGGCTGGGCCACAAAAATATCATTGTGGGCTGCAGCGATTTTGACATGCTTGCTCTACATATTGGAAAGAACAGTGCTCCCATTGATGTATGAAAGAGTGAAGACATTAGCCTCTCTTCCCAACACAGAGTCAGAGCAGGGAGCAGACAGATAGCTGTGCAGCACACAGTTGCACTTTACCAAAGAGCTTGCCTACCAATTTCCTGGGTGCATCATTCATTTATTCTTATAGCATCAAAAAGGAGAAAGACAATGAACACGAAACAGAAAGATACTGGGCTAGTAACCTTGAGTACCTTGAGTACAAAGAATATACAAGTAATTATTGGAGGTGGAATTTCTGGAATAATGGAGTAAGGAGCCTGACAACTCCCCCCCCCCCCCCCGGGGCTTAGCAAAACAACTTAACCATACAGCATAATGAGAAACATTTATTAAATAAAATCTACTGAATCATCTTACTAACAGTGAGTCTGTGGCATTTGAGCTGCAATCTGGTTCATTAACTACCCATTTCCAGTTTTATCACAGGCATGTGCTACAAAGAATACGGTGGATCCCTCTCACCCTGGCTTTCAGGGTGGGGTTATATTTTCATCACAGAAGGAGCAGTTTGCCGATTTTTCACACTCTTCTCATTTCCAAAGTGCAGAACCTCTATTCTAAGTGAGCCGAAAAGAGAACTGGTCTCCCTTCACACATCCAGTCTCCACTCACAGGGTAAAAGCTCTTCATCAGGTACTGCAGGCCAAGAATACTAGTCCCAACTGTCTCAGCCCCAGTTTACTAGTAGAACAGAGGGGTCATGTCTGAGGGCAAGCTGAGAAGAGTAGGGCTAGTAATTCAGTCCCTCAGTGTCCATTCCTAGAATGAAGTTGTTACTATGGGAAAGTGGGTCCCTACCATCAGTTATAATGTATTGGCACAGGGATTCTTCCCAGAATAAAGGCAAGCTTGATGAGCCCAGAACTCCTCAGCTCTGCCTGAGGGGATAGGTGAACATTATTTGGAACTGAGGCCCAGTGCACAAAATTCATGCATGGTGGGGAAAGGGGTCCCTCAACCCTGCCTGCACCCTCTTACAAACCAGGACTGCTGTCTCCTAACCATTTGCCTGCCTACAGGCTTGATTGCCATCTAATCGCTCCTCTGCTGGCCTCATGGCCTCCAACTGCCCTCCCCTGCCAGCCTGATGGCCACCAACCCTCCCCCCCCCACTGGCCTCATGGCCTCCAACTGCCCTCCCTTCCTGGCCTGATTGACCCTAACTGTCTCTGCCTCAGCCTCCACCACCGTGGTTTTGTCAAATGTTAGGAAGATGTCCAGTCTCCAGGTATAATTAGCATATTATTCTTTTATTAGTTCAGATAGTGAGTGGAGAATTCATGTCTAAATGTGTTATTTAACAAAATGGAGCCCAGACAGCGTAGCTCAATGGTTGAGTGTCAACCGGTTCAATTCCCAGTCAGGACACATGCCCAGGATGAGGGCTTGATCCCCAGTTGGTGGGTGTGCAAGAGGCAGTCAATCAATGATTCTCTCATCATTGATGTTTATATTTCTCTCTTCTCTCCCTCCCTCTCTTAAATCAATAAAATATATATTTTAAAAAAGAGAAAAAAATGGAGACCTTGGTGGACTAGAGGTGGTAGTTCTGATATAAGCAAATTGGCAGAAAATCCAGAAGTTTAATAGCAAAGGCCAGGGAATGATCCATGAAGAACCCTCCTAGAGTCACAATCAGCCCTAAGGTTTTGAAGGCTATTCATATGGATTATGCTATCCCCATTCAAAAGCAATCAGAGTAAGACATGAGGCAGAGTCACACCAGACCCACTAATACAGGGCACAAATCTTGCTGGCATAAAGGGCTTAGACAAAACCTTTGCAAAAACACTGACTTTTCAGTGAGCTACTCTAACTAAGGCATGATTCCTAATAAGAAATGGTTATAAATAATATCAATCATCCATGGCAGTCTGAAAGGCTGTGCATATGCATGCCCAAGGCTAAACTCTATCTAGAATTATCAAAGAGGAAACATTCCAGCTACTAGTCCTAGCTGAAAGCAGGGAGGGAAAGCAGCCTCAACACCATACAGCATCCCATGGCAAGGAGTAAAACATCTAACTGGCTAAGAGGGCTTAATATAACCTTTGACCAATAAGTGCTTTATAACAACACAAGGAAACTCTAGGTAGCCAGACTGAAAAATAAAAACAAAGGGAAAAATAACTCAGAGCCTACACACCTAGGGGAAAATAAACTTTGAGATATAGTTAAGCCAAGTTACCTCATAGACAGGTGCAAGAAGCATTTTTCATGCATTAACTCATTGCCACCACTTGCACAGTGGGGTTCAGGATCTGAAGGAGGGGCCAATGCACAAATGAATATACTATACAAGAAATATAAATTTAGAAGGCATTGGGGGCCAGGTGGAGACTCTTTTTTGAGGAGATACACCAACTTCTGGGTCCTGTTTGCTTTTTATTAGGGTTAGGTTTAAGGTTAGGGTTTATTCACTTGAATACATATTTGTTCTTTAGCAATGCACACAGGCAGATCAAAGGTAAAATTTGGTAAACAGTATAAGGATTATCAGTTTAGAAAATTGCCTTGAGCCATTGAGCCCACAGCAGGGCAATATTATGCTGATTTTCAGCCCTGTTGAATATCAGAATCCAATGGCATATCCAATGTTTCTTTTTGCATTAATATGCTAACTGCTGTTTGCTTTAGCCTCCAGCAACGCATCCTTTGTTCCAGGAAGAACTCAGCATCAAGAGGAATACTGCAGCTGCAAGCACATCCCTGTGAAAAAGGAGTTAGAGGATGCTTGTCATCACTGCAGACACCTGCAGTTTTACCAGTAAGAACCCTTGCAATCTTCATTGATGCTGATCCCAGAAGACAGAGGACGCTGGAGTCCATTGCCATGACTCTTCAGCCCCTGAAAGAGGCACCACTGTGCTCCACCCAGAGAGGGAGCCACAACCACTATGTCCCCTAGAGAAGGATTATTACTGCAAACATTAACACCAGACAAGGAACTACTGCTGTGCGCTGCAACCTGCCAGGGGTCAGGGTCAGGACTGCTATTGTACTCCTAGCCCTGGAGTTATAGCGAGAGCAGTGCCATGATGCCACCTGAATCCTTCTCTGCTGCAGAGCCAGAGCTGCTTTTGAGTGCCACGGTATCTGAGAATTAGCCACCAATGCACGCTTACCAGAGAAAAAGCTTCTGCCACATGTTGCAGAAGGAAAGAAATAATAAAGAATAGAGCACCCAGTCAAATAGGGAATAGAAAAGTAACACAAAAATCAACAAAAATTAAAGTTTTATTAAAAAAGTAAATAAAATTAACAAGCCCTTAGCTAGGCTAGGAAAAAAGAAAGAAGACTCAAATTACAAAAAACAGAAATGAAAAGGGAATCATTACAATATGCTTCAGTAATAGAAGTTATCATAAGGGAGTATTGTAAATAATTATATGCCAAAAATTATAAAATCTAAAAGAAATAATTTTCTAGAAAAAATGCAACCTATTATATATAAATAAAGAATAAATAGAAAGCTTCAAATGACTAATAAATAAGAATACTGAATAAGTGGTCAAAACCCACCCAAAATATAAAAGCCCAGGACCAGATGGCTCCATAGGTGAATTCTACTTTAAAAGTAGAATTAATATCAATACTTTTTATTTTATTTTTTAAAATATATTTTATTGATTTTTTACAGAGAGGAGGAGAGAGGGATAGAGAGCTAGAAACATCGATGAGAGAGAAACATCGATCAGCTGCCTCTTGTACACCCCCTACTGGGGTTGTGCCCGCAACAAATGTACATGCCCTTGACCAGAATCGAACCTGGGACCTTTCAGTCCGCAGACCGACGCTCTACCACTGAGCCAAACTGGTTTCGGCAATATCAATACTTTTTAAACCTTTCCAAAAAATAGAAGGAACATTTCCAAACTAATTCTATGTGTCCAATATTATGCTGACACCTAATCCAGACAAAAATACCTAGAAAACAAACAAAACAAAACAAAACTACAGATCAATATCCCTGATGACATAGTTGCAATTTTTTTCAGTAGAATACTAGTAATCCCACAGTCAATTAAAAGGATGCTACAGCCGAGACCGGTTTGGCTCAGTGGATAGATCATCGGTCTGTGGACTGAAAGGTCCCAGGTTCGATTCCGGTCAAGGGCATGTACATTGGTTGCAGGCACATCCCCGGTGGGGGGTGTGCAGGAGGCAGCTGGTCGATGTTTCTCCCTCATCGATGTTTCTAGCTCTCTGTCCCTCTACCTTCCTCTCTGTAAAGAATCAATAAAATATATATTTTTTAAAAAAGGATGCTACACCATGACCATGTGGGATGTATGCCTGTGATAAAAGGATGGTTCAGCATTGCAAAATAATCTATGTAATATATCATATTAAAGTGTAAGAAAAAAACCATGTGGTCATCGCAGTAGGTGTGAGAAAAGCATTTAACACAGTTCAACATCTATCCATGATTCAAACTTTTAACAAAACAGATATAGAAGGGACATACCTCAACACAATGAAGGCCCCATACGGAAAGCACACAGCTAATATAATAATCAATGGAGAAAACCTCAATGCTTTCCCTCTAAGATCTGATATAATGCAAGGATTCCCACTCTTACAATTTCTCTTCAACATAGTAGTAGAAGTCTTAGCCAGAGTAATTAGGCAAGAAGAATAAATAAAAGGCACATAAATTGCAAAATAAATAAATAAATGATCTGTGTTTGCTAACACATGAGCATATATGTGGAAAACCCTATGAATACAACAAAAGAATGTGTTAGAATTAATAAATGAACTCAGTAAAGTTGCAAAAAACAAAACCTTATAGCACCAACTATCTAAAAAGAAAATTAAGAAAATGATCTCATTCACAAAACCAATGAAAGAAAATATATGTAGAAATATACTTAATATAAAGTTAAAGGATTGTACACTGAAAATTAAAGACATAAATGGAAAGACATTCTGTGTTCATAGATTGGAAGACTTAATGTTGTTAAAATGTCCATATTACTCAAAGTAACCTGTAGATTCAATTCTGTAGATCAAAATTCTATGACACTTTTACACAAATATAGAAAAAAAATCCTAATATTTATATGAAACCACAAAGATCCCAAGAAGCCAAATCAATCTTGATCAAGAAAAACAAAGCTAGAGGTATCACACTTCCTGATTTCAAATTATATTACAAAGCTACAGTATGATACTGGCATAAAAACACACATACAGGGGTGGGCAAATGTAGGTTAATAATAATAAATAAATAATACAATAATACATAAAAATACAAAAATAAACTTTGTGTTTGGTGTACTTACAACTGTAAACCTACTTTTGCTCACCTTTGTAGACCATTTGAACAGAATAGAGAGCCTAGAAGTAAATCCACACATCTACTGCCAACTGATCTTTGAAAAGGTTGCCAAGAGCATGCAGTGAAGAAAGGACAGACCAAAAGTGTTGAAAAACTGTATATCCACTTAAAGTAAAATGAAATTAAAATCTTATCTTACACCAAATAAAAAAATCAACTCAACATAAATTAAAAAATTAAACATTAGTCCTGGAACCATAATACTACTAGATGAAAACGTAAGTAAAAAGCTTCTCGATATTTATCTGGGCAGTAAATGCACAGGCAAGAAAGACAAAATAAACAAGTGGGACTACATCTAATTTAAAAGTAATACCAAATTTTTGGACTGGAACCAGGATTCTTTGTCCGCCGAAATAAAAGAACAAATCCAGGAGCAGAAAGTGGCCTAACAAAGATGGAGATTTATTGAAGAACAAGCACAGACTCCCATTTAAATAGGGGGAAGAGTCCCATAGAATGGACTTCCACGTGGGGAGGGGGAAGAGTCCCCCAGAACTGACTCCAACATGGGGAGGGAGGTGAGAGTCCCATTGGGTTTCTTTCTTCTACTGTTTATATAGGCTGCAGATCCTGGTGCTTTGATATGCCCTCTGATTGGTCACTATTCCCTTAGACTGGTTACTATAGTAACTCCTGGGCTCAAAGGTTGAACCTCACAGGGAAAGCCCTCTCCTTCCTTATTGTTTTCCTATTCCTTTTGGCTTTTTTCTTCTCCTTACGAATGTAGGGCTTCCTTCTCTTTGTTTTATAAATATAGACCTTTCTCAGCTACTTCCAGTTCCCTTGCTTATGGAAATATACCTGTGGTTGCTTCCATGTCTTTTGGAAATGTAACTGCACCTGGCTTCCTTGTGTTATGGAACTGTACTTTCTCCCAGTCTGCAGTCCTGTGCTTTTCCCATGGACCTAAATTCTAAAAAATCCCTAAGCCTGCCTATGTCCCCCTAAAATTCCTGCTTCAAAAGCTTCAGTACAGCAAAAGATAACATCCACAAAATGAAAAGGGAAACTACAGAATGGGAGAAAATAATAGCAGGCTACGTATCCAATAAGGGATTAATATCCAAATATATAAGGAACTCATACAACTCAAATGTAATAATCCTCTCTAATAAAAGAGAAGCATGCAAATTAACCACACCTTTGCTACACCCACAAGCCACGCCCACTAGCCAATCAGGGTGACTATGCAAATTAACCCAACCAAGATGGTGGTTAATTTGCATATCCAGGCCAGAGCAAAGACTGAAGACTGAGTAGAAAGAAGCCAAGGGCTGCAGAAGGGAGTGAAGCTGTGGGAAGCAAGCATGCAGGGCAGCAAAGAAGGAAGGGAAGCAGGTGGGGTGGGGGAGAAAGGAGAGAAGCTGGTGGGGCTGAGGAGAAGTAAGGGAAGCAGGCTGAGCAGCACAGACTGCAGCAGGAAGCTCTATTGCAGGAATCTTCCCGCAAGGAGCATCTAGTAGTAGTAGTAATAATAATAATAATAATAATAATAATAATAATAATAATAAATTCAATAACCTGAGTAAGGAATGGGCAAGTGATCTGAATAAATGTTTCTTAAAATAACATATACAAAGACCAAGTATATAAAAAAGTGCTCAACATCACTAATTGTCAGGGAAGTTCAAATCAAAACCACAGTGAGATATCACTGCAGATATCACTGCATACCTGTTAGAAGACTACTATAAAAAAGCACACCACAAAATATCAGTATTAGTGATAATGTGGTGAAAAGGTAATCCTTGTACATTGTTGATGAAACTATAAATTTTTATTGCCATTATAGAAAAAAGTATTGTGGTTCTTAAAAAATATATAAATAGGATTACTATATGATCCAGCAATTCCACTTCTAGATATATATCCAAAGGAAATTAAATCAGTATTTTGAGGAGATATGTGCACTCCCATGTTCACTGCAGTGGTTCACAATAGCCAAGATAAGATAACAATCCAAGTCTACATTGACAGATTAATGGATAAAGAAAATGTGATATAGGGATATAGATGAAGATACATATAATGTACCATTTAGCTGTGATCTTCCCAAGTGTTTCTTAATTCCCATACTTCCTACATATGACAGGAAGCCCAGAGGAATCTAAAGGCAGAAAATGTCCTTCCCCCAGGTGGAAGGTCGTCCAGAGGGCGTCTGGTCTAATTAGCATATTACACTTTTATTATTATAGATTCCTTTCACTCATATTAATGTCCATCTGCCATTTCTGGCTGAGTCACACATCCTCTGAGTATCTTGTTCAGTTCCAGGGATAGAGGTCTGTCAGTCCACCCACTCGTATAATTTCACACCCTCGGCCAGCACCTTGAGGACTTGCAAGAGGTGAAATAAGCTGCTGAGGCTCCCTTTGCCATGTACCAGTCCACTGCCCCTGCCCAGGCAGAGCAGGTCCAATCCACTGCTCAGATGATAGTCATCAGAGGCCCCCTGCACAGAGTCTTGCCTCATTATTTATGAGACCCTCAACCACGCCTGGATCCCTTCATGGGAACTGAGGAGAGGTAGGTTCCAGAGTGTCTTTTTGTATGCAGAATACAAAATGTAAATATTTTAATCTTGGAAGATTAAAATCTGAAAGAAATGTGATAGAACATTTCATGAGATCAGGGTTTTAGCTTTGGATTTAGAACAAATTGATTGTGAATCCTAATTCTTCTATTAAGCAGCTTTGTAGAAGGTTAAGGAAATTACTTATCCTTCCTAGACCTTTGTTATTCCTTCTGAAAATGAGATAATAACAGCAATAAGCTCTCAAGTTTGTTGTATTGAGTAGTCATATCCACAGGAAATGGCTCTGAGCCTGGCCCTTAGCAAATAGTACTCTTCTAACTATTTAGAAAAATTTGAAAATTAAACTTTATAACACAATAGTTTACAAACAAGAATTTTATAGCCAAGCAACTAATTTCAAATATCTTCTTTCTCCTGGAAATCATCTAGGGGGGAAATGAGAACTTTAAAAACAAAAACTTTAAGCTATATTTTCAGCAAACTAAGATACAGAAAACTCATAGACTCCTAGTTGCATAAAGCTGACAACAAAGGTGAAGCCTCACAGAAAGCAGGTGATTGTGGGAAGACCAAAGTGAAGAACAGGGTGGGCAGAGGGGTTCAAAGGGTTGGAGGACCTCAATAGTTACTTCCCAAATGAGAGAATCTTATCAGAGAGGGGACTACTGTGATCATAACTGAGACTGAGCACCTTAAGAGCGCTGGGGAAGAAGAGAAAGACAAGATTCAGAAAGTGTTCAGAGATGGCAGATAGCAGAACATGACAGAAGAAACAGTTTCTAAGAGTGAGTCATGGTGGAAGAAAGGGCTGTAGAGGGAACTAGGGAATCCAGGATGGGCTCTAAGAGTCAGAGTAGTGCTGGCTACAGAGATGATCATATTGTAAGACATGCACTGTAATGACAGAGAAGGGAAGTATGAGCTCTGAAGCTTGGAATGATTTCTTAGCACATCCCTGCATCCCATCTTCCTACTAGAAGTCTAGGAAAGTCCATCCCTTTTCAATTTCTATTCCTGCAAGTATCAGGAAAGGAACTAATGGCAGATGAAAATTCTAACAACATTACAACAAGAACTTAAACAAGAAAACAGAATGATGGGGGAAATAAGACATTTGAGGTGGGTAAGGGAGGGTGCCAGCAGCCTGCCTCTGTATCCCTAATGCACATTCCAGTTAGCCTACAGTCTAGTCACTGCCCCTTCCTTAATTATCTGGTCTTGCAAGACCTGTTTACCTAAGTACTCCCATTTTACAAAGGCCATAAACCATGAACAATATACCACTCCCAGAGGGGGTTATCAGTGCTGGAGCCAGTCCAGGACTTTATTGTGGTCTCTCTGACCCCATCCCAACACATGGGGCTTTTTGCAAAGCCTGCAAAAAGTCCAAAAGTCCCATCCATATTTGGGGGACAAAGAAACCCAAAGGTTATAAGGGGAGATCTTCCTTCATATCAGTTTGCTCAGGATTTGGAGAGAAATTGTCTCCTCTGAGTCACTGTACTAGTACATGGGAAACATCTGAAAATAAATGGATTTTTCCTGTATCTCTGGTACTCCTGTGTATTTTTCAGTCACCTGGTCAATTCTGTAACAAAAAACAAACAAAAAACAAAACAACAAAAAAAAAAAACACAAATAAAGACAAATGCTTCAAAAAGATATAATTATATAGGAACATAACAGCACAAATGTAGGAACTCAAAGAAAAATAAGCAGAAAACAGGAAGTGATGGCTTAGAAATTTTAAGCTACTTTCTCAGATCATACATAATAAATGGATAAGATTTTGACAGAGAGCTGACTAGTTGAAAACATGTACTTTTTCCTTCAGACCAGACTAGGAGAACAAAAAAATCCATCCCTTCATTTGCATAATGAATTATTTCTTGAAAGCTAAAGAATAAGTTATTTAAAGTCATATAATTAGAGGAAAAGCCATATTAGCATATGACCTTTCATATTTCTACTGGTGATTTTATTTAAAAATCGCTGCTTCAAGATTGTATTTTTCAGAATCCACATTGGTGAATGCCCATAATAAATTTCTTTAATATATTTGTAACTACCAGATGTTTTACTATAGAATTATATGAACCTCTTGATTTTTCAACATAATGTTGCATCCTTTGAATTACAGCTCATACAAATGAGGCCTCTTTTTATTCACACATTCCCGTTTTGGTCATAAATCAACCCAAAGGATGCATTGATAAATAACCGTTTGGTTGGATAATGGAGTTCCATGGTTCTAGGAAGGCTCATTCCTAGGAAGTCTCAGTGTCCGCATTTGTCTTGATGAATATGGTGGACCACTGGAAAATGGGGCAAGACCATAACTTGAGATGGCATTCAAGGTGGAATTATTATTATTCAAAATAAAAGGCAGGTAAATGGGAGACAGTCAGATCCTATATGTCCTTGTTAAAAAACTATTGTGGATCATTTCTAATTTTTATATATTTTTTTTATTTTTTGGATACCATGATCCAAGTCTTTTTGCTACTTGTCTTAAGTTTTGTTTTTCCTCATCTAATGTAACATTTACACATCAAGAACAAGAGTAACAACATTAAACCAATAACACCGATTAGGAACAGAAAATATCTAATATTAGACAAAGAAGTATCTGAGAGGAACAAGCATTTACTATTATGTAGAAGCTCTAATTTTTCTTCTGGGCAGTTAGTTTCATCCATTCCTATAGCTAGACAATACTTATCTAAACTATTCATCTAGATTAGATTCATATATAATTCTACCAGGGCCATGGTTGGCAAACTGTGGCTCATGAGCCACATGCAGCTCTTTGGCCCCTTGAGTGTGGCTCTTCCACAAAATACCAAGGCCTGGGCTAGTCTATTTTGAAGAAGTGGCATTAGAAGAAGTTTAAGTTTAAAAATATTTGTCTCTCAAAAGAAATTTCAATCGTTGTACTGTTGATATTTGGCTCTGTTGACTAATGAGTTTGCCGACCATTGTTCCAGGGGAATTATTAGGGAGATGTTCTTGGAGGGGATTGTCCAAGATGTGTCCTTTATAGTAGATATAACCATAAAAAATATATCAAAGTTGATATTGATAGAGGATCAATATGTGGCCAACAAAACATTAACTTCATTATCATAGCTGATAATCAAAATATTATTGTCTAGTAGGTGGGAAAGATTAGCAGGTTATCTAAGTTAAATTTTTCATTTCTAACAAGAGAAGGGACCTAGGGAGACAGGTATTGTTTTCACTAGGAAACCATAAGAAGAAGAAGAAAAATCATTCAATCAATAACAATTGGGCGGTATAAGAACAAGGTTTGAGCAGCATCTATTTGTGAGCATATAGGTCTTGTTGAAATCTTGGGATAGATAATTGCCTTCTTCTTGGCCTGCAGCTTCTCATCCTTGAGATCAAGACCAGTGTCAGAGACAGGGGAAGATGTCCATTTGTGGTTAGGTACCTAATAAGGTAAGGTCCCTTTAACACTGTTGGAGAGAGTCTTTAATCAATGTCTTTCCCAATGGAAAAAAAAAAATCCAACTTGTAAGTTGTGGTCTTTCATCTTTGTCTCCTAGGAATACTGTTAAATGAATGTTACTAATTTATTAGTTTCTATAATGCAGAAGTCTGCTTTTTAGTTTTTTTTTTTATTTGGGAACCAAAATATTTAAAAATCAGCAATATTTTAAACAGAGTGCAAAGAATAATAATTATTCTGAATTCATTTAGTCCCATAACTATTTTTTATCATGATTATTTGCCAGTACTTTTTTATTAATTCAGTTAGTCCTTAAAATTCTATAAATCTTCATCCAGTTCAAGGATATGACCTGCTTAGAATCCTGCAATTTAGAGTAAAGTCAAGTCCATTTCACTAATTTTTCTAAAGATATAACATATTTGCAAATACATCAGAGTAAAACAGTGGCTGTCTAAGAATGATAAAACTTAAAATGGCATGGTTATAGATTTGAATATAATACAAATAGAGGCCTGCTGCACAAAATTTGTGTAAGGAGGGGTGGTCCCCTCAACCCAGCCTGCACCCTCTCCAATATGGGCCCTCTCAGGGGATGTTCTACTGCTGACAGTCAGACATTCCTCTCACAATCTGGGACCACTGGCTCCTAACTGTTCACCTGCCTGCCTGCCTGATTGCGCTTAACTGCTCCCCTGCTGGCCTGGTCACCCCCAACTGTGCCCCCTCCCCACCAACCTGGTTGCCCCTAACTGCCCCCCCTGCTACCTGGTCACCCCTTACTGCCCCCCCTTGCTGGCCTGGTCACCACCAACTGACACCCCCCCCCGCCACCCTGATCTCCCCTCACTGCCCCCCTCTGCTGGCCTGGTTGCCCCTCACTACCCCCCCTTGCTGGCCTGGTAGCCCCCAACTGCCCTCCCTACAGGCCTGGTTGCCCCACATAGCCTGCTGTTTGATTGTTTGGTCGCCCCTCACTAACCCCCCTGTTGGCCTGGTCATCCCACATAGCCTACTGCTCAATTGTTTGGTTGCCCCTCACTGACCCCCTCCCCCAACCAGCTTGGTCGCCCCCAACTGCCGCCCCCCCTGAGGCCTGGTCGCCCCACACAGCCTTCTGTTTAATTATTTGTCCACCCCTCACTAAGCCCCCCTGCTGGCCTGGTCACCCCACACTGCCTATTCAATCGACCATTCAATTTCAATGGTCCCTTAGGCTTTTATTATTATAGATTGATTAAAAAAAAAACACAAAACTTTGCTTTACTATAAGATATAATATTCCAAGATAATTTCTTGGTAAATAATAGTTACTGTAAAATGACAGAGAATAATTTTTAAAAATCTCTCTATATATTTAGATTCAATACATAATTTCAGCATATCCTAATATATAAAAACCCAGGGACCATAATGACCAACTGAAGGCTCGACCAAACACTGTAAGTCGGTCCTGCAATCAGTGCTGGGTTGCCGCAGGTGCAGGCGCAGCGACCCAGCACTGACTGCCGATGAGGCTGTAGATCAGGCCCAATGAGAGGCCCAAAGAGAGAGAGGCAGGGTCTGATCTGAAGCCTCCATGGCAGCTGTTGATCAGCCATTGCCTCTCTCCTTCTCTCTGGGCTTTGCCAGCAGCCACATTTCTGCTGCTCTCTAGGCCTCTGTGAGGTTTGCTGATCAGCCCCACCTCTCTGATCAGGCCCAGAGATAGGCCCAGATATGTTGACTAGCATTGGAACTGACCAGTCAGAACCAAATCTGTGTGACCTCTGAGGAGCCAACGGCCGTCTAAGAGGGAGAGCTTTTGACACTGACTGGCATAGAAACTGACCAATCAGAACTAAATTGGCTGGCAGGGGAGAGCAGTTGGGGGTGAGTTCAGGCCAGCAAGGGAGAGCCATTGAGGGCTAGATCAGGCTGGCAGGGGAGGGCACTTTGGGGCAACCAGGTTGGCAGGAGAGGGTAGTTGGGGGTGAGATCAGGCTGGCCCGGGAGGGAAGTTAGGGGCAAGCATGCAGGCAGGCAGAAGCAGTTAGTGGTGATCAGGCAGGCAGGTATTGGGCCTAAGCCAGCAGTCAGACATCCCCCAAGGGGTCCCTGATTGGAGAAGGTGCAAGCTGGGCTGAGGGAATCCCCCCCTCCATGCATGAATTTTGTGTACTGTGTCACTAGTATTAAAATCTTTCACATAGGTTATCAGAAGTGTGCATTGAGCACTGGAAATAATTCATAAACTCTCAATATGTGGGACTCATATACCCAAAGCATCACTGTCAGATGCCCCCACAAAGGGAGCCATCACTTTTGACTTATCTGGTATTCCTGACTGCTACCGATGAGAGTTTTCTGCTTGAACTTGGCTCTGAATCTTTGCAAAATTGACTGAAGATGGTGACTCTAGGTTAGTCATACATCATGACTAAAGTTTAGCGATAAATAAATGATGAACAAATTTGATATTCAACAGGATATTGGCCTGAAGAGGACAGAAAGTTGAGAAAGTAAAGGTTGTTAGAGTTTGGAAAGTCATAGAGTTTAAGAAGTCCAGGCTGGATCCCATAAGCAACTGGCAACCACTGTACGTGTGGGGGAACATCTTGCCCCTTGATGTACTGAGAGGCCAGAGAGGACGTAATGAATTTTAAACAATATGGGCTGCATGGTCTCTTTAAAATGAGTCCAAATGAATAGAAAAGACATAATATTTCTTCATGACTTTCTCCTCATTCTGGGCCCTGGGGCATCA
Source organism: Pipistrellus hanaki (assembly GCF_964339955.1). Classification (NCBI taxonomy): domain Eukaryota; kingdom Metazoa; phylum Chordata; class Mammalia; order Chiroptera; family Vespertilionidae; genus Pipistrellus; species Pipistrellus hanaki. Next base: position 80,767,747 of record NC_140524.1, read on the forward strand.
TTGAGGCAGTGGACCAGGTTTGGAGGCTAAAAACTCTGTGGATAGATTGAGAAAATGTGAACTAGCCCTTGGGGTCTACTTCTTTAGGAATTTCTGTTTTCTTCTTCCAAATCACCACAATTACAACTCTCTGTGGAGAGAGACTTCTGTAAAGACTGATTTTATAGTAAAACAAAAATCTTCTTTTATTTGAGGAGAAGCACAGGGATTCTTTTTTGTCCAAATTAAAGGTGTTTTGGGGGTAAAATAGGAATTTTAAGGGTGAAATAGACAGGTTTATGAAATTTTAGAAATCAACAGGCCCCATGGAAAACACACAGGGAGGGCTACAGAGCTGGGAGAGGTTACATTTCCATAACACAAGGGAGCCTGGTATAGTTATATTTCCATAAGACAAAGGAACTGGGAGAAGCCAAAAGGTCTATACTTACAAAATAAAGAAGGAGGAAGAACACCCAGAGGGAATAGGAGAACAATCAAGGAGGGCCTCATATGTTCCACGTGATGTTTGACCTTTGCGCTCAGGAGTTGCTATAGTGACCAAATAAAAGGGAAATATTGACCAATCAGAGGAGATATCAGGATACAGGGACTTGTAGTCTTTATAAGCCATGGAAGGAAGAACTCAGTTGGACTCTTTCCTCCTCCCAACATGGGAGTCTGTATTTGTTCTTTAATAAATCTCCACCTTTGCTATACATATTCCATCCACATTTTTGATTCTGATGGACAAAGAATCTGGGGAACCATCCTGCCCAGGGGAATACCATCTGTTCCAGTCCAAAAATTATCATATCATAAATAATAACTCTATTTTATTTTAATGTAATGAGTGAAATGTGGCAAGATAGTTGCACAGAGTTAAGTGGCAGTGTTTGAATCATGGTATTTTTTCCCCCTCCATAAATCCAAATGTATGAGTAATGTTAGCTGAGTAAATGGCAAACACATTCTCTTTCTAGAGAAGACCACGAGTGTCACACATATTGAACAGGCGTACAAGATGTAGAGCAAGATATGCCATAGTGAGGGTGGCTGACATTATGGAAATAGAAAGTAAGTTATGGAGTGGGCTTGCCACCCCAGCAAGATGTGACTGTCTTCTTTCTGTCATGCCTTCTGTTTCCACCGCAATCACCAAGCAGAGCTCCCTAGTCAGGCCCACAGAGTTCTAGTCCTAAACTGTTTTCAGAACAGGCAGCACAACCCACCTACATGCTACACATGTGCCTGACTAATGAGAGCCAATAAATGTACACCACAGCTGTGTTTTCAGAGTAGAGGGAAGAGAATGTCACTTATTGCCTAAGGAAAGAGAATGAAGGTAACTATGTCACCAAGTCAAACTCTGAGCAAGGTTACATCCAGGAAGAAAGCATTCTGGGGCTGCATGGAGACCAACCACTGGGTATCTGGGAGCACAGAAGTCCTGTCATCCCAATTCACAGGGCTTCCTGGTGACAGAAGTTTCTCCGCATTCCAGCAGTTTAGGGAACAATCAGCCAGACAATATGGGAGTGCTCACCATGAGATGCCTGCTGCTGAGATAACGCCCAGTTGTGATTTTATTTCTCTCTGTTTGGATAATACAATTCAATCTGACTGCAATAACTGAAAAAGACTGCCAAAGAAATGGCCAGTTTGAAAGCACACACACTGAAAAATCAACATCTCTGACTGCTCCTGAGATCACGGCAGAAACAGGAACATATTTCCTAAGAGCCAGAATAAAACAGCAGTGAGTCGAGGGCAGAGAATTTGATCCTGCCAGATTGTGGCATCATCTCAATGAACACACAGAACTGTGAGGATCAGGGCGGAAATGAGACATCCACTGCAAAATTATGGATGCTTTGGAAACATCAAATGTCAATGCATTCCCTACAACAGACACTGATCTTTCAACAGCTCCCAATAATTCCATTGATTCCTCCTCTGTTTATTTTCAGCTAGCACAAAATAAAAAGAAGCTAGATTGGTTTCATTTTTAAATCACAATATTAGGCAATACATATGCCCTTCACAAAATAGGTTTGGCTCCTAAATAAAGAGCTCTGCTTATTTTCCCTCTTAGTATGGATGTGATTACTCAAAATGTAGGGTGTTTTTCATTACATTTTTGACAAAACTGTTAGTATTTATTACATAGGTAATTTCTGCAACATTTTTTTCTTCTTTTTTTAACATCTCATTTCTGACATGCCAAAGGCTTTCCAAAGAACTTGTATGCATATATGCATACACATGGACACAGACCATAGAGTGGTGAAGGCCTATGAGGGTGGGCTAGAAGAGGTCAATTGGGGGGGAGGGGATATGTAATAATTTCAAAAATAAATATTTTTTAAAAGACAAGGAAAATAAATAATGTTTTATTGCAGTAAATTGGTTAATAACATATAAATTTGGGGTGTATAACATAATTTAATACCTGAATACTCTATTGTGTACTCACTACCAAAAGTCTAGTTTCCATCTATGAACATATATTGGACCCCATTTACCCATTTCATCCTCCTCTCACCCGCTCTGGTAACCACCAATATGTTGTCTGTATCTATGAGTCTGTTTTTGTTTTATTTGTTCATTTGTTACTTTTTTTTTTTTATATTCCACATATGAGAGAAATCATATGGTTTTTGTCCTTCTCCACATGACTTATTTCACTTAGCATAATACCCTCAAGATCTTCCAATGTTGTAAATGGCAGGATTTCATAAAGAAAATGAGGTATATGTACACACAATAGAATACTATTCAGTAATAAAAAAAAAGATGAAATATCGGCATGGCAAAGTTTACAGTAAAGTGGATTCTATGCAGAATTTAGACAGAGACAGTGATGAAAAAATCAGGAATTGTAATAATTCACCTCATGAATTTTGCCTATTTCTAAAGCATATCAATAGTATTAATGTAGGGAAATTTTAGACAAAAAGTTGGCTACTTATATCTTAAATTTAATATGACTAAAAGGATGGAGGAAAATTAGCTTAGGACACCCTTACATCATTCCTTTTGTTTGCATAAAATTTTCCAACTTCCTCTCCACTATTATTCATGTGTCAAATATATTTTCCTCGATGAGATATAACTTTTAATTGTTCAACATGAGGCAACACTATGTTTTTCTACCATGGAAACCATGGAAAGCTTCTTTCCACTGTTTTTTTTTTTCTATTAAAACATAAGGAAGGGAAAAACTAAAATGTTAATAAACAAAAATATTTACATTTTCTATGGCGCCACTCAGATGTTTTTTCGCACAACCTTAGCTAACACTGTATTTCAAGTTGTCTGCCAGAGAGTTGTAAATTTCCCACATAAACAGAAAATTATAAAAAAGTTTAGAATTTCACTGACCTATATTTTCTTTCTTTTTTTAAAAAAATATATTTTATTGATTTTGTACAGAGAGGAAGGGAGAGAGATAGAGTTACAAACATCGATGAGAGAGTCATTGATCAGCCGCCTCTTGCACACCCCCTACTGGGGATATGCCCGCAACCAAGGTACACGCCCTTGACCGGAATCGAACCCGGGTCCTTTCAGTCCCCAAGCTGATGCTCTATCCATTGAGCCAAACCGGTTTCGGCATCACTGACCTATATTTTCTAAAAGTTTTATTGACTTGCAATTGATACAGAAAAATGCACATAATGTGTACAATTTGATAAGTTTGGACATATGCAAGCACCTCTAATACCACCACTTCAATCAAGATATTTCATCACAAGATCCCTTATGTTTATTTATGTGTTTGTTTATTATTTTTTAAAATATATTTTATTGATCTTTTACAGAGTGGAAGAGAGAGGGACAGAGAGTTAGAAACATGGATGAGAGAGAAACATGGATCAGCTGCCTCCTGCACACCTCCTACTGGGGATGTGCCCACAACCAAGGTACATGCCCCTGACCAGAATCGAACCTGGGACCTTTCAGTCTGCAGGCCAATGCTCTATCCACTGAGCCAAACTGGTTTCGGCTATTTTTTATTTTTATTGATTTCAGAGAAGAAGGAAGAGGGATAGAGAGATAGAAACATCAATAATGAGAGAGAGAATCATTGATCAGCTGCCTCTTGATCGCCGCCTCCCCCCCCTCCCCCCGCACACCCCCCCCCACCCTCAGCCACTGGGGACCAAGCCCACAACCCTGGCATGTGCCCTGACTTGGAATTGAACCATAATTTCCTGGTCCATAGGTTGATGCCTGCCACTGAACCATGCCGGCCAGGCTCTTTCTTTTTTTATAAATAAGGATGCTTACCATAATATCTACCCTCTTAAATGTTTGAGTGCCTAACACAATACTGTTGACCACCATTGTTTGGACTTAATGCCATTGTTCATTAAGTCCAAACAATGGTGGCTGAATTCTAACAACTGATCAACAATGTGAACGTTGATAAGCAGTTCTCGATAATCAGTTCTCAACAATTATTTGTTATTATTAAAGTTTAACATTATAAAATTAACAAAAATAATATAACTCACATCCTGGCTAAATAGCCACATGGTCGCCGAAAACAGTATATTCCCTTCCCGTTCTCCCGCCGTTCCTAGCTTGTCGTGCATTCTTTCAAAAAATCGGGACTTTTAAAAAAAGCCTTGGCACATGGGACAAATTGTTAAAAATCAGGACTGTCCCGCCAAATGCAGGATGTCTAGTCACCTTACTCATTGCACTCTTGTCATTTAGGCGGTGGGGATAAACAGTGGGAAAGCAGGAGGAAGGCTTCTATTGAAGGGATCCCAAACAAAGATCAGCTTGACTCTATCCTAGAGTTTTTTCTCTATAACACATAGTATTTTTAGCACAATGACATTGTAGACACATTAAATCCATTATTAAAGCAACATTTATGTGCATTTGGTCATTGAACATTTTTCCCCAGTAAAAAAAATGATCCTGCCTCTCTTGTTATTTAATTCCTTTGATAATGGAGTTGGTGCTTTCAGTCTCTGTCCACTGCTCCAGTGAGGGGGCACTGGGGCTGAAGACTCTAGTTTGTAATCCAAGACTTCATGCTCCAGCTGTTGAGGTTACCAGAGGAAATAGGGATCAAAACAATATATGCATGCCTATTAGATGGGAATGAACAGCTGATTCCAACAGCTATGGCTGGGCCACCTCAAGCTGGAGCCATTCATTGAAAGAAAGAACTAGAGTATCAGCCAGGATAAGGATAACTATAAAGATAAAAGGAATTCTCACAGCCGAGCAGAACAGCAGAGCAGATATCTACTCAGGAACTTAAAAGACATATTGGAAACAGAAGGGGTTATAACTTCACAATGAACAAGTGGATCTCTCTTCATTGTGAGTTGTTGAAACAATGCTGGAGTAAAAAATTCCCCACAATGAAATAGGGCTGAAAGGGGAGATTGAGAGACTTGCAGTCATTTATACTATTCTAGCATCTATTCGATTTTTTTTTTTTTTTTGCATTGAAACCATCTTGAAGATATAATTCTTTCTCTGCCTTTTTCTGTATTCTTTTTAGTTATTGGCTTAAAATTCCTTAATAAAAAGAGAAAAACCCACTGAAAAGGAATTTTTCCTGATAGCTTTGGAATTTTTCTACCACCCATATTTGAGCCACTTATATTACCAGTATCCCTAATTTTATGAGTATCTTGACAGTGACCAGATTGGAAATAACAGTGAGCCTCCAGAAGCTTTAATGTAATCCATAAAATGAGTTAGTCTAGAGATTATTTAGGAGACCAGAAGGACCACTACATGAACTGAGTTGGGGAATACATTTTCCAAGTCTTCTCTAATTAGAAAACTTTATTTGTATTTAAGAAATTATAAATAAATTTCCCTAGGCTTTGTTGTGAATCTTGGAAGAGAGGGTTCCTATATAACCTAGCAAGTACTTGCCTTCTTTCAAAATGCTGTGATGAAAAATAAATGAGTTATGGAAACAGTCAACCAGGAAGTTTATCTAATTGCAATCTGAGAGTCAATTGAATTCAATTTAGCAAATATCCTTTGAGGATGGGCTATTGTGCTAGGAAGGCATGGTGCTAGGCATGCATTTATAAGTGAAACTGAAACATTAGTCCCATAGTGATGCAGTCTTTGGATCATTTCCTATCTTTATAGGCTATAACTTGTTCTTCACTGGGCAGTCCCCAGTGTTTAAGATGAATTACACTTCCCATTTCCTTTTCTTCATTACATAGTTCTTATATTTTGCTGCACAAAGGCTTATGTTCCTTCTCTTGTGTTCTCTGAGATCTTGGGCAAATCATATGAACTATGTAAAGTTCATCTTTGGAGTCTGATAAATTGGTTCATACATTTGCCATCAAGATTAAATGAGAAAATACATGTGAAAATACATATGGTAAATGATCTATAATAATAAAAGGGTAATATGCAAATTAGACTGGAGGTCATTCCAGATGTCTTTCCTGATGAACGGTGTGTGTGTGTGTGTGTGTGTGTGTGTGTGTGTGTGTGTGTGTGTGAGGGAAAGCCAGCCTGGGTCTCAAGTGCCTGCAGGCAGCTGACAGTGGTATGGGTACTCCCTTGTAGTTAACTAACTGACAGTGTATGTTTAATTTCTGACTGGTCCTTTTCCATTTTTTTTTTGGCATTCTCATTAAGGCCCTTGAAGATCTCACTAAGCTTCTCAGAGGTCTCATCAAGTTTCTCAGCAGTTTTTAGAAGATTATTGAGTAACCTTATAAATGTGGTTTTGAACTCTACGTCCAGTAGTTTGCTTTCCTCAATTTCTTTCATTTGTGACATGTTTCTTTGTCTCCGCATTTTGGCTGCTTCCTTATGTTGATGGAATGGCTTTGTGTGGTAGGTGACCTATAGGGGCCAGTGGTTCAGCCTCCCCAATTACCTGAGGTGGACACTCTTGTTGCATCCCATTTGAGGGCTGAGTGCAAAGTCTTGGTGTAGTTAAGCCTTGATTGCTGTTGGTACACTTGGAGGAACTGACCTCCAGGCCAATTGGCTGTGAGGAACCGCTGTATCTATAATGGAAGAACTGCTGTGCTGGAGACTTGCTTATGGGGCAGGACTTGTTTCAGTGGGGCTTTGGTGTTCATTTAGTCTGCCTCTTCAATGTGTCACTTATAGATGTGAGGAGTTGAAATCTTGTGTCTCACACTGACCACTAGGTACACTGGCTTCTGGATCTCCAATTGGATGCAGGTCAGATACTGAATGAGGCCACCCAGCAGGAGCTACAGGGAGAACTACCGTTTTCTCCTCTTTGCTTGGGGTTTGAAGGTTTTGGAGCTGTTTGAACAGAGCTGTAGTTTGTAAGGTTAAGCTGGGATAGGGAAGGCCATTCATATGCAAAAGCAGCTATCTGAAGCTTGGGTGGGTTTGTAGATTGGGTGGGGAGGGATCTCAGGGAGTCACTAGGCTAGGGCATGGCAAACAGCAATGCCTGACAGTCAGGCATCTTGGAGTTTCTGCCACCCTGTGTCTTGTGCCCCAGTGCAGTAAACTATGATTCCTGTGCACAGCTCTGCAAAAAAGCCACCCTCACTTTCTGACCAGATGGCAGACAGTTCAGCTTCTCCCCCTAGGAGTTTGGGTCCTCAGCATGTCCCCAGAAATTGGAGTTCAGAGTAATCAGGAACTTGTCTCCCTTCAGGTTGAAAAAAGCAAAACTCGCTACCAGCCCGATTCACCCTCCTCCATACCTCAGCTTTTCAGCACTTGTGCATGTCTCAATGCTCTTTTTCCTTCTAGTTGTAGAACTTCCACTCAGCCAGCTTTCCCGTGCTTCTGGGTGATAGATGCTTTATCTTTAATTGTAATTTTGAAATTGTTGTGCCAGGCAGCAGTTTAGGTGTTTACCTATGCCGCCATCTTGGTTGCTCCCCTCACTTGTCATTTGTTGATGTGCTGATGGTAATCATTCTGACAGGTGTGAAGTGATACCTCATTGTTGTTTATATTGTACTTAGTCAAGGAGGTAAAAGACCTATACTGGGAAAACTCCAGGACATTGCAAAAAGAGGGCACAAACCAGGCTGAGGTACCCCACCCATGCAAGAATTCATGCACCAGGCCTGTAGTATTTTAATAAAATTAATATGTTTCATTTGAATGAAACTCAAATTTACTTGCCTAGCATAGTTATTTGTAATTTCAACAGAGGAGCAATTTTCCACTTGTTAAACTTTGAAATGTATTTAAATACAATAAAAATACCTGTACTTTTAAAAATATATATATATTTTATTAATTTTTTTACAGAGAGGAAGGGAGAGAGATAGAGAGCTAGAAACATCAATGAGAGAGAAACATCGACCAGCTGCCTCTTGCACACCCCCTACCGGGGTTGTGCCCTCAACTAACGTACATGCCCCTCACCGGAATCGAGCCTGGGACCTTTCAGTCCGCAGACCGACGCTCTACCACTGAGCCAAACCGGTTTTGGCAAAATACCTGTACTTTACTGTTACTCCCTGGTGAATATTGTCTTCAAAATAATTTATGAGCTGAGAAAATGGGATTTTAATAGCTGGATTATAATTAAATATATTAATATCAATATATTAAATTTATTATAAATGTGCAATATTTTAGTAATACGAGAGGCCCAGTGCACAAAATTCGTGCACTTGGGGGGGGGGGGCCTTCAGCCTGGCCTGTGCCCTTTAGCAGTCTGGGTGACCTGGGAGGATATCCAACTGAAGGCTTAGTGGGCTTAAGCTGTCAGTTGGACATTCTTAGCATCACTATGGAAGCAGGAGAAGTTCCTACTACTGCCATGAGCCTGGCTTCTGCCCCCTGGTGGCCAGCGTGCATCATAGTGACCCGTCATTCCACCATTCGGTCATTTGAATATTAGCCTTTTATAGGATACGCTATAGGTCAGGTTCCCTAGAACCATAAGAAATGCAAAAAAAAAAAAAAAAAAAAAATTACTGTTAACTCATTCTCGAATTGCCCCCACTTAAAATCAAATTGCCCTTCCTGTGGGGCATGTGCTGCACCTTGGGAACCACTGGGCTCGACACTTTTCCTCTCTGAGCTTCATTTCTGAATACATATGCATATACCATCGGAATTGTAATCTCTTCTCCACCTACCTCACTGGGTTGTCATGAGGAGGTTCTGAGCTAATAAACTTAGAAATGTTTCATCAAGTAAGTGATGTCTAAACAGGAAGGGATTGTTATTTTTAAGCTCATGGTTGCCCTCACAGTAGCAGGTGCTGATTGGGGAGGAGGACAAGATTGTTTCCTGGGACTGTAGCTATGGAAGCTTTGCAGAGGGTTCCACAGGGCCCTGTAGTGGTGGTCATTCCTCGAGATGCTGGAAGGGGGGGAGGGCAGGGAGTTAGGAGGCACTGGGAAGGGGGTGTGAGGCCAAAGGGGGAATAACTGTCAAACCTTCCTGCTTGGCGCCATTCTTTAAATTGTACATGGCTATTTTGCAGCTGTATCTGCTCAGGGCAGAGATCCAATCTCCTGGAGTCTGGATGGGTAGGGTATCTCAGTCTGGCCTGTGCCCTCTTTTTGCAATGTCCTGGAGTTTTCCCAGTATAGGTCTTTTACCTCCATGGCTAAGTATAAACAATTGGAGTCTGGGTCAGGGCAGAGCCAGGCTGACTAGGAGGGCGGGTTTAGCCGCACTCCCAGTGAGGTTCAGCTCACTTCCTCTGTGGAGACAGTGCTGTTGCTATTTGGGGGGAATGGTGCACTCAGGCCTACCTCCACCCAGGTCTGGTGTTGTAGGGAGGAGAGGCATGCCCCACCACAGCGGAGGGGGCCCAGCAGTCGGAGGCCGCAGGCCCTGGGTGCCTCAAGGGTGCTGAGGGATGGTCTGGTCCCAGTTGTGCTGTTGTTATGGACGCCCCTAGAGAGGGTGGCAGAGGAAGAGATCAGGAGTCAGAGTTGCAGCTGCAGCTACCCCTGAGGCTTGGTCTTCTTCCCATTCCCAGGGGTGCGGGGGCTGGGGTAGGGTGTCCCTGCAGGGGGATTGGAAGAATTACCCTGGGCCACTTCCTCTTCCTTCTTTGTAGTCTGGGCTCCTGTCAGGCACTGTACCTCAGAACCCCAGGAACTTGGCTCCAGCTGCCCGCTCCCTGCTGCGTGTGCATCAATATGCAAATTGGTCATTATGAGGACTCAGTAAAGGCAATTAGCATATTACCTCTTTATATGTATAGATGCATATTTTAATATTAATATAATAATGTAGAATATAATATCTTACCAGTTTCTGGTAAGATCTAGTCTTCGTACATTAGGGTATGCTTAGTTTGTAAATATGTTTAATAGTATACTTTGTATTATGTTAGCATTTTTCCTAAAGTCCCTAGAAAATTTTAAATAAGCTTATTAAAATTTCCTATTCTCTTCTGATTGGGAAAATGCTCACATCTTATACCTGATATTTCCCTCCAAGTTCTAGAATAGATACAATACAGAATCTTAAAACAAATGAATCATACCATTAATTAGAAAAATAGAATTATTCATGAGAATGATCACAGACTAGGGAATTTTTAATAAATCCAGAAATACACATATAAAACATATACTATCACCCTAAAAGATAAATCAAGTCTCTAGGGGTAGAAAGCTTTTACATAGTTATCTCTCTCTCTCTCTCTCTTTCTCTCTCTATCTTTCTCACTGTTAACAGTCAAAAGTCCTTCTATTAATGAAAATAATCAGAGGACACAATGGCAGAAACCTTAGTGCTCTTCCTGGTTGCTGTTTTGCTGTCACATATTAACAACATTATCACAATTTCTTTACCAGTCAGTTTCCCCTAAACTAACAGGTAAGTGTCCTTGTGATTTCCTCTAAAAATCAAGTAACTTGATTTTTTCTAGTTATTCATCTGTCTGAGGGGTGACTGTAACTGGTTATGGAAGAATAAGTTAATATTCACTAATTTTCTAAATTGTATTGTGACACTAGGTGGCAGCCTTGCAACTCTGGTATTGCCTTTAGGAAGTATTTTCCAAATATTATTCTATGAAGTGTCAGCCACATGAAGCCAATTTACATCCCATATTAAGCCCTTATCCCAGCTGTGTCTGATTTGTTAATTCCAGGTGAGTGCTTTCCAATTTACTTGTCCTCCAGTCTGGCTCCAGGACAAAGGACAGGACACATCTTCCTATTCGGCCACTATTTGCTCTTTGAGAATTCCAATTGAAGGGTGGTCTTTGAATGACAAAATAAATATATTACATTTTATTTTGAGTGGTTTTACCCTGCCAGAAGAGTAAAGAAAGTGTTCTCCTAACCTTCCCTCTTTGGCAAGAGTTTCTCCCATTTTCTTCCCTATTAGGTCAGTGAAAAAGAGAGATAACATTATAGGATTCCTGTGGTTTCTGACATATTTTGTGAGTCTAAGTTGATGTGAAAATGTCTACTCACCTCAAGAAAAAGACAATTAGAGAAGGAGATCAACCTTCATCTTTAAAATAAAAATTAGTTTTTGATCAGAGTACAGTCTACTGAATGCAAGAAGCTGTGGTTGGAGTTGTAAATAGTAAGTGTTCAGTACAAATTTCTTTAATGTGAAGTCTGTCCTCTCCTTCACACACTAAACCAGTTATCCACCATTTCTCTAAGCGCTATCTCTCTGATCCTCATATCTATTAGTCCATCAAAACACCTCCTTTCTGTTTTGACTTGTGCCTTTCTAGCTAGGACTCATGTATTAATGATGAAGTCCAACTTTTTACCCCATGTTGATAATTTCCAGAGAGATACCACCAGGTACTCCTATAGTCAACAAAGTTAACATTATTGTTACAACATGGCAGACTAAATCATGAGGAACAGTGTGATACTCCTATAAGAAGGAGATGGGGAATTATTCTAGGATTTGACTTATGTTCATTGATTTTGGGGAATCTCCATGAGTGAATATCTCTTCATGAGTGGATGCTGTAGAAAGAAAGAATAAGTTAAGGACTGGGTCATGGATGGCTATAGGCTGTGGTCACACTGTGCACTCTGCAATGCACTGATGCTGCAAATAACTATCATAGTATTTTCCATGAGTGGGTGCCACCATGGGGCTTGCTATTTGCAAGACGCAGGACAAAAGGAGTGAGCTTAAAGTTATCATTCGGGGATGAAGCAGTAATTATAATAGCTGAAAGAGGAGGGTGTTTGGGCATTTTGGGGGTTAGTTCTTATCTTGTTTAATCATAGTCACAGAGAATCCTTATCTGATGCTAATATTCTGTAATTTTATCTTTAGCAGAGAGATATCATGGCCTAGCTAGAAATAGCCAGACCAAATACTAGCTCTCATCTTTCAAGGCTCTTAATTTTCTTTCTCACATGAAATCTTTCATGCTATGAACTCCCAGGTCAGACATGTCAATTACCAAGCTTTTGCTGTCAACAGTTGATCTGAAGAAAATTATGATCATTTACTTTGACAACCCATTACAAATTAATGCTTTCTAAGCCTAAGTAGCTCCTTCATTGCTCATTCACAATAAAAATATGCAATTCTTGTTTAATTTATATTATAATGACCATGGAAGCCATTTCAAACTCCATTTACTCCTCAGGGCATAATTTAATCACAGCATCTCCTACTCTTGATAAATGAATACATTTATAAAGTACTTGAAAGATTGAGACCATGTAATTATAAAACCTTTTCCATAAAACCCTTCCTCATTGCCTCTAAATGCCACGATGAATTCTAGTTCTTCTTTCTCTCTATATAAGAGGAGATTTCTACATTCTTGTCAGATCTATTGGACCTTCTGATTCATGCCATCTAATAGTTTGTGTGACATTGTCCAATCAGTCATTTATTCTCAGTCCACCATCTTCTTTTTGTTCCTTTATTTTTATATACTTGTTATAGACTGAATGTTTTTGTCCAACCAAAATTCATATGCTGAAGATTAACCTTCAGTGTGACTATTTGGAGGTGGAGCCTTGGAGAAGTAATTCAAATGTAATGAGGTCAAAAGGTGGATCCTAATCGAAAAGGATTCGTGTCCTTATAACAGGAAGAGGAAAAACCAGAGTGCTTTCTCTACACCATGGTAGGACACAACATCAAGGCAGCCTTCTGTAGACTAGGAAGAGAGCTCTTCCAGAAAGCTAATCATGATGATACCTTAGTCTCAAAATTCCAGCCTCCAAAATGTGAGAAAATAAGTTTCTGCTGTTTAAGTCACTCAGTCTGTGGTAATTTTTATGACAGCCTGAACTGATTAATACTTACTAAATATCAGATTCTCCTTATACACATATATCTTTGCCTTAACTAGAATTTAGCTAACCTATTTTTCCTTGTGCTTTCATTTCTCAACAGACTTCATTTATTCTCCTTGCCTTCATTTATTTTCTTTGTTTAAAAAAAATAAAGAAATCAGAAAATCACAGAAAATATAGAACACCTGTTTCTTTTTACCATCAGAAATTAATAAGTATCCATGCAATTATGTTAAAGATTTTTTAACAAAAAAGTTTACTACTGCCGAAACCGGTTTGGCTCAGTGGTAGAGCGTCGGTCTGAGGACTGAAGGGTCCCGGGTTCGATTCCGGTCAAGGGCATGTACATTGGTTGCGGGCACATCCCCAGTGGGGGGTGTGCAGGAGGCTGCTGGTGGATGTTTCTCTCTCATCGACGTTTCTAGCTCTCTATCTCTCCCTTCCTCCTCTCTGTAAAATATCAATAAAATATATTATAAAAAAAAAAGTTTACTACTGCAATTGCCACCCTGTTGTATCATAGACACTGCCAGAATTATTGCCCTGGCTAAAGGTTAATATAATGTAATAAATACCAATATCTATATAAATATAAAATGCTAAGTGACCATCAAAACCTAACAGACTGCATGGGGTACTAGGCCATTAGGAGGGTTAGTGAGGGGTGACCAAATGACCAAGCAACAGACCGAGCTACCAGGCATGCGGGGGGGGGGGCAGTTGGAGGTGACCAGACTGGCAGGGGAGCAGTGAGGGGCGACCAGGCTGGTGGGTGGGCAGTTAGGGGCAACCAGGTTGGTGGGGGAGGAGTTAGGGGCAATCAGGCTGGCAACCACCAGTCCTTTTTCTGTTTCAATGAATTTTTTTTCTTTTCCTTTTATTTTTTATTTTATTATTATTTTTTATTGATTATGATCTCACATAATTGTCCTTATCCACGCATTCCCATCCCAAACCCCTCCCTACATATGCTCCCAACCCCCTGTTGTCCATGGCCACTGACTAGGCCCATATGCATGCACACAAGTCCTTTGGTTGATCTCTTCCCCTTACCCCTATCCCCCCTTATTTTCCCTCTGAGGTTTGAGAGTCTGATCGCTGGTTCTCTTTCTCTGGGTCTGTTTATGTTGTTCATTATTTCCTCTAGATGTGTGAGATCATGTGATCCAAAAAATACCCTTGTAAGAACCTAAACTGCAACAAGCCATAATGGTTATGCTGAGAGGCAAATGAATCAGTCTGCAGTGAGTTCCTTTCTGGGCCAACAGTTCTTTTGCGTCCCAATTTCAATGCCAGATAGTTCCTTATGTGTACATGCCAGCCATGATATTTCAGATCTGGTTGGTGGACAAATTATTCTGGTTATTCAGATATATGGAGTAATATAATATGTGATCTTTTTTTTTCTGGCTTCTTTCAGTTAGCATAGTATTTTAGAAATTTGCCCTTGTATCCATGTATCAGTACTTCATTCCTGTGAATGTATGTATCACAATTTGTTTATCTTCTCACCTGTTGATGGATGATTTTATTATAATGTTTGAGCTTATTTCAATTCGAGTTTTTGAGCTTCTTGGATGGGTGGAGTCATGGCTTTCTTCAAATTCAAGAAGTTTTCAGCTCTTATTACTTTCTTCAATAGCTCTGCTATTTTTCTTCTTTCTTCTCCATTTTAGACTCCCATTATAGGCATTGTGGCATTCTTGATGTATTTCCACAGGTTCCTTAGGCTCTGTTCATTTTTATTAATTCTGTTTCTTTTCTGTTCATCAGAATGAATAATTTCATTGCTCTATCTTCAAGTTTACTATATATATATATTTTTTTTTTTCTTCTTTTTTTCTTGTTGTTGTTCAGATGTGCTATGAAACTCTCCAGTTAATTATTCATTTTGGGTATTGTATTTTCAGTTCCTTTTTTTTTAAAAAATCATTTCTGTCTCTTTACTGATATTCTCTGTAGTTCACACACTGTTCTCCTGATTTCATTTAATTCTTATCCTTTAGCTCTTTGAGCATATTCAAGGCAGTTACTTAAAGTCTTTGTCTAGTTAGTGCCATATCTGTGCCTCCTCAGGGACAGTTTTTGTCAATTTCTTTTTCTTGTGCATATGCCATGCTTTCCAATTTCTTTGTATAATGTACAATTAAAAATTGGATATTTCAATATTTTTATATAGTAGCTCTAGAAATTAGATTCTCTGCCTTGGGTGGGCAGAGGAATGGGAATAGGAATTGGCTGCTATTGATAGCTGTGGGTTGGAGCTTTACATTTTTAGTGACTTTTCCAAAGTAATTTTTCAAAGACTGAATTTTTTTTTGTTATGTGTGGCAACTTAAGTTTTTGTCCTAATATCTTAATGGTTAACTAGTAACATAACTGAGGTATCTATAAATGCCTAGAGAAAAAAGATCTCTTCTTATCTTTGCTTATTGGGTCTGAATAGATATACTCTTTTAAATTAAGCTAGGCTTTCTACAACTCTGTCTCAGCCTGTACCTCCTGCTTGTAAAGAGTCCACAAATCAATCAGAGTTGCAAAATCTGGGATCTTCTCAGGTCTCCACTGAGCATGTGTCCTGATCTTGATATGAGCTTAACCCTCCAGCTTCCGCAGTATATATGGTAGCCTTATAAAGCACTATTCCCGCAGATATATGCCTCTTAACTCCTCCTTCCCAGACATTTTGGTCTGTCTGCTGTGCATTCTGTCTCTTACCCCTTGCTATAGGTTCTTACCAGTAGAGTATATCATTAAATGCTTTCAATTTTTGCTGTTACCCAGAAAGGCTCTCTCAAGCCAAAGGTGGGAATAATTAATATCTTGCTCATATAAGTGACTCAATATTTCAGATAAGTGATTCTCTCATGGAAAAAAAAAGAAACATATTGAATGCTCTTTATAGAACTAAAATAATCATTTAGTCAACTGTTTAGAATTTTCTTTTAAATTTTTTTTACTCCATTTATTGATTAAGGTATTATAAATGTGTGCTTATCCCCACATTGCCACCCACCCACCCAATCCTGCCTTCACCCTCAACCCCTGTTGTCTGAGTCCATTGGTTATGCTTATATGCATGTATACAAGTCCTTTGATTCATCTCCCCCCATTCCCCCACCCTTCCCTACCTTCCCTCTGATATTTGATCATCTGATCAATGCTTTTCTGTCTCTGGTCTGTTTTTATTTATCACTTTATGTTGTTCATTATAATCCATCAATGAGTGAGATCATGTAATATTTATCTTTCTCTGACTGACTTACTTCACTTCCATAATGCTCTCCAGCTCTATCTATGCTGTTGCAAATGGTAGGAGTTCTTTTTACAGAAGTGTAGTATTCCATTGTGTAGATGTACCATAGTTTTCTAATCCACTCATCTGCTGATGGGCACATAGGCTGTTTCCAAATCTTAGCTATAGTGAATTGTGCTGCTATGAACATAGGGGTGCATATATCCTTTCTGGTTGGTGTTTCTAGTTTTTTGGGATATATTTCT
Source organism: Pipistrellus hanaki (assembly GCF_964339955.1). NCBI lineage: Eukaryota > Metazoa > Chordata > Mammalia > Chiroptera > Vespertilionidae > Pipistrellus > Pipistrellus hanaki. The sequence continues at coordinate 80,784,450 of NC_140524.1, forward strand.
AGAAGTGGGATCACTGGTTAAAATGGGACTTCTATTTTTAGTTTTCTGAGGAAACTCCACACTGTTCTCCACAGTGGCTGCACCAGTCTGCATTCCCACCAGCAGTGCATGAGGATTCCTTTTTCTTTGCATCCTCACCAACACTTGTCATTTGTTGATGATTGCCATTGTGATAGGTATGAGATGGTACCATATTGTCGTTTTGATTTGCATCTATCGGATGATTAGTGACTTTGAGCATGTTTTCATAAGTCTCTTGGCCTTCCTTATGTCTTCTTTCAAAAAATATCTATTTAGGTCTGTTGCCCATTTTTTGATTAGGTTATTTATCTTTCTTTTGTTAAGTTGTACGAGTTCCCTGTAAATGTTGGAGATTAAAACCTTACCTGTGATAACATTGGCAAATATGTTCTCCCTTGTAGTGGGCTTTCTGATTTTTTTTCTTGATGGTTTATTTGCTGTACAAAACCTTTTTATTTTAATGTAGCCTCATTTGTTTATTTTCTCTTTAGTTTCCATTGCCCTAGGAGCTGTATAAGTGAAGTAGTTGCTTCTGCATATGTCTCAGATTTTGTTGCCTTTGGATTCCTCTAATATTTTTATGGTTTCCCATCTTACATTTAAGCCCTTTATTCATTTTGAGTTTATTTTTGTGTATGGTGTAAGTTGGTGGTCTAGTTTCATTTTTTTTTTTTTGCATATATCTGTCCAATTTCCCTAATACCATTTACAATAGAGACTGTCTTGACTCTGTTGTAAGTTCTTGTCTCCTTTGTCAAATATTAAGCATAGTGGTTTGGGTCGATTTCTGGGTTTTCTATTCCATTCCATTGATCTATATGTCTGTTCTTATTCCAGTACCAGACAGTTTTGAGAACAGTGGCTTTATAATACAGCTTAGTATCTGGTATTGAGATCCCTCCTACTTTGTTCTTTCTGAGGATCGCTGCAGCTATTCGGGGTCTTTTTTTTTAATTTCAGATGAATGTTTGGAGAGATCACCCTAGGTCTGTGAAATATGCTATTGGTATTTATTTTAAGGGGAATTCCATTGAATCTGTAGATTGTTTTGGGTAGTATGGACATTTAATGATGTTGATTCTACCAATCCATTAAAACAGTACATTCTTCCACCTGTTTGTATTTTCCTCTATCTCTTTTTTCAACATTCTGTAGTTTTCTGAGTAGAGGTCTTTTACCTCCTTACTTAAGTTTATTCCTAGATAACTTAATTGTGTTGTTTTTTTGTGCAATGGTAAATGGGATTGTTTTTTAAATCTGTCTTTCTGTCAGTTCACTATTGGTGTATAAAAATGCCATAGATTTCTTGGCATTAATTTTGTATCCTGCTACATTGCCAAATTCATTTATTAAGTCTAATAATTTTTGGTGGATTATTTAGGGTTTTCTATGTACAGTAGCATGTAATTTGTGAATAAGGACAATTTAACTTCTTTTCCAGTTTGGATGTCTTTTATTTCTTCTTCTTGTCTGATCACAATGGCTGGGACTTCCAGTACTATGATGAACAGGAGTTGTGAAAATAGGCATCCCTGTTTTGTTCCTATTCTTAAGGGAGATGGTTTTAGTTTTTGCCCATTGAGTATGATGTTGTTTATGGGTTTGTCATATAAGGCTTTTATTATGTTGAGGTATAATCTTCTATTCCCAACTTGCTGAGCAATTTTGTCAGAAATTCTGTGGCTGTGGGGTGGAAAGACTCAGTTTTTGCTGCTGTTCCTGTTGTTGAATACATGCACACCCAGTTGAATACATGCACACCTCACAGGGGCTCTGGCAGTGCTTTTGCCAGAGTGGCGCACTGACACACTCTGAAGGGTCCTGGTGCTGAAGCCAAGAGCTCGAGGTGTCTGTGGGCAGGTACCCAGTAAGAGGGAGTTCAGAATTTCTACTGTTGCGGAAGTGTGCCCTTGTTTGTATAAGATCGCACCCAGCGGGGGCTCACAGTGGCTCCCTAGAGTGGCCTGTGGAGCGAGTCAAGAGTCCTGTGCACTGGAAGTGTGTGACTGTGGCAGTGCTTTTGCCAGCACAGAGCTCTGGTGCAATCTGAAGGGCCCTGACACTGAAGTTGCTTTACCAAGGTGTCTGTGGGCAGGTATCCCAGATGAGTGAATTCAGAATTTCTACTTGCAGGACAGTGCACCCCTGTTTATATATGTGCACACCCAGTGGAAGCTCACAGTGGCTCCCAAGAACGGCCTGTGCAGCAATGGGCTCAAAAGGCTTGCACACTGGAAATGTGCAACTCTGTTGGTGCTCTTGATGGTGCGAAGCTCTAATGCTCTCTGAGGGGCCCTGGAGCTGAAGTTGCATAGCTGAGGTGTCTGTGGGCAGTTATTCAGGAAGAGGAAATTCAGAATTTCTACTGCAGAGTAGTGTGCCCTTGTTTGTATAATATCGCCCCCAGTGGGGGCTCACAGTGGCATACAGGAGCTGCCTGTGGAGTAGAGTGTCCAGGAGACCTGCACACTGGATATGCATGACTGTGGTGTCTGGATATTGGCCTCTGGGGATGGGAGAAATTGCACTTTCTGCTGTGGGAGTGGTGCACCTCTGCAGGTGGAGGTCCTAGGGTCTGCATTTCTGTGGGTGGGGTAGCAGTTTCTTGGCTGAAGTGGCTTCCAGGTGTCAGGCAGTGTCCAAGGCCTGTCTAGGTGATACAGTTGATGGCTCCTAGAAGAGGGCGCTCTCCCCTTCAGGATGGCATGGGCTCCGTGTCTGAGTCCTGCAGCCTGGGGAGTGTCCACAATGGTGGTGGATTCTCCCTGTCCAAGAGAACCTTGTTTGCCAGCCATGCTCCTCCTGTCAGATTTAATTGTCCCCTACTCACTCACACACACACACACACACACACACACACACCTCACACATCCACACACTCTCCTTTCATCCCCTCACTCACTCGCACCCTCACCCTCTCCTGCCAGCTGCCATCTTCCTGTCCCCGTAATCTTAAAACATTTTTATATTAGGAGATAATATAAGTGGATTGGGTAATTTTCAATTGTAGATTATATTCCACATGCCTCAATGTTTGGATGATGCAAAAAAACAAAACAAAACAAAAAAACCCAAAATATTTTAAATGACTTCTTGATGGTCAGTCCTATTGGATATTATTAGTAATATTGAATATTACTAGTAAACTCAGAAGACTTGTCTCTTGGAGGGCCATCGGTAATGCAATAGCAAGTAGTAGAACAGGAAGTACCATGCCATGTCCAACCCACAGAAACACTTATAAACCATATTTGGGAAAAAATATCTTAATGAAAACTTCAGAATACAGTTAAGAATTTTTAACACACCCAGATGATTACAGAACCAAGAATAGCTACTTTCCAGGCTAAAAGGTAGTGGAATGACATATTCAAAGTGCCCCCAAAAAAACCTTCCAACCAGTAATACTATATCTGGCAAATCTGTCTGTTGGAAATAAAGGAGATAAATACTCTTACAAACAAAAAGTGAGAGAGGACATCACTACTAGACCTACCTTAAAGAAATACTAAAGAGATTTATCTAAGTTAAAATGAAAGGACACTAAATAGCAACACAAAATCATATAAAAGTATTAAAATTAAAGATAAAGCTAAATATACAAGCAAATACAAAATGCTGGAATACTGTAATAATAGTGTATAAATAACTTTTAATTTTAGTACAAAAGTTAAAAGATAAAAGTAGTAAGAATAAATATAATGGTGACATCAACTGCACAAAGTGTGAGGTGAAAGAAGTAACAGGGTAGAATTTCTGTATGTGATTGAAGTTAACTTGCTATCAGGATACACCTTCATCTGGACTCACTAGTAAAAAAAGAGAAAAAGAGGAAAGACTCAAAATCAGAAATTAAAAAGCAGACATCGAAACTGTTACTACAGAAATATAAAAGATCATAAGATAATTATATGTAAACCAATTGGATAACCAAGAAGAAATGGTTAAATATGTGTAGTTCTTTGTATATCAATTATACCTACATAAAGATGTTAAAAAATAACTCTCTGGCATACCTAAGAGTTTATGTAGCTATAATAAAAAGAAAAGCATTTAGGGTTTAGATAACTAAGTTATATATTTATCGATAAAGATTATTAAGTTACTTCTAAGAAAAATGCTGCTTAACCATAAATTCCTACTAAGTGGTGATCTTCTTTGATGTTGAAATTTCATTCTGCCTGTCACAGAACATTCCCCAAAATATGAGTTCCCATGCATCACTGGATCTTTGACACCAAGAATTGTTGCTAATTCTGCTGGCTAGAGCCCAGCTCCACTAGTAATGTTTCTCTACTGAGCCATAATAAATAACAAGCATAAATCTGTGCTCCTTGGCTCCCACCTTTCTCCACCCACCCATCTTCTGTCCCAAACCAAAATTAGCCTATATAATAAAAGCCTAATATGTTAAGTGTCCGACCTTTCATTCTATCTTTTGGTCAGTCAGTATGACGTGCACTGACCACCAGGGAGCAGATTATCTGATTGATAAATTAGCTTACTGCTGGGTTCTGGCTGATTGAGACTGGGTGACACAGACCAGACATGCCCTGGAGTCCTCTCTTAGTCCCTCCCTGGCCCTGATGGTGCACTAGTGAGGTCCCTCGACCTGGCCTGTGTCCTCTCGCAATCCAGGACTCCTTAGGGAATGTTGGAGAGCCAGTTTCAGCCTGATCACTGCAGGCCAGGTTGTGGGACCCCACTGGTGCATGAATCCATGCACTCTAGTAAACCTCTATATGCTTCTAAATACCTCAGAGTGGACTTTATTTAGGACTCTATACCAGAATGTTAAAACTATTATTTCTCATAAATATTTTCCAATGACAAAATTGGCAACTTCTCCTAAAACTGGACAGAGAACCATTTTTTGTATTTTAATTATTTTAGTATTACTATAAATATGGCTTAATATCATATGTAAAAATATTTAAAATATTGTAGGTTTGTGTTATTGAAGTTGCTCTTAAAGTATCAAAAAGAAAAGGGTCTGCTCCCAACAAATCAGGATATAAAATGGATGCTATTTACCATGAATCAGGGAATTTGAGTCACTATATATGCAGACAATAGATAATTCTCAGTGGTTCAAATATTTTAGATACCCATCCAGGACAGCATTGAGGGAGAAACATTAGGAGTACTTGGTCTTCACAGAATAGAGTGAAGTGTTAGTAAAGATGTTAACATTATTTCTGGACTGTTAATAGCATTTAGGAGCAATAGAGAACCTACAGAACCTGTGAAAAAATATTTTTGAGTAAGCCCTGCATATATTCCAGTTTATAAGATAATAATATAATATCAAGTCAGAAAAATTTTTAAAAGAAATATAGATTCCTAAATCAGTATTGCTCATTTGTCATCTAAGGCATGCTACCAGGCCCTATTGTTTATCTTTTTCTATATACTGTCTGCTGAATGGACATGAATATACACTGTTGTATCAAGTTGAGTGAATGAGAAGAGTGAATAAGAACATGAAACTCATGGCATAGTTTTAAAATGCATATATTCATGATGAAGTTAAGCAAATCCATGACTCTCAAGCACATCTTAGGATCAAAATCAGCAAAGACAGTCAGATTTTTATTTATACTCATAGCCATTGGTAAGAGAACAGATTGTGATGTATGTGTTTGAGGGAAATGAGCTCACTTTCTACAGTGTGGATGGTGGATGTTTTCTCTCCTTAGAATCCATCACTACTACACTTGTCGGCCTGGGGGAGATAAGCATGGTTTCTTCTGGATGCTTTATTTTCAAATATCATACCATGCCAATTCAATTGTCTTGGAGATTGGCAGAAAACCACTTTCCTTGGTACAGGCTCATTTATATTTTGTCTCTCTAAACAGCAAAAGGCGGTGTTAAACTAATACTTTTCTTATTAACCCAAGATTAGACTGGTAATTTTCCAATTTAACTTTACAGATGTTCTCAGTCCTTAAGCTAATTGAAGAATAGAGTACTTATTAACAAAGTAGAATCTACTTATTAACAAAGTAGAATCAAACTTCAAACTTCTAAGGGTTTCATTGTCTTTGTACCAGAGACATTAATTAAAAGAATTAACACTTTCTTGGCAACTAAAGACCCAACATTCTCTATGTAAGAATGATGAGAAGCCCAAGGTTCATATACCTATAAGCAATCAAATCATGAACAAATATCCTCTGAAACTGCTCTAAGCAGGCATTGTTTTCATAACCCTGACGTTATATGAACATAAATTGGAAATTTGTTTGTTGTCTTGATTACAATGGGTTGAAGATACACATCTATCCCCTAGGTCCCTTCTAGGGTTGTCCTCAAATCAGTAGGATTGAAAATTCTTAATGCTGAGGAATACTAAATATTTAACAATTTTTCAGTTAGTTCATAAAAGTGGACTTTTTTTTTTTTTTTAGAAGAATGCACTTCAGGGTAAGTGCAGGCAGGTAGAGGGAGAAAAAAGCCCATAATCAGAAATGAATTAAAAATGAAAGTTCAAGGTTTAAATTACCTTAATGGGGATGGTCATTCTATTAATTATTTTAGCATTCATTTTCTCCTGCCAAACTGTTGGTGCATTATTATATAGTAGAGGATTAAAGCCATCATATTGGACAATGACAAATTCACCTTCCCTGCATAAGACCAAATAGCTGCTAAAACCCTTAGAAGGTAATGCTCTAAAATGTTCCTCAGGTTTGAGCAATCTAAAAACTGGTAGGAAAAGTGAAAATAATTTGACTAAATGACATTTTTATTGCCCCAGTGAGAGGGAAACACAAATGACTCAAGTACTTTAATAAGGTTTAAGATTCATTTAAAGAATTTTCATGATTTGATTGCATTTATATTGTATTTTGCTAACATGAAACCACACAAAACCTGTTCCCTAAAGAAGAGACAGAAATGCTAATAGCAATTATATTAGACTATAAATAATTACTACTGGGAAAATTACTGTTTAAAGTAAAGCAGGACATAGATTTTAGCTAGTAAATGGTAGTTTTGGCTTAATGTTTCTGTAAAGATTTTCATTTTATGACAACCATATATGCGGGTTCGCTGAAGTCAAATTTATTTCTTAACTTTCAAGGTTGTAAATTACCTCTGCAACAACTTGCACTTTCTTATAAATAGAACCACTGTAAAATAATATTAAAGTTGGAAAATAAAAAGTGTTTTTCTCTAATTCAGTTAGTAAACAAAATATTTTTTTTACTTTTATTCCCTCTCTCTCTCTCTCTCTCTCTCTCTCTCTCTCTCTCTCTCTCTCTCGTCATGTCATTGGATCAGAAACACTGATCTATTTTTTAGCACCTAATAACTAAGATGGCTGCAAAGTACCTCACTTAACAGTTTGTCTCAACATATTTATTTGCAAGTGGGGGATATAGTACATTGGTGAGATGCTGACTTTCAATGTTGCCTGTAAGAGACTTTGACAAAACGGTCATTTCCTCTTAGACACCAAAGTCCAGCAGTGGAAATTCCTACTCATGGATGCTTCAAGTATATCTCTCCCCTAAATAGTGCTGAAAGTGACCAACCCCTGCACCCTGCTAAAATTTTCTGTATTAACGATACAAACAAAATAAATGGTTAATCATCTTTGACAAGGAAACACTGGAAATGATTCTAGCATCAGTCAGTTAAAAATAATTAAATTCATTTTATATAGGTTGCATTTTTTATGATTATATTTTCCCAATGTATTCAATATTTTTACTATCCATTTGGATACTCTCCAAAAGCAAATTTCCCAATGTGGCATAGCAGCAGTGGGTATGGAAACAAGTAGAAAAGAACTGGCATGTTATGCCCAGACTGAATCTGTGTTTTCCAAATTATCAGACCATTTTTCACCTCCTCAAATTCTTTTATATCCATCAGAACATGTTTGAGGGTTTCACATTGCTCAGGAGCACAGCTGGAATTTGGCAATGTGTTTGTCCAATGAAACAGAGCAGAAATGCCAGATTACATTGGTTTTCTCTGTGTTATTCATCCCGTTATTCTCTCTGTTTTTCTGACCCATTTTTTTTGTCCTGCCTATTGTGTCTTACATTTCCTATAAAGCTCCTTTTGAAATCCTCCTGTCCCTTTTCTATCACTTTTCAATTTTTAAAAAATATGTTTTATTGATTCCAGAGAGGAAGGGAGAAAGTGATAGAAACATCAATGATGAGAATCGATGGGCTGCCTTCTGCATGCCCCCTACTGAGAATTGAGCTTGGCATCGAGTTCACAACCAGGGCACATGTCTTGACCAAGAATCAAACCGTCACCTCCTGGTTCATGGGTCAATGCTCAACCACCAAGCCACACTAGCCAGTCTCATTTTTCAATTTTAACCATTATTCATATTCTGCTCAACACATGATCCAGATGCTTGCACCTCATATCCTTGTCTGGACGACACAGGGATGAGTGATTTCATTCTGGCTGTTGTTCTATTTTTAATTTTTCAGCTCAGAGAATTCACAGTTCTGATATAACCCCTGAGATAGGGAAGCTGGCTGGAGTCTTGTATAAATGAGATGTCTAGAAACAGCTAGGAATGAGGAAGAAGGTCAGGGGTTACCAGTATTAGCCATGCAGTGGAAGTGACTTTAGTTCCCAGTGTCCTGCTCTGTAGAGGACCCCACAGCCTTCTCCACTAAGGACCTCAACAGATATTGCAGATGCTCCATCATCACTGAAGACTTCCTCATGGATCCAAGCAGACTGTTCTGTAAAGCACTCAACAGCTTTTTGCCACTGAGAAAACCAATAGCCACGATAGCCATTGTAGACCACCTGCATATTTTACCTTGGAGGTTTTCACCTGACAAATGTTGGCATTTGCAGTTGTCAGCTGCCTGAGTCCCATATTTCCTCCCCATTTCTGATCCCAGAACCTGGGATCCATACTGGTCTCGGTTACTACAGCTATACTAGTACACATGCAAGATGTAACCTAGGCCCCCACTGTGGACCCCCTGCTATGTACGTGCTCATGGATAGCTCCTATAGCCACATGAGTACACACTGACAGCTCAGGCTCCCACAGCTGCTCATAGATCTGGACCTGGCATGACATATGTCACTGGTCTGCACAACTGCATGTGCCTGAGAGTAGAACATTAATGTTCTCATCATAACAACAACAACCGATAATTATGTGAGGTGAAGGATAAGTTAACTAACTTTATTGTGGAAAACATTTCACAATATAAACATCTATCAAATAATCACACTGTACACCTTAAATTTACACAACAGTATATGTCAATTATATCTCTAGAAAGCTGGAAAATTAAGTTTGGGACCCATGATGTAGCCCAGTGCTTCTCATACTTAATGTATGGAGAGAACCACCTTGGGAGTCTTGCTAAAATGCAGATAAGTGGAGGTTCATTCAGCAGGTCTAGAATGAGCACTGAGATTCTGCATTCCTAACAAACTCCCAGGAGAAGCTGATGCTGCTGGTCCTTCATGCAGTGTCCCAAAAGGCTGGGAATCCTGGTGGCTCACTCCATTTGCTCTGCTTTTCCTCATGAGGAGAATAGAACTCTCTGGACTGGGGATTTCTGCCTTGGTGCAGAGCAGTGTTGGCCTAGAGGAATGGATGATGCAGGCATTATGCACCTGTTCCTTCTACCCTCTTTGTGTGTGGTAATTCTCAGGGTTTTTATTTTTTTCTCTGCTTTATTGTTGAAGCTTCTTAAGTGGACTCCTGATCTCTTTTACAGCTATATTTGTTCATTATTACCTGCCTAATTGTTGCATTTTATAGGGATTGGCATCTGGGGTCTCCTACTCTATAATCTTAGTGACTCCATTTTAAAATTTTAAAAGTAAGTATAGTCTAAAGAATAGAAAGTACATAAAAGGGTTATAAAGAGTGTTGAGATCACTCATAATATTACCATCCAGAAATAAGCCTTGTTAACATTATAGGAATTGTACTTGCAGACCATCCTCTTTAATAAAAAAAAAAACAGCATGCAAATTGACCATACCTCCACAATACCACAAGCCACACCCACCATCCAATCAGGAGTGACTATGCAAATTAAACCAACCAAGATAGCTGTGGCCATGGAGCGAGCAAAAGGCTTGGGTTTCCAGGCAATGGAGGAAGCCAAGCCCTCTGCACATCCTGGTTGGCCCAGGCCTCCACTTAAGGCTACCAAGTTTTAATTATAAAAGATAAATAAATCCCAACAAAAATGGCGGGAGCCAGGGAGCTGAAGAGAGCAGGAGGCTTGAGTTGCTCCCAGCGATGGAGGAAGCCAATCTCCTGCAGCCCTTGCCTGCCTTGGTATCCACTCAAGTCTACAAAATTTTAATTATAGAAAATAAATAAATCCCAACAAAAATGGCTTCAGCCACTGAGCAAGCAGGAGGCTTGGCTTCACTCAAGGTTACAAAGTTTCAATTATAGAAGATAAATAAATCCCAGATACTGGGGCTTCCACTTGGGTCTCCGGGGTTATGGCTGGCCTGCAAACCCCCACAGGCCCCTCGCCCAGGCAGCCCCATGCCCCAAGGGAATTCCTACCCTGATTCAGGACACTCTTCAGGGCAAACCAGCTGGTCCCCACCCTTGCACCAGGCCTCTATCCTATCTAATCCTCCTATCTAATAAAAGAGTAATATGCAAATTGTCACTCCAACACACAAGATGGCTACCCCCATGTGGTCAAAGATATCTGACCCCATGTGGACACAAGATGGCCTGCAGGAGAGGTTAGGGGTGACCAGGCCAGCAGAAGATGGAAGTTGGGGGGCAAACAGACTGGCAGGGGAACAGTTAGGCCTGAATCTGGCTGGCAGGGGAGTGGTTAGGGGGTGATCAAGCTGACAGGCAGAAGCAGTTAGAGGCAATCAGGAAGGCAGGCAGGTAAGCAGTTGGGAGGCAGTAGTCCTGGATTGTGACAGGGATGTCTGACTGCCCATTTAGGATCAGGCCTAAGTGGGCAGTTGGACATCCCTCAAGGGGTCCCAGATTGGAGAGGGTGCAGGCTGGGCTGAGGAACATCCCCCTCTCTGTGCACAAATATGTACACGAGGTCTCTAGTTACTTATATGCAATCAGGTCCTCATTTAACATTGTTGATAGAGTGCACAAAAAGGGACCACATATTAACCCCACTAGCTCAGGAAAGGCCAAATTCAGAGACCTAAAGTAACCATAAAGGATGGTCTGAAATTACAAGTAAAACTTTTTAATTAAAAAGCAGTCTATGTTGGGTAGTAATGTCCTAGGTTGGTTTCTTCTATGACAAAGATCAACTTTGATCTTAACTGAGCCTGTTGTCTTTTTGCATTTAGATAACCTTTGGAATGTCAGGGTAGCTTGTAACTTCCCTTTTTTCAGACCACTCAGGGCATTGCAATTCTGCTTCCCAGCAATTGTCAACAGTTTGGCTCAAATAAACTCACAAAAATTCTTTACAGGTTTCAATGCTTATTATGTTAACAATAGGTTCTTAGAAATAGTCACTTTAACTGAAAAGACATAAAATGAAACCAATTTTAGCACATACGAATTCACATAAACAAGAGTTAAGTTCCTATGGCATATTTCTGGTCACATAAACATCACCAAACTTCTAAATAAAGACCCAAAACATTTATAATATTAAACATTGAAGTAAAGATGAGCTATGCATACAGTTAAGAAAGATGAATAAGTAAGATAATTCTTCTTTTTTTTTTGAAATATTGGGGGCCAAGAGGGAGCCCAGCTCAAGAGGAAGAACTCCACCCTGCTCTGGCCTTGCTATCCATAAGATAATTCTTTTCCAACCAATTTATTACAGTTCAGGAGTGCAGGTAGCCAGAGCTCAGGGCAATAAGTGGCACCCACCCTGGACAGGTTGCCCCTCCATTGCAGGGAGTATCACACACACTCTCAGACTGGGACAATTTAGAAACTCTGATTTACCTCCTATTCATAGTTTGGGAATGTGGGAGGAAACCAGACTCCTTAGAGAAAACCCACACAGAGATGGGAGAACATGCAAACTACACCGACCTGGTAGAGTGGACCCAGCTGTAAAATTGGAAAGTAGTAACTATTTGTGATTGGTTGTTTTCACTCAGCATAGTTCTTGGAGATTCATCTAGGCAGTTGCATCACTACTTCGTTTTCATTGCTGAGAAATATTTGATGGTATGGATGTATCACAGTGTGTGTATTCATTAACCCATTAAAGGACATCTGAGTTGTTTCTAGTTTTGGACTATTATTGATAAAAACTGCCCAAACATTCACATAGTTGTGTGTGTGTGTGTGTGTGTGTGTGTGTGTGTGTGTGTGTGTACACAGAAGTTTTCATTTCTCTGGGATAAATTGCCAGATGTGCAAATATTGGGTCTATGATATTGTCATGTTACTTAAAAAAAAAAAAAAAAAAAAAAGTTGAATCTTCTTCCAGAGTGGCTGTACTATTTTAAGAATTCTCAAGAATTTGAGAACATTTAAATTCTCATTAGTGATGCATGAGCAATCCATGTTGGTGTTATCACTGTTATTTATTTTGATGATTATCAATTTATTCTTTTATCAACCATGCCTTGGTGTCAAGTCTAAGAACTCTCTGCCTAACCTTCAATCTAGAAGAACTTCTGCTGTTTTCTTTTAAGTATTGAAAAGCTTTTCATTTAAATTTGTGATGTATTTTGCATTATTTTTTACATAATATGTATATTTAGGCAGGTGTTAATTTTATAAAATTGAAATAAAATTTTCATGACATAAAGTTAACCTTTTTAAATGGTACAATTCAGTAGAACTTAGCATATTCAAGATGTTTTGCAACCACCACCTCTAGTGGTTCCAAATCATTTTAACTATCTCAAAAACTAATCCAATACCCATTAAGTAATCATTCCCCATTTACACCTACCTGTAGCCCCTGAAGATCATGAATCTGCTTTCTGACTTTATGGATTTACCTTTCGGAATATTTTATACAATATGAATGAAATCATACAATATGTGACATTTTGTGTCTGGTTTCTTTCACTTAGCATGATAATTTTGAGGTTTATTCACCTTAAAATTTTGGTTATCAGTATTTCATTTCTTTTTATGACTTAATAATATTATATTGTCTTGATATATCATTTTTTTATTTATGGAGACATGAATTGATAGACATTTGGTTTATTTCCATTTTGGCTAGTGTGAATAATACTTTTCTTTATTGGAGGCTTTGGTTACCAATTTTAACTCTATTCTGATTTAATAATTTGGATCCTTTTTTTAAGTCACTATAGCTGAAGATTGCACAATTTTGTTGATATTTAAAGGATATTTCAATTTTGTTAATTCTATTGCTCTCATATGTATTTCATTTATTCTCAGTCTAACCTTGATCATTTCATTCTTTCAGCTAGTTTTTGGTTTGACTTGCTCTTTTCAATCTCTTAAAATATAAAGTTAGGTATTTTCCCCCTTTTTGATTTGAGCATTTGCTGGTATAAATTTCTAAATGAGTAATGCCTTTGTTGCATCCATTAGGCTTTAGTATGTTTTGTTTCCTTTCCATTCATCCAAATTATTTTTAAATTTCCCTTGTGGTTTCTTCTGTACTGTTTCACTGCTTAAGAGTCCATTGTTGAATTTCCACATATTTGTGATGTTTTTTCAATTTTTGTTCAGTTATTGATTTTCAGTTCCATTGTGGTAAGAGAAGATACCTTGTATGATTGCAATATTTTTAAATGTATTAAGACTTTTTTGTGGCACAACATATGGTATATACTGGATAATGGTGTTGTGAGGTTATATATGCCAATTAGGGCTAGTTGATTCATTGTATTATTGAAGTGTTCTTTTTCCTTATTGATATTACATCTAGTTGTTCTATCCATTATTGAAAAGCTTGCATTAAATTTTTCAACCTTATTGTAGAACTACCTATTTTTACATTCAATTCTGTCAGTTTAGCTTCAGATATCTTAGGGCTATGTTGTTAGGTGTGTATATGTTTTACTATTATATATTTTTAATGGATTTACCCTTTTAAAAATGCATAATGACTTTATTTGTATCTTATAGTAATTTTTTACTTGAAGTCTATTTTTCTGATATTAACCACAAGTCTTTTGGTGAATATATGCTTGTACATAGGGAATATAGTCAATAATCCTATATACCAGATCTGAAATATCATGGCTGGCATGTACACATAAGGAACTATCTGGCATTGAAATTGGGACTCAAAAGCATTGTTGGCCCAGAAAGAAACTCACTGCAGACTGATTCATTTGCCTCTCAGCATAACCATTATGGCTTGTTGCAGTTTAGGTTCTTACAAGGGTATTTCTTGGATCACATGATCTCACACATCTAGAGGAAATAATGAACAACATAAACAGACCTAGAGAAAGAGAACCAGTGACCAGACTCTCAAACCTCAGAGGGAAAGTAAGGGAGGATGGGGGTAAGGGGAAGAGATCAACCAAAGGACTTGTGTGCATACATATGGGCCTAGCCAGTGGCCATGGACAACGGGGGTTGGGGGGGAGGGCAAATCTAAGGAGGGGTTTGGGATGGGAATGGGGGAATAAGGACAATTATGTGAGACCATAATCAATTTAAAAAATCAATAAAATATATTAAATAATAATAATAATCCTATATAATAAAGAGATAATATGCAAATAGACCATCACACCCTCAATCAAGATGGCCACCCCCATGTGGTCACAAGATGGCTACACCCATGTCATTACAGATGGCCACCACAAGATGGCCACTACAAGATGGCCAGCAGGGGAGGGCAGTTAGGGGTGACCAGATCTGCACGGGAAGGCAGTTGTGGGTGACTGAGCTAGCAGGGGATGGCAGTTAGGGGCAACCAGGCTGGCAGGGGAGGGCAGTTAAGGAAGACTGGGCTGGCAGAGGAGGACAGTTTGGGGAGGAATAGGCCTGAAGGGGAGGGCAGTTGGGGGCAACCAGGTCTGCAACGGAAGGCAATAGGGGGGGACCAGATCTGCAAGGGAGGGCAGTTGGGGTGGATCAGGCCTACAGGGGAGGGCAGATGGGGGATCCAGGCTGGCAGGGGAGGGCAACTAGTGGTGACTGGGTTGGCAGAGGAGGGTAATTGGGGGCAACTAGGCTGGCAGGGGAGGGCAGTTGGGGGTGATCAGGTTGTCAGGGGAGGGCAGTTGGTGGTGATTGGGAGCAGTTAGTCATTGATCAGGCTGGCAGGGAAGTGGTTGGGGGTGATCAGGCTGGCAGGCAGAAGAGGTTAGGTGCAATCAGGCTGGCAGGTATGCAAGAGGTTAGGAGCCAGTGGTCCTGGATTTTGAGAGGGATGTCTGACTACCTGAGGGGTCCCAGATTGGAGAGGGTACAGGCTGGGCTGAGGGACAACACCTCCCTCCAGTGCACGAATTTCATGCACCAGGCCTCTAGTATTGTAATAACTATAATCTTCAGTTATAAGAGTGGATAAATCTATAGCTCTTTGAAGTTGTATCAGTTTTGCATCAAGTATTTTGATGCTCTGTTGTTGGCTGCATACACAGTAAGGATTATTACTTCTTCTTGGAGACAACCACTGTGTTATTATGTCATACCCCTCTTTATCTTTTATCATTTTCTCTGCCCTAAGTTCTGCTTCATCTGAAATTAATATAATAAATTCAGCTTTCAACGAGTGTTAGCATAGAATATCTTTCTCTGTTCTCTTTTAATCTATCTGTGTCTTTATATTCAAAGTTGATTTCTTATAGACAATATATAGTTAGATGGGTCTTGTTTTTCCCCCCACTGTGAGAGTATTTGTCTTTTAATATGTGTATTAGACCATTGATGTTGAAGTGAGTATTATTAAGTTGGCTTAATATTTACTATATTTGTTAGTGTATTCTGCTCATTGCCCTTGTGTGTGTGTGTGTGTGTGTGCTCTATTCTTTTCCTTATATTTCTGGTCTTAATTTAGCATTCTATATAATTCCATATTTTTCCTTTTTAAAAATATCAATTATGTTAGTCTTTCTACATTTTTAGTGGTTGTACTTGAGTTTGAATGCAAATATGTGTATAATTAATCGAACTCCTCTTTCAAATAACACTACACCACTTCACAAGTACTGCAAATAGCTTATAACAAAGTATTCTCAATTCATCCCTCCTGTCCATTATAACATTATTAACATTCATGTCACTTATCTATAGGCCATAGTCACTAAAAACAGTATTGCTATTTTTATTTTGAACTTTTATCCATTAGATCAAATAAGAATAAAATAAGTTTCTAAGAAAAGTCTCCTCTGTTGTCTTGGGGTTCCCTACAGACTACTTCTTAGATAAGGGCTGAGACATGCACTTCTTTCAGTTGTGTTCCTGTTATTATGCAGGAGCCCTATTGATGAGCTGCTAACATGTGAAAGGAGGGGAGCATTCTATGGTCCTATGATTAGTTCTCAGTCTTTAGGTTAGTTTTAAAAAAATCTTTATTGTTGAGAGTACTAAAGATATCTCCCCCTTTCCCTACTCCCACACATACCCCCATCCCTTGCCTTGGAGAGGGCCTCTTTAGCAAGTTCTGTTTGCTTTTTGGATTCAAGGACGTAGCTCTTTCAATCGGTTTGGGAAGTTCTCATCTACTATTTGCTCAAATAAACTCTCCATTCCCTTCTTCCCTCTTTTCCTCTTCTGGAATGCATATTATCAAATTCTGCTTTTTCTGATGAAATCACATAGTTATAGAGCTCTTTCATTTTTCTTTATAATCAGGTCTGTCTCTTCTTCCCTCCGTGTCGTTTTTTGATTCTTATCTTTGATATCATTAATTCTTTTCACCATCTGATTGGCTCTGATTTATATTTTCAGTAGTCAACTCTTTTAATTTTTAAAAACTCTCTAGTTTTGAAAGCATTACACATGACCTACTTTTTATCCCATTGACCCCTTCTACCCTCCCCCACCCCAATCCCAGGACTTCCCTACACCATTGTCTGTGCCTATGGTTATGCATATATGCATACAAGTTCTTTGGTTGATCTCTTCCTACCATACACTCAAACCCACCCCCCTCACCTTCCCTCTGAGATTGTACAGTCTGTTCCATACTTCTATGTCTCTGGATTTATTTTCTTCATCGGTTTGCTTTGTTCATTAGATTCCACATATGAGTGAGATCATGTGATACTTGTCTTTCCCTGACTGGCTTATTTCACCTAGATTAATAATTTCCAGGTCCCTGCATGCTATCTCAAAGGGTAAGAGATCCTTCTTTTTTACAGCTGCATAGTATTCCATAGTGTAAATGTACCACAGGTTTTGTTTTGTTTTGTTTTGTTTTGTTTTTGGTTTGTTTGTTTGTTTTGTTTTGTTTTTTCCCCCCACTCATCTAATGATGGGCACTTGGGCTATTTCCAGATCTTACCTATCATAAATTGTGCTGCTATGAACATAAGGGTGCTTATATTCTTTTTGATTGATTTTTCAGGTTTCTTAGGATATATTCCTAGAAGTGGGATCACTGGACCAAATGACAGTTTCATATTTATTTATTTTTTTTGAGGAAATATACTATTTTCCATAGTGGCTGCACTAGTCTGCATTCCCATCAGCAGTGTAATTCTCTACCTGGGGCTCAGTCACAGCAGGAAACATTGGTTCTTCTGCAACAGCTCTTGGTTTACAGATGATATGCTCTTTGACCTGACACCAAGGGCAACGGAAAGCAAGTTTTGTTGTCCAAACAGCAGCAGGGATCTCTGGTTCCATTTTAAAAAAATATATATTTTATTGATTTTTTACAGAGAGGAAGAGAGAGGGATAGAGATTTATAAACATTGATGAGAGAGTATCATCGATTAGCTGCTTCTTGCACACCCTCCACTGGGGATGTACCCGCAACAAAGGTACATGCCCTTGACTGGAATCAAACCTGGGACCTTTCAGTTCGCATGCTGACACTATTATCCACTGAGCCAAACCGGTTTTGGCTCTGGTTCCATTTCTTTATCTGAACCACCACCATCTGGCCCTACAGGGGAGAGCTGCACTCTATCAAGCATCTGCTGGCTAAGTCACTATTCGCTTCACTCACCCTACTGCACTGCCCTCTGAAGCTCTCTGTTCCTCCTGGCTTGTGGAAGTGGCTGCTATCACCAGCTTCTTCTTCTAGAACTCTCGGCTGCAGAGCTGTATCTGAGGGCTGTCTGAGCTTCCCTCCATTCTAATCTCTCCATTTATTCCCAATTTCTCACGGTTAGATGTTTCAACGTGCAGGTCTCTTAGTCATGCCTCTGTATTGAGTAGAGAATTCTTTGTTGAATTATATAGTTGGTTAACTTGTTGAAATTTCAGGGGGAGAGGATAAGGGGATCTCTCAAGTTCCCACTATTCTGACCTAACTTCCATCATAATTTTTAACTCAAATTTGTAGTACCATAAAAATAATTTGTTAGGGTTTTTATTGAAAACATTGATTTGATCAACAACTGATGATTGCAACTATTGTGTTCTTTCATTATTTGTTATCTAATTATACTAAATACTTTTATGTAATGTGGTTTTATTTTTCCTATAGGATTTAGTGAAAAATAGAATTGAAGAGAAATTCATATTACTGTCTTGAAATAAGATTTCTAAAAATATAAATCCCACTGTCCTTCAATCATATAGTGTTGTGTGTGTATTTTTTTTTGTCATAGGATAACACATTCTATAAACAACATTGCCCCATTGTTTATGGGTATAAGGTTGAATCATGAACAAGCATGTTCCACTTGTGTTCCATACTGACCACTTCAAGTACAGTTGGCCTCACTGAAGTCTAATGTCACACAAGCAATTTGGAAGTTCCAAACATGTGCCTACACCTCATCTTTCCAGGCCACATCCCAGAATCCTGCCACTTAAAACAGAGAGATCTAGTATCTGAGATGGCAAATTCTTACTTTTAGAGAGTGAACACTGTAGCTTCATAACCTCCAGAGTGATTAATCTTTGATGTTTTTTTTTCAAATCACTGTATACAACAATCCCGGAATATCAGACTAATGAAAAGAGACAAAATAAGGGAAATCTTATTTGGGGAAGAGGAAGAAAGATTATGTATCTACTTAGAAAAGACTATCTTGGATAGGGTAAATGTGGGATGGAAGAGGAGAGGACGGGTGCACAATTCAGAATAGCAACATGACACAGGGTTCACTGTCCTGTTGAGAAGTGAGTGCACAACTAATGCAAAGAGAGTGACTTGGGAAGGAAATCTGAATAGTGGTAAAGGAAGCTTAGCTC
The DNA here is from genome assembly GCF_964339955.1 of Pipistrellus hanaki. Lineage (NCBI taxonomy): Eukaryota > Metazoa > Chordata > Mammalia > Chiroptera > Vespertilionidae > Pipistrellus > Pipistrellus hanaki. Next base: position 80,803,726 of record NC_140524.1, read on the forward strand.
TTTTTCATATTTGTGTATTAACTGTATCTTAGTCTGCTACAGGATATAAAACTCTGGACAGCCAGATGGTGTTTATGCACCTGTGGCTTTGGCAAGCACAGGGAGGTGAGGATTGTGGGAAAAGTCCATTGCACCCTTGGGAGGAAAGAAAGTAGATGTTCCCAGTACACTCTGCTCACCCAGAATTGCAGAAACATTCCCTCCTGCATGTAGTAAATGCTCACATAGCACTTACTTAGTATTGAAACTGGAGTAGCCTTTAAAATCACAGAGCATTTAAGTATAATAGGTTGAAAACCAGATCCACAACATGGATGTGAATGTGACACTGGCCTTAACCCCTCTACTCTTAAAAATACATGCTGGGAATTTTAGTCATCACATATCACCAAAAGTGATTTCTAATGTTGGCACAAAACCCATTTCTGACTTAGGTGAGCTTGAGGAAAACAGAGCAGTTATTTTGTCCTTTGAACAGCAAGTGAACTTCATCCCCGTAAGGCCAGGTTCACCATGAAGCTTGCTGGATTTCCCAGCTGCAGAGGCAATGACTGGAAGAGAGAGGGCAGCAGTTTCTCAACTTCCTAATGGTACATCCCACCAGCAGGCAGTGTGACCTGTGCATGTGACATGGCATCGTGTGACATGCACAGGTCACACTTCCTTTTACTTCTGCTGTGTGTTTACTTTTCATAAGCACTGAATATAATATTGCAACAATGGGTTTATGTAAACTATAAGTTATGAAAAATATACATCCATTTTAAATCTTGTTTTAACATTTTTCATTTCTGAAGAGACAAGTGAAGGACACAGCTCCATTAGGAAGATTTAATTTAATCCTTTTTTATGGGCAACAGTAAAGAAACTGGCTTTTCCTGACTCTTGGGCACAGTTTCCCTGGACAACCTGGGTCTGGGAGAGATAAAAGCCCCTGAGGAATGTTGGTAAAATGCAAACACCTGTAGCACTGTCCTGGTGGTCTCCCTGCAGAGCCCTTGTCTACTTTCTGTGACTCTCCAGGCTGGGGCCCTGAACAACTTTACCTCCTTTCTTGTCAACTGCTCACAGATTCCTGAAAATTTTAAAATCCCTGCTTCCTTGGAAAGAACACCCTGATGCTGCCTGTCTGACTGTCAGCTGTGTACCAGGAAGGTCATGTGTGGAAGATGAAAAGAGAGGCCGCTGCAGGGCTACAGACACTGGAAATAAAATCCCCCAACTCCTTTTGCTGTTACAGTGAATTAGATTGTAATTTACCGTGCCTTAGGCACTTTGCTCTATCCCTAGATAAAGCATCATTTGAAATTCTATCTTCCAGGGTAATTTCATATTTTAGAGACGTGAAATAATCCAGATGAGTTGAATGATATTAAATGATAAAAATGGTATCACAAACAAGGATGGTTGTTTAGCATGCCCAGGCATTATGCTTTGCACTGAACCTATATTAAATAATTTCACCTTCACACAATACTGTCAGGAGGAGATTTATGACTACCATTCCCAAATGACAAACTGAAGGACATGGATGCTAGGAAACTTACCCAAGGTCACATGGCTGGAAAGTCGGGGCCAGAATTGGAATGCAAGGGTATGACCCCAGCGACTATGCTTCTACCCTCATGTGTGCATCACAGGGTGCAGTGACCACATGTGTGCATCTTACAAACTGTCACAGAACCCTTCACAGTTTTCTAACCCAGGGTGAACTGAAGTATTTAGGGAGTGAATTGATTATTTCCTTCAACCGACATTTAATATGGACACTCTGTGCCAGACCTTGCCCCAAGAGCAGGGTTTTAGAGACACGAGTTAAACAAGACAGGAAAAATCTTCAGCCTTAGAGATTATTCTTATGAGTAGAAGGAAAAGTGATAAGTCTCCAAGTTTACCTGGTGTTCTTGCTGACACACTAGTGAATTGTCTTCAAAAGTCAGTGAGTGATTTGAATACGGTATATTTAGCTGCAAGAAACAGTGCTTTAATCATTATTTTTCATTGTCACTGGGACAAGAGCCATCCATGTCTTATTCATCTGGCCTCCCCCTCGCCCCCACTAACTGAACACAGGACCTTGAAATCTAGCCTCTGGTGGTTCCTCAAAAATTGTTTATTGAATGCTGAATTATTAAAGAGTTAAAATTATGCATGCTATTTTTTTAATTTTTAAAGTAAAGGTGGCAATTTGTGTATTATAATATAAACTAAGGCTGATTCTTAATAATAGACCATACACTTTTTAGTTTATAGCCAGCACTAATAAAAAATGTAGAATTTCAAAGCAATGCAAGTAGAAACAAATGTTGTAGTAACAGAGTGTCCACATACTTTTTATTAACCAGAGTACTCTAGTGTTACCTTTTCAGTGAGGAAGCTAACAGCAAGTATTCATGTCCTGCTATGGCATTTTTAGTTTCTCCATTTGTAAGTAGAAGCTTGTTGCCTAGACTCTCATTCTGCATTTCTCTGGAAAACTTCTTCATTGGTAGTTATTACTCTGCTTTATTGAGCACTAAACACTCTCTTCCAAAGGAGAAAATAATTTTTCCATTATTTCCATTTTACATTTTAGATGTTTTGAGAAATAATATTGAGTTATTATCCATTCTTATAAAATTAAGACACTAGTCAAACACTTAACAAACTGCAGGGCAGCCAATGATGCTGAGGGGACATGATGTCCAAATGAGGTTGTCAAGGAGGCTGGTAGGAGGACACATGCCCAGAGAAAGGCAGGCTTATCCCTGGTCTCTTCAGAGCAGGTGTCAGTGGGTGGGCAGTAAAGTGGACACAAGAACACAGTCTGAGTTTTAGGGATATGGACTTTTAGAGCTGGAAGAAACATGGAGATGGGTATGCCTCCTTTAGGAATTAGAACATTTTTACTGGCCTTCTAACAAACATGCAATTGGAGGAGAGACAGGACTAGAATCCACCCTGAAGCTAGTCAGTTTTTCTTTCAGTTAATGAACTCATTCCTCGCTTTATGCAAGGAGCTTTCCTGGATATAAACAGATGAGCAGTCATAGGCCTTGTCCTAAAACAGCATATTATCCAGATAAGATGGCACATTTACTCTGGGGTAAGGAAGTCTCAGAGCAAATATTACAGAATGCAATGACATAAGTGATGAAGAGAGAGCAACTAATTACTTGGAACTTGGACTAATCATCAGGGAAATACAAATCAAAACCACAATAATATATCACTTCCTGCCTGTCATAATGGGTATCATAAAGAAAAACAACAAATAGCAAGTATTAGTGGGGCTGTGGGAAGAAAGGCAATCATGGAGTATTGTAGGTGGAACTTTAAATTAGTGCAGCCCTGTGGAAGATATGGAGATTCTTCAAAAATTTTTTAAAAAATGGAACTAGAGTATGACCCCAACAATTCTGCTTCAGGGTATTTATTCAAAGAAAATTTACACTAATTCAAAAAGATATATATACTCCTATATTCACAGTAGCCAATATATGGAAGCATCTTAGGTGTCTATTCATAGATAAATGGATAAAGAAGGTTTGGTACATATATTCAGAAAAAATCTTACTTAGCTATAAAAAGAATGAAACCTGATGAAACCAGTTTGGCTCAGTGGATAGAGCATCCACCTGGGGATTGAAAGGTTCCAGATTCGATTCTGGTCAAGGGCATATACCTTGGTTGTGGGCATATCCTCAGTAGGGGTTGTGCAGGAGGAAGCTGATCGATGTTTCTCTCTCATCAATGTTTCTAACTCTCTATCCCTCTCCCTTCTTCTCTGTAAAAAAAAAATCAATAAAATATATTTAGAAAAGAATGAAGCCTTGCCACTTTCAACAACATGGATGGACATAGAGAGTATTATGTTAAATGAAATAAGGTGGACAGAGAAAGACAAATGTCATATGATTTCATTTATACGTGGAATCCGAAAACAAAACAAACAAAACAGAAACAAACTCATAGATGCAGAGAACAAATTGATGACTAATGTTTTCCAGAGGCAAAAGGTATGGGACAGAAAGGGGGAAGGATTATGAAGTACAAACTACCTGTTATAAAATTAGTCACAGGGATGGAAGGTACTGTGTAGGGAACAGAGTCAACACTATAGCAACACTATGCTTGGTGATAGATGGGTACTAGACTTACTGTGGTGATCACTTAGTAAGATAGATGAGTGTGGAGTCACCATAAATTATACACCTTAAATTAATATAATGTCGTGTGTTATATGTTTACTATAAATTAAAAATTGTGAGGGTTGTTGGTTGTTGTTTTTTTTAAATCTAATTGAGACTATGGATTTCTAGAGTTGATTCCTTCCAAATGCATTCCTTATTCTTTTCCTTGTTTTAATATATAACAGGTTTAATTATCACACGCACTGATTTGACAGATCTGTAACAGGATATAGAAATAGTCTAATCTTCCCTCTCTAGGTCACTGCGTTAAATGTCAGACTGCAAGTCTCTGTGATGACTCCTATAGTGATATTTCTCACAGGTTCTCCACAGTCTGTGAGAAAGTAATCATTAGACTCATTCCAGGCCTTCATGTCACAAAATTTCCTGACAAAGATGACAGAAACTGGCAGGCTTGTTTGCAGCTGGAAATAGGGGCCAGAAAGCAACACTGCAGTGGGATGATTCTGCTTGATATTGGCCGGTGTGAGGAGGTGTGGCAGATGTACTCACTTACTTTAAAAGGACAGGATTCCTGTCCTACTGCTTTTTCCATATGAAATTCTGCCTTAAACAGACATATTCTCATCAGGAGTAGAAAGTCGTTTTCTTTAAGGGACATCAGAGCTCTTGTTCCAGGAGCTTTCTAGAAACAGCACAGCAAGGTGCATGGGTTTGTAGATAGAACTCTCTTAGCCCAAAATCCTGAAATGGATTTACTCTTTACAGTCACACCGCTATTTTTGTGTCAAAGCCTGGTCTAAATTGATTTCTGTCCTGTGTGGCTGGTGTTGGATTTTCACATTACCTTCTCCACATTGGCATCATCTCTTTTTCTCTACCTAACTTCACACTCCTGGTGTCCCCAAATAAACCAGAGGCTGCCTGCCTTCCAGGTTAACATCGGTGATCCCTTATGGTGAATAAGGGTAGTAACTGTAGAAATTAAAATGGGAGCTTCATGAGGCATCATGTGTTCAATAAAATTGTGCTTTTTTTCTCAGCCTGTGATATTCCCAAACAATAGACCCAGTAAGATTAAATAATTATATTCACTCCTAAACAACCCCTCCTTTGCATTCTATGATTTGATTAGTGGAAATTGTTTCCCTCCAGGTAAGGGTCAGTTTATAACCATGGCCAACTTTGAATCCTCTGCTCCCTTGCTTATAAAATGTCCTTCATAAAACCTCTACAATGTCTTCCAGGATTATTCCTCCATATTTAAATGTAAGTCTTCTCTGATGGACCATGGAATTTTAAAGACAGACAATTACTTATGTGCTTCAGTGTCTTCAGTGAACTAAAAAGTTATCAATGTACCTGGAGAACATCATGCTGAGTGAAATAAGCCAGTCAATGAAAGAGAAACACCACATGACCTCACTCATTTATGGATAATAAAGAACATTATAAACTGATGAACCAAAAGATAGATATAGAGACAGTAAAGCAACAAGTAGACTGTCAAATTACAACAGGTAGGGTAGGGAGAACTGGGGGAGATAATAGATCAACCGAAGGACTTGTATACATGCATATAAGTACAGCCAATGGACACAAAACTTTGGGGAGGGAGGGTATGTATGGGGGGACAATGTTAAAATATGTACACAGATAATAATTGAATAAAAAAATAAAAAAATAAAAAAAGTTATCAATAAGTGGCTGGTTGAATGAAGAGTTTCTTAGTTCATCTGCTGCTGCTATTCTCTCCTCCTATGCATCTTCATTCATGCCATTGTTACAATTCTTAAAGTAGGGCTCAAATCATAAAACTATACTGGTTAAAAGCATTCACTGACATTATTCTATTGCTTACAAAAATAGGTGCAGGATCCTTAGCCTGATGTTCAAAAGCCTTCTTAGTTTGCATGACTTCCTAAATCTTTCCCCAATCACTGCTCCAGCAAAGCTCAATTCCACTAGCTTTTCTCCTGTATCAGTGCCTCACCTGTGCTTTGCTCATGATATTTCATTCACCTCAAATAGTTTACCTTTTTATTTTTCTTCAAGTCCCATCTTTATAACTTTTACAATACAGTTATTGTATCCCTCCAATCCACAGGCATCTAACAGGCCCTTAGGAAATTCCAAACATATCAGGAACATTGTGGGTAGCAGAGGACACACATAAATACAAGATACGCATGTGCCCTAAAGGAACCCAATTCTAGTGGGAAACAGCTGTGCAAACTCTTAGACTACAGTGAAGGTGCCCGTGGTACCTTAGGTCTCAAGGGACAATCACTTACTCCTTGGGAGGGAGAGAGTGTTAAGAAATGCACCTTGGTATGGGTCAACCTTCAAAAATTAACTAGGATTAGCTAGATAAAGAAAGGGAGTAAGAACATTCAAAGCAGACAGAGAAGGCAGCAGTGAGCTTTGCGGATTCTAGCCTGGGCAGCACAACTGGATCTGTGTACAGAATTCCCACAATTTCCACACCTAGCAACTCCCACAGAATCACATCTCTTAGGGACATACTGCTTGTTGTTCCACATTATAGCTATTAACATGGTAATCTAATCTTCATTATCAGACAAGAAAATAATAACTATGCCCCATTCACCTGTTCTATAAAAAAAAGATAATTTAAAAATGTCTTCCATTTACACAGTCCATGATTGATACATGTTTGTTAAATGGATAAATAATTTTAGATGAATTGTCACGGATTTTTGCTTTAGGAATACGTAGAATTCGAACTCTTAGTATTTGATTCATTACTTTGAATGAGGACCTCCCCTAGTGTTATCTTGTTTTTATTCTATCTACAGGAAAAAAGGTTAGGATCTGTTTAAATTTATTTATTTATTTATAATATATTTTATTTTTTATTTACAGAGAGGAAGAGAGAATGATAGAGAGTTAGAAACATCGATCATTTGCCTCCTGCACACCCCCTACTAGGGATGTGCCCACAACCAAGGTACATGCCTTTGGCTGGAGTTGAACCTGGGACCCTTCAGTCCCCAGGCCGACACTGAGCCAAATTAGTTAGGGCCTGTTTAAATTTAAAAGGAAAAATCATTAAGGCTCTGTTAATCACCATGACATATTCTTATGAAATTATGATATTATATTCAATATGTTGTTGGCATATACTTGCAAAGCAAGTGCAAATTTCTTTTCCGGTAATGCCACGCTTGCTTGGGCCACCTATAACATTTGTGAATCTTGTAAATGAGAACAGATTAAGATCTGCCTACAGCCAAAACCGGTTTGGCTCAGTGGTAGAGCGTCGGTCTGCGGACTTAAGGGTCTCAGGTTGGATTCCGGTCAAGGGCATGTACCTTGGTTGTGGGCACATCCCCTGTGAGGAGTGTGCAGGAGGCAGCTGGTCGATGTTTCTCTCTCATCAACATTTCTGGCTCTCTATCTCTCTCCCTTCCTCTCTGTAAGAAATCAATAAAATATATTTAGAAGAAAAAAAAGTACTGCATACACTTAAAAATGTATTTAAAAGTTATAAATAACACTAAGAAACCATTAAGTAAAAGGTGTTCTGAGCTTCTAACTTGACAAGGTCGCTGCCAAATTACCTGGAAGTGTGGGCTCAAATTCTAAACTCTCAAACTCATTGGAGCTCAGGGTTTGAAGGTATCAGTATAGAAAAAAAATCCATCCCCAAGCAGGAGCTAGTGGTTCTCTCCCCTTCTTTTCTCCACCCCTGGAATTTCCAACACTCAGAGAGGTCTTGCACTTGTGTGGACACCCCCATATGCAGGTTAAAACTGTATCCAGACCTTTTCGTTAACACCTGCCATTTGTTTCCCCCTTGGGCATAGGGATGTACACACTTGAGGCAGGTCTTCATCATTCAGCATTATGGGCCCAGGAAAAGGCCCACACAGTCCTGGAAGTAGATTCAGGATCATTTGAAAAGGGAATCCCTGGGACATGAAAACCCAGAGTATGGATGAAAAGAAGACTACTAGTTATCCAACTGGGAGCCCAGGCAGACAGGCTAGGATGAGGCCTGTATTTCCTGGATCTTAAGGCTGTATTTCTGCTTCCTAAGCATCTTCCCTTCTCCAAACTTACACTCTCACTTCCATGAAGATATAGTAAGCTCATATACATCTTTAGGGAAAATAATGTTTCTTCCTCTGAGAAAGCTATAGTTGATGAAGAACATATACATACACAAACATTTGGAAAGGACATTGGGTACTTAAAATACAGAGCAGAATATTTTGTGAGCAGTGCAGGAGTTAATCAACATAGTGACTATAATCATGTGTAAAACTAATTTTATTTTAATGAATCAAATAGGAAACAATGTCACAAAACTCAAAACAATGTTTAGAAACAAAGAAATTCTCTATAAAAATTAATAAAAAAATATCTGGCTGCAGAAAACGCTTCACCAGGATAACTGGTAACTTGAATCAATCTGTGAAGAAATTTAGTTTCCTGATGCACTAGAGAGCAATGGGGTATCCTCTTTATTGTTTTTAATATTTTTTAAAGTATTACATGTAGTAGTACATATATCTACCATTTTCCCCCATTGACCTTACCCCAGCCTCCTCCACCCCGTGTCACATGCCCTCTTCCCTCCTCCCAGTGTCTTATGTCCATTGGTGTGCTTATGTGCATGCATACAAGTCCTTTGGTTGATCTCTTTCCCCCTTCCCCAACACTCCCCAGCCTTCCCACTGTAATTTGACAGTCTGTTCGGTGTTTTACTGCCTCTGTATTTATCTTTTGGTTCATCAGGTTATAATGTTCTTTATTTTCCATAAATGAGTGAGATCATGTAGTATTTTGCCTGGCTTATTTCACTTAATGTAATGTTCTCCAGGTCCATCAACGCTGCTGAAATGGTAAGAATTCCTTCTCTTTTTTTATAGCAGCATATTACATTGTGTAGATGTACCATAGTTTTCTAATCCACTCATCTGCTGATGGGCGTTTGGGCTGTTTCCAAATCTTAGCTATAGTGAATTGTGCTGCTATGAACATAGAGGTGCATATATCTTTTATGATTGGTGTGTCTAGTTTCTTGGAATATAGCCCTAGAAGTGGGATTACTGGGTCAAATGAAAGTTCCATTTTTAGTTTGTTGAGGAAACTCCATACTGTTCTCCACAGTGGATGCACCAGTCTGCATTCCTACCAGCAGTGCACAAGAGTTTCTTTTTTTCCTGCATCCTCACCAGCACTTGTGGGTTTGTTGATGATAGCCATTCTGATAGGTGTGAGATGGTACCACATTGTTGTTTTGATTTGCATCTCTCAGATTATTAGGGACTTTGAGCATGTTTTCATATCTCTCTTGGCCTTCTGTATGTTCTCTTTTGAAAAGTGTCTATTTAACCTCTTTGCCCATTTTTTAATTGGATTATTTATCTTCCTTTTGTTAAGTTGCATGAGTTCACTGTAAATGTTGGAAATTAAACTCTTATCAGTGTTAACACTGGCAAATATGTTCTCCCATGCAGTGGGCTTTCTTGTTTTGTTGCTGGTTTCTTTTGCTGTGCAGAAGCTTTTTATTTTGATGTAGTCCCATTTGTTTATTTTCTCTTTAGTTTCCATTGCCCTAGGAGCTGTATTGGTAAAGATATTAATATGACATATGTCTGCTATTTTGATACCTATGGAGTTTTCTAAGATTTTTATGGTTTCTCATGTTAACATTTAAGTCCTTTATCCATTTTGAATTTATTTTAATGTATGGTTTATATTGGTGTTCTAGTTTCATTTTTTACACCTATCCATCTAATTTTCCCAACACCATTCATTGAAGAGACTTTCTTGACTCATTGTATCCACTTGCTTTCTTTGTCAAATATTAATTGAGCATAATGGCTTGGATTGAACACCGGGTTCTCTGTTTTTGTTCCATTGGTCTATATGTCAGTTCTTGTGACAGTACCAGGCAGTTTTGAGAACAGTGGCTTTGTAATATAATTTCATATCTAGCATTGTGATCCCTATAACATTGTTCTTCTTTGTCAATATTGCTGCAGCTAATTGGGGTCTTCTTATACTCCAGATGAATTGTTGGAGAGTTTAAATCTAGGTCTTTGATATATGCAATGGTATTTTAATGGGGATAGCATTTAATCTGTAAATTACTTTGGGTAGTGTGGACATTTTAATGATGTTCATTCTACCAATCCATGAAAACGGTATTGTTTTTCCATCTGTTTATGTTCTCCTCTATCTCCTTTTTTCATTGTCCTATAATTTTCTGAGTACTGGTCCTTTACTTCCTTGGTTAAATTTATTTCTAGGTATCTTAAATTTTTTTTTTTGTTGCAATGGTCAATAGGATTTTTTTTTCTTAGTTTCTCTTTCTGTGAGTTCATTATTGGTGTCTAAAAAGCCATAGATTTCTGGGTGATAATTTTGTATTCTATTATATTGTCAAATTCATTTATTAGTTCTAATCATTTTTTGATGGAATCTTTATGGTTTTCAATGTACAATATCATGTCATCTAGGCACAATGACAATTTTACTCTTTCTTTTCCAATTTGGATGCCTTTTATTTCTTTTTCTTGTCTGATTATTAAGGCTAGCTCTTCTGGTACTATGTCGAACAGGAGTGGTGAAGGAGGGCATCCCTGTCTTGTTCTTGTTCTTAAGGGAAATGGTTTTAGTTTTTGCCCATTGAATATAATGTTGGCTGTAGGTTTGTCATATAAGACTTTTATTATGTTGAGATATGATCCCTCTATTCCCACTTTGCTGAGAGATTTTACTAGGAAAGGGTATTGCATTTTTTTCAAATGCTTTTTCTGCATTGATTGATATGATTATGTGATTTTTGTCTCTCAATTTGTTTATGTGATGTATCACATTTATTGATTTGCAGATATTTTATCAGCCTTGCATCCCTGGAATAAATCCCACTTGGTCATGATGTATGATCTTTCTAATGTAGTGCTAGATCCAGTTTGCTAGAATTTTGTTGAGGATTTTAGCATCTATGTTCATCAGGGATATTGGCCTGTAACTCTCTGTTTTTGTAGTGTCTTTATCTGGTTTTAGGATTAGGGTAATGCTTTCTTTATAGAAGGAGCTTGGAAGTGTACCTTCCTCTTGAATTTTTTTGAAATAGTCTTTCCTTCTAGGATTGGTTTTAGTTCTTCTTTGAATGTTCAGGCAAACTCCCCTGGTAAGCCATCTTGTCCAGGGCTTTTATTTTCTCTAAGTGTTTTTGATGACTGCTTCAATTTCATCAATGGTTATTGGTATATTCATATTTATTTTATTCTTCCTGAGTTTTGGAAGCTTGTATTTTTCTAGGAATGTGTCTATTTCATCGAGGTTGTCTACTTTGTGGGAATAGAGTTATTCATAGTATTTTTTTTTTTTTTTACAATCCTTTCTATGTCTGTGGGATCGGTTGTTACTTCATCTTTTTCATTTCTGTTTTTGTTTGAGTCCTCTCTCTTTGTTTGTTGGTGGGCCTAGCTAGAGGTTCATCAATCTTTTTTTTATCCTTTCAAAGAACAAGCTGTTGGTTTCATTGTCTTTTTTTTTTTTTTTTTGTCTCTATGTCATTTACTTCTGCTCTGATCTTTATTATTTTCTTTCTTCTGGTTACTCTGAGATTTTCTTGTTTCTGTCTTCCTAATTCTTTAAGTTGAAAGGTTAGATGATATATTACCATTTTCTTTTTTCTTCTTTTCTCTCTTTCTCTCTTTCTCTTTCTCTCTCTCTCTTTCTTTCTTTCTTTCTTTCTTTCTTTCTTTCTTTCTTTCTTTCTTTCTTTCTTCTTTCCTTCCTTCCTTCCTTCCTTCCTTCCTTCCTTCCTTCCTTCCTTCCTTCCTTCCTTCCTTCCTTCCTTCTTCCTTCCTTCCTTTCTTCCTTCCCTCCTTTCTTTCTTTCTTTCTTTCTTTCTTTCTTTCTTTCTTTCTTTCTTTCTTTCTTTCTTTCTTTCTCTCTCTCTCTCTCTCTCTCTCTCTCTCTCTCTCTCTCTCTCTCTCTCTCTCTTCTTTCTTTCTTTCTTTCTTTCTTTCTTCAGGTAGGTCTGAATAGCTATGAACTTCCCTCTTTGGACTGCTTTCATTGTGTCCCATAGATTTTGTATTGTGTTTCCTTTGTAGTTTGATTCCAGTATGCTTTTTATTTTTCTTTGATCTCTTTGGTAACCCAATCATTATTTAATAGCATGCTATTTAGCCTCCAAGTGTTTGATTATTTTTCATTGTTTTTATTGTAGTTGATTTCTAATTTTATACCATTGTGTTATGAGAAGATGCTTCATATGATTTCTATCTTCTTGAATTTGAAGGGACTTTACCTGTGTCTTAATATGTGGTCCATCTTTAAGAATGTCCCATGTGCACTTGAGAAGAATGTATATTCTGTAGCTTTTGGGTACAATGTACTGAAGATTTCAATTAAGACCATCTGATCTAGTGAGTCATTTAGGATTGCTGTTTCTTTGCTGATTTTTTGTTTAGAAGATTTATTCATTGGTGTCAATGGGGTATTAAAGTCCCCTACAGTGATTGTACTGCTGTCAATCTCTCCCTTGATGTCTTCCAAAATTTTTAAATGTATTTGCATGCCCCTATATTGGATGTACAAGAGGATATAACTATGGTAAATATATATATCATATCATAGTTATATCCTCTTGTTGAATTGCTCCCTTTAGTATTATGAAGTGGCCCTCCTTTTCTCTTGTTATGGCCTTCACTTTGAGGTCTATTTTGTCAGATATAAGTATTGTTTCTTCAGCTTTTTTCTCAATTCTATTTGCCTGAATTTTTTTTTTTTCTGATCTCTTCATTATTAGTATGTGTGAATCCTGTGTTCTGAAGTGGGTCTCCTGCAGACAGCAAATATATGGGTCATGTTTTCTTATCCATTCAGCTACCCTATGTCTTTTGATTGGAACATTTAATCCTTTTACATTTAATGTTATTATTGAGAAGTACTTATTTGTTGCCATTTTTATTCTTTATTCTTGTGTTTCTTCTTGCTTTTCTATTCCTTTTACAGCTGTACCTTTAGCATTTCTTGCATTGCTGGCTTGGTGGTAATAAACTCTTAGCCCTTTTTTGTCTATGAAACTCCTGATTCCACCTTCAATTTTGAATGATAGCTTTGCTAGGTATAGTATTCTTGGATTCAGTCCCTTGCTTTGCATCACTATGTATATTTCATTCCATTACCTTCTGGCCTGTTGTGTTCCTGTTGAGAAATAATTTGATATTCTAATGGGAGATCCCTTATAGGTAACTTTCAGTCTCTCTCTGGCAGCCTTTAGGATTCTTACTTTGTCGTTGTTTGCTAATTTAATTATGATGTATCTTGGTGTTGCTCTTTTTGGGTTCATCTTATTTGGGACTTTTTGTGCTTCTTGGACTTATGTGGGTTTTTTGTTTTTGTTTTTTCAACATCAAGGAAGTTTTCTGTCCTTATTTCTTCAAACTGGTTTTCTATTCTTTACTCCATTTTGTCTCTTTCTGGTACCCCTATTATGCAGATGTTGTTTTGTTTCATGTTGTCCTAAAGCTCCCTTAGGCTCTCCTCCTATTTTTTTAAATTTTCTTTCCAGTTGCTGCTGTGTTTGTGTGGTTTTTTTCCTACCTTGTCTTCTAATTCCCTGATGCTGTTTTTAACCTCTTCTAGTCTATATTTAAGCCTTCCATTGTGTTCTTTATTGCAGCTAAGTAATTCTTCTTGAATCATTTTCATGTTAGTGACATTCTCATTAAGATCCTTATAATTCTCATTGAGTTGTGTGTATTTGTCATCCATCCATTTGAGCATTCCTATAACCATTACTCTGAATTTTTTCTCTTATATGTTAGGTCTTGAATGTTAGTTTCTTATTTGTGGATATAGTCTCATCATGGATTGGCAATGTGACTCACCCCCAGTTTCATTGTGCTAGCTGTTTTGGATGTGATCATGATTCCACCTCTTGTGGAAAGTATTGCCTGAAGTCTCACAGGTATGTGCTCACTGTGGGTTTCCAGAGTCCACAGCCTGGAAAGAAGGAGTTGCAGGGCCTGAGGCTCAGGTACTATGACTTTTGCTAGAGTAGTCACTCTGAAACTCAATGGATCCCTTAACATTGGGGTGCTGGTGTCTTGTAGTCTATGTTTGAGGCAGTAGGACTCTGGCCAAAGTGACTTCTCTTTCTGAATCATGAAGGGGTTCAGGATGCAGCAGCTGGGGATGTGGGAATCTTGGAGTCTGTGGCTGAAACAATGTGACCTTGTCCAGGGAGGCAAGTCCTCAGTAACTCACCAAGGTGTCCAGAGGTAGGCAGCTGGGAGAAGGATTTCAGGGATCCTGCTGAGGGAGCTGTGTACCCTTGGTTGGAGAGGCAGATGTCCAGTGGCAGTTTACAGAGAGGCCCAGGAGCCATCTACCATGGGTGTATGCTTGTGGGACCTACATGTTTGATTGAGTGATTGTGTTGTGCCACCAGCCCCTTGGAGGGAGAAGTCCCAGTTTCTGCTTTGGGAGATGTGCACCCTTGTTTGGATACATGTGCCCAGTGGCTTCTTACAGAGGCTTGCACACTAGAAAGGGATGACTGCAGTGTCTGTCTGGTGGTCAGCAGCTGGGGAGGGGGAAAACTCAGTTTTTACTACCTGGGCCTTGAACCCTTGCTTGGATTCCTGCACACCCAGTGGTGGCTCACAGAGACACCCAGAGGCCATTTACCAGGGCAGCACACTCAGAGAGTCCTACACGCTGAAGCTGCATGAATGCAGTGTCTGTGTGCAGGCGGGTGAGGAGGGGGAAGACCAAGTTTCTGTTTCCAGGGCAGTGCACCTTTATTTGAATATGAGCATGCCCACCTGAGCCTCCTGTGGGGTGGTGGGCGCAGGAAGCCTGTACATTGGAAAGGCATGACTGTCATGTCTAGTAGTCAGCAGTCAGGGAGGGAAAAGTCACACTTACTGCTGTAGGAGCCTTGCACCCTTGGAGGTGGACATTCCAGGGTCTGAAAGTCTGTGGGCAGGGCAGCAGAATTTTGGCTGGAGTGGCTGTTGGGTCATGGGCAGTGTCCAAAGCCAGTCTGGGTCATGGTGCTGATGAGTTCCTAGAAGAGACCACTCTCCCCTTCAAGATGGTGTGGGGTCCATGCACAAGCCTCGCAGCCCAGGGAATGCCCACAGCAGTGGTGGGTGCTCCCTGTCCAGGAGAGCCTGGTGTGGTAGCCTCTGACACTCTTGCTGGATTTAACTGTCCTTCACACACACCACACACATCCACACTCTCCTTTCACCCCCTCACTCACTCACACTCTCTTCCTCACCGCCAGCCTGCCACCAGCCATCTTCTGAATCTGAATCTTCATTGACTTTTAGAAAGAGTGGAGGACGGGGTAGAGACAGAAAGAAACATTCATGTGAGAGAGAAACAGTGATTGGTTACCTCCCATATGTGCCCTGAGTAGGGCCAGGGATTGAGCCTGCAACCCAGGTATGTGCACTTGATTGGAATTGAACCCAGGACCCTTGAGCCCATGGGCCAACACCCTAACCACTAAGCAAAACCAGCTAGGAAAATGTGTTTTTTAAACATCAATCTGTGACAGAACTGTTACATGGAAATATTAATGCTATTTGTTTTAAATCCCTCCTACTGCGATCTAGATAATTGATAAAGGGTATACCTTTCAATAGTGGATCTACTTTTTCAGCTCAATAGCAATTAATTCTTCAAACTTGAGATTTGAGGAGCTCTGACTTAGTCATTACAATGACTGATATGAATCAAGGTGTCATCTTGAAAGTTGTTGCTTTCATCTTAACAAACAATTAGAATAAATTATGTAGTCATCTATTTGGTTGATTGATAACTGAGACTTTCTATAACTAAAATAATGATCTCAGCTGTGTTATTGGTCAACTTTTTCATACTGTATAAAACTCAACATCATTTTAATGAATTTGTATTCCAAAGAGAATTAAAGAGTACATGACTAAAATAAAATAACAAGAAGTAAACAAAAGGCTTATATTATGTTCATCAATATGTATGTCCTAAGGGGGAAAAAGTAAGATTTTGTATTGGCAAGCATGTTCTAAAAGCACAAATAAATCAAATGAAGTGAAGATTGTTCAAAGGCAGGGGAAATATCCTGTTGGACAGTCAATATGAAGATGAAGCAAAGCCACAAACAAACCTTAGTGGATCGTGGGCACGCACTACGACAAGGATTTGAAGGGAATAAGATCAAGTCAGAATTCAGAATGAGATATGTGAAGTTGACATACCACTAGACTTATGTTGTGTGACATTTGTGATGATTACTAGATGTGTAAGAGCCCAGATCCAGTGAAAGCTGTAGCACACATAAAGACCCTTCTTCAGCCTCCACTGCTTCTCTTTCATAAACTCTATACATGTTTGCACCACTCTTCAAATTCCTACTGCCCCTATAAGAGACTAGAGGCCTGATGCATGAAATTGGTGCAAGAGTAAGCCTTCCTTCCTCCGGCTGTCAGCACCAGCTTCCCTCTGGCACCCAGAACCCAGGCTTGCTTCCCTCCAGTTGCTGGCAGGCACCTGGAACCCAAGTTTGTTTCTCTCCAGCTGCCAGCAGGCATCCAGGACCTGGGCTGGCTTTCCTCTGACCACTCCCAGGCACCCAGGACCTGGGCTTTCCTCTGGCTCTGGCTTCCTCTGGAAGGAAGTCCAGAATGATGACTGGAAGGACATCTGGTCTAATTAGCATATTACCCTTTTATGATTATAGGTGATTATAGATTTTGGATTCTCAAAGTAGCATAATGTTTTAAGTTATGATTTATAACTCTGTCTTTTCCCCTCTCCTTTTTTTTGAGAACTATTTATTTTAATCTTTTATTAAGAATCTTAACATACACAGATATAGACAAACTCAGATGCCCATGCTACAGCCCTAACAACCATCATTTCATGGACAATCCTGCCCCATTTATAACTCACTTTATAATTTCCTCTTACAATCTGTGTAATCTTCAGTTTGCATACCTAAAAGAAAATATTTTAATAAAAATAATCATGAGACACTGGTTGGACTGCATGACTAAGCAAAGACTTATAGAACCCCATACACCTACAGCTGACACCTGCAGGACCCTGTGCATATGGGGACCTAGCCTGGACTCTGTGCACTCTGTGCACTCTGTGTGACTGCCACAGACCCAGCAGGGCTTTTGCCCTTTCTATGTACTCACCCACTGTCACCTACTGTGCTGCCACCACCACCCTAGAGCCCAGCTGCTCAGCTCCATTGCCAAGGCTCAAGGGCAATATCTGTGCTGGAAGCCAGGAGGTGGATGTAGCCTCCCCTGACCTGGACTTATTGAACTGAGAACCTGAGGGGACTGAAGAAGTTGCAGATATGTAGGCGAGACAGGAGGACCTGTGACTGAGAGAGGAAGACCCGAGGGTACTGGCTGTGGAGACTGTGGAGTGGGTGCAGCAGTGGAAGCCTGGGCTGAAGTCTCTGGATTCAGTAGTGCTAGCACCCCACCATTGTATAGCCTGGGAAGCTCCTCCTGACCAATGGGAAGGGCCATACAGTGGAGCTCAGAGCCAGACTAAACTAGATGGGTCTGAAGGACACACCCAACATTGAACCTGGGACCCCTCTATTTCTTGGAAAAACTGGTGCTGGTGAACAGAAAGGGTGCTGAACAGTAGCTGCAGGAAGGAGGATTAATACTGCCCACTTGGAATGTAGGGGAGGCCCCTCTTTCCCACCAGCAAAACAGCTGCTTCTGACTCAACCTGCAGTGATCTGAGGTATGTGGGAACAGCCTGGGGCAGGAAATCTGTGCTTCTGCAGGAGACAGAAAGGAGGTCCCAGCAAACAAGGTAGAGCTGAGGCATTAGAAGGAGAGAAAGGGCCTGGCCCCCCTCCTATAAGCTACTTACACTACACGCAACACAAGTCTGATAAAACCATCACAGCCAATTTCGAGGTCTTTTTTGGTTCCATACAAATTTTTGGAGTGTTTGTTCTAGATCTTTGAAATATACAATTGGTATTTTATTTTTTTATTTATTTATTTATTTATTTATTTATTTATTTATTTATTTATTTGTTTATTTATTTATTTATTAAATATATTTTTTTTATAGAGAGGAAGAGAGAGGGATAGAGAGTTAGAAACATAGATGAGAAAGAATGATCAATCAGCTGCCTCTTGCACATCCCCTACTGGGGATGTGCCCGCAACCAAGGTACATGCCCTTGACTGGAATCGAACCCGGGCCTTTCAGTCCAAAGGCCAAAGCTCTATCTACTGAGCCAAACCGGTTTCGGCAACCATTGGTATTTTAATAGGGATTACATTGAATCTATCAATTGCTTTGGGTAGCATGGAAATTTTAATGATGTTGATTCTACCAATGATGAACAGCGTATTCTTCCACTTGTTTATATCTTCCTTTATCTCTTTTTTGAACATCTTGTAGTTTTCTGAGTATAAGTCTTTTACCTTCTTGGTTAAGTTTATTCCTAAGTATCTTATTTTTTTTTCCCAATGGTAAATGAAATCGTTTTTTTTTGTTTTTTTTTTAATTTCTCTTTCTAAGAGTTTATTATCAGTTTATAAAATTGTCATTGATTTCTGGGTGTTAATTTTGTATTCTGCAGCATTGCTGAATTCCTTTATTAAATCTAGTGCCATGGTCGACAAACAGTGGCTTGCAAGCCACATGCAGCTCTTTGGCCCTTTGAGTGTGGCTCTTCCACAAAATACCACAGCCTGGGTGAGTCTATTTTGAAGAAGTGGCATTAGAAGAAGTTTAAGTTTAAAAAATTTGGCTCTCAAAAGAAATTTCCATCATTGTACTGTTGATATTTGGCTCTGTTGACTAATGAGTTTGCCAACCATTGATCTAGTGGTATTTTGGTGGAGTTTGTAAGGTTTTCTATGTACAATATCATGTCATCTATGAATAATGACAGTTTTACAACCTCCTTTACAATTTGGATTCCTTTTATTTCTACTTGTCTGATTACTGTGGCTAGGACTTCCTATACTATGTTGAATAAGAGTGGTGAAAGCGGATATCTGTGTCTTTTTCCTGTTATTAGGGAAAATGGTATTAGTTTTTGTCCATTGAGTATGATGTTGGCTGTACGTTTCTCATATATGGCCTTTGTTATGTTGAGGTATGATCCCTATATTCCCACTTTGCTGAGATTTTTTTTATCAAAAATGGATGGGTGTTGAATTTTGTCAAATGCTTTTTCTGCATTTATTGATATGATCATGTGATTTTTATCTTTCAATTTGTTTATGTGATGTATCATGTTTATTGATTTGTGAATATAGTACCAGCCTTACATCCCTAGAATAAACCCCACTTTGTCATAGGGTATGAATTTTTAATATATTTCTGGATCTGATTTGCTAATATTTTGATGAGGATTTTAGCATCTATGTTCATCAGGGATATTGTCCTGTAATTCTTTTTCTTTGTACTGTCTTTAGAATGAGGGTAATGCTGGTCTCACAAAAAGAGCTTGGAAGTATTTCTCTTGAAAGTTTTGGAATAGTTTGAGGAGGATAGGTGTTAGTTCTTCTTTTAATGCTTGGTAAAACTTCCCTGTGAAGCCATCTGAACCAGGAATTTTTTTGGCTGGGAATTTTTCTTATTACTGCTTCAATTTCATCAGTAGATATTGGCCTATTCAGGTTTTCCAGGTCTTCCTGAATGAGTTTTAGAAGATTGTATTTTTCTAGGAATATGTCTATTTCATCCAGGTTATCCAGTTTGTTGGAATAGTCATTCATGGTATTTTTTTAATGATCCTTTGTATTTTTGTAGTGCTCATTGATATATTGACGCTCAAACCTTTGTGATTGTCCAAGCTTCTTGCAGTCTTGATTTCTCCCCATCCTGTTAGTGTCACAGGTGGGAGAACCATAATCAGCACCTAGATGCAGGCAGATTAGAAACTGGACCCTCAGGTAGCAACTGAAAGGTATGTTGTTAAGCCCCTTGCGGGGAGAAACTGTAATATAAGCATCTTTACCTGCTCCTTATTGCTTTGCCTAGGTTTACAGCCATGGAAGAATGCTCCTGCACCCATTAAGAACTGCTTCTTTATTTGCTATAGTTCTGTGGCACTCTTAAATGCAAGGCAATTCAGGGATTTATCCCTTGTAAAGCAGATGCAAAAACTGGGGTGCAGACATATGTATAAGCACATACTAGGGTGGCACTGGTGATTTTGTGTGGGCTGAAGAGAGAATACAGTGGCAATTTCCACCAGCTTCAGCATTCTCTGAGGAAGATTATAACTATTCCCTACATGCAGATAAACCCCATTAGGGAAATACTGGGAAATGGGCATTTTTGCCTACTACCTCTGCACTATTTCCTGGATAGATAACACATTGATGCTAAATATCATACCAAGTTTTATAAAAGTAGAAAAGATTAAAATCAAACATCATTCAGAGAGAATAGAGAGATATGTGCTTTATTCTATTAGGTTTACAGAGAACTTAGGGAAGAAAGTTGCTCTTGTTGGAAATTTAAAATTCCCTTTAGTTTATTTTCCAGAGGATTTTGCATTAAAGTAAAAAATAAAATAAAATAAGATAAAATAAAAAGGAAATAAAAGGATAGCCTTAGGACACAGTTAAGCACCAATGCTGCAATTTTCCATTTGTGTTTTTTTGTCATTGTTATTATGCAGTTTATTTACCCCAATTTGAAGCAATTTGCACTTTGTCAGAGAAAGTCCTCCACATATTCACACTAATCACATTTCTTCTCCAAAAACACATTGTAAAACTGTCCCTGCCACTCTACTTTTTATAATGACCATTTCCTCACAAAGAACTCAGTTGTCAGGTGACAGAAGGCCTGTGCCATTCAGCTCTAATGGATTGTACTAGGCAAGGTTGTGTTAAATTGCTCTAGTTTAAAAACGCCTTTCCTCAAATAGCTCACATAGCTAAAAGTGCACACACTTCAAATAGAGAAGATCAAATTCCACTGTTATGCTACTGGAATAGCTATCTTGACAGATTTTATTTGTAGTTCTTTCTTTATTTATTTTTTGGGGAGAGAAGTGTTTAATTTGAGAAAAGATAAATAAATCACAGGTGAGCTGAAGGTCCCGAATGTGAGTGATTAGACCTTGGGTAGTTTGGGCTGCACTTTTTTTTTAAAACATGCTCAGTGTTGTTGTTGTTGTTTTGCTTTTTGTTTTTTTAACAAACTCACATTAACTTATTTTAATACAATTTAAAAATTTTAGTTTATTACTTAAAGAGTGCACATTTTCCCTAAAAGATATAAATATATCTTTACTATAATACTATCTTGGAAGTGGGTTGTTCAACGCAGAGTTTATTGTGGTTTTATCTTTCCAAAGGGCCTGATTATCTTATTACAAATATTAACGGCAATTCACCTCTTGAATAAACAAGAAAAACATTATTTATTACCATTTTGTTTTTTTGTTCTAAATGTTGATTATGAGAAAATCTGCTATGTGCCACAGTTTGATAGTGCTGAAGCTAAATTATAAGGCCACTTCAGGCTCCAAAATTGGACCGAGGTCAGTGAGTTTGCTTCCAGGGGCACTGATAGGTTTGTCTCCTACCAGGTCCCTATTTTGGCAGGAGTGCTCCCAGACTGCTACTAGAAGTGACTGGAGTCAAGTAACAAGGCTCTTTTGGACTCTGCATTCAGACAAAGTCAGTGGGAACACCTCTAGGAGCTCAGTAGGACACGTTTCTTACTGTGTGACTATGCAAGTAGGACTGCTCCCTTACTATGGTTGATGAGGCATTGTGGTAGGTCACATGCTACTTCGAGGTCTACAGCCAGTACCAAGGTCTATGGGCCTGTTACTTGAGTTATGAGCAGGTATGATTCCTCCAAGGTCCCTTGGTAGATTGTGCTGGAGGCAGGACAAAGGCCAAGAGAACTTTAGTAAGTCCACAGGGGGATAAGGTTATTTCCAGGTCTATAACCAGGACCACAGTCAGTGAGCCTGATACCTGTATATGAGCCTGCCTTCTCAAAATGATCTTCCTTGATCTTGGATTCCACAAATTATTACTTGGATCCCAAAACTCTCCGAAAGTTACTTTTGTTCATGGACATTTGCCAAATTATTATTGCTGTTTGAGAATATGAGCAGAGCACCTCCTATCACATCAATTTGTTGATATCACTCTATAGACCTTAAATCCTTAAATATATACCATTTTTATATTTGTATATTGTATCTTAATAAAGCCATGACAATAAATATATAAATACACACACACACACACACATACTTAGTGGCCAGATTATTATGATCTCTGAATGCATAATAATCTGGCCACTCAGTGTATATCCTATATAGTAAAAGGCTAATATGCAAATTGTCCCCTTGACAAGGATTTTGACCAGCAGGCAGGACAGCCAACTGCCCATGTCTCCTCCCCCTGGCCAAGCTGGCCGGACCCCACCCATGCACGAATTCATGCACTGTGCCTCTAATATTCTCTAAGATATACTACATTCTTGGCCATAAAACATACCTTAACAAATTTAAAAGAATATGATTTATATATCTGTTCTCAGACTACAGTGAAATTAAACTAGAATCAACATGAGAAAGATAGCTAGATATCTCAAATATATGGACACAACACACTTTTAAATAACACTTGGGTTAAAGCTGAAATTGCAAAATAAATTAGAAAATATTTTAGACTAGATGCAAACAAAAGAACAACTTTTCCATATGTGTGGGATTCAGCAATAACAGTGCTTAGGGAAAATTGTATGACATTGAATACGCATACTAGAAAACAGGAAATGAAAACTCAGTAATCTAAGTTTCCACCTCAGGAAACTAGAAAAATACAAGAGAAAACTATATCTAAATTAGGCAAAAGAAAAGAAATAATAAAAAATAAAAATTAGAGCAGAAATCGATGGAATTGAAAACATGAAATCAATAGAGATAATAAAACCAAAAGCTAGTTCTTTGAAATGTTTCATAAAATAGATATTCCTGTAGCCAGGCTAACTTAAAAAAATAGAGTACATGAATTACTAATATCAGAAATAAAATAAGAGTCATCATTGATGAACTCAAGCACATTAAAAGGATAATAAGGAATATTATAAACAACTCTATGTCCACAAATTTGATAACCTAGGTGAAAGAGACCAATTATTTGAAAGACACAATCTTCAAAAATTCACACAAAATGAAATAGACCATCTGAATAGGCCTATATCAATTAAAGAAATTGAATCAATATTTAATACCTTTTCAAAACACAAAGTGCTAAACCCACATGAGTTCTTTGGTGAATTCTACCAAACACTTACGGAAGAAATTATATCAATTCTCTATAATCTTTTTCAGAAGATAGAAGCAGGAGGAATACTTCATGAATTATTCCATAGTAAAACATTACCTTAAATACCAAAACCAGCCCAAGACGCTACAAGGAGAAAGAATTATAGACCAATATCTTATGAAAGTAAATACAAAAAATCCTCAACATAATATTAGCAAACTGAATCCAACCATATACAAATAAAATTATATATCACAACCAAGTGATTTATCATAGAAAAGCAAGGCTGATCCACCATTAGAAAATCAATTAATGTAATCCATCATATCAACAGGTTAAAGAAGAAAAATAATATGCTCATGTCCAATAGATGCAGGAAATGTATGTAACAAAATCCAACATCTGTTCATGATAAAACCCTTTAAAATATATATTTCTTTATTGATTTCAGAGAAGAAGGGAGAAGGAGAGAGATATAAAAACATCAATGATGAGAGAGAATAATTGACCGGCTGCCTTCTGCACACCCCCCCACTGGGGATCGAGTCCACAACCCAGGCATGTGCCCGTGGCCGGAATCAAACCCGAGACCCCTCAGTCTGCAGGCTGACACTCTATCCACTGAGCCAAGCCGGCCAAGGGATGATAAAACTATTAATAAATAAAGATTATAAGGAAATTTCTGCAACTTGATTATGAATATGCAAAAAAAAAAAAAAAAAAACCAAACCAAACACCTACAACTAACATACTTTTGGTGAAAAACTTTCCTACTAAGATCAGGAACAAAGCAAAAATTCCTCTTATCTCTGCTTTTTAACATTTTATTGGGAGTCCTACCTACTGCATTAAGGCATGGGATGAAAACAAATTATATGTAGATTGGAAAAGAAGAAATAATAATATCTCTGTTTGCAGACAACAAGATTGACTACAAAGAAAATATCAAAGAATTAAAAAAGAAATTCCTGCAACCAATAAGCAATTATATCAAAGTTGAAGGATACAATATTAAAATAGCTATGAGCCACTTAACAATGAGAATACTTTCTGATAAATATTCTGTTAAGCCATTTCATTGTGTGAACATCATAGAGTATAATTAGACAAATCTAGATGGCATAGCCTACTACACACCGAGGCTATATGATATAGCAGTGATTTTCAACCACTGTGCTGCAAAAAATTTTTAAACATGTAATATATGACTATGTGGTCACAGCATTGAACTCTTTTACCTGAGATTGTCAAATAAAAAAAAAAATGATAACAGCCAATACAGCAATAGCCATCTGGTAATTAGTAATTAGTTTATGTGTGCCATGAGATGAAAAAGTTTGAAAATCGCTATGATATAGCATATTGCTCCTAGGCTACAAGGCTATACAGCATGCTACCGTATAAGACAACCAAGATTAGGTGATATCAGAGGAATGGTGCTGTAAGGGCGCATCTTTTCCTATCCTCCTGACATTTCAACAAGTTAATCATTTATAATTCAACGAAAACAATCCTGCTCAACACAGACACACGCCTTGGATGTTTCAGTGCATGGGTCTCTCAGGCATGTGTCTGTATGGAGCAAGATTTTTTAACACCTAAAAGAGGGCATCCATGAATAAATGGGGAAAAGAGACAGGAGGAAAGTGTCGAAAGCCTACAGACACAGCTCTGCAGCAGAGAGCTCACAGCTCAGCTGGGAGCTGGTGACTCAGCCTGAAGAGAGGAGAGAGCTGGTGGTAGCAGGCACTTCTTTTGTCCAGAAGGAGCAGAGAGCTGTGTGTGTGTGTGTGTGTGTGTGTGTGTGTGTGTGTGTGTGTGTGTGAGGGGGTGAGAAGGGCGAGGGGGGGGCAGTCCAGCAGGACGAGCAGCCCAGCAGGACAAGTGGCTAGTGGCAAGAGAGTGAACAGTGTCTGAGTAAGAAGACACCACAGAGCACAGGGTTCTGCCTTATTGTGAGGCCGGCAGTGGTGTTTCAAACAATGAAATGGAACCATTGAATCTTGCTTGGGTCCAGGAGCATATCATTTGTAAACCAAAAGCTGTTGCAGTAAAATTGCTGTTTCCCCCTCTGACTGATCCCCAGGAGGGGTGCTTAGGACTGAACACGAAGGAGGTCAGGGGTCACCATTATGGTGAGGGCAAAACAAATTCCATCTCCAAGCAGCATGACTATATTGTCTTATGGAAGGTGCAGAGGTGAAGACTGGGTGTATCACAGAGGTAAAAAATCTTGCTACTCAGCACCATTTACAGAAAATAGTAAAAAGACTTCTTCAGAGATAAGTGCAAAAACAAAGGACAGAAAACATAACAATGATGACCAGAAAGAAAATAAAAAAATCCCCAGAAAGCAGGCTGGACCACATGGAAATATGTTATATAAATGACAGAGATTTCAAATCGCAGTTTTGAAAATACTAAATAAGACGGGAGAAAATACTGTCAGGCAATTCAGTACATTCAGAAAACAAATCAATGAACAAAAATGAGTATTTTACCAAGGAATTTGAAACTTTAAAAAGAACCAATCAGAAATCCTGTAAATGAAGCAAGTGATTAAGGGTATTAAAAGTGAATTACTGAGCATAGAAAACAGAACCAACCAGTTATAGGTAAGAACTAGTGAAATCAAAGAGATAGGAATCAATAAATGACTCAGAGGAAAAAAGAGACTTGAGACTAAAGAAAAATGAAAGAGCTCTACAAGACCTATCTGACTCCATCAGAAAAAGAAATATTAGAATTATAGGCATTGCAGAGGAGGAAGAGAGGGAGCATGGAATATAGAGTCTATTCAAACAAATAGTGGATGAGAACTTCCCAAATCCATGGAAAGAACTAGATTCTCAAATCCAAGAAGCAAACAGAACACCTAGTTACCTCAATCCAAAGAGGACCTCTCCAAGGCATTTGGTATTGAAGTTGTCAAAAATTAATGTCTAAGAAAAAATTCTCAATGCAGCCAAGGAAAAGAATAAGGTGACCAGATCATCCCGCTTTTGGTGGGACAGTCCTGGTTTTCAACAATTTTTTCCGGCGTCCCATGGCGTTTTTAAAAAATCCCAATTTTTTTAAACATTGGAAAGGTTCTTTCCAAAAATCGGGACTTTTTTACAACGCCATGGGACGCAGGAAAAATTGTTGAAAATCTGGACTGTCCTGCCAAAAGCAGGATGATCTGGTCACCTTAGAAAAGAAGGAAGTGACCTACAAAGAAAAATCTATCAGAATTTCATCCAAATTCTCATCATAAAATGGAAGCAGCCGGCAGTGATACTCTTCTCTTCAATAAAGCCTGTGTCCTGGCATCCCAGTCTCCGGCCCTCTCTATTTCATTTTTCATACTGGTGCCTAGGACCTGGGTGAACATGGAAAATCCTCTGGCCCTGCTCGGTGGCATGGTCCTGAGTTGATTGGCCCATTCAGAACACCTCTCGAACCCTGCCATACCAGGACACGTGGGAATCTCGTTGTTTCATACCGGTAGGCCTCAGGGACCTCCCCGGGTTTCAGCACCAGTATGAAAGATGAAATAGAGAGTGGGCCAGAGACAGGGATGCCAGGACACAGGCTTTATTGAAGAGAAGAGTACCATTGCCAGCTGCTTCCAGAGAAAGAGCAGAAGAGAGCGAGGGCCGGGGTACAAGCACTTTTTAAGGGGAGGATAGAGGACAGGGCTTAGGGCACTCAGCACACGCTGATTGGTGGTTTCATGTAAGGCCTATGATTAAGGACCTAGGGACTTAGGAATCGGGGGCTTAGGGCATTTGGCAGTGCTGATTGGTGGTTCAGTGCTCAGGAATGTCTGGCCACAGGTGGAGTTTATATCCGTCCATCAACTGGAGGAAGGGAGGATCTATCATCTACAGTTTGTCCTTGTGGTTTATTAATAGTCATTGCAAATGCTGGCATCATGGGAAACTGTCTTCAAATCAATTCTTGGAATCAGCAAAACCTCTCCTCCTGCAGATCCTGTTAAGTGGGCATCATATGTATAAGCTGGTCAGTCGGTTGGAGGGACTTATATAGACAATACTACCATTGTATATGTAGTCCATAGTTGACCATAACATTATGTAGTATACAAAGTCAACTGTGTTCCTATAAACCAACAATAAAATAGAATTTGAAATTAGAATCACTATATTACTGCCTTGACCAGTTTCACTAAGTGGTTAGAGTATCAGCCTGCATACCGAAGGGATATGTGTTTGATTCTGGACAAGGGT
Source organism: Pipistrellus hanaki (assembly GCF_964339955.1). Lineage (NCBI taxonomy): Eukaryota > Metazoa > Chordata > Mammalia > Chiroptera > Vespertilionidae > Pipistrellus > Pipistrellus hanaki. The sequence continues at coordinate 80,831,392 of NC_140524.1, forward strand.
ATGTACCTGGGTTGCAGTTTGATCCCTGGCTCCAGGTTGGGATATGTGGGGGAGGCAACCAATAAATATGCCCTTCTCACATTGATGTTTCTCTCTCTTTCTCTCTCTTCATTCCTCTTTTCCACTGTCTGAAAATCAATGGGAAAAATACCATTGGTTGAGGTTAACACACACACACACACACACACACACACACACACACACACTAACACACTATATTAAAACCCTCAAATTAAAATACTTAGGCATAAATATTATATATATATATATAATATATTCAGAAAACTATATGATTCTGATAAATGAAATCAAATAACTAAATAAATAGAGAGATATTTCATGTTTATGGATAAGAAGACTCAAGATGTCAGTTCTTCCCAACTTGATGTATAATTCAATGCAATCCAATCGAGATCACAGCAAGCTATTTGATGGATATTGTCAAAATAATACATATAGATAGATAAATAAGAAAAAGAACCTAAATATCCAAAAGAATATTGAAGGAGAAGAACAAAGTCAATTAACCCACACTATTTGAGTTCAAGACTTGCTATAAAGCTACAATAATCAAGACAATATGGTACTGGCAACAGAATAGACAAATAGATCAATTAAATATTTAGAATATAGAGTGCCCAGAAATAGGCCCAAACAAATACAGTCAACTGATCTTTGATAGTTCCTCGTATGAAGTCCAGAGTCCTCTGAAAATGTTTCTGTAATAGGAACTGTTTGTATCTGTAATTGGACATATAATGGAACTGAATTCCAGTGCAAGAGTGTGAGGGAAGAAGTAACAGATTACTCGAAGGAATAAAGAGGTGCCATTATGAAACATAGACAGGTGTAAAGATAAACTTCTTTCTAATGATGTAGTGTTCCCTGGTCTGAATTTTGTTTAAGTTCCTAAAGATTTTCAGGCCTGAAGAATGGTACTGAGGCAGGTTTTTAAGACTACAACTCCCATCAGTTATTGGTTGAGGGCTGCTTCCTAGGACATGGATTCCCTGGCTGGAAGATTACAATGCAGTGGGAAGGCACCAGGGGCAGGGGTGAGACACCATCAGAGTTGACTGTAGCAGCAAGAACAGGTTTCACTAGAAGCCCACATGTTAGTGGCCAGTATTTTAGAAGGTCTGGGAGAGCGTGGCAGTTTTCAGTAAAACAACATTGAAAGGTGGTCCAAGGCTGGTGGTCCTGGATGAAGACAGCTCATAGTGGGCAGAGAAAGGGCCAAGCCAGACTTTGTCTCTGTGGCTAAGCTTCTGTAACCAGAGTAGAAAATTTCTCTGCCTTGTCTTTCTACCCCAGGTTTTCTTTGGATATAAAATGCATTATGGGAGTGGGTCTTCAGCTCTTGGATCTAATCTTGTTGTGGAAAATAAGAATGCATGCTTAGGACATAAGATTAGGTATGATTTACAAAGAATTGTGTAGTAATAAGTGACAAAGTTAGTGCTCAGAAGCCAGTACTTGGGTGAGCAAACACACCAAATTCCTAAATTTATAATTCCTACCTGAATTATAGCAAATTATTATAAAAACTAAAGAGCCTATCTGTCTTGTTCCATTTGGGCTGCTATAACATAATGTCATGGACTGGGTAGCTTATAAAAAATAGTAATGACTACATAAAAAAAAAAAACAAAAAAAAAACAAAACACCAAAAAAACCTTCTGCATAGCAAACCAAAAACAAACAAACAAAAAACCATTAACAAAACAAGGAAGCCCACTGCGTGAGAGAACATATTTGCCAATGTTATCTCTGATAAAGGTTTAATCTCCAACATTTACCGGGAACTCATACAACTTAACAAAAGGAAGATAAACAATTAAATAAATAAAAAAAAATGGGCAACAGACCTAAATAGATACTTTTCAAAAGAGGACATACAGAAGGCCAAGAGACATATAAAAACATGCTCGAAGTCACTAATTATCTGAGAGATGCACATTCAAAACAACAATGCGGTACCACCTCACACCTGTCAGAATGGCTATCATCAATAAATCAACAAATGGCAAGTGCTGGCAAGGATGTGGAGAAAAAGGAACCCTTGTGCACTGCTGATGGGAATGCAGACTGGTGCATCCACTGTGGAGAACAGTATGGAGTTTCCTCAAAAGACTAAAAACGGAACTCCTTTTTGACCAAGTGACCCCACCTCTAGGAATATAAACCAAGAAACTAGAAACACCAATCAGAAAGGATATATGCATCTCTATGTTCATAGGAGCACAATTTACAATAGCTAAGATTTGGAAACAGGCTAAGTGTCCATCAGCAGATGAGTGGATTAGAAAACCGTGGTATATCTACACAATGGAATATTATGCTGCTGTAAAAAGGAAGGAACTCCTACCATTTGCAAAAGCTTGAATGGAGCTGGAGAGAATTATGTTAAGTGAAATAAGTCAGTCAGAGAAAGATAAATATCACATGATTGCACTCATTTGTGGAATATAATGAACAACACAAACTGATGAACAAAAAAAGATCCCAAGACAGAGAAGCATTAATGAGATCGTCAAACCTCAGAGGGAAGGTAGGGGAGGGTGGGATAAGGGGGAGAGATCAACCAAAGGACTTGTATATATGCATATAAGTCTAACCAATGGAGGACACAGACACCAGGGGGTGAGGGCATGAGCCGGGGGGGGAACGGGGCAGTGGAGGATAAGTACACATATGTAATATCTTAATCAATAAAGAAAAATAAACAAAATTTAAAAATAGTAATGTATTTCTCACAATTCTGGAGGCTGGGAAGTATTATAGTGCCAGCCAGAATAATTGATGCTGGGTAAGGGCTTCCTGCTTCATAGATGGCACCTTTTCCCTATGTCCTCACATGGCACAAGGGGAGAGGGATCTTTCTGGCACTTATTTTATAAGACCACCAATCTCACTCTTAAGGGCTCTGTCCTCATGACTTAATCACCTCCTAAAGGTCTTACCTTCTAAAACTATCACCTTGGGCATTAGGTATTCCGTGTATGAATTCTGGAGAGACATATCCAGACCATAGCAGGGCCCAAGAATGGCCTGTGATCAGCAGTGGTACGCAAGGTTCAGGTCCTCAGGGAGCAGAGGGAACCCCTCAGTGAAACTGAGCAAGGCAGTGATATCTTAGCCATGGAAAAGAGTGCTGGTAGCATCTTTTTGAAAAGTGAATAATGTCTTCTCAGTACAATCTTAAATATCTTTGTTTCCATTGAGACTTTATTTTTTTCCATAGCTCCTGACAGATAGCACAGCAATGGCTGTTGTTAAGCTCTGCTGTGCCTCTTCTAGACAACTTCTGTGGCCACCTATTAGGGATGCAGTGACTTAGGAATTTTGAAAGATGGTGATCATTAACATTCAAATAGTTATAGATTCTAATACTGGATTGAACTAATGCCATCCAGTTAACAAAATATCCTAGGAGATAGGGATGGAGACTCATGGTTCACATACTATTAACTATTCAGCAACAAACATGGGGCAAGTACCTAACAGGCAATAGGAGTGGAGAAGGTGCATTTGGGCCCCAACTATGTGAGGCAGTGACCCTAGAGTCACTGGACCCTGGTGAAGGGGTGAGGGTGGTTGGGACAGTGGAGGGCTTCAGAACACTGAGGTAACTCAGAACAGCCTCAGTTTATTACCTAGTGAGGTTCATGACAATGTGACCTAGATGTTCTGCATCAGGAATTTGCCTTTGGTACCACAGATCACTACCAGCTCAGAGCATCTTTGTCTGTATTAAGGGAAAGCTTTCTAAGTTCTCAGACTGGGTGAGTGGACTGATGGCCTCACTGTAAGAAGGGTTGATTCCAGTAGGTAGACTTTTTAATAAAATGTTCTCCTCTGGAGTAATAAAAAAAAAAGGCAGCTCCACAGAATGAAAACGTCTCTAGGAGAATGAACTGAAAAAGCTCCTGCCCCACCCCATGAAAATTATTTCCCTCTGTGAGAATAGGACGCAGAAAGAAGTGCTCCCTCTGGCAGACACAGCATGGGAGGTTTGCAGAAAGAAGTGCTCCCTCTGGCAGGCACAGCATGGGAGGTTGGAGAGGATATGACTGGTTTTTCACCATCCGAGTAACTGGGCACTGTGCAGTGCCTGAAATGCACAATTGCTCAGGGTGACCCTGCTGAACCCTGCGGACATTCCTTAAAACTGATCTCCCCACTCCATCTCCCAAACTTATTTCCTCTTTTTTCTTCTTTGAGCATGACACTCCTACCTGTTAAATATTGTCAAAAAGTAGAGTCTCTACCCATTACAATTGATTTGGCTTATCTTTTCAATTTGTTTTAACTTTGGCATATTTAAAGTAGCACAGCCATATTGGTAGAGAGACAGCTGGCTAACTAGATGGCTCCATGGTGAACATGGGATTTCTTTAGAATGTCAGGTCCACAGCCTTGAACTCTAGGCAGCCTCTGCATTTCCAGAGCAGAAGAAGTGGTGGTGTATGCTCCTGCAAGTCATTCTGCTAGCATCCTGCAGCTTGGCTGGGGGGATTCCTTCCAGAGTAAGAGGATAATTCAGTGTTCACGGCTCATTGATTTCCTAGCCATGGCTGCAGAAACGTCAATAAGGTGCCAGTTGTGGCAGGAGTTGCTTTGTGATCCCTTGTCTTTTCTGCTGAAATTCAATTTGTCAAGGTTACCAGATAGTAGTCACTCCGACCTGGACTGGATTTGGGTCAATGACTGGCCTCCACATTAGTTACACAATAGTCCAAAGTGTGACCATTATGCATACATCTATCAAGGTATAGATCTTGGACAATTACAGTGTCTGAAGATTTAGGGACTCTGTTTTCAGAGTGTTCAGTGATGGGATGCATTATAGGCTTTAAGCAGAATGGCTGGAGAATTGGTTTTCTGCTAACTAGTTCTGAAGCATCTGGAAGGTCGCCTCAAGCTCTGGAAAGCAGATCAGTCTATTGCAGATGGAATGTTTTAGTACACTGTGACAGTAAATCACAGTTTTGAAGGCAAACTTATAATTTCCTTGGGCACTGTAAAGCAGCCCTATAATTCCTTCTCACTTGGGGCACCAGAAGTTGTGTTTCCTGCACCAAAGCCATCCCTGCCTTTCCCCCCAATTGTACAGAGAGGCAGGAATGCTGAGCCATCAGAGCAAGCATAGGGAGGTATCTTCCCAATTATTACAGTGTGCCCATATGGTGGAGCTTTTAGTAAATGCCCTATTCACATCCTCTGTGCAATTACTCAACTCCCAGCTGCCTGTTTTCCTATTCAGTCAGGTTACTCTATTGCATGAACATGGTCAGGCTCCTCCAAATTGCCCTGTTTTCATACATTTCCAGGTGTTCCAGGGCTCTTATGTGACAGGGCTTCTTCTAACTGACCACTCACATCCTCTATCCAGTTACTCCACTAGTGATGGCCCAGGCCCCATCCAACTATGAGAATATGTGTCTTGTTCACATACTTTCTATAGTTATTTCACTGAACTGATGTCCTGGACTCTTCCTGATTGCCTCACTGACATACACTACACAGTTATTCTACTACACTATTGCAGTGGGGCTCCTGATAATTTTTTCATTCACATACACTGTCCAGTTATTCCTCTTCATTTACTGCATCTTCTTTGCCCTGTTTGTATTCCTTATACAGTTAAATAAATTTCAGGGCTCCTCTTTGTATCCAGAAGCCATTCTTTCCATTTTCACCACAATATGAAAGATTTGGAGCTCTCTGTATTTGCTTTATTCACATTCTCTTGTCCAGTTATTCAACCGTGCTAATGGGGTGGGGTTATTGCTTCTTGTCCCATTCATGTCCACTATCCAGTTTTACTACTGCACTGTTAGTTTGGTGTTCCTACTTCCTGTCACATCCATAGCCACTATCAGATTACCCCACTGTACTGATCTGTACTGATGATGAAGGGCTCCTGTCTTTGCCCCATTCACATATCCTGCCTATCAATACCACTGTCATTGTTGGTATTTCCATACTCCTAATTGCCCTCTTCATGTTCTCTTTCCAGGCATCACTCCAATGATAGAGCAGGGCCCCTCCTCTTTGCCCTGTTTACTCCTTCAGCCAATACACTGTTACGTTAATGTTTAGGAGTCCGTATCACTATCCAGTCATGCCACTTCAGTGCTAAAGAAGGGCTCCTGCTCTTTGTCCCATTCACATATATGTCTCAATGACAGATGAACTGATAGTGCTGGAATAATCCTCTTGGCATTAGTGAATTCCCCAATCCAATTACACCATCAAGATGTTGAAACAGAGTTCTTTCTCTTTGTCCCATTCATACTCCTTGTTCACTTACATGACTGGACCCATTGTTTGGGGAGGTTCTTCTTCACTGTGTCCTTATCAACTTTCCATTTGCACCACTGCAGTGGTGATACAAAGGTCTTACCCTTGGTCCCATTCACACTCCATTCCCAGGTACACACAGCACAAATGATGCGTTTTTATCCTCTGTGCCCTTTCTACATTTCCCCTCTACATACACAATCATAAGAAATGATTCAGGCAGCTCCTACCACATGCAGTTCCTATTCCATTCCTGTTCCAGCACAGCATGTGTGGCTTGAGGCTGATCTTAATTGTCCTATTTATATTCTATGTTCAGATACACCAATGTACTGATGTTTTGGGGGTCCCCATTATTTGTCTAGTTTGTGTTCACTGTCTAGTTATTTCACTGCACTCATGGGGTGGGAATCCTTCATTTACCATATTCACATCACCTTTCCAGTTACACTAAAGCACTGATGGGGAAGGGTTTGTCTTTGCTCCTTTTACAGCCCTTACAATGAAACTGAGGGAATGGGGCTGCTCCTGCTCACAAAGTTTATTGGTCCTTTCCTGTTGTACCACCACTGCACTGATAGTGCATGACTCCTTTTGGCTCAATTCTCAACCCTACCCAGGTAACCACTGTGCTGATGTGTGGTCCCCCTCTTCATTGTCTTGCTCACATACCATGTTGTTTTACAACAATACTCATGGCAAGAGGATCCTCCGGGTTGCTTCTTTCACATCCCCTGAAAACTTTCACCACTACACTGATGATGTCACATTATTTTCCCCTGTACCATTGATATTACCTTTTAATTTAACACTATTGATAATGCAGAGATAAGATAATACTGTAAGATTCCCCCTCCCCTTTTTTTGCACTATTCACTTCACCCACCAAGGAAACCACTGTTCTTATGATGTGGCATCCCTCTTTTTACACCAATCAAATCACCTCTATAGTTAAATTATTTTACTAATGGGGCAGGGATACTCTTACACAGATCAAATACAATGTACAGTCTCAGTAATGAATGATGGGGTATGTCTATAATCCCTATATAATCCCAGTTACTGCACTGGACTGAAAGAATGAGCCTTCTCTTTCCCCATTCACATCCTTTGTCTAGTTCTGGCACTTTATTCCTGGAGCAAGGCTCCTCCTCTTTGCCTCCATTACAGGACTTGTACATGTTGGGTAGAGCTCCTTTTTTTTTTTTTTTCCTGCATTCACATGCTCCATTCAATTACACTAGTACACTGATTGAACAAGCTCTATTTTTTAAAATATATTTTTTATTGATTTTTTAAAGAGAGGAAGGGAGAGGGATAGAGATCTAGAAACATCGATGAGAGAGGAACATCGACCAGCTGCCTCCTGCACACCCCCTATTGGGGATGTGCCTGCAATCAATGTACATGCCCTTGACTGGATTCGAACCTGGGACCTCTCAGTCTGCAGGCCAACGCTCTATCTACTGAGCCAAACCTGTTTCGGCCAAGCTCTATTTCTTTTCCCACATTTTCTGCTGAGATGTCACAAGGAATTGATAGCTCATGACTCCTCCTTTTCACCCTGTTCATACATATACCCTTCTTTGTCACTCCACTGCACTCATGGAACAGTTATCCTCATTTTTCATATTCACATCCAGGATAAATCAATGGATTCAATGAATGGTCATTCATCTTCCTTGCTCTGTTCATACCCTGTTCAGTTACTCCATTGCACTGATACTGTAGGGTTCTTTGCCCTCTTCATATTGCCCACCCAGTTCTTACACTTCACTGACAAATTCTTCTTCCTTTCCACCCTGCAAAGAAATCACCTGATGTAGCCTGGATGTCATTAATGACCTTAATACTATTAGGAAACAGTGACTTGATGGATAGAATTGCACTGAAATGGCAATAATCTACAGTTAGGTGTTACTTTGGTTTGCCATTAGCTCTGGCCACATAGAGCTATTAAAAGGCAAGATAGTAGGAATCATACCACCAGCTTTGAAGAGATAAGAAATAATGTGCTGTACCTTATTGTAGCTTGATTGAGACATATTGACGACCTTAATGGGAGGTCCACAGGCTCCCATTGAGCAAGTCCCACAGCAAGTCTACCAATTTCGGCTTGCTCCAATTTTAGAGATTTCCAAAAATTATATTCATCTCTATAGTTAAATGGACAAGAGACAGAGGGGCTACCAGCCCTAAATAGGATGAGCTAATATACACTATATTTTACATGGGTTATGATATTTTTTCAAAAGAAAGGTGTTACCCAAAATAACTGTGACCAGTACCCCAGTACCTGAAAGGTACAGGAAAAGTTTATTATTTTGTAGGATCCAAAGGACCATCAAGTAGCTTATGTGCAATTTTCCCAGGTGGTGGGACAAGCTCCAGGGAGTTTCTATCACCCTAGGGGAGGGGGTTATGTGATTGCCATTGTTGAAGGTCAGGATAATGCATGAAGCATAGGACATAATGCCTCCTTCTGGCTGAATGGGACTTCTCCTAATCCAATAAAGGCAACTAACTCCCTCCAGCATGACTTCCTAATATATCTAACAAGCAAGTTTTTTTTTTACTTGTTGGTGTTTATAGGTGGATTGACCTGAAAAATTTTTTGAGAGAGGCCCAGGTCTTTAATTTTGAGATGATGGTTGACAGCCCTGTGGTACTTCAGCAGTTCCTGGTTGTGGATTAGGAAAAAGCCCTAAATTAAGAAATACTTCCTAACATAAGTTGTTTGTTTTTGGTTTGTGAATGTGTGTGTTTTGTTTTGTTGTTGTTGTTGTTGTTGTGTGTGTGTGTATGTTTGCTTATTTATTTATTTTATGATTGCCTAGCTATGAGGTCTGTGGGAGCTTCAATTTCCTGAAGTTCCCTAAAGAGATTTATGTGGGAATCCTTGAGGAAGAGGCTTGGGTGGTGAGGGAAAGGCTCAGGACGTAGAGGAAGTTGTCTAGGGGAAACCATTTAGAGCAGTGTTTCCCAAACTTCTCTCATGATGAGAATCACCTGGTGGAGTTGTTAAAACACAGATTCCTGAATCCCAACTAAGAAGTGCTAAACTAGAATTTTTGGGAACATATAGGTAAAATTGTATACTTAACTAGTGCTCTAAGACAGATTTTATATAGAGAGCACTAAGTTAGGTATGCAATTTTACCTATATGTTCTCAAAAATTCTAGTTTAGCACTTCTTAGTTGGGATTCAGGAATCTGTGTTTTAACAACTCCACCAGGTGATTCTCATCATGAGAGAAGTTTGGGAAACACTGATTTAGAGGGTCAAGACAGTGGCTGGCTTTGATAAACTAAAACATGTTTATTTTTGGGTGAGTTGCTCTCACATCAACTAGACATCTATTTCCTTTAGGGCTTCCTTAAATGTGTAGACGAGCCATTCAGAGAAAGAAAGACATGTGTATAGTTTGGTGGGTCCCCTTCAGGAAAGTTCCTTGGATTCTGGGGCAAGGAGGGCAGTCTCGGAGTTTAAAATGGCTTCATTATATGCAGGGTTGGGGTTTACTACAAAATAATAAACCCACCTAACCATGCCAATTTTATGTAATTTGTTCTGGCATCCTGTACTGTTTGACATTTAGCATTGACCTTAGCAATGATCGAGGATATGCTAGGTTGAGCCCATTCCCAGGCCATAAAAGTCCAATGTAATGATAGAAAGGGCTCACTTGGCATCATAGAGCATAGCAATTTTCTGGGGGCTGCTCTGTTCTGGCTCATCAGTGTCACTTTCATCTCTTTGACAGGTATGCTGAGTACAAGTATGGGTCTAGCCAGTGTACAGGGAGGAATAAAAACTTATTTCAGATAAAGTGAATAAAGTATGTGTTTAGGGGTCTCAGGCTATTCCCACTAACTGCTTCATTTTTTGGACCATAAGCCAGAGCAAAGAGCTAATATAGTAAAGACCCTTAGAAGCCAGTATGCCTCCTTTTCCTGAACTCTCTGTACTAAATTCCTTAAGGTGATTTTTATTTCCAGCTTGTGAAATTGCCAAGGTGGTTTAGTGTTGACCTCTGTGGGTTTGGTTGCAGCTCCAAGAGGGCAATTGTGACACTGCCAGATTTATTCTTATACTTTGTTTCTAAAATAAAATATCTTGGAGTGCTCTTACACTGCAGTGTTGATGAATACTCAAGAGTGCTATTATGGCATTTTACAGGAATAATTAAATTGAGCACATCAATTTTTGAGATGCTAGAACCTAATGTCTCTTACCCTTACAATTTTTTTTTCATTAAATATTGTGCCAAGGGCCTCTAATAATACAAACTCTTAAAATCTACAGGGTTCAAGGACAAAGTGCCACACAGCAGCGAAGCAGACAACAGCAGAGGAGTTTGTGACCAAAGCAACAATGTTTGCAGTGAGGCACATTACTGGTCAACAGGTCCTTTCAGTGTGAGGATATCTAGGCGGGCAGTTTCCAGCTACCAGAAGAGACAAGCCAATAAGTTTAGCACATATAAGGATGAGGGTTGCTTTTAGCTGAGGAGCCCCTGTGGACTTCAGCACTAGTGGACATTCAATGGATCACATTCACCTGTATCATGAGAGAGGTAATCATTTCTTGTTTCTTTGGGAGGATCTTACATAGTACAATAGTCAACTACTCTAGGCTCTCCTGGATACCTTGCCCAGATTAGATACATTGTAACCACTTAAGAAGCCAATTGGGTATGACTTTGCCAAGACTTCAGCACATTAAGCCTGACAGTCCCTCATGGAGGACTCAGCTTTTTGAGCTCTGCTACAATTTAGATTGGAGTACCTAGGCAACATAACATAGACACAGCGTAATGCAATGGCCACTAAAGCACAAGCTGGCCAATAGCCAGAAGTACCTTCCCACATAGTCTTTGCTATATGTTGGATTCAGTTAGTAAACTAAGAGGCATGTCATCTCCATCTGTTACCAAACTACCTTACTCACTGTACCAATTGTTTTAAAATGTCTTCAAGATTTGTTTTAGTCACATATGGTAAGATAACAGACATGGAGACAATTATCTTGTAAAGAAGTGCTTATTACTCACAGCTCCCAAGAGGATGAGTGTCATGGCATGCAACACATAGAGAAGTAGAGATAGAAAAGAGGAACCGGGACCTTTATTACTATAGTCTTGAGAAGCAGCTAAGTGAGGACATCCCCTTTTGGGCAGGAAGCAAAACATGCTGAAGCTTATGGTTGGCAGGTTTGTAAGATTTCTTCCTGCTCAAAAAAAAAAACAAAACAAAAAAAAAACAAAACTGGAATAATGAAGATGTGAACAACCTTGGCCATTAGCATGACCAATGACTCCAAGATGCCAAGTAACCAATTACAGAAAATAAAAAAAAAATTAGATTTTTACCACCTAGTACTCATGACAAACTGCTGAGTACTCCCCTAGGCTGAATGCTCCTACCAGCCATACACTTCCTATAAGATCCTCCCCTAGCCTGTCTATACCATTCACCTTTGCAACTCTTGCTGAATATTCTCCCAGACTGGCTGAATCCTCCACTTATGTCATCTTACATGATCTACCCCTAGAATGGCTCTTTATTTAATCCATGCAACTCTTGTTCAGTCCTCCCACAGACTGAATGCTACCTTTTTCCATGCACCTCCTTCTGTGCCTTCCCCTAAGGTGGGGGTTCCATCTACGATTTAGATCCTACTGAGTCACCCCCTAGACTAAATACTCATTCTTCCTTTGTACTTCAAATCAGGCCTAACCCAAAATTATCTGCACCATCCACTCAAAGACTTCTTATAGGGTCATCTCCTAAGTTGGCTATAGTCCTAACTATTGCACCTGTTGTTGAGTACTTTACTAGGCTGCTATCTCTCTACCCATGTTTAACCTAGAAGTTCTCCTCCAGGTTAGATGCTCCCTCCACTATGCATAGCCCTCCAGGTCTTACTAGAGATTGAATGTTTCCTCCACTCATGTAACTCTTGAAAAAAGCCTTTTCTAAGCTGGTTTCTCTCTTTTCCCATGCACTTTCTAATCTATCATTTCTTAGGTTGGCTGCATTTTCCACACATGTACTACCTTCTGATGTCTACCTAGAATGGCTGCATCCTCCACTCATGAACTTTCTGATGAGTTCTCAACTAGACTGGATGCTTCTAGCATCTATGCACTTCATGCTAGGTTCTCAAGTAAGCTTATTGCATTTCTACCAATGCTCCCTCTGCTAAGACCTTTTTTCTGGTTTAAAGAAACATTCTTGAATTTTTCAATCTCAGCAGATAATTTATTTTAAAACATCTGTGTAGGACTAACAAACTCACCTGCTGTTTACATTAGGTCTGTAAGCTACCATTTTATGATTTATACTTTAGGAAATGATGTGCTGATATTCATGGAAGAACCTCTCTTGAATTCTACTTTATGGTTCTAGAGGCCTTTTTAGAAGGGTCAGGTGGTCTCACTCTGGCCACATCCTGCAGGATTTGTCAGACACAGCGAAGAGGAGAGCCTGGGTCTTCAAAATGCCTCTGTTCCCAAAGATTGTTCACTGGGAGGTAAGCCTAGTTCTGAGGCCAACATCAAGCCAGCATTTCTCCAAGTTGCAGGGCTGCAGCGGAAGGGAAAGCACAGGGTAGCAGCCGCTTCATGATGGAAAACACTGAGGGGGAGGGGGAGGGGCAGCAGTGGTGGGAGGAAAAGCTTGGGGTGGGGGGTGGAGGGCAGAGGCGGCAACAAAAGTGAGGGGGTGGGGAGGAGGTGGTGGTGGAGGGAGGGAAGCCTACCAGAAACCCTGTTCTAGCAGAAATCTTCCTGCAATGGGCCCCTAGTTTTATGTATAAAAAATAATTATATGAAGATATAATTGTCTAGAATTTTTCAAAACTGACTGAAGATGCCAAATAACATGATTAAGGACTCATACAGACCACAAGCAAGATAGATTCAAAGAAACCACACCTAGGAACATCACAGCAAAACTATTGAGAAAATGATAAAAATTTCAGTGAAATATAGGTGAAAAAAATGCTACATAAATGGTAAGATACATTGCTTTCATGAATAAGAAAATTCACTATTACAATAATATAGACTTCTCCAAATGATCTATCAATTCAAAGCAATTTCAAACAAAACCCAATAAGATATTTCTTGCAATTTGACAACCTATTTCTAAAATGAATATGGAAGAGTATAGGGCCATAATATATGAAAATTATGAATGAAAACACTCCTAAAAAAGAATGAAGGGAGATTCTAGTCCCAAAATAGATTGAGGCTTTTTATAATATTGTGGCCATAGCACAGATATAGACAAATGACCCTACTGTACATAGTCTAAAGTTAGATCCATGCATACATTAAAACCCATTTAATTTCAGTACTATCCTGGTAGATCATGAGAAGGAAATTCTAACAAGTACTGTACAGTACATGATCCACATGGGTAAAGGGAATAAAATGGACTTTCTACCCTAAATTGTACATGGAAACAAATTTCAGATGTATTATATTACTTGTATGTGAAAATCTGGACTTAAAGCGCAGTAGGTATGGAGGGGTGCTCTTTGCTCTTTCTTTTGGCCTGCTCTTCTGGAGAGGCAAGGCTCAGAGAATCAAGCTCAGGTATCAAGGCCTGACTATCTCTAGAAGGGTTAGCCTTGGAGTTGGAGCTAAAAAGTAGTAATAATCATCATCATGGTGTGAGGAAGAGAAGCTCAGGACAGAAAACCAATGGAGAAGGAAAGGGGCTCAGGCCAAGAGACCTAAGGAAGGAGGAGAGGAAGCTTTTATCACATTGCTCAGCAAAACGAAAAGAGAATGTGCTAGAAGACCAGGATGAGAAGGCACTAATGCAGATGGCATTATCACCAGTCTGGAAAGCAAGGCATAGGTTCCAAGGGTCGAGAGAGTTTGAGGAACTTCTAAAGACAAGCTTTCCTATGGTGAACCTAGGGAGGAAAACATGATTCAGGCCACCCTACTCGGGTGGATAAGGTGGCTGTGGAGTGCAGTTCTTACCTCTGCAGTGCAGTTCAGGAAAATCAGGCCTGGTGTGGGATCATGGCTCTGAAGAGTAGGGCCTGGTTTTGCTGTGCCGCTGCCAAAAGCAGGGCTATCAGGGTGGTGCAGCTTCTGTAGTGAGAGGCTGGCTGAGATATGTGGTGGTGAAGAGCAGGGCCAGGCCAGGTGGCTTGGCTACTGAGAGCAAGGATGGGTTGTTTGTCATGTGGCTTCAGAGAGCAGAGCCTGGCCAGGATGTTGGACTCCAGACAGAAATCTTAGCATGGCATTTGCTGCCATGCTGAAACTTTAGAAAAGATGGCTGCAAAAATTCAGATCTAAGTCCTGGAATCTAGGAAAAGGATGGTACCTGAGAGGATTCTGTGTCTATGCTGCCTATTCCAGTGGGGCTGCTTTTTGGCACAACCCCACACCCCCAGTTGGTCTGAGCACATCCACTGACCTGGCTCCTTATGGGTTTTTCTGGGACGGCTTTGCTGCTCAGATGCATGATCTGTATTCTGACCCTTTCAGCCACAATGCATCTAAAGTCAGGATGGATAGAGATTGAAAATATATTTTTTAGAGTTGTATTTATCTTTCATTTTGTTTATTTGGCAAAAAAAGAAGTTATTTCAGTTTTATGCACTTTTGTATATATTTTATGTCTTCATGTTTAGAAAGGACTTTCAAGATTTTAAAAAAATATTTGAGATTTCCAAATTTTATTACTTCAATCTTCATGTTTAAATCTATAGTAAATGTGGAATTTGCTATACTACATATGATATCTGATCTCTGTTCTCTCTAGGTGTCTATGAAGTTGTTTTCAACAACTTATTCAACCATTCATTATTTCCTACTGACTTGAAATAAAACCTTAGAGATAAAAATAAATAAATAAAAATTTCAAAAACACAAAGTTAGAATGGGAACTGCAGCTACCTTGGAGGTCAAACACCATTTCATCTATAGTTGATTCAGGCAGGTGGACCCTCAATAATGGTTGAAATGGATGATGCTTTCATGGTATTGGATCGCTCAATGGTGCTGGGTCACTGGAGACTTCGGAAATCTGGGCAGCAGGATCTGGGTTGCCATATCTGCTTGCATCAATAATGGCAGGAGGGACTTCTTTCTTAGGCCCTGCCCTTCTGGCCCCCTCACCCTCATATATTCAAACTTGCTGCTGCTTCTCTCTTCCTAACAATATGACTGGGCAGCCATAATGCCAGATCCTCAGAAACAGAGGACTACTGCTTCAAAACCTTCTCAAGTAGAGCCAGGGCTAGAGGAGCAAGTAAGGGGGCACACCTTGTTCAAATCTTCACTTCTGATTGGTGAGCTGGATGTCACATGACTCTTCCCATCTGCCAAGAGCTGTCCAACCCTGATTCATCTGGTAGCAAACAGGAGGGAGGGTGTGCACCATCCCTTTTGCCTGGTCAATGATGTGAATTTCCTCACCTCTAAACATAGCCCCTAAAAGTGTGTGAGTGTGTGTAGGACCGTGGGCTTTCTATAGAAATAATTCAAGTGACCCAAAATCAGCATGCCAGCACTATTCTGGTGGTTCAAGCTCAAGAAATCGCTTAAAAGAAATGCTACGCTGATCAGAAAGATATAATCCCCCAGTTAAATCCCCCTCATGGAATCTAGTGAGGACTCTGGGTCTATGGATGATGACACAAGAGGGGACAGTCCTAGGACTCCTCCTGACATCTGGGTCACCTCACTCAGGATTGGGGTAAGTTTAAGTTTTAGAGAGCAGTTGAAAGGGGAGAAACAGGATAGGGCTCTCACTGCTCTAAATGTTCAGCAGTTCTGCCTCCAATAGTTCCCAAGCACCAGAGCGGGATTAGACATTTTCTGAGAAAACTGCTTCTGCCTGCCTGGTCCCCTCAGGCATAGGCAAGGATTGAGTGGTGTTGTGTGCTGAAACCGGTTTGGCTCAGTGGATAGAGCAACACCACTCTTAAGTGGTGTTGTGTGCTGAAACCGGTTTGGCTCAGTGGATAGAGCATCGATCTGCGGACTGAAAGGTCCCAGGTTGGATTCCCTTCAAGAGCATGTACATTGGTTTCGGGCACATCCCCAATAGAGGGAGTGCAGGAGGCAGCTGATCGATGTTTCAATCTAATCAATGTTTCTAGCTGTCTATCCCTCTCCCTTCCTCTCTGTAAAAAAATCAATTTTATATATATATATATATATATATATATATATATATATATATATATATATATTTTTTTTTTTTTTTTTTTTTAAAGAGTGGTGTTGTGCTTAAATGTGCATCAATGTTTGTATAGGCTACATAGTAATCTAGTTGTGGATGTATGCTAATTTATTTGACCTAGTGTTCATTCTTAGCTGTAGAAGTCTAATTTCTGATAATATAAATATGTTATGATGCACAGACTTGAAGTTTTTTTAAAAAAATATATTTTATTGATATTTTACAGAGAGGAAGGGAGAGAGATAGAGAGTCAGAACAAGTGAATCTAAAAACCAAGGAAATTAAAAAAATCTGATGAACAATATTGACTGTTGAATATAATAGAATCAGAGGTATGGAAGGGGAGTGAACTGACGATTCTTGGGGAAAAGGGGAGAGGGGGGCGTGGGAAGAGACTGAACATAAACTGTGCACCTATGGATGAGGACAATGGGGAGAGGGGAAAGGGCAGAGGGTGGGGTGGGAACCTGGTGGAGGAGAGCAATGGTGGGGGGGGGGGGAAGGAACATTTGTAATAATATGAAAAATAAAAACTTATTAAAAAAAAAAAAAAAAAAGAAATAGGATCAATTTAAAAAAAAAAAAAAAAAAAAAAAGAAACGTCGATGAGAGAGAAACATCAACCAGCTGCCTCTTGCACACTCCCCACTGGGGATGTGCCCGCAACCAAGGTACATGCCCTTGACCGGAATTGAACCCGGGACCTTTCAGTCCGCAGACCGACGCTCTACCACTGAGCCAAACCGGTTTCGGCCAGACTTGAAGTTTAATATTTAGACATTTATTTTTATTCATCATTACAAAAGGGTTGCATGTTCAGTATCCAAAACAGAAAAGCAAAGGTAAGAAAACTTGCTCCTTGATTTCCACACACTCATAGGTAACTACTGGAAATGCTTAATTATATGTTGTCAGAATGGTCATTCATAGGTATTTTATAGTTTTGATTTGTTTTATACAAATGGAATTCTTTACCAACACGTATTTTTGTAACCTGTTTTGCATCCAGGTTACAAAAGTGAAGATTTGAAACATGCTTTCCATGTTAATACACAAATTTACCCAAGGCCATTTTGATTGGAAAGTATTTCATTTATAGAGGAAGCCTATATTTTCAAACATTTTAATATCACCAACATTTATGTTGTTTCCAACTTTTCACCCTCTAACACATCACTGTGAGACACAACCTTCTTGCTAAAGTTTATTCATATCTTCAATTTGTCCTTGTTATGGATAAATTCCAAGAAGTGGAAATTCTTAGTATAGGCCAGGCACATTTGTAATTATTTGATAAGATATTGATAGGCTGATCTCCTGAAAGTCATTGTTATAACAATTTTGGCAAAATGGGATGGAAATTTAATGCAATGGATGGACAACTGGAAACAACACAAAATAGAATAGACTGGTATTTGGAGTGTTAAATAATATGAAATGGAAAATGGATTTGAAATGTAATGCAGTATGGGGTGAAATAGAGACAGGTTGCAGAGGAAAATTGGTGTAATGAAGAGTAGAATATGGACCTGAATAGGATATGGAATGGAAAATCGAATAGGATGGAAATTGAATAAAATACAATGGGAAAGTGGAATGGAAAGGAGAATGGAAATAAATATATAATGGCATACAGAATAAAAGATATAATGTTATGTGAGAAAGAATGGAATATAGTGATAAAATTTTAAAGAAAAAGAAAATTGGGAGGAGGTAAGATGGCGGAAGAATAGATGGGCGGATTCTGAGCCCTCTCCCGAAGCAGAAAGAGAGAGCAACTGAGGGTCTTGTGCTGTGAGTGTTTATTGGCAAGCTGGGAGACAGCGAACACCAGAAGAAACTGCTGGGGGGCTGCTGACAGAGGTGCCCCTCACAGGGAAGCACCCACGCGGGCTGTGTCCCTGCCCGGAGCTACCTACCGGCTTGGACGGGAAACCTCGCCATCTTGAGAGGAAGATAGGATCGTGTCAGAGGCCTGAATATCCACAGCCGCAGCGACCACCAAGCATCTGTGACCCCCAGAACGCGGATCCCAAGCGGCGCGAACACTTGCCCTCACAGGATTGCCCCACTGCTCAGCGAAAAGGTCAGATTTCGCGGGGAGAGGGTGGAGAGCACTCGCGGCGAAAACAAAAAGCCTGTGCGCACAGAGCGCGCTCCCGGAAGCTGGAGGACAGGGGTGGTGATTACAAGTAGAAGCCCCCGCTGTTGGGCGGTTGTCACCCTTGAAAGTGGACGGGGCTCCTAACAGGGGAGATATCTAAAGAGCAACACATTTGGATCCGGCTCGGAGGGATATCGGAGAGTTGCGGGAGATTGCAGTTGCTCGGACCTGCCCCCTCCCCCCCTCCATAGTTCCAGCTTCAGAGAGGACGGAAAAAAAAAAAAAGCTGGAGAGGCTTTAGAGTCTGGGAAGTCAACCTAGAAACACTGCCCCCAGAGGCTAATTCA
This sequence comes from Pipistrellus hanaki, assembly GCF_964339955.1. NCBI lineage: Eukaryota > Metazoa > Chordata > Mammalia > Chiroptera > Vespertilionidae > Pipistrellus > Pipistrellus hanaki. The sequence goes on from NC_140524.1 coordinate 80,850,367, forward strand.
CAAATTGACTCTAGTGTAATAAAAACAAAGCAAAACCTGCCTAAAAATCAGGACTGGATCATAACAATAGAGGAAGCGAATGACCTTCATTACTGCTAATTTTAATTAAATTTTTAAAATTTTATTATTATTTTTTTTTAATTTTTAAATTTTTGTTTTTTACTTTTGTTTTCATTATTTGCAACGTTTACTCAAGAAACTATTTTTTTTCTTTTTCCTCACTTGATTTTATCTTGATAATTATTACATTGTATATGTAATCAACATTATTACTACTACTAATTTACCTTTTTCATCTTATTTTCTTTTGTTTATTTTTATTATTTTTATTCCATTTGATTATATATATATATATATATATATATATATATATATTTTTTTTTTTAATTTCAGGATTACTGTTCTACAGTCTTTATCTATCCTTCTTTCTCCAACGCTTTATTCTATCTCAACCCTACCTTTATGCCCTCACCCTCTTTCCAATCTTTTCCTTTGATACCCTGTTTATCTTAACCCTTTCCTGCTCTAGATTTCCCCCATTCCATCTGTCTACCCCCTCCTAAAATTTCACCCTACTTGTATATATCTAATTTCCAACTACCTGCTCCAAACCCATTCACACCTCCCTCGCAGTTGTCCTAAAAACAAAAAAAAACCAAAAAAAACAAAACAGTCTTACTCTCTAACTCTGAAGTTGTATGTTGAATGTTAACTTTACTGAAGTTGTATGCTTTTCTTTTATAAGATTGATTTGCCTATGCTTTTTGTTTGATTGCATGTTTTTGTTAGCTGGGTTCTAGTCACCCTTATTGGTGGTTATTAATATCGCAAACACATTTCGATTCAGTGCCTTGTGTGTTGTACCTGGTTGTGTTGTATTTTGTGCCTTTAAATCAAAGCAGGAGAGAGAGAACTACACAACCAGACATCATAGATCATGGGGAGACCAAAAAACAGCCCGCATATGAAAGAAAAGCAGGCTTCACCAGAAAAGGAAGTAAACGATATAGAGGCAAGCAACCTACCAGAGCAAGAATTCAGAGTAACGATCTTAAGATGGCTAAAAAGAATGGAAGACAAATTTGACAATTTGAGTAAGACCCAAGAGGAAATGAAAAAAACTCAAGAGGAAATGAAGATGACTCAAGATGAAATGAAAAATGACATCGCTACTATGAAGAACTCAATAGATAGCATCAAGAGCAGACTAGAAGAAGCAGAGGATCGCATCAGTGAGCTAGAAGACAAGATGGAAAAAAATACCCAATTAGAGCAGCTTCTAGAAAAAAAAATTAAAAAGCAGGAGGAGAGCCTACAGGAGCTTTGGGACAATGCAAAACAAAACAATATTCGAATAATAGGGGTTCCGGAAGGAAAGAAAACCGAGGTAGACATGGAAAATGTATTTCAAGAAATAATGACAGAAAATTTTCCTGAGATAGAGAAGAAAAAACCCACACAAATCCAAGATGCTCGCAGAGTCCCAAGCAAAATGGATCCCAGAAGACCGACGCCAAGACATATTATAATTAAATTGGCAAACACCAATGACAAAGTTAGAATCTTAAAAGCAGCCAGAGAGAGACAGAAAGTTACATATAAAGGAACCCCCATCAGACTAACAACTGATTTCTCAACAGAAACTTATCAGGCCAGAAGGGAATGGGATGAAATATACAAAGTCATGCAAAGAAAGGGTCTGAATCCAAGAATACTGTACCCAGCAAGACTATCAATCAAAATTGAAGGGGAAATCAGGAGCTTCACAGACAAAAAAAGACTAAAGGAATTTATCTCCACCAAACCAGCAATGCAAGAAATGCTCAAAGGTCTACTGTAAAAATAAATAAATAGGAAGCGAAGAAGGAACACAGGGGTATAGAATAAAAATGGCATCAAATGAGTACCTATCATTAATAACATTAAATGTAAATGGTTTAAATGCTCCAATCAAAAGACATAGGGTAACAGATTGGATAAGAAAACAAGACCCATACATCTGCTGTCTACAAGAAACCCACCTCAGAAAAAGAGATGCACACAGACTGAGGGTGAAGGGATGGAAAAAGGTTTTCCAGGCAAATGGAAATGAAAAGAAAGCTGGGGTAGCAATACTTATATCTGACAAATTAGATCTCAGAGTGAAGGACATAACAAGAGACAATGAAGGCCACTTCATAATACTAAAGGGAGCAATCAAACAAGAAGAAATAACCCTGGTAAATATATATGCACCCAATACGGGAGCACCCAAATACATAAAAAAACTGCTGGAGGACATTAAGGGAGAGATTAACAGCAATACAATCATAGTAGGAGATTTTAATACCCCACTGTCACCCTTCGACAAATCATCCAAACAAAAAATCAGCAAAGAAATATCAATCCTAAATGACTCACTAGACCAGATGGAATTAATTAACATCTTCAGAACATTCCACCCCAAAGCCACAGAATATACATTCTTCTCAAATGCACATGGGACATTCTCAAAGATAGACCACATTTTGGGACATAGGCAAAGTCTCTTCAAATTCAAGAAGATAGAAATCATATCAAGCATCTTCTCAGACCATAATGGCATAAAACTGGAAATTAACTACAATAAAAATAATCCAAAGAAATCAAACACATGGAGACTAAACAGCATGCTATTAAACAAGGACTGGGTTACCAGAGAAATCAAGGAAGAAATTAAAAACATCCTGGAAACAAATGACAATGAAAACACAACAATCCAAAATCTATGGGACACAGCAAAAGCAGTTTTGAGAGGGAAGTTCATATCCTTACAAGCCTATTGCAAAAAACTAGAAAAAAGTGTAACAAATGATCTAACTCTACAACTCAAAGAGTTAGAAAAAGAGCAACAAGAAAAGCCCAGTGTAAGTAGAAGGAAGGAAATAACAAAAATCAGAGCACAGATAAACGACATAGAGACCAAAGAAACAATACATAAGATCAACAAAACCAAGAGCTGGTTCTTTGAAAGGATAAACAAGATAGATGGACCTCTAGCCAGACTAACCAAGAAACAAAGAGAGAGGACCCAAATAAACAAAATCAGAAATGAAAGTGGTGAAATAACAACAGACCCCACCGAAATACAACGGATTGTTACAAAATACTATGAACAACTCTACTCCAACAAACTGAACAACCTGGAGGAAATGGACATATTCCTAGAAAAATATAATCTTCCAAAACTCAATCAGGAAGAATCTAAAAATCTCAATAAACCAGTGACTTGGGAAGAAATTGAAACGGTCATCAAAAAGCTTCCAGCAAACAAAAGCCCAGGGCCAGATGGCTTCACAGGAGAGTTTTACCAAACATTCAAGGAAGAACTAAAAACTATCCTCCTCAGACTATTCCAAAAAATCCAAGAGGAAGGAACACTTCCAAATTCCTTCTATGAAGCCAGCATCACCCTAATACCAAAACCAGATAAAGACAACTCAATGAAAGAGAATTACAGACCAATATCCCTCATGAACATAGATGCTAAAATCCTCAACAAAATTCTAGCAAATCGACTCCAGAAGAGCATCACAAAGATCATACACCACGACCAAGTAGGATTTATTCCAGGAATGCAAGGATGGTACAATATCCGCAAGTCAATAAACGTGATACATCACATAAACAAATTGAAAGATAAAAATCATATAGTCATATCAATTGATGCAGAAAAAGCATTCGATAAAATCCAACACCCTTTTCTGATAAAAACTCTTAACAAGGTGGGAGTACAAGGATCATACCTCAACATAATAAAAGCTATATATGATAAACCCACAGCCAACATTATACTCAATGGGCAAAAACTAAAACCATTCCCTCTAAGAACAGGAACAAGACAGGGATGCCCACTCTCGCCACTCCTGTTTGACATAGTACTGGAAGTACTAGCCATTGCAATTAGACAAGAGGAGGAAATAAAAGGCATCGAAATTGGAAAAGAAGAAGTAAAGTTATCCTTATTTGCCGATGACATGATATTGTACATAAAAAACCCAAAAGACTCCATTAAAAAACTAATTGACTTAATAAATGAATTTGGTAATGTAGCAGGATACAAAATTAATGCCAAGAAATCCATGGCTTTTCTATACACCAACAGAGAAACTGCAGAAACAGAGACTAAAAAAGCAATTCCATTTACCATCGCACCAAAAAAATTAAGATACCTAGGAATAACTTTAACTAAGGAAGTAAAGGACCTATATGGGGAAAACTACACGACACTGAAAAAAGAGATAGAGGAAGATGTAAGGAGATGGAAGAACATACCATGTTCATGGATTGGTAGGATCAACATCATCAAAATGTCCATACTTCCTAAAGCAATCTATAGGTTCAATGCACTCCCCATTAAAATACCAACGACATATTTCACCGACCTAGAAAGAACTCTCCAAAAGTTCATTTGGAACAATAAAAGACCCCGAATAGCCACAGCAATCCTGAGAAAGAAGAGTAAAGTAGGAGGGATCTCAATACCAGACTTCAAACTATATTACAAAGCCACTGTTCTCAAAACAGCCTGGTACTGGCACAAGAACAGACATATAGATCAATGGAATCGAATCGAGAACCCAGATATCAACCCAAATCACTATGCTCAACTAATATTTGACAAAGGAGGCACGAATATACAATGGAGTCAAGACAGTTTCTTCAATAAATGGTGTTGGGAAAATTGGACAGACACATGCAAAAGAATGAAACTAGATCACCAACTTTCACCATTCACAAAAATAAACTCAAAATGGATACAGGACTTAAACATCAGACGGGAAACCATAAAAATACTAGAAGCATCCACAGGCAGCAAAATCTCAGACGTATGCCAAAAGAACTTCTTCACTGATACTACCCCTAGGGCAATGGAAGCTAAAGAGAAAATAAACAAATTTTGACTACATCAAAATAAAAAGCTTTTTTACAGCAAAAGAAACCATCAACAAAACAACAAGAAAGCCCACAGTGTGGGAAAACATATTTGCAAATGATACCACTGATAAAGGTTTAATCTCCAACATCTACAAACAGCTTATACAACTAAATAAAAGGAAGATAAATAATCCAATTAAAAAATGGGCAATGGACCTAAATAGAACATTTTCAAAAGAAGACAGAAGGAAGGCCAAAAGGCACATGAAAACATGCTCAAAGTCACTAATTGTCCGAGAGATGCAAATCAAAACAACAATGCGGTACCATCTCACACCTGTCAGAATGGCCAACATCAACAAATCAACAAACGACAAGTGTTGGCGAGGTTGCGGAGAAAAAGGAACCCTCGTGCACTGCTGGTGGGAATGTAGACTGGTGCAACCACTGTGGAGAACAGTGTGGAGTTTCCTCAAAAAACTGAAAATGGAACTCCCATTTGACCCAGTAATCCCACTTCTAGGAATATATCCCAAGAAACTAGAAACACCAATCAGAAAGGATATATGCACCCCTATGTTCATAGCAGCACAATCTACAATAGCCAGAATTTGGAAACAGCCCAGGTTCCAGTCAGCAGATGATTGGATCAAAAAACCATGGTACATCTACACAATGGAATACTATGCGGCCATAAAAAATAAGGAATTCTCATCATTTGCAGCAAACTGGATGGAACTGGAGAACATCATGCTGAGTGAAATAAGCCAATCAATGAAAAAGAAACACCACATGACCTCACTCATTTGTGGATAACAAAGAGCATTATAAACTGATGAACCAAAAGATAGATATAGAGACAGTAAATCAACAAGTAGACTGTCAAATTACAGCGGGGAGGGGAGGAAGATCTGGGGGAGATAATAGATCAACCGAAGGACTTTTATACATGCATATAAGTATAACCAATGGACACAAAACTCTGGGGAGGGAGGGGATGTGTGGGAGGGAGGGTGGGGGGCAAAAAAAAAAATCAATAAAATATATTTAAAAAAATAAATAAATAAATAAATAAATAAAAATATATTTCTGCTATAAAAAAAAAGAAAATTGAATTAAATAGGAAGAAATAAAGAATTGAACTGAAAATGCAATGGCAGGACATAAATGAACTATGAAATATGTACTATAGATTTACAAATAGCTGATGGACTTAAAAATGGAATGGAGTTTGGAATAAAATATAGAATACATGGTTTTAAAGGATGGAATAGAAATATAATAAAAATGAATGGAATATGAAAAAAATGTTTATGGGTTAGGATGAACTAAAATGAGGAATACATTAATAAAATGTGTTTCAGTTACTACTCCCATTCACTGAATTATCAAAAACATTCAGTAGAGGAACAGATTGCAGAGACAGAGAAATTGGTGATTCTGTACTTACCATGTTGACCACTACAACCTGTGTTATTGTACTAGTCATTTAGAGGAATAAATCCCAACTTACCTCATAAACATTCCATTAACCCTAAGAGGTCAACTTTCACCACTTTCATGGATTTAATATTTGTCTAATATTCCTCTGATTTCTTGAGCTTAAGCCACTAATATTTCATCCTTACCCAATGATATATTTATTGATTTTATTTTTTTTTAGAGAGAGAGGAATGGAGAGAGAGAGAGAGAGAGAGAGAGAGAGAGAGAGAAACACTGATGTGAGAGAGAAACATTGATCCGTTGCCTCCTACACATGCCCTGATTAGGGATTGAACCTTCAACCTTTTGGTGTACTGGATGATGCTCCAAACTAATGAACCACCCAGCCAGGGCTGAAATAGAAATTTTATTTATATTTCCCTTTTATTTATATTTCTGTATATAAATCTTTCATATATAAATTTTGTTATATAAATATATTTTATATAAAATTATATGTAAAAAAATTTATTTTTAAAATAAAAAATATTTTCTTATATTTTAAATAAAATAGATTTTATATATAAAAAAATTTTCATATATTTCTATACTGGAGGCCCAGTGCATGAAATTTGTGCAGGGGTAGGAGGTCCTTTCAGCCTAGCCTGCACCCTCTTGCAATCTGGGACTGCTGGCTCCTAACTGCTTGCCTGCCAGCCTTCCAATCAGTGCTAACCACTCTGCCTGCCCGCCTCATTGCCCCTAATCACTTTGCTTGCCTGCCTGATCGCCCCTGACTGCTTCATCGCCCTTAATCACTCTGCCTTCCTGCCTGATCACCCCTAACCATCTCTGCCTCAGCCACCACTGCCCTGCTTCATCCAGAAGGTAATCCAGAAGGATATCCGGAATGAAGTCCGGAAGGTTGTTTGGCTGTTTGGTCTAATTAGCATGTTATAGTTTTATTATTATAGATGTAAATAAGGAAATTTATATATATATAATTTCTTTAAATGAGGGTAAGAATAAAATTAAAAATGAAGGCAAGTGAAAGAAAACACACACATATATCTTTTTAATTTCACTTATTGATTTGGCCAAAATCTAAGATCTCAAACTTTGTTATAAGGAAGACCCTCTTCTTTTTTGCTCCCTTAGTGTGTCTTCAATACCCTCTTCTTTCTCTTTTCCTCTGTCCCTTCTTAAACAGTATATATGTACTAGTATTTTGTGCTCAAAGAAAGCAAAAAATCTGGAAGCATGATTTTTTTTCTCTTTATAGATGAATTTCTGAATATTTTTCATGGATATGGAGAATATATATATATATATATATATATATATATATATATATATATATATATATATTTGAATGTTGAGAAAAATATAATTTAAAATGTTAAATTAAGTCTCAAGCTGTTGTAACAAGCCAAGCTCTTTCAGGTACTACTAGATGGAATTTTAAATTCATAGCATATTGGCAGATGGAAATTGGACATATATATTTAAAGTTATAAACATAAAATCCATTTGACACTAGAATTCCTTTTCTAGGTACTCATTCTAAAGTGATATTAATTTATACCTACAGAATTATATGTTCGAAGGTAATTATTATAGTGTCAGTTATTTTGAAATGTCTTAAACAACCTCATTTTCCAGGAGGACACTGGATGTTTATAGAATGAAATTATGGAGCTTCCATATGATGTCTCTGAAGAACATTTTCTTAAAAATTAAATTTTATTTGGCTAAACATTTTAGTAAAATTGAATATCACATAGTCTCCAAATCATTTTGAATCCACTTCCATTAGCAAACATTTTTAACATACTGCCCACTCTCTATTCATTCCTTTACAAATGAAATGCATGTACTTCTGAACTAAAATATATAAAAATAAGATTTTCTAAAAGGTTAGATAAAAATATAAAATTAGTAATATTTCTTTCATTCTTCCAAGAGATTATCTTATACTTTTTGTTTTCCTAAATTTATATTTATTATTGAAAGTATAACAGATATCCCCCTATTTTCCTATTGAACCCGTCTACCCCAAACCTTCCTCCCTTCCAGGTCTTCAGCACAATATTGTCTGAGTCCATTTGTTATCTACACTAATAAAAGAGAAAATGCAAATTGAATGTACCTTCACTACACCCACAGCCAATCAGAGTGAGTATGCAAATTAACCCAACAAAGGAGGGAAAGTGCGGGGCCGCAGTGGCAGTGGGAGGGAAAGCGCAGAGGGTGGTAGGCGGCTGCAGCAGGAGGAAAAGTGTGGGGTGCAGGGTGGGGGACAGAGGCGGTAGGAAAAGCATGGGAGGGCAGAAGAGGTGCAGTGGAGGGAGGGAAGCTTGCTGGAAGCCCTGTTCTTGCAGGAATCTTCCTGCAATGGGCCTCTAGTCCTATAAGATAAAGAGGGAATATACAATACAAATTGACTATCACTCCAACATACCAGATGGCTGACCCCATGTGGTCAAAGATGGCCACCCCCATGTGGACACAAGATGGTTGCCACAAGATAGCCAGCAGGGAAGGGCAGTTGTGGGCAATCAGGCCAGCTGGGGAGGACTGTTAGGGGTGACCAGGTCTGTAGGGGTGGGCAGTTAAGGGGTAACAGGCCTGCAGGAGAGGGCAGTTGGGGGCAACCAGTCTAGCAGGGGAGAGCAGTTGGTAGGGACAAAACCTGCAGGGGAAGGCAATTGGGGGGACCAGGTCTGCATGGGAGGGATGTTAGGGGCAACCTGGCCTGCAGGGGAGGGCAGTTGGGGACAACCAGGCCTGCAAGGGAGGGCAGTTGTGGGTGACCAGGCCTTCAGGGGTGGGTAGTTGGGGGGGACCAGGCCTGCAGGGAGGACTGTTAGAGGTTACCAGGCTGGCATGGGAGGGAAGTTGGGGCAATCGGGCTGGCAGGGGAGGGCAGTTAGGTGAAACCAGGCTGGAAAGGGGGGGGGGGGCAGTTGGGGGGGCAGGGGAGAACAGTTAGGGGTGACCAGGCCAGCAGGGGAGGACAATTAGGGATAATTGGGCTGACAGGGGAGCAGTTAAGCATAGATCAGGCTGGCTGGGGAATGGTTAGAGCAGTGTTTCCCAAACTTCTCTCATGATGAGAATCACCTGGTGGAGTTGTTAAAACACAGATTCCTAAATCCCAACTAAGAAGTGCTAAACTAGAATTTTTGAGAACATATAGGTAAAATTGCATACCTAATTAGTGCTCTGTATATAAAATCTGTCTTAGAGCACTAGTTAAGTATACAATTTTACCTATATGTTCCCAAAAATTCTAGTTTAGCACTTCTTAGTTGGGATTTAGGAATCTGTGTTTTAACAACTCCACCAGGTGATTCTCATCATGAGAGAACTTTGGGAAACACTGGGTTAGAGTGTGATCAAGCTGGCAGGCAGAACTAGTTAGGGGCAATCAGGCAGGCAGCCAGGCGAGCAGTTGGGGGCCAGCAGTCCTGGATATTGAGAGAGATATCAGACTGCCAGTGGGATCGGGGATAAATTGGCAATCTGACATCTCTCAAGGGGTCCCAGATTGGAGAGGATGCAGTCTGGGCTGAAGGACACACACACCCCTGTGCATGAATTTCGTGCACAGGGCCTCTAGTATATAAATATAAGTTCTTTGGTTTATTTCTTCCCACCCACCCACCTACATCTTCCCTCTGAGATTCTAGCATTTGTTCTATGCTTCTTTGTCTCTGGATCTATTTTGTTCATCAGTTTATTTTGTTCATTAGATTACACATATGAGTGAGATCATGTGATACTTGTCTTTCTCTGACTGGCTTATTTCACTTAGCATAATACTCCCCAGATCCTTCCATGCTGTCTCATAGGATAATAGATCCTTATTTTTTACAGATGCCTAGTATTCCATGGTGGAAATGTACCACAGATTTTTCAGCCACTCATCTACTGATGGGCATTTGGGCTGTTTCTAGATCTTAGCTATTGTAAATTGTGCTGCTATGAACATAAAGGTGCATACATTCTTTCTGGTAGGTGTTTTGGGTTTCTTAGGATATATTCCTAGAAGTGGGATCACTGGGTAAATGGCAGTTCCCTATTTAATTTTTTTGAGGAAACTCATACTGTTTTCTATAATGGCCGCACCAGTCTGCATCCCCACCAGCAGTGTACTAGGGCTCCCTTTACTTCACATCCTCATCAATACTTGTCATTTGTTGATCTGTTGATGGTAGCCATTCTGACAGGTGTGAGGTGACACCTCATTGTTGTTTTAATTTGTATCTCTCTGATGATTAGTGACTTTGAACATTTTTTATATGTTTTTTGGCCATCTGTATATCCACTTTGGAGAAGTGTCTATTTAGGTCCTTTGCCCATTTTTTAAATTTAATTGTTTGTGTTCCTTTTGTTAAGTTGTATTAGTTTCTTATATATTTTAGAAATTAACTGCTTATCACATGCATCATTAACAAATATGTTCTCCCATACAGCAGTCACCCTTTAGTTTTATTGATGGTTTCTTTTGCTGTGCAGAAGCTTTTTATTTTGATGTAGTCCTATTTGTTTATTTTTTCCTTAGTTACCTTTGCCCTCGGAGATGTATCCTTAACTATATTGTTACTAGAGATGTCTGAGATTTTGCTGCCTGTTTTTTTTTTTCTTTTCTAAGAATTTTATGGTTTCAGGATTTACATTTAAGTCTTTTATCCATTCTGAGTTTGGTGTAAGTGGGTGGTCTAGTTTCATTTTTTTTTTGCATGTATCTGTCCAATTTTCTCAACACCATTTATTGAAGTGACTGTCTTTACTCCATTGTATGCTCTTGCTGTACTATTTTTGCTTACCTGCCTACCGACCCCATAGTTTAGCATTTGGAATCATATATCATGTAGCCTTTTCAGATTAGCTTCTTTCATATCATAATATACATTTAAGTTTCCTCCATAGATCTTTTCTTTTTAACACTGAATAATATCATATTCCATTATCTGATATACCATATTTGATTCATCCACCACCTACTGAGGGACATCTTGGTTGCTTCCAAGTTTTAGCTATTATGAATAAACCTTCTATAAACATCCATGTGAAAGTTTTAGTGTTGATATATATATTTGGCTCATTAGGGTAAATAGGAGTTTTTGGTATGAATATGTTTAGTATTATAAGAAACCACCCCACGGTTTGCCAAAGAGGCTGTACCACTTTGAATTCCCACTAGCAATTAATAAGGGTTCCTGTTGTTCTACATCCTCTGCAGCATTTGGTACTATCACTGCTTTGTAGTGGATCCCAACTCACTTTTAAGTACAGTTCAGTCAGACATCTTTTTAAAAATATATATATTTTATTGATTTTTTTACAGAGAGGAAGAGAGGGATAGATAGTTAGAAACATCAATGAAACAACATTGATCAGCTGCCTCCTGCACACCCCCTACTGGGGATATGCCTGCAACCAAGGTACATGCCCTTGACCAGAATCGAACCTGGAACCTTTCATTCCACAAGCCGACGCTCTATCCACTGAGCCAAACCGGTTTCGGCCAGACATCTTCTATTTAAAAAGAACTGAAATGTAAAATGAAAAGTAAAATCTGCCAGAGATCTGGATCAATATTAAACATAGAAACTTAGGTTTATAGGGCTTTTATGAAATCCCATGAAACTATTCAGAGGAAAACCACTACCTTGGACCAGGAAAGAGTGAAGTCTCAGAGAAGAACCACTTACAACTTGTATTGAGATGTGTTTAAAACTCACTAGGAACAAGTTTGAAATTTTCTTGTTAAAATCAGAAGCAGAGCTGGAACTAGGTTTCATAAAATATGAAAGGTGAGAAAAATAAATGCAAGCAGAATACGTAACAGCTCAATAGATTGCACATATCTGGTAACCCTATTTCTATTTGAAAGCAAACGAAGATTTTATTAAAGCCTTTTTTCTTTACTAGAAGAATCCCAGCCAGGACCGGTTTGGCTCAATGGATAGAGCGTCGGCTTGGGGACTGAAGGGTCCCGGGTTCGATTCCGGTCAAGGGCATGTACCTTGGTTGCGGGCACATCCTCAGTGGGAGGTTTCCAGGAGGCAGCTGGTCGATGTTTCTCTCATCGATGTTTCTAGTTCTCTATCCCACTCCCTTCCTCCCTGTAGAAAATCAATAAAATATATTTAAAAAATAAAAAAAATAAAATAAAACAGTTTCAGAGACATAGCAGGATCGAACAAATCATCCACCCTCAGGGGGAAGTGGAGAGAGTGGTAGGGTGGGAGGAGAGATTAACCAAAGGACTTGTATGCATGCATATAAGCATAATCCATGAATACAATCAGTAGGGGGTGTGAGGGCATGTGCTGGGGGTGGGAGGGAATGAGTGGAGAGAGGTCAATGGGGAGAAAAGGATTCATATGTAATACTTTAAACAATAAAGTCTTTTTTTTAAAGTGAAGAAGAATTAAAGACTTTCTAAGGGAAAAAAAATAGAAATAATTGCCAGTAAATCTGAACTACCATTAAGATCTTTAGATATAATAAACAACATATAATAATAAATTATTAATATTATATTAAATATTATAATAAAATATTAAAACAGAAGTTTTAATTTTCACTGAGAAAAAAGAATCTGATAAGGAATAATTAAAGATAAAATATTTTATTTTTTTATTATTAATCAACCTAAAATATAATTGTTTCTTTAAAATATTAATAGCAACAATGTATTGGATGATTAAAGCATACAGGTAAGTAAAAGAAATAATAGTAAGGTCACAAGGAATTGAAAATATTCTTTTATGACACTTAGATACATGTGAAACAGTACAGTGTTATCTGAAATGAACTAAGATTAATTTTAAAAATATTTTAAACCTAGGATAAGCACTGAAATTTTTGAAAAAGAAGTATAAAAGTATGCTGAGAGAAAATATAAAAAGGAATCAATAAAATGCTTAATTAAATCAGAGAAGGCAGAAAATAATAAGAAAGAGAAACAGTGGAAACTTAAATAGAAATGAGTTACATAGATGGTAGATACTAATCCAAATATATAAAGAATACTTTACATGTGAGTGGTCTGAACATGCCAACTAAAAACAGGATTGTCAGAGTGTATCGAAAAACTAGACCAACTATATGTCTATAAGAAATCCCATTTAAAGACTCAAAGAAGTTAAATATAAAGAGATAAAGATACCCTGATAACATTAATCAAAAGAAATCTGGAGTAGTATACTAATGTCAGGTAAGCAAACTTCAGAATAAGAAAAATTATCAGGGATAAAATTTATACAATGATAAAGGAGTCAATTCATCAAGAAGACATAACTATCATTAACATGTATGTACCTAACTACAGAGCATCAAAATTCATGAGGAAAAACCTGATAGAAAGGAAAGGACAAATGGATAAATTTGCTATTATTTTTGGAGACTTCAACATGCCTCTGTCAGTAATTTATAGATCATTCAGGCAGAATATTATTAAGGATATAGATAACCTGAACAACACTATTAATCAACTTTCTCTGATTGTCAGTAATGGAACACTCCATCCTAAAACAGCAGAATATACATTCTTTTCAAGTTTACATGGGAGTCATCAAGATAGCCTATATTCTGGGTCATAAAACACATCTTAACAAATTTAAAATAATATAAGTCATACAAAATCTGTTTTTAGATCACAATAAAATTATACTAGAAATAAAGAACAGAAAGATAGCTGGAAAATCACAAAATATTTGGAAAGTAAACAATGTACTTTTAATTAAACTAGGAGTCAAAGAAGAAATGTTAACAAAAATTTTAAGTATCATGAATTAGCTACAGCTAAAATACATAGAAAAATTTATAACATAAAATGCATATAAGAACAGAAGAAAGCCAAAACCGGTTTGGCTCAGCGGTAGAGCGTCGAGCGGTAGAGCATCGGTCTGCAGACTGAAAAGTCCCAGGTTCGATTCTGGTCAAGGGCATGTACATTGGTTGCGGGCACACCCCCAGTAGCGGGTGTGCAAGAGGCAGCTGGTCGATGTTTCTCTCTCATCGATGTTTCTAGCTCTCTATCCCTTTCCCTTCCTCTCTGTAAGAAAAATCAGTAAAATATATTTTTAAAAAAACAACAGAAGAAAGATCTAAAATCAATAATGTAAGTTTCCACCTTAAGAAACAAAAGAAAGAAGAGCAAATTAAATTTTAATCAAGGAGAAAAAATGAAATAGATATTAGAGCAGAAATCAACAAAATTGAAAATGAGAAAACCAATAAAATTAAAATGCTGATTCTTTAAAAGTTGAAAAATATGGTAAGAAACATCAGACAAATTTCAATTGAGGGACATTGTAAAAATTCTTAACAAGTAAGTACTCCTAAAAACTATCAAAGTTGTTAAAACAGGAAGGTAAGGGAGGGTGGGAGTAAGAAAGAGAGATCAGCCAAAGGACTTGTATGCATGCGTATAAGCCTAACCAATGGACACAGACACCAGGGCGTTGAGGGCATGAGCCAGGAGGGTGGGGCAGGTAGGGGATAAGTACACATATTTAATATCTTAATCAATAAATTAAAAAATCACATAAAAAGAAACTACCACAGCTAGTGAAGAGTCTAAGGAGACATGGTGACTAAATCTAACATGGAAGCCCAATTGGAAACCAGGAAATATTCAAAGAACATTAGGTAAAAACTAAGGAAATCTGGAAAAAAAGTATGGCTTGTAGATAATAATGCAACAATATGGGTTCATTAATTGTGACAAATATGCCACACTAATGGAAGATATTAACAATAGAGTGAAGTGTATATAATATAAATATATGGAATATCTCTGCACTAGCCTCACAACTTTTCTGTAGATATAAAACTCTTATAAAATAAAAATATTAAAGAAATACAAAACTTAAAAAAGTACCTATTACTAGAAGTCCACTAGTTATATTTACAGAAAATGTTTTTATTTCAACTTTTGACTTAACATATATCATGGCCATTGACAAATGTGCCTCTTGTGTTATTAAAAAGGCTTGTATTAGTATAACTTAGAATTTTACTCATTTTAAAGTACTTTTGATTTACTTGTTTCTATCTTTATTGTTGAAAGTATAACAGATGTTCCTTTGTTTCTGTGTGGGGTTTTGCCATTGACCCCCTTGACTCCTATCTGCTCCTCCTAGGCCTTCATCACTCTATTGTCTGTATCCATGGGTTATGCATGTATGCATATAAGTTACTTAGTTGATCACTCCCCTCCCACTGCCTCATCCCCGCCTTCCCTCTGAAATTTGTCAATCTGTTCCATGCTTCTATGTCTCTGGTTATATTTTATTCATCAGTTTATTTTGTTCATTAGATTCCTCATAAAAGTGAGGTCATGTGATACTTATCCTTCTCTGACTAGCTTAATTTGCTTAGCATAATAATCTCCAGGTGCCTCCATGCTGTCTCAAAGGGTAATGTATTCTTTCTTTTTACAGCTGCATATTATTCCATTTTATAAATATACCACAGCTTTTTTATCCACTCATCTACTGATGGGCTGTTTCCAAATCTTAGCTATGGCAAATTGTGCTGCTGTGAACATATACTCTTTCTGATTGGTGTTTCTGGTTTCTTCAGATATATTCCTAGAAGTGGGATTACTGGATCAAATGGGAGTTCCATTTTTAATTTTTTTTTTAGGAAACTCTATACTATTTTCTATAGTGGATGCACCAGTCTGCATTTCCACCAGCAGTGTACTAGGCAGGGTTCCTTTTTCTCCACATCCTTTCCAACGATGATTTGTTGATGATAGACATTCTGACAGGTGCGAGGTTATACCTCATTGTCATGTTAATTTGCATCTTTCAAATGATTGGTGAATTTGAGGATTATTTCATATGTCTCTTGGCCTTCTGAATGTCCACTTTGGAGAAGTGTTTATTTCGGCCCTTTGCCCATTTTTAAATTGAATTGTTTGTCTTACTTTTGTTAAGTTGTATGAGTTCCCTATATATTTTGGAAAATAACCTCTTATTGGATGTATCATTGACAAATATGTTCTCCCATGCAGTGAACTCTCTTTTTACTTTGTTGATGGTTTCTTTTGCTGTGCAGAAGCTGTGCAGAATCCTCTTCTGAGGCACCTCAAGTCCACATCTCCTTCCCTACACCAAAGTCTCAGGTGAGTAGCTGCAAATGTAAACTCCTGTGCTCTGGGTTTAAAAAACAAAACAAAAAAAGAAATTTTGGCTTTCTTTCTGGCTGTGGTCTGCTAGCTCCGGACTATACTGCCACAGTCAGCAGCCCTGCCACCTTTCACAGCTGGATATTATTTGAGCAGCGGGTCTAGGATCCAGTGCTCTAGTGCTCTGGGCTGTGGAACGCAGCCTGGGGTTCAGGCTTCTATATTCTGAGGGAAAAGACCCTCCCCTAGTCTAGTGCTCCCTCCTCTGGCTTGGCTCCCACAGGCTGGGTCAGCTCTTCTTGCAACATTGCCCTTCCTACTGTTTTCCAGGTGTTTTCTATCCTTCCTTTATATATGTTTCCTCAACAGCACCTCAGTTGGTAATTCCAATGAACATAGGGGTGCATATATTCTTTCTGATTAGTGTTTCTGGTTTCTTCAGATATATTTCTAGAAGTGGGATTACTGGATCAAATGGGAGTTCCATTGTTAACTTTTTTTTTTAGGAAACTCCATACTATTTTCCATAGTGGATGTACCAGTCTGCATTTCCACCAGCAGTGTACTAAGGCACTGGATCCTAGAGCACTAGATCCCAGAGCACTAGAGCACTGGATCCTAGACCCGCTGCTCAAGTAATATCCAGCTGTGAAAGGTGGCAGGGCTGCTTGCTGTGGCAGTGTAGTCCGGAGCTAGCAGACCAGAGCCAGAAAGAAAGCCAAAGAATGTTATCCAATTTAGTGGTATTTCCACTCTGGCCCTCAGTGCAAGAAACACCTGCCTCTTCAGTCATTTTTTTCTCCTTTTTCAAAGTACTGTTGTTTCAAAATAAGGTAGGATATAGAAGCAAATACTAAATGAAATAAAGAAGCAAGCTTTAAATTTTTAATTACATTAATTTGACATAATCAACAAATAATCTCTCTCTAAAAGCCCCCAAACATGTAGGAAACAGAAAAACAAAATATATTTTATGTTAATAATATAGTACATGGCAGTTGACAAAAAGAACCAAATAAAGACACAAAACCTGAATCTGCCTTACTTTCATATCCCAGGCTCAACAAAGGAATCCAAGTAATAAACAAAATAAATCTAAAGAGCTATAAAATGATTCCAAGGCACGATGGATGAGGTGATGAAATTTCTTCACAGCATAATCTCTCAAAGAGCGTACAAAAACTCCTTCATTGGACCTTGCGCTTAAGACTAAGCTTTGCCGGTGCTTCAAAATAAGCTACTTGGAATTTAATCACCGTGATCAACAGCACTTCATGAGCTGACCTTAAAAATCAAGAACTAAAATGCAAAGACAAGTCTAAAATAGGAAGATAGGTATAGTATAAAAATATTCCAACTTTTAACTTAGTTGTTTCTCACATTTCTCATGACCCAGGGAAAGAATAACCAACTAATTTTCAAAAACAATACTTAGTACAAAAATTTTATATCTCAACACTCTTGCTACCTCAGGACAATATTTTCAGGCAAATATGCATTAGAGTTTTAATTATAAGCTTAGTCATTTATTTACTTTTGGTGTGTTGTCATTTTTTTGTTGTTAATTTTATTTTTTCCATAATCTTTTATTACTCTATGCCCTCTACCACCTCCACCATCCCCCTCCATTTCTTCAATCACCACACTGTTGTCCATATCCATATTTAATGTTTTAAATAAAGAAAAGTTCTGGAGACAACCAAGATGGTGGCATAGGTAAACACCTGAACTTAATGCCTCACACAACCATATCAAAACTACAACTAAAAGACAAAATGAATATCATCCAGAACAACAGGAAGGCTGGCTGAGTGGAAATTCTACAACTAGAAGGGAAGATAAAAGTGCATTGAGTCTTGTAGGAGATGCGGAGGTGTGGAAGTGTAGAGGTATGGATGCACATGCAAAAGGGGCAGGAAACTGGGTACGCTGTTGTCTTTTTCAATCTGGAGGGAGATACAAGGTCACAAATGTTCTGAACTCCAGTTCTGGGTGAGACTCTGAGGACCCAGATTCATATGGAGAGAAACTGGACTGTCTGGCATTGGGCTAGAACACGAGGGAAGCTTTCTTTCTGAGTTGCTTTCAGTGATCATTGTTCCTGCACAGTGTTGCAGGACACAGAGATACAGGGCCTCTTCAGGGTAGGGCTGAGGGGCAGCTATTTCTGTTTGCTCCACCCTGCTGATTCCCTGAGACCCCACCCCACCCAATCTACAACCCCATCAGAGGCTTTTGCATATGAATGGACTGGCTTTTGCAATAAAAAAATCTAACAAAATGCAGCTGGGTCAAAGAGCCCCAGAGCTTCCAAAAGAAGGCCCGAGGCTCCACAGCAGCTTGCATTGCTTCACAGCTGGGTCTCATCTGGACACCTCCAAACCCCAAACAAAGAGTATGAATCTGAAGATGTCTCTGTAGCTCCAGCTGGGTGGCCTCAGGCAGTGGCTGACTTTGCACATCCTTATAGATGCAAGAGCCAGTGTACCCAGTGGTCAGAGTAAGACCATCCAGATTACAACTCTTCACATCCATAAGAGACACACTCAGGGAGAAGACTCAGTGAGCACCAAAGCACCACTGAAACAAATCCTGCCCCATAAGAGTATCTCCAGCACAGAAGTTATCCCATTGTAGACACAACTGGTCCTCACAATCAATTGGCCTGGAGGTCAATTCCTCCCAGTAGTAACAACAGCAATCAAGGCATAACTACAATAAGACTGTGCAAACAGCCCACAAAGGGGTGCACTAAGAGTGTCCACCTCAGGTAATTGGGGAGGCTGAGCCACTGGGCCCTATAGGACATCTAGCACACAAAGCCACTCTATTAACTCAGGGAAGCATCCAAAATGCAGAGACAAAAAAACAGGTAACAAATTAAAGAAATAGATGAAACCAAAATACTGCATATAGAGTTCAAAACTACGGTTATAAGGTCACTCAAGAATCTTTTAGTAACATCTGAGAAAGTGAGACCCTAAAGGATATGCAGAAGGAACAATCATAAATTAAGTATATACTGACTGAAATAAAGAATATTATACATGCCAAAACAGGTTTGGCTCAGTGGATAGAGCGTCGAACTGCAGACTGAAAGGCCCCAGGTTAGATTCCGGTCAAGGACATGTACACTGGTTGTGGGCACATCCCCTGTAGGGGGTGTGAGGAGGCAGCTGGTCAATGTTTCTCTTTCATCGATGTTTCTAACTCTCTGTCCCTTTCCCTTCCTCTCTGTAAAAAAATCAATAAAATATATTTTTAAAAACAATATTGTACAGAGATCCAACAGCAGACTAGAGGATACCAAGAATCAAGTCAACAATTTGAAATACAAAGAAGCAAAAAAAAAAAATCCCAACCTGAAAATAATAAAGACAAAAGAATCCAAAAGTATGGAGATGGTGTAAGGAGCCTCTGGAAAAACTTTAAGCATACCAACATCCGAATTATGGGGGTGCCAGAAGAAGAGAGAGAGCAAGATATTGAAAACCTATTTGAAGAAATAATGACTGAAAACTTCCCCCACCTGGTGAAATAAATAGACCTACAAGTCCAGGAAGCACAGAGAACCTCAAACTAAAGGAATCCAAAGAGGACCACCCAAGACACATCATAATTAAAATGCCAAGGCAAAAGACAAAGAGAAACTCTTAAAAGCATGATGAAAAAAAAACAAAAAACAGTTACTTACAAGGAAGTGACTCAGCTGTTTTCTCAACAAAAACTATGCAGGCCAGAAGGGAGTGGCAATAAATATTCAAAGTGATGAATAGGAAGAACCTACAACCAAGATTACTCTACCCAGCAAAACTATCATTTAGAATTGAAGGTCAGATAAAGAGCTTCACAGATAAGAAAAAACTAAAGGAGTTAATCACCACCAAACCAGTATTATATGAAATGCTGAAGGATATTATTTAAGAAGAGGAAGGAGAAAAAGGTAAAGTTAAAAATTCTGAACAAATATATATCTATAAACAAGTGAATAAAAATATCTGATGAACAGAATAAACTGGTGAATATAATAGAATCAGGGGCATAGAAAGGAGTGAACTGACAATTCTCTGGGGGAAAGGATTTGGGGATTCAGGAAGAGACTGGACAAAAATCATATACCTATGGACAAGGACACTGGAGGGGAGGGTATAGGAAGTGGGGGTAGGAAACAGGTGGAGGGGAGCTATGGGGAAAAAAGAGGAACAACTGTAATAATCTGAACAATAAAGATTTATTTTTAAAAAAGAAAGAAAAGTTCCAAATTTGTTTAGAAATTACCTGTACTGTAATATCTGAAACACATGGGAAGTTCTCCTTTGTGCATCAAACATGCCCTTCAAGTTATTCTCAGTTGACACCTTTTCAACCATTCAACAACCCCTGTTTACAGACTTGTTCAGACTTGTGACAGGCATACTGACTGATATGGTCATGTGATTTTCAAATTAAACCTTTTAAATTCTTGTATTGGTTGCTTTCATTGATTTTTATTTATATACTAGAGGCACAGTGCAGGAAATTCATGCACTGGGGGGGGGGTGTCCCTCAACCTGGCCTGCACCCTCTTTAATCTGGGACCCCTTAGGGATGTCCAACTGCCAGATAAGGCCTCAACCAGCAGTTGGACATTCCTCTTACAATCCAGAACCACTGGCTCCTAACTGCTCACCTGCCTGCCTGATTGCCCTTAACTGCCCTCCCCTGCAGGCTTGATTGCCCATAATTTCCCTCCCCTGCCACAATCCACTTCCTCAGCCAGGACCTGCTTCAACTGTGCATGTGGGCATCTTGTGACAGCCATCTTGTGATGGCCATCTGTGACAGCCATCTTGTGACAATGTTAGGGCATGATGTGTGAAGGCATGATGACCACCGAAGCTATTATTAGTATAGACTAGTGGCCCAGTGCATGAATTCATTCACCTTGAAAGTAACTGGCAAACAAAGGGACATTAACTGGAAGGCTGCAGTGGGCACAAGGGTGGGTCTCAGCCCATCCTCCATGCCCCTGCCCAACCCCTCCTGCCACAACCCCCATCCCCTGTCTGTTTGCAGCCCCACACCCTCCTCCGCCACTACCGTGCACTGATGGCACCAGCCCCACTCGCACCTGCTGACAACATGGAGCAATTGGGGCCAGAGCCAGGAGCAGGTGCAAGTGGTAGCTGCTTCCCTGATCACCCCTGAGTAGCAGGTGGAGGTGGAGATCCCTCAGAGGAGATTGGGCTAGCAGCCGCCACTCGCACCTGCTGACAGTGATGAGCAATCAGGACTGGCACCAGGCACTACTAGTGGGTGCAAGTGGAGACTCTGGTGCCAGCACTGGGTGCAAGTGGGGCCGGCACCAGCAACAGGTGCAAGCACCCAGCAGGACTGTGGCATGCCGAAGCAAAGAATTTTCAGTAACAACCAGAGGCTCACCCCGATGACAGCAACTGGTGCCTCACTTTGGTCTGGCGCCCCCACTCACCTGCTCCACCATCCTTCTGTGACTGTTGCCCTCCATGTTCCACACTTTGCTGTCTGCTGCCGATGCCTGCCATGTTCCATGTGTGCCTCCTGGTGATCAGCACACATCATAGAGACTGGTTGTTTGGTTGCTCTGCCATTTGGATTATTTGCATATTAGGGTTTTATATATGTAGATATTTAAATCTTAAAATTTCTAAACACAAGTGTAAAGGTTTTGATAACTTTTATGAACAGTGGACATTTATTAAATGAGGAACAAATCCTTCTAAAGATTTGTGTGCAGTATGCAATACTTCATTCAATGTAGATGTAAACAGCATATACTAGTACTAACAGCTGAGCATGAGAGATGTATGATTTCCTCGATGAATACAAAAGACAGTGAACAAAAATATACTTTTTATTGAGAAATTCCAATAAAAAATACAACAGTCATGGTGGAAGTTTTGATGCCCTTCAACACTATGAAAGGCATTGGTCTTTCATCTCAAATGACTATTTGAATGTATTACTATCGAAAATATTTTTTTTAATTTTTTATTTTATTTTATTGATTATGGACTCACAGAATTGTCCTTATCCCCCATTCCCATCCCAAACCCCTCCCTACATATGCCCCCACCCCCTGTTGTCCATGGCAACTGGCTAGGCACAAATGCATGCAAACAAGTCCTTTGGTTGATCTCTTCCCCTTACCCCACCCACCTTTACTTTCCCTCTGAGGTTTGAGAGTCTGATCGCTGCTTCTTGTTCTCTGGGTCTGTTTTTGTTCATCACTTTATGTTGTTCATTATTTCCTCTAGATGTGTGAGATCATGTGATCCAAGAAATACCCTTGAAAGAACCTAAACTGCAACAAGCCATAATGGTTATGCTGAGAGGCAAATGAATCAGTATTTTCTGATTTAAAAATTGCAAGCAAATTTCAAAATGCTTGCATAAAAATCATAATAGTACTCTTTAATATTACATAGATCATCAAAGATCAAAATGGTAAATCTAAATCATCCATTCTAAAATATCTAAATATTTTTATGGCATGGCCATAGAAGCAGGTGATGACAATGCAGGAAAACATTTTTCCTTTGCTTGTGCAATGGTTTTCTTGTGAGTTTAGTATTATGAGTAAAATAACTTTAGATGAAACTTCAAAAACAGAAAGCTTTTTCAGAGACTTTTTTAGATAGTAGTGAGTAAGAAAAATCACTGGTATTTGTAGTTTGGTGGATATTTGTACATAGATGCAAAGTTTATTCAAAGTTGAATCAGAACATAAATTATTCTATTGAAAATGTTGGCTATACTTCTTATATCATGCAAAATTCTACTCAAATGGCATCTGGTGTCCTTTCTGTTGACATTGAAGTAATTGGCATAAAATTATTCTCTTATTTCTGCATTTATATGGTTTAAACTTAACAAATTATTTTTGTGATTTTATTAGCACCTAATAGTCTTCAATTTTCTCTCCTTCAAAAACACATTGGCTCTCTTCAACAAATGCAGTTGAATTGCTCTTCGGGTTTTTCTTTTAAACACTAAATTCATACAACATGAAGAAAAGAATCTCAAAATTCTTTTGACTTTTTAATAATCTATTGAATGATGCTTATTTATTTTTTGTTCATATTTTTCAATGTCTCTTTTGCAATAGGATTTTGCAAACTGAAAGACGAACAGGGTCACTGAAGTACTCCAGTGCTTAAAGGAACTTATTGAATGTGTTAAAGAAATAATTGATGAAAAAAATTATTCTTTTAAGTGTCAAAGCTTTTCTTTAAAGGGACAATATTGCCTAAGAATGGAAAGAAATTCTGACTTGAAGTGGATAATTACTATGGCACTTGCCATGACTATCTTTTGAAAGGGATTTTATTGCTTGAGGAATTTGATTCATTCACACATAAAGTATTACAAATTTTCCACCATCAGAACAAATGAAATAACCATTTGTAGATTTAAAGAAGGAGATAAAATAATGATGACAATGTTTAGTTCTGTTCTGTCAGTGGACAACAGTAAAAACATGTTTATCAATAGGTACACTATAATAGTGAAGAATGAAAATGTTATATCATTTTAAAATTAAATTAGAAGAAAAATTCTTAGAGTGTTAACTTTGTGCCAGGAGATGTTTTCTATATTGGCTGATAATGTGAACACTGAATATATGTCCTCATTAATGATTCTTCAAGGATAAAAGAAGTTGGCAGTCACTAGTGTTGAAGTTATGCTACAATGTAGGTAGACTGTAACTATAAGGTATTTCATAAGCAATTTTTTCAAAGCAAGGAATTGTTAAAGAGCAGGAAATAATCAGGGAAGTATAATTAAAGAGATGAAAGTGGTGAACACTCAATACAATATACAGATATGTATTATAGAATTATACACTTGAAATCTATATAATTTTATTAACCAATGTCACCCCAATAAATTCAATTAAAATTTTCAAAAAGAAACTATGTAAACTAGAAAATAATGGAGTGACACTTTTATACTAATGAAAGAAAACCACTGTCAATCTATAATCTATATTAATAATAGCCTAGGTGGCATCATGAACTCATATTGTAACAAGATGGCCATCTTGAGATGGCCATCATAAGATGGCTCTCACAATATGTTCATGTGCACAGCAGAGGCAGGGCCTGGCTGCCTCCCTCCATGGTGAGACCTGGGTCTCTGTGCAGTGCAGCATGGAGGAGGCTGGTCCTGATGGAGGAGATGGGTCACAGCAGGGGAGGGCAGTTGTGGGCCATCAGGGCAGCAGGGGAGAGCAGTTGGAGGCAATAAGGCCCCAGCAGGGGAGGGCAGTTGGGGGCCAGCAGGCCAGCAGGGGATGGCAGTTATGGGTAAGCAGGCCAGTAGGGGAAAGAAGTTGGGGGCAATCAGGCAGGCAGGGAAGTAGTTAGGTGTCAATCGGGCCAGCAGGAGAGTGGTTAGGGGGCAATCCAGCTGGCAGGCAGGTGAGCTGTTAGAAGCCAGTGTCCTGGATTGTGGGAGGGATGTCTGACTACTGGCTTAGGCCCAATCTGGCAATCAGACATTCCCTGAGGGGTCCCAGATTGGAGAGGGTGGAGTCCTAGATGAGGGACACCCCCTCCATGCATGAATTTTGTGCACCGGGCCTCTAGTCTATATCATAAAAGGCCTGTGGTCATGATGCTGTAATGGCTTCACAACCAACTACCAGACTCACCAGAAGGTGCATTGATGGGTCCCCTGGAAGCCACAGCAGGCACGACTTCTGGGTCCTGTTGTAGCCGTGGTGGGTGGGACTTCTGAGTCATGTGGCATTCACGGAAGGCAGGACTTCAGGAGCATTGCAAGGCAGCAGAAGCATCTGAGGAGCATCACAGGCTGCCAGCAGCATCCACGGAGTGTGCGAGGCTTCATGGAGTGGTGGACATGGCCCTGATGGCAGGTTAGGCCTAGGGGACCCTATGCACGCATGATTAAATCATGCACTGGGCCTCCAGTTACTATATATATATATATATATATATATATATATATATATATATATAGACAAGCCGACCAGCTGGCCTGCTGACCCAACTGGTCAGTAGCTATGATGTGCAATGACCACCAGGCGGCAGATGCTCAATGCACAAGCATGGAAACACTGAAGAGACTGATGAATCTCAGAGGCAACAGGGGAGGGGAGATGGCAGGAAGAGATTAACCAAATATCTTATATGCATACTAGAGGCCCTCTTGCAATCTGGGACCCGTTGGGGGAAGTCAGAGAGCTGGTTTCAGTCTGATCCCCACAGGCCAGGCCGAGGGACCCCAGTGGTACACAAATCTATGCACTGGGCTTCTAGTATCTTATAAAAATACTAGAGGCCTGGTGCACAAAATCTGTGCATGAAGGGGGGTTGTCCCTCAGCCCAGGCTGCATCCTCTCCAATTTGGGACCATTCAAGGGATGTCTGACTGCCCATTTAGTCCCAATACCATTGTGCAGTCAGGCATCCCTCTCACAATCCAGGACTGTTTGCTCCCAACTGCTCACCTTCCTGCCTTCCTGATTTCCCCTAATTGCTTCTGCTTGCCAGCCTAATCACACCCTAACCACACCCTTCCAGCCTGATGGTTGCCTAACTGCTCCCCTGCCAGCCTGTTTGCTCCTAGCTGCCCTCCCCTGCAGGCCTGGTCACCTCTAACTGCCCTCCCTTGCAGGCCTGGTCCCCCCCACAACTGCTCTCCACTGCAGGCCTGGGTCTCCCCCAACTGCCCTTCCCTACAGGCCTGGTCACCCCCAACTTCCCTCTTCTGCCAGCCTGGTCCCTACCAACTGCCCTCCCCTGCTGGCCATCTTGTGGTGGCCATATTGTGTCCATATGGGGGCAGGATCTTTGACCACATGTGGGCAGCCATCTTGTGTGTTGGAGTGATGGTCAATCTGCATATTACTCTTTTATTAGATA
The DNA here is from genome assembly GCF_964339955.1 of Pipistrellus hanaki. Taxonomy (NCBI): domain Eukaryota; kingdom Metazoa; phylum Chordata; class Mammalia; order Chiroptera; family Vespertilionidae; genus Pipistrellus; species Pipistrellus hanaki. Next base: position 80,876,746 of record NC_140524.1, read on the forward strand.
GCCTAAAGGCTTGGTGCATGGGTGGGGGCCAGCTGGTTTGCCATGAAGGGTGTCCTGGGTCAGGGTGGGCGTTCCCTTGTGGGGTGGTGGCAGCCTGGGAGAGGGGCCTGTGGTGGTTTGCAGGTCAGCCATGTTCCCCAGCGACCCAAGTGGGGTCCTTGGTATCTGGGATTTATTTATTTATTTTCTACAATTGAAACTTTGCAGCCTTGAGTGGAGCCAAGCCTCCTGCTTGCTCTGGGGTGGCAGCTATTTCTGTTGGGACTTATGTATCTTCTATAATTAAAACTTTGTAGCCTGGAGCAGAGGCCAAGGAAGGCCAGAGCTTCAGAAGCTTGGCTTCCTCCATTGCCAGGACCAACCCTAGACTCCTGCTCTTTCCAGCTCCATGGCTGCTACCATTTCTTTTTTGATCTATCATTGAAACTTTGTAGCCTTGAGTGGAGGCCTAGTCCAGCAATGGCAGGTGGAAAGCTTGGCTTCCTCCTTTGCCAGGGAAACCCAAGCCTCCATCCTGCTCTCTGTGGCTGCAATCATCTTGGTTGAGTTTATTTTGCATATTTGCTACTGATTGGATTGTGGGTGTAGCAGAAGTATGATCAATTTGCATATTTCTCTTTTATTAGATAGGATAAGTGAACAAGTCCTTCCGTCCAAAAACGAAAGATATATAAATTTGACATAATTTATTTTAGGTAAACAACAAATAATTTTTTGTATAAATATACACACACACACACACACACACACACACACATACACATAGACACACACACACACACACACACACACACATACACATAGACACACACACACACACACACACACACACATATATAAAACGAATTATAAATTATTCAATTTTTAAATAAAGAAACAAGACACAAAAGGACTGTCAACCAAAGGTCCTTAGCATCAATTCAATACCAACAGGAATCCCTAATTTGGGGTGTGGTAAAGAAGTAAATTTTATTCAGTGAAAACAGCTCAATTGTGACACAGCAGGGCTATGAAAACAGCCTTGCCATTAGAAGGCCCTGGGGCCAGATGGCCCTGGGGCTAGGCCCCTCTCCAGCTAGACAGATGTACTCAGGTCTTCTCTGTCTTGCACTGTCTGTTTTGCTCCAGTAATATAATACATCTTCAGTGTTTTAGACATCTTCAGTGTTTTAGCTACAGCCTAGGAAATCAAACTATAGTGTCAGTGGAAAGGGAAAGTGTGCTCCCAGAGCCAGAGGGGAGCTGACAATAGAGACAGAAGTCACTGCCTTTGGTCCCTGATCGATTTGTCCTCAGCAATTGAGAACTCCAAATACATGCAGTTTGATTGGTCTAAAAGGCAATGTCCTGGTTAATCATAATGGAGCTACTCTGGTTGGTGAAGATATTGATAGGGATACAGTTCATAGCTGTGACTGGATAGGGAAAGCCTCAGTCTTATTGGTTGGAATAGCATTCCAGGAACTTATTTAATAGGGCTGGCTCAGAGGGCAGAAACAGTGCAGGCAGGCAGTTTAGTGCAGGCTTATGCCTGAAGTGCAGTTTGCATGAGAGACCCCTGTGTAGAAATGGCTGCTACTCTGTTTTATTTTTTTCCATTTTAGCCCACTTATTCACCAAGAGCCCTTTTTCACAGGTATTTTCTTTCTCAGGCTTCACAGGACACATCCAACACTGTGCTGTTTATATAAAGTTCAGGTTAAATTAAACAGTATATTGTTATAGTTTTATATATACATAAGTGGCAAAGCCAAAAGAAAAAGCAAGAAGAAAATTCAAGAGTATGAGTTTAACTCCAGTGGAAAGAGAATAGCTATGCTAAACAGTGAACTCACAAATGGTTTCTGATGTGTTAATGGTGCTCCAGTTTCTTACTTAGATGTGGTTTACACTATTTTTTTACCTTATATTCATTCTTTAAACTGTACATGTATGCATTTTTCTACACAACTATATATATATATATATATATATATATATATATATATATATATATATATATATATATTATGTTTTTATACGTTATTCCATAAATTCCAAGAAGTCTAAGAATAAATTTTTGAAAAGTATTAAACTCACTATTGATAATAAAAAGCAAAACTTTATAGATACCATCTCAAAACTGGGATTATAATCACTTAGAAAATATTTAGTGAAATATAAAGAAAATGTGTAGTGATATAAAGCCACAGACTTAATGATTTAAAGGTTGTGTTTTTTTTGCAATGAAATATTAAATTTTAAAATAAAATTCTTAAGAGATAGCTAGCAGTCCTAAACACATTAAATTGTGCTCAATTTCATCTGTAAGGAAGGAGGTCCTGGTTTTCAGCAAATTATAATAAATTATACCTCATTACTGCAATGTGTTAATCCAGCTAAGTATGTATGCTGCTGCCATATTTCTGTTAATTTCACAGTCACAACTTTACTCCACATAGAGAGATGCATTTTATTTTAATTCCTGTATCCAATTGATAACTGGGAGTTATATTTTAGTGTAAAATTAGGAAAGTTGTCCACAAACAGTTGCTCAAGGAGGTAAAAATCTATTTTTGAGTTGATGTGTGAATGGGGAAATTAACTCTGCCAACAACATGACAAGAAACACAATGCATTCCGAGGCAGCTGGTCTCCATTTCCTTTGTATTTACCCTGTTGCACTGGGATCTCTGGCTGGGGACCAGTCCTTACCTCTGTTATCATATGGCTCCCAGTCAATCTCTGTATGGAAAAGCTGAGGACTGGAGGAGCCTACGTAATTTTCAAGGTACATCTTCCTTGCTACACACCATGTGGAGCAGAAACAGACCTCTTTGTGAGGGGAAACCTGCCACTCCACACACAAATGAGCTAAGTATTGTCAATATATGTCTTGGGAAAGAAGAAAGCCTAGACATGACAATCAATTTGTCACTTGGAAGGTTTCTCAAAAGGTTTAAAGCACCACCCTCAGTTTAAAGAATGCCACCTCTTTCAAATTCCCTAGAACATCTGCCAGGTCAAGGAGTGCTTGGGCCTGTAGTTGCTCCTCAGAGAGAGGAACTTGAGGGGAGAGTCAGAAAATGGAAACAGGATGTGAAGCACCCTGACTGCAGTCTGGGCCAGGTTTTAGGCTTTCAGTGGCTCTTGCTTACCTGGCCCTGAATTATCTATTTTGTTTATTTCCATTGATCAAATAATGGCATCCTCACAAAAATTCACTTCATCTGTGATGCTCCGTGACCATAGAAGAGCAGAAGTATTATGGCATGGATCTTCATTCATCTCGGAGGTGGAGCACACCAACATATGCACAGAGTAAATGAAGAGCAGGTATTAAAACCAGAGGAGATTTGCTTATAAATGTCTGTGCCATCTTCTGGAACATTGCATCTACACAGTGTAGATTGTGTATAAATGTCCTTGGGTGGAGTAAATAATTCATTAGGCAGGAAATGAGAATCGTCCATTTTACTATTAGAAACATAGTAAGATTCTCTTTTTTTCTAATTATAAGAAAGCTTTTCATGACAGATGAGAATCAATCATCTGATCAAATATCTTTCAAAACAGCACAGAGAAAATGCATTTCCCCTTTTTCCTCTTTATAAATGTGAATTCTTATTACACATATTTTATTGCTGGTAGAGGGAAAGTATGACTCTGGCTCCAGAGTGAGCAGTTCACTATGCAGCTTCAAGGAGCAGAGCAGCATCCTGTCCTTTTCTGACCTGATCTACAGCAATTAATCCCCTCTTCCAATATTTTGAGGTTCTGTAGTGCAACACTTCCAGGGTATAATTTTATTTCACTATAATAAAGGATTGATTTTTTTTCAAAGGATCTGAACTGTGAAATCTCTACTTCAGCAATATCAATCTCAGTTCTTTCCACAGTATTTCCAACCAATAAACAGTAATTTTCCTAAAATTCTGAGATGAATTCTCTCTCTCTCTCTCTCTCTCTCTCTCTCTCTCTCTCTCTCTCTCTCTCACACACACACACACACACACACATACACACACACACACACACCTGTAGATACTGCATTACATTAACATTTTTCAAATTTAATTTAATGCCTGGAAGAGAAGATTTTGTTACTAAATAGTGAGTTCTTATTTCTTTAGCTTGAAGGAAGAAAATGGCAAGAAATTAAGAGAGAGGAAGAGGAAAAGACAGAGAGAGGGAGAGAGAAATGGAGAGATCAATGAGGAAGAGGGAGAGAAGGAGGAAGGGAAAGTGTAATGAGGAAAAGTTGATTTTACAAAAAGTCTTTACCGTTTTTACCCATCCCCCCAATCCTCCTCCCATCTGGCAACCTTAAAAATAGTAGTTATAGAATAATCATAGGGATATAAAGGACAGCATCAGGAATATAGTCAATAATATTGTAATAACTATGTATGGGGTACTAGATGGATACTAGATTTATCAGGGTGATCACCTAGTAAGTTATTTATTATCTAATCACTGTGTTGTGCACCTGAAACTAATATAATATTGTATGTCAATGTAATTGAAAAATTAAAAAAACTATTTAAAGGGGAAATAAAGGTCTGAGAAATGAGCAGCATGAAAGAATTTCCCTCTTTGGCCTGAAGACTTTGTCACAGTGTTGCTGGAAACATCCTCCAAGAGAGACTTCTGGGAAAATGGGCCCGGAAAAGTTCTGAGGGGGCAGCACTGTCTCCATCAAGTAGCCATTACACTTAACCCAGCTGCATAAGGTTCACAGCAGAATCCTGGAATCATATTATGACAAAAATAGAATGGTGTCTGATTGGGATTTTGTGATTTTCCCTTTTTTGTGTTTTTCTGCAGTTCCACAGTGTGAGAATTATTCATATTAAATAATTTTAAAATAATCATTCAGATTATTTTTGTCATATCTACAACTCTTCTTGGATCCAAGAAAAACTCACCTTCCAATGAGTTACTCCTCAGAATTGTCAGTACCTTAAAAATAACAATTATTAACTTTCTATGGTTATAAAAACAATGTTACTAGGAAACTTAAGTTAGAAAAGTAAAAACAAATTTAAAGGATGTACCTATAACACCACCATTTCCTTATCTATAGTTAATCAACTTAATATTTTAAGTATTTTAATATATTTAAGTATTTTAAGTATTTTAATTATAGTACTAATGTTGATAATAATAATAATAATAATAATAATAATAATAATGGTTAAGTGCTTTCTTCATGCCAGAGCTGTTTTCAATATTAAATCTATTAACTGATTTAGTCTTCACCCACATGTGTAGGTGTATTATCTCCATTGTACAAGTGGGAAAGCAGAGGCCTTCAAAGATTAGGTAACATGGGAAATAAAGTATAGTTTACAGTGTAGAAAATCCTATATCCTGTATACTGCCCTGATGTGTTTCATAAACAGAGGGTGGGACTATAAAAATGTTGTCCTTTTGTCTGACTTTTTGTGAGGTGCTTCTGCCTCAGTGTTCCTTAAGATCTGCCCATCAAGCCCTAGCTGGCTTGGTTCAGTGGATAGAGCATCATCCTGTGGACTGAAGGGTCCCAGGTTTGATTCCAGCCAAGGGCACAAGCTTGGGTTGCAGGCTTGATCCCTAGTAGGGGGCGCACAGGAGGCAGCCGATCAATGATTCTCATCATTGATGTTTCTATCTCTCTCTCCTTCTCCCTTCCTCTCTTAAATCAATAAAGAAGTTAAAAAAAAAGATCTGCCCATCAAAAGGCTGCTGGAGGAGGTCTATAGACTGTCACTCATAGAATAGTGAAGAAGACTCCAGGAGTCCAAAATTGTCTTAGTAACCCTTCCTATGCCTCAGCATCAATTCCCTAATGACTCACGTGGGCAGGATGTGAAGAGGAGCAGGTTGAACAGCCATCTGTGAAGGATTAAAGTTAAGGTCCATGAAGGCTTTATTGATAAAAAGCAAACTAGCCTTACTTAAAAAACAAAAACAAAACAACAACAACAAAAAAAAAAAACACTCGGGTATGCAAAATAAGAAACAAAAGAAGCCAACTTGTTTATAAAATTCAAAAATAGGGATCTCAAAACTTGGCAAACCCTTGGCACATCAGATACAAGGATTAGAGAGGTAATATATTTGACAGACCTGGGTATGAGATTAATATGTCACCAGCCTCGGTCAAGATCTTGATCAAGATGGAACGGAGGTTACCATTTGAGTAATCTCAGTGTGTGAGGCTGAGTGAAGCACTGGTAAGGTAGAGATGGGCTCTCACTGTTAAACTGATGAGCACGCAGTGAACAGAATGATGATTGGTCAATATTTATTCATTGGTAACCCAAATGGATACTAGAAATTTAATCACAATGAACACCTCATTAATTTTTGGTGACTTAAAAGGTCACACTTCAAGGAACTTTTCATTCTTCCTATTTTTCACTTGCATTTCACATTTTGTCTTTTGGTATGTCACTCTTGGGAACCCCCAAATATTTCTCTTTGGAAATAATTTGAGTGGATCTGGACAGATGGGAACATGAACCATCTGGTGTTATCATCAATGTAATGTACGTCTAGATAACATGCCCAGATAATACCACCAATTCTTTGGATTTACTAATTTTTTTCTAAGAACTGCTCTCCAACTTGGGAATTAATTTTCAAGCAGAGCACCATCCTGATTTTCTCAAAAGAATAAAAAAATTTAAAGAAAGAAAGAGAGAGAGAGAGAGAGAGAGAGAGAGAGAGAGAGAGAGAGAGAGAGAGAGAGAGAAAGGAAGGAAGGAAGAGGAAGGAAGGAAGGAAGGAAGGAAGGAAGGAAGGAAGGAAGGAAGGAAGGAAGGAAGGAAGGAAGGGAGGGAGGGAGGGAGGGAGGGAGGGAGGGAGGGAGGGAGGGAGGGAGGGAGGAAGGAAGAAAGAAAGAAAGAAAGAAAGAAAGAAAGAAAGAAAGAAAGAAAGAAAGAAAGAAAGAAAGAAAGAAAGAAAGAAAGGAAGAAAGGAAGAAAGGAAGAAAGGAAGAAAGGAAGAAAGGAAGAAAGGAAGAAAGAAAAAGACCTAAGAATGCTGTCTTGTTTGGTTGTTTTGCATGTCTCAGAAGCTAGAAGTCTCTGAGAATTGTTGAAGTCAGCAACAGTGGGACCTCAAGAGGATCAAGTCTTCTAGAAAGATGTGAACACTATAATCTTAAATATATATATTAAGTCTTCTTTTCATTGGGTGTATTTTTCCCCAAAAAAAGATATTTTTGCAAGACCATCTCAGAATTATATTAGTAGAATTTCCACTATATGCTGTCCTGTAATAAAGAAAAAAAAATTTCCCTCCTCTTTCAAACCTGATGAATCCTCAAGGGACATATAAAACAAATATCATGTGGCTCAGTTGGTTGGGCATTGTCCTATGTCCAGGTTGTGTGCTAAATCACCCGTAACAGGCATGGAGGAAGCAGCCAAGAGATGTTTCACATAATTTTTTTTCCCTCTCTCCTTCTCCCTTTGTCCCTCTCCAAAAGTCAATAAAAATATTTTTAAAAATAGCTACAAGTACAACAAAAAAAGAATTCCAGTGACTCTAGAAAGGATGACAATGTTGTTAAGTCACCCTTAGAGAACTGCTTGCACACTGACCTATAGGAACTTTGTGTTTGAAATAAATAGTTGTAACTCATACATTGCCTAATCTGACATTTAAGAGATGCTTTAAGCAGGATCCCAAATAAAGACTCACCCAAGGATTTGAGACAAAGGCCACAACGTTCTTGTCTATGAAATTTGTTGAATGTATTATACAGAGGTTGACAGAACAGTAATTCAAAAAGTAAGTGAACAAACTGTTTTCTTATCTGATCTTACTGCTCTCTTAGCTCTATTTCTTTATATTTCTTATTTAACAAACTCATTTTTCCCATTTGATCATCATTTCATTGTCTCACTGTTTCTCTTGATATATATGCTCTCAAATTTTCGGAATTTGACACAGACTTCTCTTCCTAAGTATCATTACCCTTGGCATGACATGGTCCCAAACATACTCCTTTCCTCATAGGTTCTCTGCCACTTACATCCCATTAATACCCCAAAATTAATGTGTTAGAAATCATCTAGATTCATGGTTTCTAAATAAGATTTAATTCTTATGATATAATTCATTAAAAATGATAAAGTAAAGCTTATTTTTTTTAAAAAAATATCCTCAACTGAGGCTGACAAATATGATTGAGGCCAATTTTAAGATCCAATGCCATTTATTGGAATGGACTCTTAGAGTAGAACATGAAATGAGAAACCAGCAATTCCTAATGGCCAACAATATATATCATGACATCTGTTATAGATGAAATGTTTGTGTCCACGCCAAATTCATGTGTTAAATCTTAAAGCCCAAGGTGATTGTAATTGAAGACAACAGAGAACCCCTTTGTCTCTTTCCAGAGAGGCAAGACATCTATCTATGAACTAAGAAGAAAGCCAGCACTAAACACCAAATCTGCCAGCACCATGATGTTGGATTTTCTAGTCTCCAGAACTGTGAGAAATAAATTTCTGTTGTTTATAAGCAACCCAGTTAATGTTACCTTTGTTATAGCAAACAGAAAAGATGAAGACAGAATCCTTACAATTTTTTACTAATATTTCAACTTCAATTATGCATGTTGGGTGTGTGTGTGGTTTATGTTGACATGATGAGTTGCAAATCAGATTGATTTCCTTTTGGTAATTTCCTCTATATTAACAGAGTTAAATTCATTTTTTCAAAAATGTTTGTATTTATTTGTTGCAAATAACATATAAATCAGGGGTTGTAGTCCATTCCAATAAATGGCATTGGATCTTAAAGTTAGCCTCAATCATATTTGTCAGCCTCAGTTGAAGATATTTTTTAGAAAATAAGTCTTAATTTATCATTTTTAATGAATTTTATCATAATAATTAAATCTTTAGAAATCATGAATCTATATGGTTCCTAACATGTTAATTTGTTTGATACAGAACTACCTGTTTCCAGAATCATTTTTATTAAGGGCAATCTCAGGTAAGCTATCTTTCCTTTAAGACTGAATTGCACCACCACCAACCCAGCCCACTAACTTTAACTCTGACAGCTGTCAGCCTGTGCTCCAGCTATGAGTCTATCTCTATATTGCTTGTTAGTTCACTTTGTTCATTAGATTCCATGTATGAATGAAATCATATGGTATTTGTCTTTCTGTGACTGGCTTATTTCACTTACCATAATGCTCTCCAGGTCCATCCATGCTGTGAAAAAGAGTAAGATTTCCTTTTCATGGCCCAGGAGGGATTGAGCAAAAAAAAGAGACAGAAAAAAAAAAGAAAAAAAAGAAAAAAAGAAAAACCTCATAGACATGAACAACAGTATGGTGATTGCCAGAGGGAAGGAGATTGGGAAACAGTGGAGGAGGATATAGGGGAAATAAATGGTGATGGAAGGAGATTTGACGTGGATGGTGAATGGACAATACAGTGTATTGATTATGTATTGTGGAGTTGTGCACCTGAAACCTGTACAATTTTGTTAACCAGTGTCACCCCCATAAATTCAACAAAAAGGGGAAAAGGTTGAATTGAAATTCATGTTCCTTGGTCTCATATATCTGGTTGACATAGTATATTTTTCGCTCTTTGATGATTTTTTTTTATTATCAACTAATCCCAAAAGATCAGTATTACATCCATTTCTTGTTCCATACAAAAGGTTTTAGTATATACAATATTGCATGTATATGGAACAATTATTTATGTCTTTGAACAGTTGAAAACATGCAGCATTTTCTCCACTTCTCATATTCCATATACACTTAAGATTCCAAGTTATTTCTTTTGTGATTTAATCAAATAAAGGTAGGTCACAAATGTCTTCAATTTGTCAACGTGCTCAGTATCCAACTCCACTTATTTTATGTACTTTCAGGAGTGTGAGTACAATGAAATTCATAATTACTTTTGCAAAATATTCTGATTTTCATATATTCAGTAAATATTTATTGAATGCCTATTCTATACAGGAACCTATTCTAAGTGATAATCCTATTGTCGTGTCTGGCTATATGGTGGCAGGTTAATTATTGGCTTTTTATTTCATACAAAAGAGTACCAAGAGGTATTTGTCATCATTATTAGCTACAGAAGCATAGGTAGAGAAGTAGTTGTGGAACCTTTTATTCCCATTAAAATTGCAAGTGAGGCTTTGTTCTTTTGCACTTAGATTGGGTAGATAATATTTCTTTTGAGTAGTAGGCAGCTGTACTTTATTATCCTCTCTCATTTTCTTCCTGAACCCTACACCTTTAAGTAAACATCAGTGGTAAGAAATAGTGGGCTCTGTGGAGAATGCCATGTGGTGGAGTGAACCGAGCTCCCTCTGCCTCTCTTAGACACATTGGATATAGAGATCAGAGAGAAGCAATCTGGGCATTGTGCCCTTCATTAATAGTTAATACAAGATATATTATAACATCACCAGGCTAGGGAAAGGAGAAACACTCAATATATAATAAGAAGATAGTATGTAGTTAGGGATCAGGTCCAAGTCAAAGTAGATAAAGAAGCAGAATGTCTTTTGTGGTCCTGATGAGAATATTTGAAAGGAAACTGTCTCCTGCAAGTTGAGATAGAAATGATTTCAGACATTTTAAGGAAAAAGAAAACATGTATAAGCCTTTCACTGTTCCAAACCTTATTTTTGGTACCAAAGTAATCCCCTCACCACTACCTCTGGGCAGAACCAACAGTAACTGGGCAAGTCACATGTCATTTACTTTTAGTAAAACCAAAAGTGTCACATTTAGAAGTTTTAATGGGCCAAGTTGATTTCCTTAGGCAGATGTAATAGCCTGGAAGACCCTGGGAAGTGAAAGCATAGAAAGCCAATTAATGAATGATAGAGGACAGGAGAAAGGAGTTGGAATGAGCAAATAGCATCCAGAAGGATCATGCATAAGCTGGAGGATGCCTAAGGCTTATTCCTGGAGGACCCTCTCCTCCACTTCCATACTTCACCCATGGCTTCTGATGACTCAGGCAGTATGTCGAGCCTCTACAGTACTTGGAATGTTGCTAGACTGCTGCATTCCTTCTACCACTGAACCCACCCTAATCTATGTGGTTTTAGAATAATCATCTGATTCAGTTGTGACCCTTGTATGGCTCATTTGGGTCAGCATATATTTTGATTCTGGGGAAGCAGGCCAGATAGCATTAGCAAGAGGTGGAATGTTTCTAGGCCATCATCCTCTGTAGTCTGCTGAACCCTCAGATTGTGAATTCCAGGAAGTAGACTAAGCCCTTCATGCTACACTAAACCATTTATTTTCAATAAACAGCCTACTCTTTGTTCAACTGACAATCAAGTTCAGTTTTATACCAATAGCTAAAGAGATGTCTATCTATTGTCAACAGTTTTATGAAATATTCTATGCTCATTTTATGTATCCAGAAAAATATTAGCAAGTTAAGTTATGAACATAGAAAACATTCTAAGTGACTAGCTCCTTCCCAGATATGACCTCCTCCTCCCCCTCCTCTCTCTCTCTCTCTCTCTCTCTCTCTCTCTCTCTCTCTCTCTCTCTCTCTCTCTCACACACACACACACACACACACACACACACACACACACACACACTATCACTACTAGAGGCTGAATAGGCAGATCAGGCATGTGAATGTGTGAGTGAGCCAAGGCAAAAACAAATACAATCATAATCAGTGACCATCTCAATGGAAGAATGCCTTCTCTAAACTTGAACGACAGCACATATTCTCACATCAGTGGTGTTCAGGCTTGACTACCCACTAGGATCACTTGGAAGGCAGTTAAAAATCCATCTGCTAGGGCCACAGCCCACACCATTAAATCATAATCCCTGACAGTTGGGTCCAGTCAGGCATAGTTTTATAACCTCCCCTGGTGATGCCATTGTGCTGCCAAGTCTGAGAATCAATGCTCAGTGCTATACTTTGCAACGTTGTCGAGGAGTATCCCTTCATAATATTCTATCACAACAGTTTTGTGTTTCTGTAAAAGCCATAGATCTGACATCATGCAGATTTCCAAAGATGCGAACTCACTTTGATAAGACATAAATCTGAGGCAGGAATCATACTTTCCTAAATCAGATGTTTTAGTCTGAGCTGTGGTTCTAAGAGCAAATGTTCTTTATCCACACACTGCTCTCACAGGATTGGGGCTCTGATATGATGCATTCTTCCCATGGTGCATATTAACACACATAGTAAAAGTCCACAGAGACAGGCTTCATTTGCAGGATTCCAATAGAGTCAAGGGGAAAAGTCAATGTGACTCACTTACTGCCAGCAGTGGGAAGAATTTGATATTTAATATTCGCTAGAGTGCAATGCTCAAATGCCATTTTCAATTGATCTGTATGCTATGGAAAGGCATAAAAAGGCACAGCTGCCCTTTAAGAGCTCTCACAAGCCCATCAATGAGGTTTTCGTGTCATGTGCCATTAGCATTATAACTGGCTGTAGTCTTATATTCCCAAAATCTGATGAGATGATATGTGCTACTTATTACTGAAATATTAAATGTGAGTTCAGGTCTACTTTTCAAGAATCTGAGTATTCCTCTTATAAAATCTTAATATCCTAAGTCCATACACTTCTGAAATCTGTGTAAATCAAGATGAAGCACTGAATCATTTCAGCACTTACTTTGCCAGGGGAATTTATCGAACTCTTTGCTTTTTACTCCTTACTTTTCACTTAATTAAGTCAGTGCTAGTATGTAAAGAAAGTGAAGGTAGGAGATAAACTAATATAGTTATTATTGACAACTCTCTCTTGAAAAGTTACTGTATAAAATTTGGTTTAGCACATAAAACATTGAGAAGGTTAGAATTTAATCATTGCCCCATACATCTAAAATTTATAAAAATCCTAAATTCTTCTCATAAGTGGGATTAAAAGGTCAAATGGCAGTTCCATTTCTAATTTTTGAGGAAATTACATTGACCCGGAAATCCCACTTCTGGGATTATATCCTAAGAAATTCAAAACACTAGTTCAAAAGAATATATGCACCCCATATGTTTATGCAGTGTTATATACAATAGCCAGGATAAGGAAATAGCCCAAGCCTCCATCAATAGATGAGTGGATTAAAAAGCTGTGGTACATTTACACAATGGAACATTATTCGGTTGTAAAAAACAAACAAACAAACAAACAAAAAAAAGGAAATCTTACCTGTTGTGACAGCAGGAATGTCTGGAAATTATTATCCTCACTGAAAAAGCCAGTCAGAGAAAGACAAATACCATATGAACTCATTTATATATGAAATCTAGTAAACAAAATAAATTGACAAACAAAATAGAAACAGATGCATGGATACATAAAATGCACTGACAACTGTCAGAAGGGAGGGGCTTGGGTTTGGGGGACCAGATGAATGGATAAAAATAGGTAAAGGGATTAAGAAAATATACTAAATATACTGTATATACTATACACACACACACACACACACACACACACACACACACACAAGGAGGCATGGGAGGTTGGCCGGCCTGCCTGCTGGTCGAACTCCTGGTCAAGGGATCAGTTTGCATATTAGCCTTTTATTATATAGGATATAAACTGAGTAGCCAGATTATTGTGCGTTCAGAGATAATAATAATCTGGCCACTCAGTGCATATATATTGAAATTTGTTCATGGGGGTGTTCCTCAGCCCAGCCTGCACCCTGTCTAATCTGTGACTCCTCAATGGATGCCTGATTGCCCGTTTAGGCCCAACCAGGATTGGACCTAAACAGGCAGTCGGACATCCCTCTCACAATTCAGGTCTGCTGGCTCCCAAGAGCTTGCCTGCCTTCTTGCCTGATTTCCCCTAACCCAATCAATGTCTAACTGTTCCGCTGACAGCCCAATTGAGCCTAACTTCCCTCTGTTGCAGGCCTAGTCACCCCTAACTTCCATCCCTTGCAGGCCTGGTCACCCCCAACTGCCCTCTCCTGCAGGCCTGGTCACCCCCAACTGCCCTCCCCTGTAAGCATGGTCACTCGTAACTTCCCTCCCCTGATAGCCCCCAACTGCCCCCCCCTGCAGGCTTGGTCTCCCCAAACTGCCTGCCTCTGCAGGGCCAGTCACTACCAACTGCCCTCCCCTGCCACCCCCGTCACCTTTAACTGTCCTCCCCTGTAGGCCTGGTTGACCCAAACTGCTCTCCCCTGCCAGCCATCTTGTGGTGGCCTTCTTGTGTCCATATGGGGGCAGCCATCTTTGATCACATGGGGTCAGCCATCTTGTGTATGGGAGTGACAGTCAACTTTCATATTACATATTTATTGTATAGAATATCTATCTATGTCTCTCTCTCTCTCTCTCTCTCTCTCTCTCTCTCTCTCTCTCTCTCCCTCTCTCTCTCCCCATATATATAGACAGAGACAGCTGTGGTGAGAGCCAGAGGGGAATGGGGTAGCAGAAGTAGTGGTGGGCAAAGGGAGGGGGAATGGGGATGAAAAGAGACACTGCTTTGGGCATTGGGTACACAGTTCAGTGTTCAGATTATGTTTTTTTGTGTTTTTTTTTTTAGTTGTACACTTGAAACCTGTGTGGTTTTATGAATCAAAGTTATCCCAATAAATTTAATTAAAAAAAATACTGAAAAGATTTTCAAATTCTTATACTTCTTAGTTTTAAGGAGTATAAGCTTTATTTTATTCACTTCTCAGGACATAACCAGATTCTAAATATATTACTGTATCAGCTGAGTTTCAGGAACTACTTTGGGACTCACTTCATTTTCAAAGCTAAATTCATTCTCAACACTTAAATAAAAATGATGATAAAATTATAAGAGGAATATAGTGTAAATATTTACTTTTAAAATTATGAAAGAATAAAGATGTTATAATTAGATTGGATTGCCAAAGTGTAAATAATCTTCATTAATGCAGGAGAAATTTTGATTAAAATATATTTCCCAATTTCATATTCCTAGGCCATAGAAATTCTTAGGAATTATGCAAAGTGAGTTGATTTGATTACTATTTCAGAATTATTCAATGAATGCCTGATACTTTCCAAAAACTGACCTGGATGTGAAGATACAGTATCTGTCCTGGACATTTTCAATATAGAGAGGAAGAGACCTATTTAAACAAATACACTCAATTGGGACTGTAATAGTTATGTGTATGAGGATGGTATAGGACTACAAAAAAGGACATGTCAACATTTTTCTGAGAAACTCAGCAATATTTTTATTGTGAAAATTATAGTTGAGATGTTTTTTGAAATGTGAAGTGGTTCACAGAAAAAAAAGGATGAGGAAATTACAGAGAGAGGGTAAAGCATAGGCAAGAACACAGCAGGAAGGGAACTTTTTAGGGTATTGACTCTCAGAATGAAAGCTGAAGACTTGTAAGTGATGAGGCCTAAGGAATACTCAAGGCCTTGGAAGTCAGGCTAAGGAATCAGAACTTCATTTGGGAAATCATGCCAGTTAAGGCATGGTTACTTTTTCAATTTTTAAAGATAAAACTGACATAGTAGAGAATGGTAGAATGGTACAAGGGGAAAAACAGTTTAGGAATCTAAGGCATTAGTCCAAATAAGAACCTAGATATCTTCAGCTAGAAACAAAGCAACATTTTAAAACTGCATGTTAGTTTATGTCAGCAAGATGGCAGACTACAAGTTCACAAACTTTGTCCCCTACAAAAGTACCAATTTAACAATCATCCACCATTGAAATATATCTGGGACAGTTCTGGTGGACTACAATGAAGAAGTTGTAGCAACTCAGCATAAAAACTGAGAATATCTACACAGAGATGTGTAATAAGTGTTATATCTTTGTCATTCCATTCCTCAGCCTAGCACCGCTTGAACCAAAAAGTATCCCATGGGCCATAACATCTTTCTGTGGAGAAAAAAGAAAGCAGGAGGACCCCAGCACCTTTCACCACCAAGGAACTCAGCATCTTCACTGCCATGAACACGTATAGCTTTGTCACAGAAGACTACTCCCACAGTTTTTTACAATGCTGACTGCAGCTGATAGAGCTGCTTGAAGTCCACACCACTTCACCCTCTTTCAGTCAGAACTGCCACACATCCCACCCCTCTCCTAGTGCTGTTACCACTACACTTACACCATCACAAACAGACATCACAAGTCAACTCTCCCCTGCAGTCTTGGTTCTCCCACAACTTCCCTCCCCTGCAGGCCTGGTCACCTCCAACTTCTTTCTCCTGCAGATCTGGTTCTCCCCAACTGTCCTCCCCTGCAGACCTGGGTCCCCCCAAATTGCCCTTCCCTGTAGGCCCAGTTGCCCCCAACTTCCCTCCTTTGCTGGCCTGGTCATCCCTAACTGCCCTCCCTGCAGGCTTGATTACACCCAACTGCCCTCCCTTGTAGGCCTGGTCCCTCTCAACTGCCCGCCCCTCCCTTGTAGGCCTGGTCCCTCTCAATTGCCAAATCTTGTGGCCACCATCTTGTGTTCACATGGGGGCAGCCATCTTGTGTGTAATTTGCATATTATTATTTTATTAGATAGGATGCACACTGAACAGTCTTCAGGATGGATCATATGTTAGGTCACAAAAGAAGTCTTTACAAATATAAGATTAAAATAATTCCAAGTATCTTTTCTGATCAAAATGGAATAAAACTAGAAATCAACAACAATAAAAAAGAAAAGAACAAATATTTGGATGCCCACTTTTACTATGTTTGTTTAACATAGTACTGGAAGTCCTAGCTAGATCAATTAGACAAGAAAAAGAAATATTAGGCACCCTAATTGGAAAGGAAGAAGTAAAATTCATCTCTGTATGCAAATTGCATAATCAATATATAGAAAACCCTAAATGCATTTTAAAAAACTGTTAAAACTAATAAATTGAGTAAAGTTACAGGATGCAAAATAATCACACAAAAATTAGTTGTGCCGAAGCCGGTTTGGCTCAGTGGTAGGGCGTCAGTCTGCAGACTGAAAGGTCCTAGGTTCAATTCCGGTCAAGGGCATGTACATTGGTTGCGGGCACATCCCCAGTAGGGGGTGTGCAGGAGGCAGCTGGTCGATGATTCTCTCTCATCGACGTTTCTAGCTCTCTATCTCTCTCCCTTCCTCTCTGTAAAAAGTCAATAAAATATATATTAAAAAAATTAGTTGTGTTTCTATATACTAACAATGAAATATCTGATAAGGAAATAAACAAAATAATCTTATTCACAATAACATTAAAAAAAACACAATAAAATACTTAGGAATAAATTTAACCAAGGAGCTGAAAGATGTATACTGAAAATTATAAAGCACTAATTGGAGAAATTTAAGAAGAAACAAATAAGCCCAGCCAGTGTGGCTCAGTTGTTGAGCATTGACCCCATGCACCAAGAGAATACCAATCTGATTCCCAGTCAGGGCACATGCCCGAGTTGTAGGCCCAATCCCAGTAGGAGTCATACATGAAGAATTTAATCAATGTTCTTTCTGTAAATGTTTCTGTTCTCTTTTCCTTTTCCTTTCTCTCTCTCTGAAATCAACAATTACATATTAAAAAAAAAAAGAAATAAATAAATGGAAAGATACCCCATTTTCATGGGTTGGAAGAGGTAATACTGTTAAAATGCCCATACTATGCAAAGCCATGTATAGATTCAATGCAACTCATATAAAATTTCAATGGTATTTTCAGAGAAATGAGAAAACCAATCCTAAAAATCTTATAGAACCACAAAAGATTCTGCATATCCAAAGTTGTCTGAGAAATAACAAAGCTGGAGGCATCACGCTTCCTGATTTCAAACTATGTTGCAAAGCTTAGTAATGAAAACAGTATTGCACTGCTATGAAAACAGAAATATAGACAAAGGGAACATAATACATCTGTGTTCAGCTTATCTTCAAGTGGGGTGTCAAGAACACACAATGGGAGGAGGGAAGAGCACACAATGGGGAAAACATAGTCTCTTCAATAAATAGTTGTGGGGAAACTGAATAATCACAATCAGAGTAATGAAATCTGACCCCTATCTCACACCATATACAAAATTCAACTCAAAATGGATTAAAGACTTAAATGTAGATCCTAAACAGTAAAACTATTAGAAGAAAAGATAGAGAAAAAGCTTCTTGACATTAGCCTGGGCTATGATTTTTTTTTTTTTTTTTATGACACCAAAAGCACAGGCAACAAAAGCAAAAACAGACACATAGAATACCATTAAATAAAAAACCTTGTGTACTGCAAAGTAAAAAATATCTGTAGGTAACCTATGGAATGGCAGAAAATATTTGCAAATTCTATGTCTAATAAAAGATTAATATCTAAAATACATAAGGAATTCATGTAACTCAATAGTAAAAAATATGAATAACCTAATTTTTTAAATGTGCAAATTACCTAAGTAGATATTTCTCTATAGAAGACACATTAATGGCCAATAAATATGGGAAAAAGTGCTCAACTTAACTTGTCATCAGGAAACTGCAAATCAAAAAAATAATATATCACCTGACATATTTTAGAATAGTTATTATCAAAAACACAAAAGATAATAAATATTGATAAAGACATAAAGGGGATCTTTTTTATCAGAATTTAAATTGTTACAGGTTTTTCCTTTGGAAAAAAAAACCAGTATGGAAGTTCCTCAAATAATTAAAAATAGAATTAGCTTGTATCCAGCATTCCCACTTCTGGGTATTTATCCAAAGGAATTGAAATCATATCTTGATGACATATGTGTCAGATCTCCAACCTCCAGAACTATAACATAATAACTCTGTATTGCTTTAAGCCACTAAATTGAAAGTAATTTATTATAGCTTCAATAGGAAATTAATACACTGCCATTTCTAGATCTTAGATTTGACCTTGCTAAGATCAAGGCATTTCTACCCTTTAGACCTGATCAGAGTCAGAGTTTATTCACAAAGAAGAGATAAAGAGAAATATCTGTTGGACAGGCCCCACAGTGTTTGCCACAGAAGCTTTCTATAGCACATACCATTTGTTGTAGAATTGTTCAAAGAGCTGCATCTTCCCTTAAACTATTTTTATATTTATACTCGAGGCCTGGTGCAAGAATTTGTGCATGGGTGGGAGTCCTCTGGGTGGTCTGCAGGGATCTGGCTAAAACCCTCAGTCCAATGCCACCTGCAGCTCCTACTTGCCACTCCTGCTCATCCCAGCCACACTGTGCCTACTGCAATCATTCGGGAGAGGCTCACCAGCCATGAACCCTGTGTCTGGCACCTTCCCAAGGGGAGTGGCCTGAAGGATCCGGCTGAAACCAGCTCTCTGACATCCCCAGAGGGTTCCTAGATTGTAAGAGGCCAGGCTGAGGGACCCCACCAGTTCACAATCAGTCAGGAGAGAGACCTCAGGAAGGCTCCAGGGCATGTCTTGCCCATCACGCTCAGTCATGATTGGCTGGACCCCAACAGCAAGCTAACCTACCAGTCAAAGCAACTGCCCCTGGTGGTCAGTGCATGTCATAGCGAGCGATTGAGCAGCCTTACCATATCATTAGCATATTACACTTTGCTTGGTTGTTCAGTTGTTCTGCCATCTGGTCTATTAGCATATTACCCTTTTATTATATAGGATTGTCTATCAAAGGACTTGACCTACTGTAGATTTCAATGATTTTTAAATTAATGGGTAATAGAATGGATAATTAATTATGAAAGTCACCAGTTTGGAAAACACTGGGCTAGAAAAATAAGTAAAACAGTGGTCCAAAGTAAAAAATAAGCTCTGGTTACTGGTTTTTCTCTGCTGTACAGATATTAGAGTGCTTTCCTTATAGGTCTGTCACTCCAGGTTCCAATACTTTTAATAGCAAATTGTATTTTTTTATAATTTAACAATATGGACTTCTTTAATGACCCTTTGTTTTACAAAGTTTAGTTAACTTTAAGAGGAATCATAATTCTGTTTTAGAGAATAAAAGTACGTTCATAATATCATAAAAATTTTATGAATATTTTACAAAACTGAGTCATGGGCACTGTAATTTTCTCTTGAGATGCTATAAGATTGAGATACTAAAAGTTATAATAGAACAATTAAACTCTGGGCTCCATGTTTGAAGATTACCTAAAATTTTACACCTTTCAAAAAATCTCAACCAATTGATTAGTCATCAAACTGAAAATAGATTTTTATATGCAAAGACTTTATGAAATCAAAAAGTTTTTTAAGAATATAATCTCTTCTTATCCCCAAAGAAAGTAAACATATGAAGAATAAATCTTGGCTCTCATCTTTGTTTTAGTTATAGCCATTGTAATTATATAGTACTACAGGCCTGGTGCATGAAAATTCATGCACTAAAAAGGGGCGGGGTCCCTCAACCTGGCCTTCCCCCTCTCACAGTCCAGGAGCCCTCAGGGGCAGGAAGCGACCTGGTGATCAGGGGAAGGCAATGCCCCATCACCCCTCTGTTTCTGCCACTGCCGGCAGCAGAAGCCTAGGCCAGCCCTGGTTACCTGATCCTCAGGCAGCCCTGGGCAGATGGGCAGCCACTGTGAAAGGCTTGCCTGTGCTTCAGGCTGGCCCTGGGTGGCTGGGTTGTTGAGGGGACTGGGCACTGCCATCTTTGAGGGCATGACAGTTAATTAACATATTCCCTCCTTATTGGCTGTGGGCACCATTACCTTTGAGGGTGGGGCAGTCAATTAGCATATTCTCTGAGGGCCAATTAGCATATTCCCTCTTTATTAGATAAGATAGGTGTTATTCTGTATGCAAAAAATGTTACCTATATTTTAGATAATCCATCTGCCAAAAGAAAAAAAAAAATACAAGATGCTTTGTGCTCTAATAATTTTCAATCAAACAAGTATTTTATTAAAAACAAATATTCAGTGAAATAAAGAATGAAATTATAATCAGTGACTATTTTAGCACTATTTGATTTGAAGCACATATTTCATCCTGATAATACAGGTATGCCTCTGTTCTTCATTTACAGCTAGTGAGTGTATGGTTTTATAACACTTTGAATAAATCCTGGTTATAAGAACGGGAGCCAATTATTCCAATTAAACCCAATGATTTTACAAATCTGTCAAGAACTTAATATCTAGAATTATAGTGCAAATATAGGAGCTTGCCATTTTCCAATTAGAAAGAGAATAGTGGGATCAAATTTTGAAGTGAAAATTTATATTATCAACCTAGTTTAAGACGGTTTTATGTGTTAATGCTAAAAGATCTTGGTAAAAGAGAGCATATTAACCTTTTCATAGATTTTTATTACCCAATAGAGGTAAAAGACAACAAGGGCCAATATCAAGGACAGGAATGTTAATGCAAAAATCAAAATCAAGCAATATTTTTAAAAATCTGTTAGAATCAGAAACAGAACATTATACAGGAATGTTACTAGACTTTCATAGCCAGTAGGCATAGGAAATTTATTGGATTGTCATCTTTAGGAAGGATCAAAGTATCCAAATAGCAGATACTGGAAAGGATGGCTTTCAGTGTAAGGGAAACAAAGAAACTGGCTTCATTGCTTCCATCAAACTTAGACTGGGAAGCCATGCACAACAGGAGCTGTCCTGGCAGTCCTGGTTTTCACCACTGTCCAGTTTTGTGCATAGGAAAAATGGTTGTGGTAATGCAGATACCTGACACAAATTGACACAGATCTGTTTTTGTTTTGCAGTAGGGCTTTTATCTAAAGTAAATGGATTTTGGCCTAATTTTGAGAGCCAAAACAATAAAAAGTCATTTCAACTATATACTTTGCTTCAAATGGCTTTTTATCAAGCCTAGAAAAGACAAAAATAAATAATTGGGTATTTTTATAACATTCTAGTGCCTTAAGCCAAAATAGATCTTTAGAATAGTAGCAGAATTACTCAAAATTGAACATTGAAAGTTAGAGAAAGTAAGAACACTTGTGTGAACACAGAAAAAAAATATTCTTAAAAGTGATTTTTTTTTCCAGTGGAAGAATTGTTAGCCATATGGAAACTACTATGAGATCACCACTACAGTTCTCTACCATAGTTTTATTGGCAACTTAGAGTAATGAAAAAATATCAAATTGGGGAATCTTATGGCATTCAGCAATCCCTTTAATACTTTTGTGTCTCAGTTTCCCCTGGAGACAAAGGGCTAAAACTCAATGATCTGTGAAATCCATCAAACTAACATTCTGACTCCTTTCTCATACTGCTCTCTGTTTTCCTGTTTGTGCTCAAATCCATCTTCATTTCTACTCCATCCTCCATAAGCCTCTCTGATCTTTCTTGTCATCTCTGACACAAAAAAAGATAGCTCTATAAACTATTAGTCAGAAATACTACATAGTCACTATCAATACCAGACAACCAGGCTTCATCAGGGAGAGAAGGGCTCAACAGGCATGAAAACAATAATCATTGGACTGAAGTGAACAAGCAAGCAAAATCACCACGGCAAAAGTGAGTATCACATTGGATTACCTCTGTATTCTTTTATACTCTTTTCTTCCCTGTCTCTTTTTTCTCATCTGATAGTTGCAGGAATGTTTTTGCCAAAACTGCTTAAGACTGGTTAGTCCTAATGGATATCTAGTGTTTCCAACTAACCTCCTAGCTTGGAGGATGGGCACTAATTAATTTCAAACAAACTGATCTAATTAGCTGGCTACACAGTGTGCTAGGTAGTCATTTCCAAACTCTGTGCTGATAACAGTGCCTACTGCTTAAATATATGCTTTGTCATGGCTGGTATTCCTAAGTTGGTTAGAGCATTGTCCTATACACCAAAAAGTGATGGGTTTAATTACCCATCAGGGCACACACACAGGTTGCTGGTTCAATCCCCAGTAAGGGCATGTAAGGAAAGCACCTAATGTTTCTCTCTCACATTGATCTCTCTCTCTCTCTCTCTCTCTCTCTCTCTCTCTCTCTCTCTCTCTCTCTCTCTCTCTCCCTCTCTCCCTCTCCCTTCCTCTCTCTAAGGATCAGTTTAACCATATCCTCGGGTGAAGATTTTCTTAAATGTAAAAAAAAAAAAAAAGTGCTTAAATACTGCTTAAACATGTAGTGTGTGTGTCCACAAACATATACACATTTTTGGTTGTTGTTTCAGCTTTAAGGAGAAGTTAAAGTTTTCCTGCTAGTGTTAAAAAAATGAAATGATTGATCGGGATATTAAAATGATATTTAAATATAGGAATTCTTTATATTAGAGATAACAATGTAAATTATTCTAAATTTAGTGTGGACATTGTTGTTGTTTTTTTGTGAAAGAAAATATCCTCAATATGCTCTTCTGCCATTGAAATGAGTCCAACATTGACTGAGATCATTTTCATGAGCTCTACATCAGTCATTCCATTTCATGCCAGACATTCAGTGTAGATCATAGAAAGAGGGGAAAACATAGCCTTTTGTTTAACAGAAAAGAGTTAAAGTTTGTGAAGAGCAGGAAACAAGTCACAAATGAGAACAGGGGAGAGTTGAAAAAACATTAATTTATGCACCAGTAGATTTTCATCATATCCTACTATTTGGAACAAAATAGAAGGAGTGTTGAGAATTGCTGTTAGTCCCTCTTAGGTTAGTCGTTCTAAAAACCTGGAAGTACATAGGATATTGGTAAGTTATATCGATATTTAGAAAATGACAGCTTCTAAAGACATGAGAGCAAAATAAACTATTTTATATTGATAAGTTAATGTACCACAGACAGAGAAGCATTGATCAGACCAGCAAAACTTAGAGGGAAGGTAGGAGAGGGTGGGGGTAAAGGGGAGAGATAAACCAAAGGCTTATATGCATGCACATAAGCCTAACCAATGGACACAGACAGCAGGGGGGTGAGGGCATGAGTGGGGGGGGGGCGGATGGAGATAATGGGAGGATAAGGATATATATGTAATACCTTAATCAATAAATAAAAAATGTACTGGTGTACATGTTCACAGAGTGCTTATGATGCTAGACCTTAATGCCCTGACTATATTTATCATAACTCATGAGGTAAGCAGAGTTCATTTATCTTTTTAAAGGGTCTTCATTGAAATAAGAACAAATTAGAAAATAAAGATTACTTAACCCCATGGTCACCTCTGTTAGTTGCATATTTTCAAATTAGTGCATTCTGATGCATCACCATTTTAGAAGTTGTCTGTGAAAAAAGCTAAAGCTAGCTTGCAGACTTTGGCACTACCAATACATCTGCTGTGCTCATGGGGAGAGAAGAGAAAATTAAAAGATTAGCAAAAAGCACAAGTGGAAAATATCTGTTCATTCATTCATTCGTTAAGCAAATATTGTTAGATATTTCCATGTTCTATACAATTTCCTAAGAACCGAAGAAAAAAAATGGTGCATAGTTTCTATTCTGAAGGAACTTGCAATGTATAAGTTAATAGAAGACAGATGTTTCAACAAATTATTTGAATTGCATATGCTAAGTGTGATATCCACATGTGCTGTAAAGGAACAGCAAAGGGAGAAAATGAGGCCTGGTTGCCTGTCATCATTATTTTTCTATCACTACATTTGTTTCCTGAAGTGTCACTAGTAATTTTGGGGGGAAAAGCATTCTAATCACCAACATTTGTGAATGGCTTTAGAATGGATTCAAGTTTATTTTTGAATCTTTATTTAAACTTGTTTCCCTTTTGATGTTTTTCTTGAATGGAGCAAATGAGGTAGTGTTACACCCAGGAAGAGAGGATTGCAGCCTTCTTTATCTATATCACTTCCAAAACAAAATACTTTAATAGCCAAGAGTACTTTAACAGCACTCCAAAGTTGATATTATACTTTCCTACTTTTTTCATTTTAGCTAAAATATTGTATATTTTATAAAAAGAAAATAAATTGCTACTATAAAACAATATGTCATTTTATTTTCTTTAATCCTCTGAAAGATATTTTACTTTGGGGGGGAAGGCATAGAAAAGGGGAATTGCCACTGATGAAAGTGCCTCATGCTGAAAAAAAATCTTCCACCCATTAATCTATAAAATTCAGGAATTCCATAGAAAGGGCAGCTGCCATACTGAGGAGTTTTGGTTTATGAAAATGGATAAAAGTATTTTAAGCAGGTTACATATTTGATAAAATCTGCCAGTTAGACCAGTCCTTCTTCTGATTGTATAGAACTTGATTTTGTGTTGGCTGAAAAGAGCATAAAACTATAAATATACTTTTGCAATAGTTTCAGTCATACATGAAAGGGCTTAGTGTCAGTGTTGAGTGAGGTGGGGAGTAAATCCAGACAGAAGGGCACAGATATGAGATATATTATGATGGCAATATGGATCTGTTGGTAACCAATTGGTTATGATTTATATTTCCATCTTTTTGGGCTGGGTTGTAAGATCAGGATAGATTTGGGGAACAAGATAATACATATAATTTTTTTAAATGATAGTTTGAGATCCATATGGAATTGATAAAAGTGAAATGTGTAGATTTCTATGAATCAGCCAGTGGTAAGACATGAGGAGAGTAGTTATGGCAGGAGGGAAGGACTTGAGGTTTTGGGTTTACAGGTGGAAATTTAAAATATGGAATTGTAGCAAGAAAAGGGGGGAACTAAGAAGGCACTCTGAGTAAATTGACTATTTGAATGGCTAGAAGGGGAAAATTATGTTTTTACTGACTTCAAGAAGGGAAGATATGAGATCTGAGCAAAAACCTAGAACAAATGAAAGTGTCACGCCCAGACTTCATGATCCCCAAGGACCACCAGGGAGCAGAGTCAGATGCAATAAACAAAAGAGCCTCTTCTGTGCTAGCATGGGCTCTGTCCCACTCACGCAGAGAGCACGAACTTTGCCCAGCCCAGGGGTTTTACATTGGTGGTGATGTCACTGCTTTGGCTGACCCTGATTGGTTGGGTGAGGGCTAAGGTCCAGTTACACAAAATGGAGGATAACACCACCCTGCCCCACAGTGGAGTCAGGGTTCTAGTCAGGAGTTCGCCTTGCCCTGCCCTGCTCTCTCAAATGAATGAAAATATGGGAGAGTTTGAAGATGAGAGGGGTTATCAGCAGTGACAATCAAGCCCAGCAGAGAAGACAAGTTGATCAAAGACTGAAGAGTGTCATTAATGTCTTCCATTTAGCAATCACTGTTTACAGTATTGAGAGTATAGTAAATGCTCTGGAAGGAGGCAAGATTTCAGTAAGTTGAAAGTTAATGAAAGGTGATAAAGCTAAGCCATGAGGTGAACCGACATTTGGACTTACACTTCCTTGAGTGGATGTCCACTATAGTGACACTTTGAGTCTCTTCCTTAATATCCCCTTTAACATCTATAACCCATTTATTAGGATAAATCCAAAGGTAGTATGGACCAATCAAATGCCTTCAGCTGTTTTTTGTTTGTTTGGTTGTTTTTTTGTTTTGTTTTTGTTTTTCCAAGATAGATGGTGATGCATGTGCCTCTGCTAGAGTCTCCAAATAAGCCCACATGTTTCATTTTTAGGGAGAGAGAAGCAGTCAAGGAGGAACATTTAATGTATTGTAGACACAATGTTTTATTTGTAGTGTCACAGTCTGGGCTAGTTAACAGTTTTTGTCACAAACATATATGAGGGGTTTAATGCAATAATCATTTTATTTTAATTCATACAAAGCCTGGTTTTGTGGCTCTTATGCAAAGCTGATGAAGGTCTCCAATTTCTTTCCAAGCTGTGTTACTCATTCTCAACAAATGGTTTCAATATTTCCTTTACACCATCCATTCAGCAGAACAATGAGCAGAGAATGAACATGACTCACACTCACTTTTAAATGCTTCAATCCAGAAATTGCATACTATTGCAACTCGCTTTCCATTGGCAAGAACTTGTCATATGGCTCAAACATATTCAAAGAGGATGAATAATTTAGTTTTAGCAGTGTGCCTAAAAATAGGAAATAGGTTTGGTGAGTATCTAGTCTGCCAATCTGTACTTCTGATCATCATCTGTCTCTTTCACTACTCCTCTCTCCCCTCCCCCCACTCATACATTCACATGCAAAAACACTATCCCCTTTCAAGGAGATACATCAAGGCCCCTCTACTCCTTTCATTCATATGCATTTGTTCTAAGCACTTTCTGCAATTTTGAGTGAAATTATTCTTCCTTTTGGTATGTTTATAAATTTTTCCTACTCTTCCAGACCCTTTATATCTGATTTGTTTACTTTTCTATTCTGATATATCTATTCCAAACTTATGAACTCTTCTCCAATCCAAAATTTCTCTCTTGTTGGAAAGACAATTATTTAAATATCAAAGAGTCTTATGAGAATTTTCAATTGAGAAAGAATCTTTATTATTGTAAGGAAAATGTTATTATTTAAAGCTTCATGTATTGCTATTTGTTACTTTTTATTTTTTAATATATATTTTATTGATCTTTTACAAAGGGGAAGAGAGAGGGATAGAGAGTTAGAAACATTGATGAGAGAGAATCATCCATCAGCTGGGTCTTGCACACCCCTTACTGGGGATGTGCCTGCAACCAAGGTACATGCCCTTGACCAGAATCGAACCTGGGACCTTTCAGTCCGCAGGCCTATGCTCTATCCACTGAGCCAAACCAGTTTCGGCTATTTCTTACTTTTTAAAAGATCTGTGGGAATCGACAAAGCTAGAGAAAGATATAGCCACAGCAGACAGATAATATGTACACAGAAAGAAACAAGAATAGTAGAAAAATAGCAGAGCAAACATATCACCAAAAATCAGAATAAAACAACATAATATGTTTAGGTAAAATACAACTTCAGAAAAAAAAAGGAAACAAACAATGCATTGCAGAACTGAGATGAGTCAACATTTTGTTTAATGGATATCAGAAGCTCTGGGTCTAAGGAAGGCTATTTTTCTAGCATTACCTGATGTGTTCTACTTGGCTGTTTACCCATGATGTGTCTTACATTCACACACTGAGTTTTACTTCTGGATATCTTTCCAATAATTATAGGAAGGTAAGCAATTCCTCTTAAAGGTTTTGCACAATATTCCTAACAAATTGAAACTAAATAAACTAAATAAATTTGAAGCCTCTTGTGTTAGGGACTGATGTGTAAGTTTCACTAGACAAGAATATACCCATATAAAAAGAGAATGGATGTATTTAGTTTTTAATTCCATGTTCCCTGTGCTTCATTTAACAGTATCATTAGATTTCTCAATTACCCATAATGTGTCCTTTTCTTATCAGCCCTGCCATTTTGTTCTTTATTGAGCTTCTTGTTTTTCTATGTTAATTCCCTTGCTGTTCTTTTTCTTACTCTCGATCTTGATCCTGTATTTGAGCCAGGATACCCATAATTTGTCCAAATTTTCAAGGAGAAAATCTAAATGTGGTAGAACATGAAGTTTATGTAACTTGGTGTGCAGGAATTTTTACAAAAAATCATATAATATTGTCATGACCAGTGAGAGCCTTAGAAGTGTTCTGCACAAGTTAAGGGTTCTAAAAATTGAGTTTCATGGATGTAATGTTAAATTTGCCAATCATAGTATATCTCAGATCTTTTCTTCCATTAGATTGATTTCTTATCATATATTCACTAGAGTCCATATAAGAGAGTTTCTGCCACATTTATTCAGAATCCCATCTACGCTTACTGTGAAGCAGCTACTTACATAAAGAAACAGTAGTGGCAATCACACAAGCAGACTGCCCACATCTGAGGAGCAGCAGCCCTGTGCAGCCTACAATGGTCCAAGGAACAGCAGCCACATGCAGCTTGCACTTGTCTGATGAGCAGCATCCGTATGAGTGGTCCTCCCCCATTTGAGGAGCCTCAGCCACATGTGCAGCTCATTGCCTCCCAAAGAGAAGCTCATATCCTGTGCAAGGACCAGCAGCCACATGAGCAGACCACCTCTCTCTGAGGAGCAGCAGCTATGCGAGCAGCCTGCACCCATACGAGGAGTAACAACACTGCAAGCAACCTGCCCCTGTCGAAGGAGCAGCAGCTTCGTGATCAGCCTACTCACTTCTGAGAAACTGTAGCTGTTCTAGCAGCCTCCCCCCACCAGCCAGAGGAGCCACTGCTAATTGAGGAGCAGACACTGCCATGACCATCCAAGGAGCAACCTCAGCCCAAGGAGCCACTACCACCCAAGGAGCAGCCCCAGAAGGACTCTACATCTCAATCAGTTGGTGAGATTAAAAATAGGTAGAAAAAGAAACCCCCTAAAAAAAGAAAAGAAAGATTACCAGAATAGCAGCTAAAGTGAAACAGAGTCATGCAATATGTAAGAAAAAGAATTCTAAATAAGGGCCATACAACTCATAAACTGGATGGATGAAAAAATCAACTACTTATGTTAGAATCGAGAAGAAATAAAGAGTGATATAGCAGCAATAAAAAATACAATGGAAAGTTTCAAGAGTAGACTAGAAGAAGTGGAGGAGTGAGCTAGTGAATTAGAAAACATGGAAGCAAAATACACCCAAACTGAACCACAATTGGAGAAAAAAAATTAAAAGACAGGAGAAGAGCCTAAGGGAGCTTTGGGACAACATGAAACGAAGCAACATATGAATAATAGGAGGAGGTACAAGGGTGAAAAAACCTATTTGAAGACATAATGTCAGTAAACTTCTCTGATGTGGGGAAGAAAAAAGTCACACAAGCACAGAGATTCACAAACAAGATGAACCTGAAAAAGCCCACACCAAGACACAACAATTATCATTGAAAATGTTCAGAACAAAGAGAGAATCTTAAAGTCTGCAAAAGTTATGTACAAGGGATCTCCCATTAGATTATCAAATGATTTTTCAACAGAAACACATCATGCCAGAAAGGAATGGAAGGAAATTTGCAAAGTGATTCAAATCAAGGGACTGAATCCAAGAATACTCTATCCAGCAATGCTATCATTCAAAATTGAAGGTGAAATGAACTTCACAGACAAAAAAAACAACAACAAACAAAAACAAAACAAAACAAAAACAACAATTAAGGGCATTTAGCATTACCAAGCCAGCAATGCAAGAAATGCTAAAGGTACTGGTGTAAAAGGAAGAAATAAAAAGGTAAGAAGGAACACAGGCACAAAAAATAAAAATGGCTACAAACAAGTACCTATCAATAATAACTTTAAACATAAACAGAATAAATGCTCCAATAAAAAAGACATCAGCCGAAACCGGTTTGGCTCAATGGATAGAGCGTCGGCTTGGGGACTGAAAGGTCCTGGATTCGATTCCAGTCAAGGGCATGTACCTTGGTTGCGGGCATATCCCCAGTAGGGGGTGTGCAAGAGGCGGATGATCGATGACTCTCTCTCATTGATGTTTCTAACTATCTCTCTCCCTTCCTCTCTGTACAAAATCAATAAACTATATTTTTTTAAAAAAAGACATCAAATGGCTGAATGGATAAAAAAAAAAAAAAAACTGGCATAAGAACAGACATATATATCAATGGAATAGAATAGAGAACCCAGAAATCTACTCAAACCACTATGCTCAATCAATATTCAACAAAGGAGGCATGAACATACAATGGAGTCAAGACAGTCTCTTCAATAAATGATGTTGGGAAAATTGGACAGACACATGCAAAAAATAAAAATGAAAGTAGACCAATTTACACCATACACAAAAATAAACTCAAAATGTATAAAGGACTTAAACATAAGACAGGAAACCATAAAAATACTAGAAGAATCCACAGGCAGCAAAATCTCAGACATATGCTGAAGCAATTTCTTCACTGATACTGCTCTTAGAGAAAATAAACAAATGGGACTGTATCAAAATAAAAAAACTTTTTCACAGAAAAAGAAACCATCAACAAAACAACTAGAAAGCCCACTGCATGGGAGAACATATTTGCCAATATTATCTCTAATAAGGTTTAATCTCCAATATTAACAGGGAACTCATACAATTTAACAAAAAGAAGATAAACAACCTAATAAAAAAATGAGAAATGGACCTAAATAGATACTTTTCTTTTCTTTTTTTTTTTTAGGGCTTTAATATATATATATATATATATATATATATATATATATATATATATATATATATATATATATATTATTGATTTTTTTATGGAGAGAAAGAGAGGAATAGAGAGTTAGAAACATCAACGAGAGAAAAACATTGATCTGCTGCCTCCTGCACACTCCTCACTGGGGATGTGCCTGCAACCAAGGTACATGCCCTTGACCTCAATCGAGCCCAGGACCCTCAGTCCATAGGCCAACACTCTATCCACTGAGTCAAACTGGTTAGGGCTAAATAGATACTTTTTGAAAGAAGACAGAAGGAAGACCAAGAGACTTATGAAAACATGTTCAAAGTCACTAATTATCCCAGAGATGCAAATCAAATGACAATGTGGTACCATCTCACACCTGTCAGAATAGCTATCATCAACAAATCAACAAAGGACACGTGCTGGCGAGGATGCAGAGAAAAAGGAACTCTTGAACACTGTTGGTGGGAATGCAGACTTGTGCACCCACTGTGGAGAACAGTATGGAGTTTCCTCAAAAAACTTAAAACGGAACTCCCATTTGACCCAGTGTTCCCATTTCTAGGAATATATCCCAAGAAACTAGAAACACCAATCAGAAAAGAATATATGCACCCCTATATTTATAGCAGCACAATTCACTATACCTAAGCTGCATGCACTGCTTCAGCTCAGCCCACAGGCTCCGCTTGGTACCATTCACAGATGCTGCCATGTGGGGAGTACAGGCTGCCCTCCACCAGACCCGCCTTTCCTGTCCCCCATCCCTGCTGCCACAAGTTCCAGCCCACCTGAACCTGCTGTGCACGTAGTCCGCTGAACAGTCATGTGATGGTGTCCTGGACAATTTGCATATTCCTCTATTCTTAGTATAGATTGCTAGCAGCCCTTTCTCAATTCCGTGGTTCAAAGTGAGTTTTGTTAAAAATGTCCTTTGTAAATTGGATGTTTAAAGACAGTGAAAAAGAAGGGCTTTTAAAAACAAAAAAAGCCTTATGTTTAATGCTAGTAGCAATGTCTTTGTGTTTTCCTCTCAGACATGTGGCTCCTGTGTAAACCATTTCCCAGATGCTTTACCACTTGGCTGTATGCCTGTTCATCACTCCTGCACTTGGGAGAGTTATTGGTGTCACCTTAAATTTCCACCTTAGTAGCCAGTGACAGATAGGGCAGGTAGCATACAGTATTGCTCTAATCTTTGGGAAAAGAACATAAAATCAATCTTGTGCTAAAATGAATCTTCCAAGAATTATTTTTCTATTCAAAGTACAGTAAAAAGGAGGAAATTGGACAACTATCCAGTTAGATTCTAAAAGATGTAGTTCATTTTAAAATCCCCTTCATGGATAGACACTACGGTACAATCAATCATTTATGTCACTTAATCCAGGATGGAGAGTGGTAGGAAAGTAGACCCTAAGGCAGTTTTAGTTACTGTTGATAGTTGGATGTTTAAGGCAAACTGTCTTGAAAATCTCTCTCTCTCTCTCTCTCTCTCTCTCTCTCTCTCTCTCTCTCTCTCTCTCTCTCTCTCTCTCTCCTCTTCTCTCCAACAAACAAGGACATGATACTTTCCAATAGCATGAGATAGAACGCAAGAAATGATTATAGCCTCCCTCACATACAAACTCATACTTGCATTTAAAAATCTCCATTTGGGTGGTCTGTGCAGTTCTAATAAGTAATTAAGGAATAATGAAGCTTCAAACCCAGAATATAAGAATAGCATCCATAGGGATTTCTTTTGGACATGCCAGCAAGTGAAATCATCACTATTATACCCTTTATATTTCCATGAGGAATTTCTATATATAAAAGCCAAGCAACCGGAATGACTGGAGCAACTGGAATGACCAGTCACTATGTTACACACTGCAGGTGGCCAACCTCCCACAGCCAGCTGGCCTGGCCCCGATCATCCCCGATCAGGGCCAGGCTGGCTGGACCCCACCTATTCACAAATTCATGCAACAGGCCTCTACTGTAATTATAAAGAAGCTTCTTTGAATGTTTTCTGATTATTTTCAATATTTTGGCTTTTATTGAAAAGTTTAAGGTTACTGCTAAAATGAAGCAATGATTCATGATATGTCTGATTCACAATGCAATTCATATGCTTCAAAGTAACTGAGTATATACTCAGTAGAGCTCGAATTCTCCCAACTATAAAAGCTCAAAGTCATCTTTCACTTTTCAGATCAGCCATGAATTAGGCTAGGATCTTGGAATATAAAATAGAGGATTCCTTCTCCAAAGAAAAACACACTGTGGTAGTAATATAATGTGTTGAATTTTGTCTCTTTGAATTAGCCTTTGATATTTGAGGGGTTATAATTAAATAAATGCATTATTCTTTGTATTTCACATCTCAAAGAAAGTTTAAAATAAAAGTTATATATTTTCCTCTTAAGCTTCTTCATGTCTATTTTTATAATGGCATGTCTATTTTATAATGAGCTCAAATTCTCCCAACTATACAAGCTCAAAGTCATCTTTCATTTTTCAGATCAGTCAAACTAGGCTAGGATCTTTGGATATAAAGTAGAAGATTCCTTCCTCGGAAAAAAACAACAAAAAACACACTTTGGTAGACAGCTGCAAAGAGGTTCCCCCATGATTTCCTGGTATTTGTACCCTTTAATACTATCCTTCTACTTGGAATTAGAGCTGACCTAGTGACCTTTAGGCTTCTGTAGAAGTGAGGGTGTGAGACTTCTGAAGCTATGTTATAAAAAAATGTTTTCAGTATTTGCTTTGGACTCCTTGATCACTCCCTCTAGGGAAAACTAATTACCATGTTGTGAGGATATTCAAACAATCCATGGAGAGGTGTATATTGAGAGGAACTAAAGCCTCCCACTAATAGCACCAACTTGCCAGTTATGCAAGTCCTTGTATATTGTCCAGTCCAATTAAAACCTTTGGATAACTGCAGCCTTGGGTGATGTCTACCCACAACCTCATGAGATATCCAAAGCCAGGATCACTTTTAAAATTTTTTGTAACAAAATTTATGTAAGAGATAATATTTATTGTTGTTTTAAATAACTAAGTTTTGGGAGTAATTTGTTACATATGTCCTTTATCACCATCTAATCAGCCTCTAAATATTAGGAAGTCTACCTTCATAGCTCACATCACCCCCTTTACTATTCCTGTCATTGGAACCTCATAACTTCTCACTCATATTATCACATTTGCTCCTCAAGTGGCAATGCTCCACAACACTGTCAAGATAAAGTGCTAATCAAGATAATGTTAAAAGATACAAACTTCCAATTATAAAACACATAAGTCCTATGAGGTTACTGTACAAATATAAGATAATGTGTTGAAATTACAGTTATGACCATTTCATTCCCTTGATCAAAAGCTTTAAAAAATTGCCTACTAATTTCCATTGATTTCCAGTTCTTTATCTTGATATTAAAAGGCCTTAACCTTGCATGAGGTTTTTTTGTTGTTGTTGTTTGTTTTTGTTTTTTTTTTTGCTATTTAGTTTCCATGTTATTATTTCTTTGCCCAAAGCCATACCCAAATTGACTAAGTCCTCCCTATGTATCTTTGCTTATGTTGTTCCCTTCATATGCAGGCTATCCCTACCATCTTCAGCTATTAAAGCAGAAATCAAATGTGTCTTTCATGGAGCCATTTCTGAAAATCAACCTAGATAAACTAATATTTATTTTATGGATTTTATAATGTTCTGCTTTACCTTATAATTTTGGTCCTTTGTTCTTAAAGCCCCAAATCATATATTACACAATTTTATATCTTTAGCATGACCTGCATGTAAATCACACAGATTTTTTTACCAACTGAGTTGAACTTTATTTTTTTAAAGAAGTAAAAGACTCGGTATCATTGCACAGCATGCCAAAATTTGCATCTTGTAAGTAAATTAAATCCTCCCAGGATATATTGAAATAGATCAAATGGGTTCACATAAGCAGATGTATTTTCTACCTATAACTTGATGATACTTCATGAAAAAAATATTTATTTCTGCATATTATTTATCTTTAAACTGAAATTGCATTACTTCTTTTTAAAATTAAATTTCTTCGGATGACATTGGTGAACATGAACATATAAGTTTCAGTTATGGGTTTCTATGTTATAAGACTAGAGGCCTGGAGCACGAAATCCGTACACGGGGGGTGGGAGGGGTGTCGCTTAGCCCAGCCTTCACTCTCTCCAATATGGGACCCCTTGAGGGATGTCTGGCTGCCCGTTTGGGCCCGATCCTGGTAGGATTGGGCCTAAATGGGCAGTTGGACATCCCTCTCACAATCCAGGACTACTGGCTCCCAACTGCTCACCTGCCTGCCTTCCTAATTGCCCTAATCACTCTGCCTGCCAGCCTGATTGCTCCTAACTGCCTTCCCCTGCAGGCCTGGTCACCCCTAACTGTCCTCCTTTGCAGGCCTGGTCACCCCTAACTGCCCTCCCTTGCAGGTCCGGTCCCTCCCAACTTCCCTCCCCTGCTGGACATCTTGTGGTGGCCATCTTGTGTCCACATAGGGTCAGTCATCTTTGACCACATTGGGGCAGCCATCTTGTGTTGAAGTGACTGTCAATTTGCATATTACTCTTTTATTAGATAGGATAGAGGCCTGATGCACGGGTGGGGGTCAGCTGGTTTGCCCTGAAGGGTGTCCTGGATCAAGGTGGGGGTTCCCTTGGGGCATGGGGTGGCCTGGGCGAGGGGCTTGTGGTGGTTTGCAGGCCAGCCATGCCTCCCAGAGACCCAAGCGGAGGCCCTGGGATCTGGGCTTTATTTATCTTCTATAACTTAAACTTTGTAGCCTTGAGTCAAGGCCAGGGCCAGCTAATAAGTTTGGCTTCCTCCATCGCTGAGGAAAACAAAGCCTATATTTTCTTGTATGTAACTTAGTGTTTTGAGTATTATATTTAGGTCTGATCCATTTTGAATTAATTTTTGTACATGGGACAAACTGTAATCCAATTTCATTCACTTGCATGTGCTTTTCAGTTTTCTCAGCAGCATTTATTGAAGAAAATATCTTTACTCCATTGTGTGTTTCTGGCTCCTTTGTTGAAAATTGTCCATATATTTGTGGTTTTATAACTGGACTCCCTATTCTGTTCCATTGATCTGTGTCTGTTTCTCTGCCAAAACATACTGTTTGATTATCATAGCTATTATCATAGCTCTATAATATAATTTGAAGTCAGGTAGCATGATACCTCTACCTTTGTTTTTGTTTTTATTGTCTTCTGGATTGCCTTGGCTGTTTGAAGCTTTTGTGGTTCCATACAAATCTGATGATTTCTCACTCTATTTCTTTAAAAAATGACATTGGGATTTTGATGAAGATTGCATTAAGTCTGTATATTTCTTTGTGTAATATGGCTATTTTAACTACGCTGATTCTTCCAATCCATGAACATGGGATATTTTTCCATTTTGTTGTATCTTTTTTATCTCTTTTAGTAATGCTTTGTGATTTTCAGTATGTAGGTCTTTCACATTCTTTGATAAGTTTCTTCTTAGGTATTTTATTCTTTTGGTTGCAATTGCAAAAGGAATTGTACTTTTTATTTTACTGAAGTTTTGTTGTTAGTATAGAGGAAGAAAATGGATTTTTGCATATTGATTTTGGATCCTGAAACTTGGTTATATTTGTTTATTGTTTTTAATAGTTTTTTTTTTTTGTAGCATGTTTAGGGTTTTCTAGATACAGAATCATGTCATTCACAAAAAGTGATAGTTTTACTTCTTCCTTCCTTATTGAGATGCCTTTTATTTATTTCTCTTTCCTTATTGCTCTGGATAGTATTTTATAAGGTACATCAATTTATGATTAAAACACTCAATAAAATAGGAATAGAAGGAAAGTACCTCAACATAATAAAGGCCGTCTATTATAAACCCTCAGCTAATAGCATACTCAATGGTGAAAAACTGAAAACTTTTCCTCTAAGATCAGGAATATGACAAAGATATCCATTCTCACCACTCTTATTCAACACTAGGGGCCCAGTGCATGCTTTCTAAATTTTCTTTTAGGCCAGGAATGACAATTTTCTAGTAAAAAGAGATCATAGAAAAGGCATTTGGAGACTAGATTGTAAAGTGCACTAGTTTTGTAAATTTAGTAAAGCCTTTTATTATTCTGTGTCAATTTTTGCTTTAGTTCAAGGAAAAATCTTTAGCTACGTTCTTACCATTTGATACAATCCTAAATGTACTCTATGTGTCTGCTATGACCCTAAGGTCTCAAGCTTGCTGAGGTTACACTCATGCTTTCTTTAATAGCTAAATCAATGGCTCAAGACTTCATCCAAGCTATTAAGGGAAGTCCCCTACATCTCTAATTATTTCCATGGGTTCATTTATAGGGATAGAGTAGAGAGAGCTGCACTTTCCTTTCTCTCTTTTCCGCCTGTTATTGCTATGGCTGCTTCTTCAATTACTTTTTCTGACTGCTATTCTCTTCTTGTCATAATTTATCCTGACTGGTTCTATTATAACAGGCATTTCTTTTTACTCCAAATCCTTCAGCTCTTCCATTGCCTACCTAAAACTGCTATACTTAATCTCTCTTGCTGATTGTATGCTCAGTGAAGTATCCTTCTCCAGGGATGACCTCCAGGGTCTCTGGCAATCACTGTACTCTTCATTTTTTGATAGATCCTCTATATCTTGACCACATATGAATCTTTGGCTCATAATAAATATTTCCTTAACCTCAGTAGAGCTTCCAACTTAGTCTCCTTACTTCCAGTAGATCCTTCATCAAACAGCACTCCCCAAATAACTTTTAGAAAGCTCAAGCCAAATCATGTCCTTTTAACTTCTCAGAAAGATTTCAGTTATTTCTTCCATCTACTAAGAAACCAAATCCAAACTCATTTCAGTGGTCACTTAAGATCTTCTAGTAGACTTCCATCCTTATCATAACACTATGACTCCCTTTCCTTGCGCTTCAACTTTATTTTTTATCCAGCAATATTTCCAGCTGGATCCTGCTGAGCCTCTGACAAACTTTTCCAACCCTATCTTTCTGTTCACCTTACCAGAGTCTTGCTTGGGTAGTAGAGAGACTTCATACCCTTTAAGGGTAGAATTACTATTTCAACACAAGTCATCACTCCCATGTCATGCTGTATTAATCAGTTAAATGTGCATTCAGATGGGCCTTTAATAAAATACATATGGAAATTGCTTATGATAAAATGGGGAGCTTAATACCAAATTTAAAAGTCAATATCAGGACCTACACTCATCAATAAACAAATTTCACTAATAAAATGTAGTGTTTGGATCATTCATCTTTCTTTTATTTAGTTGTATAAGCTGTCCGTAGATGTTGGAGATTAAACCTTTATCAGTGGTAACATTTGAATGATCCAATTAAAAAATGGGCAATGGACCTAAATAGAATATTTTCAAAAGAAGACAGAAGGAAGGCCAAAAGGCACATGAAAACATGCTCAAAGTCACTAATTATCCGAGAGATGCAAATCAAAACAACAATGCGGTACCATCTCACACCTGTCAGAACGGCCAACATCAACAAATCAACAAATGACAAGTGTTGGCGAGGTTGCGGAGAAAAAGGAACCCTCGTGCACTGCTGGTGGGAATGCAGACTGGTGCAACCACTGTGGATAACAGTGTGGAGTTTCCTCAAAAAACTGAAAATGGAACTCCCATTTGACCCAGTAATCCCACTCCTAGGAATATATCCCAAGAAACTAGAAACACCAATCAGAAAGGATATATGCACCCCTATGTTCATAGAAGCACAATCTACAATAGCCAGAATTTGGAAACAGCCTAGGTGCCTGTCAGCAGATGATTGGATCCAAAAACAATGGTACATCTACACAATGGAATACTATGCTGCCATAAAAAAAGAAGGAATTCTCATCATTTGCAGCAACCTGGATGGAATTGGAGAACATCATGCTGAGTGAAATAAGCCAGTCAATAGAAGAGAAACACCACATGACCTCACTCATTTATGGATAATAAAGAACATTATAAACTAATGAACCAAAAGATAGATATAGAGACAGTAAAGCAACAAGCAGACTGTCAAATTACAGCGGGGAGGGGAGGAGGATCTGGGGGAGATAATAGATCAACCGAAGGACTTGTATACATGCATATAAGTACAACCAATGGACATAAAACTCTGGGGAGGGAGGGTATGTATTGGAGGGAGGGGGCAAAAAAAATCAATGAAATATATTTTAAAAAAAGATGTAGTGTTTGTTACTACTGCTTTGCGGAGGTGTAAGTCACTATTTGGAGGAGAAATCATTACTTCATTACCCTGAGATCAGTGAAGTAGTGAGGAATCTTTGTATATTTGGATGTCCCTGTAAATATTCAGGAGATCTTTGGAGCAAGGGTAAAGCATTGAAAAAAAGCTTTGGGAGAAATGTATTTCAGTTTCCAAAAATATGATATGTGAAAAGAGGGACTTGAACCAGTCACTGCTTAACCCAGGCTTGTCGTAATTCAGAGGCCATTCTGGTCACTAAGAGAGCATGGCTTCTATCCTTTGGGGCACTAAATTCATAACTTAAAGTTGCGTCATTTCTGAAATTAGGAAATAAACATTGTGACTATAATTTTGGTTTGATAAATCCACTTCATGGTTTTTTTCTTTATATTCTCCAAATGAGTTCTAATTTAAGATTTTATAAACTAATATAAAGGGATTAGAGAAATGATATGAAAGCAAAGGAAGGAATTGAGCTATACTATGTTAACCTATAGTTAATTAATGTATTTATACATTTACAAAAAATTTCAAATTCATGCAAAAATAATTAATCATGGTTATGGTGCTAATCTTAATTACCGGGAATACCTTAAGTAATATCTCTATCCAAAATTTCCTCTGGATCTTCTTTCATTGCCCTGATTCTGAATCTCACTTTTGGTAACAGGGCTTTTCAAGTTTTAGATCTCATACTCCTTTATGCAAGACTAGTCCCTTCCAGCTTTCAGAATTGACATAGTAATCATAGAATTTTTAATCTTTACTGTCCAGATGTTCTGTTTCCTAAGGTCCAGCCACTATGTTTCACTGCTCTAGCTATTTCTACATTCATTTTAAAGTACCATTGTTCAAATATATGCAATGCATAACTTCAAAGACCAGGGCATTTGCAATATGAAGACTTTTATATCCCTCTGTATTTTAGAAAGACACTTATTACATCCTGGGGAATGTACTCCATCAATAAAATGCTTCTTTATGCGCATTTATTTATTTTTTTCTCTCTACAAAGAGTCCCTCTGCAAATAAGTCCCCACTTCTGGGATTGAATTAACTAATTCAGGTCTTACTGCTTAACTGCTTCTTCATTTCATTTATTTTATTCATTTATCTTTTACTATGATGCCAAACACCATCCCATGTTCTCATTAAATTGCTTTCTTTTTTTCCGCCCACTGTTCATTTATGACTAGGAGTAGTTTCAGCCATCCTCTACTCTTGTGGTAAAGATTAGAGATTCTACATTCAGATTGTCAAGTATAAATCCTAACTCCTTTACTTGTTTGCTGAACTTTAATCATGTTTCCATTTCATCTCTAAAATGACACATTTTTATTAGAGAAGTTGAATAAAATATTCCAATACAGAAGAAAGAGTATTTCAGACCTATAAAAATAGTTCCAGAAAGGTCCTAAATTTCCTAATTTACAAATTGAGAAGGCTCTTAAAGAAGGCTTCTGGATGAAGTGATTCATTCCAATTATATGAGGCTTACAGTAGTGTATAAGACAAAGACGGATGACAACATTAGTAGTCCATACTGCATGAGACCACAGCGCTTCACAAGGACTGCACATCAGTGGACACATAATTATAATACTTAATTCATTAAATTTACCAATGTTCCATGAATGTCAGCTCTCCAACTATAATAGTCTTGAAAAGTCCGATTCTATAAAAGGAGATACTTTTTTGGTTGATAAATATTTTTAAAACTGTAAGGGACCTTAGAGATTTTATAGTCCAGAGTTTGAACTTGGATAAATGGGAATTGATTTTTCTGGCATTGTATATAAGAGATTTAGCCACAAGTCTTTCATTGATGGTCTGTCATAGTGCTGTTCTTTATGAAATGTCACTACCCATCCAGAGCCTATCTTTATTTTTAGCTTGACCCAGGAGAAATAAATCTCATGCCTATTAATCACTCATTTATTATAGACTCATTCAATTATTACTCTCTGATCCTTTGTGGTAGGTACTGGTAATAAAATAGTGAATAATTCAGACCATGTACCCCCCTCACAAGGAATGGAAGAGGAGACCAAGAGCTTAAACAAATAACTTCAATAATACATAATATATATACAACGGGGAAGAAGCAGCTAACCTAGTCTAAAGAGCTTGAGAAGATATATAGGTAGAATTCTGGCAAAAAAAAGAAAAGAAAAAAGAATACAATGCAGCTGGTACAAGAAACTTGAAGAAAGCGATCACTTATAGATATGTGAATAGTGTTGAGGAAATCCACAAATACCCCCAGAGACTACTGAAAGCAGTAGGCAATTGCTTCCCCTATGTCTGAATGGGGAAAAGGGAGAAAATAGTATTACCATCCTAGTAAAAATTGGAGTCAGGAAGGGACCCAGCCACTTACTGAAAATATCACCCAGAACAGGGAAGAAACTGAGAAGAAATATTCTATCCTCTTTCATTTGTCTGTGCTTTATTGGGCAAACCTAACTGAAGCAAGAGAACTCATGTGTTTCAGTCTCTATGAGTCAGCTTATTAGAACTCAGAGCAGGACAGAATGATGGATAATGAATAAAGATGGGGTATAGGTAGGAATCAAGAGGTGGCAAAGGAATAACTAGAACAGAAGGCTTCTACGAAGAAATGGCTTTTAGAACAGGCCTTTATAGAAATGATGGCACATATTGTAGGAGATATCTGAGTATTTTTAGACACTGAGGCTGAAAAAGGAATAAAAGGCACCGAGAAATCCTTTTTTCTATCCATTAATAACCTCAAATGTATATGAGTTTATGATTTTTAAAAAATTATAGTGTGCTCTGGACCAGAACAGAGAAAAAGCAGGAACTAAAATAAATGAAGTTGATTTTAATTAATGAGGAAATGACTTGTTGGTTATGTGAAATAGAGAGAAAGCAGACAGAACGTAGGCCAAAGGCATGTTAAATAATCATTACTGGAGACAAGAATCTAAGCCTAGAAATTGATAATGTGCTATTTTTCCCTGAGTGTCTGGATTTTGTTTATAAGTAATATGTAAGCCTCAATATCTTCCTGTGGCAATAATCCCACAAAGGGTATTGAGGGCATGCTGAATCTTGTAGGCTATGACTACATAGGCTATATATCTGGGGAAAGCAACTCGGTGAGAGGGATACTCCTATCACTACAGTATCAGCACAATGGCAAATTCATAAAAGCAAAAGGTGTAGATAAATGTAAGGCAAAGTGGCCTGTGTAGAAAGAAGACAGTGTATGGGGTGAGAAGTTACAGAGGATGGAATTTTCAATGTTATGTGAACACTGGGTCTTAAAGAAGAAAAGATGCAAATTATGTCTCATGAGCAGGCTTTAGGTACAGGAGAGTATCATGAAGAAAGAGATGGGACAAAATTCAATTCTATATAATAAAAGGCTAATATTCAAATAGACCAAATGGCAGAACTGGCGGTTGCTATGATATGCACTGTCCACCAGGGGCCAGACACTCAACACCAGAGCTGCCCCCTGGTGGACAGTGTGCTCCCACAGGGGGAGTGCTACTCAGCCAGAAGCCAGGCTAACAGCTGGTGAATGCAGTGGCTGTGGTGGGAGTTTCTCCCTCCTCCACAGCAGTGCTAAGGATGTCTGACTGATGGCTTAGGTCCACTCCCCATGGGCTCCCAGACTGCGAGAGGGTGCAGACTGGGCTGAGGGACCCCCCACCACCGCAAGTGCATGAATTTCGTGCATTGGGCCTCTAGTAATACAATAATAACAAATATGTAATTGCAAACAAAGTACAACTAAAAGATATAGAATACTCTACCCAATCAGAGCAGAATACAGTGTTTTCTAGTACACACCGAATATTCACAAAGCTATACCACGTGCTATGCAATAAATAAGCCTTAATGAATGTAAAAGTATGAAAAGCATACTACTTGTGGTCTCTTAACAATAGTTTTACTAAAACAGAAAGATATGTGGAAAATCCATAAAATTATTAAATATAAAATGATACTTTAAATAAACCATGTATCATATAATAAATCACAATGAGAATTTTTAATAAATTAATATACCAATTATCACAATTTGTAAGATATTATAAAAACATTAGAGTTCCAGTGCATGTAATATGTGCATGGGTAGAATTCCTAGTAGCTGCCTACTAATGCCAGGCATCTTTCTCAGGGTCTAGAAGGATTCAGGAATCTTGAGAAGGCTCTGCATGTAAATTAATAAAGAGAGACTAGAAATATAATATAAATTTATAACCCATGGTGGAGTAAGAGGAGCTCAACTGTAGTAGCTAAATTCTTTGAATCTGCCCTAAGGCAAAGTAGATATACATATAAAGGCTAAGGTTTAGTATACAGTAGACATTGCCAGTTTGGGGGGAAGTGCTTTTGGTTGTCCAGGTGTTTGGCCAGCAGGAGGCAATAACATGTAGATTAAAATGCCCTCAGCTGTCTGGCAGCAATCAATCATCTATTTTGGGGGGAAATGCCTTCGGCCATTCCAGTAGGCAATAATATGTATTCAGCCCTGCTGAATATAGAAGCCCATCAACCTTTTGAGGACTTCTTGCATTTATTATGACATGCTGGAATTAGCCTCCAGTAGCCTGCTGATAGCTATTGCCTTCCTCCCTTCCCCCAGCTGCCTGTCTCAGCCACCAGATCTGGCCTCCCTCCCTTCCCCTGGTGGGACTGCTGTCCAGGGCTTTCCTCCCTTCCCCCATCTGGCCCCACCCAACCCTTTGATTGAACTCCTAGAGGAACTCCCAGGGTACAATTTGCATACTATGCTTTTATTAGATATTTAGAGGGAAATTGCAGCATTAAAGGTTTATATTAGAAAAAAAATGTCTTGTATCAATGATCTAGGTTTCCACCTTAAAAGCTAGAAAAAGTCGAAGAATATAAAATTAAAATAAGGAGGAGGAGAAAATGATAAAGGTAATTACTTAAATAAGTGAAACAGAAAAGTGACATGCAATGGATAAAACCCAATGAAAACAAAAGAAGATATTTTTAAATATCCATAAATTAATAAATCTCAAGTTAAATTGACCAAAAAATAAAAGAGAAGATTAGTACAGATCCTATAGCCATTAAAATAAGAAAGGGATGTTATGAACAACTTGTAAACTTGGATGAAATGGTCAAATTCCTTGAAAGACATTTATCAAATCTCACGCAAGAAAAAATAGATAATCTATATGGGACTTTATGTATTAAAGCATGGAATTTATAGTTAAACTTCCTAAAAATCAAACTCCAGGCCCAGATGACTTCACTAGGAAATTCTATCAAATACTTAAGGAAAAGGTAATACCTATTCTATAGAACTCTAGAAAGAAAAAAAAAAGAACACTTATTAACTCATTTTAAAAAGACAGCATTTTCCTGATACCAAAACCGACAAAGTTGTTAAAAAAAAAAAAACACCTAAAAATCTACTTGCCTCATGAACATTCATGCCAAAGTTCAGTGAACCCAAGAAGCCACAAAAGCAATAATAAATTATGACCAATTTCAGTGTATATTAGGAATTCAATGTTAGTTTAAATTTAAGTACCAAAGTATTTCACCATACTAACAAGGTATAAATGAAAGTTTATATGATCCTGTAGGAGACACAGGGTGAAAAATTGGCAGAATTCTAACACCAATTCATGATAAAAAAAAA
Organism: Pipistrellus hanaki; assembly: GCF_964339955.1. Lineage (NCBI taxonomy): Eukaryota > Metazoa > Chordata > Mammalia > Chiroptera > Vespertilionidae > Pipistrellus > Pipistrellus hanaki. Next base: position 80,921,566 of record NC_140524.1, read on the forward strand.
AAAATTGTCAGAAGAATGAAAGGAACTGATAAAGGGCATCTATTGAAAAACATACAAGAGAAAAATATTTGCAAAGGATTTTCCTGAAATTTACTTGTTTTCATAACAACTCAATAATTAAGAGACAAACATCCTGATTCAAAAATGAGCAAAGTATTTGTACAAATATTTCAAAAAGAAAAATACACAAAACACCATCTTGTACATGAAAAGATCATCAATGTCATTAATCATCAGGAAATTAAAACAGCAGAGTCCATTACATATCAATCTGAAGAACTAAATGAAAACACAATTGTTGGTAAGAACGTAGAACAATGAAAACGTTCATATGTGTTTGCTGTGGATGCAAAATGGCACAGCCAATCTGGAAAACACGTTTTGCCTTGTCTTAAAAGTTAAGCATATGGTTGTTAAATTACTTGGCAATTCCACTTCTAGGCATTTGCCCAAGAGAAATCAAAACACATGTTCATGCAAAAATTGTACACAAGTATTCATAGAAGCAGTATTCATAATAGTTAAAAACTGGTAACTGTTGAATGGATAAATTGTGATTTTTTTTTCATACTATGATATACTACTTAACTGAAAAGGAATGCATACCTGATACTCAAAAGAACATGGATAACTCTTTTTCCTCCATTGACCATTTCTAACCTGCTTCCACACCCCACCCCTGGCCTTTACCACACTATTGTCTGTGTCCATGGGTTATGCATATATGCATACCAATTTTTTGGTTGACCTCTTCACCTCCACCCACCCCTACCTTCCCTCTGAGATTCAACACTGTTCCAATGTCTCTGGATCTACTTTGTTCATCGGTTTATTTTGTTCACTAGATTCTACCTATGAGTGAGATCATGTGATATTTTTCTGACTGGCTTATTTTGCTTAGCATAATACTCTCCAGGTCCCTCCATGCTGTCTCAAAGGGAAATAGATCCTTTTTACTGCCGAATATTCCACAGTGTAAATGTACCACAGCTTTTTTATCCTATCATCTACTGATGGACACTTGTGTTGTTTCCAGATATTAGCTATTATAAATTGTGCTATTATGAACATAGGGGAGCATAAATTCTTGCTGATTTCTGTTTCAATTTTCTTAGGATATATTTCTGGGAGTGGGATCGCTGGGTCAAATAGCAGTTCCATTTTTAATTTTTTGAGGAAAATCCATACTGTTTACCATAATGGCTGCACTAGCCTGCATTCCAACCAGCAGTGGATAATATGAATAACTCTTTTGAGAAGGCAAAAAAAAAGGCTAATTCCAATGTAACTCTGATATTTGGGGGCTAGTAATCTGAATCCATGCCAGCAAGCTCAGTGTACATTCTTAATAACCTATAATTAAGTCACTACCTCCTTCCCAGATACTGGTCTTGCAGAACTTGTTACTGTGAACAGTGCACTGCCCCAGAGGAAGGGTTATTAATGCTGGCACCAGGCCAGGCCATCATATATGGCCTGGAGACCCCCAAAACCTGGGGGCATTCTTGCAAGGCCTGCTAAAAGGACCAAAAGCATAATTCATATTTGTGGGACAAAGACCACAGGGAGATATATAAAAAGAAGCCCCATGCATGTTTCTGCACTCAGATTTGGAAAGTTATTCCCTGAGTCTGCCTGTATATTAAACAGTGTCCCTCCTCTTCTTTAAGGCATCACTTGGTTTATCTTTGGTCTTCTGCAACACTTTTTTTTAATTTCTTTATTGATTAAGGTATTACATATGTGTCTTCATCCTTCCATGACCTTCCCAACCCCCCCACATACTCATGCCCTCACCCCCCCCTCTGTTGTCTGTATCCATTGGTTAGGCTTATATGCATGTATACAACTCTTAAAAGCATTGTTCAAATTGAAAGAAGATAGACACAAAGATATACTTTATGATTTCATTTATATGAAATTCCTGGAAAAGCACACATAGTGACAGAAGTTCATTGATTGCTAATGGCCAGGGATAAGGTGAAGAAAATGACTATGATAAGATATAAGGGCAATTTTTAAAAGTAAAGGAATATTTTAATAGCCTAATTGTGGTGGTTACTCACTGTATGTGTTTGTGAAAATTAATTAAAGCACATATTTAAAATGAGTTAATTTTATCATATATAGATTATCTGCTTCAATAAAGCTGATTAAAAAGTTAATATCTCAATCCCTCAAATAAAAATATGAAACAAAATTAGTTGACAAGATAGTATAATTTTTCAGAACATAAAATCTAGAACCAAACTGTCTGGGTTTTAATCTTAGTTTTGTAATGTAAATTGTAATGTAAATATATCTGTTTTCCAATGGTCTTAGGCTCTGCAGCAGTGGTTCTCAACTAGTAGGGTCGCCTAAGACCATCGGAAAACACAGATATTTATATTATGATTCATTAACAGTAGCAAAATTACAGTTATGAAGTGGAAAAAAATAATTTTATGGTTGGAGTTCACCACTACATGAAGAACTGTATTAAAGGGTCTCAGCATTAGAAAGGTTGAGAACCACTGCCTTAATCAATAAAGAAATTAAAAAAAATTCTTTGCAAAATTGATTAAGGAAAGGTTTTTAAAAGAAGGAACACATCCGAAAAATATTTGTTTGTCAAATAGAGAAATTATTTCTCTTGGGATGATATGTATCCTTTCACTTCAAATAAACCATGTTTTACCACAGATAGATTAAAATCACAACCAGTTTTGACAGTTTTGCCTATAGCACTTTCTTTTGGTAAAGCTTTGCTTTCATTTCTGGTAGAGTGTATAATATTGTTTTCAAGATTGATAAAAAGTCTCCTTATTTGTTTAACACAGTGCAATTCAATAGTTCCACAATTTCCCATAGCTGTAGACTACTAAAGTTCTCACACCCAGTAGTTTGTAGCTGATCAGCACTTTTGCCATAGATACCTCATTTTCCTCTCACTTAATGGTGATATCCTTGATAATGTAGTGATGCCCAACTAGTAAGAGGCCATATGTATCAGGGAGTAGAGTCCTGACAGATATTTGAAAATAATTATTAATTTTCCCTACTCAGCATGTCTACTTTAAAGTGACTTATAGGAGAACAAATTAGAATCTAATAGTTAAATAGGTAAGCACTCAAGAGTTACTAGTATAGTGATCAGTTACAGCATACTATCTAGGTGGACAGTGCATTCTCTTTGAAAATTGTCAAAGGATCTTCAGCTTCTTACAAGAATAAAGGGACCTGCTTCAAAAGCCCAGCTAACTTAAATTTATGCATATAAATCACACATTTTCCTACCATAATAAAATACAAACCTTGCTTTAAAACTTCTCTCAAAGAGATATCAAGATTAATTTCAATTAATAAAGTTTCCTGACATATTCTTGGATTCTCCCTATGAAATTTCTGATGATTGATTGCATGTTTAATAAACAATAAAACTTACAGCTATCACGTTCTTGCTAAAACTTGATTTCCCCTCTGGTAATTGTGTGAAGGGAGAGGAATGTGATTAAGTTTCTTGTCAACATTTCTTTGAGAGGTGTTTTTTGCAAAGACAGCCAAGCTTCAGAGCCTACTTCTTTCACATGCCTGCAGCTGATATAAGTGCTTGTTGTACTGTTGGGTATTTTGTGTGTGTGTTTTCATTGAAGAGGAAAACTCCAAATATTTTTCAACCATAAAAAAGAATAAAGCCTTGTCAATTATAATAACAAAGATGGACCTTAAGGGTATTTTACTAAGTGAAATAAGTCAGAGAAAAACAAATACCATATGATTTCACTTATATGCTTATGGGTGGAATCTAAAACAAACACAGAACAGATTGGTGGTTATTAGGGGTGGGGAATGGGTAGTAGGAGAATTGGGTGAAGATGTTCAAAAGGTACAAAATTCCAGTTGTAAAATAAATAAGTCATGGGAATGTAATGTACAACACTATAGAATAGTATGGCATAGTTAAAAGTTGCTAAGAGAGTAAAACTTTAAAAAATTCAATTCATAAGAAAAAAAAATTGTAACTATGCATTGTGACAGATAGTAACTAGACTTATTGTGGTAATTATTTCTCAATATATAGATATAACCAATCATTATCTTATATACCTAAAACTAATATATTGTTATATATCAATTATACTTTTTAAAAAAATTTTAAGATGGAAACTTCATATAGTTACTTGCTCTCAGGACTCCAATAGGCAGTATGAATATGAAATCAAGGCTCTGAGACTACTGAGCTTGTGTGTTTTATCTTCATTGAGATATGCCCATCTTCAAGGTTCTTAGGAGGAACTATCCTTCACCTTGTTACAATGTTTCTTTCTTTAATAGTGGAGTCATGTAGAGAAGTAGAGACTTTCCTTTCCTCCAAAAGCATTCATTATTCATTATATAAAAAGAAGTACATAAAGGAATTTCTACCATATTTGACTCCATGTGACACTAAAATTAGAATTCAAACTGTCCTCCCATGTTCACGAAATTGAAAGAATTAATCTTAACTGGTAATTCACTCAGATATTAATTACTGAACACAAACTGTGTACATCTGATTTTCCTAGAAAATAAATGGTTGGTGAGATTTCAATCTAAGACAGTGACATAATTAAAAGCACGTGAAGGTGATTAAAGAAATTCCAAGACAGAAGATTAAGCTGAGTTGCAAATTTTACATAATAAATGGAATTGGTAGAGAAATTGAGCATCTTCATTTTTATTTTATAATTAATCTGGTCTTTGCCCAAGCTATACTTACTTCTTAAGTGGTGTGTGTGTGTGTGTGTGTGTGTGTGTGTGTGTGTGTGTGTAATTTGGTTTAAACTTATCTGATTTCTGATGCAAATAATTTATGCAATATGTTTAGATATTATCCATGCCTCATTTAAATTAAACTATTTCAAAGGCGATGATAAATTCAGAGCAGAAATAAATGAAATAGAGAAAACAAATACAGAAGGTCACTGAAATTAAGAGCTACTTCTTTGAAAGGATAAACAAGATAGATGAACCTCTAACCAGGCTCACCAAAAAGTAAATAGAGAGGACCCAAATAAACAAAATCAGAAATGAAGAGGTGAAATAACAACAGACCCCATAGATATACAAAAAATTGTAAAAAAAAAAAAATACTATGAATAACAACCTAAAGAAAATGCATATATTCCTAGAAAAATACGACCTTCCAAAAACAATCAAGAAGAATAAAAAAAATAAGGCTAATAACTAAGAAGGAAATTGAAGTAGTCATCAAAATCTTCCAGCAAACAAAAGCCTGGGGCCAGATGGCTTCACAGGAGAGTTTTACCAAACATTCAAAGAAATAAAGCCTATCCTTCTTAGATTATTTCAAAAAATTCAAGAAGAAGAAATACTTCCAAGCTCATTCTATTAAGCCAGCATTACCCTAATACCAAAACCAGATAAAAAGAATTACAGTCCAATATCCCTGATGAACATAGATGCTAAAATCCTCAACAAAATTCTAGCAAATCAGAGTTAGCATTACATCAGGAAGATCCTACACCATGAACAAGTGGGATTTATTCTAGGGATGCAATTTGCATACTTGTGCAACAGAATGATTGTGTGATCTTGGGCAAGTCACCAACACCTCAAACATTAACAAAATGTCCCTAATTTTTAGTAAACATTTGTGAAGATAAGTAACAACCCATTGTCCTTCCTTTTAAACTGAAGTGATATCAGATGAAAATTTGAAAAAGGAAAAATACAGTTACTAAGAGTTATACACTTGTCTACTAGCACAGAAAATACAGTTAATGTCAGTTATTAGCAATGATTTCTGCTAGCAAAGTAAATGAATTCTTATTATAGTTAACACTCATTCAACTATTAACATTATCATATATTACAACACAAAAAGAAAAAGAAAAGAAACAATAAAAAAACCTCACCTGTTTCATATGCAAGATATTTATAAATAGGTGCTTTGTCATTGCTTTTGGAATTTGAATTTAATTGGTATTCATTTCAGTATTGTTCCACTTGGAAAAGGGGATTGACATCTCAATAAATTTTGAGCAGTCTTGAAGGAGGATTTCTTGGAAACTCTGAGAAATTCATTAATCACTACCCCAAAGGACTTTGCCCTTGGGTAGACTTCCATACCGCTTTCACACAAAAAAAGTCATTGATATGTCATAGTACACAATATATGTAGATGTAGGGTGGGCAAAACAAAAAACAAGTAAACAAAAAATTGGTAAATCTCAGCCTTATGCCCCAAATTCAAATTAAAGAAATAATATCAGAAAACCTCCCTGAGTTGGGGAAGAAGAAAATCACACAAGCACACAGCATATTTTAAAGACCTAGCAAAAACTCTCCAAAACTTCATCTAGAATAATAAATAAATAAATAAATAAATAAATAAATAAATAAAATAAAAATAAAAGACCGAATAGCTGCATCAATCTTGGAAGGATCACAATACCAGATATCAAGCTATACTTCAAAGCCATTGTTCTCATAACTGCCTGGTACTGGCACAAGAACAGACATATAGACCAACAGAACAGATCTGAGAACTCAGAGATTGACCCAAGCCATTATTCTCAATTAATATTTGACAAAGGAGGCAAGATCATACAATGGAGTCAAGACCGTCTCTTTAATAAATGGTGTTGAGAAAATTGGACAGATACATGAAAAAAAAATGAAACCAGACTATCAACTTACACCATACACAAAAATAAACTCAAAATGGATAAAGAACTTAAATGTAAGATGGGAAACCATAAAAATCTTAGAAGCTATAAGCAGCAAAATTGCAGACATTTGTCATAGCAATATCTTTACTGATACAGCTCCTAGGGCATTGGAAACTAAGGAGAAAATAAACAAATAGGACTACATCAAAATGAAAAGCTTCTGCACAGTAAAAGAAACCATCAACAAAACAATAAGAAAGCTCACTGCATGGGAGAACATATATGCCAATGTCATATCCGATAAAAGTTTACTCTCCGAAATGTATAGGGAACTTGTACAACTTAACAAAAGGAAGATAAACAATCTAATTTAAAAAAGGGGGAAATGGACCTAAATGGACACTTTTAAAAAAAGGACATACAGAAGGCCAAGAGACATAAAAAACATGCTCAATGTCACTAATCATCCCAGAGATACAAATAAAAATAACAATGAGGTACCATCTCACACTTGTCAGAATGACTATCATCAACAAACAACAAGTGCTGGTAAGGATGCAGAGAAAAAGAAACACTCATGCACTGCTGGTGGGAATGCAGACCGGTGCAGCCACTGTGGAAGGCAGTATGGAGTTTTCTCAAAAAGTTAAAAATGGACTCCCATTTGACCCAGTGATCCCAATTCTAGGAATATATCCAAAGAAACCAGAAACACCAATCAGAAAGGATATATGAACCACTATGTTCAAAGCAGCACAGTTTACATTAGTTAAGATTTGGAAACAGCCTAAGTGCCCATCAGCAGATGAATGGATTAGAAATCTGTGGTACATGTACACAGTGGAATACTATACTGCTTTAAAAAGAAGAAACTTTTACCACTTGCAACAGCATGGGTGGAACTGAAGAGCATTATACTAAGTGAAATAAGCCAGTCCAAGATTAACATTACATGATCTCATTCATTTGTGGAATATAATGAACAACATGAAATGATGAACAAAAATAAAACCAGAGTCATAGAAGAATTGGACAGACTATCCAACCTTTGAAGGAAGGCTGTGGGGGGTGGGGGTGGGGAATAGGGGGAATGAGGGGAGGATGAGGAGATAAGAAATCAAACCAAGGACTTAATATGCATGCATGTGAGCATAACCAATGGACACAGACAGTGGTGGTGGTGGGGGAGCAGGCAGAGGTCAATAGGGGAAAAAGAAGACTTATGTAATGCTTTAAACAATAAAGAATTTAAATTAAAAAAATAAAAATATTAAAAGTAAAAATTTCCTCATTAACATAACAAAAGACAACTTTGTTGCTCTCATCATAGGAAATTTAAAAGGTTTTAGGAGCTCTGTGGCATAAATGGGGACAAAATCAAATATATATTTCTTATTATAAATCACAGTATCACACAAATGTATACTTATTTATAGATTTATCTAAATATATATGTTCTATATATAGCCAGATCTATATATCATGCTTACCTTCCCTTGCTCTTAGAAATGTTACAAAAACACAGAAAAATAACAACAGACCCCCCAAAAAATAACTTGTGCTAAGCCCCACCAAGACTTAATAAAACCTATTGGAAGCTTTTCCCAGGAATGTGACCTTTAAATAACCAGTCAATGTGAAATTTCCTGTTTAGCACTACAGAGTGATCCACTAATAGACCCCTTTTGGTGCCCTTAGGTGGGCAATCATGCCCTTAACAATGCATTCTTTGCTAATAATTTCCTTTTTTCTACTCTCTCCGTGTCTTTAAAAACCTTTCCTTTTCAGCAGGTCCATGGAGCTTCTTTTTATTGCTAGATGGGATGTAGCTTAATTCATGAATCATTATTAAAATCAAATCTTATCTTTAAATTTACTCAGTTGAAATTTAGTTATTTAACAGAAATATCCCATTAGCTGAAGAAAAATCAAGTAATTTCAGCTTTATTTTCCTTCTACCATCTAAAACAAATATCCATTTACCGTCTTCTCTTCTAATTAAAAAGAAAATAAAACTGTGTAACATTTTATGATAATGTTTGCTTGTTAAATATTGATCTTTATCATGATCTTTTGCTAAAAGGTATTCTATTTCTTTATGAAATTCTGATTCCTTTTCTATCCTCCTTTAATTCACTGAATATTATTAAATCTGAAGAATTCAAACAAAAAGATAAAATGAAATAAAATTGAGAGGGCAGGGCGGGGTGAGGATGGGCTCCTGACTCCACTGTGGGGCAGGGCAGAGTTATCCTCCATTCTGTAACTGAACCCTAGCCCTCCCAACCAATCAAGGTTAGCTGAGGCAGTGACATCACCACGGACCAGAGTAAAACCCCTGGACTGGGCGAAATTCTCTCTCTTCTGCCATGCTGCCGGCCTGAGTGGGACAGAGCCCATGCTAGCATGGAAAAGGCTCTTTTGTTTATTGCATCGGACTCGGCTCCCTGGTGGTCCTTGGGGATCACAAAGTCTGGGCGTAACAAAAATGTAGTTCTGTGTTACACATTTATTCTTTTCCTTCTGAAAGATGTTTGTCTGTCTGCTTTCTTCAAATATATACAACATGCTGTTTTAGACTTCTATTAAAATTCAGCCAAACATATCCATAAACATGTGTGTTATTAAGTTTTTTATAAGAGCAGTACTATTTTTGTTGTTGTTCAGAGTAAAAATTTAGAAATCAGATTTACTTATTTACTGAGGACTTATTCTTATCTACATTCTCTCTCTGATTTATAGTAATGAAAACTAAAAATGAAGGCAGGCAGAACTTGCCACCCCAAAATATGTCTCTTTGTCATAAGGATTATTTTAAACTGTTAATTTTTTTAAAAATCTCAGCAGAAATGGGGAAACCTCTTAAAATTCAATAGAAGTTAACCTTTTGTAAGGAAAATTTACACTTGCAAGGAAAATATTCATTTGTAAGGGCATCTCCTCATCAGTACCAAGAAGAGAAGAATGACTATCTAAAAATCCTTATCAATAGAGAAGGCTATGACTTAAATCTGTATTCCTTTGTTTACTGTGCCTTTTATGGAAACCTTTAATTACTCACCCCCTTCCCCTCAACATCTTCCTTTGTCTTTAGCTGGAAATAGTATTTAAGGAGATGGCTTACAGCCTTAAGCCATTTTGGAGAGTCACTCAGTTTTCCTGGGTTTCTCACAAGTACACAGGATGTATGTATGTTAGTAAAGTTCTGTTTGTCTTCTGTTAATCTGTCTTATATTACAGGACAGGTGGTCTTAGCCAAGAACCTAGAATGGTAGAAGGAAAATTATTTTTCCTCCTCCACAAAAATTACACAGTAAAATTCTGAAGCAGGGTGAATATCAATCTAACAAAGCAAATCAAAGAAGAAGCAAACAAGAGACCATGATATTTCTCTGTTGTGCTCTATGATAATTCTGGATTTGAAATTGGACAACCAATGGGTCCTTGTTGCCTGGCACTACTTTAGCCAATCAAGCAGAAACAGGGTTGAATCATATGTGACCATTTATTCCAATAACATAGGCATTATGGAAGAGCAGCAGGTCATCCACAAAAATATGCTCTACCCCTCCTATAAGCCAGCTGCTTATATTGGGTAGAAGGACAAAGATTACATGGGAGAGTAAGAACTATAGGCATGGGGAAATAGGAAAGGTATAATGGTTACAGGTTTATAGTCAATGCATGGTGGCACTGGATGCTTCAGGTACCAGATATTTTAGCAACAAGGTAATTAATTTTTCTATGATGATAGGCAGTCCTCAGAAAAGGAAGATGAATTGCATTATGATGTCAGTTCCCATGTCCCAGGGCAAACTACTCTCAGCCAGGTTAGAATGTGCTTTCTGTTAGACAGACATGAGCAGAGCAAGGGCAATAGGTCAAGTACAGAAACTCACCAGGGCAAAAAGCCCCATATGCCTAGCAAGTGGCAAAACTGGGAAAACAAGAACCTAGTCCCCAGGGTAACCTTTCCTCCCCCAGCATATCATGCAGTTTGAACCAAGATCTTTTATATCACTGGTCAGGTGGTTTAGACCACTGATCTTTTCCTCCCCAAAGATAATATCTAGATATCAGTTGTATTTCAGCTCCAGGCCAAGAAAAGCAGCAAAACCAGACAAATGGCACTGGCTGCCTCAGGACCAGCTATACTAATCATTGGAGACCACAACCCTGAAAAAGCACACCTGGAAAGATGATGAATATTCTTTTAAGACCCTCACCTGAGACTTCTCCTACGATTTCCACCTGTAAGAGAGAGATAAATATGCTCAGGACAAAGGACTCAGTGCACGTTTTCCCTCCAAAGAGCACACCCATGCCTAAGGGACTCCATGAGACTTGCAACTAATGGAGCAATGGGCAGTGATAGCTCATCATGGGCTTACCTCCTGAACCTTTCTCTAAAGTTCCCTTTTCTCTGACTAAAAGCAGCTCAGCCTAGGCTTTCCTATTGCTTTTTCTATGTCCTTCCTTTTGTCACCAGGGGGCGGTGTGGAAAATGCAGGGCATTGGTAATGCAGCACTGGCAGCAGGCTACAGTGGAGGTACTGCTGACCTTGATGGGCCTTGATGAGAGTGGGATGCTGGGGCAAGTGAGCAGGCAGTGCCAGGCCAAGACGGGTGTGAAAGGGGGCCTGGCCAGCAGCCACTAGGGACCCTACCTATGCACAAATTTCATGCACTGGGCCTCTAGTATAATATAATGACCCATTTGAATGCTATGAATTGAATTACATCTGCAGATGGGTATTGACTGATGAGAGAAGGCCTCTGAAAGGACATGGGTGTGGCCCCTTTTGCCACTGTTTTGTCTTGTTTGCTCCTGTCTCTCAGGATGAAGCACATTTCATTTTAATCCTCCTTTGAAGATGTGACCATTTCATGAAAATAATATATTGAACTGTCTGAATCATATCCTGCCTTTCCTGGAGAATATCAAGAAAGGAATAGATCTAAGAACCATTATGTAAGACATACTCATCATATAAATTAAGTTTGATAAGTAATGAGCAGCTGGAGGGAAGAATCACACATCTGCCAGCCTTCATGATTCACTGGAATGGCACTGGCACCCAGGATGGGTCCTGAGCTGGAAGATGAGATGAGTGGGTGGAGGAAGAAAGATGTGGCTCCTTTCCCTGAAACTCTTATGACAGATAAGAAGTTTCTGGTTTAACAAGACAGCCCTCTGATTGATTATAAACATTATTTCAAGCAATCACCTTAAAGGCTGTATTTCTTAAGTATCATTCACTTTTGGGTTTCTTAGGAGTCAAGGAATTTAAGGAGATAGATCAAAATCTACCAGACAGTGATTGACAGCTTGTTTCCCCATCTAGTTTCTGAGGAGTTGGGTGGTGTTGTCAGAAGAGCATGGTCCTTGGAGGAGGAGGTGTGCCCTGAGAATATGGTTCACTATCCACGTGGGCTATCTCAGCCCTTGCTAAGATTCAGCTTTCTCATATAAAGTGAGAATATTTCCCATACCTGTCCCACAGAACCAATGTGAAAAACACATGAGATAGGGTTAAAGAAAGCCATTTGTACAAATAAGTCACTGCACAAATAGTCATTAGAAGTTATTTTAAAATCTGTGATAAAGCAAGACAAAGATTTGACCAGGATACAGATATAATGTTCCCCCCCCAAAAAAAAATTTAATTAAGACAGCAATAGGGCTTATTTTGTAATTTTTATATTTCAAGCTCATGATATTAACTCCCAACACAGTCAGGAGGCAAAATTGGGGTGTGGGGGGAAAACCAACATCTTGAAAAAATAAAATAAGAATAAATTGTGGGTTCTCAGAAAAAGTTCTTGAATTCATTATTTTTATTTTGTCTTTAAAGTAATGAATGACATATAATCAACTCCTCTCTTTCAAAAGTATCCATATTCTGAAGGTGTGAATTCATTTCACAAAAATCACAGTCTAATTGTCTAGGACAGAGTGTCTTAAATGACCTCCAAATTTCAAATAAACTATCTTTGCTTTTTTGAGAAGAATGACATTGCTGTACTCTTGGCTAATTGAAAAACAAAAATATGGCCTTCCATGTGGTATAAATTGTCTTAATAATTAAAAAAAAAAACTCACAGAAATTTATGTCCGAGCCAGAATATTTTCTCTCATTTCTGCCTCTCAAAGGCAACAAAATTACATAAAAACCTTTTTATGGCCATGATCACACAGTTCATTAAATAAATTTTGCTATTCTGTAATTTTTTCAAAGGCATTATTCTTCTCAAAGTATTTCTCCAGGTGCCAAAACAACTAATTGATTTGTTTTTTTTTCAGATAAATCTACCATCAAATATGAAAAAAACAAACAAACAAACAGCAAGCTTATTTGTTTCAGTTTATTCAAAATGCTTTGAAGGTGCTCTAACAGGTAAACACAAAACACACAGCTGCAGACATTTCGGATTGGCTACTCAAAAGCTGTTACAACCCTTTCTCCATTTGCCTTCCTCAACTAAAGAAATGGGAAAGCTAACAGTCACTAGCTCAGCCTCTCAACCAGAGTAAGTTCATTCTGGTAGTCATTGAGATGTATGTAAAGTCCTTCTAAAAGGCTGGGAAGGTGGGGCGGGCTTTGGGAAGAGAAAGCTTTGACTCTTCTTCCTGCTTCATGTCTAAAATATAAATAGCTTAAATTGGAGAGTCCAGCCAGCATTGCTTAGTGGTTGAGCATTGACCTATGAACCAGGAGGTCACCATTTGATTCCCAGTCAGGGCATATGCCAGGGTCACAGGCTCGATCCCCAGTGGGTGGTGTACAAGAAGCAGTCAATCAATGTCAATGATGCCTAGCAAGGGGCAAAACTGGGAAAACAAGAACTTCACCCTCAGGGCAACCTTTCTCCCCTAGCATACCACTGGCCATGTCGTTTAGACCCCCTGACCTTTTCTTCCCTAAATATAACATATACGCAGTCTTCAGTTGTTTTTTAGCTGCAGGCCCACAAAAGCAGCAAAAGCAGACAAGTGGAACTTTGGCTTCCTCCAGTCCAGCTACATTGACTAATGACCCCCTGCCCTGGCACTGACCAATCAGTGGAGATCATGACCCTGAAAGAGCACACCTGGAAAGCTGATGAATATTCTTTTAAGACACTCGCTGGAAACCTCCCTTAAGATTTCTACCTGCAAGAAAGAGATAAATATGCTCAGGACAAAGGACTCAGTGAATGCTCTCCCTCCAAGGAGCATGCCCATGCCATTCCCCTACTGGCACGTATCCCCCAACCTAAGGGACTCCATGAGACTTGCAACCAGGGGAGCAATGGGCAGTGGCGACTCATTCCAGGCTAATGTGGTGAACCTGTTTCCAAGGTCCCCGTTTCTCAGACTTCTCAGTGAGCAGATCAACCCTGCCTAGGCTTTCCTGTTGCTTCTTCTATGCCCTCCTTGTTTCACAGTCCCAAGTATATTTTGGCTGCCATCATTGACCCAATGTCCCTTTAGCTCAGTGTTGTGCAGCCCTTCCCTTTGTATATCCCATCTCCTATCCCATTCCCTTAGCAATGTTCTTAAATCACCATCTGAGATGGCTATTTAGCCTGCCTGTATACCAGCATGTTAACCTTTCAAGAATCATATTATTTTTCCTTCTTCACACATGAGATGTTCTTAAAATATCTGAGCTGTGTTCCCACACAGTACTTACAAAATGTATTCTTGACCAGCACTTATAAAACGTATCCTTGTCCAAACTGAAATAGTAATATCCCTTTTCCTGTAAAGAAAGACCAACATAAAAGAGATGTGTACTCCCACATAAACTGGAGACACCAAACTGATCAAAGACTCTCCAAGGTGTACTACTGCTTTTCGAGCATGAAGGACCTCAGTAAAGTCTAGATATTAACAAATTTTGCTCATTAAACATGTACATGTCACAGGACCTATTTATTCTCATGAAGGGTTAAATCCTTAGGAGTTCTTGAGCTGGCTTCCTTTATTCCTATCTAGTCTATTCACAAAACCAAGTAGTGTAAACTCAAAAATCTATTAGATACTTTATTTATATATTTTACCTACCAGTCTATCAATTATCTAGCTATCCTTATATAAATATGTCCTTCACATACATACATACAAATATATCCATAGCCTTTCATTTGTTTGTTATCTGCATCTTTTATAGGTGTGTATGTATATCTATATTTATATATATATATCTTTATCTATCTGTCTATCTGGAAGATTGCACTAGAAACTGATAATTGTATCTGTCCCTGAGGATAGAAGCCAAGGAACTCAAGATCAGGAGTGGGAGTGGAAAGATTTATATCTCCCCCTATATTCTTTGAACCACTTATGCTTCATAATCATTTCCATGTATTATTTAAAAGTAGAGACCATCAGTGAGAAAGGACCTGGAACATGCCAGGTACTTCAAGTAAATCTGTAGATGTACAATGGACCTTCATGGATATACATGAAAACTTAGATATGCCTAAGATGCCTCAAGTATACTTACATTTTTCCTTTCTTACCTCCCCCCCAAAAAAAAGAGTTGAAGCAAATGTGATATGTATTATTACATTTTGACAATGTGTGGTGGCTCTCACATGGCTAGTTCATTAGACTACCTGGATAGGCATGAACACTGTAATGCAGAGATTTTTCAACCCGTTTCATCTATGACAAACATAAACTAATTACTAAAATTCTGTCGCACAACAACAATATATATATATATATATATATATATATATATATATATATATATTATTATTTTTTTTTTGCTGATATGACCACAAAAAATAGGTATAATTTTGATTCATTCATACCTTATGACTACTGTTGTTATGGCTGCTGTCATTTTTTAAAAATTTTATTTCACAATTTAAGGGAACTGAGGTCAGTGCCCCTGACGAAATAGTCAGGTATTGCATGTTTTAAAAACACATCACACCAGTTAAAAATTGCTGCTGTAACACACAAAGTACAGCTTAAACCACTTCTGCCACCCTCACAATCCGTGCCTTGAATCTGAACTAATAAAATAATGTGGGCCATACCTACAGGCCTCTTCTCCCACTACTCCATCAAATGTCCCCAATTTTCCAGCATCCTCTGCTCAGCATTGAAAAAAACAAAAAATAAACATGTTGAAATCTTTTGAGAGCAAAGACCTTGCAAATACCAGAGGGGACAAAAGCCAGTTGTGATAAAATGTAAAATGCTAGGTATGTACATTGTAAAGCAATAGCACTAAAGTAGGAGTAATCAACTGTCTGGATAGAGGAGCATGAGTGGATAGGAAAAGCAAATGTGCTATTTAACCAGAGTCTTGAAGGATGAGTCAGAGATAACCAGTACATAGGGCAGGGGTGAAAGGGGGTAGGGCTAGGGCAGGAGGAGGGATTGTCAGCAGTCTGAGAGACAAAAGAGAAGATCCAAAGGCACATGGATATTCAATAAATACTGAAGGGGGGAGAAAGTGTGAATGGGTAATCATATACCATCTATATATATATAAAAGCCCAGTGACTAGAATGGTAATAGGACCAGAATGACTGGTGCCTATGATGCACACTGTGGCAGCCAACCAGCCAGCCCTGCCCTTATCATCCCCCAACACCCCAATCAGGGGTAGGGCTAGCTTGTCAACTGCCTGTGGCCCCTCCCCTCCACCAGCCAGGCCAGATGGGCCCCGATCAGGGCAGGCCAGCTGGATCCTATCTGTGCACAATTTCATGCACCCAGCCTCTAGTGTTTATATAATACTTTACTGCTTCCAAAATAATTGCATAATTACTCTATTCACTCTTCACAATATTCATGTAAAAAGGCAGACTTTTTGATTGTATTTCACAGATGATGAACTTGAGGTCCTAAGAGATATAAATGACTTAGTGATGTAATTAAAATGCTACCCAGGCCCCATAGCCAGGCCATTGCCACTTCAATGACCACAGAACATCTGTCAGAGCAGCAGTGTGAGCAGAGGTGGTCCCCTGGATCCTCCATCTGTGTGTGCTAGCTTCAACTTCCACTTGAGCTCTCAATTTAGATACAAAATAGGAAACATTTTGTCTGGAATACTCTGCTGTTAAGATTCCTGACATCACACCCAGCCACCTGAGAAGCCAGAACAATTTGTGTGGACATTTTAATTTTGTGGGAATCCTTATGGCCACATGTGTGTTCTGAAATGCTGTCATGAAGCCAACAACCTGTAATCATAAGCCAAAATCTAATATCGAAATTTGATGTGATAAAGCAGATTACTACCTCTACATAAACAGAATGCACAGCACTGTTTATTCTACTGAAAGGTGTTAACATTAATGCCTTTGGTGAGAACAATCCCCTTTGTCCTCTAATAGGTTCTACTTTCCTTCCACTGAATTGAAATTGCTACCCATTGTTTGTAAATCTTGTATGAATGGTAGTTTTCCCTTATCTACAAAAGATGCATTACAAGCCTCCCAGTGGATGCCTGAAACCATGGATAATACCAAACTCTATATGCATTATGTATTTTCCTATACACATATGCCTCTGATGGAGTTGAATTTATAAATTAGGCACAATAAAACATTAATGATAACTAATAATAAAATAGAATAAATATAACAATATACTATAATAAAAGTTATATGAACATGGTCTCTCACAATATCTTATTGTACTTTATTGACCCTTCTTGGGATGATGTGAGATGATAAAATGCCAATGTAATTTGATAAAGTGAGGTGAGTGACCTATGCATTGTGATGTAGCTTTAAGCTACTCTTGACCTTCTGAATATACATGATAAGGAGGATTATCTAGTTGGGTGATTCTGGATCCTAGAGCCATGCAGTAGTTGGATGTCAGGATCAGATGATGTTGAGGATTGGGGAAATTTAACACTTTCCGACCACAGTTGACCACAGGTAACTGAAACTGCAGAAAGTTAAACTGAAGTTTAGGGATAAACAGGTAAGGGAGGGCTACTATATCACCAATGACTATGGAAGATGATCAGCATTAATGTTAGCAATAGCCAGCAACAAAGCTCATATCTGGGAGTTTGCAGAAAGGGAGCAACCCAACTCAGTAAAGGCAGAGTAATTTGTTATTCATGTTGAAATTCACACTAATGACTAATATGATACAATAATAAATGAATGAAACTTGGGGGGACCATCATTAAAGGAGTCAGCAGAATGCCTCCCCAAACTTTCACTGTTATCTTCACTAAAATAAAAATATTATGGAGGAAAAACTGATAAAAATTTTACATGACCCTTATCTCAATATGTCTAAGATATATCATGTATCCAGAAAATGTGAAAGTTAACCCAAAAATTGTCACAGAAAAAAAGACTCTATTCAGAGTTAAGTGGAATGGCAAAATGATCTATGGAATGAATATTGAACTTTGCTGCAAAGGAATTCTCATCAAAAGAAATTTGAAATATAAACTTCTGAAATTAAGTAATGTAAAATAAAGTCCTTTCTTCTGTGAATGAGTGACCTAGTTTATTGCCTTCTCTGAAATCTTGAAAGTGTTTTTGAAGTATTTAGTTCAAAAAGTAGAATAGAAAAAAAAGGAAACCTGGAGATCAAAGAATCCACAGTAAATTTAGAAATATATTGCCAAATAGGAAATCAAGACAAAAAATTTTAATCATCATGGATCAAGATTTTGCAACTATATTTATGTAAGGTAATTTTATCCTCGGTGAAAATCATCTGTTCACAGATGCCAACTAGCTTACTATGTCAGGATTGGTTAAAAAGCATGAAGCTATACCAGGAAATCACATATGAGTGACAACAAATGTAATAATTAAAAACTGGCAATGAGTTTCTGTCTTCTTTCCTTCCTTCTCTCCTTTTTTTCCCTTTCCCTTCTTCCTTTTTCTCTCCATTCTTTCCTCCTTCCTTCCTTGATTTCTTCCTTTTCTCAGTTCATTTTCTAATCTCCACTCTGAATTACACTTTGGATTAGTGTACCATAATTTGTGCAAGTAGTTTTTGGCAAACCTGATTTAACTACCAATCCAATTCCAGTTTATTTTAGTAGTGTTTTATCTCTCCTTCATACTTTGACACCCTCCAGGAATGTGCCTTGATAAACCACTCTTTGATCAAATTCTAAGCAGTGAAAAGCACATACATGTGCAGCAGATGAGTGCTCTAATATTTCTGTTTACAACATGCTATGGAATGATAAGAAAGGAGGCAAATGATCATACCTGGGGGAATTTGGGAGACTTCCTACAAGAGGTAACATTTGATATCACATGAAATAGTAAATAAGAATTTGCCATGTAGACAAGATGGGGAGGCAGGATATTCCATGATTAAGAGAGGTAAAGGGTGAAAGTAATTAATCCACTCAATTAAAAAAATTAGGATATATTTTGTGAAATGTTTTTAAAAACATGAATTTTGATAGAGTCTAATCCTACCTGGTCCCTGCTGGAGTTGTGAAACTTATAAAAGTTCATGTTGATAGCACATCCAACTAATGTAAAATTTAGTCTAAAATAACAAGAATATGCTGTTGACCACCATGGAGGGTACTCAGCTAAGCCAGCACTGGTGCAAATAAAAAAGTCCTTTTCTGAACCACCGAGTGCATTTGGCTTGTCACTTCCTGCCAGCCTGATTTCTGCCATAATATTTGGTTCCCTGATGGAGAAGCCGACAGCCATAATAGCCCTTTGAGCCACTGTTGTCAGAAGCCAGCAGAGGAGGCCACTAATTTCAGGTCCCCAAGACAGACAGGAAGGCGTGCCACCTGTGATTTCACTGGACCCAAACTACAGTAGTCAGCCACCGCTGTGCTTGAACGAACTCCAGGGAGGACAGAACATGAACTTGTGCCCTGAGCAAAATTCAAACCATTACCTCCTGGTAGATGCTCAACCACTGAGCCACTAGCCTGGTGTTCCTTGTTGTTGTTTTTTGTCTGAAAGATCTATCCAATGGTGTTAGTGAGATTTAAAGTCCTCTACTATGACTGTATTGCTGTGGCTCTCTCCCTTAAAATCCTCCAGAAAGTTTTTATATATTTGGGTGCTCCTGCATTGGTTTCATATATGTTTACCAGTGTCATATCCTCTGGTATCAATTTCTTAATATTATGAAATGGTCTTCATTGTCTCTTGTGATGGCCTTCATTTTGAAGTCAATTTTGTCAGATATGAATATTGATACATTGATACCCATCTTTTTTTACATTTCTACTTGCATTGAAAAATTTTTCCCCATCCCTAATTTTCATCCTGTGTGAGTCTTTGTTCTGAGGTGTGTCTCTTAAAGTCAACATATATATGGATCATGATATTTTTTATGCATTTAGATGCCTTATTTTTTTATTGAAGCACTTAAACCATTTACATTTAAGATTATTATTATTATGTACTTATTTGTTTCCATTTTTATTCTTTCTCTCTCCATTTTTTCTTCTTAAAACAGTCCCTTTAGAATTTCTTCTAGCGCTGGATTGTAGTAATAAACTATTTTAGCCACTTTTTGTCTGTGAAGCTCTTTATTTCACCTTCAATTTTAATTTTAATTATAGCCTTTCTGGATAGAGTAGTCTTGGATTCAGTCCCTTGGTTTTCATTACTTTGTGTATACTTCATGCCACTCCCTTTTGGCCTGAAGTGTTTCTTTTGAGAAATCAGTTGACAGTCTAATGAGAGTTCCTTGTAGATAACTTTCTGTCTCTCTCTTGCAGCCTTTAAGATTCTTTCTTTGTTTTCCATGTTTGCCATTTCAATTATGATGTGCCTAGGTGTAGATCTTTTGGGGTTCATCTTGATTAGGACTCTGTGTTTCTGAACTTGAGTAGCTTTCCCTTCACCAGGTCAGGGGAGTTTTCTGCCATTATTTCTTTAAATATGTTCTCTAGTCCTTTCTCAAATTCTTATCCTTCTGCCACCCCTATGATGTGAATGCTGTTACAGTTCATGTTGTCCTTTTGTATTTGTTTGAATGTATAAGACAAAACTGTTATACCTCCCAGACTTTATGAGATGGTCTTATATTGTAGGTATATTGTGGAACCCAGTGCTGTAGTCTCTTAGATCTCTTGAGCTGAGTTCTCTAAGGATGCCCCATTTTTTGAGTTATTTTGTTTCTCTTATTATCATTGGATCTTGAATGTTGTTGTCCTATTCATGGATGCTATCTTGTATGAGACTCACCCCTGACCACATCATATGAGGTATTGTGAAAGTGCTGACAGACAAAATAAAACACAATAAAACAAAAAATGAAAGAAAAAAAAAACACAAAAACATATGCAAGACCCCTAGAGTAACAACTAAAGCAACCACCAGAGAAGAGAGAATTAGGAAAGAGATAAGAGAGCAAAATGGTAGAAAAAAAAGAAAGAACAAATTAAAAAATACAAGGAGAATACAAACAAAAAAGGGGTAGGAAGAAAAAGGAATATGTATAGTCAGATGAAATAAATAAAATGAGAATTAAGCATAGGAGAAGGAATATGATTTAAAATAAGAGGAAGAAAAAAAATATTTGAAAAGGAAAATAGAGGAGAAAGGAGGTAGACCCAGAATAAGACAAGGAAAAAGATAAAAAGCAGGAAGAAAAGAAAAAAAAATTGAGTAGGAAAAGGGAAGAGAAAAATTATATACATGAAAGAAATGATCAAGACTAAAATAGGGATCCCAAGGCAGGAGCTGGTCATGGAGGCCACGGGGGAATAGGGTACCAAGGAGACAGAACTGAACCTTGCATCACCCTGCTTGGCCCCAGGGGATGGCTGGTTAGCCAGAGACGGATAAGATTCCTCAGGGAAGGAACAACCTAAGACAGGCACAGTTGAAGAGGGGCCCTCAGGAGAGAACTTGGGGGTCAACAGAGGTGGGGCACAGATCCTCACAACCCCCCCCAACTTTGCAGGGGCCTGAACCCTCACCCCTTCTGAAGGAAGTCTCCTGCCCCCATGGCTGCTTAAAGTCCCATGCCCAGCTCAAATTGGGACCCGGTAAAAGACAGAGACTTGGCCAACAGCAGCTTCCCTCTCACTAAAACAAGACTTGTTTGAGTTGTCTTGTACCCATGGTGTGGGGAAGTGGGTTTTTGATATCTAAATCCAGCCTACCACCAGGAATGCTCAGGGCCTAATCAAGAAGGCAAATAGCCAGGATCAGTTTGGCTCAGTGGATAGAGTGTCGGCCTGCGGTCCCGGGTTCGATTACGGTCAAGGGGTATGATACAATATAGGGGGTGTGCAAGAGGCAGCTGATCGATGATTCTCTCTCATTGATGTTTCTAACTCTCTATCCCTCTCTCTTTCTCTCTGTGAAAAAATCAATAAAATATATTTTAAAAAAAGAAGGCAAATAATCTTTTCCACTAATGTTTATAGGGTAAAAGAAGATTATTATTAGAGTAATAAATTTGACAGTAAAATAGTAGGCAAGTTATCAGGCTAATTTAAATTGGCTAATTTAAATAAGCTAATATTCTACAAAAAATAATTGTACTGGACAAAAAGAAACTCGTAAAGTGTTAACTAAAATTTTTATTGGTAGTTCCTCTCATGATAAAATTGCATAACATGTAATGAACTTAAAGCAGTCATATTATAGTACAAAAAATAAAATTTAAAAGCTTTTAAGACTACATTTAAAAATCATTCAAAAGCCTCCTAATATTTAAATAAAAAATGGGGGATAGTAGAAGAATATCATGTAAGAAAAAATATCCTATAAGTAAATTACATCTAGAAAATTTTTACTTTAGAAAATTAATTATAATGCTAACAGCAAGATACCCATGAAAAATACACATGATGTCAAAACAAGTAAGAGGAAAATCATTTGGGCAAAAAATGAAAAAGGATCCCAAGTCAAATTTATAGAAAATAAAATATTCATTTATTAACTTTTGGTAGAGAATATGTTTGTGTATTTTCAGAAAATGACTCCGAGACCATGTGGATTCCTACAATAGAGAGGAATTGACAGGACTTCTCCAGCCATGAAGACAGAAGAGAAGCAGTCCAGAGATGGAAGACACTGATGACACCTTGCCATACTAGCTGTCAGCAGCTGTGTATCACTGCAGATTGCCCAGTTCCAAGAGAGGGTCAGACCTGCATTACCACCATTTGTCCACCATCCAGAACTGAAATATCATTGCTGACATGTACACATAAGGATCTGTTTGACATTGAAATTGGATCTCAAAAGAACTGTTGGCTGAGAAAGAAACTCACTACAGACTGATTCATTTGCCTCTCAGCATAACCATTATTGCTTGTCTCATTTTCGGTTCTTATAAGTGTATTTTTAGTAGGACATGATCTCACTCATCTAGGGGAAATGATGAACAACATAGTCTGATGAACAAGAACAGACTCAGAGACAAGGAGGCATGGATCAAACTGTCAGACCTCAGAGAGAGTGTAGGGGAGGGTGGGGATAAGGGGGAGAGATCAACCAAAGGGCTTGTGTGCATACATATGAGCCTAACCAGTGGTCAAGGACAACGGGGGGGGGGGGAATGGGAATGGGGGATGAGAACAAATATATGAGACAAATATGAGCATGCATAGAGAGGGATGGGGGATGGGAATGGGGGGATGAGAACAAATATATGAGACAAATATGTGATACCTTAATCAATAAATAATTTTTTAAAAGACTAAAATAATAACATCAATAAAGCAAATAGGAAAAGATAAAGAAAAAAAGAAAGAAAGAGAACAAATGAAGTGAAGTAGCATTCATTTCAGCCTACTTTAGTGCCCCATGGGAGCTGCCTTTGGATCCTGCTCTTCTGATGGCTGCAGCTGACTGCCAATTTTGGGCTCCTGTGAAGTACTAATCACTGTCAGAAACTGTCCTCCTTTGGCTTTCAGCAACCTACTTAAAGCTCCAACTGATCCACATTTTATGTCTGCCTCCACAGGACTTTGCTGTACGCATGCGTAGCCAAGTTGCCCTGTAAAGCAGGTTTGTTAGCTGCATGGGGCACAGGGCCGGTCAGTAAGTTTCCTCAGGCTCACCAGGCTCCACTTCCATCTGCTCTCACCCACCAGCCTGCTGTCATTCCTAATCACTCAAAAGTCTGTGTCTGCACTGACTTGTTTGGCTCAGTGGATAGAGGTCGGCCTTCGGACTCAATGGTCCCAGGTTTGATTCTGGTCAAGGGCATGTACCTTGGTTGTGGGCACATCCCCAGTAGGGGTGTGAAGGAGGCAGCTGATCCATGTTTTTCTCTCATTGATGTTTCTAACTCTCTATCCCTCTCCCTTTCTCTTTGTAAAAAATCAATAAAATACATATTTTTTAAAAAGTCTGTTTCTGAAAGGGCTTTAAGCAAATTGGGAGTCTAGTCTCATCATGAGGAGGTTCAGTTCTGATTTCAGAAAAAAATGGTGAGTCTGTTTCCATGTCCCAGAGCTACTCCTCTATGAGGGGCCCAGAATATTATTCTGTCCTTGGCTGAGCAGAGAACCTCATATGCAGTCCGGTGGAATCGCCTGAAAACCTGGAGTTTCTATCAGCTTTCCTGTGTAGGGGAAGTACCAGTCAGGTTCCTAGGATAGGGGGGCGGACAGCCCAAGCCCCAATCCAGTCACTGATGCTTTCTCAGAATGTTAAAACCCATAGGCTTGGCTTCTGTGGCTATCTCCTCTGTCAAGAAGCAGGATGTGGCAGGCAGGGATCCTGATGGTCATGTGGGCTATATCACCTAGAGCAGGATTTATTCCTTTTCCTGCCCTATAGCTTTTGGGAGTGGCTAGCTCTTTTTAGGAAAAATGGCCATTTTGGTTTGGGGGGTTACAACCGAATGTAGGACTCCAGCTGCTTCGTTTCCCCACAATGCTTTCCACTCCAGCCTCTCCTTAGGCACCTTGAGCCCACATTGCCTTCCCTCCATCAAAGCCTCATGTGAGTAGCAGCAAATGAAATGCCTGTGTTCTGCATTTAAAAACAAAAAATTCACCAAAACCAGTTTTGTTTTATTTTCTCTGACTGGCTCAGGTTTACCAGCTCCAGACTCCCCAGTGGCCAGCATCCTTGCCACCTTTCATGGCTGGATGTTATGTGGGCCAGTGGTCTCAGCTCTGATGTTCCCTGCTGTGAAGTCCAGCCTGAGTTCCAGGTCTCAATCTTCTGAGGGAAAAGACCTTTGCCTAATTGAGAACTCCCTCCTCACTGTCTGCCTGCTACCCGTGGAGCTAGGTCAGCCCTTCTCACAATTTTGTCCTTTCTACCAGTCTCCAGGTCTTTTCTGCCCTTCCTTGATATGAGTCTCCTCCTCAGCTGGAGTTTAGTTGGTAATTCTGGGTATATATTCACTATTTTAGTTTTATTTCTAGTCTGGCCCAAGAATAGTCTGCCTATTTGGCCACCATTTTCTCTCCTCTCTCTGTCTGTATTTTCTTTATGTTATTGATGTGAAACATTAAAACTAACTTAGAAGTAAAGCGATCAAAATCACTATAATGTAACGAGACTCAAATGCATTCAAGTTGTAGAGTTTACAGCCTAAAATAATCTTATAAATTATTTACTTCAGTCTCCTCATATGAATATAGGAGACTTAGGTCAAGTGAGGTTATGACCTGCTCCCAATTCCTCAGTGATTATAAAAATTCTAGAGTTACAATATCAGGTTCTGGATTCCCAGCTCCATGTCCTTCCCTTGCTCTATTGTGCATGCACTTCTATGACTACCTTTTCTTTGAACATAATCATAGAGGGACCATCAAAGATCACTCAGTGTCCCTGTTCTTTGAGTGAAGAGAACGGTGTTTTTCACAAACTTGAAACATTTAATTTATGAAGAAACTGATAAATAGTAAATTAGAGTACTAATCAAATGTTATCCCCAAGTTATTATCTTTCTCTTTAAATAAATGAAAGTGACTTTTACTCTTAAATGGAGTATTACATCTTGGCATTACATTCCTTCATAACATAGAAAAATTCAATGAAAAATGGAATATAATTTGTCAGCAACATATACATCCTAAAATAAAGAAATCTCATTATTATCTTTAAAAGAACAGTAGCATTAAAGTATTTTTATGAATTATCTCAATTGTCAAAGATTTGTTTAATCCAAATAAGTCATTATTTGGTAGAAGTCCCTTCTTCCCCATTCCTTGGGGATTTTTGATGTGAAAAATAAGCCTAGATATATTTCTGCAGAGAAAGAAGCAGACTACTCAAAAATCAGGGCCATCAGTTTCAAGCACTTCAGAAGTCAACACACTAAAGTACTAGGAACAATTCTGCCTACACAATTATTCACCAGGTAACTCCAAAGTCTGCTTAAATTAGATTTGGTCAACTGCACATGGATGGCATTGCTACATTATTCAACAAGTGTCTATTGACACCATGAACTGTGCAATAAATGTACTTTGTAAACTGGGCCTCAGACTGTATTGCATTCTATCTTGGGCCACACACCCCTATATCTCTGAAAGAGGATTTTGGAGCAAAGTGGGTTCTAATTCCTGCTCTGGCAGAAGTTAGCTAAACAACTTCTCTAGTCATTGGTTTCTTTATCTGTAATGTGGGAATAAGAATACCTAGTCCATAAATATCTAAGAGAGGTAAAATAAAATTATACTTGGAAAATACTTAAGCAAATTATCTAGAGTATACTGTGGAATTAGAAATGTTTAAACACCAAATATTATGATTAACTTTGGTTAAAATAAGACTATAAACCAAATATTTTAATAGTATTTAATAAGGAAACTTTAGGGGAAACAATTTTTGATATAAATGCTTTTGGGAATGAAGGATACAGGGCTCTTTTTTAATCCTTATTGAAAAGATAATAGAGAAGGTTGGAAATATTTAAAATCAATTATAATTAAGACACAAGGTATAAATAGCATTATTCATATATATATTTAACTTAATATATACATATTTCTTATCTTATTGTAAAATTGATTTGTGGTCAAGTTTGTTGCAAATGGAAAAAAATCTCTGGTAACATTATGTTTTCATTTGCAGAGATTAATTTTTATCCCAAGTGCAATGTAATTCTTAACCTCAAAACTATAATTACAAGGACTTGTTGAATACATTTTTGATAGAAAATGTTATCTGTTGGAATATTTATTGTAGGAAATTGTATTTATTCATCGCAATTGTAAAGCACACACTAGCCTTCTGATGTTTAGACCAATGTTTGCCTTTGCTAAAAGCGGTAACACATTTACTATATATGTGACATAGATTTACTTGTCCATGAGAAAGCTTTCTAATTTAAAATTTCTCCTCCTGGGCCTCTCTTAAAAAAATTTACTTGTGACTCCAACACATTCATCTATAAACAAAACACAGAGATCTTTTTCTCTTAAATGAATGGTAAATGCAAAACCAATGTGCTCTGGCTACTAAGATGAGTATTTTTATTATTTATTCTCTCTTAGACCATTTGACAACTGCTCTAAAATTGATTTAATAATATATGTAGATTAATTTTCCCTTCTCTTAGGAGAAAACAGAGTTTGACATACCCAGGCTCAGGATTGAATTAACTCTCCATCTAGCATCTGAGCTTTTATCTTTATCCTTGTCCCTAAAAATAGTAACACATCTACTATCTATATGACATAGATTTATTTGTCTATGAGAAAGCTTTTCTAATTGAAAATTCTTCTTCTGGACTTCTCTTCAAAAAATACACTTGTGACTCTAAAATATTCACCACTAAACAAAACACAGAGATATAATAATTGTCAACAAATGTCAAGGGCCCCCTTAGAATTTGGGGCCAGGTCTATTCTTGCTATTTTCCTTACTTAATACTGGTGTCCTAACCAAACTCCAAATTATGGCTGGTGTCAAGCACATGCTAAGCATTCCCCCCAAATCCCAGTGCCTGCTAGTCTGTCTGCATCAAATAAGATCTTACCCCAAATTTCCCAGACACTTGTCTGTCAAAGAAATGACAACCAAAGTCTAGCTTTTGTGATATTGTGCCTCAATTACATACCACAGTGAATAAAAGTAAGTGTAAAAAATTTTGCAATTTGAATCATGGACCTGTTCTTGCTTTTCCCTTTGAGGGCAAGGATCGTCCAAGCTAAAGACATTGAGACAGAGGGCATTGGGTTAGTAATTGGTTAGCCTGGGGAACAGAAAGGTAAAGAGTAACTCAACTGGTGAACTTCCTATTTCCTCTCATCATCACTATTGGAGACAGCTAGGGTTCAACTGTGACATGAATAAACTATAATTAAAGAGCAAACACAGTCTAACAAGTATAACTCAATTATCACACCATCTACTGGGAGACAGTGTCAGATCCCACAGGGTAAGCGTTTAATCATATAAGACTGTCTTCACCTTCACTTAGAATCCAGTCATAACTCCATGTTGTCACATGTGCTTCTCTATGACCTGTCATATATTGGAGGCTCCTATGATCCCTCCTTGGGTTTCATTAATTTGCTAAAGTGACTCACAGAACTCGAGAAACATTTTATTAATAGACCACATGGAAGGAGTTGAAAATACACTCAAGATCCAGGTTATGTATATGATGGCCAGGGTGTTACACTACCTATAATATACTTAACATTCTACACACAGAGACATACACATATTCACACACACACACATATTAGATGTATATTATTTAAATAGCTAGCTTAAACACTAAATTGGGTATAGGTACACTAAAGAACAATGCATAGTCTAAGTGTGGTCAGCTTATACTCAAATAGAGAGCACATCCTCAAAAGGCAGCTACCGAAAGTGATCTGTTTCTTATTTTTCAATCAACAAACTAGGCTTTGTGAATTAACACATTAAATGCCTAATCAGAAGAGAAAAATAAAAATATATATGAACAAAATAAACAGATGCATAAAATAGGAGCAGAAACATAGGGGGGAAAAAGAATCTAATGATGTTGGTAGATTTTACCATTGGGAATGAAACCCCAACTTTGATTGATTCCTAAATAAACCTATGTACTGGTTGAGAAATATGGTTCTCAAACATGGTTGCATATTAGACATTCTTTAAAAAGCTGCAAATGCTCAAGCCACACCTCAGAACAATTAGTTGGGAATCTTTGGAGGAAGCAATCCAGGCATTAGTGGTTTTTAGAGCTCCCTAGGTGATTCCACTGTGCAGCCTAGGTAGAGAATCACTAGTCTGAGAGGATATATACTGGTAATTATTATACTGTTTACAGATACTAATCTCCACAATGGTTTAGGATTTGTCTATATTGACCCTTTCATGCAAGAAGGTAGTTAAAGCACCTAAAAGGTCAGAAATCTAGACTTCATGGAACCTACAAAATAGGTTGTATGAACTGTTTCATGCCTGTTTGATAATTAATGTTTTATTAATCTGTATCTGTATATGTGGCAGCATTTGTTCTAAGACTTAATTTGTCCTGACAGAAAAGTTTATGGGGAAGCAACTACCCTCACCCACCTCCAACTTTTGGGCAGCATGTTTTAAATAAAAAATATACTAGGGATTGTGCACAACCAAATTGAACTAAGATTGCAGTGGTTGCTAGGGATATAATCTGTTATCCAGTCAACCGTGAGTTGTTTCCTGTAAAATGGTAACTATTTTAGGACACTGAATTATGGACAGAAACTAAATTACTGTATTCATCAAAAGGTAGAGACAATAGATAATAAGTATGTAATTTGTCTCTAATCAGGATATCAAAATTGTCCCAGGTAGAGAAATATTGAGTACACTCCCCATGACTGTACCTGAACTAAATTTGGATTTTGAGTTTTCATTTTAGCTTAGTAGTAGAAAATCTAATTTTCAAAATTGAATGTAGACTCAGTAAATTCTTGTTTAAAAGTCAATCTTTTTAGAGTAACACTGCCTTAGTTTATAGTTTATGACATTTACTGTCTTCCCTTCCCTTCTATTTGCCAATGGAGATATCTATGTTCCAGGGGTATTTTATAAATAAATTGGGATGGATATATAAATATATATATATATATATATATATATATATATATATATATATATATCAAGAGAGAGAGAGAGAGAGAAAGACTATGAAACTTTACATTGGAACCAAGAACCCATGTTGGCTTTGAATAAGCTGGATAATATTTTTTCTTCTGTTAATTTTATTTATTTATTTTTTGAGCTGTATAATGTTAATTGATTTTATTGATTGACATCTACCCACTGCCTTTGTGATTCAAATGCCTATATCCTTTCTGCTCTGTGATACCTAGTTTATTATAGACCAACTAGAGGCCCTGTGCACAAAATTCGTGCACGGGGATGGGGGGGGTGTTCCTCAGCCCTGCCTGTACCCTCTCCAATCTGGGATCCCTCAAGGGATGTACAACTGCCCATTTAAGCCCAATCCTGGTGGTGGGATCGGGCCTAAATAGGCAGTCGGACATCCATCTCACAATCCAAGACTGCTGGCTCCCAACTGCTCACCTGCCTGTCTTCCTGATTGCCCCCAACTGTCTGATCATCTCCTAACCACTCCCATGCCAGCCTGATTGATGTCTAATTGCTCCCCTGCCAGCCTGTATGCCCCCAACTTCCCTCCTCTGCCAGCCTTGTCACCTCTAACTGTCCCCCTCTTGAAGGCTTGATCTCCCCCAGCTGTCCTCCCTTGCAGGCCTGGTGCCTCCCAACTGTCCTCCCCTGCTGGCCATCTGTGTCCACATGGGGGCAGGATCTTTTACTACATGGGGGCAGCCATCTTGTGTGTTGGATTGATGGTTAATCTGCATATTACTTTTATTAGATAGGATAGAGGCCTGGTGCATAAGTTGGGGCCAGCTGGTTTGCCCTGAAGGGTGTCCTGGATCAGGGTGGGAGTTCTCTTGGGGAATGGGGTTGCCTGGGCAAGGGGCCTGTGGTGGTTGGTAGGCTAGCCTGCCCCCCGGCAACCCAAGTCCTGGTATTTGGAATTTATTTACCTTCTACAATTGAAATTTTGTAGCCTGGAGTGGAGCCAAACCTTCTGCTGGCTTTGTGGCCAGCAACCTTTTCTATTTGGACTTATGTACCTTCTATAATTGAAACTTTGTAGCCTTGAGTGGAGGCCTAGGCTGGCAAGAGCAGGGGGAAAGCTTGGCTTCTTTTGTTGCCTGGGAAACCCAAGCCTTCCTTCTGCTCTCTGTGGCTGTAGCCATCTTGGTTTGGTTTATTTACATATTCGCTCTGATTGGCTGGTGTGCATGGCTGGTGGGCATGGCTTGTGGGTGTAGTGGAATGATGATTAATTTGCATATTACTCTTTTATTAGGTAGGATGTATGTCTTCATTTTCCTGTTATTTTGAGGTCTTTTAGTGTCTCCAACCCACTCTCAGCCATTTTTATATTCTTCTGAAGGAAAGAGGCCACTTCTGGATGCTCCTCTACCCATCCCTTTGAAGGACATGTATCACAATTTGAAAACTCTAGATTTCAGATGCCAAAGTGGCTTTCAGATTTCTCCAGGGGCCTTTCACTAACCCTTCTTTATGTTTAGTTCCACTAAGCCTGTCTAGATTTCTATCACACAGGACCCCTAGAACATGATCCTGTGACATTTAATCCACAATTTAATTCCATTAATCACCTTTGCCAAATATTTTTCTGTCATTAAATCAAACTCTTGTATTCTTTATCTAACCAGAGGCAGGAAACTATTCTTACATTATCATATAATCCTTTGAGATAAATACACAGGGCCTAAATTCTAGGACTGCTTCCTTCAAGGTTGTTTATTGGAATGCCAGGTTTTCACAATCTATGAATTATTCTATGAGTTAATAAAATAGACTCAGGAACTCATTTAACTTCTGTATTCCCAGCTAAGTTAACCCTCCTTAACTCAAGGAATACCACTAACCTAATAGATGGAATGCCCACAACTGTAAAAAAAAAAAATAAAATAAAATAACAGGAGAAATAAAAGCCTTGACTATTATAAAAATACTAGAGGCCTGGTGCATGAAAATTCATGCACTGGAGGCGGGGGTGGGGGTGGGGGTGCGGGGCGTCCCTCAGCCTGGCCTGCCCTCTCTAAAAGTCCAGGAGCCCTCACGGGAGGAAGGAGATCCAATGATCAGAGGAAGGCAACACCCCCATCACACCTCTGCTGATGCCTTTGCTGGCAGTGCAAGCCTCTGCCAGCCCTGGTTACCTGTGCCTTGGGTGGCCCTGGGTGGCTGGGCAGCTGCCATACCAGGCTTGTCTACATCTCGTGCCAGCCCTGGGGGTTGGGGGACTGAAGGGACTGGGGGACTTTGGAGGTAGGTGCGAGGAGCAGCCAGACCCTCCTGAGGGTGGGCCCGGCTGTGGCACAACCCTGCTGCCCCAGCAGGGCTGAGGGGACTGAGAGCTACCATCTTGTGGCTGTGGGCACCACCATCTTTGAGGGTGTGGCAGTCAGTTATCATATTCCCTCCTTATTGGCTGTAGGTGCCTTCATCTTTGTGAAGGTGTGATGGTCAATTAGCATATTGCCTCTTTTTAGATAGGATTGCCTCCTGCCACACCTATAATAAAGACCTGTGGTTAATTGGATGGCTGGGCTTAGATAATATTTGTCAGGATATCTGTTTTAACTTATGTTTAGAGTGCCTTCCTGTGACATGTCTGAGATCACACTGCTAATTAACAGCAACTCCGGGAACAGAGAAGTATAGTGTTTTTCTGTTGCTGAAAGCTCTAAACTTGAATTAGAGAAATGGAAAGGGTAGCTCCATATCACTGATGCACAAACATGACTGTGTAACTGTGCATGAGAATTAATTATAGAGCTCTTGCAAAATATATATAACTTTCTATCAGTAAACATGTAGATTTCCAGGCCTGGTTTGGGATCTGTGCCTCTGTATATAAAAATAATCTCCACAGATAATTTCTATGTTTTATAATATAAACAAAGCTGGGAAAATGTGTAATGCACATCCAATCTGCCTCAAATGTAACCTTCCCTGGGCTTCCTTCCAGCAACATTTTCCTAGTTTCTTTCAGGTCCTGAAGACCATTTGGGAGGCAGCTAAGGCAGCCGTCAGCTCTGGAATATGCACAACTTGGGTCACTGTTTTTCACACATTTAAAAAATATATTTTTATTGATTTCAGAGAGGAAGGAAGAGAGATAAAAACATCAATGACAAAAGAGAATCATTGATAGGCTGCTTTCTGCATGCCCACTGCCAGTGATTGAGCCAGCAACTCATTCATGTGCCCTGCCCAGGAATCGAATCAGTGACCTCCTGATTTATGGTGCAACACTCAACCACTGAGCAACATCCATTAAGCTGGTTTTCACACTTTGTGGGCTTCAGGATCATCTAAAATACTTGTCAAAAATGCAATCATCAGATGCCACTTTAACATTGCATGAGCTGTTTGATAATAAGTAATTAAGAAATGGCTGTATGCTAGAATTTGATTCAAAGCCTGCTTTTAATGAGGCTTTGGGGCCTATTCAACTCTTACCTTTATCAAATTTTTGGCTGTTCTTGTTGTATATCTGCCAAAAAAAACCTAATAGATGTGCATGACCAAGTTGATTTAGGTCATAGGGCTTATTTACCTGAGTAAGTTCAAACCTTCCTTTCCCTGGAGGCTGCAAAGTCTGACTCTGGTCCTTGCTTTGGAACATAGTCTGGCAGAGAGTGGGGAATGAACATATCTGTCTGTTGGGGCATTTGGCATGGTGGCATGTAAAAAAAATATTCCCCAAGTATTTCTGAGCCTGTTCATAGAAATATCAACATTGTTCCAACCCTATAAAAAGAGTGGTGATGCTTATTAAGTATTGAGTTTGAAGACACTGAATTTGCTGATTGATAAATGCCTGTTTGGAGAGCAGAGAATGCTTGCCAAGCATAGTCTGCCACTGCATAATTTTCATGGAACACAGATGGCAAGAGTGTTTGGACCTTAAGAGCTCTAGTGACTCAGAGGATTTGTTTGCAGTTTAATTACTTTGCAGGTAAACAGGAGACAGATGTATCAAGCTGGGTACAGCAGCAGGATGAACCTATGTATCAGCCCAAACTATCACTCCTTGGCTCCTTATATGAATCCCTGGGAATAGAAACAAAAGTCCACAAATCCGTGTGCTGAACTCCATCCTTGCTGCCAAAAACGGCAGGTGAGAGCTGTTAGGAGAAAGGCCCTTGTCAGAATAATTATTATTGCAGCCTCTTACGAATAGATTGGCATTCAAATGGGAGGAAAACCCGAGAGAGGGGGGAGAAAAATAATGGGAGAAATAAAGCAGAAGAACTGGAAGTTGTAAATTTAAAGGTGATCTTGGCAAGAGATTAAGGAGGTCCTATTTCAGCCAAGGACAGCCTACCCACCTGATTTGCTTTGCTATCTGCTTCAGATCCAGGGAAGCCTAAAAATAGTGAAGTCAGAAAGCATAAAAGTGACACCTGAAAAAAAAAAGCAATCAAAACAGAACAAAAGCAAAAATACTTCCCCTATGGAAAAATATGGTCCTCTTTGTGACTGGTTTTATTCAGTGAAGTGTCAGCTGTGAAATTGTTATTTTTACATATTACCTTATCTGTACTCCAAAAATTTTCAATGGCAGCACGATGGGATATTTATTGTGGTAGTCCCAGCACAAAGCATAACGTTTAGAAATGGTAGGTGTTTAGGTAGTACATCTTTGTTGACTGAATGAACATAGTAGTGAAAATGTTTTTGTTAAAGTGGAAGGGTAGTCTGGGGCAGAAGATGAAATATGAATTATATGGCATATGTAATAACACTCATATTTCTAAAATTGTGTCCCTTTGTTATCATATTTATTATTTTCTCCCTCCCTCCATGATTGTTTTAATCCTTATATGTTTTTATTGATTTTACATTGAGAAAAAGAGAGAGATATCAACATCGATGTGAGAGGAAAACATCAATTACCTATGCCAACTGGGGATTAAATCCACAACCTAGGTATGTGTCCTGACCATAAGTTGGACCCACAGCCTTTGGCACATGGGATGATACTCCAACCAATTGATCTGCCTTGCCAGGGCCCTAGGGCCCTCCATTATCTCTTTATTTCCTTCCCTTCCCTTCACTTGCCACACTTCTTTCTGCTCCCCCCCTTCATTTCCTTCTTTCCTTCCTTCCTCACCTTTCTCCTTCCCTCCCTCTCTCCTACCTCCCTTCCTTCCTTCCCTTATTTCCTCCCTCCCTCCTTCTCTCCATCCCTCTCTCCTCTCCTTCCTTTCATCTCTCCTTCCTTTATTTCCTTCACTCCCTCTCTTTCTCCTCTCTCCTTTCTTCTGAAATTGAGAACTGAGGCTAAAAGGGGTGAGATGAAATTTCCAAGTTCACCCTTTAAGTGATAGCAGAGTGAGTCAAGGTCAATTTTTCTTTTGTCACCCAAACCAGGTCTCTTTTTGCTACATCACACACTCACCCTAGTTTAGATTTATGTACAATCCAAGACAGACAAGCTGTCACCGTGACACAAATGACACTCCTCATTACTCTATGCATTGCTCTGAAATTATTACAGCTCAGGAAATCACTGGTATTTCACACTCTGCTGTATCACAAACAGGAAATGCTTGACCGTGATGGTCATTAAAAGGACAGACATGAGAGATCGGAAACAGGTTTTGTTAATAAGTGTGTGTTCACAATCACAATATTCATGAATTATCAACACAATAAGTATTTCCTCAAATTGCTCTGAATTTCAATCACTATCTTGGGCTTTGCCACCCTTCAACTGTATCCTCACAACACCCAAATTAAAGTGAAAATATGAAAAATCTGTCAGTTCATAATTGTTTGAGGATACAATTCCATAAGTGTGTATGCAGCTTTTCCAGCCCAACCCATCTGTTATTTTGATAATGTGTAGACATATCCACAATTGTAATTCTTTTGCATTGCCAAGTGAATATTTCAGGAGACAGAAGACTTGAATACCCTTAGGGCTTTGACAGCCTCTCAGTAACCTAGAAATAAGTTCTGTAGTCAGAGTGCTACCCACTAATATTAAAACTAATAACAAATGCCTTACACTACTTCCCAGAGGATAATGAATGCAAATTAAATGACATTCAATGCATAGAGGAAGTTTTCCAAGGGTCATTAAAAAGCATTATTTGTTTTATTTTTAAAGTAGAGTGAGATGGTAATATTTGCTGAGGGAATAGGATGCTCTAGGAGGAACTGACCAACTTTATTTCCTCTCATATATATTCTTACTCTTCCCTAGAATTAATGAGCCCTGACTCTGCTCAGAAATGAGTAATCACATTTGAAGTTCTACTAAAATTTTGCTCTTTCATTGTTTTTTTCCCCTCTTGCATTTATATCTTTCAGTTAAATCCATTTTCTTGTATAAACTTAGCTTATTAGAAATTGTGGTGTAGGAGTCTGTTTAATTTTTTATTTTTATTTTACCTTTAGCAATGATTACTTGATGCAGTTTAATTTAAAGGATTGGAAGGGAAGACCTGTGGGCTCAGAAAGTAATTTGGAGGCCACTAGTTTGTGAATCAGTTAAGTCCTTGGTAAGTGATAATCAAGAAAGCTAGAACTGTAAACAAGAAACATGCAACTGTTTTGTTGTTGTTTTGACCTAGAACTATGAGCTAATTTTATTGGCTTTTCTAAAACATGATAAATGAGGTTAATATATTCTAAGTACTGGAACTTTAGGAAAAAAGTTACATCTAAATGAAAGTATCTGGCCAATGTCCCTTTGTCTTTTCTCCCATCTGAAAGGAAGTGATAAAAATGCAAAAATGACAAAAAAAAAGAGAAAGCAAAAAGAGTAGTAAAATACAGTAGTTGCAGACAATTTATTCATATAATCTGTCTTAAAAGTCATTCTTATTACTTGTAATAAAGAGACTGTAGCAAAGTTGAATCTTGAGTATAGGAAGAAATACAATTCTATGAGTCATTGTGAACCATGGGAACGTTGAATGAGATGTTAGTGAGGGGTGGGTGGAACCAGCTTGCAGGATTTTTCTGGGTTTTTAAGAGGGGGTGTTCAATATGAAGTTATCCTGGGGGAAGCTAATGTGCCATAAATCTCTACATCTGACTGGGCTTGGAAAATTACCTCTGAGCATACATGGACATTTCCTTTCACTAAACAGATGTGGGGCTTGTTAACACTTTTTAATCAACGCTTTGCTAATATGCATCCAGGATGGCTTCAGAGGTAGAACTATAATTCCATGCAGAAAATAGTAGAAATCCATTTCTCAGTGTATGGCATACTTATCAGATTTAAATCAATTTTAAGTTAAACATTCTTCCTCCCTAAAAGTCCAAGAACTTCTGAAAATTTTTTATATGTGTGGACACACTGTGTTATTAAATGCTTTATCACTTATGAGTTTTTTGGTGTCCTATGATATTTAGCAATATAATAATGTTAACTCGTTAAATCACCTTCTGATTTTGTTTTGCTTTTTTTTTGTGTGTGTGTGTGTGTGTGTGTGTGTGTGTGTGTGGCTTTTATCTATTGACTAAAAAGACATTGTTAGGCCACCATGATAATCTCTCTCAGTTTTTTTATTTGGTAAATTGGGGTAGGGAAGTGGTATTTGGATTCCTTATTGGTACAATTGTGAGAGTTTTGTTGATACAGTTGTGAGAATTTCATTATAAACCATGACAAGCACATAGTAATCATTCACACATGGTTAGCTATTATAATAAATATTCAGTATATAAAACTCATTTCCCTTATCTCAGTGCCTTGATCTTTATAATAAAACAAGGAGATTTAAGAATGACGTTGGCAATGACAGAATATAAACCCCCACCTTGTTCCCCACAGAGACACTGACTTAACAATACAGGGGTGGGAAAATGTAGGTTTACAGTTGTAGGTACTCAAAACACAGTTAATAAAGTTATTGTAATAATCATAATCTGAATGCCTTTTTCCATATGTGCAACTGTATGCTACCTTTGTCTATCTCTGTATATGGCCCATAAAGGCTTTATAGGTACTCCAGAAACCAATTAAGATGACTCAGTACCCCAGGAAAAGGCAAAGCTAAGAATAGCCACATTGAAATGATAAGTTGTTGCATTTAATCCATTATATCTCTTCCCTAAACCAGCACAGCTTGGTGTGATTGAAAGAAAATGCTCATTCTCTTTTGGGAGGAAAGGGGAACAGTAGGACACATAACCAATGTTCCAGTTTCTCAGTAGGTTTCCTGAGGCACTGGATTCTGTCACATCTGACTCAGAGTGCTTGTGGAGAACAGCTTACTATATATATATATATATATATATATATATATATATATATATATATATATATATATATATATAAGTTTTAACAACTGATAGCCAATTTATTAAAAAGCCTGATTTAGGCATCTGCAATGGTGACTTTAACCTCCATTCCCGGCTCAATGCTGATGGAAGTAATCTTGACAATCTCAGAAGGCTGTGCAAGTCTATGAGCCACTTGTGGATCCTCATCTGAAACTCATCCCAAGTCTTAGAACCCTCCCCACAGGGAGTCTTCCTTGTAATAATTCTCAGAGTCTTGGTCAGCATCCTGGACTGAACCAGCTTACTTTTAAAGCCTGGGGGCTGCTGAGAACAAAGAGCTTGGTGGCATGCTGTAGCATAAAAAAACAAAAAAGAACAAAAAACTAGATAACTGAAATAGACACCGGAGGGAAGATGAGATTACAAACTCCTGAAAAAGAAACTGGAAATCCGTATAGTTAGGAAATAATATGCACAGAGAAAACACACCCTTAGAAAATGTTTGAGAGGATCTTAGAATCTCTATCCAGGTTGATTGGGGAAGGTCTTCTAAAAAAATCAGTCCATAAATATAAGAAGCAAGAAATAACAAGGTATATAAAAATACAGGGAAATATGGCTCAATCAAAGAAACAAAATTACTCTCCAGAAATTGACCTTGAATTACTTGACAAAAAATTCAAAGTAATTATGGATGCTCAATGAGCTTCTATAAAAAACAAACGGGAAAAAAAAACCCACAGAAAATAACATGTGTTAGTGAGAATGTAGAGAAATCAGAAGACTTGTATACTGTTGATGGGAGAGTAAAATGGTGCAGCTGCTATGGAAAATAGTATGCAGGTTCCTCAAAATATTCAAAACAAAATTATCATATGATCTAGGAATGCTACTTCTAAGTATATAGCCAAATAATGGAAAACAGGATCTCCAAGAGATATTTACATACCCATGTTTACTGCAGCATTATTATCAACTAGAGGCCCAGTGCATGAATTCATACATGAGTGGGGTCCCTCAGGGTGGCCTGCAGGGATTGAGCCCCAGCTCACTCTCCCCCTCCCAAGATCATAGCCCCAGCTCATGCATCCAGCCTCCACTGCCACCCACTGCCAGTGCCTCGTCACTGACTCCCACCATGTTCCGCGCCACCCCCTGGTGGTCAGTGCATGTCATAGCCAGAAGTCAAACTCCTAGTCAAACAATTTGCACATTAGGCTTTTATTATATAGTATAGCCAAGAGGTGGAAACAACCTAAATGTTCATCACAGATGAATGGATAAAGTAAATGTGGCACATTCATACAATGAAATATTATTTGCCCTTAAAAAGTTGAAAATACTGCCAAATGCTATAATGTGGATGAACCTTGAGAACATTATGCTAACTTAAATATGCCAATCCCAAAGGGTAGTTACTAGATGAGTCCACTTATATGTGTTATCTAAACTAGTCAAACTCAAAAACAGAAAGTGGAATGGCAGTTTCCAGGAGCTGCAGGGATAGGGAAAAGATGAGCTGTCTTTCAATGGGTACTGAGATTAAGTTTTGCAAGATGAAAATATATAGAGATCTGCTACACAGCAATGTGCTTATAGTTAACACTACTGTAACATACACTTAAAATGGCTAAGATTTTAAATTTTTATGTTTTTAACACAAAAAATATTTCATGCTAAAGTAAGCCCTAGAATAATTATATTTCATCTGTTCTCCTCTATTCCTGTTCCAGCATTTAATCACAATTTATGTCTCTCTTGTATCTTCTCCTTCAACTTAACATTTTGTCCAATTCCTTTGTCTTTTGAATTTCTCATTCAGTGCCAACTATCTTAGAATAATTGTTTTTAAATTCCTTTAATAAATTCTTATCAGAAAAGCATAAAACTATGGAGATTAATTCTACTGACATTGTAAACCACAATTGCTTCTATGTTGTGGAGGAAAAGATGATTTTACCTCTACCCTTCTAGGATCTTGGTTGAGGCCCCTCCCTGTTGCAAAAGACAGATAAACAGGAGAAAAACAAATTAAAGTATAACAACACATATAGCTCCTATATAGATGGGAGACATCCAGGAAAATGAGTAACTCCATGAAATAGCCCAAATACTAGTATTCACCTTAAATACTATCTATATTCAGCTATGAGAAGGCTAAAAGGCCAATTTCAATGTAACCCTGATGTTTCGGGGGGCTAGCAATCTGAATCTGTGCCAGTAACCTAATGTACATTCTCGATAACCTATAATTAAGTCATTGGCCCTTTCTCCACAATATGGTCTTTCAATACCTGTTACCTAAATGCTCACATTTTTACAGAGGCCATAAACCATGAATAATACACAACCCCCAGAGTGGGTTATCTGCGCTGGTGCCAGGCCAGGCCTTTATATATGGTCTCAAGGCCCCCATCCTAACACACGGGGATTTTTTCAAAGCCCACAAAAGGTCTAGAAGTCCCATCCATATTTGGGGGGACAAAGAAATCAAAGGGGATGAAAGGAGAGCTTCCATCATATTTGTTTGCTCAGACTTGGGAGGCAACTCCTCTAAGACCACTGGAGTAATAAAGCTGTGTAACTCCATTTCTCTAAGAGTCTCTTGGTATGATTGAAAGAATGGAAAACAGGATCTTCTATAACAACTAAAGACAAAAGATGTTAGAGTGGGTAGAGGCAGTTATGGGATGTTATCAGGCAATGCACAATAAATATAGGTATGATTGTTTTGTAGACAGAAGCAGGCCTTCTCCACTGACTAGCTTCTAGATTTTATTTTCCTCTTACTGGTATAGAGCATCTCCTGTGTTTACTGTTAATTTTCTTTTTAAAATCTTTATTGTTGAGAGTATTACAGATGTCTTCTTTTTTCCCTATTGACTCCTTCTAACCTGAATCCTCCCTGAACCCCAGGCCTTCACCACCCTATTGTCTGTGTTCATGGGTTATGTATACATACATACCAGTTCTTTGACTGATCTCTTCTCACCCACCCACCAGCCCCCGCTTTCCCTTTGAA
The DNA here is from genome assembly GCF_964339955.1 of Pipistrellus hanaki. Lineage (NCBI taxonomy): Eukaryota > Metazoa > Chordata > Mammalia > Chiroptera > Vespertilionidae > Pipistrellus > Pipistrellus hanaki. The sequence continues at coordinate 80,962,459 of NC_140524.1, forward strand.
ACAGTCCAAAATAACCCTATGTAAAGCAATTCTAACCGTAGGGAAGGTATAGTAAAATGTACTTCTAAATTAGTAAAATAAAAAATACATTACATTGAAGGAGTTCTGAACAGGCCTCCCCAAAATGCGGCTCTTTGGTACGTAGGTTATTGTGACCTGAAAGCAATCAAGACCCTATGTGCTCAGAAGAAACATTTTCCTCTCCCAATTCAGGGGGCCTTGCCCATAATAAGTGTTACTACCAGAGAAAACCTTTTATAATTTATAAGTATGGGTGGCTGGGCAAATTTCTAATCACTAAACATCTTATCTTTTTATGGTCTTAAAATTTTCCCTTGTCTCCTTTGTAACCCCAATATATCGTAGGTCATTCCTTGGCTCAGAATGTCATATTTTTGCTCTATAGGTAAAGTATTTACAACACACTACCATATTCTTTTATTTAATCTTTATTGTTGAAAATATTATAGATATTTCCTTTTTTCCCCACATTTACCTCCTCCACCTGGCCCCTACCCCCCCCCCACAAGGTCTTCACCACACTATTTTTTGTGCCCATGGGCTATGCATATATGCATATAAATTCTCTGGTTACCGTATTTTCTGGCGTATAAGACAACTTTTGAAACGAAAAAAGTCAACCGAAAATCGGGGGTCGTCTTATACGCCGAGTATATCCCGAAAATAGGCAAATATAGGCCTAAACCTATGTTTTAACTGTAAAATTAGGGGGTCGTCTTATACGCCCAGTCGTCTTTTTTGGTTGACTTTTTTTTCCATTTCAAAAGTTGTCTTATACACCGGAAAATACGGTAATCTTTCCCTACCCCTCTTTCTAACCCCCACCTTACTTCTGAGATGCACCAGTCTATTCATGTTTCTATGTCTCTGGATCTATGTTGTTTACCAGTTTATTTTGTTCATTAGATTCTTCATATTAATGAGATCATGTGATACTTGTCCTTCTCTGAATGGCTTATTTCTCTTAGCATAATACTCTCCAAGTCCCTCCATGCTATGTCAAAGGGTAAAATATCCTTTTTTTATAGCTATATAGTGTTCCATTGTGTAAGTGTACCACAGCTTTTCTATCCTCTCATCTATTGATGGGCACTTGGGCTGTTTCCAGATTATAGCTATTATAAATAGCACTGCTATGAACATAGGGGTGCATATATATTTTTTTTCTTTATTGATTAAGGTATTACATATGTATCCTTACCCCCTATTGCTCCCCCAACCCCTCCCATATATTCTTTGTGATTGGTGTTTCTGATTTCTTAGGATATATTCCTAGAAGTGGGAACACTGGGTCAAATGGAAGTTCCATATTTAATTTTTTGAAGAAACTTCATACTGTGTTCTATAGTGGCTGCTCCAGTCTGCATTCCCAGCAGTGGTGTACTAGGATTTCCTTTTTTCTACATCCTCAATAGCACTTGTAGTTTGTTGATTTGTTGATGATAGCCATTCTGATAGGTGTGAGGTTATTGTCATTGTAATTTGTATCTCTCTGATGATTAGTGACTTTGAGCATTTTTTTTCATGTGTCTCTTGGTGATCTGTATGTTTACAGTCTTTGTTCATTCTTTAATGGGATTGTAGACACCACTAGCTTCTTTCAAAAAAAATTTTTTTTCCCTTCACTTTTGTGCAGTTTAGATGTGATATGGGTAGGTGTGGTTTTTTGGTTGTTGTTTTCTTTCGTTTTGTGGATTAAACGGGATACATGCTTGGCAGTCTTGCAAACTCAGAGACCTAAAGTAATCACAAAGGGTGGTCTGAAATTAAACTTTTAACTAAAAGTAGTAATGGTGGGTAGTTAAGTCTTAGGCCAGTATCTTCAAACTTTACCTTAACTGAGCCTATCTGCCTTTTTGTATCTATGATAACATACCCTTGAATTGTCTGGGTAAGTTGTAACTTCCCTTTTTCTGTACCCCTTAGAGGATGACATAATGTGCCTGGGCGCTAGGACAGATGTCACAAATTCCTTCATTGTTAAGATATTAATTGTTGACTATTGGCTATCCTGCACTCAAATATGTGTCTATCATTTTATTTTTTATCCAGTCCCAGAGGTTTCCCTACTTCGCTTTCTCTAGCCTCTCTAGTCTATCACCAATAGATTTCATGTAACTCACCTATGTCTCCTCTTTTGACTTCAATGTATGAAAATAGATGAAAAAACCTGGATTCTCTGGAGCATCATCCCAATCTTTAGAGATACTGCTTCCCGGTAACTGTGGACAGTTTGGTTCAAATAAACTCACAAAAATTCTTTACAGGCTTAAATGTTTTTACAATAACTGTTTTATTTTTTGGTATCTATCATTATTGTTGCTCTATAGGTAAAGTATAGAGCAACAATATCTTCAAGATTCCCAAATCTGTGGTTTGGTGTCTGTCAATAATTTTGAGATGTTCTAGGACATGAATATATTGAATATATCTTTTGTTCTGATATTCCAATTACACATAATTTACATCTTTTTATATTGTATCCCTATTCTTGGATGTTCTATTCTGCTCGTTATTTTTATCTTTGCATTTAAGTTTGAGAAGTATCCATTACCTACTGATAAGCCATTGAAGGTTTTCTTCGTTTCTGATACTGTATTTTTTTTTTATTTCAAGCATATATTTTTGATTGTTAGCATTTCTACCACTTTGCTTATTCTACCCACCTACATCATGCTTTCATAATGTCATTTTCCCCACTAGATCTTTTAAAATATTAATCATAGATATTTAAATTTCCCTCCTAATAATTCTAACACCTGTGTCCTATCTTCTGGTTCTGATGCTTGTTTTGTTTCATCAGACTGTTTTCCCTTGCTTTTTGGCATGCCATTTAATCTGTGTTGAAAGCTGGATATGTTGCATCAGGTAATAAGAATTGAGGTAAACAGGTATTTCGTGTGAATATTTATGTTAATATTGCTAAAGGTTTGCATGTGTTTAATGTTTTGCATAGCTATAAATGCCAGAGATCTCAAACTCCTCTAGTGTCCTATGAGACAGGAAGACTAGAAGAAGCTGGAATGGAAGTAACTCCCTTCTCCTAGCTGTGATAATGCCGTGGAAAAGTCAATTTCCTACAGAATTTTGTTATGGAGAAGACTCAGAATATATTTCATAATAGTTACTCTTTTATTTTCCTTGCCAGAGCAATGAAGGGATCTTAGTTTGATTTTATTTATGTTACAGGTGACTGAAAAATATGCAGGACTGCCAGAGGCACAGAAAAAAACACACATTTATTTCCAGATATTTTACAGGTATCAGTACAGTGACTTAGGGGAGTCTCTCTCTCCAAATCCTGAGTAAACCAATATGGAGGAAGCTTTCCCTTTATAACCCATTTGGTTTCTTTGTCCCCCAAATATGGATTATACTTCCAGACCTTTCATGGGCTTTGCAAAAAGCCCCTTGTGCTCAGATGGGGGGAGTGAGACCACATCTCAAGGCCTGACCTGGTGCCAGCACTGGTAGCTCCATCTGGGGTTTCTATTATTTATGGCCCCTCCAAACTGGGAATAAACAGGTCTTGTAGGACCAGACAATTAAAGAATTAAAGGGGCAGTGGCTAACAAAAATGTACATTAGGTTAATGGCGCAGATTCAGATTGCTAGCCCCCTCCCCCCCAAAAAAAATTCTCATTTTCACCATCATTATGAAAGCCTTGCAAAGTTCCCAGAAATAAAGCCCACAAAAGTGGAGAGGCCTTCCTAAGACTGTGTCCCTCTAAGGCTTTCTCATTCTCATGCTAATCGATACCCAGTCTCCAATTGTTCATCAAAGTTACTCTTTATATGTTCATACCAGTTTATGGTTCCATCAGCATCTTCTCCAGGTAAACAGATCTTAGTGAAAAGGAAAATGTGGTGGGGGGAGTTTGCGATCTAGTTCAGTATCTGGTTAAAACTGTAGTCTTACTTCCCCGTACTGACTGACTTGGGCAGGGCTCAGAGCATGTCCCCAAGTCCCTGCCAAAACTGCAGGGATCCTCAGGGGCCTGCCAGAGGAGGAGGTATATAGGTCAGAGCCTCCTCACAAGTTCAGTTCAGGCTTTGGATCCAGAATTCCCCTGGACTAGCAGATCTGTGAAATGAAAGTTAAACTTTCCTCCCTCAGAGTGCTGGCTGATCGTTTGCCCATGCATTCTGTCAAAACATTAACTGTGTCTCTCTGGATGTGCTTGTCTTTTCAGATAGGGTAGCAATGTGTCCTTTGAACTTAGTTCTCTGAAGGGTCTGAGAGAAGTCATTAATTTTCATTTTTTAATCTTATTCTTGTAAGGATGGGAGCAATGACTTTCAAGCTTTTTATGTGCTTAAGCTAAAACCAGAAGTACAACATTTTCTATGTAGAGCTTAAGCTACTATATACACAAAGTTTAAATATAAAATCTATTCTACTTAATCACAAAATTAATACTCAAAGTTAAAATATTTTAGGAAGAAAGTTTTATGTCTAATAAGAATATAGACAAATATAGAGGGCAAAGCTGAAATAAAACTAAGTTTGCACTGAATTTATGTCTGTATAATCATATCAGAGTGAATTTGGTTCCCAACCAACAGTTATATACCCGAGACCATGTATGAAAGGTGTCACTGTACTCCACTAATACAGAGATGCACAAAAGTAAAACCACAAATCTCAAACCACAAAACTCAGAGAGCTGACCTTCATTTGGAGATAGACTAGTGAATAAATAATATGATATATGTCATAAAGAAATATGAGTATGGTGCCGCTGAAAGAATGAGGTGATCCTCACTATGAAAGTGCAATTTCAGAGTTAGTTTTCCATATATTTATTTATATTTTTGTTCTAAGCTCTTTGAAATGCACTCAGTAATGGAGTTTGTTCCCTAAAGATCATGTGACATTGAAGGATGCCAGGTACATGTATTATGAAGAGATCTGCACATAAATTGCATTAGCATTAGTGTTAATCCCCATTTCCCTCATCAGCTTACTAAAAGACCATGTCTAATATTGATAATTCTCTATCTTATCTTCTTTCAAAGCACTTCATGGTCCAGTTTTAACAAGAATACACATATTTAATTCTCAAGAAAAGTACACAGATTTGAGCTATACAACCTTAACAAAACAGAATAAACACAGTATAATTGCATCCCTGAAAAACAGAATGTGATAGTCTCAGAAAGTAGAGATTGGCACTCTACAAAGAAAAATAGAATCACATGACTGGCACCAAGACATGCATTGCCTAGCAACATTCTGTGATTAGCATTGATTACATTAGTAGGCCCGGCGATGCCAAGGTATAAGAAAATCTCTGTACTCTTTAAAAAAAATATTACTTTTTTTTTTGGCTTTCAAAATTTGTACTCAATTTTTTTTTGCTTTTATATTATCCTCCTGATCTCTATGTGGATTTATATGTGAATCTCCTCTGTATTTTGACAATACATATATATCACTTGCTTACAGGAAAAAAAATATTACAACTCTGAACTATTAGGACATTTAATAAAACTCATTTTTCCTATTCCTCTATTATTTTAATTTTCTTCTTTTCACACCTTCATCTCACAGACAATAGGAGCCTCACTTACCAACCCCACCAGGGATATTGATTTTTTTTTTCTGATAAGTTATACTAGTGTCTCTTGGTTTTTATACTTTCTAAAAGAAAATACTGAAGCACTTCCATAATTTAAAGTAGAGTTATAACATCTTATATTTATTCTTTAGGGTACCACTATTTGTTATTTTTTGCTAGGCCAAAGAAATGGGACAGAGAGCTATGTGCTCAAGTGGATGACTTATCAGAGTCATCTTCAGAGATAGCAGAGGGTTTGTGACTGTTCATGCTGAATTTTGCTGATAAATAAGCCATATCCCTCTCCTGTTCTCTCTTCTTACTGCCCTGTCATAAAGGCTGTGGAACATTTTAAAGGACCAAAGGTCCTTATAATTCCCAGCTTGGTGTATTCCTCGACCCATATGTTCGCAACCTTAAATGGTCTTTAAAATGTCTCTGTACTTCTGGCTTCCCTTTTATAAATGCTACAGCATGAAATGTGAATGACTCCCAAGGCAGGCCCTTGGCCTGGCCTTGCAGGCACTGCCAGTCAACCAGTGTAGTTGCAGCAGGGCCTGATTGTGATTCAGTATTCAAAGCTGTCACACCTAAGCTCGGTCTCTCCATCCATAAACACACTGGGTACATTTGCAGAGAAACATATTTATCTCTTCCTTTATTAAGGGAATATGCTTAGTAGCCATGAAAATGAAATTTCTAGTTCTTTATGTTTTGTCACATAGCCCATGTATAAGATGAATTTAGCATGTGATTTGTCTCTCACTGAGAAAGCAGATCTCCCAGACAAAAACAAAGCAGCCTGGCAGAAGATTCCCCTGTGCCAGGAATAGGAATAGGCCCAGCTCTGCAGTGGACTCACTCCTGTTCTGTGGAAATAAGAGTTGTCAATTTCTGTGTCTACATATGCCCCTTAGATCCATCATGACATATTTGAAGTAGATTTGAAGGACGCTTGGGAACCAACATTAGCCTAAAGCCTCTACCTGAGTGATTTTGTTAGTAAAAAGTTTTTGGAGATAGAGCACATGTAAAAAACAGAAGCTGAACCCACAAAATGCTCACTGGTTGTTTTAATATATCCATGTGAGAATAAACTAATGAATTTATGGATTATTAGTATACATACTGCTCGAAAATCCCTTTAGTCTTTTGGAGGCCATAAAAATGAAAGGGCCAAATGATCCACTTATTTCTTCCATTTAGCCTTCATGGATCATCCAAAACACAATTTCCAATGCCCTAGACAGCACAAATAGAAATATTAAAAAAACAAACAAAAAAAAAAACAAAAAAAAACTTCTTGGGCTATAGTGCTAGGCATCACAGACCGCACTGCCACGGTACAGAAACAGCTGGTCAGCTGTCTTAGGGGCTATGGCTGCCACAGTGCTGGGAGCTACTGAAAGAATTTTAGAGATAGGAGAGGCAGTTTAGGGAAGGGGGAGTCCATGGGAGAGGAATGCATACATGATGGGCAGAGACAGATTCAAGCCGCCAGATTATTTACAAGAATGCTACAAGGTAAGGCAAAGAAGAGGGGGGCACCAGCATTTATAAACCCATAAACAAAGAGACTCAGAGGTCTATGTTTTTTCCAAGAGAGAGAGAGAGAGAGAGAGAGAGAAAGAGAGAGCAGGTTTTTTCCCTATTCAGGGACCCCTCCCAAGGGTGAATTTGTATATGCTTGCAATAAACTTGCACATTTTTTTAAAAAAAGTCTTTTATTTTATTCTTCAAACTTTGTAGGACAAGAACCCACAATGAGGAGAGTCCACTCGCCATTCCGTATACCACTACTGTGCGAGCTCTGCACTCACAGTGCTGGCTTCTGGGACCTTGGCAGACACAGATTAGAGACACCTACCAGCAAGCTTCATTGTTGTCTTTTTGGAAACTTATTTCCATTAGAGCAGAACCTCTTCAAAAGGAGAAGAAGGTAGATCCTAAAAAAGACCTAGCTGCTATTGACCATTGAAAAAGAGGAACGGATGACTAGAAAAGGCTGGCCAGGACCTAATTCCCATTGAAGATTTTATTATACCTGGTGGTTATTAGACAAAGTGAAACAACAACCTCAGGTAGAGCTCTCCTTTGAGGAGGTTAAGTTGAGTGGAGAGTTTTACTTCTAAAGAAGTGCTCCCTGTAAAGCAAGGACAGAATGAGAAGGAGAGGAAAGCCATCAAGTCCATGCTTGAGGCCCAGCAGGAAGCTCTGCACGAACTGTAACTCCAGTCCCAGGAGCTCTAAGTGGAAGCCATAAAGCAGGACTCTAGTCTGTTCCCCTTCGAGAGAGAAGGGCCAAATTACACACACTGCTCTCCAACTTCCAGCCCCCTGAAGATCGGTATCATGACACCATCAAGGTGTACACACAAGTGGAGTCCAAGAGGTAGAGCCACAGGCAGCTGTCTGAATCTGCTGCTCTTGATAGCCAGAACAACCAGGGCTTAAGTGCTTGTCACAGAATTAAGCATGCTGAAAATAAATGTGAGTTTAATAAAGAAAAAAAGCCACTTCTATAACATATGCTTAAGAAATACATAGTCAACTAGGAACTGGTATATGTTTGTCATAGCAAGTTGTAGATTCCAGTTTCATACGCAAGTTAATGCCCTAGGATTATTTTATTTCAAGTGCTGTTACTCATATAAAATTACATGTTTGGCTCTTTCGCACTTTATTCCCCAATCTTAAGCTTATGTTATTTAAATCTGAGGGAAAAAATAAAAATAAGTAGAGGCATTATGTTCAGTAAGCACTGTGATAGAAACATAGACAACAGGAGAACTTGAGGCTTGGTCTGTTCCCACAGTGAGCTACAAATGGAGCATGTAGGCGATTCCACACATATCAAATTCAAAGACTATTTATCTAAAACACTCAGTGAATAGAAGCTCTGATATTTTCTTGGCTTGAATTCTTCATACTATTTCCTCAAATTTCCAGCTGGATTTTCATAAATAGACCAATCCAAATTTCTGAAAGAAATTTCTTTTCCCCAAAGTATATCCTCCATGCACATTACTTTCATTGTGATTGTTGTAATACATAAGGGTTATAATGGCTGATTGGGGCCATATTGTTAAAGGCAGGAAGATATACATGGTTGAAGAGTCAGTGAGTAAGATGCTGCTCTTGTGTAAGTGGCTTGAATTCAGACTTAATTAAGGGTTTTAGAAAGCAGTGGAGATACCTAGAGAACTGACAAGCCTGACATTTGGTGATATGAAGGAGAAAAAGGATGATCTTTTTTTAAATGGCACCATACTTACTCTTCCAGCTCAGATATTAACAAGGACTGAATTTACCCTTTCACATAAAACAACTAAAAAAATGGTCAAAATATATGAAAAACTAGTTTTCAAAGAATCATGCAACGAGAGACAATGATTGCTAAAATTTGCAAAACAAACTGATCAACCTATTTTTTAAAATATATTTTTATTGATTTCAGAGAGGAAGAGAGAGATAGAAACATTAATAATGAAAGAGAATCATTGATTGGCTGCCTCCTGCACACCCCCTACTGGGTATCACGCCCACAACCCAGGCATGTGCCCTTGACCGGAATCAAACTTGGGACTCTTCAGTCCTCAGGCCAATGCTCTATCCACTGAGCCAAACAGACTAGGGCTGAACCTAATTATTAATGAGATGAATGGGGTAAATATGATAAAAATTGGCATCAGAGTATTTGCAAGATGGCGGCTGGAAGAACGCTGGTAAAGGAGAAAGTGTGAGTGAGTGAGAGAGTAAAAGGGGGGTGTGGATGTGTGGTGTGTGTGTGTGAGTGAGTGAGGGACAGTTAGATCCTGCAGGAGTATCATGGACTAGCAGACCAGGCTCTCCTGGATGGGAAGAACCTGCCACAGCTGCGGGCACTCCCCAGGCTGCGGGGCTTGGGCATGGAGCCCACACCATCCTGAAGGAGACAGCCGCCTCCACTAGGAATCCAGCCTTAGCACCACCCAAACTGGCCATGGACACTGTCCAGGATCTTAAAGCTACTCCAGCCAAAGTCATGCTGCCTTGCCTGCAGACCTGCAGATCCCAGGACCTGCAGTTCCCTTAGCAGAAACTGCAACTCCCTCCTTCCTGGCAGCCAGTGTCTGGACACCACAGTGAGCTACTGAGGGCTCACATACTCAGACAATTTTCACAGCTTCAGCCATAGACTCCAAGATTCCCACATCTACAGCCACTGGATCTTGGACCCCCTTGACATTTGCAGAGTGAAATCACCCTGGCCAGAGTCCTACCGCCTTATCCACAAACTATGGGACAGCTGCTTCCCTCCTCCATGAGCCCTGGGAACTTGACAGTGATTGCCACAGTGATGCTACCCCAGCAAGAGTCACACAACAGTGACCACAGTCACACTACCTGAGCCTCAGGCCTCAAGACCACTTTTACCCAGGTCATGGACTTTGGGATCTCACAGTGAGTGCATGCCAGTAAGACTTCAGGTAACCCTTTCCACAAGAGCTGGAACCACGAGCACATCCACAACAGCTTGCATGACGAAACTGGGGGTGAGTTACATCATCAGACAACCTGTGAGGAGACTTCATTCAAGAATGAGAAACTAACATTCATGACCCAACTACATCAGAGAACCCAAATAGCTCAAGTAGGGGGGCTCCACTAGAAAACTAAGCTCAGGAGATCTGAGATACTGCACCATTGGGTCCCAAAAATCACCAACTACATAGGACCACATCCAAAAGAACCAAGGTAGCAAACAGTTGGATCTAAGACATAGAACCAATTAAAGTGTTTTGGCAAAAATGGAGAGATAACAAAACAATCCTCAAAGGAAAGAAAAAGAGGAATCACCAGAAAAGGAATGAAATGAAATGGAGGCACGTAATTTGTCAGACAAAGAATTCAGAGTAATGATTATAAAGATGCTCAAACAGCTGGATGACAAATGCACACAACTCAATGAAATTATAAGTATCTGAATGAGAATTTCACCAATATGAAAATAAACAAAGAGGAAATGAAGAATGACATAGCTGGATAAAGAATACAATGAAAGGCTTCAACAGTAGACTAGAAGAAGCTGAGGATCACATCAGTGAATTATAAGACAAGGTAGAAAAAAACACCAAAGCAGAGCAGCAACTGGAAAATGAAACTTACAAAGCAGGAGGAGAGCCTAAGGGAGCTTTGGTACAACGTGAAATGAAACAACATTAATATAATAGGGGAGATAGAAGGAAAGGAAGCTGAGCAAGGAATAGAAAACCTGTTTGAAGAAATAATGACAGAAAATTTCCCTGATTTGGGGAATAAAAAAATGTCACACAAGTCCAAGAAACACACAGAGACCCAAACAAGATGAATCCAGAAAGACCAACACCAAGAAATTTCATAATTAAATTGGAAAATAGCAACAAAGTAAGAATCTTAAAGGTTGCCAGAGACAGAAAGTTATCTACAAAGGATCTCCTATTAGACTACCAACTGATTTTTCAACAGAAACACACTGGGCCAGAAGGGAATGAAATGAAGTATACAAAGTGATGCAAAGCAAGGGACTGAACTCAAGAATACTATACCCAGCAAGGCTATCATTCAGAATTGAAGGGGAAATCAGGAGCTTCACAGACAAAAAAAAAAAAAAAAAAAAAAGGCTAAGGGAGTTCAATACCACCAAGCCAGCAATGGAAGAAAAGCTAAAGGGACTGTCATAAAAAGAAGTAGGAAGGGAAGAAGGAATATGGGCACAAAAGTAAAAATGGCTATAAACAAGTATCTATATTTATAAAAGGCTTATATGCTAAGTGCCATTCCCTCCATCCAAGTTGTCCCTATGACACACACTGATCACCAAGAGGCAGACACTCAATGAAGGAGCTGCAAAGCTATAATAACTTGGCAGTGGTGGTTCTCAAGTGATGTACCCCAAAACCATAGGAAAGGGAGCCCAATTCCTCATGGGGCCTCATGACTTCAACTTCAGCCGTGGGTTATGTTGCTGGGGCACTGTAGGCCCTGAATCTGGTTTACTGCACACTTGCATTTGAGTTCCACACCCTTTATAACAGCAATTTTATAGAGTGCCCTCTTACACTTCGGGACCCCTTGGGGGATGTTGGACAACTGGTTTCGGCCTGATCCCTGCAGAGCAGGCTGAGGTAACCCACCTGCCTCAGGGACTCTGCTCACTCCACAGACACTGAGTGACTGCAGAAGGTTGGCTCCAGGGCATGTCTGGCCTGTCTTGCCAAGTCCCACTATGCCAGCCACCTTCTAATTAATTTCCTTTCAATGTACACTAGGTCACTATTCAATAATAACATTAAATGTAAATGGACTAAATGCTCCAAAAGATATAGGGTAGCTGAATGTATAACAAAACATAACTCATATATTGCTGTCTACAAGAGAGATACCTCAGAACAAAGGACTCACAGTGACTGATAGTGAAGGGATGAGAGAAAAATTTTCAGGCAAATGGAAATGAAAAAAAAAGGAAAACTGGGGTAGCAATACTTATATCTGACTAAATAGACATTAAAGTGAAGGCCATAACAAGCGATAAGGAGGACCACTTCATAATACTAAAGGGAGCAATTCAACAAGAGGATATAACTCTGGTAAACATGGTAAACATATGTGCACCCAATACAGGAGCACTCAAATGCATAAAAATAACTGGAAGATATCAAGGGAGAGATCAATAGCAATACAATCATAGTAGGGGGCCTTAATACTCCATTGGCACCATTGGATAAACCCTCTAAACAAAACAAAAAAAAATGAGCAAAGAAACAGCAATGCTAAATGAATAACTGGATCAGATAGAATTAATTGACATCTTCACAACATTTAATCCCAAAGCAACAAATTACATATTCTTCTCAAGTTAACATGGGACATTTTCAATGATAGACCACATATTGGGACACAGGCAAAGCCTCTTAAAATTCAAGAAGATAGAAGTCATATCAAGCATCTTCTCAGGTCACAATGACATACAATTAGAAATCGACTACAATAAAAACAATGAAAAATTCAAGCACTTGGAGACTAAATAGCATACTATCAAAAAATGATTGGGGATGATGATGGAGGAACCCATTCATGACTGCACAGAGGTAACAGATGACAAGGTACTGTTCACGGATGGGAGCAGTTATGTTCAGGATGGGACCTGATATACAGGGGCCGTGGTAGTCACCCTGGACCACAACATTTGGGCACAGTTCCAGAACTTTTGGCCTTAATCCAGGCCCTTTGATGGAGACACTGTGCCATCCACAGAGAAAAGAGGGTTACCAACTGCAGCCAGAAGGAATCGGCTGAACAGAAGCAAGCCACTGAAGGACCAGATGATTGGTGGACCCTCCAGATGACAAGACTGTTGGTCCCAGAGGCTCTAGGTCAGAGTTGCCCAGTGACACCAGGTTACCCACTTAAGTGTAACCAAGACTTCTGAACTTCTGTGAGGCAGAGTTGCTAGAAGTACTGTCTATGCACAGGTAAATGCTAAGCAAGGTAAGGGGGTCCCCCTGGGAATTCAGGTCCCAGGGAACCTCCCCAGGAGAGCATTGGTAGGTGGATTTCAGAGATTAAACCACCAGCATTAAGGTCTAGTTATTATAGACACTTCAGATTAGGTTGAAGTATACCCCACTAAGGCAGAAACTGCCTCTATAGTAGTCAAGAGATTACTCCAGGAGATTATACCTAGATTTGGGCTGCCAGTATCAGATAACAGCCCCACCTTTGTAGCTAAGGTATCTCAGAGTGTAGCTCTAGCCTTAAGGACAGGTAAGTGAGACTCTGGAAAAGGGGTTTAACTAAATGTGTCCTAGAATCGGTGAAAATTGGACCAACCCCCTGTCCTTTGCCCTCTTAAGGGCCAGGTGTACCCCTTACTGAGACAAGTTTCCCCCTTTTTTTGGGGGGATCATGACAGGGGTCCTCAAACTTTTTAAAGTGGGGGCCAGATCACGGTCCCTCAGAGAGCTGGAGGGCCAGACTATATGAACTACTAATTCCTACTGTAACACCTCGGCTGCGCTCACTGCCCAAAAAACCTGGCGGGCCGGATCAGACTCCTCTGCGGGCCGCATGTGGCCCGCGGGCCGTAGTTTGAAGACCCCTGAATTGTATGATAACCATTCCCTTGCTCAAGTCCTTACAGGCTCTGCAGTTTGCTTGTTCCAGATGCACTGCCAGTGCCCACCGCAGACCCTGTAGCCCAGGAACTCAATGTGGGTAAAGAAATTCACTGCCCATGGACTCAAAGGGATGCTACACTGTTATCCTGAGCACGCCCACTGCTGTTGAAGTAGATGGCACCCAGACCTGACTACATGATTCCCAGCTCCTGCATGGCCTGGATCCTGGCAACTAGTGGCCTCACCTGTGAGATCCCCAGCCTGGGCTCCACGCAGGCCAGGAGGAGAACTGATGCCTGCAGGAGGGGAACTGAACTTCAGTGAGGACAATACTGATGGGAACTGTGGTACTAAAGGTCTTGGTAACTGTATTTGTTGTTTATGCTGAAAGGAAGTAGGCAGAGTCAATGATTTGACTCAGGCACATTAGACAAGGGGGTAATGAGAGGGCGGGGGGGGGGGGGGGCGAGGATGGGCTCCTGACTCCACTGTGAGGCAGGGTGGAGTTATCGTCCATTCTGTGGCTGGACCCTAGCCCTCACCCAACCAATCAGGGTTAGCCGAGGCAGTGACATCACCACCAACCTGAGTAAAACCCCTGAACTGGGCGAAACTCGCTCTCTCTTCCTCCATGCTGCCTGCGTGAGTGGAACAGAGCCCATGCTAGCATGGAAAAGGCTCTTTTGTTTATTGCATCGGACTCGACTCCCTGGTGGTCCTTGGGGATCACGAAGTCTGGGCGTAACAGTACTTTCAACAATATTTTTTTTTTAATTAAAAAAAAATGATTGGGGCTTTAACCAGTTTGGGTCAGCGGATAGAGCATCGGCTTGTGGACTGAAGGGTCCCAGGTTCGATTCTGGTCCAGGACATCTACTTTGGTTGCAGACACATCCCCAGTAGGGTGTGTGCAGGAAGCAGCTGATTGATGTTTCTGTTTCATCTATGTTTCTAACTATCCCTCTCCTTTCCTCTCAAAAAAAAAAAAAAATCAATAAAATATATTTAAAACAATTATTGGGTTACCAAAGAGATCAAAGAAGAAATAAAAAGCATCATGGAAATAAGTAACAATAAAAACACAACAATCCAAAATCTATGGGAAACAGTGAAAGCAATCCTGAGAGAGAATTTCATAGTTCTATAGGACTACTTCAAAAAAACAAGAAAAGTAGTAATTATCTAATCCTTCAACTTAAAGAATTAAAAAAAGAGCAACAAGAAAAGCCCAGAGTAAACAGAAGGAAGGAAATAATAAAACCCAGAGCAGAAATAAATGACATAGAGACAAAAAAAAAAATGCAAAAGATCAATAAAACCAAGAGCTGGTTTTTTGAAAAGATAAACAAGATTGATGAACCTCTAGTCAGGCTCACCAAGAAACAAAGGAAGGACCCAAATAAAAAAAATCAGAAATGAAAGAGGTGAAGTAACAACCAACCCCACACACATATAAAGGATTATAAAAAATACTATGAACAACTCTATTCCAACAAACTAGACATCTTAGACGAAATGGACATATTCCTAGAAAAATACAATCTTCCAAAAATCAATCAGGAAGAATAAAAAAAACCTGAATTGGCTGATAACTATGGAGAAAATGGAAGCAATAATAAAAAATAAACTTCTAGCAAACAAAAGCCCCGGGCTTCAGAGATCTTTGATGCTGTCATGAGCCCAGCTTCTGGCTGAGCAGTGCTCCATCTGTGGGAGCACAATGACCACCAGGGGGCAGCTTCTGCATTGAGTATTTGCCCTCTAGTGGTCAGTGCATGTCATAGAAACTGGTCATTCTGTTGTTTGGTCAATTTGCATACTATCCTTTTATGCCTACAGGATCAGGCCGAAACCAGTTCTCTGACTTCCACCAAGGGGTCCAGAGTTGCGAGAAGGTGCAGGACAGGACGAGGGACCCCACTTGTCCATAATTGTGGCTGGAGAGGGACACAGGAGGTTGGCCATCCAGGGAGGGACCACGGGAGGGCTCCAGGGCATGTCCAGCCCATCTTGTTCAGTCTTGATTAGCCAGACCCCAGCAATAACTTAACCTACCAGTCAGAGCGTCTGACCCTGGTGGTCAATGCACATCATAGTGACTGGTTGACTGGCCAACTGTCTGTCCTCTGATGGTCAGTGCACATCATAGCTAATGGTTGAGCAGCCTTAGCATATCATTAAAATATTACGCTTTGATTGGTTGAACAGATGACTGGATGACCGGAAACTTAGCATATTAGATTTTTATTATATAAGATTAAAGATTTCATATGCTTTAATAGCTATAAAAATATATATTGTGGGTCAATTCCATACTATGTTTCAGGGGGTTAAATAATCAATATTCTCTGCTAATTTTTAGTAAATACCACCTTAAAAATGTATCACCTGAAAGAATACAGGAATAGAACTTGTTCTTTTTTTTTCCCTGTGATATAAACTCCTTCCAATGGTTATTTATGATCACTGTTCACTCTTAAGGCAGATCAATTTACTCCAGGAGACATGATCACAGCCATCCTGTATTCCACCTCTGGTTTGGGGTCTTTCCTATGGTGACCACACTCAGAGCAGTGCCACTTCTCCCTTCCTTTCCCTTGTGCCCTTCCAGGTTGTGTACAGCCATGATGCTCCCTTCCCCACTCCCCCACTCCATGATAATACTTTCCCCTTTACTGAAGTGAAAAGCAGACTTTCTTCTGGAAAAAATCTTGAAAACCCTGTTTTTATGTTTAATGGTTCTTAAAATAACTCCATTTAGGAAAAAATGGCTTCCTACACATGTTGTGCATTATACACACACTTAACAGTATCATCCTCTTTCACTTTCCCTTTCTCATAATTTATTCAATGATAGCATCATCTCCTTTGGGAAGCCTCACCTTCTATTCCTGAGGATGAGGCACACAGGGGTTACAAGAATACCTCTTGCAGCTCCATTTGTGCTTCCTCCTGTCAGTCACTGCACCACAAATCAGAATCCCGACTAAGGACAGTCTCCTCGCTTTACTGCCACGCTAGACACACCATCTCAGAGAAACCCATAGAATCAGAACACTCTGGATTACTTGGCCCCTCACTGGTGGCCCCTTCCTTCTAAGCCCAAGTCCCCAGTCATGTGTCTCCTTGCTTGCCCTAGAATGTAAGGACTACACCAAGAACGTTTCCCTCTCTCCTCATTCTAGCTACCTATGCATAAGAGTTTATGGGGATCCACACACTAAATTTCCCTTTAAGGATTTACCTTATGATCCTTTGTATGTTTGGACCTTTAGGAATAAACATTGGGACTTGTCTTGGTAGTTGGGAACACCATAAAGGAGCAAATAGCTTGTGTTTACTTGAATGACGGGCTTACTGGAGAGGTTTTACACCAATTTGCAAGGCACAAAAGATGTCGTTATTTTTCTTTTCTTTTTTTTCTTGTTAAATAAAATGAGAACTTACAAAATATTCATGGTCATTGCATTCCTTAAGAATATGTAGTCTGGCCAGGACCGGTTTGGCTCAATGGATAGAGTGTCGGCTTGGGGACTGAAGGGTCCCGGGTTCGATTCCGGTCAAGGGCATGTACCTTGGTTGCGGGCACATCTCCAGTAGGGGGTGTGCAAGAGGCAGCTGATCGATGACTCTCTCTCGTCGATGTTTCTAACTCGCTATCTCTCTCCCTTCCTCTCTGTACAAAATCAATAAAATATATATATTTTTTAAAAAAGAATATGTATTCTGTTGGCAATATTACGAAGGATATATGAATAAGAAAAGACAGCTTATAATGAAAAAAATGTGTACTACTTTAATAATGATTACTGTTATCATTCACACTGTCCTGTCATATAATTCTCAATTTTAGTGTTTATGCACATTTTCAGATAACTCCCCAAAAAAAGAAAAAACCTTCATCTTGAATTTTAATTTTATATAGGATGCCTAACAAATGGTTTTTCACATAGTGGGGCTTCCATGGATACCTATTACATGTGGATACATGTATATATACTAAATATATTACATATACACTGAGTGGCCAGATTATTATGATCTCTGAACGCAGTATATATATATTAGAGGGACCTGGTACATGAATTTGTGCATGGGTGGGGTCCAGCCAGCCTGGTCAGGGGGAGGAGATATGGGCAGTTGGCCGGCCTGCCTGCTGGTTGAACTCCTGGTAGAGGGGACAATTTGCATATTAGCCTTTTATTATATAGCAGTGGTTTTCAACCTTCTAATGCCATGACCCTTTAATACAGTTCCTCATGTTGTGGTGACCCCCAACCATAAAATTATTTTTGTTGCTACTTCATAATTGTAATTTTGCTACTGTTATAAATCATAATGTAAATATCTGTGTTTTCCAATGGTCTTAGGTGACTATGCTAGCAGTTCTCAACCTGTGGGTCCTGACAGAGCCGCCTTTCCACCTTTCCATGGTTCCCAGAAGCCTGGAACAGCTGGGGCAGTGCAGAATGCACAGGCTATCTTCTACTTTATGGTGTTCCTAACTACCAAGACACAAGTGTCCCACCCCACCCCCAGCTGCTCAGTGTCTGAGTATGGAAATTAAGCTGCCATCTTTGTTGGGCTAATTTGCATATTCACTCCTAATTGGCTGGTGGGCATCACAAAAGTAAGGTCAATTTGCATTTTACTTTTTTATTAGTTTAGATATTATACTTTACATCCCTGTGACTATTTTTTTTAAATATATTTTATTGATTTTGTACAGAGAGGAAGGAAGAGAGATAGAGTTAGAAACATCAATGAGAGAGAGTCATCGATCAGCTGCCTCTTGCACACCCCCTACTGGGGATATGCCCTCAACCAAGGTACATGGCCTTGACCGGAATCGAACCCAGGACCTTTCAGTCCCCAAGCCGACGCTCTATCCATTGAGCCAAACGGGTTTCGGCCCTGTGACTATTTTTTAACTGAAAGTTTTTACCTCTTACTCCCCTTCCCCTATTTCACCTGTCCCCCTGATCCTCATTTTAACAGACTTAATTATTTTTTGCTAGGAAGTGAAAGTCAAATAAAAATATTTATAATCTTAAAGAGACCTACATTATACTTTAAACATGAATGATGCTATGAATTCCTAAGCTGTGTGCTAACCAAACATGTTGTAGAAAGTTCTAACATTCAAATGTTGTGAAAAATACCAGGTGGGAACAAAACTGAGGACTCTAGTTTGTAGAAGAGGGAGCCAGAGGCGCACACTCCTGGGACAGTCAGGTGAAATAAGGACACCAGAGCAGGTGAACTGACATCATTTTGAGCATTCTCCCCAGGGAAGGAAACAGACTCTCCCTGTAAAAAGTCTGATGCTGCTAGTGGGGCTCATTTCACCACAACCGGAGAATTCCTCAGGATCCCTTCACAGTATGGCAGACACGGCCTCTTAGCAGTTTGATGTGGCGCTCCTCCGTCTAGACAGGCATGATTTACTCAGTGTTGAAAGGTGAAGGGGCAAAGCCCAGAAGGCTTCCTCATAAATCCCACAGGCAGGCCTCTCTAGCATGGTTGTTTGCTGGACCTGCCAACTGAAATACGTGGTGAGAAATAAAATCAGCTGTCCAGCAAGAGGCTAGAATGCCCGCTTAATAGCAGTCTTTGTCTACTGAGATCCTGTTTTAATGCAATGGAAGTAATTCCAGGTGAGAAGATAGAACTGTGGTAACTTGTTTGGATCTAAGATTAGGCTTCAGGACATATCCTGAAAGGCTCCTAGCACGAGTTTCTTGAATCTCTGTGTTATGGCCTCTGGGGAATCCACCATGGCCTATGGGAAAGCTACAGTGGCCTGTAGGGAAGCTACAGTGGCCTTGGGGAAGCTGCCTTGGCATGCTGTCTGTGCATTTGCATATTTCCAGTTGCTATCTTCTCATCATCCTCAGCTGTAATGACCTCTTTCTTAGCTTACTCTCTAACCAGCATCACATGCATTGCAATCTGCTTCCTATGCACATCCTCATCCACCTCTTGGTGACTCCTATAGGGAGGATGCCATATTAAGCGCACTCTGAGCACCAGAGTTCATTTTCAATCCTTTCAAAGTGGGTTCTCGTTGCCATTCCCTTCCACCCTCCCTCCTCATTCTAATGGCTTCATCTGTGCAAATATGGTTTACTTATGACCTAAAACTGCATTCCACAGTACACATTCTGGCTCCTTCTCTATAAAACATATGATTATCTTTGCCATGTTTTCTTCCCTTTGGTAAGGAGTAAGAGGATTAGCTTAGGGAAACCTTGCAGGACAATAAACCAAATTCTTTCACATGCCTCATTTTCCTAAATGGATTATTAAATGCAAATTGTTAATCACATAATTTTGCTTATGCAAAACAGAGTAAAGATATCTACTGTTAATTACAGATGAAAGAGGATTAAGTTGGAAAGAATCTCACTGCAGAAAAATGGCAAAGGAAAAATAACAAGAAGCCTAATATTGTTATTATTCAAGAGATAACCAATTAAAAAAAAAAGAGGAGCTAAAGCTTTTCTTAAAAGCGATTCTAGAGACCATTTGATAATTTTTTACCATCCAATTAGCTTTTAGTTTGTTTGTTTTACAATCAAAAGGCAAACTGTACCAAAAGAACATTTTTCAAATTAAAAAAAAAAATGAAATGGCAAAATCTCCCCAATATGGAAAAGAAAGAAAGAGGGCCGATCATTTCATAGCAATGAGTTCTTCATGATGAAATCCTTGATTTCTGTCTCATTTTTCTAATTTCTGCATAGTAGTCTCCATTCCCTCATAACATCAAATATTTCCTTCCAAGCCATCTAAAACAGGCACACTTTCCCCAATATGATTTTGAAACTTTATTGGTCATGCTAAATTAATCTTAGCCTACAGTATAGAATGCATGTTCTTGTGCCTCAGAAATGTATGTTAGTTTTTAGGTGTTTCAAGGAATAAATTACTTTTCTGCATAATGCAACATAATTCCACGCCTCATTGTGTTCTTTATACTGATTGAACTCGTCTGCTAAGAGAGAAATTTGGAAAGTTAACAGCTTAAATCTCCAAACCCAGTGAATTTATATTACCTAACAAACAAACATGGTGTGACCTATGGAACTGACTAGGGAAAACTTGAGCCAATTGCTAAAAGAAATAGCTAACATTTCAATTTCTTTAAGTTTCCATCATTAGAAATAAAATGATTCCTATTTTCACTTGAGCTAACAGTTTGATTTATATACATATACTTATTGATTTCAGAAAGGAAGGAGAGGGAGAGATAGAAACATCAATGATGAGAGAGAATCATTGATCGGCTGCCAAATGCCCACACTGGGGATCGAGCTCACAACCCGGGCATGTGCCCTGACCAGGAATGGAACTATGACCTCCTGGTTCATAGGTTGATGCTTAACCGCTGAGCCATATGGGCTGGATACGACTTAACAGTTTTAAAGTGGGATAATATATAAACATTTTCTTACAAACTTTGAAATTACATTGGCACACCTCATGGTTTACTTGATTCGTGTCCTATAATGTATAATGTGGCTAGTGTCAGAAGCTTCCATTATTTCTCAATAAAATAGTCAACTATAACTAATTATCAATATTTACAAAAATAGGAGTATTATTTCTCTAGACAATTTATGATGAGCTGAGTTTTGTGTGAAAATAAGCAGAGCAAGCTGAAAGGTACTGCAATGTTATTTTGTCAGCTAATACAGATGAATTTGCCCCTAATAAAGCCAGGGGTTACTATAAAGTATCTTTGCAGAGAAAAGCTGTTTATGATGTAAATGATGTGACTTCAGCTCATACGGGAAGCATAGAGAATTGGAATCTCTGCATTTTAGTTTGGGTATTCATCTCTACATTTTCCAAAATAAATATTGCACCGCATCTATTGCATTTGTTCTCAAAATAATTATTGATCATCGACTACATGTGCTACAGGGTTAGGCCTGTGATGAGACCCTCACAGTCTGAGCCAGAACCGAGGTGACAGCTCAGCTGTTTTGGGTTTGCACATTTCTCTATCCAAGGCTGATGGCCATCCCAGTCTCCTTTGACTAACAGCTGCCTCTGTATTTGAGGTGTGGTCTGTGCCTATAGCACAGAATTTCCTCTTTTAGAAGACACCTCATTGGGGTGACCCTGCCAATACCGCCAGCATCTTTATTGGCACAAACAAAAGACAGAGCAGATCAACCTGAGCAACTTGGGATCCAAGAACCACAGTTTGGGCTTCATTTTTTCAAGTTGGTTTGCACATCAGGAGGAGGTGCTAATATTCTGGGGGAAACCAAAACACCTTTTCACTCCATCTCTTTTCATTCCATCCCCTTTCATTCCAGCCAGCCATGCCTTCCTCCCCCACTGCTCTGCTGCTGGGTGTGGTAAGTAGGACACCAAAGAAAGAACATAGAGGCACTGTTTTCTGTCTGTGCTATCTTGAACATATTATGTAGCATTCCATTATTCTATAGCTTTAATGAGGCATAATGGCATAAACTAAAATGCATGTTTAAAAAACATTCAATTTGATAAGTTTGGGCATATGTGTGAATCTGAAATACCATTATCACAGTCCAAGTCAATAACCTCAAAAATGGTTCTTTACATCCATTTAGTATTTAGCATTTTAAGCCCCAGATTCATCTGTAAAACCAGTGTGAACACAGCAACCTTATAATGTTATCACAGAACCAGCTCAAATGGTCCTATCCGGTTTCTAACAGGATACTGAGTTGCTTTTCAGAGACAACAGACCAAAATAGACCAAGTCATGCAGCTGAAGCACGTGCAGAGGAAAGATCTTTGATTTTCAGCTCTAAACGGAACCAAAATCTTGCCCTCCAACCCTCACAGAACCAAAGGACCCGGACATAATAGGAACTTAAACACCAGAACCTCTTTCAGAGGCGAAGAGTCCATTGTCCAGGAAGATCTGGAGCTGAGGGCCATTATAAATGGCCAAGCTCCAAGGCCCTCCAATTAAAACCCACCCCACCAGTGCTTTCTCATACATGTTTTTTCCTAACCTTTTAAAAACCTACCTCAAATTTGATAGGAAAGGCAGATTTGAGCTTTCTCCCTGTTTCCTCATTGAGCTGCCTCTTGAAATAAACTTTTTCCTTGTTTCATACACAGTGCTTTAAGTGCTTGGATAGAGATTGGTCTTACTGTGCATAATGCTTAAATGGGGAAAAAGGGGGACCATCTGTAATACTTTCAACAATGAAAATAAATTTTAAAAACTTGGGTTCAGCCGAGACCGGTTTGGCTCAGTGGATAGAGCGTCGGCCTGCAGACTGAAAGGTCCCAGGTTCGATTCCGGTCAAGGGCATGTACCTCGGTTGTGGGCACATCCCCAGTAGGGGGTGTGCAAGAGGCAGCTGATCGATAATTCTCTCTCATCGATGTTTCTGACTCTCTATCCCTCTCTCTTCCCCTCTGTAAAAAATCAATAAAATATATTTTTTAAAAAACTTGGGTTCAATTACAATAATGTAGTAAACATTTCTAAAATAAGGTAAAGATTATACCTGTAGCAGGAGACAAGTCTGTATTAGATGATTACACACACTTTGTATTTAGTGAATATTCATGAGCAATCAAGGTCTAACTGATTCTACCATTTTTATGATTCCCATTTTTACCCCAATAAGTCAAATCTTTTCTCAAGCTTACAACCAGAAATACAAGATTCTTATGTAAGCTCTACACAACTTTACTGAGTTATCTGTAGAGGAGAGAGAGCTGGGCATTCTGAACTATCCAGGGAATGGATGATAACTACAGATACAAGCCCTAGTATTGGCTGACAGCTGAGAAAACAGTTGTGCCTATGTATGGAAGGGAGGGGGATGAATGAAGGGCATATATATCACTATATGAATGGAGTTTGACCTTTCCTCAACAGCTGACACCAGGGAATGAGGATTCACAAAATTATGTCAGCAAGGAAACCACTATCTGATTGAATAAGATAGCAGAGAGGAAAACCTAGCTCCCAGGAGGAAACTGTTTATCTGAGTCCACATGGAATTAGTTGGGGTTCAACAATGCAGATGTTCAAAGTAGAATGGCTGAGATGTGGTATTTCCTTAAGATAGATTGTTTTCATGTGCCTGTGAAGGAAAAAGGACAGTATGTATATCGGAGATAGAGCTGTAACTATTTTTTAAAGTTTTGAAAACAGATAATATGGTATTAGATTCAATCATATGAAATTGCCACTTCCCAGGTCAAAATCACAAAATCATTCAAAAATAGGTGAGGTTTATGGTTCATCCTACTTTGGAATTTCTGTCTCTGTCTCTCTCTCTCTGTCTCTCTCTGTCTCTCTCTCTCTGTCTCTCTCTGTCTCTCTCTGTCTCTCTCTCTGTCTCTCTCTCTCTCTCTCTCACACACACACACACACACATACACACACACACTTACAAAGCAATTGGACTATTTATTGGCATTGAAAAAGCATTCCTTTAAGCAAGGGATGAGATACTGGGCACTAAAAGTCTCACCCCATCTTATGAAATCTTAAGACCAAATTCTCCATAGTCTTACACACCTTAATCACCAACAAGAGCAAGAATTTGATTTAAATTAATTGAGCCAAACTGTCCTGCTATGAGATAATAAGGGGAAGGGGCTGGTTTGGGTCTGGGTGCAAAGTTCTTGTTTTCACACAACAATGTTAAAGGTATAAGAATTTAACAATTCCCAGTGCAACACAAAACTCTTTCCCATTGTTTCAAGGCAGTCATTTATCAATAGCCCAAGTGCTAAGAAAATTTCATGGAAAACAGGGACATACCCTTTGCTGTGAATGTGGCCTGCAGTTGAGAAGCCAAGTGCTTAAGAACCAAGGACTGGCCCATCCTGTGTGGTTTAGTAGTTGAGCCTTGACCTATGAATCAGCAGGTCATGGGTCTATTATCCTGCTCAGGGCACATAGTTGCAGGCTCATCCCCAGAAGGGGGCATACAGGAGGCAACCAATCAATGATTCTCTTTTACCATTGATGCTTCTATCTCTCTCTTCCTCTCTGAAATCAATAAAAATATGTTTAAAAAAGAAAGAAAGAACCAAGGACTGGTTGACCACTCTTGGGGGAAAACGCCTTCACATAATCTCTAGCATAGGGGTGTCAAACTCAATCAGAGAAGGGGCCAAAATCTAAAATTCAGCCTAAATCGCGGGCCGAATGGTTTACTGAACAGTCATAAACTGACAATGTCATAAACTGACAGCGGAGTGCAGTGATGACAGCGCGGTGCGGGCCACATTGCAAGGCCTGGCGGGCTGGATTTGGCCCGCGGGCATATGGTCTCAGCTTCCCAATCTATAAAATGCAGCAATGGAGGTGATGGTGGGGGTTTGGGGGAGTTTGAGGAGGATGGAAAGCTTCCAGATTAAAATCATCACACTCATTGTTTGATCTTGGACAAGTCAACCCAGTCCTCCATGCTGCATCTGACAAGGAAGGTGGGGTTGGTGACTCATGGCACTTGGCTCAGCTCCTGGAAGGCCAGGGCAGCCTGGAGGTGCTGCTTCATGCGCAGCTTAAGGATTACAGTGGGCAGGCTGCAGTGGCGAAGGACAAGGCACTTAGGACATCGCAGACTTCGAGCGAGCAAACTGTGCATAAGCACCAGACCAAGATTATACAGCTTGTCCAACAGCGTGGCCAAGGTATGCGTGTGAAACAGGTTGCACTTGGGCAGGTCATGCAGGAGCCAGGCCAGCTCATGCACTGGATGGCTCAACTGCTTATAGCACATATAGTCTTTGTGCCGCTGCAACCAATCAGGTCACAACACGTGAAGTTTGTGCAGGTTTTGGGCAGTGACCTGCCAGTTCATTAAGTCCACCTGCTTCAACAGTTTCTGCTTGTGGAAGTTAAGCTTCCGCACCAGAATGGCAGTTGCCAGCTTCCTAGGACCCAAGGCTCTACTTTAGAATCTCTTAACAGGATCTCAGGACAGAGTCTACTTCTAGAAAAGCACAGTTTGTACATTTTGTGTTTTTTGTTTTGTTTTTTTTTGGAAGGCATCTCTATTTTTTTAAAGGCATGTGAGCAAGCCCAATGGTATTTATACTCATTTACAGCTGTGCAACTGTTCTTATATTAATTGTTTAAGCTACTAAAATAATATTTGCTGTTTGTTTTTTCCATAATTTTAAAGGGCATTATCATTGTTGTTTATTTCTACTTCCATTGAGTGCCATGTTTTAATTATGTTATAATACTCAAGTTGCCCAGAGAGCTTGTTAAATGCAGATTCCTGGAACAATTACTAAACATACTGGGGGATGTGCTTTGCTAGAAGATATGGACTTAAGAAACCAGTTCTAAAGAAGGCAAAGGAAGGGCCCTTGGAGTTTGGGAGTGAGGAAACTAATGGTAATGTGCCTGAGGGAAAGGGGAAGTAAAGGGGGATGAGGACAGGAAGGAAAGGTTCTGGAGTGCTCCCCAGAGGGAAAGCCTGTTCTTTGGTTATTTTGAGTTGCTAAAAGAAAATACCATAGACTGTGTGTCTTAAACAACAGCAGTTTTTTCCCCCTCACATTTCTGGAGGCTGGGAAAACCAAAATTCAGGTCTGGAAGATTCAATGTCTGGTGATATCCCACTTCCTAGTTTGTAGACAGTGCTTTTTCACTATGTGCTCACATGGACTTTCTTTGGCAAGCAATCTCTTTCTTTCTTCTTATAAAGGGTTTAATTACATGATGAAGTTCTCAGTCTATAATAGTTATATGCTCTATTACTCTATGACAAAGGAGAACAAGGAATTGCACTTTAAACAAATTTCCTGAAATTTCAAAAATTAAAGGCATAATTTTTTGAGACCATGTTATATATATTTTTACATATCTTCCTAATTTAAATCTTATAGCAATTGTACATGGTGCATTTTATAACTGGTATTTTTTAAAGGAGGACTGAAAATTCAGCAAGACTAAAGAATTTTCCAAGGTCTGACAGCTACAAAGTTTAGATTGATTTCAAATATGTGTTTTCCCACCATGTTTCAAAGCTCTCTGTATGCCTATTAGTTTTTACCCTTCTGGAATCATTTGTACATCAGTCTAAGTCAAATAACAGTAGCTTTACTGTATTAAGGCTAGAAAAATATTGGCTGTCTGAAAAGAACAGCTGTGTTCTGAGAAAAATAGATGTGGTTGGTAATTCTAAATATGAGTAAAAAATATTATAGTAAGAAGTTATCCAAAGAAAATAGAGCCATCTGGAAATCTATTCTTCATCACAATATTTTGTCAGTAAGGCGTTAGCTGATGATAAAAAGACAGTAGCTCTAAGGCATGATTGAAAGAATTTAGGAAAAAGATCCAAGTGGAGTGAGGGTATGGGGGCTAACATCCTCTCTTCAGAGCACCCACCTCTGGGCATGATCAAAGGGGAACAGTTAATTGCAGGAATCTCCTGAGGTGGTCCTGGAAATTACAACAACAAGGCCCCCTCCCAACCAGGGTCAGAATTTGGCTACACAAAGCTTGGCGACAACCCTCCCACCCTCCTCCCCACACACACAACTTGGAAACACATAAAATCCCAAGAACTAATTTACCATGCATGCAACTCACCTCTTACATTGGCTCACATCCACTCATTTACTTTTTGCTTCTTTCATAGTGGTGCCAACAACCTGGCCTCTTTCTTTTCCGCTACCTGAATAAAACTTTCTTTGTTCTCACTTAGATTCTTCCTTGAAATTTTCCTCAGCAAGTCAAGGACCTGGAGGTCACCTGAAACATGAAAGGTCAGGGACTGTGCTGGGGTAGGGCCAGCCCCCAGTATGGAAGTGGTCTGGTAACAGTTCCTATATTTACAAAGACTAAAAAACCTGAACCTGGGTTTAATGACATATAATTTAGTGGAATCACATTTATAATCAAAGTATGAAACACATATGCTTCTGTAAGTCAGAGGGACATGACAAGACCTTTTGCCATTAAGTCCTTTCCATCCTCAGACACCAGGGCCCTGCTCACCACATATTTGATGCACCTGGGAAACATCCTGTCATAATCCCCCCTCCCAGTGATGTCATCTGCTGCTCTGGGAACATGAAGCTTTCTGACTCAGCTACTGAGCTGGGAAATCCTTATTGTCCTTCTCTAACTGCACCTCCAGTGAAGGTCCATTTCCCCTTTGGGATCTTGAATACCATCATGGGAAAGTGCTCTTGTTTAAAGGTTGTCTGAAGACAAAGTTTCTTATTGATTACACTTAGCAGCTACAGGGGAAAACCTGTAGGATCCAGCATGCTGAGAAATAAGCAGCACCCCAGATAAAATAGATTCAACATAAATGAAAATTCTTGGGGAAAATGTATGTCTGCTGTGAAGTAGTCTCATGAGATATCAATAAATTGTATAACACAAATATCAGTTTATTAGTTTGTCAATGGCAAATGTGCTCTAACATTGAACTAGGTTAAGATGTTTCCTGAATATTCCTATCAATCAAAATATGTATGGCTCTGTGAAAGTGCACAATATACAGAGACTGGCATAAAGCCCAATAAATATTTACTGAATGAAATGTTTTTAAAAAGGCAACACTCTTAAGCATGTTAGTTTGAATTAAGTGTTGAGTTCAAAATCATAAAGAAAAATCCAGTGATGATGGGACATAACACAGAAAACTATTGGTAAACCGGGGAAGGATGCAGAACAGGAAGTATGGGAACACTGAGGACTATGAGTATCTACTAGAATTAAATTTCAAAATGAGGAAGCCTCAATAAGTATAATTTTAAAACAGTAATAAAAATAACAAAACTAAAACAATGGGAGAGAACCTTGGCTTACTTCTTCAAAGATAACTAGTGCCAGGAACAGTGCATGGGAACCTATAAAACATTTAATAAGTATTTTTAGTATAAGGGATTGAAGGCAAAATTCACTCACATAAAAAATTTGCTTGAAATTATATATTACTTTGCTTTGCTTAATTAACAAGCTTTTTCTTTCCAGATCCAGAATAGTTGACCAACAAATGTTTCATATATACCATACCCTCTCTTGTGAATAACTTACTGGCAATCCTTAGAAAAAAGGCAGGCAATCAATCCCTAGCATATTGATTCTCTGATACTTCTAGAGAAGCCAGTATAAAACCTTAGAAAAAGTTTAGTATTCAATATATTTAATATCCTTTAGAAAAAGAAAAAGACAAAAATATCCTAGATGAAGAATAGATGTTAAAATATATAGGCAATTCAAGACAGAATAAATCCAAATGTCTAATCAGTAGATGAAGATATGTTCAGATTTACTTATAAAGCATGGCAGGGTAACATAACAATAGAATAGATTAGCATATAGCATTGAAAGTATTTTATTGTTCCCTTTTGGTGGGTGATGAATGAGATAGATGATAAACCATCTTATTTGCTAATCATTGGTGCTAACTCTCTGAAAGGCAATTCAACAATGTAATATCAAAAGACTTATATATGGTCCCTTTGATTAAGAAATTTAAAATCTGGCAATGTAGTCTCAGTAGATAAATGAATGTGTACAAACTTTAGTTACATGTTCATCATAGTAACATTTATTAAAGTAAAACAACCATAAACTAAATATTCAACAATATGTGGTTGGCTAGATAAGAATAAATAAATTTTCTTAATGTAAAACCAAACCTGTATTATAGAAAAATAACAAAAAATATCACATGTGATGTCAAATAGTGTGTGTGTGTGTGTGTGTGTGTGCGTGTGCGTGTGTGTGTAGTACAAAGCACAAAATGACTACAGAGACTGACAATTAGAGAATGCTCCAAAAATTTGAGAATGGTTGAAGGGTTCAGCAAGAAATTATTTCCTTTCTGTTAAGGAAAATAAAAGATAGAAATGGACCAAATAGTCTGTAACTGAATAAAAAAGAAGGTGAATAGTGAGAGAAGGCAATTAAGAGTTTCTTTCTATTGTCTACTAAGGCCTCAGGTCATCCCTTGATTAGTCAGTTTTGTGGCTGTGTTGTAGAGCATTTTCATGTATTACCTCACTTAATCCTAACAACAATTATAAATTTATTTCTATTTTCATCTTTATTTTATGAATAAGGAAACAAAGACATTGAAATTCACACAGCTAATAAAGGTTAGATCTGAGATATTATGTTTCAGAACTTTGGAGGAGGTTGAACACAGAATAGAGACATGAAATACTTGCTTGTAAATATGATCTGGGAATGGTGATCCTGAGTTTAGTAAGGTAGGTGAGACTGGCCCATGAACTTCAGGTGGTACTTTGGCTATGAGACACAGATACCCTGTGTCCTCAGCACTAGCAATGCAGAAAAGCAGAGGATTTATAAGAGACTAGAGGCCCAGTGCACAAATTCATACACAAGTTGGGTACAGCCAGCTGGGAGGAAGGAGTGCGGGAGGTTGGACAGCCAGCTCTGCTCCCAATTTGGGGGGCAGGGGATGATTTGGAAGGGCCGTGGGCAGTTGGCTTGCTGTCCCCACCCCCTGGTCAAACTTCCAGTTTGCATATTAGGCTTCTATTATATAGGACTAGAGGCCCAGTGCATGGATTCATGCACCAGTGGGGTCCCTTGGCCTGGCATGCAGGGATTGGGCTGAAACTGGCTCTCCAACATCCCCTGAGAGGTCCTGAATTGCGAGAGGGTGCAGGCTAAGCCAAGGGGCCCCACTGGTGCATGATTGGGGCCAGGGAGGGACCATGTGAGGGCTCTAGGGCATGTTTGGCCTTTCTAGACCAGTTCCAATCAGGGCCAATTGGGGCCAATTGGGGCTATCTCTCCCAGTCCCAATTGGCTGGGGAAGGATCATGGGAGGTTGGCTGATCAGGGAGGGACTCTGAGAGGCTCCAGAGTGTGTCTGGCCTGTCTCACCCAGTCTCGATTGGCTGACCCCAGCAGCAGTTAACCTACAGGTCAGAGCATTTGCCCCATAATGGTCAGTGTGTGTCATAGCTACTGGTCAGTCAAGCAGAGAGACAATTAACATATTATGCATATGTTATATATGTTATAACACACACACATATATATATATATATATATATATATATGTGTGTGTGTTATAACATATATATATAGACTAGATGCCTGGTTCACAAAATTCACGTATTGGGGGGATATCCCTCAACCCAGTCTGCACCTTCTCCAATCTGGGACCCCCGGGGGATGTCTAACTATGGGATTGGGCCTAAACCAGCAGTCAGACATCCCTCTTACAATCCGGAACTGCTGGCTCCTAACCACTTGCCTGCCTGCCTGCCTGCCTGATTGCCCCTAATCACTCTGCCTGCCAGCCTGATAGCACCCTAATCACTCCCCTGCTGGCCTGATTGACACCTAAATGTTCCCCTGCCGGCCTGGCCACCCTCAAATGCCCTCCCCTGCAGGCCTGGTTGCCCTCAACTGCCCTCCCCTTCTGGCCATCTTGTGACATTGTGGGGGTGGCCATCTTGTGATGATGTGGGGGTGGCCATCTTGTGGCAGCCATCTTGTGATAATGCGGGGATGGCCATCTTGTGACGACATGGGGACAGCAATCTTGTCATGTGAGGGCGTGAGGGTCAATTTGCATATTACCTCTTTATTATATAGGATTGGCATTTGGGTAAGAAAAAGTCATGGATAGAGTTTAAGCTTTCATATATCAGTGCTATCTTCATGTTGGTTATATATTATTTTCTGAAAAAAATTTAAATGTATTTCTAACAGTGCTCATTAAGCAATGGTATCTGTGGGGTGGCAGAGTAGAAACAACATAATGAAAAGAAGACAATCTATGGGGAGACACATATATCCCTAGGAAGAAGCCCCTGTGTATCAAACTATGCATAGTTTATTTAATTAATCTTCAAACAATAAAAAATATATATACAATTAAAAAGGAACACTTATGAAATAAGTATTAGTATCACTGAGAGTTGAAAAGACTTATTTTGTCTGATAAACATTAAGATATTTTCCCAATGCCAAAGTGCTAATAGATGGTGGAGACAGAATTCCTCTCTGAAAAATAACATCAGAATGAATGACAGAACCCAAACTTCCATCAACTGATGAATGGATAAACAAAATGTTTCATATTCATATAATGGAATATTATTTGACAATGAAAAGGAATAAAGTATTGACATATACTAAAATCTGAATGAAACTTTAAAACACTATGCTAAACGAAAGAAGCCAGTCATACAAAATACAACATATTTTATTACTCTATTAACATGAAATGTCCGGAATAAAGAAATCTATAGACAAAGAAAGTATATCCATGTTTTCTTGGGGCTGTGAGAAGCAGGCATGTGGGTAGCTGTTAATGAGTATAGAATTTCTCATTGGGGTAATGAAAATGCTCTGGAATTAGATGTTGGTAATGATTGCGGAACCTTTTAGTATACTTTTAATATACTAAAAAATACTCAATTGTATACTTTAAAATTATGAATTTGATGGCATATAAATATATCTCAATAATTTTAAAAAATGGCTTCCAATAGGTTGGTTTGGGTTGGGTGAATGTAGATTTTATATTTTTATCTTTTTCCAAATTTTCTATAATATGATTAACTAACTTTCAAAGTAATATATATATATATATATATATATATATATATATATATATATATATATATATATATATATATTGGACATAGATCCAAAATTAAACAGCAGCACCAATGGCAACCACATCATAGCAAATTGCTGGATTTGTTCCCAAATAAAATTTACAAGGAGGGATCATTGCAACACAGGGAATAGGCTTTTGAGCAGCTCCTCTTTGTTACCATGGCAACTCAGAGGTCTTACCCTCCCTGAGATGCAGTACCAAGTAAAATCTACCAAATCCATCTACCAAATGCCTTCAAGCATTCCCTCTGTAAAAGACTCATAGTCAATAGGCCTGTTCTCCCTGGAAGGTATGTCCCTTACCCCTCTGATAAAGCTGAGAAGGATGATAAGAGTAAGGTGAGACAAACTTTTGATTTAGCAAGCATGCAATAATGGAGCTGTGAAACTTTAAATGTTATCTTGGCATACCACTGACTATATGTAGGACCATGGACAATTTACCTGACTTCTCTGCACCTTAGTTTTTTCACCTGTTACCGCAGCTCATGAGTTGTCACAAGGACTCAGGGTCACACTAGCATGCAAAGTGCTTAGCACTGTTCCAGACCCCCATTGAGAGCTTAATAAATCCAGCTGGTCCTATTTATGGACTATTTCATTTCTTCCATTCCTCCAACAAATGTGTATTGATTGCTAACTTTATGTCAGGCACTCTTCTAAATACCAGGAATACAGAAAATGAAACAGATAAAAAGTATGGTGGGCAGACACAGAAATTAAGATGTAAAAATAATACATGAAGAATATTAGGTAGTGATAAGTGCTAAAGAGAAGAAAATAAAAGAGGGAGGTATAAAGTATAAGTATGGAGAGTTGACTTTTAGTTTGCATGGCCAGGGAAGGCCTCACTGAGAAGGGACTTCTGAAGAAGGACTTGAAAGGACTGACTGAAGAGTCAGGCTAGAAATTGGCAGAGGAGTGTTTCAGGAAAAGCAAACAGCAGAGCAAAGGCCCTGAGTCAGGAGCTTGCCCAGCATGTTTGAGGGTAACAAGGAAGCTGACTTACTGAGATGAGCCTAAAGCGGGCAGAAAAGTGGAGAGCTGTGTCAGGGAGAGGAATTCAGACCAGAGGTGAGAGAGTTGAGACTAGGCTGGTGAGGGTAGAGATGCTGAACACTGATCAGTCTCCCAACATCTTCTGCAGGTCGAGCTGACAGGGTATGTGATGGAACAGCATAATCCAGAGAGACTTAAAGGTCTCTATGCTGTTTTACACCCTGTTGGAAATAGCAAGAGCTGCTGGAGCACTGGTTCTCTGAGTCCATATATTCTTCTGAACCTGCTCACTGTGCCAACTGTCAGGACAGGTTCCTTCTTAAACCCTGCCCATTGCACTAACTGTTGGGTCCAAGCCCCTCTGCCAGGCACTGGACCTTCTTGGATGCTGGGTCTTAGATGGAGAAGCCATGAGAAGTTGCGGGTGTATTATATAAGAATGAGTCTTTATTGCAGAAGCCAGTGGTGGTATAGCTATCAGACAAAACAGTTCTTTACAACAGTCCTATAAGGTAGCCAGCCACACACCCGCTGTTGAACAAAATACATCTTTCTCACAAAGAAGCATCAGTCTCTGTACCCATAGTTATTATCGGAGCAGCTGCACACTTCCCCTAGACTCACCACCTCATAGTCATGGCACCTGAACTCTCTGCCTCAGAAGCTTCTCCAACCTCTCTAGCCTTTCATAGTAGCTACATCCTTTGAGTCTGCCTCAGCTTCTCTTCAGCTTCCCCAGACTTTTCCTAGCTTCTCCAGCACACTAGCTAGTCAGAACCATGTATTATACCACTTAGACAAAAGAGGCCTCTAGCTAACAATGACATCAGTCATTTGGGTTATAGGAGGGCACAGTGTATCATAAGATCGCTGTGGCCTTGCAACTACTTAAAACATCACAGCTTTGAACATTCTGATTAAGATTCCTATGTTCAGAGTGACCTTGGTCATTCCAGTGTACTAACAACAAGGACTTTCACACTCTGAGTTGCTTGACTGTCCGGCAACTCTGGCATGGTTCCCACAGTGAGTTCTCACACACCCACTACAAGGCTTTAAATAATGACCCACTAGAGGAGGGCGTCAAAAATATTTAACATTCTCAGAGTTGGAAGATCACTTACTACCTGCTAGTTAAACCATGTTGTTAGTCCTTGATTTTCTCATAACTGCTATCTGAATTTAACTACACTTCAACAAATCAAGAGGAAAGCACTATTTCTAGGGCAAAGAATTCTATCTTTAAATAATTTTTATCATGAATATAACCTATATCTCTGTAGCATTAAAAATAAATGCATAGGGACCCATAGCTAATCAGTGAACCACTTCACTTCAGAACTGTCTGGAACTCTCTCTCCTTAGCAGAGATTACCCTTGGATCCAGACAACTCCAGAAGTGCAGAGTTCACAAATATATTTTTACCTTAATTCTTAAACTAATGCACATAAAAAAGAATACAAAAGAAAGTTAAGCGCTATGCTAAAAGCTTTATATGAATCATTTATTTTAGTTCTCCTAGCAATTTTGATGGAGGGTAATTATTATTAACCTCAATTAGCAGAAGGAAGAAATAAGACCCAAACAGGTTATGTAACTTGCCCATTATGCATCAAGAAAATGGCTGACAAGGATCTGATCTCAGGTCTCTGTATCTCCAAAGTATGTATTCTTTTTAAATTAATTACTTTTATTTTCAATTTTAATTGACATACAATATTATATTAATTTCTGGTGTATATAGTATAGTAATTAGATATTTATGTACCTTATGAAGTGATCACTCTGATAAGTCTAGTAAAAGTATGTACTATTACACTATATCCACTCTTCTGCATTTCCCCTCTCCCAGGTCCAAGCTGTCAGTTGCTACTTGCTTCAGAGGTATCTGGCTTTCAATTGCATTCTTGGTCTCAATATTTTGTAGATGTAGGCTGGTATGACTGAATCTTATGGCCTGATATAGGTTTATAAAATTCATCCTTATTGGTCAATGAGTGGGATCTGAGGGAATTTGCAACTTCGTCACAAAGAGGATTGTTCAGATGAACTAATGCCTTCTGAAGCCCTTCAGAGCATTTCTTGAGTCAAAAAGCTTGCTCTAATAAATAGTTCAACCATACAGTGCCTCCAAGCAGTCACAAACCTTGCCTTCATGTCTTCCGTTTCAATCTTCAGAGATTTCTTAAGAATGCAAGATTCCTTTCCAAACACTGATCATTGCTATTTCTCACCAAGTTGTTGTGAGAATAGATGAGATACATATAAAACCTGGCCCAGAGTAAATGTTCTATCAATTTTATTTCACAGTTGAGAAAGCAGGTTGAAAGCCATACAGCTGAGATGTAACAGACTGTGCTCATTGGTGCCAAATTCTGAGATCTTCTTACCACACAAATGCCTCTATTACCTGCTACAGAAGTTGGTGTGTTCGGGGAACATCTGTGTGGCAGTAAATATTTTCAAAATGACCACAAGATACACTCTTTAAAGTTGTTTTACCCCCATTATGCATTTTAAGTGATTTGTGCAAAACCATGGACAAAAGCTGATGTGTGAACCCAAATCTCTTTGGCTACCAGTGAAATTTCCCCCCTATATCTTTTCCTAGACATGACCACCCAGCACTTTACTAAAATTTCTATCATATGTCCTTAAAAAGAAAGTTCCTAGAGTTCAGAATCTTCCATTTGTTTAATGTACACACATCATCTTCTCATACACAAGTACATGCACACACACATGCATGCACGTGCACCCACACACACCATCATGTGCTGTCACATTTCACAATACTAGCACATAGGGGCTATATAATAACTGTATAATAACTATATTATTAGGGTGATCACTTTGTAAGGTAAATAAGTGTCTAATCACTATGTTGTATACCTGAAACTAATAAAATATTGTATGTCAACTGTAATTGGAAAATAAGTTAATTTTTAATGAATAATTGCAAATATGACTATTTATAGGTCCATTTCACCTTTCCAACTACCAAGGTATTTTAATATTTCTAGTCTGTCACTGAACATAGGTGATCTAATACCAATTATTTTGTGTATCATAGAAGAAAGAAACCTTTTAAGACTTCACCCAAAGTACTGACAAAAATGATGAGGATAGGGCTAAAGATAGTGGCCTGTAGAAGTGGTTCCATTACCACATCATTTATAAGGTGTTAGCCACAATAAATCAACCAGTTAGAAAATAACTTAAATATATAATAATTCAGCTATAGTTTTCCTATTCTTTTTTCCCCTAGAAGGGTAATAGGGCAATCTAATACATTCTAATGCATTCTTGAAATACAGATGTATTATATGTTCTACATTTGACTAGCTTCCTTTTTTAAATAAATTTGACTTGTCATAATTTAAGCTTAAGGAATCTATATAAGATCCTTGTGATTAGGGCTCAATTTTAAAAGTACAGTATTTAGCCGAAACCGGTTTGGCTCAGTGGATAGAGCATTGGTCTGCGGACTGAAGCATCCCAGGTTCGATTCTGGTCAAGGGCACGTACGCTGGTTGTGGGCATATCCCCAGTGGGGGGTGTGCCGGAGACAGCTGATCGATGTTTCTCTCTCATCGATGTTTCTAACTCTCTATCTCTCTCTCTTTCTCTCTGTAAAAAATCAATAAAAAATAATAATAAAATAAAATAAAAAATAAATAAAACCTTAAAAAAAATAAAAGTACAGTATTTAAAAATCTTATTATCTATCCATAATAATGTCTGGCTTTCTACTGATACTATTCCAACAGGACTGTTGGGTATCATTTATACTCTTTCCCAAACTGAAAAGCGGAAATATATGTGTACATATCCAAAATTCTGTAAGATGTCCACTTTCTTCTGATTCTTCAGAAAATATGAAAACTTTCTGATAACCTTATTATATATTACTAGAGGCCCAGTGCATGAAATTCTGCATGCAGGGAGGGGGGCAGTCCCTCAGCCCAGCCTGCATGCTCTCACAATTTGGGACACCTCAGGGTATGTCCGACTGCCAGTTTAGGCTTACTGGGACATCCCTCTTGCAATCCTGGACCACTGGCTCCTAACCACTCTCCTTCCTACCTGCCTGATCACCTCTAACTGCTTGCCTGCCTGCCTGATTACCCCTAACCACCTCTGCCTCTGTCTCTGTCACTGCAGCTTTGTCAGAAAGGACATCCAGGATGATATCTGGAAGGCCATTCAGCTGTCTGGTCTAATTAACATATTATACTTTTATTATTATAGACTACCCCATAGAACAAAATGTTTTATAAGTTTGATTTTTTAAATCAAGCCTTTGGGTGTATAATATTTTGAATCTGACAACTTGGCAAAACACAGGGAGAGGAAAGAACAGGCTGTCCACCCAGATTTAACTTGACATCAAAGTAACTATATCTGGAAAGAGCCATCAAGTACTCTAAAAAACACATTCCTCCTCAACTGGAAACTGCTCTCCTTCAAACAGTTTATCAACTGTTGGTCTGGAATTTTTCTTTAATTCATATGTTTGTTCATAAATGTTCTTTTAAAAATTATTCTACTTGATGGGCAAAATCCCTTAAGTAACACAAGATGGGCTGTTTCTTTCTATGATCTATTATAATGTCATCTCATGTCATTTATTATTCTACTTACTGCAAATATAATTCTGAAGTGATTTATTCTTTTTCACATTTCTTTCACAAGACTATGCTTATTATAGATTTTAATTGTCCTGATGTTACTCTTATGGTTTTACTCGTTTCTATTTGCTCTCTCAGTTATATTTTCTATGAATAATCTTGAGTATATGAGTCTTCTTTTATATAGCAATAATATTTATTTGTAAAAAAAATAACACATTTAACTTCCTAAGTGATGTAATTTATGAAAAAATTTAAAAGTCATTTATAATGCACATTAAATCTTTCCTTCTGTAATTTTAGGATAGGCATGAAAATTCATATAATCTTCAGAGAGCCAACATTTTGAGATTAAACACCCATTAGATATTAATAACTGATGAAGTAACTTATCAAGTCAGGTTCACTATGAAGAAAAATAGGAAAGAGCATGTTTGTGGAAAGGCATATTGGTGCAGCCACTTTGTAAAAACAGTATGGAGTTTCCTCAAATAATTAAAAATGGAACTGCCTTATGACACTTCTGGGAATATATCTGAAGAAACCAAAAACATTGATACAAACGGATATATGCATCTCTATGTTCATTGCAGTGTTATTTACAATAGCCAAGATTTGGAAGCAGCCTAAATGCCCATTTGTAGATGAGTGGATAAAAAAAGCTGTGGTATATTTACAGTGGAATACTACTTCACCAGAAAAAGGAAGGAAATTTTATCTTTTATGACAGCATGGATGGACCTAGAGAGTATTATGATAAGTGAAATAACCCAGTCAAAGAAAGACAAGTACCATATAATTTCACTTATATGTGGAATCCAATGAACAAAATAAGCTAACAAACAAAATAGAAATAGACTCATAGATACTGAGAACAAATTTACAGATGTTGGAGGATTTGGGGATTAAGTAAAAAAATTGAAGGGATTAAGCAAAAATAACACAACCACTCATGGGCAGAGATAATAGTATGGTTATTGCCAGAAGGAATTGGGTGTAGGGGCAGGTAGAAGAGGGTAAAGGGTGGATAAATGATGATAGAAGAAGACTTGACTTTGGGTGGTGAAGACACAATACAATATACAGATGATTATTATAGAATTTTACACCTGAAACCTATATAATTTTACTAACTAATATTAACCCAATAAATTAAATAAAAATGAAAAAAAGGACAGAAAAATAGGGTAAAACCCAACACTGCCTAAAATGGTAGGACACCCAGGAAATTGTGTTCTTTATACACATAAACATCTTTTCTTCTAACATTTATAAAGCCAGCCACATCTCTAACCCTAAGACCTCACAGCTCCCTCTTTGCAGCAGCATCAGTCACACTGGCCCCAGTCATGTTCACATTTTAGGTCTTCCAGCACTAGTCTTCCCCTATACTTCTTTAGTTTGTTTGTTTGTTTGTTTGTTTTAATCTAACTTTTGGCTTATATTAAGATTCTTGAATTTCTATCATTTCAATCAGAAACTCTCCTATTTACCACATAGCAAATAATCTACTTCAGACCTTTCTTATTTGAAAACCAAAGGAGTTATAAAGGAAAGGTGATCCCTAGCTGGGTTTGCTCAGTGGATAGAGCATTGGCCAAGGACTGAAGGGTTTCAATTCTGGTCAAGGGCACATACCTGGGTTGCAGGCTCAATTCCCAGCCCTGGTCAGGACATGTGCTGGAGGCAACCAATTGATGTGTCTCTATCACATTAATGTTTCTCTCTCTCTCTCTCTCTCTCTCTCTCTCTCTCTCTCTCTCTCTCTCTCTCTCTCTCTCTCTCTCTCTCTCTCTTCTCTCTCTCCCCTCCTTCTTTCCACTTTCTCTAAAAAGCAATGGGGGGAAAATATCCTCAAGCGACGATTAGAAATACATACATACATACACACACACAAAGGAAAAGTGAGAATGTGCTTTGGTTTTGTCTGGCTTCAGAGGATCCTCCTGTTGCCTTTCTATGTTATAAGAGGCTTGAAATATAAGTGCTGGGTTTTTCTCTTCCATCATTACAGCCTCTCAGTTAAGTAAAAGACCAATTTTCTCTTTCCATAAAATACATTTCTGAGGGGTTTTAATGGGAGTATCCATAGCAAGGAGTTTGAATGTGGACCAAAACAAGGCTAAGGAGGTTAGTGATGGCTGCTGTGAAAGA
The DNA here is from genome assembly GCF_964339955.1 of Pipistrellus hanaki. NCBI lineage: Eukaryota > Metazoa > Chordata > Mammalia > Chiroptera > Vespertilionidae > Pipistrellus > Pipistrellus hanaki. Next base: position 81,002,586 of record NC_140524.1, read on the forward strand.
GTGTCCTCCTCAGATACTTGTTTAGACCCAGATGCCAGGCAATGCAAGGTGCCTTGAAATTAATGGTTTGGCAGTGGGTGCTGATTATTCAATCTCAACATGGTTCTTCTACAATTTCATAATGCCCAAATATCCTGATCATTTGCGGCACTATCATTCACTTCTAACAGACAGTCTATTTGAGGGTCTACCTGTTCCTCCAAAGGTCTACTGATCTCTCCTTTCTTTTGACTTTTATTCCATTATTTACCCCACCCCACCCCCAATCCCTAAGGATTCCTACAAGTCTGAATTCAGAGCCTTGCCATTTCCCAACCCTAGTCTCTAAAACATATTGGCCAAGAGACATATGGAAAAATGCTTAAAGTCACTAATCATCAAAGAGCTGCAAATTAAAACAATGAGGTATCACCTCACACCTGTCAGAATGGCTACCATCAACAATTCAACAAATGACAAGTGCTGGTGAGGATGTGAAGAAAAGGAAACCTAGTATACTGCCAGTGAGGATAAAGACTGGTGCAGCCACTATGGAGAACAGTATAGAGTTTTCTAAAGAAATTTAAAATTAAAAATTTAAATATGGAACTGCCATTTGACCGACTCAGTGATCCCACTTGTAGGAATATATTGTAAGAAACCTGAAACACCAATCAGAAAGAATGCATGTATCCTTATACTACTTAGTACTGCAATATTTTTAATTTATTTATTGGTGTTACATATGTGTCCTTATTCCCCCATTATCCCCTGCACTCATGTCCTAACCCCCCTGGTATCTGTGCCCATTGGTTAGGCTTATATGCATGCATACAAGTCCTTTGGTTGATCTCTACCCCTTACCCCCACCATCCCCTACAGTCCCTCTGAGGTTTGATGATCTGATTGATGTTTCTCTGTCTCTGGAACTGTTTTGTTCATCAGTTTATGTTGTTCATTATATTCCATAAATGGGTGAGATCATGTGGTATTTATTTTTCTCTGACTGGCATATTTCACTTAGTATAATGATCTCCAGTTCCAACCATGCTGTTGCAAATGGTAAGAACTCCTTATTTTTTACTGTAGCATAGTATTCCATTGTTTAGATGTACCACAGTTTTTAATCCACTCATCTGCTGATGGGCACTTGGGCTGTTTATAGCTAAGATCTGGAAACAGCCCAAGTGCCCATCAATAGGTGAGTGGGGATAAAAAAAAATTTTTTTTTAAAAGCTGTGCTACATTTATACCATGGAATACTATGCAGCTGTAAAAAAAAGAAGGTTATCTTACTCTATGAGACAGCATGGAGAGACCTGGAGAGTATTATGCTAAGAAAAATAATCCAGTCACACAGAAAGACAAGTATCACATGATCTCACTCATATGTGAAATCTAATGAACAAAATAAATGGATGAACAAAATAGATCTGGAGACATGGAAGCGATGAACACACTAATGAATCACAGAGGGAAGGGGAGGGGGAAGAGATTAACCAAAGGACTTATATGAATATATACATAACCCATGGACACAGACAATAGTTCAGGGAAAGGCTGAGGGGTAGGAGCTGAATGGAGAGGGTTAATGGGGGGATAAAAGGGCATATCTGTAATACTTTTAACAATAAACATAAATTTAAAAAACATTTTTCCAGTCCACATAGGTCATAATGAAAATATATTCTCAGCATTTATCAATTATCTCAAAAAATTTACTGAAGCTGTCTTAATTTGAGAAAACACAAATTCCATGCCGAAACCGGTTTGATTCAATGGATAGAGCGTTGGCTTGGGGACTGAAGGGTCCCGGGTTCGATTCCGTTCAAGGGCATGTACCTTGGTTGTGGGCATGTCCCCAGTAGGGGGTGTGCAAGAGGCAGCTGATCGATGACTCTCTCTCATCGATGTTTCTAACTCTCTAACTCTCTCCCTTCCTCTCTGTACAAAATCAATAAAATATATTAAAAAAAAAGAAAACACAAATTCCATATTCCAAATAAATCATGGTTGCCTTACAAAATGGCACACCAGTGGCGCACAGAACAGACTGTGTAACAGTTTCTGTGAGAACAATGACCTGTTTTCTTTTTAGACAACTGATTCTTAGTCTGTCTGCTCATAGAAAGCACCTGGGGATCTTTAAAAACACTGATTCCTGAGTCTCATCTCCAGACTTATTTAATTGATCTGGAATGAGGCCAGGATTTTGGAGTTTCTAAAGTAAGCATGTCAAACTCAAAGGCTAACTGGCTAAGTAAACAAGGTTTAATTTTATGTGGGCCGAAAAGAAGAAAAAAGCTCCAATTTTCATAGAAACATATACTTATTTTGATAGAGACATGCTGAATACAAAGGGCTTACATAAATGAGTCATCGTTAACATAAAATAATAGAATATTTTAATAAAAATTAATATTTTTTCTTGATCATTAACTTACCAGACATTGAATAACTGCACAAATTAATAAGCTTAACACAAATAAACCTATTTTTCTTGTTCTCCGAAAGCAAAATATTTCCTGTTGCGCACACCAAACGAATCAGTACTAGATTAATGACCTGGCAATCGGCTGCTAAAATATTCGCTGCTAGTATTAGTGGAGAGAAATGGTGCGCTTGCGTGTAAGGTGCGTAAGGTGCATAAGGGAAATGAATGCAACACAATTGTAGTAACCAGACGTTAGCAAATGTTGTAGTTTGTTATTAATAATCTTATGTAATAAAAGGCTAATATGCAAATCAACCAAATGGTGGAATGATCAGTCACTACGATGTGCACTGACCACCAGGGGGCAGACACTCGATGCAGGAGCTGCCACCTGGTTGTCAAAGCGCTCCCACAGGGGAATGCTAATTAGTCAGAAGCCGGGCTCATTGCTGCCCAACGCAGTGGCAGGGGCAGGAGCCTCTCCCACCTCTGTGGCATTTGGACATCCCCCAAAGGCTCCTGAACTGCAAGAGGGCACAGGCCTTTCTGAGGGGCCCCCCAAATGCATGAAATTTGTGCACCAGGCCTCTAGTTATGTATAACAGGATATTGTAAAAATTAAGTTTCAAAATTTTTATTAAAACGTGTATTACATACCATTATATTGGCTGGGCTGCAAAAATATTGGTTGTGGGCCACCTGCAGCCCACAGGCCATGAGTTTGACATGCTTGCTCTAGTCCATTTTTAACCTAACTCCCTTGAATCATAGAGGGAAAGCACTGTCTCTTAATCTTAGTAGCCTGAATTTTAAGACAAATTTTACCCTAAGATACAGCTGCTATTGCATTGATTTCATCATTCCAAACAGAATTTTTTCAGTGCCTCTTTGATTTCTTACAATAAATATTCAGAGAAATGCTTTAGGGCATTAGATTTGTCTGAAGAAAATAAAATAGGAGATACATAACTGCTTCATCTTTTTTTTCCCCTCTGTGGAACAGAAGGAAGTCAAAATATAGGTATGTCTATTACTTTTGTTATGGTGATGATTTCATGGGTATACAATAAGTCTTCACTTGATGTCTATAGGTTCTTGGAAATGGCGACTTTAAGCAAAATGTAAAATGAAACCAATTTCGGCTCAGGCTAATTAATACAAACAATAGTAAATTCCTATGGCATATTTCTGATAACAGAAACATCACCGAATTCTAAATAAAGACCTAAAAACACTTGTGATATTGAACACTTATATAAATGTGAGTTATGCATACAGTTAAGAAAGATGAATAAGAATATGTAAGAAAATACTTTTCCAATTTCTTTATTCCAGTTCAGGTTTGTAAGTGGCCAGAGTTTATCCCAGCAGCCAAGGCTATAGTATTTAGTTAGATATAGATTTATTTTCTTTTTGAATTAAATTTTTTTGGATTGACATTGGTCAACATGAACATACACTGAGTGGCCAGTTATTATGGTCTCTGAATGCATAATAATATGGCCAAATCAATCAATCTTATCTAATAAAGAGGGAATATGCTAATTGACCATCATCCAAGGAACAACCAAATGACTGGACAGCAGGCTGCGTGGGGCAACCAGGCTGGCAGGGGGGTTATTAAGGGACAACCAAATGACTGGGGCAGTTAGGAACAGTTAGGATGACAGGGGAACAGTTGGGCGGGGGGGGACCATGCCAGCAGCGGGGGCAGTTAGGGACAACCAGGCCTGATATATATCTATTAGAGGACTGGTGCATCAATTCATGCATGGGTGGGGTTTGGCCAGCCTGGACAGAGGGAGGGGACATGGGCGGTTTGCCAGCCTGCCTGCTGGTCAAACTCCTGGTCAAGGGGACAATTTTCATATTAGCCGCTTATTATATAGGATATACACTGAGTGGCCAGATTATTGTGTGTTCAGAGATCATAATAATCTGGCCACTCAGTGTATAGATTTTAGGTATGGATTTCTATTTTATAAGATCTGTATGTTGCATTGTGTGCCCACCACCCAAAGTCAAATCTTCTCCCACCACCATATATTAGGACTCCCTTCTCCCCCTACCTCCTTCCCTCTGGCAATAACCACACTGCTATCTGTATTCACACGTTTCAGTTTTATATCCTACATATGAGTGAAATCATATGGTTCTTATCTTTTTCTGACTATTTTAATCATAAATGGATGTTGTATGTTATCAAATGCTTTTTCTGCATCTATTACCATGTTTCCCCAGAAATAAGACATCCTCCAAAAATAAGACCTACTTAGAGGTTTCCTTCTGAGTGAAATATAAGGCATCCCCCTGAAAATAAGGGCCCCCTAGGCTAAACATGAGAGATTTGGTCCACTGATTCTGAAAGAAATGGAGTCACAAGAAATTCACCAGGAAATTCAGGAATTGGATTGTTATGATGATGTTCCAGAAGATGATGACATGATTGTAATTGAATAAATGAGTAAATTCTTGATACTTTAGGAATCACAGTTTGTCTGGTTTGTGCTGACAACTACCGTACTACTGTACCGTATACAGGTAATAAATTTCCTTTATTTTCATTTAACAATAAATATGTACCATATTCTTCTTCATGGAAAAATAATCCATCCCCTGAAAATAAGACCTAGCGCATCTTTGGGAGCAAAAATTAATATAAAACACTGTCTTATTTTGGGGGAAACAGGGTAGTAAGATCACATGATTTTTATCTTACACTAGAGGCCTGGTGCACAAAATTTGTGCATGGGGTGTCCCCTCAGCCCAGCTTGCGCACTCTCCAATCCGGGACATCCTTCTCACAATCCTGAACTGCTGGCTCCTAATTGCTCACCTACCTGCCTGCCTGGTCACCCCTAACTGCCCCCCCCCCCCCGCTGACCTGATCACCCCTCACTGCCTCTGTGTGCCAGCCAGATTGCCCCTAACTGCCCCCCCACTGCTGGCCTGGTCACCACTAACTGCCTCCTCCTTCTGGCCAGGTCACCCCAAACTGCCCCCTTGCTGCTGGCCTGGTCACTCCTAACTACCCACCTTGCCATCCTGTCAACCCTAACTGCCCCTTCCCACTGGCCTGGTTACTCCCAAGTCTCCACCTCTGCCTGCCTGGTTGCTCCTAGCTGCCCTCCCCCCACTGCTGCCCTGTTCAGCCTCAACTGCTCCCCCTGCTGACCTAATTGCCCCCAACAGCACCCCCCCCACCACCAGCCTGGTTGCCCCCAAGTGCCCCCCTGGTCACTCCCAACTACACCCCTCTACTGGCCTGGTTGCCCCTAACTATCCCCCCTACTGGCCTGGTCACTCTCAACTGCTCCCCCTGTCAGCCTAATTGCCCCCAACTGTCCCCTTGCAACCTCTGCCAGTCTGGTCACCCCACACAGCCTGTTTGTTCAGTTATTTGATTGTTCCTCACTAACCCCGCTGCTGGCCTGGTTTCCCCACACAGCCTGCTGTTCAATAATTTGGTTGTCCCTTGGGCTTGCCCTGGGTGGCTGCGCAGCCAACATCTGAGGCTTGCCTGCACTTTGTGCCGGCCTTGGGTATTTGGGGGGCTGAGGGGACAGGGCTCCACCATCTTGTGTCTGTGGGCACCACCATCTTTGAGAGCATGGCCATCAATTAGCATATCCCTTCCTTATTGGCTGTGGGTGCTGCCATTTTGTGAAGGTGTGATGGTCAATTAGCATATTCCCTCTTTATTAGATATGCTTGATTGATTGATTTGCATATATTAAACCATCCTTATGCCCCTGGTATGAACCCTACTTGATCATGATGTATTGTTATTTAATGTACTGTTTTATTTGATTTGCTAGTATTTTGCTTTGGATTTTTGCATATCTGTTCATCAGATATATTTGTCTGTAGTTTAGTGTGTGTGTGTGTGTGTGTGTGTGTGTGTGTGTGTGTGTATGTGTGTGTGTGTGTGTGTTATAAGAGCCAGGTGTTGGTATCAGGGTTATATAAGGCCTCATTAAATATGTTAGGAAGTATTGCCACTTCTTCATTTTTATTTATTTATTTTTTTTTTGAAGGAGTTTGAGAAGACAGGTTTAAAATCTTTGAAAGGTTGGTAGAATTCTCTGATGAAGCCATCTGGTCCTGAACTTTTATTTTTGGGGAGGTTTTTGATGGTTGTTTCAATTTCCTCACTGCAGATTTGGCTATTTGATTTTCCAACTCTACGATTTTGGCTAGGAAGGTTAGATATTTGTAGGAACTTATCCATTTTTTCTAGATTATTGAATTTGGTGGCATATTGTCTTTCATAATAGTCCAGTATTATCCTTTTACTAGAAGCCTGGTGCATGACATTCATGCTCTTGAAGGGGGGCGTGGTACCTCAGCCCAACCTTCACCCTCTCTCAGTCCAGAAACCCTCAGGGGATGTCTGCCTGCTGACCGGGAGCAGGCCTGTGCCCTCTGTTGGATATCCTTAGTTCTGCCACAGAGGCAGGAGAGGCTCCTGCCACCACCACTGCCCTCTCCAGTCATGAGCCCAGCTTCTGGCTGAGTGATGCTTCCCCTGTTGGAGCACATTGACCACCAGGGGGCAGCTCCTGCATTAAGCAGCTGCCCTCTGGTGGTCAGTGCATGTTGTTCCACTGCTCAGTTAATTTGTATAATAGCCTTTTATTATATAGGATATCTGTGATGTCTGTGGTGATTTCTCCTTTCTCAATTATTATTTTGTTTATAGCCTGTTTCCCTTTTTTCCTTAGGTAGCCTAGCCAGGATTTGTCAATTTTAATTTTTTTTTTTTTCAAAGAACCCGCTCTTCATGCTATTAACATTTTGTATGGAATTTTTGTTCTCTTTCTCTATGTCACTAAATTCTGCTTTAGTTTTTATGATTTCCTTTCTTCTGCTCTCATTGGGTTGCTATTCTTCTTCTTCTAGTTATTTAAGATGTGAATTTAGGGTGTTTACATAGGATTTCTCTTGTTTCTTGAGATAGGCCTGTAATGAAATAAACTTCCCTCTCATTACTACTTTTGCTGCATCCCAGAAGTTTTGATATTTTGATATGTTGTATTGTCACTCTCATCTTTCCATCTTTCTCTCTCTCTCTTTCTCTCTCTCTCAGTGTATACACACATACATATACACTGCTGAGTGGCCAGATTATTATGCTTTCAGATATCATAATAATCTGCTCACTCAGTGTGTATACTAGAGGCCTAGTGAATGAAATTTGTTCACTGCGGCGGGGGGGCGGTCCCTCAGCCCAACCTGCACCCTCTCTAATCTGGGACCCCTCAGGTGATGTAAAACTGGGACCAGGCCTAAACCTGCAATCAGGCAATCAGGCATCTCTCTCACAATCCAGGACTGCTGGCTCCTAACCACTTGTCTGCCTACCTCATTGCCCTAACCACTTCTGCCTGCCAGCCTGTTCGCCACCTAACCACAACCCTGCTGGCCTGATTGATATCTAAATGCTCCCCTGTTAGCCTGATCACCCCCAACTGCCCTCCCCTGATGGACATCTTGTGGTGGCCATCTTGTGATGACATGGGGGTGGCCATCTTATGACAACATGGGGTGACCATCTTGTGATGGTGTGAGGGTGTCACACAAGGGCACAAGGGCCAGATTATTATGATCTCTGAACTCATAATAATCTGGCCACTCAGTGTAAATCCTATATAAAAAAAGGCTAATATGCAAATTGTCCCCTCAACCAGGAGTTCAGCCAACCACCCATGTACCTATGTCCCCTCCCCCTGGCCAGGATGGCTGGACCCCACCCATGCACTGGGACTCTAATACACGCACACACACACACACACACACACACACGCACACACTGAGTGGCCAGATTATTATGCATTCAGAGATCATAATAATATGGCCACTCAGTGTATATATCAATGTATTTTTATTGAATTTTTATTGATTTCTGAGAGGGAGAGATAGAGTAACATCAATGACGATAGAGAAAAGTTGTTACTGCCTCCTACACACCCTCTATTGGAGATTGATCCTGCAAACTGGGTTTGTCCTCTAACCTGGAATCAAGCCATGACCTATGGGTTCATAGGATAATGTTCAACCACTGAGCTACACCAGTCAGGCTCTCTCTCTCTATTTTTTATCTTATCTTTCATTTCTTCTTTGACTCAGTCATTTCTTAGTAATATATTATATAATCTCCACATATCAGTGGAGATTTTGTAGTTGATTTCTAATTTTAAGACATCATGTTCAGAGATTATGTTTGATATTATTTCAATATTCTTGAATTTGTGGATGCTAGTTTTGTGACTCAACATATGGTCTATCCTTGAGAATGTTCCACGTGCACTAGAAAAGAATATATAATTTGATGTTTGGGAGTGAAAGATTCTGTAAATGTCAAAAATGTCCATTTGCTCTAGTGTCTCATTTAAGGCCAATATTTCTTTATTGATTTTTGTGTTTGGTTTATCTATCTAGAGCCATCAATGGAATATTAAGTTCCCCAACTATGATTGTGTTTTGATATGTTTCTTCCTTTAATTGTTGAATTGTTGTTTTATATATTTTGGTGCTCCATGTTTGGGGATATAAATATAGATATATTGAGAAATGATATGGCTTCTTGATATAGTGTTCCCTTTATCATTATAAAGTGTCCATCTTTGTCTCTTTCTATCTTTGTTATCTTAAAATTTATTTTGTACATATAATATGCCTACATCTGTTTTTCTGTGAATGTTATTTGCTTGAGGAATCATTTTACACCCTTTTTACTATAAGTCTACCTTCATCTTTTCAGTTATATGTTACTCTTGTAGGCAATATATGTATGTTTTGGTTTTGTTTTTGATCCAGTTTGTTACTCTGTGCCACTTTATTGGTAAATTCAGACTGTTTCCATTTAGGGTAATTATTGATGTATAAGGATCTCCAAAAGCTATTTTAACTTTTTTTTTCTGGTATGTTTGTGCCTCCATTAGGTTTTTTCTTTGTGAGTCTGTCTGTTGTTTCATACTACTTTCCTTTATTTCCTCTTTTTTGAGCTATGTGTCCAGGTTTGGGCATTTTTGTGTGTGGTTACTAATAGGTTTATAAAAAATGAAGTTTATTTTCTTTTGAGTGCATCTGATCTTCATCTTCCATTGCCATTTCAGACCTTTTGCCCCCTCCCTTTTTATGCTCTTGTTGTGACAAATTACCCCTGTTTATGCTATAAGTTCTTTGGTGATCTTTCTTGAAGTGAGGTTACCTTCTGTTCTTTGTTTGAGGTAGAATAACTCCCTTGAGTAATTCCTGCAGTGGAGATTTTCTGGTGATAAAATTCCTCAGCTTCTGAGCGTCTGGGAACATCTTTATTTCTCCTTCATATTTAAAGAATCATCTTGTTGGATATATTATTGGTGGCTGGCAATTTCTTTCTTTCAGACATTTGAATATTTGATTCCATTCTTTTCTGGCTGGTAGAGTTTTTGCTAAGAAGTTGGATGACATTCTGATGGTTTTCCTTTGTAGGTCACTGTCTTTTCCCTGGCTGCTTTTGGAATGCTTTCCTTTGTCATTAATTTTGTAGTTTCAATGCAAAGTAGCTTGGAGCAGGCATCTTTGGAATGAGGTAACTCCTTGTTCTGTTGCTTCTTGAATTCAAGTATCTAGTTCTTTCCATATGTTTTGGCTTTTCTCCTCCTATTATTTTGAATAGATTCTCCATACCATGATCCCTCACTTTCTTCTCCACAGTGCCTATAATTCTAATATTGCTTTTTCTGATGAAGTCAGATATTTTGTTTTGTTTTGTTTTGTTTTAGAGTTATTTCATTTTTTCTTTATGTTCAGGTCTCTCTCTTCTTCCCGTTGTGTCATTACTAGATTATATATTCAATATAACTAATTCTTTCTTTCATCTGGTTGGTTATGTTTATATGCTCTGTAGTTTACTCCTAATCTCCTTAATTGCATGCTTCATTTCCAGGATTTCTGATTGGTTATTTTTTTAAAGTTTCAATCTTTTTGGTGAAGTACTTGTTTTGTTCATTTATTTGTTTTCTGAGTGTATTGAATTGCCTGTCTGTATTTTTTCACATCTAATTGAGTATTTTCAAAACTGCAATCTTAAAATCTCTGTCATTTATATCACATTATTTCCATGTGTTATGGTTTCTGTTCTGTTTTGTGACCCAACATATGGTCTATCCTTGAAAATGGATATATTTTTTATTTTCTTTCTGATAAACCTGGTTACTGTGGTTATTCATAATATTTGCTGATCTCTTTTGTCTAGGCATTTGTATCTGTCTATATTAATAGGCTTCTATAGCAGCTTTCTCTGAAGAGATCTTTCTACTATTTTCCAGTAGATGGGGCTAAATTACAAGATTTTTGACCCTGTGATCTCCCAGACTTGATCTTCACTGCTTTCATAAGACAGTATAGCCACACTGCCTGGGGGTGAGGTTTGTTTTGCCTTCAATATAATGGGGGACACTCACCTCCATGGGGTCCTGCCTCAAGCACTCCACTTGGGGATCAGTCACAGAGAGCTACAACTGTTTTACCACAATAACGCTTGGTTTACAGATAATATGCTCCTGGATCCTACTCCAAGGACAACAGGAGGCAAGTTTTGAGAGTCTAAATGGAAGCAGGGCTCTGTGGTTCCATTTCATTGCCTCATACACCACTGCCTAGCCTACCAGTGGAGAGATGCATGGCAGAACCCTGTGCTTTATGAGGGATCTGATAGCTCAGCCACTGTTTTCTTTGTTCACAATGCAGCTTTTTGTTCCCCCTGTCCTAATGAAGCACCTGCTACTATTGGCTTTTCCCCTCTTCAGGCCAAGTCATGAGCTTCCAGCTGTACAGCTGCATCTGCAAGCTGTCTGAGCTTCCCTCTCCTCTCATCTCATTTATTCCCGGTTGCCCTCCTTTAGATATTTCAATACAAGGGTCTCTCTGGTGTGCATCTGTATTGACTAGGGAATTCTTTGTTGAATTATAGTTGGTTAACTTGTTGAAATTCCAGTGGGAGAGGCCAAGGGTGCCTCTCATGCTGCCATTCCTCTGGCATCAATAGACATTGATTTTTTAAAAAAATTATTTAGATCTTACTCCATCAATGCTTCCTAAATATAGCCCATTTATGTTCATAATAAAACTTTAAAAATGAGTTTCATTATTCTATATTTTTAAAACTATGAAAACTATGTGACCTTGAATAATTTATTTAATTTTTTTATGTCTCAGTTTTTTATATTAAGTTGATTAACTGCATTATGATTATGGAATAAAATATCCTTATTCTTATGAAAATGCAGGCAGGAAGTGAACAATGGGTGATTTCATTCCATAAGACATACTGAGCATCACAATTCAAAAGTTTCAAAATTAATATAAATCAGCAAAAATCATAAAGTGCAGACTTTCGTAAGATTCACAAATAACAAAATAGTTTAGTATTCCTGTCCTGACAAAATTAACTGTTCTTACTTTATGAAATAATGCTGAAATAAAACCCATGTTTTTAGAAATTGAAATATTAGTAAAACTGTTGTAAAAATGTCTGTGGATTCCAATTATAATCCTCAACCTACTGAGAAAATAAGTTTACATAAACTGAAGATAGCACATATTTGCAGCAGTAATGAGGTATTTTTGTACAAGTCAAATATGTTAATATAACAATTGAGATTCATTTCTTGGGAAAGAGCTAGAACTTATATTACTCAAAGTTCTAACTTTGATGGATAGCCAACTTACAAAGACAATAACAATACTGTTGGAAAAGTTTCTCATCTGAATTCCCTAGTAGGGGAGAAAACAACCCTTCTGGCTATTGACAGATTGAGTTAAGCAGTGGACCATGACACAGAATAACAGCCATTTGTTGTGCACTAAGAATATAGTTCAAGAATTGTCACACACTGAAAATTCCCAGTGAGTCTCTCAGATGTCAGTAGGATACTTAAAGAGCAGAAAATTTTCGGGTCTGACAGGCATGGTTCAGTGGTTGAGCATTGAACTATGAACCAGGAGGTCATATCTAATTCCTGGTCAGTGCATATGCCTGGTTTGAGGGCTCAATCCCCAGTGTGGTGCAAACAAGAGGCAGCCAATCAATGATTCTTTCTCATCATTGATGTTTCTATCTCATCTATTTCTTCCTCTCCCTTCCTCTCTGAAATAAATAAAAAATATATATCTTTTAAAATAGCAGAATATTGTCTAAACTGGTTTATGTCTGTATTAGAGTGTAGAAATGCCAATATATTATTCATAACAATGTATCTGGCCTCCATCTCCATTCTATGTCATCTCTGTCACAGGGAAACACTACTGTCATGCTGAATGGCCTTTCAGAAGAAGAGAGGCTTTTAAAGATTTCTGTCATGGCAGTCCAGAGTGCTGTAGGTGGGTAATGGAAGTTTATATGTTCTTAATGGATTTTAGCCTTGTATGGCTCACAGGCCAGATGTTTCCCACCCCTGCTCTAGGCCATCAGGCCCAGTGTGAATGAATCATATAGTATATCTTATTATTAATGAAATTACTTTTTCACTAAAAATGAATTATGGCCTTTTAGAATAAAAGATCTTACTGGGTGAAACAAACAAACAAAAAACTCATAGACATTGATAATAGTATGGTTATTACCAGAGGGGAAGAGGCTAAGGAAGCAAAAAAGGGGTGAAGGAGGAATAAATGGAGATGGAAGGAGACTTGACATTGGGTGGTAAATACACAGTACAATATAGAATTGATGTACTATAGAATTGTACACCTAGAATCTATATAATTTTATTAACCAGTGACACCCAACAAATTCAATTTTAAAAAAGAAAAGAATAAAAGATTCCATAAAATAGTTATGCAGCTTAAAATGTATTTGAAAGGAAAAATTTTTGTCTGCTTTGGCCTGCTGGCTATATGGAGCTCATATATTAGAAGATGCAATATTTATATAGGTGAACCAAGGTATTTTTAATATGATCTGGAAGATCAAGTTTTTTTCATTTTATTGGCTTTTGCCTCTGTATTCCAGGGGTCATTTCTTCACCTGACCCATTAATATAGAATCAGATAAAAGCAAGATCTTTAAAAACATTTCTTAAACCTTGGAATAAGTCTTAACTGTCTTCCCTTGAGAAGTTGGGAGTGGCATATTCAGAAAAAAAGGGTATGAGCCAAGAAATGAAGGAACATAGATATTGTTAGAGAATTATGGAGGACAACATTCCCAATGTTTAGATTCCTCGGGTGTTGCTGAAATGTCTCTCTCTCCGCCCAAAATCATTACCAGTGATGAATCTCAAGTCTTTTATATTTGGGTTGTTGCTTTTGGGAGAAAATACCATAGGTGCTTTTATCACAGTTATGCCTTTATCACCCTGAGATATATATCTCTAGCACTTCTTGGTGGCCAGGCATTCATGGGGAAAATTGTAAACCAACAAAATGTGCTAGAGTCCATGACCTCTCTTTGACAATTTACAATCCTCTCATTCAAGCAGTCTTCTTTTCCACTTTACCTTTGTGTAGACCCACTGTCATAAAAATCTTTACTTCAATTATTTATAAATTAGCTGCATTGGCTCTCCTAAGAGTGTTTAAATTCTTTTTCATTGTGAGATGGAAAGTTTTATATCTCATTAATATTTTGGACACAAGCAAGTAGGCGAGTAATGGCTATAGGAGTGGGAAATATTTACTTACCAAAATTAACTCACAACTGCCTCTTTATCAACTATGCTTAGAATTTCCCATAACTATTTCTCTATAGAATTTATATTTTTCATGAAACTTATGTGAAAATATGTATTCCACCTGTAGTTTAGTTCAAAGAATTACTACATGGAAAATAGTATGTATTCACTGAAGCACTGGGAATGAAAAGTGTGGCAAAAAATAATTTCTTTAAAATTTTCCATCTGATTTTTCATTGTCTTATAAAATGAATTTTATTTGAGGCTTCAAATGTTGCTTTCCAGAACAATATAAGGTATCATAAATGGGAAGTCAACTTGGTCCTTAGGAGAGAGGACTAAATGAGGTCAGGAGATATTCAAGGAAAGCATATAAGAAAACCCTAGTAACACATGCCCACCTCATACCATTTTATTGGAAACATACAGAACTGCATTGACCTAATTTCTATCCCATGAGGCCTGATGCTAACTTAATCTCAGCTCAATTTAAGATAAAAATTTAGAGGCTCAGATAGAATGTAGCAATAGGAAAGTATTGTTCCATTCCTTTCAATTCTATAGCATGTGTGGTTATTACTTCATATTTTTTCTTACATATTAGATTACTAGAGGCCTGGTGCATGAAAATTCGTGCACTGGAGATGAGTCCCTCAGCCTGACCTGCCCCTCTCGCAGTCCAGGAGCTCTCAGGGGCAGGAGGCGACCCGGTGATCAGAGGAAGGCATGCTCCATCACACCTCTTCTGCTGCCACTGCCAGCAGTGAAAGCCTCAGCCAGCCCTGGTTACCTAGCCTCAGGCAGCCCTGAGGGCTGGGGGACTGAGGGGACAGGGGGACTCCTGAGGCGGGCAGGCCCAGCCTTGCCACACACATGCTGCCCTGGTGGGGCTGAGTGCTGCCATTTGTGGCTGTGGGTGGTGCCATCTTTAAGGGTGTGGCAGTCAATTAGCATATTCCCTCCTTATTGGCTGTAGGTACTGCTATCTTCACGACAGTGTGATGAACAATTAGTATTTTCCCTCTTTATTAGATAGGATGAGAGCATATTTTTCCTTTCTTTTAATATTCTTTTATTTAAATTTATTTATTAAGTTTATTGGGGTGAGAGTGATTAATAAGATCATATAGGTTTCAAGTGTAAACTTCTATTATATTTCATTGGGTGCCTACCACCCAAAGTCAAATCATCTTCTGTCACCATATATTGGACCTCCTTTACCCTTTACTAGCCCCCTTACCCTGTTCCCTCTGGTAATATTTTCTTTTTAAATAATCCTAGTCATACTCATATTATTTGGTGTACCTAGATGATTTCTTAACAGTTAACATAAATATAAGCATTTAAAAATGAGAAATTGTGTTAGCAACTTGTCCAGGATTTATTCCTGTTGGGGGGGGGGGAACCTTCAATATATATATTTTTTAATTTTAATTCTGTGGGGAAAAAAAAACATTGGAATTTTGATAGGGATTACATTGAATCTGTATATCACTTTAGGTAGTATTGTCATTTTAACAATATTAATCCAACTCCAAAACTCAGGATATCTTTACATTTATTTGTGTTTTCTTTAAGATTCTTTTTTATTTTTATTTTTTTAATATATTTTACTGATTTTGTACAGAGAGGAAGGGAGAGAGATAAAGAGTTAGAACATCGATGAGAGAGAGTCATCCATCAGCTGCTTCTTGCACACCCCCTACTGGGGATATGCCTGCAACCAAGGTACATGCCCTTGACCGGAATCGAACCCAGGACCCTTCAGTCCCCAAGCCGACGCTCTATCCATTGAGCCAAACCGGTTTCGGCTTCTTTAAGATTCTTTCATTAATGTTTTATAGTTTTCAGGGTGTTAGTCTTTCATCAACTTAGTTAAATTTATTCCTAAGCATCCTATGTAATAAAAGCCCAGTGACTGAAACAGCAAAATGACCAGAATGACCAGAGACCAGAACAACCACAGCCCCTCATCCCAGTCAGCTGCTCCCCAGCTAGAGGTTAGGGGTGATCAGGCAGGCAGAGGCAGTTAGGGGAGATTGGGCAGACAGAGTGCTTAGGGATGATCAGGCAGGAAGGCAGAGTGTTTAGGTTGGGAAGTCACTGCTTGCTAATACTGTTAGTGCACAAAGGAACACAGATGGCCGATGGACCTTGGGCAATAGCAGGGCTGATACTAAGTACCTTATTTTGTTGAGACAGTGGTGGCTCAAGGCAAATTCACTAACCTGATAATCTTTTTACTGTTTACCAAACTTTACCTTTGATATGCCTGTATGCATTGCTAAAGGGTAAATGTGCATACAAATAAATTAAAAGCTGACCGACCAGAGGTCAGTGCCCCTACCTCTTAATAATTCATATTTTTTGTCTAGTGTTTTCATTTGTTCATCGGCCTCTCCTTCAGATCCTGAACCCAGCTGTGCAGGTTGTGGCACTTAGGGGCTATCAGGCAGGCAGAGGTGGTTAGGAGTAATCAGACAGGCATGCAGAGTGGTTAGGGGTGATCAGGCAGGCAGGCAGAGACAGTTAGGGGTGATCAGGCAGGCAGGCAGAGACAGTTAGGGGTGATCAGGTAGGCAGATGAATGGTTAGGGGCCAGTGGTCCCAGATTGGGAGAGGGATGTCCAATTGTGGATCAGGCCTAAACCAGCAATCAGAAATCCTCCAAGGGGTCTCAGATTTCTAGAGGGTGCAGGCCTGCCACACAGACCTCCCATGAGCTTGTCAGGTTATCATGTGGCTCCCTTCATCTACACATCCCCCTTTTGGTGATAAATCAATCCAAAGGCTGCATTGATGACCCAATCTTTTGGTTGGATAATGGAGTTCCATGGTGCTAGGAAGGCTCATTCCTAGGATGTCTCAGTGTCAGCATATCTTGCGGAATAGGAGGACCACTGGGGATGAGGCAAGACCATAACCTTAGATGGCATTTAAGGTTGAATTATATATATTGATATATAATTGAACCTTTATATATATATATATATTTATATATATATATATATATATATTTTAAGGCAGGTAAATGGGACACAGTCAGATCCTATATGTCCTTGTTAAAGTATTCTGGATCATTTCTAATTTTTGAGCCACCATGATCCGAATCTTTTTGCTGTTTGTCTTATGTTTTGATTTTTTTGCATCTAATATAACATTTACATATGAACAAAAGTAACAATACAAAACCAATAACACTGATTAGGAACAGAAAATGTTTAATACTAGACAAGGAAAAGTCTAAGGGGAACAAGCATCCCACCACTGCCATCATGTGTGGATGAAAGGAGCCACATGCTAACCTGACAAGCTCAGGGGAGGCCTGTGAGGCAGTCTTGCAAACTCAGAGACCTAAAATACCACAAAAGAGGATCTGAAAATTAAATATTTAACTATAAACAGGTTATATAGGACATGACTGCCCACTATAACCTGTTTGTAGACATTTCAAAGGGTACTAGTATGTTATTATAGATGCAAAAAGACAGATAGGCTCAGTTAAGGTAAATAATGATCTTGTCAGTGAAGATACTGGCCTAGAATGTAACTGCCCACCATAACTGCTTTTAGTTAAAGTTTAATTTTAGACTATCCTTTGTGGTTACTTTACCTCTTAGAGTTTGCAAGACTGCCATGCAGGCCTTCCCTGAGCTTGTCAGGTTAGCATGTAGCCCCATGGGTCCACAGTTTATAGTATCCATTGTAGTATCTCCTCTTTCATTTCTAATTGTATTTGAGTACTTTCTTTTTTCTTACCTTGTCTAACTAAAGGTTCACCAATTTTATTTATCTTTTCAAAATAAACCAGCACTTATTTGTGATATTTTATATTACATTTCTATTCTATTTCTGCTCTGATCTTTATTTCTTTATTTTCTTCTTCCTGTTAACTTTGGGATTAATTTTTTTTTCCTTCTAGATCTTTAAGGTGTAGATTTAGGCTGTTTATCTGATGTCTTTATTTTTTCTTCATGTAGGCATTTATCCTTATAAATATCCCTCTATGACTACTTTTGCAATACCCCATTGAAGGAGAAAAAAAGACATTTGGGGGGCTAGTTATCTGAATTTGTGCCAATAACCTGCCTTGCTTGCCAATAAACGTACATTCTTGCTTGCTGATAAACTCCATCCTTATCAAATTCCATCCTAATGGAATTTGATGCCTGTCCTGCCTCGCAGAACCTGTTTCTGGGAATACTCCCATTTTACAGGGGCCATAAACCATGAACCACATACAATCCCCAGAGGGGCTGATTCAAATGCTGGCAAGCCTCTGGGTGTGGTCTCACTTCCCCCACCCCAACTCAGGGTCTGCAAAGCCTGAGAAGAGTCCAGAAGCCTGATCCATTTTTGAAGGACAAAGGAATTAAAGAGAAACTTCATCCATATTCATCACTCAGGATTTGGAGACTGACTCCCTTGAGTCATGGTACTAGTGCTACCTGCAATAAAGGTTACTTTTCTGAAAATATCCTCCTGAGTGCCCAGCTGATTAATTCTCCCACACCACCTGGCAGCTTATCTGCAACACTATAAGTTTTGGCATGTTGTGTTTTAGAGTGTTGTTTTTTTAAATCTCAAAATATTGTTTGATTTCCCTTTCGATTTCTTCTTTGGTCCATTGGTTGTTCAGGAGTATTTTATTTTATGTCCCTAATTTGTGATTTTTTAAAATTTTTCTCCGGTTATTGATTTCTAGTTTCATATCATTGTGGTTTGAAAAGATAGTTGGGATGAATTCAGTCTTCCTAAATTTGTTCAAACTTGTTTCATGATGTATCTTGGAGAATATTTCATGTGTGATTTAGAAGAACAAATATTCTGCTATTGTTGGATGGAATGTTCTCTAATATTTGTCCCGTAATATATTAGGCCCTTGGAGATTGGTTATACTACCCTGCACAATGAATGCTCATTTAAAAATATATAACCTGCTTTGTTTTAATAACCATTTCTCCTTAATATAATAAAAAAAATTCAGTGCCCTATAAAATAAAGTGGGCAGCACCATGAATTTGCATGTTTGCTACCCCAAAAAGAAAAAGGAATCCTACTATTTATAAAATTTTATGTAACTTTTGGACTTAAAATATTTTTTTCTGAAAATAGCTCACAGATCACTCAAAATATTACCCACCTATGAAAATGTCTGTCTCTTGTAATTCCCATAGAACATTTCAACTTATTTTTTCAAAACTTTGAGAATCAAGTTGTCTTAAAAAGAAAGTAATTTTATATAAAAAGGTTAAATAATATATTATATAGATTTCCTTTTGCTTATGAAGCCCAGTATGCATCTTCATCCTTTCTAAACTGCAGAGATAATGTTAACAAGTGCCTTAGATAGGATTTTCCAAACTGTAATGTGCATAAAAACTCCCTGGGTACCTTGTTAACATGCAGATTCTGATTCAGGGGTTTTGTGATGGTAACCAAGCATTTTGCAATTCTCACAGGCTCCCATATGATGTCAGACCATGTACCATACTTTGAGTAGTGAACAGCTAGATAAATTTATTCTTCCCATAGCCCTGGTAGCAACAAGCTATCTTAACATTTATCATGTTTGACTTTGTATTTTAACTTGGCATGAGTGAAAGTACCAACTTTGGGATAAAATTATGGAATTAAACTATAGGTTTAGTTTCTCTGAGACAAAACCAAGGGTAAGTCATTTTTATGAGCTTTGCACAAAATTTGGGCTACTTCTTCCTATGGCTTAACTTGCCACATTTAGCTTTCTGAATTTAGCTTGTTTTGGATTGCTCCATACCAATCAATGTACTTTCTACCATCTCCCTTTCTTGCTCCTAGACCTACTAAAACCTTAAATATATACATCCAGCATGATTGCCATACATTCTTTTGAAAACCCTATAGGGCACACACACAAGGAGGCACTACCTGCAAAAATGTGTCTGAGGCCTGTTATCTGCCTTCCTTCCACTCACCCATGTTTGATTTCTTTTGACACTTGCACAGGGGAGCTTAGCCTTTTTTGAACACTGTAATCCCAAAGATATTCTATTGATTAATTTAGCAACTTATCCTACAATGGCCATTCACTCTGACCGGGATCTTTCTGTTGCCCATTGCCATTTGCAATACTCAGCAATAGTGAGCATGACAGTATTTTGATTAGTTGTAGCAAAGAAAACAAAACCCAAAAAGGGATGTAGCAGTTTCTATAGCAGGAAAGCTGCTAAGATTTTTCCCCACTACCACAAGAAGGAAAGCCATTTCATAAAAGCTGAGTTGATAATGCTTAGAATGCTTTCTTATTTTAAACCAAGTTGATAGTTAACAGATTAAGGGACCAACAGCACATGATTTTAGGAAGAGATGAGGAGGAAGAAGAGAAGGGGTATTCTGTTTACAAATGCTTCTACTAGAATGGTCCTAATTAACTTAGCACTAATATTTTACAGGCCTCCTCTGTGTACTCCGCAAGGGATGTTATAAGGAATGGTGCTTTGAGGTGATATAAACTTCAGGATATACACTGCCCATTAGCAGTAGATTGCTATTAGGAAATGGTATTCCTTTTAAAAATGTATATATATTTTATTGATTTTTTTACAGAGAGGAAGGGAGAGAGGGATAGAGAGCTAGAGACATCAATGAGAGAGAGACATCAACCTGCTGCCTCCTGCACACCACACATCAAGGATGTGCCGGCAACCAAGGTACATGCCCTTGATGGGAATCGAACCTGGGACCCTTCAATCCGCAGACCAATGCTCTATCCACTGAGCCAAAATGGTTTCGGCAGGAAATGGTATTCTTAATAATGTTAAAGGAAAATGCAAAAACCTTTTCACTTCCTGGGCATTATTAGTGTGAGCCTGACAATTATTGACAGCTAGTCATAACATTGTGTTTTTTGACCTCAGGGCATCTCCTAATTATGAATAGTAATTCCCTTAATCAGGTACTTGAAACAAGTAAATTATCCAGCAGAACATCACAATTAGTTACATCAAAGAGCTTTCCAGGAAGCCCCCCTGTGGCTTTGTGTTAGCCTCCCCATTTGCACCTCTCCAAGGGTACTTTCAGGAAGTCAGCAGTCAGCAGCTGTCTCTTAGTGATGAGAGGTATCCATCTGTGGACACCTTTGAAATGAAGCCACATCCTTTGAAACAACTGATTGCTACTCACTTATTTGGATTTCATGGCAGCCCTATCACTTGTCAGACTGACCTTAATCAATTGCAAAGCACTGATCCTTCCTCAGCAGCTACTAAGGGTTCCTGACATCATAGCTACAAGCTGTACCTCCCAATGTATTTATATGTTCCCATACTAGAAGAAAAATAATTCTCAGTCCACTGACAAAATTGTTATTAAATTTATTCAAAGGAGCCTCCAAACTTTAAATGTTGGTGAAGAATTATTTTGTATAATCTGCCTTCTTTCCTCCCTTTCTAAATGTGTGCTGACATATGAATACTTGGATCCCTCAATATTTAGCAAATTTGAAGTTTGGAAGTCTGGAAACAAAGATTATCTTTCTGGGGATGTCACTGGAATAGCAAAGGTCCTGGAAAATGATAGTTCAATTTTCTTTTTAATATTGCATTTTTACTTTTCAATATTTATTTTATTATCCCTTACTATTGGGGATTTTAATCTTCCTTCTACAAAGAATAAAAGTTACAAAATGAATTGCATTCAAAACCAGAGTCAGAAACAATAGCTAAGGACACAAAGACTATTTGCATTGACAATGAAGGGAAGGGAAGAAAGTAAAACATTCTATTATCAATCATTCTATTAAACACAACACTTACTGTGACCCTTCTAGGCAGCAGGTAGTACTAGCTCATGCAACATTTCAACATAAATGTTGGGTAGGTGGCCTTTGATGGAATAATATAGGGAGCAGGCTCATCTTTCTGGTAGCACAGCTACCTCATAGAACCTTAGATCTCCTGCTGGTTTTTATTTTTCTATGTGTCAGAAGAAAGTGAAGGAGAGTACAAGAGCTATTATATTTTAGTGAAAGTGGAAGTGGTGTTTATAATATTCATCCACATCACACCACCTGCTGCAAAGGAAATAGGAAAAGGTACATGTGAATAAAAGGCCAGTGTCTGTGACGCATGTAGTAATAAGCATAATAAACTTAACTTGAAACTTTCCTATGATAAAAGAACTCAAACACTGTGGGACAGCTTTGGTATTAGTGACTATATGCTAATTGTAAAATATCAGGTTATAACGTTAGAAAGTCTAGACTATGGTGGTATGTGGATCCACAGCTGACTATGACAGTGGGAGGAGAGTGTTTTATGTCTACATTACCTCATACTCTCCCCCTACAAATAACCACAATAATAGGAAACAAAAGAAAACCTAAGAACTTATACCTGGCCATCAAATATATCAGTAAACAAGAATAACATAGGACTGTTGTAACCATGTGGTTTTTAACTGTGAGGTAGGAGAAGGGTGGAGTCAAATCTGCTCTGTGGGTTCTACTGATGGTGAGTCACCTTGACAGGGAAAGTAGAGGTTTGGGAATGGTCTCCCCAGATTTCTGTGCAAGAGTGTTAGTATCCAGTTTCACTGTGAGCTGCCTTCAGTGGTGGAAGCTGAGAATAAAAGACAAGTTGTAGGTCATGCAACATATTTCATGAGAAAACTAGCATTATTTGAGGTTCATATTGAATGCTAAAAATAAATAATTCAAGAGGACAAAAAAGGGCAATTAACAGAGGAAATTCAGTGTACATAAATTATATATGCACATTAAATTTATGCAAATTCAATGATATGTTTTTATGAGAGAGAGTGACAGTGAGAAGAATGAGAATGAGGGAAGGTTGGCAGGAGGGAAAAAAGGAAGGAGGAAGAGAGAGAGAGAGAGAGAGAGAGAGAGAGAGAGAGAGAGAGAGAAGAGAGAGAGAGAGCGAGCATATGAATAGAAGCTGAAATAAGGTGGGAAAATCAGTCTACCATTGTGCTAAGCATATATTCTAAAGGAAAATTAAGGTAAGAACATGATATTACATGGCCTGTCCCCATTTCAGGTATGCCTTTCAAAATGAGCAGCTATTTGCTTCCATTCAGATTCCAGTGTTTAAAAGTGTGTGCTTTTCACACAACAAGGCCTCTACAAGCCAGCCAGTCGCTTCATTTTGATGCTAAATGAAAGAAACAGCAACCTATTCCCATGCTTAGGGAAGTCATGTGTTGGATTTTCTAGGTAATATTTTAGCACCCGATGTGTCACCTTTCTAAGAAATTTTCAAGCATAATTTTGATGTAATGTGGGGTGGGCAAAATTAGGTTTATAGTTGTTTGTATGGAAAATAATATAATAATTAATAAATAGTAATATAAGAATAAACTCTGTGTTTCACATATTCACAACTGTAAACCTACTTTGTTTACCCAAAGACTGACTTTTGTTCCTAATTCTCCAAACACATTTTATTTCAGCCTAAGATAGGTCCATGACTATCAGAAATGTCAGCACGATAGATGCCATCTTAAGCATCTCAAGCAGAAAGGAGTTTAATATAGGGAACTAGAGTTTTACCATTGAAAGTGCTAGAGAAGTGTAGAGAAGTGAAAGTCAGAAATAATACTCTTGGCTTTCAGGAAATCTGGAAGTGCAGGAAACTGCACAAGCCACTGATGATCTCAGCTACTTCACAGAAGCTCACTCAAAGCACACCTAATACCTTTGCAATTTACCAAGTGTCTCTTATTAACATTGCTGGATCATAACATGTTCTACCTCTATTCTGTCTCCCAAATACAATAACATGTGGATCCTTCTTATTGGCAAACTTTAACCTAGAGCTCTGTCAGCAGTGGAGTCTTAAACATGTAGTTCTGAAGCTTCCCCATTGTGACACAGATGCAAATATAAATCAGGGTGTAGACGATGTTGATTTGATACAATCTAGCACACTCTACCCCTTTGACAAGCCTCTAAACATACCATATTTAACATTCAAGTGACAAAAATGGCACAAAACCCTGCTTTCACCTAACATGACATAAATAAGACACCCTCACTTTCTACCCCCAACTGTGATATTTATTCGCCTTCTGTTTCAGTCACAATCCTTTTTTTTTTTTCTTGATGATCTCTAATCTCAAGAGTAAATTATAAGGTTAACCACCTTGAATACCCTTTACAGAAACTAGCACATAAAAAGAAAATAAGGGACACAAATTGGTTCATATAAATGAATATATGACAAAGCAAGGAAGAAAATCGCTTAAAACCTAATGTCTTCAAACCTAATGCAGGTGTCTATAACTTCCTTCTCTCAATACCCAATTTTTCTTTTGCTCACAGCTGATTTTGGTGGTTTAACTTTCATAAAAGTTGTGAGTCCTTAAAGATCCTATCTGCCTTGGGTTGCTATATATCCCATACATTTTTAAATCTAGCACAGAAAGCCTCCAAAGAATCACTTGAATTTTATACTCAACACCTTGACCCCACTGTGCAGCAGCAACCTTACTTTCTCTTAATAATCAGAGTCAATTAGCACAGAAAATAGAGTAACATCTTGCCTGTTAATTAACTGGTATGCTGAATCCTAAGTGGGTGATTTGGCAATTTCAGTTTTTGCACTATTGGG
This sequence comes from Pipistrellus hanaki, assembly GCF_964339955.1. Classification (NCBI taxonomy): domain Eukaryota; kingdom Metazoa; phylum Chordata; class Mammalia; order Chiroptera; family Vespertilionidae; genus Pipistrellus; species Pipistrellus hanaki. Next base: position 81,027,269 of record NC_140524.1, read on the forward strand.
AGAATTGTTGTGGCTCTGGTAGAACTAATATTCTAAATCAGCAGAGCTCTCAGTGATGTGAGGGATTAATTATAGTAAATGTGCCACCTGGTAAATCATTTCCCTCTCCCTCACAAGGGTGCCATATTGAGTTCTCAGCATTTGTCCTTGTTGGCAGACTGGTCAATCAGAAGTGGGAGAATCAGTAAGAAAACTAAGTAACGGCAATTTACCTAAGGTAAGTAGAAAATCTTTCTCACACTTAGATATTGTTTAACCTACATTATTGCTCACATCATGTATATAAAGTTTTGTTCTTACTGGGGCCAAGTCTGTAAATAAATGTCTGTATTATGTTTTCCATTCAATACCTCATTGGCTCCTAAGCTATTTGGAGACAAAATCCTTTTTTTGAGATTGTGCAGCCAGATTATTCTATAACATCTTCAATGGCTGGATCACCTGCTTTCTTCTGACTTTCTCATACTGACAATTACAAACTTGTCTCTAAATAGAAAGTCTGAATTTTGTCTCAAAATATTTTTGGGTTTTAATGGGTACAATATAGATATAGCCAAAATATTTACCAAATAATAATAGTAAGCAACTCCAAAGCACTTAAACCACCATAAATTCTTTACAAGTGATGAGTCATTTAATATTTATAATACCTTCAGTAAGTAAGTACTAAGCATACCCATTTTACAGATGTGGAAACTATGGCAAGAAGGTTAAGTTACTTGCCAAATGTCACACAGCTAGTGTGGTGGAGTAGGGATATAAACTTGGGCATTTTGGTTTCAAAGCGCATGCTTCTATCTTCTTAGCTATATGCCTCACTCTCAGCCCACCATGGCACTTTTTTTACCAACCTAATTTTGAACTTTCATTCATCTACCTCCTAAAGTTTGCTGTTGAATTTATTTAGAAGAAAAATCAGTACATAAACTAAAAGCTATCATGTTTAAAAATTTTTGAGTCAATCTGTACTTTATATCTTTATTCTAATTTCAAGCTTAACACAACCCTTTTGAATTTAAGCATTGATAGGCAGTTTTGATCATCATTAGAACTTCCAAAGTAAAAAACCCTTTGATTTTGTTTTGGTGATGTTTAAGTTCCTTATCAATTAATCAGATATAGCCTTAATTAATATATGTCCAAAAGCTTTGATTTATCTAGAGATTTTCCAGTGTCTAATATTCCCTCATTTAAAACATCATGCTGTTTTATGGTATATGAAGATTTTATAACGTTTTGACTAATCTCTGAGCCAGGATATATAAAGAGGTTTAAGAAAATTAAACTGGTGAAGATGGTGTTATGGAATTGGCACAGAAGAAGGGACAGTTGAACACTCAGAGGTTGGTTCAGAAAATCCTTTATTTAAAGCAGTGCTGCTGGTGCAGGGAACTCAAAGATCTAGATCCTGAACAACTTGCACAATGACATTTTCTCCTTATATAGTATTTTTGAGTTTCTTTGTTTCCTAACTACCAAGCTTCTGTGATGGACTTTCACAGACCCTCCTGAGTCAGTTAGAATTGTTAACTTAGATTGTATCTAATTGATAGATCGTCCCTTCCCCCAACTGGTGGGTGGAGTATGATGTAACCTGTAGTCCAAAAATACCTGAGTGGCTAACCATGTACCTTATATGGACTCTACATTGAACCACCAATCAGAACCTGCCACATACCCTAAATCCTTGTTCCCAAGTATCTGAGTGCCTAATCATGTATCTTATATGGAGCATACATTAAGCCACCAATCAGCACTCGCCGAGTACCCTAAGCCCCATTCCTTCCCATTCCTCCCTTCAAAGGGAGTGCTCATCGCTGCACGGGTTCCTGGTCTCCCCTTGCGAGACAGCCCGTCAGGTTTTTCCCCTAATAAAGCTTGTAATCCTGGATTTTGGCTCCCAACTGGTCTTTCACTAATGTCTATCCTGGATGGCCCCAGTGACCTCCCTCTAGTTCAGCTGCTAAATCCTTGGTTTATGGATTTTGTAAATTGGGAGTATATAGGTTTTGTAAGACCAGATAATTAAGGAAGGGGCAGTGACTTGATTATGGGCTAACAGGAATGTGCATTTAGGCTTTCAAATGAATATGTGGGAGGTTGAAACATGGAGAAAATGCATGAGAAATACATCCCCACTTTTTAAAAATATATATATTTTATTGATTTTTCGCAGAGAGGAAGGGAGAGAGATAGCTAGAAATTGATATGAGAGAGAAACATAGACTAGCTGCCTCTTGCACACCCCCTACTGGGGATGTGCCCACAACCAACGTACATGCCCCTGACCGGAATTGAACCCGGGACCTTTCAGTCCGCAGACCGACGCTCTACCGCTGAGCCAAACCGGTTTCGGCACATCCCCACTTTTATCACACCATTCTATCCCTGTATCCAGATATTTGCAAACAACATAAAGACCATGCCAACAATATTAAGAAAATTTCTCTAAAAATACTGATAGCATTTACAACTGTGGATGGTCTGAGGGATACAGTTTTGGCAATGTAGATAGAGCCATATTTTAAGAGCAAAATCTAAATGATACTTTAATAAGTTGTCAAACTTCATTACTCTGGGGTGTTTTTGCGAATCCATAATCACAGATCAAGCGTTCCTCTCCTTCTCTGAGGCCAGCAAGGAGTAGTACCTCTTTGCTGAACAAAACAGCTGCACTAGCTATTTAAATATCAGTACACTTAGCATGAAGAACTATAAAGAAACAAAGTGGTCACAGCCAACAAGCCATCTATTGTACAAACAAAATATTCAAAGGAAGAATATTAGCATTTTATCATGAAAATATTTAAACTTTACAATGACATTTAAAAAAATTACCACTACTGAATAAGAAGGAAGTGTGCCTGATATGTGTAAAAGGAAAAAAAATACCATCCCCACAGTCAAAAACAACTTTCAGAAGGACAGATGGCATAAAGCTAGAGAGCCAGTACTGTTACAGAAAACTGGAGAAGAGCCAAGCAACACTTAGAGAGATGGAGTTACATTTATTACACGTGGGCCCAGAGGAAAATATCTTTCAAATTCTGGGCCCCAACATAGAGGAACTTTCCCTATTTATATGTTTTTACCATCTTTGTCTCCCAAATATGGGGTATTTCCAGCCCCCCTTTACAAATTCTTAAAGAGCCCCTATGTGCTGGGGCCTTGAGACCTCAATCAAAGGCCTGGCCTGGTGCCAGCACTGATAACTTCATCTGGGGAAGGTTTAATGGCCTCTCTGGAATGGGAGTAGTCTTATTTTCCTTATTATTTAAGCAAGCAAGCATTTACAGTAGCCAAATAGCAGGATTAAAATTTCTTACAGCAGTTTTCATATAAGATGGATACTTTAGTATAAGCCTTCGCAACCACCCAAGGTGAAATGTTCATCTGAGATAAGTATTTGATCTGGGTTGCTCTTTTGTCTACATAAAATATAATTATATCTTCTCTTATTTTCCTGGTTCTTTACTGATGTTTCCTTCTGTTCTTTAAGTCTATCTAACTTTAATTTCCCATTTTCCTTACTTCTATTGCTGGTTGAATTGTCTCCCAAAAAGATATAATCTAACTTAATCCTGACCACCAGTACCTGAAAATGTGACCTTATTTTGAAATACATTCTTTCCAACTATAATCCAGTGACAATGAAAGAGGTTATACTGAATTAGGGTGAAACTTAATTCATTTTTTTTATCTTGGTGTCCTTATAAGAAGAGACAGAGACACAAAGGAAGATAACCATGTGATGACAAAGATGTCATGCATCTTAAAATATATTTTCTTTGGTATTAATAAGGCCACTCCAACTTTCTTTTGGCTACTGTGGAGATTATATATATATATATATATATATATATATATATATATATATATATATATATATAATTTTACTTTCAACCAAGTTGTATCTTTGAATCTAAAGTGGGTGCCTTCTAGACAACATATAGTTAGATCTTATTTTGTGTTTTTTAAAAATATATCAATTATGCCATCTCTGCCTTTTCATTGGGGTGTTTGAGTCATCTTTATTTAATGTAGCTGCAAGCAAGATAGGATTTATGTCTGCCAACTTGCTATTTCTTTTCTACCTGTAAGTAACTTTTGTTCTTCTATTCATCCACTGCTGCTTTCCTTTTTGTTACATTGCATACCATTTTAATTACCTTTGTTGTTTACTTTAAAATATTTCTCAGTTATATTATTATTGGTTGCCCTGGTGGTTACAATTAGAATGTAAATCTAGTTTGGATTGAAACTAACTTAATTGCAATAGCAGACAGAAAATCTGTTTAAGTACAGCTATGCCCCAGCCTTTATATTGTTAGTGTCATTCCAATTACCTTTTTGTACATCGTAAGTGTTAGGTCTGATCAAATAATTGAATCATTACCCGCTCCCCTGGGAACTAACCTTTTGGCCACTTCACAATGGACATTCCACTTGCTTAGACCACATTCCACTTGCTAAGACCATTATCTCTCCCCTCCGGACTTTCCTGGAATCTGGACCTACACAGAGAATTCTCCACCCCAAAAAAGCCCACCTAGTTTCCTTTAAAATCTTCTGACTCCCCATCTTTTGGGGGCTGGCACCTTTTTGGGGCTCAGCCCATCTGGTATCCAGATGACTTAATAAATTCATAATTTTCACCCAGTTTTGGCCTCATGTGTTCCTCCTTCAGTGACCTAACAGTAAGCCCAGCAACATGATCTATAATTACAAGTTATTACTAGTGAAAGAATGTGTGCTTCCCCACTAATCATGGGAAGAAGCAAACATTAACCATTCTTGCCATTTCTTTTCAATGTTATACTAGAGATGCTATCAAATACAATAAGGCAAGAAGTATTATCTATATGCACATGGCACAATTTCCCAGCTAGAGAATTATAAGGAGATAGAAAAATAATTAGAATTAATTGATGAATTTAGCAAAGTCACAAGATATGTGATAAATTATAAAACAGTGTATTATTATGAATTATCAAACCAAATTGGTATATAAATAGCTTCAAAATATCTTTAGCAAAACATAAGCAAGAGATATAACCTAGTCATGGATAAGAAGATTCAATACTCCTATATATAAAGCAGCTCTAGGGTTAAGCCTTGGACTGACCTGTTGGCAAAAGCCACAAACAAGTCCCAGCTTAGAGGGCACAGCCCTTTTGCATAATTAAGATTAACCTTATAATGCCCCTTAGATCTTATCTGGGTAGTAATGGGCTGTGGGAGGTGCAGCAAGTGCTGCATAAACAAGTGAAACTCACAAGAAATTGTAACTATGATGACCACTACCTTGTTTACCTCTGACTATAAAATAAAGGCTCAGCTTGCCTACGGGATCTTTTCTCTGTGGCCTCAGCCAGGCATAGGAGATCCACCTAGACCCAGCTTATTCTCTTTGTCTGTCTTTTCTTCAATCCTTCACCGTCTTCCCTCAGGCTCACTGAACCCTTGGCTGTGCTGGTGTGGCACACTCCTAGGATGTCCAGGCTCCACAAATGCACCTACAGATTTAACACAACTATAATGAAAATATCGGCAGTATATTTTGTAGAAATGTACAAGTTTTTTCTAAAATTATGTGGCATTTTAAAAGATCTAGAAGAGCCAAGACAATTTTGTAATAATTAAAAACATCAATCTATATGATCTGATTCAAAACCTAGTATAAGTCTATAAGACAGTATGATATTGACATAAAATAGAGACATATATCAATACAACAGAATACACATTCTAGGGATACACCCACATATATTTAATTAGTTAATTTTCAGCCAACATGTCAGCCTACCTCAATGGGAAAAGGATAATCTTTTTGACAAATGATGCTAAAAGGTTTGGATATCCAGAAGGGAAAAATTACATCTTACCTCTTCATACTGTTACTGGACAGGGGATCTACCTGGCTCCACCCAAGGCCAGCAGGTAGTGTGTTGGTTCTTGACTTCAAGCAGGAAATATTTTACAGCACAAGTCCAGGTGATTTTCGAGGGTACATTCATTAAGGCTTGGGAAAGTGAAACAAGGAAAGGGCTAGGATAGAAGAAACTACAGGAAGGCCTAGGCTGGGCTGCTTTTGCTCACTGGGAAATCAAAGAAAAGGAAGCATTGGAGATACTGTTTGGGGGTTAGGGGTTGTTAGCCTGGGGAGATCTCAGGGAAGGATCTCAATAGAATTTTCATCAGCTTTTCAGGTGTGTCTTTTGAGGGTCGAAGTGTCTACTTCTTGGTCAGTGCCAGGGCAGGGGGTCACTAGTCATTGCTGCTTTTCCAGTTGTGCTGCTTTTCTGGGCCTGGAACCTGACTACAGCTGAGGTCTACATGTTATATCTAGGGAGGTGACCTTCTGAACCTGGCTGTAAATTTCTGGGCCAGTTTGTTCAGCTGTATGTCTTAGTTTTCCCATTATACTTGCTAAGGAATTTTCTTAGCTTCTTACTATACTATGTCAATACTATACAAAAAAAGCAATTAAGCAATTAACCTAAAGCTAAAATCCATAACATTTTTAGAAAAAAAGGAAAGGAAAACACCTCTATGATCTTGAGACATCTCTGAGACCTTAAGCTATCTATATAGGATTCAAAAAGCACAAAATAAAAAATAAATTAAACTGCATCAAAATTGGAAAAGTTATGCTCACTAATGAAGAGTGTTAAGAAAACTAATAGGCAAACCTGGACCCTTGTGGAAAAATATTTCTAACATGCGCAATTGACAAAGGACTAGAATCCTAAAATTCAATATTTATTAGTATCCTGAAATTAAATATTTACTTATTATTTATATTATTAATGAACATAAATGCATAATAAGCATATATGTACAATTTATAATTCAATCACGAGAAGACAAAAGACAAAAACTGGGGGTAAATTGAAGAGATGCTTCATAAAAGAATATATAGGAAAGGCCAACAAGCACATGTAAATAAGGTCAACATCATTAGTCATCAGGGAAATACAAATTAAAACCACTATGTGCTACCAGTACACATCTCCCAGAGAACAAAGCATTAGTGTGGATGTGGAAAATTGGAACTCTCATACTTGGCTAGAGGCAAGCACTTTGGATAGAAATTTAGAAATTTCTTATAACACTAAAATTATACAACCGTAAGACCCAGCCATTCCACTTCTGGTTATTTATACCCTAAAAATAAAAGCATGTGTCCACATAAAATCTAAAACATGAATATTCTTAGCACCTCTATTCTTATTATCCAAAATCTGGAAACAATCCATATAACAATCAATAGATAAATGGATAAATAGACTATTATATTCACATAATGAAAACTACTCAACAATAAAAAGGAATAAATTACTGACACACACAACATGGATGGGTTTCAAAAACAGGTTTATCAGAAGAGGCCAGACACACACACACACACACACACACACACACACACACACACACACACACAAAACCCCAGACTACTTTTTATCTTTACTAGAGGCCCGGTGCATGAAATTTGTGCATGGGGGGTGGGGGGTTTTCCCTCAGCCCAGCCTGCACCCTCTCCAATCTGGGACTCCTTGAGGGCAGTCAGACATCCCTCTCACAATCCAGGATTGCTGGATCCCAAGAGCTCGCCTGCCTGCCTTCCTGATTGCCCCTAACCACTCTTACCTGCCAGCCTGATCACCCCCAACCACTCCCATGCCAGCCTCATTGATGTCTAACTGCTCCCCTGCCATCCTGTTTGCCCCCAATTTCCCTCCTCTGCTGGCATGGTCACTCCTAACTGCCCTCTCCTGCAGGGTTAATCATCTCCAACTGCCCTCCCTTGCAGGCCTGGTCCCTCTCAACTGCCCTCCCCTGCTGGGCATCTTATGGTGGCCATCTTGTGTCCACATAGGGGCAGGGGCAGCCATATTGTGTGTTGGAGTGATGGTCAATCTGCATATAACTTTTTAATTAGATAGGATAGAGGCCTGGTGGGGTGGGGGCCAGCTGGTTTGCCCTAAAGGGTGTCCCGGATCGGGGTGGGGGTTCCCTTGGGGCATGGGATGGCCTGAGCCAGGGGCCTGTGGTGGTTTGCAGGCCAGCCATGCCCACCCCCCCCCCCCCCCGCAGTGACCCAAGCAGAGGCCCTGGTATCTGGGATATATTTACTTTCTACAATTGAAACTTTGTAGCCTGGAGTGGAGCCAAGCCTCCTCCTCACTCCTTGGTGGCAGCCGTTTCTGTTTGGATTTATTTACCTTCTATAATTGAAACTTTGTAGCCTTGACTGGAGGCCTAGGCCAGCAAGGGCAGGTGGAAAGCTTGGCTTCCTCTGTTTCCAGGGAAATGCCTCCCTCTCTGTGGCTGTAGACATCTTGGTTGGGTTTATTTGCATACTAGCTCTGATTGGCTTGTGGAGTGGAGTGATGGTTAATTTGCATATTACTCTTTTATTAGGCAGGATATCAATTTATATATGCCTTTAGGAAAGAAAAAAATTAATCTATAGTTAAAGAAATCAAAGCAGATATTATATGGGTTAGGAGGTAGGATTAACATGGGTAAATTTTCTGGGATAATTGAAAAGTTCTATATTTTTATTAAAGTGCTGGTCAAAATGCTACATAAATCTTTTGAAACTCCTTAAACTGCACCCTGAAAATTGATGCATATATTGTATGTGAATTTTACTTTAATAAAGTTCATTTTGCAAAATAATATAATTGAAAAAAAGAATAACCATTTAATAAAATAATATTCATTTCAACATAACCTTCTAAAGTAAAGATGTTTGAAAATAGAGATGTGCTCTATTAGATTGCTGGGGCTGCTATAAAAAAGTACTATAAATTTCTCAAACAACAGAAATTTAGTGTGTCACAGTTTTAGAAGCTAGAAATTTAAGATCAAGGTATCAGCAAGTACCTGAAAGCCCTAGCAAAGAATCTATACTGAGTTTTACTCCTAGCTTCTGGTAGTTCCTTGGCTTGTGGCACATAACTCCAACCATCCCATAGTATTCTCCCTGTGTGTACTTCACATGGTTTTGTTTTTATAAGGGTACTGACCCATTTTCCAGAATTAAGGTGGATTAGGGGCCCACCTTAATTCCAATATGACCTTATCTTAACTATTTATATCTGCAATAATCATGCTTCCAAATAAGATCCCAGTTTGAGGTACTGAAGGTTAGAATTTCAAAACATGAACTTTTTGTGGGGGACATAATTCAACACGTAATGTTTTCAAAATGGTGCCGTGCCTATGAATCAGGATAGTATTCAGCTTTTTAAAGTCATATTCCCAATTAAAGATATTGCAAAATACTACATTGTGTTGTTCAATAAGCTTAATACAGACACACACACACACACACACACACACACACACACATATATATATATGTATATAGATATATATGTATATAGATACATGAATATATGTGAGTATGACTATTTTGATGAGTACAATTCTGTGCGTAAGATAGCCACATTATATTTTGCTATTTTGTGGTGGTACAATTAGAAATTTATTAAGTGGTAAGCTAACTATGGTATACTATAGGGATGGATTTAGCTTTCTGAGTCCTCTTCTTCATTCTCTACAACTTCACATGGAATAACAAAAGCTAATTACTTTAGATGACAGTTGGAAGCTCTACTACCATGCAGATATAGACTATCAATAAGCTTATTCTTTCATTTGAAAGATGTTTTCCCAAATGTCTCTAGTTGTTAGGAGACTAGAAACATTTAATTTCATACAGAGCACATCAACTGATGGATGATTGATTCCAAAACTTCAGTCATCGAAGTCCCTTAAAAACCAATTTAAACTAGCTGTCTTTTATTCATAATATTATTGCCAAATATAGATCAAAGAGAAGCCAAGTTTGACAGAGAAGCAACAACTGAGACAGAAAACATTGAAAAGTAACACTCTCTGAGCATAACGATACAAATGATTTGATCCTAAATGTGCTTCAGACATTATTTTGAAGTATGGGAAGAAACTAAAATAATGTAAAACTCTAAGGTATATGCCTTGGAAAGAAAATAATCTCTCTCTCTCTCTCTCTCTCTCTCTCTCTCTCTCTCTCTCTCTCTCTCTCTCTCTCCTCTAACTATCTTTATCTTTCTCATTTAGAGAGATATGGGTGTATTTTGAGTGCAGGATGGGCAAGTAAGTTTCTTTAGTTACCCCAACAAAATTGTGAACAGGCCAGACAAAGAGAGACTTAGAGATTCAATGCAATACCTATCAATATCCCAATGACCCATTTTTCAGAAATAGAAAAAAAACATTTCTAGAATTCATATGGAACCACCAAAGACCCCAAGTAGCCAAACCAATCACACTCCTGTTTTCTGTGTATTGCAGTTACAGCAATAAAACCAGTATGGTGCCAGCATTGAAACAGAAACATAGACCAATGGAACAGACTAGACATCCCAGAAATCAACCCATGTGTATATAATCAAATCATCTTCAAAGAGTGTACCAAAAATACACACTAGGGAAAGACTAGTGTGTTCAACAAATGGTGATGGTAAAATTGGATATCCACTTACAAATGAATAAAATTGGATCGTCATCATATACCATACACAAAAATCAACTAAAAATTGATTAAATATTTAATGTGAAACTGCAAAACTCTTAGGAAAAAAATATGCAAAAACATTTATGACACTGATCTTCACATTGCTTTCATGGCTATGACACTAAAAGCACAGGCAGCAAAAAGAGAAATAGATAAGTCAGACTATATAAAATTTATAAACTGCCCTAGCCAGTTTGGTTCAGTGGATAGTATTGGCCTGTGGACTGAAGGGTCCTAGGTTTGATTCCAGTCAAGGGCACATGCTCGGTGTTATGGGCTCAATCCCCAGTAGGGGGCGTGCAGGAGGCAGCTGATCAATGATTCTCTCTCATCATATATGTTTCTATCTCTCTTTCCCTCCCACTTCCTCTCTGAAGTCAATAAAAATATATTTAAAAATTAAATTAAATTATTTACATATCAAATGAAAAAATAGAATAAAAAGGCAACTTATGAAATTGGAGAAAATATATTAAACATATATTTGATAAAGTTCATTTCCAAAATATGAAAGGAACTCCTTTAACACAATACCAAAACCTAATAGCCTGATTTTAAACATGGTATAAGGACTTGAATACATATTTCTCCAAAGATATACAAATGTCCAACCTGTATATGAAAAGATGCTTGACCTCACTATGATCAGAGAAATGCAAATCAAAACCACACTAGATATCATCTCACACATGTTAGGATGGCTATTATTAAAAAAAACAATAGACGACAAATATTGGTAAGGTTGTGGATAAACTGATGGGAATGCAAAATTGTGAAGTTACTATTGGAAATAGTATGAAGGGCCCTCAAAAAATTAAAAATAGAGCAATCATATTACCCAGCCATCTTAATTCTGAGTCTTTTTCCATTTAAAAAATTGAAATAAGGGTCTCAAATAGGTATTAGCACTCCAATGTTCATTGCAGTATTATTCACAATAACCAAAGTTTGGAAACAACCTAAATTTTCCTCCAGATTAATGGATAAAGAAAATGTGGCATATTCAAACAATAGGATGTTATTCAGCCACACCACCCCCCTCCCCCCCCCCCCCAAAAAAAAGAAGGAAATTCTGCCATTTGTGACAATATGGATGAACCTCAGGGACATTATGCAGTGACAGAAGGACAAATACTGCATGATTCTAGTAAGAGATATCAAAAGTAGCCAAACTCACTGAAGTAAACAACAGAATTGTGGTTTTCAGGGGCTAAAAGGAGGGATAAAGGGGGCGTTGATAATAAAAAACATACAATTTCAGTCATACAAGATAATTTGTAGAGATCTGCTGTACAATATTATGCCTCTTGATTACAATACTGTCTTGTACACTGAAAAATGTGTTGTGTTCTTAAGTTCTTACTCATTTTAAATGTTAAGTGTTCTAACCACAAGAAAATTAATAATAAAAAACAAACAAACAAAACCTTGCCAGTATCTTGATCTTGAACTTCCAGGCTGAAAAACTGTGAGAAAGTAAATTTCTGTAGTATACACCGCCAGTCTGCAGTATTTTATAGCAGCCCGAATAAACTAATACACGAGGGAACTCACTGCTGTGTTCCTCAAGTCCCAAGGTCCCAGTCATCTGTCTTCCTGCTTTTCAGAGTCTAACTATGCTTATTGTAGTGTTAGGGTTCAGGGCTTTTAATTATAAGACTGAAGGTCTAGAATAGGAGTGTCGAACTCAATCAGAGAAGGGGCCAAAATCTAAAATCCAGCCTAAATCTCGGGCCGAATGGTTTACTGAACAGTCATAAACTGACAATGTCATAAACTGACAGCGGAGTGCAGTGATGACAGCGCAGTGCGGGCCACATTGCAAGGCCTGGCGGGCTGGATTTGGCCCGCGGGCCTTGTGTTTGACACATGTGGTCTAGAAGAAATGGGGCTTTCCAAAAAAAAAAAAAAAAAAAAAAAAGGGGGGGGGGGAGAGTTCTTTTCCATTTTTGGGTGGAATTAGGACTTTCATGCTCTGACCTTTGAATGCAAACAGTTGAAGGTTACCAGGTAGAAGTGTGGGATGACTATGTTAAGAAGACTAAAAGGCTAATTCCAATATAATCTTGATATTTCAGGGGGCTAGCAATCTGAATCTGTGCCAGTAACCTAATGTATATTCTTGATAACCTATAATTAAGTCACTGCCCTTTTCTCCACATTCTGGTCTTGCAAGACCTGTTATCTAAATGCTCACATTTTACAGAGGCCATAAATCATACACAATACACAGCCCTTTACAGATTTAAAGTGCCTTGAAGATAAACAAGATACTTAACTTAAAATATTACTTATTTTATCAGTGGGGCTTATCAGTGCTGGTGCCACACGGGGTTTTTTGCAAAGCCCATGAAAGGTCCAGAAGCCCCATCCATATTTGGGGGACAAAGAAACTAAAGAGGATAAAATAAGAACTCCCACCATATTGGTTTGCTCAGACTTTGGAGGCAACTCCTCTGAGACTGCCTGTATAATAAAGCTGTGTAACTCCATTTCTCTAAGTGTCACTTGGGTTTCTTCAGTCTTCTACAATGTTATGCAAAACTGTCCCAAGTATAAGGATCAAATAAAATAGACTTATATCAGATATATGTCATGATTTGATACATTTATTTTGTGACCCTCTTCTTTAGATAACTGTATCTTCAGCATGAATGGGAATAAAATATGCATCAGATTCAGTCCCCCCTTTGCTGTTCTCTCTTTTAATTTACTATCTAAATTCCTAGAGAACTTAACTAGCTTAAACATATGGACTTGTTTCTTCTTTGCTAGTTCCTGCATCCATGGGGATTTTAACTTGCTTTAAGGCACGTGTGGGTGTGGGTGTGGGTGTGGGTGGAGGTGGAGAGAGATTAACTGGGAAATTTATATAATATATGAATAGCTCATAATTGCAGACAATGGTGTGGTGAAGGCCTGGGAGGGGCAGGTGCTGGGTGGAGGGAGTCAATGGGGAAAAGAACAAACAAAGGGGACATCTATAATAATTTCAACAATAAAGATATATTTTTCAATAAAGGACACACAAATACCTGTGTGTGCCTGTTATAAATCTCCATAGCTGCAATTTTGCAAGCCTTACATTTGCTCCCTTCACAGCTTAATTCTAGCCCATTGCTGTCAATACCTGCAGGTATTAAGTAATATTTTAAGTTAAGTATCTTGTTTACCTTCAAGACACTTTAAATCTGTAAATAACAGACCATTATGGGATAAAAGGTGCTGCCTGTAGGTTATTATGGAGAATTGGCTTTTTTTTTTTCCTCAGGCCTGCATATGACATTCTCTGAACCCAGAGGTACGAGCAACATGACACTTTCCTGGTGTCCATTAACTTATTTTTAATAGTGATTGAAAGGTGCAAACAGCAACCCTGGTGGCTCATAGGCCTTAGAGATATTATCAGCATCTGAGGGGTTGCATGGCCTACCTCCTTGTAGTTCATCCTATCTAAGAGCTCCTGGCTTTTTTTGCTGCTTCCAAATGCAGCCTTTGCATATACCCTTTTAAGTCCAAAATGCCTTATTGTCATACTACTGTTTTCACATGCTCAGCCTCGGTAACATCTGGCAATTAATGGTGGCACTTCAGAGAAATGACTATTAATACCTGAGCCCCAGTTCATATATTCTGTCCTACATTAAGATGATTCAGTTGCCAAATTTTCATGACACTGAATTTTTAACATTTTGTGTGAACCAGAGGAGTGTGGTTAACTTGTACAGAGACCAGAAAAAGTTTGGTCCTTATAAATCCTTTAAAAAAGTAGAGGCCCGGTGCATGAAACCTATGCACTGGAGGATGGGAGATGTCCCTCAGCCCAGCCTAGCACCCCCTCACAATCTGGTACCCCTCAGGGGTTGTCAGGCATAAATTTGCAGTCAGACATCCCTCTCATATCTGGGACACTGCATGCACCAGTGACCATACTCTTCATATGGGTGAAAGGCATCTTGCCATTATATGGGCAGTTACATTTTTTTCCCCCTCTGGTTATAAAAAGTAGTACATAACATGATCCTCTGAGGCAGCAGTACCATATCCCTCATCTTATGGGTGGAAAAACTGAAGCAGAGGGAAGTTAAATAATTGGCTTTGTCACATAGTTATGTGTCAGAATCAGGGGTGACCACAAAATGGCAAGCCAGAGTCCCTGCATGTCATCGCTGCATCATCTTGTTTTTTCAGTGTTAGAGTAGCCTTGCCAGGTTTTAATTTTTAAATCTAAGAAATTGTTCCCAATATATAGGGAAGGGTGCCTAGGCCTGGCCAGCAATCAGAGCCATTTTTTGGGCAACCAGCAGGCGAGGTAATTGGGAGGCTCCCGCTGGCACCCACCTTGCCTGGTGGCCTGATGCTGCCCACTGGCCAGCCCCTCAGTGACCCCCAGTTGGGGGCAGTTCCTACGTTCAGTGTCTGCCCCCTGGTGGTCAGTGCATGCCATAGCAACTTGTCATTCTGTGATGGATTTGCATATTAAGGTTTTATTATATAAGATTATATAGGATAGATATAATTAAGTGTTCATTTTTAAAATGTGTTATAGAAAGTATTAGTCGCTTCTCTGCATCATATAGAATGAAGTTTTAAAAATACTAGTAAATAATTCCAAGCCATCTATGCTTAACTGTAATATCCAAACACTAATGTCTACTAAAATGAAAACCATGCAATACTTTCTATTTGTGAAATAATACTTACATTTTGAACTGGATTTGGAAATCAAAATGAACTTAATTCCAGATATACACAAAGTACCATTGATTAAAAACAATTGTTGCCCAGTTGGCATGGCTCAGTGGTTGAGCATCCACCTATGAACCAGGAGGTCATGGTTCCATTCCTGGTTAGGGCATATGCCGTGGTTGCAGGCCTAATCCCAGTGGGGGGATGTGAAGGAGGCAGCCGATCAATGATTCTCTCTCTTCATTGATGTCTATCTTTCTCTCCCTTTCCTTTTCTCTCTGAAACCAATACAAATATTTTTAAACAAAACAAAACAACAAAAAGCAATTGTTTGTTAGCAATTTGCATAATCAACCAAGCCATCTAACTTCCCAAGCTCTGGAGAGCAGTTTATCAGGGAATATATATTGTATGTATATATATATATATATATATATATATATATATATATATATATATATATAAATCAAAATTGTCTGTATCAGTTACCCTCAAAGGCCAAACTAGAAATGGCCCAGGAGGCAAGAAGATCCAGATTTCATTTGGAGATGAGGGAGCTGATACTGAGAAAAGGTAATTGGCTTGTTCAAGGTTATAAAACCAGTTGATACTGAACTAAAATTTATTTCTTTTTTTAAATTAAAAAAATTATTTCAGAGAGGAAGGGAGAGAGAAAGAGATATAGAAACATCAATGATCATTGCTTGGCTGCCTCCTGTGCACCTCACACTCGGGATCAAGCCTGTAACCTGGTTCATAGGTCAAAGCTCACCCACTGAGTCATGTCAGCCGAGCTGAACTAAAATTTCTTTTAACTCCTGGACTGTTAGTTCAAAACCTCGGGAGTTCCCAGGAAAAATGTGAAACTGGCCTCTGTGCCAGAGGGCAAGGAGAGACTTCAGGAAGAGGACCCTCCAGATTGGTAGGTAGCAGGTTAATAAACAAGAGAACTTGCTTACCTGGTTTGTTTTGGATGACTGCAAGATGAGTAGAACTCCCATTCACCCATCCACCCATGAGAACCTTAATGTTTATATAGAGGCCTTAACTGGCTTCAGTCACGTATACCATCCAGTTGGTTTCAGTAACACATTACCCTCCCAAAGCTGAACTCTTGAAGTGGTTTTGGGGGGGCAGGAGAGGGGTGATTCCAGGTAAAGAGCCTCTCTGATTGTCCAGGCCTACATCAAGGGTCAATCAGCGGACACATCCTCCTTGATGACTTCTTCCCTCACCTACCAATACTATTTTCATTGCATTAATGATTTTCACATTTAGTGTTATATCAGTGGGACCCATGAATTTTCATTTCAAACAAGTTCCCAGATAATTGCTGATGCTGCTGGACCCATGAAACACTTTTTGAGAACCACAGCAATGTAGTATATATCTATGTATCATTTAAAGTTTAAAGGACCTTTTTAAAAATGTTGCATTTTGGAGACTTTTGGAAACACACCCATGGACAGAAGTGTATAAGGCAGTGATTTTCAACATTTTTTTATTTCATGATACACATAAACTAATTACTAAAATCCTGGGAGACACCAAAAATATATTTTTTGCCAATTTGAAAAAAAAATAGGTATAATTTTAGTTCATCCACACCAGACAGTTATTGTTGTGTTGGCTGTAATGACTTTTAAAAAATTGACAATCTAAGGGAAAAGAGGTCAATGCCCCTAACTAAATAGTCACATATTACATATTTACATATTTTAAAACTACTATTGTACGCTGGTTGAAAATCACTGGTATAAGCAATTATAACAAATCTATTGAGCACCAACAACAAGCAATCTAAAGAACTTAACACGTTGTTTTATTATTTTTTCCTGCACTTTCTCCTGGAATATAAGCACTCTCTTAAGTTCCAAAATTCTAATTAAAATCATGTTTTGCATTATCATCCTACCATCTTCAGTTTGCAGTGCTACTTAATGTGCAATGTCTCTACAACTCTAAGATAAGATGGAGACAATGTTTTGTCAACTTCTAGGTAATAATGAGGGGAATAGAGGCTCAGGTGGTATTAAGGGACTTACCCAGGACTCATACTGAAGTCTGACTCCAGAACTCATCTTGGAAGACATTATTATTCAGTTAAAGTTAAGCTAATATAATTTTTGTTTTTGTTAATCCTCACCCAAGGATATTTTTTTCAATAATTTTTAAAGAGAGTGGGAGGGGTGTGGAAGAAAGAGAGAGGGAGAGAGAACATCAGTGTGAGAGACTCATTGACCGGTTGCCTCCTGCACACACCCTGACCTGGTTGGGAGGTGAACCTGCAACTGAAGTACATGCCCTTGAATGAGAATTATACCTGAGACCCGTTGTTGTGCAGACTGATGTTCTAATCACCAAGTCACAAAAGCCAGAGTAAGCTCCTCTGATTTTAAGGCAAAAGCACTTTACTGACTGCACTTACTTTCGTGTGTGGTAATGAGGACACAATCTTAGCACTGGTGGCCAAGTGTTATGTGTTTGGTGGCCCAGGTTGCTATACAAATTTAAACAACACCCACTGGACTCAATGTTCGTGGCATAGAATAAAGTTCTCTTTGCAGTTTGGGACCTGAGTCTCTCTGGGATTCAAATGTGCATAGTTTTTGTCACTTATGTGCATCAGAAAACTTGTGAGACTTAATGAACTATCAAGAGCTTTTTAGATGAATGCTCATTTATAGTAGCACATGTCTCTAAATAGTTCTGTATATTATACACTCATGCATATTCATATACATTAAGTAATACATATGCATTTATAATTCAGTACTCAGAAAAAATGATAAAACTATGTGTCAAATAAAATGTTGCCAATCATATCTTATGAACACTTATCCTAAACTTTTCTTTCTTTCTTTTTTCCTTTCATTTTTTATTAAGGTATTATATGTAAACATATCTTACCATTGCCCCCCATCTCACTCCCATACATGCCCCCACCCCTCAGAGTTTTGTGTCCATTGGCTATGTTTATATGCATGCATACAAGTCCTTCGGTTGATCTCTTATCTCCCTCACCTCTCCCTAACCTTCCCGCTGTAATTTGACATTCTGTTTGATGTTTTACTGTCTCTGTATCTATCTTTTTGTTTGTCAAGTTTATAATGGTTTTTTTTTATTATCCATAAATGAATGAGATCATGTGGTATTTTTCTTTCATTGACTGGCTTATTTCACTTAGCATAATGTTCTCCACTTCCATCCAGGATGTTCAAATGGTAAGAATTCCTTCATTTTTATGGCATCATAATATTCCATTGTGTAGATGTACCATAGTTTTCTGATCCAGTCATCTGCTGATGGGCACCTAGGCTGTTTCCAAATCTTAGCTATTGTAAATTGTGCTGCTATGAACAAAGGGGTGTATATATACATTCTGATTGTTTCTAGTTTCTTCACTTATCCTGAACTCTTAACTTTTGCATTGATCTAATAGTTATCCTCTTTGAGAAAGAATGGATTTACCCAGTGTTGTCATCTGCCTCTCAGATAATTTGTGATGGACACCGTGCCCTGGACACTTTATGATTAACACAGAACAAAAAAGTGAATGGTTGAAAAATCTCTGAGATAGTTCTGGCTCATATGGCTCAGTAGATAGAAGTGTGGGCCTGTGGACTGAAGGGTCCTGGGTTTGATTTTGGTCAAAGGCACATGCCGGGTTACAGAATCGGTCCCCAGTGGGAGGCGTGCAGGAGTTAGCTGATGAATGATTCTCTATCATCATTGATGTTTCTATCTCTCTCTCCCTCTCCATTCCTCTTTGAAACCAATAAAAACGTATCGAAAAAAAGAGAGAAAAATCTCTAGATACCTTGGCAGTTACATCACTTTCTTACCACTGACCTGTAGCTTTGTTATGTGACTGATTTCTACTCTTTAAGTTTATTAAATTGGAATAACAATAAATGGCTTTAGGTAATTTGTGAAAGGACAGCTGTTTTGATCTAAGATCTGTAAAGAAATAAGAAAATATATAATTTTTTACATATTTTTCATTGAGATATTATTTATATTAACATTCTTTGAGTTTGAGGTGTACCTGTTGGTTCAATACATTAATATATTGTAAAATGATAATTATAGTAGTGTTAGCTAACTCCTTTAGTATGTCATTTCTTTTTTTTGTGTATTGAGAACAATTTAAAAACAATTCACAAATTGCCTATACATCTATGTAGCTAGCACAACTTACACAACTCCTTATTAGCTACTGTTTACTAACTAGATGTATCTTGTTAGTAATACAACTCCTTGTTAGCTACTGTTTACTACTAGATGTATCTGTTCTTAGAGGACTGTGGTATAAGTCTAAAAGAGTTAGCTTAATAAATATTCAACCTTTTGAGAGTTATAAAAATAAATGTGTAATAAATATCTTATTTCATAACTTGTTCATATTCATGTCTTATTTTCAGACAATATATTATTGTTTCAAAGAATAACATGCAGACCTAGAAGAAATGTACAGCCCCCATTTCCAAACTATACTCTATTTCTTACCTGGGCTGAACGCTCCCACAAAAGCATACAAAGCAGGAAGACACAAAAGACACTGAGGAAATTCAGGCCATGAAGACATCTGCTGAGGCGCTGACTTTTGCTTTTGCTAAAATTTGTCACGGTCCTCTGTGAGCAGTTGTCCCAGATACAAAATCGCACAGGGGATTACTTCCCTAGGGAGGAAGCTGAAGTCACAGCTTTTGTTTGTCGTCAGAAACCTCAGAATGCTTTGTCAGCACTGACTTTTTGGTCTTTGAAATGGAGCAAACCCTCCTCCTCTGGAGATTATTTTTCCATCTGAGGACATCTTGAATATCATTTATCTTTTGGGAAGTGTGTTTTTAAAATTATTACCTTGACATATTTTTAAATGTGTCACCATTCCCAATTAAAATATCTTTTGTACAAGCTAGGTGTTGTTTTCCGTATTGCAATGGCTAAGTAAAAAGGAAAATATGAAAGATTTTTCACATCAATGGACATGGTGGAGTCAGAAAATTAATTATATTCCTTTTAGATAAATCTTATGTGAGTTAGCAGGTTTATTCAGAGTTAAAAAGCAGTTAACATTCCATTAGCAACAAACTGTGATCTGTGTCAGCAATGAGACCCTCTTCAGTCATTTATTTTAGTGCAAGAAGTCACTTCAGAAAAAAATGCAATTATTGAATATTTAAGAGGCAAATGAATACGGAGGCAAAATTTGGTCATTTTTCTTACAGAATTATGGACATTATCATTGATTCATTGCTTCATTTAATCAAGAAATTTGACTGTTTTATTTTTGTCAGTTTATGATCTGGAAAGATGAAACTATTTTAAAAAAAGAACAATAAACCTAACATTTTAAAAGAGTTCATAGCAATAGTTTCAATAACAAGTGTTTGTAGTTACTGTACAAAGAGGATGAGAGTTGGTCTTTGGGGTTTCCGAAGCCTGTGTTGTGGGGCAGGGGCACTACCAGATATGAAGAGAAGCCTGGCCTCAGATGCTGGGGAAGCTCAGACAGGCCAGCATTGCAGCCCATTAATGCCCAGTGCCCTTCACCTTGACTGCACTGGGCTTAACTTCAGACCCTATAGTTTTAGAATTTCTCTTGGTATTGAGAGGATAGAAGCAGATAGTAGGAAAATCCCAAAGGGGTCTGTTAGTCATGTTGAAGTCAGATTTCCATAGAATAGAGAGATTCATAGAGCCAAGCTCCTTTTGACTTTTGAAATAAATGGATGACAAGGATGCTGGAAGAAACTGAAACCATCCATGTTATTTTTTTCTCTAAGTTAATTAAACAAATCTGAAATGAACCTCTTCTCCTGGGAAGATGGAGTAATTTTATTTATCCCTTTCCCTCCCAATAAGTATAATTAAAAACTATATTTATCCTATATAATAAAACCCTAATATGCAAGTAGGCCAAATGGTGGAATGACCAGTGGAATGACTTGTTGCTATAATGTGCACTGACCACTAGGGGGCAGGCGCTCAATGCAGGAGCTGCCCCCTGGTGGTCAGTGCATTCCCACAGAGAGGGCACCACTCAGCCAGAACCTGGGCTCATGGGTGGTGAGCACGGGGGTGGTGGTAGGAGCATCTCCAGCCTCCACAGCAGCACTAAGGAGCAGAAGCCGAGCAATAAGGAGCAGTGAGCATGCGGGCAGTAAGGAATGAGGGATGTCTGACTGCCAGCATGCATAAGCTTGATCCCCCTGGGCAGTTAGACATCCCCTGAGGGGTCATGGACTGGCAAAGGGTGCAGGCTGGGCTGAGGGACACCTTCCTCCAGTGCACAAATTTCATGCACCAGGCCTCTAGTATACTAATAGATATATATAGAGATAGATAGATAGGTAGATAGATAGATACCATCTAATAAAAGAGTAATATGCAAATTTACCATCACTCCAACACACAAGATGGCTGCCCCATGTGGTCAAAGATGAACACCCCATGTGGACACAAGATGGCCAA
The DNA here is from genome assembly GCF_964339955.1 of Pipistrellus hanaki. Taxonomy (NCBI): domain Eukaryota; kingdom Metazoa; phylum Chordata; class Mammalia; order Chiroptera; family Vespertilionidae; genus Pipistrellus; species Pipistrellus hanaki. The sequence goes on from NC_140524.1 coordinate 81,049,005, forward strand.
CACAAGATAGCCAGCAGGGGAGGGCAGTTGTGGGAGATCAGGCCAGCAGGGTAGGGCAGTTGGGGTGACCAAGACTGCAGGGGAGGGTAGTTAGGGGTGACCAGGCCAGCAGAGGAGGGCAGTTATGGGCCATTGGGCCAGCAAGGGAGCAGTTAGGCATCGATCAGGTTGGGAGGGGAGTGTTTAGGTGGTGATCAGGTTGGCAGGCAGAAGCAGTTAAGGGTAATCAGGCAGGCAGGTAGGTGAGTGGTTTGGAGCCAGCAGTCCTGGATTGTGAAATATTATGAAATATTGTAAAATATATATATCACTATGAAAGATGGAAAGAAGGCAGACCAATTAAAGACAACCTTGGAACTCAAGAAAGGACCAGGAAAAGGTCAGCCTGGCCGTAAGCTGAGACATTAACTTCTCTACTACAGTGAGATACCACTGAGAAAACTGTGGTCTCACTCTAACCAGTTAAGGCCAAATGGAAGCCTACATCTTTACACTCACCCTTGCCAGGCTGTAATGAAGTTCCTCCACTGCCCACTGAAGTAGCTTTCATACAATCTCTGCTAGGTAGTAAGAAGAGTCTGTTCCCTACACTGCTAGAGAGACTTCATGAAAGGCCTGAACAACTTATTCACACCCTGTAGTAATAAGATGTCCTTCCCCTTCCAACTGGGTTGGTGGATTGACAGGACTGTCACCACTGCTCACTCATGATAAGGACACCCTCCTTGTACTGTCACCTGAGGCCATGTGAGGAATAAGAACTAGGCTTCCTAGCCCTCCAGTCATAGAACTATCATTAGAAACCCAGCGGGGAACATGAGCATCAATGGAGGCTAAGGGAGAAACCTGGACTTCTACCCTCACTTGGCAGTATATGAAACTGCTGGCTTGCTAGTATTTAAACAACAGAAGGTTTAAATAAGATTCAGGATCTTGTAACAGAATACCTTAAATGTTTCAAAATAAAGTTCCTTCTTTATATTAATAACCAGAAAGATTTTAATTTGAATAAAAAATACTATAAGTGCCAGCACCAAATGGGCAGAAATGTTAAAATGATCTGACAAAGATTTTAAAGCAGCCATCTTTGACAAATAATAAAATAAAATCTTCACTAAGCAATTGTGAACATGTCTGAAGCAATAGAGTCTCAGCAAAGAAGCAGAAAGGTAGCTGAGAAATAAGTGATATAAGGAGGAACCAAATAGAAATGTTAAAATTGAAAAACACAATAACTGAAATTTAAAAATCCATTGGATAGCACATAATAGTTCAAATAATAGATATAAGAAATGGTGAATCCTTCCATCTTGTATGCTAATTTTGCCCTTAATGTTTTGAAGACTCATAAGTAACAGCAACATAAGAAATTAAGCAACACCAGTAATAGAAAGAGTATTGTCATCAAAGTCACATTTTTCAGTTTTACAATAAATGTACTCCTGTGTTTTAAAAGTGATAAAAAAAAAGTTGTGGCATATTTATACAATGAAATAGTATGCAGTTGTAAAACCCTTTGAGACAGCATGGAGGCACCTGCAGGGTATTATGCTAAGTGAAATAAGCCAGTCAGAGAAGGACAAGTATCACATAATCTCACTTATATGTGGAATCTAATGAACAAAAAAACCCCTGATGAACAAAATAGGACCAAAGGCATGGATGAATGAAATAGAATAACAGATTTCAGTGGGGAGGGGGCAGAAGGAATGGGAAGAGATTAACCAAATAACATATATGCATAACCCATGGACACAGACAGTAGTATGGGGGAGGCCTGGAGAGATTGGTGTTGGGGGGCCAAAATGGAGAAATAGGAGACATCTGCAATACTATTAACAATAAAATAGAGATCATGAGCTATTACAATGAAATATTTGATGTCGTGTGAAGAATATTATGGATTTGAGGTGGAAAAAAAACCATAATTTAGAAAGCAAAGAGTTTCTGTGCTCACTGAGAAATCTGGGTAAGTATGGTTTGTAACATTCTATGTACCTCTTGTTTATGCAATTTAAAAATAGCTACAGGCCTGTCAGGGTAGCTTAGTTGGTGATAGCATCATCCTAATACGCCAACATTGTGGGTTCAGTCCCCAGTCAGCGCACACAAAAATCAACTAATGAATGCATGAACAACAAAGCGATGTTTCTCCCTCTAGAAATCAATTAAAAAAAATGAACCAATTCCAATATTTGCATCCACTCCAGTAACACAGAAATTAGATATAATATATTTAGATAACACATTTAACATAAAAAATAAAATATATAAAGCCCATTATAGTTGAAATATTATTCCTCAGAAAGTCAAAAACTGAAATAACAATCACGAAAGTATTTTCAATTCTACTTAAGACCAAGAGATATTTTGGGGGAAAAACTTTATTTATTCTTCAACATCAAAGGAGCACCCTTGATGGTAGAGGACACCCCTGTCCTTATGATGTTACTATTTTCTTTGATAAAATGGTGCTGAATAACTGGCCTGTCATCATACTTCTTGTTAGTTGCATCAACTTTGGCTTTGACATTCTTTGGTGACTTGGTCCTTTCGGGCAATCCATTTACAGCATACAAATAGTACATATCAGCTGTCTGAAAACAAAGAGAGGAAGAAATGTCATACAAAATATGCAGGAACTGAGAAATCTATAGGAAAGAGTTTACCAAATTAATACCTCTGTTCTTCATGTAAGGTATAGGAAAGGTACAAACTGAAAGAACACAGATAAAGGCAAATAACATGGAAAATACATTTAGGAAAGCATTTAGTTTTATGGATTCACTAAAAAGGCTCTCACAGAGTTCTGCCCTGTGAACAAACTAAGTGTCCATCTGATGTAAGCAGAAGCAATCTATTGGTTTGTTGCCCAGCAAGAACTATAACTAATGGAAACAATACTTTGCAAGGTAAACCTATACATGGGAATTTGAGTGTGTCTATAGAACTGACTGGTAAGAAATGTGGTGCCTCTTGTTTTAGATTATGAAAGTACATAATTGTAAAATATGAAATTACTGAGCATGGTATAAAATTATTAATGACAATCACAATCTAAATCCAAGTCAGTACAATTTATAGAAGGATTCATTTTGTTTTATTTTAAATATACTTTTTATTTATTTCAGAGAGGAAGGAAGAGGGAGAGAGAAATAGAAACATCAATAATGAGAGAGAATCATTGATTGGCTACCTTCTGTAAGTGCCCTTGACTGGAATCAAACCTGGGACCCTTCAGTCTGCAGGCTGATGCTCTATCCTTTGAGCCAAACCAGTGAGGGCCAGGGATTCGTTTTAAAATCATTCATTTCTTCTGCATTATTCAGAGGATGGCAATATTAAATTAGGCAGGCTAGCTTTTTCTGCATGTTTATGCTCATGCTTAAATCCCATTGTTCTTTCAGAATTTCCAGATGCTACATGTTCATCTACGATGTCTTCCTCACAGTAAGATGTATACCATATATGTTCAGAAAACTCAGTTAGGATACATCCAGGCCAAGTGAGTATTGTGGTAACATCAGGGATTAACATCTATCAGAATGTTAAGTGCAGGCATTGCTTGCACACCTGGAATGGCCCTATCTTACCTAATAATAGACAAATATGTAAATTGACCATACCCCTGCTACACCCACCAGCCAATCAGGAGTGATATGCAAATCAACACAACAAAGATGTAGGTTAATTTGTATATACAAGAGCTGAGCGACCAGGAGAGGGGGCAGGCAGGTCGCTTGTTGTCACCCCACCCCTGGTCTCTCAGGGCCTCTGAACAGCATGGGAAGGCAGGGTGGGAGGGGAAAGGGGTGGCTTCGGGGCTGGGCCAGAGTGGAAAGGCGGTGCTGGCAGCCAGAGAAAGAAAGACCGTTCTAGCACGAATCTTCGTGCATCGGGCTTCTAGTTTTAATAATAATTGGCACTTCTATCTAGTTTTCATAATTATGTATTCAGAATCAATGAGTCAAAAGCAGAACAAACCAAGAACCCATTATAACAATTGAGTTAAGTAACAGTTTACTTCATATAAGATGTTCAATCTGAAAAACAAAAGCTACATGTTGGTGATTCTAAGTTTTTACATTTACAAGCAACTGGCTTAATGAGAGCAAATGGATAAGCTACATCAAGAGATCCACACTGCCCTGGCTGGGTGGCTCAGTTGGATGGAGCATCATCCTATATACTAGAAGGTTGCAGGTTTGATTCCTGGTCATAGCACAAATGGGAGGCAGGCAATCAATCTCTGTCTCTCACATCAATGTTTTTATCTTCCTGTATTTCTTTCTCTTCCTCTCTCTCTAAAATCCTTATGCATAGATTTCAGATAGGAATGTACATTCCTTCATATAGCTCACTCAGGTGGACCCACTGTGCTTGAAGTTGGTTACGATTTTTGCCTTTTAGAGATTAAAAGAAAATATTTTCAGATAACAGGATGTCTGGTATTTCCTTCAAAATACTATGGAAAGTTGGGAAGGGGGTGGGGATATACTTAAAGCAGAATTGGCCATGAGTTGATATGTTCATACTTTATGATAAGTGCATGAATATGAATTATTCTATTTCTACACATATTTGGAATTTTCCATAATAAAAAGAGAACCAACATGTTTCAATTTCAATTTCTCCCACATAACCTTTATCAAACTGTATCACCTTATGACTAAATGTCAAGTTCTCAGCTGATGAGATATACCAACTTATTCTCCAAAAAAAAAAAAAAAAAAAAAAAAAAAAGCCTTCAGTTCCACTGCCAGTGATTAAATTGTCAAATCAACACAGGAAAATGAGGTACAGATTTTGTTGGCAAAGTCTAAGTATTTAATTTCAGAAATGTCCACTGTACACTAATAAAATGAACACCATTTTATTAAAAAAAATTTAAAATATATTTTTATTGATTCCAGAGAGAGAAGGATAGATAGAAACATCAATGATGAGAGAGAAGCATTGATCAGCTGCCTCCTCCACACCCCACACTGGGTATTGAGCCTGCAACCTGGGCATGAGCCCTGACTGGGAATCAAACCGTGACCTCCTGGTTCATAGGTCCATGCTCAACCACTGAGCCACACCAGCCAGGCAAAAATGAACACCAATTTTAGTTTGGACATCTCATTTTAAAGATGTCCTTTAATCTCTTTAGATTAAAAGTGTGCTCTTACTTCTTGAAAAGTAGGTATACCCGACTTAATCATTTTTTAAAAAAAATATATTTTATTGATTTTTGTACAGAGAGAAAGGGAGAGAGATAGTCAGAAACATCGATGAGAGAGAGTCATCGATCAGCTGCCTCTTGCACACCCCTACTGGGGATATGCCCGCAACCAAGGTACATGCCCTTGACCGGAATCGAACCCGGGACCTTTCAGTCCCCAAGCCGACACTCTATCCATTGAGCCAAACCGGTCCCGGCCCGACTTAATCATTTTAAATCAAGTATCGATGCAGCAAAGGGCTGTGTGCAACAAGACTTCTAGAAGCTTTATTTTTTATTTACCTGGGCTACAAGAACTCTCAGAAAGATGACCAATACAAATACTTTTCTCAGGCAATACTCAACATTATTCTTTTCTCTGTTCATTGAAGCCATAACAACACATTTTTCTGCCCACAGCATTTCTTAATTAGTGTCTTATTTAGAAGTCTAGCTATCACTTTGGTATCAAAAGTTGTATCATGAAACATAACTATATGTCCTTTGTGCCTGTGCTATTGAAATACAGTGGTATTTTTTTTCATAAATAATTTGAAAGTTATCTTCAGCCTAAATGTTCTTAGTAAAATATATGTGTAAAAATTTATGGAGAAGTTTTGCTTACTGGATAAATTTTCAAAATTATGTTTATAATAAGTTTTTAAAAATTATCTTTATTGCTGAATGAAAAAGTTAAAGAGAATAAAACAGGGCAGTGAAAACTTATGCTTAGCAGATATCTTGCAGAAAGCTTGCAGCCTTGAACATTGCATAGCCTAGATAACACTAGCCATCTGGCACAGGGAGGAGCCAAGGATGGACCAAACCCTTATGTCAGCAGAATGGCTTGCAGCCAGCAAGGATTAATAAAAGTCTGTATCCCTCTTCAGTCTCCGCTGACTCATTTTTGTTGGACTCAGCCCACCTGCACCCAGATGCCTGACATAAAAATCTCTTTTGATACATTATGGCCTCATGTCATAGGTGTGTGATCCTGGCCCACTCCAAATGTTTTACTGAAAGTATTACAGATGTTCTTCTCCCACCCCATTGACTCCTTCCACCTCACCCCCCCCCACTGGACTATTATCTGTGTCCATGGGTTATGCATATAAATATTTTTGTTAATATCTTCCTTCCCCTTCTCTTGCCAGTCTGTTCCATACTTCCATGTCATCTCTGGATCTATTTTTTCATCACTTTCTTTTGTTCATTAAATTTCACAGATAAGTGAGATCATGTGATACTTACCTTTCTCTGACTGGCTTATTTCACTTAGCATAATACTCTCCAGGTCCCTCCATGCTGTTGCAAATGATATCTTTTTTATTGTTGCATAGTATTTCATTGTTAACTCTTAATGAAATGATGACTTTATATTAATGGTCTATTTCATATGTTTTCTCAATTCAAAATAAAATTTACCTTCTATTTAACTTTCTCCATTTTAGACTTTAACATTTTGACAATACCTTATGCCTTAATTAAAGATTCTGAAAATCTCTACCTCAAATCACCTAGAGTTCATGAATAGGCTATTATAGAAAACATTGTTACTATACAAATCAATTTGCAGTCATCACTTGTCTCTTCCATGTTTCCTTTATATGAAAGGAAAATAATTTCTTATTTCCCACTGGTGATGACAACTTTTTGTTATAGTCCATAATTAAAAGTTCTTTACTGGACAAAAGAAAATTTAAATATGACAAAGCAGTTGAAATATATTGACTTTTGCAAGATAATGTTGCTCTTTTTAAAAAATATATATTTTTATTTATTTCAGAGAGGAAGGGAGAGGGAGAGAGAGAGATAGGAACATCAATGATGAGAGAATCATTGATTGGCTGTCTCCTGCATGTCCCACCCTGGGGATCGAGCCCACAACCTGGACATGTGCCCTGACCGGAAATCAAACCATGACCTCCTAGTCCATAGGTGGACACCCTACCACTGAGCAATGCCTGCTGGGCGTGTTGCTCTTCTTTATCTGTGACCATTGGGTGTAACCTTTCTTCCCTAGATCACTTAATGCCTTTAAGGGACATTAAACATCCATGACAATTGCCTTTATGGAACTCACCTGTATTACTAATTTTGCTTTATATTTTTTGCCATACATGTGGGGTTTAAAACCAACTATGAGGGTAATCCCATCACTGTCAAAAGGAGGAATTTTTCCAGTCTCGGGTTTTACAAAAAACTCAGGATCACTGTCAGGTAGAAAGTATGCAACGAATTCATCAGCATATCTGAAACAAAAATTAAATATTGTCTTTAAATTTGATCATTACCCCATTTTCCTTGTGAGAACTTGATGAATAGAATTTATATCCTTCTGTAATGGACTGCAGTGAAACACTAATGCTGCCATGCAGTGGTGAGTCTGATACTTATAACTTTTGGAATGCTTACAGAGTAACAGCAAGGAGGTATTTTAAAAATTACTGAAGAATCTCATTCTTCCCAAAGTGACAAAATGAAATCTTAAAGATTTTTTCAATCACATCTTATATTTATTGTCTACAAATAATAAAATTATTTTGCTATACAAATTGGAATAACTCAATGCCCCAAATGAAAATTCAATTATTTGTATAGAAATTAATATTTGAAATGTCTCACCTCAAAAGTTATTGTAAAGCCATTGTTTTTACTTTTATTTCAATGTGATATTTGCTCACTCTCCTCTCATTTTCCATGTGTGAAGTGTGATGAAAGTAGTTTACAGGTTCATTAAAGATTCTTGGGCCAGAAGATAGGTTGCTATGATCTGAAGTGAACTGAGTGACATTTAATATTCAAGTGACCATCTTCCTGTCAAAGTTTATTACATTTGCAATGAAAGCTGTGAAAGAAGTTTAGGAACTTCTTGGCAGAACAAAGCAGGAGAGAGGCAAAGTGCATGGGAGGTTTTAAGTGAGAAATTAAATCCAAACTGACAGGGAAGATGCAAGTAGAAGAACAGATCCACCAGTGAAACATCGAAGAAGACATCGGAGGTCCAGGTTGGGACTTACTCATCCATTCAGCAGAAAACCATGGCAGATGGTTTGAAAAAGTGGACTTTGGATATTGAGAGCCTATATTGAAATTATAGCTCTATCTAGATGCATGATTTCAGGCAATTTACTTAGCTTTTTTGTATCTTAGTTTTCAAATCTGTTAAATGAAGTTAATTCCTATAAAGTCATTCAATCAGTGAGAACAGTACTATATAAGGATTAATACAAATTAATGTAGTCATCTTCATGATTGTTTTTGTTTTAAAACATGTTATTATTAGTGCTAGGCATTGATACATATTCCAATTCTGAACAAAGTCCAGTACTGGAAGTACAAAAGACAGAAGAGATATTAGAAAGAAATAGTAAAAAAAAAAAAAAAAAAAAAAAAAACCTTCATATTGTCTAAGCTATATATATATTAGCTGGAAAGATAAGGTAGATGAATTAGAATAAAAACAATGATTATTGATTTACACAATATTATAAGAGTTTATGATTTTATTGTGATGAGAAGAGTAATGAGTAAAATTCAAAAAGTTGGAGAGGTGATAAGAAAAGCATTTAAAAGCAAAAAGAAAATGAAGACAAGTGAGAAAGAGTAATGGATAAGACAGGCTCTGAGAATAGTTACCTTTTTCCCCATATGACTGAAAAAGAAGATCTATTCTAGACAGCAAAGAGAGGAAATCTTGAAGGTCTGAGTGGGCTAGGACCATGATGAACTGCATATATAATTTAGATGCTACCTTGGCTAAAAACCACAGAACTATCAAATGCTTTTGACAAGAAAAGTTATATGCATGCTCATAACATTATTTTAAGGATATTGGTTTTACTATATTGTATAAAATGGGTTGGAATGAAAGGAACTACATATGGAATTAGGAGTAGCAAATTTTGTTACAATATTGTTTATAACTGAAAAATATAATTTGGGTATCTTATTCCAAATGTTGTTTTGTTCCAATACAACGGTTGAGAAAATTATTGGTAATAAGGAAATCAGATGAAACTGTTTCACTAACACTAAAAATCCTTTTGAATGCATTAAATCAATTTACATTTTAACTAAAATATCTAATAACTGAAATATCTTTGGAAGTTGTAAATAAGACTACAATGGATTCAAGACAGCTAAGTGTGCCCAGCCAGTTTGGCTCAGTGGTTGAGTGTCGACCAATGAACCAAGAGATCATCGGTTTGATTCCAGGTCAAGGCACATGCCCAGGTTGTAGGCTTGATCCCCAGTAGGGAATGTGCAGGAGGCAGCCAATTAATGTGTATCTCTCATAGATGTTTCTATCTCTCTAACTCTCTCCCTTCTCTCTCTAAAATCAATTATATATATATATATATATATATATATATATATATATTTAAAAAAAATTTTTTTTAAAGATGGCTAACCCATTCCTATCCAATATGAGAGCTCTAAACATACATTTAACTGTCCATTATTCATTTTGAACTAAGTACATAGAATGCATCCAGGCATGCCAAGTACCTTTGAGAAGTTAATTATTATGATACACACAGGAACCAGCATGAGCCATCATGAAACACAGGCATGGAAGTAATTTGTTTTGAAAATGAAGAAAACCATTAAGTTAAGTGCTACCTTCACCTATTCTACTCCTCACATCTTATATAGCACCAGAGGGGGATGTGTTCACTGTGACCCAATAACATGAAATCCATCACTACCCACTCATCAATATATCAGTCTTCCCAATTGACCTATAGATTCTATTTTATTCCAATCAAAATCCCAGTCAGTTATATTATGGCTATCAACAAATGGATTCTAAAGTTCACAGGAAGAGGTGAGAGACTCAATAGCCAGCTCAATATTGAAGGAGAGCAAAGTTGGAGGACTGACACTCCTTGACTTTAGGACTTACTATAAAGTTATAGTAATTAAGACAGTGTGGCATTGGTGAAAGAATAGATAAATAGGTTATAGAGCTTAATAGACTCCAGATATAGTCATAAATATAGTTAACTGATCTTTGACAAAGGAGCAAATGCCATACAATGGAGCAAAAATAGTCTCTTAAACAAATGGTGCTGGAACATTAATGCAAAAACATACCGTATACTCTACTCAAAAACAGACACAGACCTTACACTCTTCTCAAAAACTAAGTCAAAATGTATAGTAAACCTAAATGTAAAACACAAAACTATAAAACTCCTGGAAGTTATCATAAGAGAAAATCAAGATGACCTTGGGTATAGTGATGCCTCAGTAAATACAACAGCAAAGAAACGATTCATGAAAGAAATAATAAGCTGAACTTAATTAAAATTGAAAAGTTTTACTCTATGAGAGATAATATCAAAGGTAAACATATTTACAAAAGATACATTTGATGAAAGACTGTTATAAAAAATATACAAAGAACTCTTAAAACTCAACAATGAGAAAATAAACAGCCCATTTTAAAAATGGGGCAAGGACCTTATCATATACCTTAGTAAAGAAGATATGCAGACAGCAAATAAGCATTTGAAAAGATACACCCCATCATATACCATCAGGGAAAAGTAAACCAAAACTACAATGAGATACCACTGTACTTCCATTAGAGTGTCCAAAATTTAGTACATTGGCACCATCAAATGCTTATGAGGAAATGGAGTAACAGGAACATTCATTCATTAATGGTAGGAGTGCAAAATGGTACAACCACTTTACAACACAATTTGGAGATATCTTACAGAACTAAAAACACTCTTACCATAGAATCCAGCAATTGTGCTATTTGGTATTTACCCAACAGAGTTGAAAACTTTATATCCATACTAAAACCTGCACCCAGATTCTTATATCAGCTTTTTTTTTTTCATAATTGCCAAAGACTTGGAAGGAACCAAGACATTCTTCAGTGGGTGAATGGATAAACTGTGGTACATCAGACAGTGGGATATTATTTAATGCTAAAAAGAAATGAGCTATCAAGACATGGATAAATCTTAAATGCATATTACTAAGTAAAAGAATCAACTCTGAAAAGTCTATATACTGTATGAATCCAATTATATGATATTATGGAAATGGCAAAACCACGGAGAAAATAGATTAGTGGTTGCTAGGGGTGAGAAAGAGAGATGAATAGATAGAACACAGAGGATTTTTAGGGCAGTGAGAATTCTCTGTATGATATAATCATGGATGTGCCATTATGCTTTTGTACAAACCCATGGAATGGTCAACATTAAGAGTGAACCCTAAGGTAAACTATGGACTTTGGGTAATGATTATGTGTCAATGTAGGTTCATCATTGTTAAAAACTCTATACCATTCTGGTGAGCTATGTTGATAATGGAGGAGGCTGTCTATGCATGTGTAGGGCAGATGGTATCACAAAGATCTCTTTACCTTCCTGTCAATTTCATTGTAAACCTAAAATTGCTTTTTATAAAGGTTTTTAAAAAGACACACTGCATGATTTTATTTATATGAAATATCTGGAGAAGGTAATGTTATATAGAAAGAGCAAATTAAAGCTTTCCTAAATTGTGCATGGGAATGGGGGTTAACTCCAAAGGGGCTTAAAAGAAAAAAATGGGGGGGGGGATGGGAGTGTAATAAACCTGGAATGTGATTATGATAGAAAATTCTTTGAATTTAAAAAAAAATACTGAAAGGTACATTTATTGTACAATGGGGGAGCTTTATGGTATGCAAATTATCCATTAAAAAAAAGCTGTAAAAACATATTTCACATGTGAGACAGGTAAAATGATTGTGGTCATGGTGCCTATGTTATCATTAGAATTACAAAGATATCTATGGTTAAGGAGAATAATAATAATACAGAAATTGAATCAATATAAGTTACCCAATCATTTCTATTTAGACAATCCCAAACCATTAAAATTTATTGTAAAACATTCTAAAACATTTCATTTATCTTTCAAAAATACATTAATGTATCATTTGAAAAACAAATAGAAACATTACCCTAAATTTCAATATCTATTTACTTTTTCTTCTTGTCTTTTGGTCTTCACCTTTAGAGCCTATTTTCAAAGTTTTAAATAAAAATTATGAGACATATAGAGCTTTGTCTCATAGAAGCAATACTGCTCTAACTTAATCAGCAACAGAGCACATTTTCATCTTAAATTCTGTTTACCAGTTTAGCATAAATCACATTCATAAAACCAGTTATATACTTGATATATATTACCTTTTTCGACCGGACAGCCAGAATTCAGTAATAGCTTCCTTAAATAAACCTTTCCCTTCAATATTAATTACATCATCCACCTCAGGCTCAGTAGCAATCAATGTTATGGGAAAGTTCCAGATCCCATCTGTTATACACTCTATTTTTAGTGTAATTTGAGACCTTGAATAGAAAGAGAGATTGTAACACAATCTATAGGAAAACAAGCAAAGATAATACAATATAGTAGATCTATATCTAAGGTCAAAGTTTAAGCAAACATTGTGGTTTTAGTAAAAACACTGGGACTTTTAATTCTTAAAAAATGTAAATGACTATTAATTGCACTTATAATTTTAGGTCACAGGTTATATTATCATTCTCCTTTTGAGGTAATTATTTTGTAGCACATCTTATCTACTCTTGTAGGTATTTACTAAAATCCAGAAACATATGTAGATTTGACTGTGAAAATTTTCTGTGACCAGCAGAGGAGAGGTTGGCAAATGGTCCCAAGTGTCATGCTAATAGGAGATCCACATGGGCATTTTCAGTTCAAAATAAAACATTGTGGCCCAGCCTACATGGCTCAGTGGTTGAGTGTTGACCTATGAAACAGGAGGTCATGCTTCGATTCCCAGTCAGGGCACATGCCTGGGTTGCAGGCTCGTTCCCAGTGTGGGGCACGCAGGAGGCAGGCAATCAATGATTATCTCTCATCATTGATGTTTCTATCTCTCCCTCTCCCTTCCTATCTGAAATTAATAAGAATATATTTAAAAAGAAAAGAAAAAAAGAAGAAAGCATAATATTTTTTTTAAAGTATTCAACCATTTGGGGAACAATTCGACAATAACATACCACATTTTGAAGCTGCACACACTAAACCAGCAATTTCACAATTAGTAATTTTCCCCAGAGATTACACATAGACTATTTCAAGAAGTAATATGTATAAGGATGTTCATTGCTGCATTATTAATACTATAAAAAAAAACTGGTGCCAAAAATTTAAAAATAGTCCTTCAACAGAGTTGCTGGTAACAGTAATATCTACTGAAATGAAACAGCCCATGATGACTGATATATCTTATTAAACATATATGCAAAATGTAAACCTACACCACTCTCATGCTCTCCTGTCTTAGTAAATGAAACTATATTCCTCTCAGCACTATTGCAAGAGCACTAACTTGATAACTAATCTTCCTGCTTCTATTCTTGTCATCTTCCAAGGAGAGGACTTCCATAATTTTAAGCTATTATTTTATTTTTTATTTAACTCTGTATCATCCTTTGAACCATCCCAAAATCATTTGGAGCATAGAATGGCAGAAGTAATGACTATGCACATATATGTACAAAACAGAACTGTTAAACAACAACAGAGCCTTACCCAGCACTTACATTATTTTATGAATCATATGCACAATTTGCCCTAAATCACGCCCCCCAACTTATCCTCGGGTGAGGATTAAAAAAAAAATTCAAGGGTTTAATACAAATACTTAAGAGATCATGAGAGTTTCTCTCTCATCGACGTTTCTGGCTCTCTATCTCTCTCCCTTCCTCTCTGTAAAAAAATCAATAAAATATATTAAAAAATAAATTAAAAAAATAAAACTTATAATGTGATCATCACCCTAAGTCTAATAATCATCTGTAACCATGCAAAGCTATCACAATATTATTTATTATATTTCCTTTCACCTTCTTAATTTTGCAAAGCAGACTGTTCTTTTTTTGTTAATATAATACCTTAATGAACTTAGGGAGGTCACAATTCTGGAAGGATGTCTTAGATTTCTAATTATTTGGACTCATTTCTCATAGACACTTTTCATAGCTTGATAGCTACAAAAATAATATAACCCAAAATATTTGCCTCAACAGCATAAAAGAAGTAATACAACCCAATGTAGATAAATGATAAGAATAATAAACAGTTTAAAATAGTAGTAATATTGTTTAAATAAAAAATGAATAAAAGCATGTTTACTTCAGTGGTTTCTTTGGTGAAAATATCATGTTGAAGTCCAATGTTATAATTTGAGTCTTGATATTGTAAGCTCTCTTCGTCAAATATATAGCCACAGAGGGCTGTAAGTCAGCTTTTACGTCATTAGATTCATATACAATTTCATATTCAAATTCACGTTTTATAGGTATACCTAGGAAAATCAAGATTAAAGTGCATTTCAATTTAATTAAATATGAATAGATTGGATATCAGTTGCATGCCAACACTAATGATACAGAGGTATTTAGAAGGAGGGATAGGGCAGATGTTATTGAGCTTTGGTTTCATAATACCAAGTGTATTATCAGGTACATAATAGTCCTAAAGATGTTTTTCTTAAAAGGTAAATAAATGAATGAATATAAAAAAAAATAATCACCAAAGATAATTCTCACCATTCTTAAATCTTTAAAATTCAGATTTTTAAAATAAGAAATAGCCAAATGGAAATGAATAGTCAATATTTATTGTAAAGTACAAATATAATAAATGTATTAAAATCTTATAGAGATAATTTATAAAGATTTGAATTAAGCTTAAATAATACATAAGCTAGTCAGAGAAGGATAAGTACCACATGATCTCACTCATATGTGAAATAGAATGAACCAAATAAACTGATGATCAAAAATAGACCCAGAGACATGAAATATGAACAGAATGTTGAAACTCAGAGGGAAGGCAGGGCAGGGTGGGTGGAAAGAGATAAACCAATGAACTTGTATACATATATGCATAAATCATAGACACAGAAAATGGGATGGTGAGGGCCTGGGGTGGGGGAATGGGCTGGAAGAAGTTAATGGGGGCAAAAAGAGGACCTATGTAATACTTTCAATAATAAAGATTTTTGGGAGATCCAAGATGGCAGTCAATGGGACAGCACCCTGCAAGATAGTGTGTGAGTGAGTGAGAGAAAGGAGAGTGCATGTACATGTGGGCAGCGTCTGTATTTGTGAGTGAGTAACAGCTATATTCCACAGGACTGTTGGGGACTGGCAGACCAGACTCCCCTGGCCGGGCAGCCTCTACTACTGCTGAAATCTCTCCTAAAGTGGCCGACTCTGCTGCAGAGACTGTGCCAACTTGAAGAGGAGAGTGGCTGTGATCAGAAGCCCAGCCTTAACTTCAACCAGGGAGACCTCGGATACATCCTGGGACCCTACAACCACATTATCCAGGGACCAGCTGCTTCAGTTACGAACCCACAGACAC
The DNA here is from genome assembly GCF_964339955.1 of Pipistrellus hanaki. Lineage (NCBI taxonomy): Eukaryota > Metazoa > Chordata > Mammalia > Chiroptera > Vespertilionidae > Pipistrellus > Pipistrellus hanaki. The sequence goes on from NC_140524.1 coordinate 81,064,627, forward strand.
TAACACTCCAGCCCCCCAGGCTGCAGGGGGAGACAAAGCAGCATCAAATACACATATTGGCCCTGCGCCTTCTCACAGAGTAGATAGAAGGAATAGCTGAATCAAACAACATCCACCCAGAATTGGCGAATTAAACACAACTGGTGAGGTAATCTATGGACAGAAAAGTCAGAGATCACCTAGAGAGAGCTCTGCCTTCTCAAATTCATCTGGGTGTTTGTTGTTTGCATTTTTTTGGATTAGTTGTTTGTTGTGTGCATTCAGCTCAGAGTGTTTATATTCCCATTTTTTTGGTGAAAGGATAGAAAAAGGTATTTCAGGCAAATGAAAATGAAAATAAAGTGGGGGTAGCAATACTTATATATGAAAAATTAGACCTCAAAGTGAAGGCCATAACAAGAGATAAGGAAGGCCACTTCATAATAATAAAGGGATCAATTCAACAAGAAGATATAACTCTGGTAAACATATATAAACACATTACAGAAGCACCCAAATACATAAAGACTTCTGGAGGATATCAAGGGAGAGATTGACAACAATATAGCATAACAGGAGACTTTAATACCCCACTAACACCACTGAATAAATCCTCTAAACAAAAAATCAGCAAAGAAACACCAATCCTAAATGACACACTAGATCAGATTGAATTAATGAACATCTTCAGAACATTTCACCCCAAAGCCACAATATATACATTCTTCTCAAGTGCACATGGGACATTATAAAAATATACCACATATTGGGTCACAAGCAAAGTCTCCCCAAATTCAAAAAGATTGAAATCATATCAAGCATCTTCTCAGATCATAATGGCATAAAATTAGAAATCAACTACAATAAAAACACTCTTAAAAAATCAGCTAAACCTCACATCACCCTGCTTGGCCCTGGAGGATGGCTGGTTAACCAGAGATGGGTAAGATTCCTCAGGGAAGGAACAACCTAAGATAGGCACAGTCGCAGAGGGGCCATCAGGAGAGATCTTGGGGGTCAAGAGAGGTGGGGCACAGACCCTTACCAACCCCCCCCCCCTGCAACATGGCAGGCACCTGAACCTTCTCCCATTCTGAGGGAGGTCTCCTTCCCCATGGCTGCTTCACTTCCCATGCACAGATCAAATTAGGACCCAGGTAACAGACAGAGACTTGGCTGACAGCAGCTGCCCTCTCACTGCAACAAGACTTGTTTGAGAGGTCTTATACTCATGGTGTGGGCAAGTGGGTTTTTAATATCCAAGTCCAGCCTAATAGCAGGAATGCTCAGGCCCTTCTCAAGAAGGGAAATAATCAATTCCACTAATACATACATGGTAAATAAGATTGTTGCTAGAGTGTTGAGTTTGACAGATGAATAGTAGCCAATTTCTCAGAGGAAGAGGAAATTAATGTGGCTAATGGATATAAATGAATATTCTAGAAAAACTGATTGTACTGTACAAAAAGCTGTTCCTAAAGTGCTAACAAAAATTCTTATTGGCAGAGCGTCCCATGGTAAAATTACACAAAATGTTATGAACCTAAAGCAGTCATAATGTAGCGCAAATAATTTAAAATGTAAAAGCTATCAAGACTACATTATAAAATTTCCAAAAGTCTCCTATTTTTTTAAAGTAAATAAGGGGGTGACAGTGGAAGAATATCATGTAAGGAAAAATATCCCGAGAATAATTTACATCTAAAAAATTTGTACTTTAGAAAATTAACCTTCACTCGAAACGCTAATAGCAAGATACCCATGAAAATACACCTATGGTGTCAAAGCAAGCCAGGGGAAAATTATTTGGGGGGAAAAATGAAAAAGTATCCCAAATCAAATTTAAAGAAAATATCCCTTTATTAACTTTTGGTCGAGAATATGTTTGTATATTTTCAGAAAACAACTCCGAGACCATCTGTAATCCTGTAACAGAAAGGAATAGACAGAAGCGCTCCAGCCATGAAGACAGAAAAGACACAATTCAGAGATGGAAGATGCTGACGATGCCTCAGCATACCAGCAGACAGCAGCTGCATGTTGCTGAAAGATGCCCAGGACCAAACCAGAGACCGGTGGACCTGCATTACCACCATTTGTCCATCAACCAGATCTGAAATATCATGGCTGACATATACACATAAGGAACTATTTGACATTGAAATTAGGTCTCAAAAGAATTGTTGGCCCAGAAAGGAACTCACTACAGATTGATTCATTTGCCTCTCAGCATAACCATTATGGCTTGTCGCAGTTTAGGTTCTTACAAGGGTATTTCTTGGATCACATGATCTCACACATCTAGAGGAAATAATGAACAACATAAACTGATGAACAAAAACAGACCCAGAGAAAGAGAAGCAGCAATCAGACTCTCAAACCTCAGAGGGAAAGTAGAAGAGAGTGGGGGTAAGGGGAAGAGATCAACCAAAGGACTTGTGTGCATGCATATGGGCCTAGTCAGTGCCCATGGACAACAGGGGGTTGGGAGCATATGTAGGGAGGGGTTTGGGATGGGAATGGGAGGATAAGGACAATTATGTAAGATCATAATCAATAAAATAAATTAATTAAATTAAAAAAAATCAAACACCTGGAGGCTAAATGGCATGGAATTATACAGTGAGTGGGTTACTAAAGAGATCAAATACAAAATAAAAAGCATCATGGCAACAAACGACAATGAAAGCACAAAAATCCAAAATCTATGGGACACAGTGAAATCAGTCTTGAGAGGGAAGTTCATAACTCTACAGGCCTACCTCAAAAACAAGAAAAAATGGTCATAAATTATCTAACCCTACAACTCAAAGAAGAAAGAGAGCAACAAGAAAACCCCAGTGTAAGCAGAAAGAAAGAAATAATAAAGATCTGAGCAGAAATAAACAACATAGAGACAAAAAAAATTACAAAACATCAACAAAACCAAGAGCTGATTCTTTGAAAAGATAAACAAGACTAATGAACCTATAGCCAGACTCACCAAAAACCAAAGAGAGAGGACCCAAATAAACAAAATCAGAAATGAAAGAGGAGAAGTAACAATTGATCCCACAGAAATACAAACAATTATGAAAAAATAATATAAACAACTCTATTTCAACAAAATGTACAACCTAGATGAAATAAACATATTCTTAAAAAAATACAAGCTCCCACAACTCAATCAGGAAGAATAAAAAAACCTGAAGTGGATGATAACTACCAAAGAAATTGAAGCTGTGATAAAAAAAAAAAAATCTTCCAGCAAACAAAAGCCCTGGTCTGGATGGCTTTACAGGTGAGTTCTACCATGCTTTTAAAGAAGAACTAAAACCTATGCTCCTCAGACAGTTTCAAAAAATTCAAGAGGAAGCAACACTTCCAAGCTCTTTCTATGAAGCCATCATTACCCTAATTCTAAAACCAGATAAAGACACCACAAAAAAGAGAACTACAAGCCAATATCATCAGTGAACATAGATGCTAAAATCCTCAACAAAATTCTAGCAAGTAAGATTCAGCAATATATTAAAAATGCATACCCCATGACAAAGTGGGATTTATTCTGAGAATGTAAGGCTGGTACTATATTCACAAATCAATAAAAATGATATATCATATAAACAAATTGAGAGACAAAAATCACATAATCATATTAATCTATGCAGAAAAAACATTTGACAAAATCCAACATCTTTCTTGATAAAAACTCTCAGCAAAGTGGGACTAAAGGGATCATATCTCAACATAATAAAAGCCTTAATGGCAAACCTAAATCCAACATCATACTCAATGGGCAAAAACTAAACACATTTCCCCTGAAAACGGTAACAAGACACGCATGCTGACTTTTACCACCCCTGGAAATGCTAGCCATAGCAATCAGACAACAAGAAGAAATAAAAGCATACAAATTTAAAAACAAGAAGTAAAACTGTTCTTATTCACAGATGACATGATACTATACATAGAAAACCCTAAAGTCTCCATCAAAAAACTACTAGACATAATAAATGAATTCAGCAATGTAGCAGGATACAAACTTAATACCAGAAATCTATGGCATTTTTATGCGCCAATAATGAACTCACAGAAAGTGAAATGAAAAAAAAATTCCCATTTACTACTGCACACACACACACACACACACACACACACAAAAAAAAGATACCTAGGAATAAACTTAATTGAAGTAAAAGACCTGTACTGAGAAAACTGCAGGATATTCAAAAAAGAGATAGAGGAAAACATAATCAAATGAAAGAACATACCATTTTCATGGATTGGTAGAATAAACATCATTAAAATTTCCATACTAACCAAAGCAATCTACAGATTCAATGCAATCAACATTAAAGTATTGACAGCAAAATTCTAGAACAAACTCTCCAAAAATTCATCTGGAATAAAAAAAGACCTCGAATATCCACAGCAATACTGAGAAAGAAAAACAAAGTTGGAGATATCACAATACCAGATATCAAACTATATCACTAAGCCACAGTTCTCAAAACTGTCTTGTACTGGCACAAGAACAGACATGTATACTAATGGAACAGAAGAGAGAACCCAGAAATTGACCCAAGCCATTGTGCTCAATTAATATTCGACAAAGGAGGCAAGAACATGCAATGGAGTCAAGACAGTGTCTTCAATAAATGGTGCTGGAAATTTGGTCAGATACATGCAAAAATGAAACTAGATCACCAACTTACACCATACACAAAAGCCAACTCGAAATGACTAAAGGACTTAAATGTAAGGCAGGAAACCATAAAAATCCTACAAAACTCCATAGGCAGCAAAATAGCAGACATATGTTGTAGAAATATCTTTACTGACACAGCTCCTATGGAAATGGAGACTAAGGAGAAAATAAAGAAATGGGACTACATCAAAATAAAAAGTTTCTGCACAGGAAAAGAAACCATCAACAAAACAGAAAGCCAAATGCAAGGGAGAACATATTTGCCAATTATATTTCAGATAAATGTTTAATATCCAAAATTTACAGAGAACTCATACAACTTAACAAAAGGAAGATAAATGATCCGATAAAAAAATGAGCAAAGGACTTAAATAGACACTCTTTGAAAGAGGACATACAGAAGGCCAGGAGACATATGAAAACAGGTTCAAAGTCACTAATAATCTGAGAGTTGCAAATCAAAACAACAATGAGGTAACTTCTCACACCTGTCAGAATGGCTATCACCAACAAATCAACAAATGACAAGTGTTGATGAGGATGTGGAGAAAACGGAACCCTTGTGCACTGCTGGTGGGAATGCAGACTAGTGCAGCCACTATGGAAAACAGTATGGCTCTCCCATTTGGATCTCCCAGTAATCCCACTTCTAGGAATATATCCCAAGAAACTAGAAACACCAATCAGAAAGGATATATGCACCCCATTGTTCACAGCAGCATAATTTATAATAGCTAAAATTTGGAAACAGCCTAAGTGCCCATCAGCAGATAAGTGGGTTAAAAAAACTATGATTTATTACACAATGGAATACTATGTCATTATAAAAAAAGGATAGAGGAAGACATAAACAGATGAGAGAACATACTGTGTTCATGGATTGGTAAAATCAACATCATTAAGTGTTCATACTACCCAAAACAATTTATAGATTCAAGGCACTCCCCATTAAAATACCAATGGCATATTTCGTAGACTTAGAATGAAATTTCAAAAAATGCATCTGGGGGGAAAAAAGACCTTGAATAGCTGAAGCAATCCTGAGAAAGAAGAACAAAATAGGTAGGATCTCAATACCATATATCAAGCTGTATTACAAAGCCACTGTTCTCAAAACAGCCTGGTACTGGCACAAGAACAGACATATAGATCAATGGAATGAAATAGAGAACCCAGAAATAAACTCAAGCCACCATGCTCTATTAATATTCTACAAAGGAAGCATAAATCTACAATGGAGTCAAGTCAGTCTCTTCAATAAATGGTGTTGAGAAAATTGGACAGATACATGTAAAAAATGAAACTAAACCACCAACTTACACCATACGCAAAAATAAACTCAAAATGGATAAAGGACTTAAACTTAAGATTGGATATCATAAAAATACTAGAGGAATCCATAGGCAGCAAAATCTCAGACATATGCTGAAACAATTTCTTCACTTATACTGCTCCTATGGCAATGGAAACTAAAGAGAAAATAAACAAATGGAACTACAACAAAATTAAAAAAAAATTTTTTTCACAGCAAAAGAAACCATCAACAAAACAACAAGAAAGCCCACTGTGTGGGAGAACATAATTGTCAATGTTATCTCTGATAAAGGCTTAATCTCCAACATTTACAGGGAACTCATACAACTTAACAAAAGAAAGATAAACAAGCCAATCAAAAAAATGGGCAATGGACCTAAATAGATACTTTTTAAAAGATGACAGAAGGAAGGCCAAGAAGCATTTGAAAACATGCTCAAAGTCACTAATCATCTGAGAGATGCAAATCAAAACAACAATATGGTACCATATCACACCTGTCAGAATGGCTATCATCAACAAATCAACAAACAAGTGCTGGAGAGGATGCGGAGAAAAAGGAACCCTAGTGCATTGCTGGTGGGAATGTATACTGGTGCAGCCACTGTAGAGAACAGTATGGAGTTTCCTCAAAAAACTAAAAAGGAAACTCCGATTTGACCCAGTGATCCCACTTCTAGGAATATATCCCAAGAAACTAGAAACACCAATTAGAAAGGACATATGCATCCCTATGTTCATAGCAGCACAATTTACAATAGGTAAGATTTGGAAACAGCCTAAGTGCCCATCAGCAGATGAGTGGATTAAAAAACTGGTACATCCACACAAAGAATACTATGATGTGGTAAAAAAAGAAGTTCTTACATTTGCAACAGCATGCATGGAACTAGAGAGCATTATGCTAAAAGTAATAATCCAGTTGGAGAAAGATAAATATAACATGATCTCACTCATATGTTGGATATAATGCTCAATATAATTTGATGAAAAAAATAGATCCAGAGACAAATATCAGGGGAAGGGATGTGAGAGAGCAACCAAAGTACTTGTAGGTATGCATATTAGCATAACCAATGGACACAGACACTGGGGCAGTGGGGGCTTGATCGGGGTGGGAATGGCTTGGGGGGGTGTCAAGCAGGGAAAAAGGAAACATATGTAAAACTTTAGACAATAAAGAAAAATTTAAAAATAAAGATTTTTTAAAGTTTAAACAATATTAAAATAGTATCCCAATCTATTAAAGCAAGAGTTTCAAGTTCTGGTTTATTTTGCTAAAAGAGAAAATTCTTCATGTTTTATGGACAATATGTATTATATTGGTTAACTATGTTTTCTTAACCAGTAGGTTATTAGAGAAAAGTGACAACAGGTTTTGTTTTGTTTTTAGCTACATGTGAAAAATATCTTAAAGTTAGGACTGGCATATATAATAGAAGAAGAGAAGCATAAACATCTATTATATGTATACTTTCCACATTCATGAAATGAGCTGAAATTCCAAATCAAGGAGTTTGTTGCATGTGGGTCATGGAAGAGAGGTTGGAGAACCATGAATTGACCTGGTCCACAATTGGCACGTTCACCAATCTATCTCTATTATATAAGGTAAAAGTGATCCTTGGGTTCACAAAAGTGATGGTGACCTTGCTCTAAGAGTAGTTATGACAGAAGCCTAATGGGGTGAGTTGATAAAAGTAAAATAAAGAGAATTAGAGCAAAGGGTCAAGTCTAGAGGCTAATGTGGGTGTCATGGAGGACGAATGCCAGGTTTTTCAGGGCTTGTTTGTGATTACAGACCAAACCCCATACTGTTTATATATGACATGCAAAAGACATAAGCATGATGACTGGCCTAGGGTTAAAAGAAGCCAGTGTAACACAAAAACCAGCAAATCACACACACACAAAAAAAGACAGCAGATTAAGCAAAGAAAAATAGCTACAAGATGCAGAACACCTGGGAAATAAAAGGAAGAGGCATGAATTTGATGTGCCATTAAATGGTAAAACCACTCTCACAGAAAAAGTCCCACAGAGAAAGTCACTAAACTACTCCCCAGAGAGACACAAAAAATGCATGGACCAAAAGCCACTTAGGAAGAAATACAATTAAAAGGGAAATTCTGCTCAGAGAGAATAATCTGCAATGTTATGAAGTGGCATTGCAAAATACAGTCTAAAAATCTAAGTATAATAATATCCCAGTAGAGCTTTACCAGTAATATAGGCACAAAAATCCAATATGTTGGATAGATGTTCTTTGAATTCCAATTCTGTGTTTTGTTCATTTTGGCATCCCCGGGGCTCAGCATACTATCTGGCAGCAAATATGCTCATGGATTGTTGTTGAATGAAGAGATATGAAAATGATCAATCCTCGTTAACTCAATGGTATGTGTGAAGAGTGGAGATAGAGAGCAGAGAAATACTGGCATTTTTCCTTAAAGAGACTTGATAGTTTTATTGAAATCTCTGGGAAATACAATTAAGGTAAAATAAGGATGGAAAGGGAGTGGGAGATTCTTATGTCCTCCTTATCATGTTTACATAGAGGGGTTTATTCACTCACAAGAAGGAAAAATTTAGGATGGGAAAATTCTGCATCAATTTGCTTTATCCCTTATGACTTTCCATTAGAGGAAAAACAACATATCTGATCAGTGAATTAGGGTGAAGGAATGGAACATGCTGTGAGCAGACCCTTCTCTTCCTTTCTCAATGTCTTAAATCCAGGATGCACACTTTCTCCCCCTCCTTCGCGAGTAGGTATTTTGTTCCTAAAGAGAGTTTACAATTGGGCAGCTCAGGGTGAATGCACTCAATTTTGGTGGAAGGTATTAATAAGCCCAAATGAGTCCATAGTACCAAGTCACTTTCAAGTCCACCTTTATAATAAAGGCAACCTTTTGATCTCTATCTGCCATAATTCTACATGTAATTCTCAGTAAACTTGGATGAGGGAATACAGGATGCATTCAATGATCACACCGAAAACTCCATTACAATCCAAGCCACAGAATGAAATGCTTTAATTTCCACTACAAGGGATTTAAGAGGCATTAGGACATACAAAATGGCATGAATAAGACTCTGTTGCACATTTGAGAGTAGACTATATTTGAATTATACACACAGGGAAAATCAGCTGACTTGCCTTTGCATATACTAAAAACTATAAGAGTTTTCAAAGTTTTTGGTCAGACTTGTCCCTTCATAAAAATATGGGTAAGAATGGGAAGACAAATAGGGAGATATACAGAGTCTGGCAAGTTGGTTACAACTTTGGAATAAAGGCAGGGAAAGGAATCAATTTATTACCAGGTGGTTTTAAGAAACCAGGACACGAGAGAGGTCAGCTGATTTATCAAATATTCAGGTCCCATGAATACAGAAAAAAACAACATTAAAGTTGAGATACGATTGAAAATCTCTACTTCTGGATAGCCAGACAAGTTTATGAACATAAACATTTACACACTAAAATATCCTTAGCCAATAAATAGTTGAGCTGCTTGAGTTTGTTGGTATTGAGCAGAGAAAAAGCTAGTGTAGGAGAAATGATGGAAAGAGAAAAGCCTGCAAACCTTCCAAATAGTTATTTTCCATATAGTTATTTTTCATCATGAAAAGTACTGAAACAGTGAAATTATGAGCCATATCAAAATATGTATTTTGAAGAGCTATTTGGGAGACTGTTTTCCTCATATAATATGCATTTCAAACCTCCCAAAATGATGTTGTTTGAAGCTTCCTTATAGACCTTGTTTACCTTGAAGGAAGTAGATTTTTCTAGGTAATAAGATTTAATCAATTTCTATTATCAGAATTATAATTTCTTCAGCTTGCAACCTAAGAAGAGTACAATTTAAGCTATTTAGTGAGATGTTATTAAAATAGTTCCTACATACAAGGATTTCTTTTTCTTTCTTTTTTAAAATATATTTTATTGATTTTTTACAGAGAGGGAGAGAGAGAGAGAGAGAGAGAGAGAGAGAGAGAGAGAGAGAGAGAGAGAGAGCGAGCTAGAAACGTCAATGAGAGAGAAACATCGATCAGCTGCCTCTTGCACACCCCCTACTGGGGATGTGCCCACAACCAAGGTACATGCCCTTGACCGGAATCAAACCTGGGACATTTCAGTCCGCAGACCAACGCTCTACCACTGAGTCAAACCGGTTTCGGCCATACAAGGATTTCTTTACCTTTTTTTACTTAATGTCATAAAGCATCAACATTTTGTCTTCTACAGCAGTATTTCCCAAACTTTTGACATATGTGTACCCCTTCTATAATTTTAATAATGCTGAGTACCCCTCGTACTCATGAGAACGTAGAATTAGGCGCAGCTAAGCACGGTGCAGTGCATATCCCCACCAAACTCCAGTGTAACGCGTACCCCTACCAAACTCTTCCCGTACCCCTGGGGGTACGCATACCACACTTTGGGAAACACTATTCTACAGGATAGATTTAAAACAGAAATAAAACTCAACTGTTAATAGTCAAGCATAGCAGATGACACACAAAAAAGTGATTTCATTTCAGAAAGGGACTGGGTATTCACTGGGGTATGGTTACTATAAGTTGTCTGCTTATTAAAATGATGGTCTATTTTAATAAAATAATTATTTATCACTGCAAATCAGCACCTGAGTTACACATTTAAACTCAGGCTAATCTACACTAATATTTTTATCCCTGATCTGAATAAATAATGAGAATTCTTTTTCAGTATTGGTTATTGGTTGAAGAAAAGAAAGCTGACAGGGTATCATTTATTTAAATATTCTATTCCCTACATTAGGGGTGTCGAACTCAATCAGAGAAGGGGCCAAAATCTAAAATCCAGCCTAAATCGCGGGCCGAATGGTTTACTGAACAGTCATAAACTGACATGTCAAAAACTGACAGCGGAGTGCAGTGATGACAGCACGGTGCGGGCCACATTGCAAGGCCTGGCGGGCTGGATTTGGCCCGCGGGCCGTGTGTTTGACACATGTGCCCTACATTCCTCTAATGCTACATGAGTCTCTAAAGCAAAATCTGTATCTAACTTATAATATTTTTGAGATAAATGAAAATGGTTTGCATCAGTCTGATTTCATTATTAAAAGATAGTTCTTTAAAATAAGGAGTAATTAAATAGGCTTGCAATAGAAAATTCCCTTCTCATTTAAAATTATTTCATTTTTAAAATAAATTTAAATTACCTGTGATTAAGTTGGCATTTTTGCAATTAGGAAACTAAAACTCAAAAAGAAAAAATAAATAACGAATAAATTAACATAATGAAATACCTTATTATGCAACCTAATAATGTATTACTATCTCATCTCACACAGTTCACACAATAACTAGTCAGTAAATATAAAGAACACTAATGTGAATTAAATTTTTTATAATTCCAAAGATCTTATGAAGTACACTGGGTACATATAACATAGATACTCATTTCAGAATTCTACCTCTTGTTTTTAAAATATTGCCTTCCAAATATGTTTGTTGTTGTTAATCCTCACTCAAGGATAATTTTTCATTGATTTTTAGAAAAAGTGGAAGGGAGAGGGAGAAACACACACAGAGAGAGAAACATCAATGTGAGAGAGAAACATCAATTGGTTGCCTTCTGAATATACATTGGCCAGGGATCGAGCTTGAAACTTTGACAGAATCAAATGTGGAACCTTCAGTCCACAGGCCAATGCTCTATCCACTGAGCAACTGGTCTGGGCTGCCTTCCAAATCTTACAGTGAGATTGCATGTGGGAGATTATTCTAACATTTTTGTAATTCACTTAAGAAATATTTATTATTTCCAGATCCTCTTCTATATTTACTCTTTGAATGCTTGTCTGCAAATAACAGAATCCCAGTTGGAAGTTACTGAGGGTGTCCTTAAATAAAAGGAAGGACCAATTGATTATGACTGAGCCTTGTGCATAATTTGATGAGCAGGCAGAGAAAGTAAACCTATGAAGAGAGAAGCAAAACAGGCACGCAGAAAAAAAACTCACTTATTACAGTTTCAGCCAATGAAGAAAAACAGACTTTCTGTGTTCTGACTACAAAAGAAGTGGGGGAGAGGGAAGACTCGCAAGCCCAACCTCCGTTAGATGTTCACTCTGAGCAGGGGAAGACTATATAGTTGAAATATTATAAGAACTATATGGCTAGTGGAAGTAGTTTCCACAAGAAAGGAGTGAAAGTTGGCAGATGGGTAGGGCAGACTATCTCATAAACATTCACCATGATGGGAAAGTAGATGGTAACTGTACAGAAGTAGCAAGTGATCCCACTTGGTTGAGTAACAGGTTAACCATCCAGGGCAGTGGTCAGCTAACTCATTAGTCAACAGAGCCAAACTCATTAGTCAACAGAGCCGATTGAAATTTCTTTTGAGAGTCAGATTTTTTAAACTTAAACTTTTTCTAACACCACTTATTCAAAATAGACTCGCCTAGACCTTGGTATTTTGTGGAAGAGCCATACTCAAGGGACCAAAGAGCTGCATGTGGCTCATGAGCCACAGTTTGCTGACCACGAACCTAGGAAAACAGAAGGTTGGAATGATAGATAGTAAGGGACTAATGGGGCAGGCTAATTCTGGATTATTTTATGTAAATTGCATCACATTAAAAGATACTTTGTACATTAAAAAAATCTGTGATTTCATATAAAACAGACATTTCTATGGTTAAAAATGGAAGAATATTGGTGATTTTATAAGTTTTAAGGTAATATCTTATTTATAAAGCAATGGGTAAACACTACTACTGAAAAGAAAGAGCCACAGGACCAAACAGGGTAGGTCAGAGTGTGACCATAATGGGAAAGTAGAGACAACTCTTGCTTATTGATTGACCAGTCTGCACCAGACACTATACTTTATGTTAGGGAACCTCTTTGAAAGACTTGCCTTTGTAATTTTCTTTTATTCCTACAGGGTTTTAAAAGGAAAAGCAATTAGGTTAGGCCTGATCACAATATGAACATTTCAGAACTTACTATTTCACATCTAGGTTTTAAATCTAAAGTTATTTCAAACTTAAAATAATGTTTTAAAAAATAGTCAAGATTCTATTCATATACTATGCCTTCCACTGCTATGTTGAATGACCCTGTACAAATTACTTGTAAAATAAAATATAGTCATACTACCAGCTTCATAGGGTTACTCTGATGATAAAACCTGTAATAACACTTTAACACTTTGTTCTTATAAAGCTATTAATAACCGTAATTATCATCATTTTGGAGATAGCTACTGTGAAGGAAACAAATAGTACTGAACACTTGTTAGTAGTATTTTAATGATATAATGTAATTGAAAAATAAATTAGCATGGATTTTCACATAACTGAGTAATCAGCAACCTGCAATTTAAGGAAATGGTTTTATTTATCATTGTGTTTTATATACATGACTATGGTTCTCTTACCATCGATATCTTCATAAGATGCATATGAACGTTTTTTTGGAATTACTACAAAATCTGATACATTTAAGATAGGATGATCTCGAATAAAATCACCAGTAATTGTGACTTGCACCTCCTTTTCTACCCGTTTCCTGGACTGACATTTTATGACAGCTACAAGAGAGAAATATTTCCAGTTAATTTGGTTATTAGGTTATATGATCATTCTTGAGCTACAGGAAAATAAATTACTAAATTATGTCATGAAAAATAAAAGTATTTTGGCATACTTTGACTTGACATTGCACCTGCATTCACACATACACACACATCCTTACACAATATCTATATACATTTAGTAATAAAATATTAATATTAAATAATATGCAAAAATAACATGACAAACGATAAATCTGAAAGGAATAAATTAGATAATAGAAGATTGTACTAGGATATAGAAATCTTATTCAGAAACAGACCTAATTATATCTATAATTCACCTGGTGGACAAGAACATGTGAATTTTCCAGCTATCTACTAGCATATGTTCATTGTGGTAAATACCAAACTCAACTTATATAACTATAATATAGAAAATACCTTCAAATAATTTAAAAAGTAACTTCCATAACCTTTATTTTGTAATGAGTTTTAAAATATTCCCTACTATATTATTTATTTACATGTACCTTAAAATTCTTTTAAGTAAAATAGTTAAATATTTTTATTTTCATTTGAAATTTACACAGTACACCATTAGCAGTTAAATATAAAATTGTAACACGTTAAAAATCAATATTAAAATGTGATTATATATTTATGTACAGCAAAAAAACTTTACATATTTTGCCCTGGCCAGGTGGCAGTTGGTTAGAATGTTGTCTCATACACCAAAAAGGTTGCAGATTCTATGTGCAATTACCCAGTTGTGTGTTCAATCTCTGGACGGGGCATGTACAGGAGGCAAATAATTGATGTTTCTCTCTCACACAGTTTTCTCTCATTTTTACTCTTTCTCTCTCTCCGTCCTTCTTCCCCTTTCTCTAAAAATCAATAAAAGCATATCCTCAGGTGAGGATTGAAAATACTATATATATATGTGTGTGTGTGTGTGTGTGTGTGTGTGTCTATGTATATGTATGTATATGTATATATATGTATATATGTGTATATATATTTAATATATATATATATATTAAATTCCAATATTTTCTTACATTAAATACAGAAGTCAGTTATCTTGTGAGAAATAAAAATATTTTTTATAAAACTAGTAATTATATAAAGGAGTATTAATCTATGCATCTGGCATTAGCTCTAAATTATGAGACCATTTATACAATAGTCCATATAAATAGTAATTTTACTTTTTTAAAATATATAAAATGTTATATTTTTATCACTTTAGATGAACATAGGATATAAATATACTATAAGTGATAAAAAGTGAACCATAATATTAAAAAAGCTTTTGAAATGTGTTATGACATGCTTTTGTGGCATCACTTCTAATATATTCATTTAGACTTGCAAAATTGGATAATGTCCTCAAATTTATGTGTTTTCACAATACATACCACATTTATAGTATAAAAATGTTTATATTTATTTTTTTAATTCTAAATTTTACAGGTTGATAGTAAACATTTTGGACTTAGAATAAATGTGAAATGTATAATAAGGGTACAAAGTTAGATGTGAATTAAGAGGGCTGTAATGGCTGAGAAAAATGTACAAGCTTTTCTGGTTATCATTTGCTTTAGTCTTAAAGCATTAAGTTAGAAATTAGTGTGATCAAAGGTACAATTAGTATGTCACATTAGTGCCTTTGACAATGTAAGGGTCACGAAATCACAATGGGTTCACAGTCCAATGTATTTCCACTGACAGGCAGAAGAATCCTTTTCCAATTATCTGCCCCAGTGGACAGGACCAGATAAGAATTCAAAGAGAGAACAAAACAAAACAAAACAAAACAAAACAAAAAACACAGTACAATAAAAATACCCCGGGTTTGAAAGTAATCTCGCTGACAGATACACAAGGAAAAAAAAGAAAAAAGAAACAATAAACATGGATGGTGATATGGTTGAGTTAGGAAAGAAATTGGTTATCTCTAATGTGTTTTGCAGATGAAAAATGGACTGTACAAAAAGTAAATAATATGTATTTATAAAATTATACCTATTTGTTTCTCAGGGGCATTTCTATATGAAAACAACTACTAGAATAGGTTTTAGACTTTTGTAAAAATGATTTAATAATTAGCACACAATCTGTTTCAGAACATTGATGTTACTATTGGGTTGGGTTAATGAAACATGAGCTATTTATGGAGTTCACATTTAATTTAAAAATAGAATAATAACCAAGAGATATGATGGGATAGAAAATGCCTTTATATTTCTGGAGCATGTTTAATTTTCATTGAAGGAAACTGTACAAAAATTATGTTTATGTTCTCAGAGGCTTTGTTTCAGACTGAAAGAAAATCTTTAATGCTTTAATCTGGTTAAAATAAAATGGTGTCTGTATAGACACCAGCAACACTGTTAGAATTCCAAACAGAGTAATGTCTAGGCTTCATTACATCACATTGTACTACAAGTTCTAAATTGTTCAGGTCTATGTAAAGTATACAGACAACTATCTTCTAGAAAGAATAAACACTCTCACATGTTTGTGAAGCATTATGAAGATCCTTTGTACATTTGAAATATTTATAAGTGTTGATAATTTTTTAACTCAAAAGTAAAAGTACTTCAAGTAAAACAATGACAATGTCAAAGGAACTGCTAGATATGTGGATTTTTATTCCAGTTTAAATGAAACTACATAAAGGAATATGGAATCTGACCTCCCTTCCAGTATATTAGTGAAAATGCTGTTATTCACAAGCAAAACTTATTTTTTTTATTCCCTGTAAGTGTGATGACATAACATGTCAGTAAAGTACTCTTTTTCTTTTTTCTTTTTTTTCATATTTCATCTCTATATTTATTTATTTATTTATTTATTTTTTCTAGTCTCATAACCCCTTTATTTTCTTTTTTTTTTTTTAATATATTTTATTGATTTTTTTTTGCCCCCCACCCTCCCTCCCACACATCCCCTCCCTCCCCAGAGTTTTGTGTCCATTGGTTATACTTATATGCATGTATAAAAGTCCTTCGGTTGATCTATTATCTCCCCCAGATCTTCCTCCCCTCCCCGCTGTAATTTGACAGTCTACTTGTTGATTTACTGTCTCTATATCTATCTTTTGGTTCATCAGTTTATAATGCTCTTTGTTATCCACAAATGAGTGAGGTCATGAGGTGTTTCTCTTTCATTGATTGGCTTATTTCACTCAGCATGATGTTCTCCAGTTCCATCCAGTTTGCTGCAAATGATGAGAATTCCTTATTTTTTATGGCCGCATAGTATTCCATTGTGTAGATGTACCAAAGTTTTTGGATCCAATCATCTGCTGACGGACACTTAGGCTGTTTCCAAATTCTGGCTATTGTAGATTGTGCTGCTATGAACATAGGGGTGCATATATCCTTTCTGATTGGTGTTTCTAGTTTCTTGGGATATATTCCTAGAAGTGGGATTACTGGGTCAAATGGGAGTTCCATTTTCAGTTTTTTGAGGAAACTCCACACTGTTCTCCACAGTGGTTGCACCAGTCTACATTCCCACCAGCAGTGCACGAGGGTTCCTTTTTCTCCGCAACCTCGCTAACACTTGTCGTTTGTTGATTTGTTGATGTTGGCCATTAAAGTACTCTTTTTCACTAGCAAAGATTAGTATTGGAGGGAGAAAGAAAATTCAAAATTTCAAGATTGTTTTAAAGCTCATCTGAGTTGCTTAAGGGAAATATTCAAAATAAGTATCCCTTTGCTGTGCAGAGCAACTCAGTGTTTCTTAGTTATGAAGAACTGGAGAGCATTATGTTAAGTGAAATAAGTCAGTCAGAGAAAGATAAATATCACATGATCTCACTCATTTGTGGATTATACTGAAAAACATAAATTGATGAACAAAAACAGATCCAGAGACAGAGGAGCATTGATCAGATGCTCAAACCTCAGAGGGAAAGTAGGGGAGGGTGGAGGTTAGGGGGAGAGATCAACCAAAAAACTTGTATGCATGAAAATAAGCATAATCAATGGACACAGACACCAGGGGGGCGAGGGCATGAGTGAGGGGGGCAATAGGGGGATAAGGACACATACGTAATACCCTAATCAATCAATCAATAATTTAAAAAGAACTATGCCTAGAGCCTGGTAAGAAGTTGGGATACTAAATTTTGCTTTATGCCTACCTAAGAGGCATTGAATTCTTAGGCATACCTTCAGAAGCACGTGGGAAAGCAAGGAATGTGGAAAGAGTGAGAAGAGTACTGAGGAAAGAGAATAAACAGAAACTTGAAAAAAGTCTGGAGTCTATGGAGGAAAAACAGAGGTCAATGAGAAAAAGAAAGGCATTTTCAAAGTAGAGACTTAATGTGTGCATGATAGCAACCTAACCTTCTTGAGAATTTTAGTACATTCTGACTAGTTTTTGAAGAACATCATATAAATATGTGTCTGGGACAAGTAAGAATAGAGGGATAGGATAATTCTTGGATGAGACTTAGAATTAGACAGAAGCTAGAATATGGTGATCAAATGTAATAGGAGAACCAAAGTAGCTGGAACTCGGTTGGAGTACTTACTCCTTGATCCTGCTCAACTACACTAAATTTGGGGCCTCTGTTCCCCTGCCAGGAACTGGACCTTCATAGACACAGGGTATTAGATGGAGAAAACCTGAGAAGCCATAGGCATATAGGAGAGTATCTTTATTGTGGACCAAGTAACTATTGCTAACTAAGAGCCATCAGACAAAACAGTTCTTCAAAGTAGCCTCATGAAGTAGCCGTACAAAGAAGTCCTTACTAATACAGTAGTAAACACAGGAGCCATAACAAGCAGTGGCACACTGGCTGGTCAACAACACATCTTTGTACCAACTTATACAAGAGAGGCTTCTTCCCAAATAGTGACATCAATATTTGGGTTACAGAAAGGTATGCCTATGCAGTATAGACTGGTACAGTAATATCACTGTGTCCTTGCTTTTGCATCTTTGTATAACAAATCGGTCTTCAGCATCTGGCGTACACTGAAGAGGGACCCCACACTCCAATTGGCTTTGAACATCTGGCGTATTCTGATTAGGGTTTCCACAGACTCTAATAGATCTAGTTCAGGACTTTGAGCACTTCACAGAATCTGAGATAAAGAGCCTTGAAGTTAATGTTATTTTCATTTTAGCTGATTTATAGGTTTTACCAGTAGGAAGAACAACAAGAAGTGGTGTGGTTTTGTGGAAATAACATTGGACTCATTGTTAGAAGACAAGATTCAGTCCTAGCACTCCCACCAATAGGGCTAGCTACTTCACAACTTACTTTCTCTGGATCTCAACTTTCTTACTTGTACAAAGAAAAGATGGGATAAGAAGGACTCTAAACTACCTACAAATCCTAGTGTTTTCTGACACTAAAATATACTTACCTGGGGGGAATTCATCATGTTTTGCTTGTGGGAGTCCAAGAATAGGGTATATAAATCGTATTGCTTGGATTTCTCCACTGTGTACTCCCATCATCCTAATTAGAAATTAAATTAAGAGTAAACAAAAACCACAAACACTTTAAATATTAGCATAAAAGAGCATGTTCTCTATTAATCTAATGGTATTTGAGCAAAACTTGTGAATTTAAACTTTGGCAGAGCGACAATAAGTATGAAATATAAACCATTTTTGGTAAATGTTGATTTTATAAACATTTTAAGACGAACTATGGGAAATTATCACAAGTAAAAATAAAATACAACCATTATGAGATGTATGTTAAAACTAAAGAACATTTCTACCTATACTTAAAGCTTGGTATTGATATTTTTTTATGTGACTAGAGTGTGATTAATCACAGGTAGTACAATTCCCATGGGTTATATTCTATTGTAAATTGGACAAGCAAAGCACACATACAAAAATTCCATTAAATACAGGACTTCAGAAAGGAGCACTTTCCTTTTGGGAGATGCCAGTTAAAAGAAAGAGGACATTTCTCAAAATATTTTAAGTACATTTATATACTACCAAGAGGATAACTATACTAGAATGATTCTGATTATTGTTGAAACAGGTTTTTCCTGTTAAAAATGAACATAAGTCATGGCAGGCAGGACCAGCTTCATAGGAGTGTGACCTGTGTATTAGCACAAAAATCACACACTTAGCATTACTCCGTGCTTGTTTAATATACTATTATACCTGTCTTAAAATTATTAATAATTTTTGAAGAAGGGCTCCCTCATTTTCACTTTTACATGAGGACCCACAAATCATGTAGACGGTCTTGACAACAGGAGTGATGAAAAAGCATGGCAGAATGTAACCAAAGGAAATCTTTCTTTCAAATGTGGAGATGAAATATATACATATAGGGCAAAATAAGAATTTCTTTTTAATTAAGACTTCTACACAATTATTTAATTTAACTATAATAGCAGAGAAAGCATTTGCATTTTCTATCATTATTGGAGTCGGCTTAAATTTCAGCTAGGAAACGAGGATACAAGTCTTCTGCATTCTGGCAATGAAACAGGATACTCTAGTCATGGGAGAGGTTTTATCAGGATGTCATATCCACCTGGCACTGTGCCATCAGTAGATGAATACCAGCATCACAAGTCTTATACTTTATCCAGATAAGTTGTTTTTGTTGTTCTCCCAAATATAGATTACTTATTGTCTTAGCAGTAACTATTTTCTTAGTTTAAAAAGAGACCTTTGCATATATCTGAGTCTGTTAAGTTTGAGTTACTCATCACTTTTAACTTCACGTCAGCAAAGATACACACTATACCCATTTAACAAATACATTTTCCTCCTCTGAACATATAAATTTCAACATGTCAGAGAATAAAAAGCATGACCTTTATGTTGCATCACATATAAAAGAAGCTGATTGTATCACTGCCAGACAAAATGAAGTCAATATACTTATTTAAATGTTACCTTTTCATCTCTGGAGTCAATTCATCAAAATTGTCAATAGGCCAATTTTTTCCATTTGCCCTCCTCATTTGAACAATGGCCATTGTCTTTCTTAATTTCATAACTCTGGGATTAAAACACACTGGGATAGGAATAATCCCTTTAGGAGGCAATTCAATTCCTGTATAAAAAACAACAACATAATACAAAATAAGTTTTAATGTGGGAAAAATTTAAGAATATAATCTTATGAGCAGAAAGTAATCTAATTAATTTACTGATAATTTTTATTCAACTTCTGAATAAAAAACACATTATACAAAATTATAAGCTCACTTTACTGGCTTTACTATTTTTTCTGAAATATCATCAACTCTATTAAAAAAATATATCTTAGGCCCTTGCTAGGTTGGTTGGAGCATCGTCCTGATATGCCAAAGTTGCAGTTTGATCCTTGGTCAAGGCAAATACAACAAAGCAACCAAAGAACACACAAATAAGTGCAACAACAAATCAATGTCTCTCTATCTCTATTTCTCTCCCTTGCCCCTTTCCTCTCTCTCTCTCTCAAATTCAATCAATAAGGTTCTCTCCTGAAGGGGATAGAGGGCTGAAGAAATGTGAAATGTGACGACCCTTCAATAAATTCTGTATTTTTTTCGTTCTCTAGTTTATTTCTTTTTACCCTGTCTTCTAATTCAGTGATCTGATCCTCAGCTTCCCCTACTCTGCTATATATTCCTTCCAATGTGTTCTATATTAGTGCTATGTAATTCTTCATTTCTTTTTTTAAAATATGCTTTATTGAATTTTTACAGAGAGGAAGGGAGGGCGATAGAGAGTTAGAAACATCAATGAGGGAGAAACAATCAGCTGTCTCCTGCACAACCCCCACTGGGGATGTGCCCATAACCAAGGTACATGCCCCTGACCAGAATTGAACCTGGCACCCTTCAGTCTGCAAACTGATGCTCTATCCACTAAGCCAAACCAGTCAGGAAAATTCTTCATTTCTGACTGGTCTTTTTTCATAGTTACTATATCTTTTCTCATGCTGTTGAGCATCACTGCCATCATTATTCTAACTCTATATCTGATAAATGTATTTTCTCCATTACATTTAGCTCTTCTTTTAGAGAATTACCTTGTTCTTTCATTTAGGGTGTGTGTTTTTTGTTTGTTTGTTTGTTTGTTTGTTTTCTCCCTATTTAGGGTGCATATTTGGGTTTGTGTCTATATGTTAGGTAGATCTGCTATGACTCCTGACCTGTAGTGCAGGTCAATGTCAGATGCTATTTGTGACAGGCCCTGAATACCTTATCTGGAGCTATTAGCAATCCACAGCTTGTGGCTCCCTCTGTTGGGGTTGGGTGCCTTTGGAAAGGCCAGGATATGCACCAGGATCTGCTTTCTGGTTCCAGAAGGAAATCAGGCAAAGACTCAAAGACTCCAGAGATCTGCCTCTTCCTGAAGTCCAAATGCCATTCAGTTGATTTGCCTCATGCTATCAACCACAGGATTGTGTGAGAGGTTTCCCAACAGAGTGGGGCAATCTCCCCCACCATCCCAACTCCAGGCAAAAGCTTCCTGGATGGTAAAGATCTGTAGAAGAAAGATAAGATGTCCTCTGCAGCATGAGGGAATGACTCCTCACAGGGGACTGAGGTGGCTGCCTTCTGAGCTCTAACCACAAAGCCCCCATTCCTGTATTATGCTCACACAGCTCTAGTCCACTCTGCCCACCCTCTGCCAGACCCCAAGGTGAGTGGCTGCATAGGAAATTTTGTGTGTTGTCTCTTTAAGAGGTTGCCTACATTTGAAGCCATCTCTCCCTGGCAGGCAGCAAATCTGCTCATTTTAACAGCCAGATATTATGTCGGCATCTTTCTCAGTCCTGCTACTCTCAGCTGGGCAGCCAGCTGGGATTTAGATCCCTGATTTCTCATGGGAACCCCTTACAGCTGAGATTTCCCTCCATAACTTCAGCTGCTGTTTGTAGGAGCCTGGCCAACCCTCTTGTACCTCCACACTTCCTACCAGTCTCTGGGGTCTCCACTTTCCCTCCTTGGTTATCAGGATTTTTTCCAGCTAGTATTCAGTTGATTATTCAAGATGGTTTGTCTGTATTTTAGTTGTAATTCCAAATTGGTTGTGGGAGAGTGTTGCTGTACCTTACACTTACTCCGCCAACATTTTGGAATGTTCCTCACTTCTATTTTATAAGGAATCTACCCATGTTTCATTCTGAAGCCTATGTGCTTTCATTTTTATAATTAAATATTCAATCTATATGAAATTTATCCATATATATGGAATGAAGAATGTATTCAATATTATGAGTTTTCTATATGGGATTAGTTATTCCGAAACCACTATTTGAAAGTTAACTTATTTGAAACACTATCTTCATGGAATTCCTATATGCATTTTGGTCTTCCTCTGGACTCCCTAGATTTCTTTGGTCTTTCTTTTCATGTGAAAATATCACATTTTTAAATTATAGGTTCTGTAGTGTCTAGTATGACTAACTAACTGCTTTCTTCTCTAGATCATAATTTAAAAATAATTTTTCTAATTTTGGAATGAACTGTTAGCTCCAGGAAGTGAATGAGGTGGCAAATACTACTTCTTAATATATATATATATATATATATATATATATATATATATATATATATATATATATATATATATAAAATGGATTTTTTTTACATAGAGAGAGGAGAGGGATAGAGAGTTAGAAACATTGATTAGAGAGAAACATTGATCAGCTGCCTCCTGCACACCCCTACTGGGGATGTGCCCAGAACCAAGGTATATGCCCTTGACTGGAATTGAACCTAGAACCCTTCAGTCCCAAGGCTGACACTCTATCCACTAAGCCAAACCAGTCAGGGCCAAATAGTAATTCTAATGGAATCACCCTACATTTATACTTTAATGATAATTCACATTTTTTTCTCATTCATGATCTACCCTAGAGCAATAATTGCTTTATTTTATTTTTCTCTATTGAGCATTATTTAAGGTGCTCCTCGGTTCTTAGAATAAGTTTTTCACCACAGTGCCTTGGGTTCTATTTAACAAAACTCAGACCTTAAAAACTATTTAAATAAGTTTAATTTCTGTTCTCATCATAGGAATGTTGTAGTGGTATATGATGGTCTAAATTCTAGGTTATAGAGATTTCTCTGAAGGACAGGCATCCAGGTATCTTTGTATACCTAGAGCTGTAGCTTTGTTGTTTTTGCCCCCCTCCCAATAAAATCAGTAGCTTCACTAGCTAGTTATGAAATCCACCTATTTTATGCAATAAATCTTAATTATAAATCTATGTTATTGGAACCTAAACTCACTGGTGAGATAATTGGTCACTTGATATAATAGGAAGGAAATTTGTTTTTAATTTTTTTAATGATTTTTTTTAGACAGAGAGGATGGGAGAGAGGGAGAGAGAAAAAGATCCATGAGAGAGAATCATGTATCAGCTGCCTCCTCCACGCCCCCTACTGGGTATCAAGCCTGCAATTTGGGCATGTGCCCTGATTGGGAATCAAACCCAGGACCCTTGAGTCCACAGGTCAATGCTCAACCACTGAGCCATGCTGGCTGGACTGGAAGGGAAATTTTATTTAAAATATGAAATTATGCTCAGC
This sequence comes from Pipistrellus hanaki, assembly GCF_964339955.1. Taxonomy (NCBI): domain Eukaryota; kingdom Metazoa; phylum Chordata; class Mammalia; order Chiroptera; family Vespertilionidae; genus Pipistrellus; species Pipistrellus hanaki. The sequence goes on from NC_140524.1 coordinate 81,088,730, forward strand.
TGCCAACATAATTTAGTAAACATTCATAACAATTATCTGGAGATTGGACCTGCTTTATGTGCAAGCAGCAACACACATAAATAAATGTCACTAAACACTGAGTTTTGAAGACATTTTCCACTTTATAAGTGGGAAAATTTAAATTGAAAACAACATTATTGCAAATAACATTTTTATTATTGATGTCAAAATACATGATATATGTTAACTAAAATCAATTTGAGACATAGCAATTATCTCTTATAAGGAATGAAAAGTCTTTTCTAATGCTAATGCTAGAACTTTGCTTATTTATCTCTGATTATTAGCAATCACATAAACAAATGATACATATTTTATATTTTAAAATAATAGACATCATAGACACCAAACATAGGATATATCGTTATCATTTTGATTATTCTCTCATATCATGATATGACATAATCCCTATCTAATACAAAATATTTGAGGTAATTATAAACATGCAGTTGTAGAAAATGAAAGCAAGACCCCATATATTCTTTACCCAGTGATCTCCTATGGTCACATCTTATAAGACTGTAATACCAAAACCAGAATATTTATATTGATACAGTTGAAATATAGAAAGTTTCATCATGAAAAGTATGCCTCTAATAGACTTTTAATATCCCTGTGTCATTACAACTTCTAATCTGTTCTCCATTTCTATAATTTTGTTAAATGAAAAGAATCATACAGTATATAAACTTTTGCAGTAAACTTTTTTTATTCAGCATAATTCCCTAGATATTCAGTCAACTTGGGCTTATTAAAAATGTATTCAGGCCAAAACCAGTTTGGCTCAATGGATAGAGCGTTGGTTTGGGGACTGAAGGGTCCTGGGTTCAATTCTGGTCAAGGGCATGTACCCTGGTTGCAGTCACATCCCCAGTGGGGGGTGTGCAGGAGGCAGCTGATTGATTACTCTCTCTCATCGATGTTTCTAACTCTTTATCTCTCTCCCTTCCTCTCTGTACAAGATCAATAAAATATATTAAAAAACAAACAAACAAATAAATAAATAAATAAAATAAAAATAAATTCAGTAAAACAACGGATACAAAATTAACATTCAGATTAGTTGCATTTTTATGATATACACCAAATAGAGGTCTGGTGCATGGATTCGTGCACTGGTGGGGTCCCTCGGCCTGGCCTCCTGGGATAGGGCCAAAAGTGGCTCTCCAACATCTCCTGAGGGGTCCCAGATTGCAAGATGTCCCAGATTGCTGGCCAACCACTCATGTCCCCTCCCCCTGGCCAGGTGGGAGAGTCCCAGTGCATGAATTCGTGCATGGATGGGGTCTGACCAGCCTGGCCAGGGGGAGGGGACATGGGTGGTTGTATATGTATATATGTACATATATGTGTATATATATCTATATACATATGTGTGTGTGTGTGTGTGTGTGTGTGTGTGTGTGTACAGCCTAGCCTGTACCCTCTCCAATCTGGGACCCCTCAGGATCGGGTCTAAACGGGCAATCAGACATCCCTCTCACAATACAGGACTGATGGTTCCAAACTGCTCACCTGCCCGTCTGCCTGATTGCTCCCTAACCACACCCTTGAAAGCCTGATCAACACCTAACTGCTCCCCTGCCAGCCTGATTTCCCCTAACTGCCCTCCCCTGCCAACTTCGTCACCCCTAACTGTCCTCCCTTGCAGGTCTGGTCACCCCCAACTGCCCTCCCCTGCTGTCTTTGTCACCCCTAACTCCTCTCCCTTGCCAGCCTGGTTTCCCCTAGTTGCTCTCCCCTACTGACCTGGCCACCTCCAACTGCCCTCCCCTGGAGGCCAGTTCATCCTCAATTGCCCTCTCCTGCAGGCCCTGTCCCTTCCAACTTCCCTCCCCTGCTGGCCATCTTGTGGTGGCCATATTGTGTCCATATGGGGGTGGCCATTTTTGACCACATGGGAGCAGCTATCTTGTGTGTTGGAGTGATGGTCACTCTGCATATTACCTCTGTATTATATAGGATAATGAACTATTAGAAAACAATCCAATTTACAATGGCATCAATAAGAATAAAAAACCTAATAATAAATTTAACCAAGGAGGTAAAAGCCTGTACTTGGAAAACTACAAGGTACTGAAGAAAGAAATTGAAGAAGATACAAGTAAATGGAATGTGTACTATGCTCATGGATAGGAAGAATTAACATAGTTAACTTTTCATACTACTCAAAGCAATTTACAGGTTCAATGCAATCCCTATAAAAATGCTTGCATTTGCTTCAACATCCAGAGACATAACCTCCAGACCCATAGTGATGACCCAGAAGAGCATTCTTGGTATTATGTTCTCACTATGAGTGGTTATGCAAGAGTTGTCATTAACACATGCTTATATAGTCAATCTATGTCAAAGGAGGCAAAAATAAACAATGGAGTAAGGATAGTTTCTTCAATAAACGGTTTTGAGAAAATTGGAAAGACGTGTGAAAAAAAATATTAAACTAGACCTCTTTCTTAGACCATACACAAAAATAAACTAAATGGATTAAAGACTTAAATGTAAGACCCCAAAATATAAAATTCCTAGAAGGAAACATAGGTGATAAACTCTTGACATTGCTCTTTTCAATATCGATATGTCTCTTCAGGTAAGGGAAACAAAGAAACAAATGGGACTATGTCAAATTAAAGTTTTGCACAACAAAGGAAACCATCAACAAAAGGAAAAGATCCCCTACTGAATGGGAGAAGAAAACATTCGATAATGATACATCCAATTTGTAGTTAATATCCAAAATATATAAGGAACTCATACAACTCAACACACAAAAACAACAACAAATAATCCCATTAAAATTATGCAGATGACATAAATATAGTATATTCTTCCAAAGAGGACATGCCGATGTATCAGATGTTTTAATTAATGACAATAACTCACATATCTTTAGAAAAAGGAGGCTACATAGAAAAGCACCAGAGTTGGTCATGGGCTTAGGGAATGGTTAAGAGCCTTTACTGTAGTTTTCATGAAAAAGAATAAGTAAGGTAGGGTAAGTAGGCTAAGCAGGTTCAGGATTGTTTAGTTTGAATAATTTTAATGGACTTTGGGGTATAGGGATTCTAGACCCTGAGGTGATAAGGGTAAGAGAACATTTCTCTTGAAGGTAAAAGCCTAATAGAAGAGGTGTTGGAGGAATAAACTCTGAATTGGTTAGTTTGAATATGAAAGTAAATTACATCTGAATAATTACCATCTCTAGTGAGAGGATTTTCATGCCTGTTAGCAAGGCATCAGATATATATAATCTCTCTATATATAATTATCATAGTCTCTCTCTCTCTCTCTCTCTCTCTCTCTCTCTCTCTCTCTCTCTCTCTCCCTCTCTCCCTCTCTCTCTCTCTCTCTCTCTCTCTCTCTCTCTCTCTCTCTCTCTCTCTCTCTCCTCTATCTTGTGTGCACTCATGCTTCCTATATGTATAAACTCTATATCAGACAGTATTATAATTTTTGCTTCACTCAGAAAATATGATTTAAGAAACACAAAAGAGCCTTGGGTTATGGCTCAGTTGACTGAGTATTCTCCCATGCATCAGATTTGATTCCCGGGCAGGGCACATGCCTGGGTTGCAGGCTGATCCCCAGTAAAGGGTTTGCAAAAGGCAGCCAATTGATGTTCCTCTCTCACCTATGTTTCTATTTCTCTCCCTCTCACTTCCTCTCTCTGAAATCATAAAAGCATATTTTAAAAAATCAAAAGAAGTAGGAGAGTTTATTATTATATTAATATTTGTTTTAGTCATTCTAATGTTCTTCACTTTCTGGAGTTTTAATCATCCTTATATTATATTTCTTATCTACGTAGAGAACATCCTTGAGCCATTCTTTAGGGGCTTGTTTGCTTATAAAAATTGTTTTTCTATTCTCTTATCTGATTATGTATATATTTTGCCTTTATTTATGAAGTATATACTCTCGGATTAGCAAATTAACAGTTTACTACACTTTCAGTACTTGACAAATATGTACCACTTCCTTTTGGCCTCAATGGTTCCAAATGAGAAATCTCTTATTATTTTAGTTTGTGTTTCCCTATAAATAATGCATTGTTTCTCTCCAGCTGGCTTTAAAGATTTGTTTCTTTGTCTTTAGTTTTCAGATGTTTAAATGGATTTTTTTGCTTTAAACTATTTGGAGTTTATTCAGCCTCTTGAATCTCGAGGCAAGTTTAAAATCTCTTTGGCAAGTTTTCAAAGATGTCTTTGAATAGTGGTTCAGTCCCCCACACTCCTTTCCTTCTGGGTTTCTGATGACATAAATGTTATTTCTTTTATTATTTTCTACAGGTTTCTGGAACTCTGTTCTTCCCCTTTCCCCCTTTCTTTGTTACCCCTGTTTTTCAGATTGTGTAAATGATATTGATCTCTCCTCACATTTTGCTTATTCTGTTCTCCATCATCTCCTTTCTCTTCTTGAGCAACATCGTTACTTAACTTACTAAGTTTTGTAAGTTCTATTATTTCCAATTGGTTATTTTTTTCAGATTCTCTATTTTTTTCATTTGTTTAACGAGAATTTAAAATCATATATTGAAGTAGATGTGGGATATTGATTTGATTTGCCTCATTGCAGAAGGGTGGGTGAAAGTTTTATTCCCTGATGGGCCCAAAAGTAAAGACCAAAAGAAAAGATAGGAGGAAATTGTCGATTAGCTCCATCTCTCACCACTTCATTGTACCTTACTGGTGCTAGGTGTGATTGGAAGTTCAGTCCCCCAATGGTTCTAGTTCACATGTGAAAAGAAGGGAAGAATGACAAACCCCCTTCCTCACAATTGTTACCACTGTAACTAGCTAATTAATAATAGGAAAGAAACAAAAGGGAGGCCAGACATTATAAGCATGGCCTTCTTGGCATCTTCACAGGAAGCTGCAATCTCATACTCCCCAGACAACCACCAGTCTATGACTTGCAGATCACTGGGGGAAGGGGTCCAACGAAAGGGAGATGGGCACATGCTCAGTGAAGTTACCCTGATATAGGTAAGGTGCTTGTCAGTCTAACCTAGAATAAAGATAATTGGCTAGAGGGGGGTGGAGCCACTGCAAGCATGTGAAATTTTAGAAAGTTAAAAATCTCCCTCTCTTTCTTCTAGCTTTGTTCCTGTTTCCTTGCACTGGTCCATGTTCCCTCCCTAGCAATGTGTCCCTAGAAGCCCTGTCGCCCATTGCATGCAGACCCCATAGGTAATGGACTGCAGCTGGGAACACAAACTAAGCTAGCCTGGCGCTGGACTAGATTGTGAAAATATGAAACAGAAATTCTGGACAGTGGCTTTAATCCTAGCTCTGCTGAAGACACAGCTGGACTTCTTTTATGGTGGGGTGGAGGGAGAGGGCACCTTGGAAACTTGGGGGTTTAATTCCATGCAAATAAATAGCATTCATTCTCCTATATAAGGCTTAGAAAATTCATTTTCCTGTGACATTGTAAGAAACCCACTTCCACCAGCAACTAGTGGGAACACAGAGAGCTCCCCATCAATAACATCACTTCATTCTATCTTGTTGATGCTTGATAGGGATGTAGACTGAGATCCCCACTGAATCTCACTGACTCTAGGGACTGGCTAGTGTAGGAATGCCTACTGACCCTGAATTTCATCCTACTGAATCTTGCTAACATCAAGCATGGGGAAAAAAGCAGACTGTGTACTAACTCAATTTGCACCAATTTGGTCCATCTCTCTTTCAACAGGTGCAGTTAAAAGTACAAACAGGTCATAAGGCATGGCTTAGAACATATTTTCACTTATCAAAGTCTAGAATTAAAACAAAAATGTGAAGACTACAAAATCGCATTGTTTCTCAAGTGACGCAAATGAGCTAAAGCTGTCACCCCCTATACTATCTCTCCAAACTTTACAGTATCCATCTCTTTAAGGCTCTTGCAGAGAAGCTAATGTATTCTCTGTTTTTCCATACCAGTGGTTTCTGTGTCAGTGATCTTCATTCATTAGTTATGCTATGAATTCTTCTATATTTTATGCATGTGCTCAATTTTAAGCATATTTTATTGTTTTCCCAAAACAGGCACTTGATACTTGAGCCCAACATAATAAAAATATTATCAGAGCAATAAAAATTGAAAGAGTATATTCCATTTTACAAAACAAAATTTCACTTTCTAATTCACATCTTATTTGATCCCAAAACTCATGGAAAAGTGTATAATTTTCCTTTCATTTTATTATCCAGATATTTATTCTAAAATTTTCTTGCTTATGTAATTTCTAGTGCCTAAGGGGGAAAAAAGTATTAATTTACTGATGAGCTGGAAATTTGCAAAGAGAAAACGAATCAAGTATGACTCCTAGGTTTTCAGCAAGATAAACTAGATAAATAATAGTGTCATCAACTGAGATGGAGAAACCTTTGAGGAACAAATTAGCATAAGGGTGAGGGAACAAGTAATATTTAGTAAGAGATACCTACTAAATATCTATGCAGTTAAAACTCAAATATGGAGTTAGAGATATAAATTAAGAGTTTATGGCCAAAACCGGTTTGGCTCAGTGGATAGAGCATCGGCCTGCAGGCTGAAAGGTCCCAGGTTTGATTCTGATCAAGGGCATGTACCTTGGTTCCAGGCACATCCCCAGTAGGGGTTGTGCAAGAGGCAGCTGATCAATGATTCTCATCTATGTTTCTAACTCTCTATCCCTCTCTCTTCCTCTCTGTAAAAAAAATCAATAAAATATTTTTTTTAAAAAGAGTTTATGGTGTGTAGATGGTATGCACAGCCTGAAAGAAAAGATCAGAAGGATAAGATAACTGGAGAAGAGGCAAGACTGAACACTATTTCAAGCCAACACCTAGAGTTCTGATAGCAGATAAGAGATAGAATAGAAGAGTCAGAAGGAATGAACAATGACATAGTAGGAAAACCAAAAGTCAAGCCAATATGACAATTCAAGGAGAGAAAAGTCAACTATATCAAATGCTACCAAGAAATATAGTAAAATAAGGACATAGCATGACCTATAGATATTGCAATATGCAAATCATGATTTTCTTGACAAAAGCAATTTCAGTTAAGTTGTCAAGAATAAATCTTCACTGAATTAAGGTAGACCATTGAGAATAGAGACAAAGAAGCAGAAACTGTGAACATAGATAGTTCTTTCTAGGAAATCATGGTGCTTGTCTTTAAAGCTATTAAGTTCTAAAAGATATATCCTTAAGTATGTAATTTCTTTTGATTGTAACAAGAATTGCAAAATTAAAATGACATTAATGTTAATAAAGTAATAGCAACAGACACTAAAATAGCAATTTTACACTATATGTAAAATTATCTATACATATAAAGAGGTAATATGCTAAATTGTCCAAGAAGGTGTCCCCATAATGACCAATTTGCATATAGATGCAAGTGCTGCAGGGGGGCGGGGCTTGCTGGAGCCAAGTTCCTAAGGGTCTGAAGAGAATGCCTGACAGGAGCCAGGACTGCAAAGAAGGAAGAGGAAGTGGCCACGGGGAGCTCTTCCAATCCCCCTGCATGGACACCCTACCCCAAGCTCTGCACGCGGGGAGGGGGGGGCAGGAGTGGGGGGCGAGGCTGACCAGATGGGGAGAAACCTAGCTTCAGGGGTAGCGGCAGTTCGCACCTCCAACTCCTGATCTCTTCCCTACCACTCCCGTCAGGGGCGCCCACAACAATAGCACACTGGTAACCACACTTTAGCATCCCAGAGGCACAAGGGCCCAAGGCCCACCACTGCCCCGCACCCTCCACTGGGGCCGGGAAAGCCTCTCCTCCCTACAACTTCAGACCCAGTTGCAGGCAGGCCTGAGTGGCCCCCCAGGGTCAGACCCTTCCCCCCCAAACAGCAGCAGCTCTGTCTCCACAGCAGGAGTGTGCTGAACCTCGCTGGGGGCATGGCTAATCCCACCCTCTTAGCCAGCCTAGCTCTGCCCTGGCCCTGGCCCCCACTCAGCTCCAAGAGATTGGAGTCCCACCCTGAACAGGTACAGTTGAGAAACAGACACATACAATTTAAAGAATGGCACCCAGCAGGAAGGTTTGACAGTTACTTCACCTTTGGCCTCACTACCTCCTAACTCCCTGCCCCCCACCAGTGCCTCCAGAGACAACCACCACTATAGGGCTGCTGGCCAGAGCCCGCCCTCCGAGGCCTTCAGAACTCTCCGTAAAGCTTCCATAACCATAGTCCCAGGAAACAATCATGCCCTCCTCCCTAATCAGCACCTGCTATCTGCGAGGGTACCCATGGGCTTAAAAATAACAATCGACATCACTTATTTGATAAAAGATTTCTAGGTTTATTAGCTCAGAACCTCCTCATGACAACCCAGTGAAGTAGGCAGAAAAGAGATTACAGTTTTCATGGTATAAGCATATGTATTCAGAAATGAAGCTCAGAGAGGAAAAGTGTCAAGCCCAGTGGTTCCCAAGGTTCAGCACATGCCCCATGGGAGGGCAATATGATTTTAAGTGGGGGCAATTCAAGAATGAGCTAACAGTGAATTTTTTGCATTTCTTATGGTTCTGGAGGGCCTCATCTACAGCATATCCTACATACTAAAAGGCTAAATGCAAATGATCAAATGGTGAAATGACCGGTCACTATGATGTGCACTGACCACCAGGGGGCAGACACTCAATGCAGGGTCTGCCCTCTGGTGGTCAATGTGCTCCCACAGGGGGAGCGCCACTCAGCCAGAAGCCAGGCTCAAAGCTGGGGAGAACAGCGGCAGTTGTGGGAGCCTCTCCCACCTCTGTGGCAATGCTAAGGATGCCCAACTGCCATCCCACTAAGCCTCAGTTGGACATCCCCTCAGGGCTCCCAGACTGGGAGAGGGAACAGCCCTGGCTGAGGGACTACCCCAAGTGCACAAATTTCATGCACCGGGACTCTGATTATCCTATAAATTTGTATATCCCTCTGTAAGTAGAAAAAGCTTTAAAACTGAGTTTGGGCTTCATATTTATTATCTGGATTAATGCTGATTAATTCATCTTAGTGAATCATCATTGGCATAACTCATGTTGCTTAAAAATACACTTTCTGATGGAATTGGAGAACATTATGCTGAGTGAAATAAGCCAGTCAATGAAAGAGAAACACCACATGATCTCACTCATATGTGGACAATAAGGAACATTATAAACTGATGAACAAAAAGATAGATACAGAGACAGTAAAGCAACAAACAGACTGTCAAATTACAGTGGGGAGGGGAGGAAGATATGGGGGAGATAAGAGATCAACTGAAGGATTTGTATACATGCATATAAGCATAACCAATGGACGCAAAACTCTGGGGAGAGAGGGCATGTATGGTAGTCGGGGGGTGGGGGGGATTGGTAAGATATGTACACATATAATACCTTAATAAAAATAATAGAAGCCCCCCCAAAAAATACACTTTCTCATTTTCAGGATTATGTATGATTTATATGAACTATAATGTCATAAAAATAAAAGATAATTGTATTATTTTATTCTGGAGAAGAATTTTGGCTTTCATTTACTGGCAATAATATAACCAAGTTGTAATTGTGGAATGCTCTCTTAGAAATTTAGGTAATAATTTTGTGAAAACAGACATTTAAGTTGAGTGATATGTGTCATTTAAAGATTATAGATAATATAGGTAGAAGAGAAATTAAATGACTTATCAAAAGGCCCATGAAAAGCTGTAAGAATTATTATTTTAAGATGAAATAATATTGTCACTGATATAATTCTTTTCTTCCCAAATATCCTGTGATAATGATATACTATTTTTTTAAACATCAAAATTAACATTTTATATACCTGGCTTTCGATGTGTTATATCAAGAATACAGAAAGGGACTAGCTTCATCAGATATTAGCACATGTTATTAAAACATCACAATTTATAAAAGGTAAGGTTCTGGCTAGTTACAGGCAAATTAATTAATGTGTTGCTGGATTCAATTTGATAAAAGTTTTGTTGAGGATTTTAGCATCAATATTCATGAAGAATATTGGCCTGTAATTCACTTTCTTTGTAGCTTCTTTATCTGGTTTTGGAATTAGAGTAATGCTGGCCTCACAGAGAGAGCTTGGAAGTATTCCTCACTAATCACCTGAGAGATGCAAATTAATATGACAATGAGGTAGCACCTCACACCTTTCAGAATGGTTATCATCAACAAATGACAAGTGCTGGTGAGGATGTGGGGAAAAGGGAACCCTTGTACACTGCTGGTGGGAATGCAGACTGATAAAGCCCCTGTTGGAAACAGTAAGGAATTTCCTCAAAAAACTAAAAATGGCCCTGGTCAGTTTTGCTCAGTGGATAGAGCATCAACCTGAAGACTGAAGGGTCCAGGGTTTGATTCTGGTCAAGGGCGCATGCCCAGGTTGTGGGCTCAATCTCCGGTGGGGGTTATGCAGGAGGGAGCCTATCAATGATTCCCTCTCATCATTGATGTTTTTATCTCTCTTTCCCTCTCTTTTCCTCTCTGAAATCAATAAAAATATATTTTTTTAAAACACTAAGAATGGAACTCCCAATTGACCCAGTGGTCCTACTTCTAGAAATATAACCTAAGAAATCAGAAACACCAATCAGAAAAATCAGTACCCCCCATGTTCATAGCAACACAATTTACAATAGCTAAGATTTGGTAAAAGCCCAAATGCCCATCAGCAGATGAATGTATAAAAAAAGCTGTTACACATTTATACAAGGGTATACTATGCAGCTATAAAAAAGAAAGAACTATTACCATTTGCAACAGCATAGATGGACCTGGAGAGTATTATGCTAAGCGAAATACGTTAATCAGAGAAAGATAACTATCACATATCTCACTCATATATAAAAAGTATTGAAAATAAATGAACTGATGAAAAAATTAAATTCAGAGACATAAAAGCATGAACAGTCTTTAGGACCTCAGAGAGAAAGTAGGTGGTATTGAGTGGGTGGGAAGAGATCAACCAAAGAACTTGTTTGCATATATGCATAACCCATGGACACAGACATTAGGGTGGTAAAGGCCTGGGGTGGGAGATGGGGTGGGCTAGAAGAGGTCAAGGGAGCGGGGAAAAGGGAACATATGTAATACTTTCACAATAAAGATTTAAGAAAAAAATAAAGTGGAATACTGAAAATTTTTAAAGTTACATGAAAGGGACACTAACTAAAATTATATCTGGTTAATTTTAATTATATATATAATTATGTGAAAACATATAGACTTGATGTTTTAAAGAAAAAGATTAAGTGGAATAGAGAACATGGTCAAATATATCCTTCCTATCTGCTTATCTGTGAGGAATCTTTAACCAGAAAAGGACTCCTTGATATTGTGATTACTTTGATGATAACAATCTAAATTAAGGCTCTAAATATTTTATTTTAAAGATAAAACTTAATTAGCCCTTACAATAATTATTAGGATTATGTAAAATGTTTTGAATAGTGTGCTAATTGTTAGCCATGATATCATGGAATATCAAGAGTACTAAAGAGATAGAATAGTCATTATGTAATAATACTTTTAAATATATTAATCTTTCTCATGAAAATGATTAAAGGTTTTTTCTTCTTTAGCAGAGAAAACTTATAGTTTTAACTAAAGCCTTTATATTATCTAGGAAGCCATATGAGAAAATATAATAGTAAGCTTTTACATTTAAATTCAGAAATAAAATATTAAGTATAAATAATCATAAAATTAGCTTGTATTATGAAACAACAAATTGCATATTTTTGTCGCTATTAAAGCTATATTGTTAATACTATCACTGTTTTGAGATGTGCTTTAAAATAGATTTGAGCATGCTTTGATCATTAGAACACATGCAAAAATATTTTTTTAAAAATGTAACATTTCTGAAGACACAAAGTTGGTGAACTAATAAAAATCCATAAAGTGAATATTGATATATTTTCAGTTATCATAGAAATGTCATTTCTTCCTACATTTACAGTTGTAATTTAAATTATAAATTAGTTTTAATTACATATAAATTATAATTTAGTTATAATTTAAATTTTAAATAATCCTAATAAATATTCTATCAGGTTTTTTCCAAAAGTAGTCAAGTATAGTATAAAGTTTATATGGATAAATAAACAGGGGAGAATAGGCAATAAAACTCTAAAAAGAGAAGGTAATGTGAGAGAGGTATCCTTAACACATATTAAGGCACATTATAAAGTTTCTCTAATGGAGACAGTCTAGTTTTGGTCTTTATGACAGATTTAGTGGAATAGTAGAGATAACCCAGAAAGAACCCAAGTATATATGGCAGTGTAGTCATGACAATGTTGACTTATCAAATCAGGGAGACGAAATTGGCTTTAGACTAAATCTGGAAGAAAGAAAACCATTTGGATAAATGGAGGGAGCTACCATGTTCTTAGATTAAAAGACTCAATAGCTCAATATGTCTCAGATGCTAGTTGCCCCCATATCAGTGTATAGTTCCAATACAATTCAAATTAAAGTCTTAACAGGGGTGTATCTGCATGTCTGGAAATCCTAAAACTCATGCAAGTACAAAGGATCTAGAATAACTAAGAAAATGTTAAAGACCAGGAACATTTTTTGAAGACTTTTGTTACCACATCCAGACTTGTCATATAGCTGTAATAGTTAAGGTAGTATGATATTATTGCAAAGATAGAAGAATAGACAACTGGAACTGAAGATAGAGTCCAGAAACAGACTCATAAACATACTGTCACTAAATTTGGGAGAAAAGTGTCACTGTAATTCAATGAAGGACATCTTTTCTATAAAAGGTGCTAGGATGATCTGGTATATATAATGAATAAAATGGCCTTTGACTCCCACATATAACCATATTTATAACTAGAGGCCCAGTGCATGAAATTCATGCACGGGTAGGGTCCTGAGCAGCTGCCAGATCCCAGCGGGGGCCTCCCTTCCCCTGACAGCTGCTGGCCAGGGTCTCCCTTCCTGTGGTTTGGCCACCTGGCCCCTCCCCCTGGTTGAACTTTTAATTAAGGGGGAAATTTGCATATTAGACTTTTATTATATAGAATTATTGAGGTATGTATCAGGAAAAAGTAAATAATACTTTTGTTAAAAAGAGGAATATATCTTCATGATTTCATAATCCAAGCTATTGAGATTATGGCCAGCATACAGTACCTAGATATCAGCTCTTTGTGAGAACTGCCTTTAGCTAAAGTGTCACTGGACCAAGGTGAAATTCCTTTTCAGGGTAGACTGCACTTAACAATGGATTGATGTGGGCAATGGGGAGGAAAGATGAAGCTATAATATCCTAGCCTCCTCATCCCAAATTGGGGCAACTTTGAAGAGCTATATTAATTTTAGTGCTTGCCATGTTTTATCTGAAACCTTTGTACCTATCTTCTCCCTCTGTTCAGTCTTGTTTCATTTTCTTCCCCCAGTGGTATAGCCCATAAGAGCACTCCTTAATAAATGTCCTGCACACTAACCTCCTCCTCAGAGACTGCTTCCCAGGACAACTGTTTTGCAACAGTGATAATTAGAATACTTCTAAGTGAAACATGAAGATACTTAATTATTTTATTTCATTATTGATTGATTGATGTTTTATAGCTATCTTCTATTTATGACAGTTTTGAATAATTGGGTAGGAGCACAAGTCCTACATTCAAAGGCAAGCTCCAGCATATATTGGGGGTGTAACCTTGGAACTAACTCCTACATGTCTTGATATATTCATCTCTAATGGGTATTAATAGAATCTATCATACTGTTGGGAGGACTAAATCAATTACTATTTATAAAGTGCTTAAATAGGCCCTGGCAAATAGTACATTGCTATTGCTCATGGCAAGTAACACAGTTTTCAATTAAAATGCTATTTTTAAAAATATATATATTTTATTCATTTTTTACAGAGAGAAAGGGAGAGAGATAGAGTTAGAAACATCGACAAGAGAGAAACATTGATTCAGCTGCCTCCTGCACACACCCCACTAGGGATGTGCCTGCAACCAAGGTACATGCCCTTTACCTGAATCGAACCTGGGACCTTTCAGTCCGCAGGCTGACGCTCTATCCACTGAGTCAAACCGGTTAGGGCTAAAATGCTATTAAGTGATATGTAATTAGTTAGGTGACACAAAGGTATGCCAAAATTTGGAATATGAATGAACAACTAAAATTTGGTGATATTTTAAAAATTAAAAATGATGAATAAAATAGAGTATATAAAGAATTAGGGATATGACAAGGAAGAACAGGGTTTGGTTATTTTAAAAATAAGATATATCTACAAAGTTGGATACTTTAAAATATAGATATACTATAATACAGAAATAGATATCTACTGTTCTGTAAGAAATTCATTTAAAGAAAACTGGTATTTACCAAAGTAACAAGACTATTTAATCAATAAGCAATTGATAAAAATTAAAATAATTTGTCTATTAAATGTTTCACCTAGATGACAAATGGATTTCAGAAGCAAAAATGTGTTACTTATTTTTTAATTCATTTTTCAGAATTATATTCCCTGGAATACATTGGCAGTGTGCTAGGTCTTATCTATGGTGTGTGTGTATATATATATATATATATATCCCTAAGCAACCCAATGACCAGTCAACTAGTCACTAGATATGCACTGACTATCAGGGGGCAGACACTCTATGCAGGAGTTGTCCCCTGGTGGTCAGTGCGTTCCTACAACCAACCTCCCATGGCTGGCCAACCTCTCACAGCCCCTCCCCCAAGCTGGCTGGCCCCAATCAGCCCAAATGATCGCAGGCAGACCAAGGGACCCTAACAGGCCTCTAGTTTCTTATATAACAACAACAATATCAAATCAGGAATCATCTTTGTACTTAGCTATCTTCACCTATACAAACAATACTAATAATCCATACTTACATATAAACTAGAAGCCTGATGCACAAAGATTCATGTTAGAATGGGCTTTCCTTTCCTTGGCTGCCAGAACCACCTTTCCACTCTGGCTCTGCCCCATTTCCTCTCAAGCCCCAGAGCAGCCTCTTTCCACTCTGCGAGCTGCCTCTTTCTTCTCTGGCCCTGCCTTCCCACACTGCCTGGGGCCCTGAGAGACCAGGGGAAGAACATCTATGTCCTGCCCCTTCACTCAGAGGCTTAGTATGCAAATTAACTGTCATCTTTGTTGGGTTAATTTGCATATCACTCCTGATTGGCTGGTGATGTGGCAGAGGCACAGTCAATTTATGTTTGTCTATTAAAACTAACATCTATTTAAATATTAGTGATCTTGAACATAGTTTCATTCTTTAGCCATCTATACTTCTTCTTTTTTGAAAGTTTTTTTTAACTCCTTTTAATGTATTGCAAATAAATAAGAGTTTGAAGTAATATACAAGAAGTTCAACTTTGCAATTAAGCAACTGTTTTGATTTAATGTAAGTGAATGTTGTTGAATTGCAATCTCATTGATTCAATAATAATAATAATAGTAATACTCCATAGAGTTGTGAATTAATGAGATTGAGGATGCTGATAGAAATGACTACAGTAAATATAAATGAAAGTCATGAACCTATTTGTATCAGAGTATCAGTAGTTGTTACAGATTTCAGTTACTATTTCTATATTATGTTAATATAATTCATATTTTATCATATTTACATAAATACTTTAGATTTTTTGCAACTAAGAACATTATTTTAAAACATTTTAAAGAAATTCATATTTTGGGGGCTTTTGATTTTTAAGCAACTTAATTATTTCTTATGCCTTAGATTTTTTTCCTCTTCATCAATATGCAGGTGGGATGATTAATATACATAAAAATAGATGTCCACCCTGTAATAATTTTTCACGGAGTCATTAACTTTGTGAAGATGCAATTATTTTTCATAAGTATGAGTAACTTTAGGACACTAGTTATTTTTAATTTTTCAAAATCATCTTTGGATCACATACTTATGCATTAGTGGTAGGATAGTCAACCATTTTAAAAGTTGTACGTATGTGGTATGGAAAGAAAAATAGCTAAGATATACTGAATACACATACAGTTTAAACTATCCATGTTTTTCTATCAACTTATTAAATTTGTCAAAATTTTTAATTGGTGCATTTAATTTTTATCAAATATTTATTAAGACAACAGAGATTTTTCATCTTCTCTAAAATGTGATTGCATATAGAATGACAGAATATAAGATAGAAATACTGTACCATGTGAATATTCCAAATTAAGTTTGAAGGCAGAAGTCTCAATGAGGAAGCTATCACACTGAATGCCAAGGGTGAGATTCTTCGGCATTTCCCGACCTAATAAAAGTACAAAGAGATATTATAATTCAAGGTCACATTTAAAAGGGGAAAAAAATCAGTGAAGACTGAAACTGAATAAAAACTTTCCTCTACTGAGAAATTTCTCAGATGATTATTTTTAAAACACTAGAAAATTAACTTATAAGTCCTAAGAAATTTCTAAGCTTCAGGTTCCACATCTAGAAAGCCTCCAAGATTTTTTTGAAAGAGTGGGTACAGTCATGTTTACAGAGCTCAAATGTGGTACATATTGGGTATAAAACAAATCCTAGTTTCCTTAGACAATTTGAGAGCTTTTCTGCAGAAATTGACTTTTCTCAGGACTCATTAGTGCTTTGTGCTTGGACATCACTGTTATTCTCCAAGTGTGAGCCCATATCCTCTCTAGCCACCCTATTCATTCACCTTTGCAAGTTGGCCTGGATTAAGATATGAATAGACTCCTGAAATATAATGTTTTCAACACCTTGCTTTGCATCCTATTCACATGAATGAACTTTATGCAAAGACAACACACAATAGAATTAAAGAATTGAATAGAGTTTAATTAAATAGAATGAGAAGATTCTTTGAAAACCAAGGCAAAACTTCTTAGAGAAGTGATTAAAATGGAAATATCCAAAATATCAGCAGAAGAAAAAATGTTAGAAAATAGGGCAATATGAAAATTTGATAAGTTTGCAACTCTAAAAATGTTGCATTCTTAGAAAAATATCTATTTATCTGTCTATCTATCTATATATCTATCTATCATCTATCTATCTAAAGAGAAATGAGTAAAGCAGGACACAAAATACTGTGAGATCTCTTGCACCCTCTTGGTACTATATTATATAAGTCTTGCTATTAACTTTCCTAAGGGGATTCTGTGAATTCTGTAGCATCTACAGGAAAATTCACATCTTTTGAAACATTTTAAGACATTTACAAATATTTAAATGAGAAGGTATTAATTTAGTAACCTTTTAAATGAGTGTATTTGGCATATATGTTAAATATTATCATGTTTTCCTGCGGCCCTTCAACAATCCAGGCCAAATTATGAAGCCTAGTTGCCAAGGAATATGAGTACAAGAAGACAGGTACATGGTAGCTGGAAAAAAAACAAGAGTCCACAAAAGTAAAAAGGAGGAAGTTATGACACAGAGAGAGAGTCCATCACCAGGAAAAGGAAAGGATAAAGCTTTTCATATAGGAAAGAGAGAAAGAGTCAGTGTCTTTCTTTGGGCCTGGTCTCCTTAGGTTGAAAGAAGAGGAAGAATCTGTGAGCCTGAGCATTTACCCAAGAGAATGCGTTTACATAAAAGAAACTTTTAAAATGCAAAAGAAAAATACATCTTAATTGTTGAGCTTACTGTTTTTCCGGTTAATAGCAGAAAGAAATTTGGATCAACTAAAGAAAATTAAGAAGCCACAAATTATTTCACCAGTTATTTTTTTTAAAATATATTTTATTGATTTTTTACAGAGAGGAAGGGAGAGAGATAGAGAGCTAGAAACATCGATGAGAGAGAGTCATCGATCAGCTGCCTCTTGCACACCCCCTTCTGGGGATATGCCTGCAACCAAGGTACATCCCCTTGACCGGAATCAAACCCGGGACCTTTCAGTCCCCAAGCCGACGCTCTATCCATTGAGCCAAACCGGTTTCGGCAATTTCACCACTTATTTTTAATGTTAAAAATCTTGATCCAATATATTTTATTAATGCTCCCACAATTATGACTTGGCTGCACCTACCCTGAACATTTCATTTCCTGGTTTGATCCATCAGTCACACTGGTGTGCTTTCACACCAATAATTCTGAGTCCTATAACTGGTGGAAACCACAAACACATATTTTTTTGGGGCCTATCTAAATGTGTGGTTTGCAATCCCAGCCAAATGCAATAGTTATATTTGAATTTTGTTATCCGTATCTTCCTTTCCCTCTAGCAGTTATTTCAAACCACTGCGACACTCTTCAAATCTCCTGTTACATCTCCTTTTCTCAGGAGATGAAAATCTACACAAAACTGCTCTTAATTGCCAAGCCCTTCTACTACCAATCAATTTGTCTATGTTCACATTTGTTTTATCTTGCCCCTTTGGTTCAGGGCTCTTTTTTCTGCCTCAACTTTGACCTTAGCCCTGTGAGAGCCTTAGCCCATCAGGTAAACCATACCTCCTTTATAGCTTTCATTCCTGCTCAGTCCTGGCTTCTTTGTTCTGCTGATAAACATGCTCAAGTCTCTTCCACACTAAAATGCTGACTTCCTTGGGCCAGCAATCAACTGCTAGTAAACATTTGCATGTCTCCCCTAACCACAGCCAAAGTATTCATAAGGGAATTTTACATCAGATGACATTATGTACTTAATTTCCTTAATTATTTTATACCAAGAGCATTAAGAGATGACGAGGAAATATGAAAACTCTAATAGGTAAATGGGTGTTCAGTTTCAGTATTAAACAAACAAACAAAAAAACTAATTTGCAATGATGATAAAATACTATTTCTCTCCAAACAGATTGATGGAGATTAAGGAGAATGACACTAGTCAGGGTTTATAAGGCTCAGGAAAATAGTGTCTGTAATATTATCCTGATGGCAGTGTGAATCGAAATAATATAATTACTTTGGAAAGCAATTTGCTTATTTATATCAAAGACCTTAACATATGTATTCCTTTTAGCTCAACATTTGAACTATATAAAATGGATCACAGCAGTAACAGCTTTAGTAGAAGTAATAATAGTTGAAAAGATAAAATTTATAAAATACAATAGTAGATTTAAAATGTGGGAAAACTAATGAGTTGATTTTTACTTCAAGCCCACATTATTTGATCACTTAATAAAAAATGATTAAAAATAACTCCAAACAATCTAATTTAAAAACATGCATCTTCAATCTGACAGGAAAAAGAGAACAAGCTTATTATAACCAAAATTTAATCCAAATATGTTATCTATAAAGAAAATGGGGAAAGGAAACAATATCAGAGCACTTGAAGTTCTATAAATTTTTAAGGACTAAGCATTAGCATATTTGAATAATAATCATAAGAATATTACTAATCCACTAATTTGCATTTTTGGCTTTACAAGTCAAATGAGAAGAATTTGACTTGTTACACAGATTTTTAATTTTTGATTCTGATTCCACCATTTACATCCTATGATTTCAAGATACCTCATCTTTCATACCTTATGATTTTTCTTAGTGTATTTCTACCATGTTCATTATCTCTATAATATATTGATTCTGTGATCAAATTCATTTGATTAATAATTACAAAATAATGTACATAAACTATAAGAAAAAACTTACTTGTTAGTATGACACTGATTAAAACATGTTCATCTGTTGGATTTTTGAAAGCTATAGCCAGAGATGCTCTCTGCTGAAGGTAGGTGGTAACTCTTTCTATATCTAGAGGCTGGGGAAATAGTCCTATTCCAGAAAGGAAGAATTTCCATTCTTCAAACTGTTTAAAGATAAACATTCATAACATATATATCATAATTGCATACATTTTATTCATAACACTTAATAAATTTAATACATGTAAAAATTTTGACAGATAAAAAACTTTGGTTGTTAATATTTAACATGCCTGTTTTATCTTTTCCTCCTTTTTAAAATTTCTTTTGATTTTACTAAAAAATCAATGTGTTTTTACAGTGATAAAAAACAGAGCACAAGGTTATTTATAGCAGCATTAAGAAGATATCTTCATAAAAACCATGCATTTATGCTCAAGGTTGTTGTTTCCTTAAATCAACTTGTCTAACAAACGAGGTACTAAAAATTGTACAAAGTTTCCAAAATGCTAGGGTGAATGTCAAGTAGAACTCACATAGATATCATGATCACATGAAGGCAAAGAAGGTGAGTCACAGATCAATGTTCCATTAAAAGGAAGTGTGTACAGCCGAAACCGGTTTGGCTCAGTGGATAGAGCGTTGTCCTGTGGACTGAGGGGTTCAGGGTTCGATTCTGGTCAAGGGCATGTACATTGGTTGTGGGCACATCCCCAGTGGGGGGTGTGCAAGAGGCAGCTGGTCAATGTTTCTCTCTCATTGACATTTCTAGCTCTGTATCCTTCTCCCTTCCTCCCTGTAGAAAATCAATAAAATATATATTTTTTTTTAAAAAAAGGAAGTGTGTACAACTGTATGCATAACAGACTGTGATTCAGTTCGGTACTGAATACTTTACTAATGTTTTAAAGGAACGAAGAGGTCATTAAATAAAATCCAACAAATGCAGCAGCCTAGTTTATAATCTTTCTAACTACATAGTAGATGTTTCCAAGCCTAAATTCCAGTAAGAAGAGGGAAATTTACTTTAAGATTATTTCAAAGTGGGACAGAAAATGATACAAAGCTGTCTCTGAGTAGGAATGACTAAAGGCAAGTTTTGTCTGCATATTATCTTCAAATGACTGTATTTCTTTTAGTTAGAGATTCTACTTGCAAAAATGTAAGTTCACTAGATTTTCACTTATGATGTCCTAATTTGATTACATTTAATTGGCTGGCTGGGTTAAATTAAATTATGAACTGTTTATGTAAATTACTTATTTTGGGCTACTTAATTAAATAAACCCTGTATGACAGAAATGAGGTTACTTTGAGCCATTGGGAATGAGCCAAAGTACAAAAACAAAAATGTCATGCTTTCATGTCTTTGCTGAATGTCCTGGAGTATTAGAGCTTCTAAATTAAACCTCCTAAATCCTACCATGATGGAACTCTAGTATACAACACTTGCCCCAGCATTGCTTAAATTATTCTCTTGGGTTCAGAGAGGAAAATTAAAAAGTATCCTGACAAAAATGTGCATTAAAGAATAAGTAACATTCTCATTCCATCTTTATCTCAAACTTCTTTGAAAGGAGATACAGTAAAAAGAACCTTTAAAGATCCAATACCAATGTTTCTAAGAGAAAAAAAATAGAGGTAAAAGTAAAACTGGCTTGCACACTGAGTATAGCTCAAGGGCATTAGAGCCAGCTAAGAAGTAACAAAGTTTTTAGACAAGTTGCAGGATCATAGACAGGCTGGGTAATAAAACCACTCTTACTTTGTCTTCTTTTTTTCATTTTTGCTAGTCTGACCTTTAGATGCAGTGAGTCACACAGTGAAATACAAATGAAACAAATACTGGTATTATAACTATTAGAAAATAAAAATGAGCCAAAACCGGTTTGGCTCAGTGGATAGAGCATAGGTCTGCGGACTGAAGGGTCCTGGGTTCGATTCCGGTCAAGGGCATGTACATTGGTTGTGGGCACATCCCCGGTGGGGGGTGCGCAGGAGGCAGCTGGTCGATGTTTCTCTCTCATCGATGTTTCTAGCTCTCTATCCCTCTCCCTTCCTGTCTGTGAAAAAATCAATAAAATATTAAAAAAAGAAAAGAGAAAAAGAAAAGAAAAATGAAACAACTGAAAACTAACAAAAATATATTAAAATGCCCCATTACCACATTTATTGCTTACTACTATTCCTATTATTCTAATAGGCAAAAACACAATCTCATTTACAGAATCTAGCAGCATAATATGAGTTCATGATATATGTAGTTGTGATATCCTAACCAAATTAATCTTAGGATTCAAAATCTTGATAATCAACTTTAGCCTAAAATTGGATTTTGACAATGCAGAGCTCTGTATATGGATTCAAATCAGAAATCCGTGAAGTAAATAAAAATCTATAGCCATTTCCTTAAATTCAGCAAAGAGTAACAATTAGAAATACTTAAAACTTATCCTAAAAAAGTTGATATTACTAGATTTTTTATTAATCAGCTACTCAGTTGTATATGTCAATTCAAGTGTATTTATCAGTGAAATCAAGAGAGGGACAGAAATCTACATGATTTTTTCTTTAAAAGTTAAAGTAATTGCAAATTCTTAGACTTAGAAGAGAAAATCCTAAAACTTTATTTTAAAAAAATCTATCTTCCTCAGATGCCTACACATACATAATGTATATTGTATTTTCCAAAGTTCATTCAATTAATACTTTAGGATGACTGGATAAATTAAATAAAAGAGGAAGACTCGAATGATTTAGAGATAGGGGGGGAAAAAAGGATAAAAAAAAAGAAAAAGGAAAGGCAAACCAATCAGAAAGGTTAGAGTAATACATTTAAAAGGTTGAAGGGGTCTGGGTCTGGACCCTATAGCTGAAAGGATGAATGAATGATGGGTGGAAGTATAACCACAGTTAAATTCTTGGAGATTTGCTACAACTTGGAGATGCTGGGAGCAACTGAAATCAAACACCAAGGTAAAATTGATTTATGAAAGGCTTGAGTTCACTACTTGTCTGAGTTCTTTGTGTTTAAGAATTTCACATTCAATGTCTAGGCTAGGAATTTCTAAAACTATTAAGATGGAGAACTGGTAATTGCCATGCTAATGTGCCTCATTATCCTTGAGCAGATATACTTTCCATCAGAAATACAAGCTACTAAATTTTCCCCAATAATTATGATGAAGGGGCTAAACCTGCTATGAAACAATTATTTAAAAGTGTGCTTTCTTAAAATTATTTTTGTAAATTAATATAATATCCACTGTACTTTCCCTTCTATAGAAAAAGGGTTACTATTTGTTTTCTTTAATATTTCTGAGGCACACATACTTCCATAGTACTGCTTCAGGTCATGTATAAGTCACTAATCATGTAGGAAATTTAATACCCTCAATTTTTTTCTAAAGACAAGTTACACATTGTTTTAGAAAAGAGGATACTTCAGTCACACACAAATCTTGCACTGACATTGGGACCCAAGTATTATATAGGATTCCACTGCCTCTCAGATGGCAGATTCCGTGGTGTCCCTTAGGATTTCAAGTTCCGATGTCCATTTACTTTCCTCCCCATCAACACTTGAAGAAGTACAAGATAGTAATAAATATAAAAGGTCATGCAAAGTTTTTATTGGCAGTTAGAATTTTAATCATTTGGCAATCTGTAGGTAGTTGTAAAAATAGTCATGAAAATGGGTTGAAGCCAGACATCCTGGGTTGATGTTTGTGTTTAATCTCTTACAAGCTATCTAATCTTTATTTTTGTCTCAGTTTCCTGATCTGTAAAATGGGGTTAATAATCCTTTCACCTTAGGACTATGGTGAATTTGAGATAACTAAGCATGGCATACAGCAAACTTAGAGATGCTTAAAAATAATTAATAATTTTTGTTTTTTTTTAAATTATAATTATTCAGAAAAATTATTATTATGCAAGAATTCTGTACAGTTGAAATAAAGTTAAAAATAACATGATCACATTTTCTACAGTTTATATTTAAGTTCATGAAAATTTGTGTAATGAAAATCCAGTCAGAAAACTAATATAAATGACAGCAATTTGGTATTTATATAAAAATACATATATTTTAAAATCTGGGTGTATATTCTCCTTCACTCAAGCAATCTAAGGACATAAAAATGCCTCTTTTAGATGCTTGCACACATGCATGATGTATATTTGCAAAAGTTCATTAATAGTTTATAATAAGCTTATTCTGCTTGCAAAGGATGTCAAATAGATGAATAAGATTTGCTTACTTGTTGACTTTAACATTTAATTAACTTGACTTGGACTAAGAATACTTTATCATACCTGAGCACAGTAGAAGGTAAGAACAGCTTGATGACCAGCTCTTCCAAGAGCAGAAGGACAAAAGCGAACACGTATTCTTTCAGTGGAGTGAGGAGGTAAGATCAGCTGTGTAAATTTAGAAAGAATAAAAAGAGAAACAAAGCAATTAATACTTTTTTTGAATCAGCATCTTTGTGCACTAGGTATAGTCTGGGTTTATATTTGTGTAATCAATATATTGCCTTGCATACTATCTAATCTCAGTATTCCTGTTTGACAAATATTGGTAAAACATCTCCTGGTAAACACTGTTTAATAGTGCTTGTACCCTGGCCTTTCCCCAGGCAATGATTACATAGAGTTAGTCACTCTATGTGAGGAAATCTAAATTAATTTTTTTAATCTGAGTTAGTGCCTCCCATAATAGAAATAGGCATTTAATTTAAGACCCATAGTTTATTGTCCATTCTAAGATTTCAAGGCAAATACTGGGCACCTAACTTGTAGCCTTGGTGATGTCAAAAAAAATGAACTGATTATAAGCATGGATGTAAGTTAAACTTCTTTATTGTACCATGAAGTTTTCTTCTTTGTTCTATCACATGCACACTCAAGGTGTGATCTGCTGGAATAACTTGATTCTGAACAGTATTAGTTTATTACTTCTTTAGAGATTGTTAGTGAGATATTTCATCACAACATAGTGAGGAACTGGGTATTTCATGTAAACAAAATGCTACACTATGAATAATATGGTGTTTAATATCAACACTTACAGATTAATAGAAAGAGCGGCACAAATCTGAAAAATAAGTCAATTATTTTTTCCACTAATTTATTTCACTTTTGAAAAAGTAAAATTGCAATTTAGCAGAGTCATTCAATCTTTGTTAAATATAGCACTTGGTTCTCAACAAACTGATGACATTTGAATCCATATACAGGCTTAACTTTATATTTAGAACAGCATTATATCCCTATGATGTATAAGTGTGGTTTATCTATAGCAAATATTTTTATTTCAGACTGGTTCTCTGATACTTCAAATATTTGGAGGTTATTAGTTAATGAACGTTTAAGGAGCATACATTAATTTTAGGATCGACCTTAGCAAAAAATTCTGCATACCATATATTTGTTAAATTTAGCAAATATGAAAAAAAAGCTTCTCTGTACATACAGGATATGACATAAATAATCTATTTCATTGGAAAAATATATAATACTTAACTAAATTTTAACTCTAGTATTAACTACATGGCTTAAGTATTTTAGTCTTTCTGTTTTCAAATTCCTCTTCTATAAATATATATGGTGAAGATTGAGGTAGTTTATACAACCAAGCAGTAATTCAATAAAATTCCTTTATTTTTACCTAAAATTAGCTGAAAAATGAATTTCCAATGTTCTCAAGGAAAGAAAGGTAAACACCGTTGATTGGAATTTAACTGCAGTAAATTATACTAAACTTATTGGTCTGTATACTGTATATGGCGTATAAATATAGAATCTTTGAGAAACTTAAAAACATTTCATTGTAAGCAAGTGTCATGATGACAACCAATTCCAATGTGTAAGCTTATTACACTGGATCCTAGCTCAAGAGGAATAGTCTTGTGGCAGGTCAATAAACTGAAATTAGAACAGGATGCTAGATGTTGTTAGAGATTAATATACACTTAAGAACTATAACCTGAAGTATTTAGTGTTGAAATATGGTACAACTTACCTTTAAATTAAATAGTGAAAGGACTAAGGAGTATAAATTGGTAGTTAACCCCCAAAAAAGATGTAAATAAAGTACAGCATAGGGAATATAATCAATAATATTACCATAAGTATGTATGGTGCCAGTTAGGTACTTGAAATATTGGGAGGAACACTTTATAAAGTATAGGATCATCTAACCCCTATGTCATACACCTGAAACCAATACAAAATAATATTGAAAGTAAAATATAATTTAAAAAAATTAAATTAAATGGAAAATGTACCATTTAAATAAGAGTGAAAGAAAAAAATAAATATAAGAGAAAAAAGAGAGAAATATGGCAAACCATTAATATAAGAATCAAAGTAGAAGGTATAAGTTTGTGCACTGTATTATTCTTTCAACTTCTGTATCTTTAAAAAAATTCATAACATACCATTGGAGGAAAGCAAGTTTTTATATCATTACTTTGGGGTTGTATGCTGGAAAGGAACTGGCCTTTTGGGAACCTGGAAACACAGCATGACTGTTGAGTCAAAAATCACATTACTGATAACCTACTGCAAAAACCGATTACCAAAATGGTCACAAATAAAGCATAAATAATTTAGAATTCAGCGATAATGAACACAAATCTGGCATATATAATTTCAAAAATATATGTAAACTTATATTTTTTGATAAATTAAAATT
Source organism: Pipistrellus hanaki (assembly GCF_964339955.1). Lineage (NCBI taxonomy): Eukaryota > Metazoa > Chordata > Mammalia > Chiroptera > Vespertilionidae > Pipistrellus > Pipistrellus hanaki. Next base: position 81,115,018 of record NC_140524.1, read on the forward strand.
GGGGATATACATTTATAGAAATTCCATTTTTAAATTTTAGACATTTGAAACTTCGTTAATAATTGAAATGCTAATATCCCACAGTGTCCCAAAACCATTATTGGAAAATGTTCTGATAGTGATAGGATATTTGGCTTTCTGAATATACTTACTGGTAATTTATGTGAATCCATGACAAAATTATCAGGATTAGTGTTTTTTACTTGCAATTCTATGGCTTCGTGTGTAGGATTAACTAAAGGAAAGTTCTGAATGCTAAACCTAGAAAGAGAAACAAAGCTAGTAACATTGTTCATAAACTTGTTCAATGTTAATTTTATAAACTTGATTACTATTACCTGGTATGGGTTGAATTGCATGCTGCAGAAAGATAAATTGAACTCCTAACTTCCAATACCTCAGAGTGTGACCTTATTAAGAAATCAGGTTGTTGCAAATGTTATTAGTTAAAATGAGGTCATACTGGAGTAGGGTTGCCCTTAATCCAGTATGACTTCTGTCCCTATGTGAAGATGATATGAAGACACATGAGAAGATAGCTATATGACAGTAAAGGTGGAGACTGGAGCAATGCATCCATAAGGCAAGGAACATCAAGGATTGCATGCAAGCACCAGAAGCCAGAAGAGGCAAGGAAAGATTCTCCCTTACTGGTATCAGAAGAAGCATAGTCCTCCTAAAACCTTGATTTCAATCTTCTAGCCTCCAAAACTGTTAGTCAATAAAGTTATGTTGTCTTAAGCCACTGCATTTATGGTACTTATTATGGCAGGCCTATGAAGCTAATACAACTTGTATGAGTTTCAAAATAAGAATAATTAAATATTAACTAATGATATTTTGCTAAATTAGATAATCCCTGATTCCCCCCCACCCCACCCCACCCCTCTCTCTTTCCCTCTCTCTCTCTCTCTCTCTTTTTAACACTAATAGTATCTAAACATATTCCAGTTTTAGGAGCAATGTTTACAAATTACTTTATAACTGTTAAATCCAGACAAAAAAAGTTAACAGAGTATACAAATAATAACAAAGAGTAACAAATTAACAAAGTTCTGTTCATTACATCAAGAAAACAGAAACTGATGATGAACTAAACTTGCCTACCCCAAATGTGGCTGGTATTTATGGTCAAAGCGAATAATAATCAAGAAAGCTCATAATTCTCAATTCACCATCATTTCTAATGGCTTTTCATATAGAGTAAATCAAAATCACACTGAGATACCGCCTCACACCTGGTAGGATAAACCCTTTTTTTAAAGTAAGATATGTATTGGTGAGAATGTGGAGAAGACGGAGAGAAGGGAACATTCACACACTATTGATGAAATGCAGATTGGCACAGACACTATGAAAACCAGAACTGTCCAGCCACTGTGCTGTACATCTGAAACTAATAGAAAATGACACTGAATGTAAACTGTAATTGAAAGAAAAGACTATCAAAATGGTCTATAAATATATGACCAGCTGAAACCAGTTTGGCTCAGTGGATAGAGCATCGGCCTGCAGACTGAAAGGTCCCAGCTTCGATTTCTGTCAAGGGCATGTACCTTGGTTGTGGGCACATCACCAGTGGGGGGGGTGAGCAGGAGGCAGCTGATCAATATTTCTCTCTCACTGATGTTTCTAGCTCTCTATCTCTCTTCCTTCCTCTCTAAAAAAATCAATAAAATATATTTTAAAAAAAATATATATATATATGACCAGGGAGTCAACCTCATTAATCATGAGGAAAATACAAATTAAAAGTGCATTGAGGTACCACTTCATATGCATCAGAATGGTTAAAATTAGTTTTATAATACCCATGTTTTTGAGGAAATGAAACAAATTCATGTGTGGCTAGTAGAAGTGTAAAAAAGTACAATCAATTTCAAATTCTTTGTCACTAACCACTAAATTTAAATTATGTTTACATAATAGAAATGAGCACAAATGTGCAACAAAAGCATATACAATTATAAACAATATTTTTTCATATTTGACAAAACCTGGAAAAAGGTTCATCCTATATAATAAAAGCCTAATATGCAAATTGACCAAACCACAATACAACTGGTGGAAAGACCAGTTGCCATGATGCACACTGACCACCAGGGGGCATATGCTCAACGTAGGAGTTGCCCCCAGCCTGTAGGCCTCAGGCCAGCCAAGGCGGGTACCAGCAGGAGCCTCCAATTGCCCAGCTGGTCTCCCCACAGATCAGCCCTGATTGCTGGTCAGGCCTAGGGACCCTACCCATGCACAAATTTCATGCATCAGGCTTCTAGTCAACAATAAAAAGGAATATTTTTTTAAGTAAAGAAAACAAATGAAGAATAGTACACAGAACAACATGAAGAGGTCAATAAGGCCCAACTATCAATTTAGAGCCTCAGTTATAAATATGAGTAAAATAAGCATCAGACAAAGTTTCTAACAGGAAAAAACAAAAACATTAAGAGAAAGTCCATGGTTTCTTAAAATGATCATTCATACCTTAAGGGATAGAGAAGATATTACAAACAAGAAATAAGAAGAGAACATTACATTTTTAAAACAAAGAAAAGAAGCATCCTAACACACACACACACACACACACACACACACACACACACACACAAACAAATGGTCTTGGATGTTGACAGCTGACATGAAAATTCAATAAAAGGATTGGAATATAAAACTGAACAAATCTTTCTAAATGCAAAAATACAAATGTTGGGAGAGACTGCAAAAAAGGTAAGAACATTATTAAAATAGTTCCCAAGTTCTAAATCCAAAACATAGATGTAGAAAGAGAAAAGAGAGAAAATTAGAGATGGCATAACTTGAGAGTTCCAGAAACAAAAATTACACAATTTGTTTCCATATTGAGAGAGACCTCAAATACCTGGGGGAAAAATGTGTGAAAATAGAGCCATATCAACATATTAAGAATTTTAAGGACATTGGGTACAATGACAAACTGTGCAAACTTTGAAGAGGATAAGGACCCAAGACAAGGCTGGTTAAAAAAATAGTTACCACCAAACATCTTAAAATAGCATGTCTTTTAATTATACACAGTATGACTTAGAGAAAAAGAAATTATTTTTTAAAGACATGTTAAGAAATAACAAGAAACTAAAAAGAGAAAAGACTAGTGCTTTTTAATGGGATAAAAAAAAATCATGATTGTAAAACTGTGAGCCAAATATTTTCACAAAATTTTTACATGTATTAATAATTATATATACATATGTAATTTACATATATTAACATTTATTTTAAAACTAGAAAAATATATAAAACTAGAAATAAGTTTATAAACAACTTGTAGTAGACACTGCTGGTATCCCACCTGGTTCCTCTAACAGTAGTTCTCAACCTTCTAATGCCACAACCCTTTTATATAGTTCCTCATATGGTGGTGACCAACAGCCATAAAATTATTTTTGTTTCTACTTCATAACTATAATTTTTCTACTGTTATGAATTTTAATGTAAATATCTGTATTTTCCGATGGTCTTAGGCTACCCTGCTAGCAGTTCTCAACCTGTGGGTTGCAACGGCTGCTGTAGAGCCTAAGACCATCAGAAAACACAGATATTTACATTACGATTCATTAACAGTAGAAAAATTGCAGTTATGAAGTAGCAATAAAAATAACTTCATGGCTGTGTGTCACCACAACATGATGAACTGTATTACAGGGTCGCGCCTTTAGAAAGGTTGAGAACCACTACTCTAGAAGATTTTTACCAGCTCTCTGCCCTCGTCACCCAACTTCTGAATTCTTAACTGTTCATTTTCCATCTGAGACCTTCAGATGATTACCCTTGGGTCCTGGAGCCTTCTCAATCTTACAGGAGAAGTATCTGGGGTCTTATAGCTCATCCTAAGGATAATTATAATGACTAGTATGGGAGTTCAAAATCTTAGCATCTTGGCATCATGACAAGACCAATTCTGAGATGTAATTTATGCTCCAGGACTTTTGGCAGGATCAGATAAAATCTGAGACTATACTTGAAATCATATCCTTGCTGAGCTTCTTCCCTTTTATTATCCGCTTCCCCTATTCTCTTACTGATTTTTCTAACTGGGATCACTCCTTAATAAATCACTTTCAGTGACATTTTGGCTCAAGGTTTGGTATTAGGAGAGTAAAACACTTTTTTGGTGTGCTTAGGGAGAGAAATTGATGAAAAGGCACTGATTTGCCTACTAGCAGAAATTTTTACTTGATTAACCCTATGTAACAGCACCAAACTCAGTGCCAAACATATAATAAGAACTCAACCACCTAAATATAAATGGCCATATCTCAAGGGAATATAGGATTAACCAAGTGATCAAGTATTTTCAATTGTTTATTGCTTACCCTCTGCTTTGTCTTGACCAAACTTTAGTCAGCTTTCTCTCTTTCCTACAGCCCCCTGAACTTTGCTGTCTCCAAGCCTGAGAAAGCACACACACAAAAAAATGAACATTTCCCTCTTCCTGGCTTTTCCTGGGAAATAGCTTATTCCAGCAAGATGCTTTTCTTATCAGTCCCCACTGGTCATTTTCCTGTTCTTGTCTAGTTATCCTTCTAAAGATTCTGTTTAGCTCTCTCTGCTTGCCCCTCCATTACCCTATAAAGTAAAAATATTTTTCTATTTGATTTTGAGATGCTTGCATGTTCCAGAGATCAGAAAATTCTCCCTACTGCAATAGTCCTCTACAACTATTTCTGTAGTCTCTTTCCTTCACTTGTGATAATCACTCCTAGTAAAACCTCTCCCTCCAAAGTCCTGAGTTGATTTTTTGTTTTTTCACTTAAGTGTTCCATAGGATAGTTTAAATATCAAACCTTGCCTGGGAAAGAAAAACATATTAAAAACATATTTACTTATACATAGTATGACTTAGAGAAAAAGAAATTATTTTTAAAAAGCATGTTAAAAAATAACAAGAAACTAAAAAGAGGGTCAATTAAAAACATATTGATGTCTTTTAAAAATGTTAAATAAAGAACACTTGAGGATGAACTTTTTTTCTTTCATGAAATAATTATATTTACTAAATTTGAACTTACTTTCCAAGGTCACACTGCATTTCTGGCAATTTGATTGGATCTGGGACTTCAACAGTAAATTTCAGTACATACCAGAACTCTAAAACCTTATCAGGCTGAAAAATAATGCTGATGGAGAAAATAAAAAAAATATCTTATCAGTCATTTTAGTTTGTATAATAAATTTGGCAGAAAGAATATCCCAAATACAATATTTGGGCTCTGTGACACATCCTACTCTTATTATAGATATATTTAAATGTTTTTCATTTTTAATGAGAAAATCATTCAAGAATATCATTCAAGAAAAACAGTGCCATTATTAACATTTTTTAAATAAAAATGCCTGTTAAATCAATGAACAATGTGTAAACCTAAATAATTCAAATACCTTGCAGGAGCTAAAACAAGAAAAGTTATGCTTTCAAAATGTGATTAAATCCAAGTCAGTTTGTCGAATTAAACACATGTATTTAGTTTGTTGAATTAAACACACGAAGACTATGAAGTGACATGCGGCTCTGGAGAGCTTCCTCTATAATCAACATGTTCTTTTTTATGGAGGATACAATGACAGAGCAAGTGACAGTATACCTGGGCTAGTATCTCAGCTCTGTCTTCTCTTATTTGTTTGGAATTGAAAAAGTCACTTAATATTTTGAGCTTCAATTTCATCATTTATAAAATGGGAGCAATTATTCTTACTACTCTCTCAGGGTTACTCTGAGAAATTTATGTGTGTATATATGTAAAATACATGCCCCAGTTATGATAACAGAGTAAGCAGTCAATAAGTATTACCCAAAATTATGTCTTCTAATGTGTGCTGATGAGGAAAATTCAAGATTGGTTCTGTGTTCACAGCATACTGGAGAGAGGAGACTGGCCCACATTTACAATGGTAATCTATCAAAATGATATCTTTTATAATATGATATCTTTTATTTCTGCTTCACATTACAAACATTTTATCCTCTAAAATTTCACATATATATTTATTTAATCATCATTCATTAAAATAAGAATTATTCTAATTCTGAAAGAGCATATTAACTAGCAAAAGGCATTTTAATGGGATAATTAATGCATTTCATTATACTTACTATACTAAGTCTAGTCCTTAAAACTATAATAAATGAATGGGATATTACTTTGAAAGAATTTGATTATTTTACTATACACTAATTGAGTTAGTCGTGAACATAGAGGTTACATGTTTGTGTGCACATGTAACTTAGTAAACAGTACTATCCTACATAATAAAAGCTTAATATGCAAATTGTCCCCTCAGGTAGTCATTCAATTAGGAGTTTGATCACTCACTATGATGTGCACTGACCACCAGGGGGAGGCATGGAACATGGAGGGCATTAGCAATGCAGTACAACCTCTCACTGGCTACCTGGGGGTGGGGGTGATGGGGATGGAGGTGCAGTGAGAATGTGGGGTGTCTGCTGAGCTCGCTCTCACTCCCCCTGCTACCCTCCCCATGAATGCCAGAGCTTGCATGCTGGGGAAGCCCCCCGTACACAGGTGCCGGGCGCCTGCAAAAAAGCTGCCCCATACCCACACAGCTTCTTCTGAATGAGCCAGGCTGCAGCTGCTGAGACCGCAGGGGCTGGTCTGTGAGGCCAGCTGGGGGAAAGTGTACTGTCCAACTGGCTTCTATATGGTGCCACTGAAAGGCCCAGAGGCTCACGCTGCACCCTGGCCCCCAGCCCACAGCATCCAGCCACACTCACTGCATCTCCACATGGGCACTTGGGCACAGTGACTCAGGCAGAAGGGGTTGCGCAAAGGCCATAGGGCCCACATGCTCCCTAGGGCCGAGAGGTCATCTGGGACCTGCCCTTCCATGCCAGATGCCCACACTTTGATCGCCAGCCAGGCCCAGGGACTGTACCCATGCACAAATTTTGTACACTGGGCCTCTAGTGTTTTTCATAATTACCATGCTATAAAAACACTTATAATTGCTCTATTAATATGTCCATACATTGGTGTATGTTTGTGATGTGTGTGGGTGTATATACACAGAGACAGTCCCTAACTTACAATGGTTCAACTTAAATGGTCTAACTTATTATCTTTCAACTTTGCAATGGTACAAAACTACCATGCATTCAGTAGAAACCATAGTTCAAATTTTTAATTTTGATATTTTCCTGGGTTACAACTAATACTATTTATTTTTTTTACATAATTTTGCTCATCTGTAAGCTAATGTAAGTGTTCTGAGCATACTTATGGTAGGCTAGACTAAGTTATGATATTTGGTAGGTTAGGTATAACAAAAGCATTTTTTAGTTACACTATTTTTAATTCACAGTGGGTTTATTGGGACATACTAGTAAATCCCATCATAAGAAGCATCTATGTATATATTTAGCATAGTATAATACCCTCAATTTGATCTTTGTTTTCCAAGATGATTTGTTCTTAATTGCAAATATAAAATGTAAATTAATTTCATCAAGAAAATTGAAACTTTATCCCCTAATCCTTGTGTAATCATTTTCATTTGACTTATTTTTTTGCATCTAGAAAATTTTGGTTAGTGAAAAGTGGAATGAGAGAAGGTATATAAAAAGTAATTTAGGGATTATTTAATTTGCTCTTCCACAAAATAATAATTTTGCATTGGGTAAAACAGTGCTAACTGTACATTAGTACATTTTATAAATGAATGGTATTTTAAAAACGTAAAACTATGAGCAAGTGTAATCTAAATTATTACAGCAAACAAATAAACATTTTAAAAGCTTAATTTAAAAAAATCAACAATCCTATATAATAAAAGGCTAATATGCAAATTGGCCAAACAGTGGAACAACTGGTTGCTATGACATACACTGACCACCAGGGCGGCAGATGCTCCATACAGGAGTTGCCTCCTAGTGGTCAGTGTGTGCTGCTCAGCCAGAAGTCAGGCTAATGGCTGGCTACCGTACTGTGAGAGGGTGCAGGCCAGGCTGAGGGACACCCCCCCACCAAGTGCACAAATGTTGTGCACCAGTCCTCTAGTAAAATATAATGCCATACCTTTCTTCTTTACAGCCTGTTGCTGCTGGAGTATAGCATAATGTATAGTCGATACATTCTTCTGGATTCAGCACAAATTTCTTGATTCCACTAAGGGTAGGATTTGATAATATCACTTCTATTTGAAGAGTTGTATCTTTTGCATTGCGGAGAGGTATTTCAAAACAAGTGGTCTCCTAGAATTACAGAATAAATATAATCAGCTCTTAGTGTCAGCATAGAGTCACTGTTCTATGGAAGCAAAAACAAAGAAAACTGATACAATATAAGGCCATTTGTTTTCTTTTTCTCCTTGGTTCACTACTGATTGCACCATGCTTGCTTTTAATATTTTGTTTTCCTTAATTAGTCTTGGTAAATGGTAACATTATTTTTTCAATAACTATTCTAAAAGATCTGTTTAGCTAAAAGGGCACTGCAAAATTACATTAAAATATATTTTTTCCCAGTACCATTATTAATATGAGGTCCACTTGTCTATTTCCTCTAGCTGTAGTACTCACATGTCAGCATGCAAGGGAATCACTAGTAGAGGTTACTAAAGTACAGATTATTGGCCCTACTACAAAGACTCTGATTCAGTAGATCTTGGATGAAGCCTGAAAACTTATATTTCTAAAACATTGTGGCTGCTGCTACTGATGTAAAGGACATACTTTATGTAGCTCTGCACATTAGCATCAAGCAGTGAGGACATCTGAACTAAGAAATCAAACTATACTGATGATATGACCATCTTCCAGTTTAGATTCCTTTCTTCTGTTTTGGTTTCTCTTGTCCTGACCTCCTGGCTACAAACTCAGTCCTGGAAGGCACTCTTCAAGTTCTAAGACATTTCCTGGTCTTCGTTCTGACCCTCCATTTTAGCTAATAACATATTTCATTCCATGACAGCCACAATTTCCACTACAGTAAAAGCCATTAATTGAAGCAAATTTGTTAAAGGTGAATATAATAGATAGGACATATCTCAATCTGAACAAAGACCAGTCGTCTAGAATGCCTTAACCTAACAAAAAGGAGGATGTTGGACATTTCATTCACAATTTAAAAATTGGTAATGGGGCCTAACTGGTATGGCTCAGTGGTTGAGCCTCAACCTATGAACCAGAAGGGCATGGTTCAGTTCCCTGTCAGGGCTCATGTCCAGGTTGCAAGCTCCATCCCTAGTAGGGGTTATGCAGGAGGCAGCCGATTGGTGATTCTCATCATTGATGTTCCTATCTCTCCATGTCCCTTTCTCTCTCTGAAAATCAATAATCATATTTTTTAAAATTGGTAATGGATGTAATTTAGGACATGGAGCTATTTTGAAATTTATCAAATCACATTACAGGAGTGACCACAAAAACCTAATTCTAAGCTGAGGGGGCAGGTGTTGATTGGGAGAGCGTTATTTATTCACAAAACATATCTTTAAGATAGACATTGCAGCTTTGTCCATGGAGCAAACATTTTCTTGATTACCTCTATATAAACAAATGAGTGGATAAACATTGCATTCACATTTTCTGGTAGGAAAAAATTAATTCACTGAGTATTTTCACTGAAAACTTCATACTTCTTACTCTCAATAGGTCTGAGAAAAGAATGACTGACTATGTTTTGGCTCATAAAAGTTTGTGTCAATGGCAATTCAATATGCACAAACAGGAAGTATTTTTTCACCATATTCTCTCCCAGAAGATAATCATAAATTCATTATGAAGGAATTATTTCTGAGGTCCAAAACACACAGGTAAGGTATACTATTGAGGAAATCTTCAATTTTATTTTTTCTCAGTTTTAAAACATTAAAGTCAATAAATAAACTATTCCTAAGGGTATTCTGAAATGTACCATGTAATTTGGAGGAAGTGATAAATCTCTCTCAGTAATTTTCCTAAATTGAAAATTCAGTGCCAACAGTTCAGAACTCAGATAAACAAAGTCTGTAATTACAAATTAGAAACATCATTGTCATTCCTCTGATACTGCCACCTATATGTCACTGTACCTACTGAACTCATGCCTCCCACTCTTTCTCCAATCCTCTGCCATTCAACTTGAGACTCAAAGATTGAAGAGGTGGATGGTAATGCCTAATGCCAGATAGAGGGTAACGTGCGGGTGAGGATGCATTGGTAGGTACTAAGGAGTTGTTAAAAACCTGAAAACTTCTGTAGTGTCTATAGGTTTGTTCACATTTCACATAACCTTGTGGTGGGGTGGGGAGGGGTGCGCTATGAAATGCAGTGACAATAGAAGGATATCTAATTGCAGGGACCAATCCCTAGGAAGTGTATTCCTACTTACTTGTTTAACATAGGTTATAGGTTTTCTCTATCTATCTAAGAAGGCTAAAATTTTAAACTAAAACATTATTGAAAAAGGTTGCTAACTCACATGTTTTATATTAGTATTTTTATATGAGACACCACGTGGATTAACTGTGTTTTTCACTATGCTCCTCTCTTACTAGCTTGTGAAGGTATTTCTAGGTCTCACCATTAACAAAGAGTGAATTTAATTAAAGGTTTAATACAGAATGAAAAATTAAGTACGGGAATATTCACATAATTATCACCAACAACAGAGCAAATATTATGAATGCTACAATTGGTCTAAAACTTAAAGCATATAAAATTTTGTTCTCGTACTAAAGTTTTGTTTTAAAAAATATAGCCCATTGCTATACTGGAATTATTGAGAATCAATGGGAAGATAGTGGATTACTCTCATCATTCTTCCATAGCCAAACTATATGACATAGAAGAAATATCTGAGTTTAAAAAAATGAAACAGCAGATATTACATGTTAAAATTTCCAAAAGAAATTCTAAGTACTTTACTCCAACAGAAAATGAATTACTAACAACCAATTATTGTTTATTATTAATATGATTTTTAGAACCTGCTGTAAGAAGTAACCAAATTTATGTGTCCCAGGGTCTAAATATTTCTTACAAAAATCCTATTATAGAGAGATTCTAACCATTCATTCATCTTTAGGGAAGATGTGCAAATTGAGTTTAAGGTAACAAAAGTTGAGAAGCAATTAGGAAATTAGAGATGGCTTAGTATCTTGAAAGCTCCATTGCCATATCTGATGATTTAAGGTTTAAGTTAAATATTACTCAGAAATGTAGCAAAAACAACTGTAGTCAAAACTACCAGGAAACAATATATATATGAGGACAATAGTTTTAATGTACTTCAGAAAGTATCTTCTTCAAGAAGTGCACAAAAAAAGTTTGTTTGATGGGATTATTTCTCTCTATAGAAGCCTAATATGCTGTGTCTGACTGTTTGCTCAACAGTCCGACCAGTCACTATAATGTGCACTGACCACAAAAGGGCAGATGCTCCGACTCGGGTTTGCTTGCTGTTGAGGTCCAGCCGATTAGGCCTGGGTGAGATAGGCAGGACACACCCTGGAGCCCTCCTGTGATCAGGCACCGGTGGGATCCCTCAGCCTGGCCTGCACCCTTTCACAATCCAGGATTCCTCAGGGAATGTCAGAGAGTCAGTTTTGGACCAATCCCCGCAACCCAGGCCAAGGGACCCCACTAGTACATGAAGGCCTCTAGTTTAAAACAACCCATACAATCTCTACTAACTAAATCTTCATATCTATGAATTAATAACATACTTTTAAAAATATATAGATGTGTCTTTTTATTGAATTCAGAGAGGAAGGGAGAAGAAGAAAGAGAAACATCAATGATGAGAGAGAATCATTTATTGGCTGCCTCCTGCCTGCCTCCTACTGGGGATTGAGACCACAACCCAGGTATGTGACCTGATTGGGAATCAAACAGTGACCTCCTGGTTCATAGGTCAACGCTCAATCACTGAGCCATGCTTTGGGGAAATAACTCATATATTTTTACCTTAGGCAATTCTTATTAGAAAGGTGGTAAAGCTTAATACCTTGGCAACACTATCACTGTTATTGGTAGCCTATGTGGATAGTTAGTGGAAAAAGAGTCCATTACACCAAACTCAGTTGAAAGTGAACATTTAATTAGTACAGAATACCTGTCTATAATGAGAAAGAGCAATGTAGCAGCTGATAGCGCTAAGCTTTGTCCCTGCATTGTAATATAAAACTACTAAATAGAATGGGGGCTCAAAACTTGCATTTTCTTGTTGACCTTGACAGAAAATTCTTTCTTTCTTTTTTTTTTAAACATTAATGAGAGAAGTTCTTTTTTATTTTTTAAGTATATTTTATTGATGTTTTATAGAGAGGAAGAGAGAGGGATCGAGAGTTAGAAACATCGATGAGAGAGAATCATCGATCAGCTGCCTCTTGCACACCCCCTACTGGGGATGTGCCCGCAACCAAGGTACATGCCCTTGACTGGAATTGAACCCGGGATGCTTCAGTCCACAGTCTGACTCTCTATCCGTTGAGCCAAACCGATTTCGGCAAGAGAAAATTATTTTAATGTCTTTATGAAATACCTATGTTAAATAGTCACAATGAAAAATAAAAACAATAGTATAACTGATAATAATCTGAAATATTATTAAAATAAGAGATATTGGTATCTTACTGTGGTATTAAATAATAATAATGAAATTATTGCCTGGGGAGAGGGAAGTCCCTTATGGAAAATTGAGAAGGGCCCATTTGAAAGTATATGATTCATTGCCGAAACCGGTTTGGCTCAGTGGACAGAGCGTCGGCCTGCAGACTGAAAGGTCCCAGGTTTGATCCAGTCAAGGGCATGTACCTTGGTTGCGGGCACATCCCCAGTGGGGGGTGTGCAGGAGGAAGCTGATTGATGTTTCCCTCTCATCGATGTTTATAGTTCTCTATCCTTCTCTCTCTCTCCATAAAAAATCAATAAAATATATTTTTTTGAAAGTATATGATTCATGAAAGCAATAATTTCCCCAATGGGTATATACAAATCTTAATTTTAAAAATGAAAACAGCCTAAGCCTGTTTTGCTCAGTGGATAGAGTGTTGGCCTAAGGACCAAAGGGTCCTGGATTCGATTCTGGTCAAGGGCATGTACCTTAGTTGCAGGCTCCTTCCCCACCCGGGTGGTGGGTAGGGGCATGAGGGACTCAACCAATCAATATGTCTCTTTCACATAGCTGTTTCTCTCTGTCTTTCCCTCTCTCTTCCACTCTTTTTAAAAATCAATGGAAAAATATCCTCGGGTGAGGATCATAAAAAAAAACACCACCCCCTACCCAGAAAAAAATGAAACCATACTTTAAGTGCATTAAAAGAGACAGGTAATAGGCTCTTTTTGCTTTTTGCAGAGTCTTATTACCTATCTATATAAAGTACTGTGACGGTATGTGTTTCTCAACCTGTGTGACAATCTTCACCATGAGAAGTTGACAATTATAAAAATTTCAATTTCTACCAGTATTTTCTTGAAGGATTAATAGTTCTTTCCAAAAAAAGGACACTTTATATAACATTTCATGAGAAAATGCAACAGTTTGTAATTTTAGAAATGCATCTATATTTGATATTTTGTGTTGCCTATTTCTACTCCTCTCTATTCCTATTTTAAACATATAGTTAATAAGGAAGCCAATGTTTCCCCTTTTTGAGGTACCACCTCATGGTCCCAATTTCTCTTGGTCTCATTTTTAGAGTATTTTTTCTCCTCTGTCCTGATAAAGAGATGACTTTTAATCTAGTAACAATTTTCCACAGCAAGTGGTTTCATAGTTAAAATTATATCATTTAAAAATAACCTTTAAGAAATAATCTATTCTGCAGTGATAATATGGTCACATATATTGGATATTTTCATTAAGTGAAATGATCATGACATCATCATATTAAATGATTTTTCACTTAGAAGAAACTCCATTTGCAATCTACACTTGAGTATATTTCAACAGTTTAATCATCCATTTTCTTTGCCTCAGTAGAAATTTACCCAGAAATCAGATGGACAAATAATTGATTTGTAGACTAAAAGTGTTTTAAGTATTTTCTTATTTTATATTTGATAGAGCAAAGGTTCAAGATTCTAAATAATCAATTGTACAAAGAAATCTATCTTCACATTTAAAAATGAAAATAATCTTTATCACAGATTTAAATATTTGAGTACTAATATAAGGAAATTAAATAGAATTAAAACATGATTAACAGCAATTAATGCTGTCTTCATATTTCATGTAAACCAAGACTCTCAATATTTGACTCTTAAGTAATCCTGGACATGGAGTTAATAACACTTTAATAATTTACATATAACAATCCTATTCTTAGTCACTATTACTTAAAACCCTAAATTTGTCTGTTGCTCCAAATATGTTTCTTCCTGTTGTAAAACCAGGAAGAATCAGTATTGAAAAAGTCTTAGAGACACACTGCTGCTTTTATCAGACATGTGAGGGCAAGCATAAAGACGAAGGTTAAATTTGCTCTATAACTCTTAAATCATTAAGGCAGAATGCTAATTAGTGCAGCCAGTATATCATAGAACTAAAAAAAATCCTTTCTATAAACTGTTAAGATATACATTACTGGATTTAAAAATGAAATTTCTAAAAAATGCATAATTTATCCAAACATGAGTCTCAATGATATGAATTTTTCCAAGGACAGCAATTTAAGTTTACAACTAAAAGATAATATACAAAAAGGTAAAATCTATGACCATTTAATGGGCTCTTACCATAGCAACACATTTCATTTCAATAATGTTTACAGGTTGCCCAGGACTAATATGGATCTCAAGATTATACCAGACTAGTACAGTGCTACCATCAGCATCAGCATCTGGAAAAAATATTCATTTATTAATATAGGTTTTAGAACACCATACTTAACATAAAATTTGAGAAACATGAACAGATATCATTTTCAAACTCTTTTTGATGGGCTCATTTGTCAAGAGTGCTGAGGGGAGGGTAAGAAGGTGAATTCATCACTGCTTGTAAGTGCTAAGAGAAATCCTATCCTGCAAGGACTTTTCCCCTTTTAACTCATATATATTTCATGGATTTTTCCAATGCTTTAGTCCACAATGAATTCACAGAGAAAACAGTTCTGAAAAGAAAGGGTTTCTATAACTAAGAAGACGGAATGACCAATGACTCTGGGATAGTGCAAAAAGCAATCAAACATATGTTGGGACTACATTAGTCATGATAAAGAACCACACGGTGTGTGTGTGCATGCGTGTGTGTGTGTGTGTGTGTGTGTGTGTGTGTGTGTGTGTGTGTTGGAAATTGCTCACTTAATTGGCTTGGTAAATCCAATATCTGCAGTATAAGCCAGCAGGCTGGAGACTCAAAGAAGAATTGTAGCTCCAGCACAATGGCAATCTACTGATAGAATTACTTCTGGCTCAGGGGAGGTCAACCTTTGTTTCATAATGACCTTAAACTTATTGGATAAGGCTCACCCACATAATGGAAGGCAATCTGCTTTAGTCAGAGTACACAGATTAAGTGTAATTCTCAACCAAAATCATCTTCAGAGAAAAATCCAGAATGCCTGACCTAATATCTGGTCACCATGGCCCACCCAAGTTGATACATAAAACTGCCTTAGGGACAATAACACCTACTATTAGTAATTTTTGTGACTATCACATAAAGCAATGTTGCAATGAAGATGATTTAAATCCTACAGTGCTAAATATATAAATAAAATATGAATTCAATGGTTGGAATTAGTGATGATTTATGGATGAGAAAAATAACAAAAATAATAATTAACAATGTTTAACTAAAGGGCTTATGTAAACAAACTTTTTCTAAACATAAAATTCAGTAACATTCACCATAGTAATTTGAGAAATTTTTGAAAAGCTTAAAGAAACGAAATTATTTATCACCTCATAACCAAGAGTACATTACTTCATTTTTATGTATAAAATTCCAGGCTTAATACACACACACACACACACACACACACACACATACACACACAGGGATATGCAAGTTATAAAAAATTGATATATTCATGTAAGTATATATACATATTCATACAACTCAGAGAATATCTACTATTAAAATTTAAGCTTCATCACTAGTCATTAGGGAAATGTAAATTCAAACCACAATGTGATATCACTTCATACCTGTTCAATGATCATCACCAAAAAGATAATATATAACAAAGACTGCTTGTGACTATGGAGAAAAGAAAACCCTTTTGCCCTGTTGATAGGATTGTAAATTGTACAGCCACTATGGAAACCAGAATGGAGAATCCTCAAAAACTTAAAAATATAATTACCATGTGATCCAGAAATTCCACTTCTGGGAATATATCCAAAGGAAACAAAAACACTAACTCAAAAAGATATCTGCAGCCCCATGTTCATAACAGCTTTATTTACACTAGCCAAGACATGGAAACAACCTAAGTTTCCATCAATGATGGAATGGATAAAGAAGTTGTGGTATAGACATATAACCCAATATTATTCAGCTGTAAACAAAACAACAACAAAAAATGAGAAAATTCTACCATTTGGGACAATGTGGATGAACCTTGAAGGCATTATGCAAACTGAATTAAGTCACACAGAGAAAGGTAAGTATCTAAAAAACAAACAAAAGCCCACAAAACTCATAGAAAAAGAGATCAAACTTATGGTTCCCAGAGGTGGAAGATGGGAGAAATGGGTAAAGATACAAACTTCCAATTATAAGATAAATAAGTACTAGGGATGTAATATACAACATGATGACTATAGTTAACAGTGCTGTATGATATATAGGGAAGTTTTTAAGAGAATAAATCCTAAGAGTTCTCATCACAAGGAGGATTTCTTTTCCTCTGTCACTTCTTATTTATTTTCTTTTTATTGTATCTATTATACATGAGAAGATGGATTTAAGTGGAGCATATTGTAGTGATCATTTCACAATACATGCACTCAATCAAACCATCATGCTATATGCCTTAAACTTAAACAATGTTTTATGTCAATTATTTCTCAATAAAACTGAAAAAAAATTATGTGCAGGTAATACATATTCAAACATTTTAAATAAAATTTAAAAATTAAAAATATAAGTTTCTATTATTCAACATAATAAATTACATGAGGAACATTATTATATAAAAACTAGAGGCCCAATGCATGAAATTCGTGCATGGGGGGCGAGGGGGGATGGTGTCCCTCAGCCCAGCCTGCACCCTCTCCAATCTGGGACCTCTCGAGGGATGTCCAACTGCCCATTTAGGCCCGATCCCATTGGGATTGAGTCTAAACCGGCAGTTGGACATCCCTCTAACAATCCAGGACTGCTGGCTCCCAACTGCTCACCTGCCTGCCTTCCTGATTGCCCCTAACTGCTTCTGCCTGCCAGTTTGATCACCCCCTAACCACTTCCCTGCGAGCCTGATTGATGCCTAACTGCTTCCCTGCTAGCCTGTTTGCCCCCAACTTCCCTCCTCTGCCAGCCTGGTCACCCCTAACTGCCCTCCCCTGCAGGGTTGATCGCCCCCAAATTCCTTCCCTTGCAGGCCTGGTCCCTCCCAACTGCCATCCCCTGCTGGCCTGATCACCCACAACTGCTCCCTTGCAGGCCTGGTCCCTCTCAACTGCCCTCCTCTGCTGGCCATCCTGTGGTGGCCATCTGGTGTTCTCATGGGGGCAGGATTTTTTACCACATAGGGGCAGCCATCTTGTGTGTTGGAATGATGATCACAATATTACTCTTTTATTAGATAGAATAGAGACCTGGTGCATGGGTGGGGGCCAGCTGGTTTGACCTGAAGGGTATCCCAGATCAGAGTGGGGGTTCCCTTGGAGCATGGGGCAGCCTGGGTGAGGGGTCTGAGGAGGTTTTTAGGCCAGCCACACGCCCCAGTGACCCAAGTAGAGACCCTGGTATCAGAGATTTATTTATCTTCTACAATTGAAACTTTGTAGTCTGGAGTGGAGCCAAGCCTCCTGCTTGCTCCTTGGTGGTAGCCATTTCTATTGGAATTCATCTTCTATCATTGAATCTTTGTAGCCTTAAGTGGAGGCTTGGACTGGCTAGGGTGTGCTGAAAACTTGGCTTCCTCCATCGCCGGGGAAACCCAAGCCTCCCGCCAGCTCTCTCCGTGGCCACAGCCATCTTGGTTGGGGTTAATTTGCATGCTCGCTCCTGATTGGCTAGTGGGTGTGGCTTGTGGGTGTAGGGGAGTGATGGTTTATTTGCATATTACTATTTTATTAGATAGAATATTTGTACATCTCTTTAATCATCATATTTTAAAAATTATTGGACTCAAATAACTGGAACAATTCTTAAAAGTTTTAACATATTGTAAATGCTCTCTTCAAATTTTTATCAATTGAAATTCCCATTATAATACATAAGATTATCTCTTTAGGCCTGATCATCATTAAAAACTGGGTGTTACCATTATTTTTCCTTTTTTAAATTTTATTTTTTAAAATTTCTTTATTGATTAAGGTAATACATATTTGCCCTCACCCCACATTACCTTCTCAACCCCCACACACACATTCCCCCACCCCCATGTTGTCTGTGACCACTAGTTAGGCTTATATGCATGCATACAAGTCTTTTGGTTGATCTCTCCCCCTTACCCCCACCCTCCCCAACCTTCCCTCTGAAGTTTTACAGTCTGATCAATGCATAGTTACCTATTTGAAAGGTTAAAAAATTCTTAGTTAGTTATTTTCATTTATTTTTTGTCTCATCTTTATTGAGATATAACTGACTTTAAAACTGTTCATACTCAAGGTGTACAACTTGATTTGATATACATATACATTTTTAAATAATCACCGCATTCAAATTAATTAACATAGTCACCACCTGAGACAGTTACCATTTTTCAGTTGGGGGGAGGTAAAGACACTTAGATCTACATGCTAAGCTAATTTCAAGCATACACTATCAAATTTTCAATATAATTACATTGTTGTACATTATATCTCCAGAACTTACTACTCATTTTGCATAACTGAAACAAAATATACTACTGAGCTATCAGTAAGAAAGAGACCCATTATTACAGGTGATAGAAGGTTAATCCTGTCTGAGTAGTGATATGGGAAGACCTGTCTGAAGAATTGAACCTGTCATCCTGAAGCTTAGATTTTTAAAATTAGAGAGCATTCCATTTGAGTCCATTACCATGATATGATAGTATTCTGATTTTCTTTCAAACTCCTCTAAACACTTATTTTATTCTGGTTTTCCTTCATGATTCTTGTGCCTTAGATTTTGATAAGGACTTAACTTATAGCATAATCCATCTACAACAAGTATCTGCTCTTTGCCTCACCTGAATGATTCTGACTGAAGAACCCTTAAACTTTTACTACCGTTTTATTATTTTTTCACCATGTCTCAGCTCCAAATATTCAACTGATGACTGAATATTGCCATGTAACTGGTTTACTGTCACATCAAAATCATAAAACACAAAACTGTTCTAAACATTATAATCTCCCAAGTTATTTCTTCTTAATTTAACTAAACTACCTCACAAGATTACGGCCTTCACTTCCATTTTGTGTGGCCAAGCAGTCTGCAGGAACCTTGAAGCAACACTAGCCCCTCCCTCAAAGTGCATAATCTAGAAAGCAACCCAGCAAGAAAATATAAGTTCATAATATGACTCCCACAACAAGAAAATATAAGTTCATAATATGATTCTCACAACCACACTTGGTCTAAGTACTTTCTCCAACCTTCCAGGGCTATCCCCTTGTGTGCCTCTTAGATAAGACTCCCTAGGAAGCTTACCAAAACTCCACTGATTTTTATTTGAATTGACCAATCTGACCTTAGCCTGGGAACCACAAAACATTCCATTCAAAGACCCTAATAAAGGTATGTACCCAGGTCCTTCCTCTCTCCCTATCTGGATCTCACCTTGTAGACCCTGGAGGCAGCTAAAGTACCTCTTCCAGGACCTGTGAGTAACAAACCTCTACTTCACTTTCCCTTGCAGTCTTTGAAACCTTGACTCACTACCACCTGACACTCTAGGGCACCGTTTAACAAATGTTAATTTAACAAAATCAAGATACTTCTAAATTTCTATCTTAATATTTCTCTATTCACCAATATAACAAACCTTGTTAATTTTTTTAATCAATCCTCTCTATCTTTCTCCTTTGTCAAATAATACTAGTTTCTAAAATGTTTCCTATCTTCAGTGGTATTTCTCTATCCACATCACTACCATAAAAGGCATTGTTCTCTTCATTTCAAATACCATTTGCTGTTGCAGCGACCTAACTGGCTCCAACTGCTTTTCCCTTTCCAAGGCATTTTAAATATTGACTAAATGACACTCTTAATCCATGTATTCTTTGGATGCGCTATAATGTTCAGTTATTTGGTTACATAATAGTGTAGATGCTGCTGTGAAAGTTATTTTTTTATGTGATGATAACTTACATCAATAGACATTGAGTAAAGCAGATTAACCTGCATAACATGTGTGGACCTCGTCCATTCAGTTGGAGGCCCTCAAAGCAAAAACTAAGGTTACCTGAAGAAGAAGCAATTCTTAGTTAAGACTGGAACATGGAAATCCTGCCTGAGCTTGTAGTCACCTGGTTTGCCAGGTATGATTTGGATCCAATACTACAGTAGCAACTGTTACCTAATTTTCTAGGTAAGGCTTGCCCTACAGATGTTGGAATTGCCAGTCCCCACAATCATGTTAGCCAATTCCTTAAAATGCCACTATTTATAATACATTACATTAGAATATTATGGTAGTATCTGTTTCCCTGAAGAATCTGACTTAAATACAAATTTATTTAATAAAGATTTCTTCTTTGGGATAAGTTTGTCTCCACAACTTTGCTCCTGATGATCCAGCTTTCTCTAATGGCCTCCTATGTCGCTGCTTCTTACACATAACAAAACTCATTCCCTCATTCTCCAGGAACTTTCCCCTGTCTATTCCCACACTCCACCATCTCCTTTTCCCTTGATTTTCTAATAAAAAGATATGATGTTTATTAACATGCAAATAAAATTTTATGAAATAGGAAGGAAAAACAACAGCATTACTTTCTTTTGCATGAAGAAGACTGTTATCACACCCTATGTTGAAGAAAATCATATTAAATTGTTAAAATAATATACTCAATATTATTTTATCAGAAATTAATTGCTGTTTTTGTTTAATAACATAAATATATATGAATTTTTCACTTATAAAAGAGTAGGCAGCCTTCAAGCTGAAGAGTTATACTCTATTATGGTTAACAGCAAGACAAATCCAGAAATTAAACTATATAAATTTAATATTAAAATAATACAATAAAATTCTGATAAATATGTACAACACATCTGTATATGAATTATGAATGTAAAGTATCTACTCTTAAACCAGTTTATGAGTGCTGGTCATGAAGCTCTCCATAGTAATAAATTTACCTAAGCCTGCCATATCAAGCTTGATGGATTTTTCTGACAACTTGTGAAAAAAAGGTGCTCCATCTTGATCTTGAATATCATATTGATCTTGATCTTCATATAAGTTGCTCTCAAATTCATCATCTTTATTGCTTTTAATAGAAAATAAAAGTTTACCTACAACACATAGATACAAAATTTCAGATTAAACAGGGATTCATTTTCTAAAATGAAAGGTCAGTTTCAGATATTGAAGTTGCTCTAATTTGAAACTAATAATGTCAAAGCCAAACATAAATTCTAGATTTTAGTATCAGAATAAAATCTGATGGTGGTACAGAACAACTTAGTGAATTCAAGAAAATTTTCTCAAAATCTCCATTAAAATCATATTTTAAATAGCTTTCTTATAATTTTTCAAATGTGTCAAATAATAGAACTGTATCAGTTTTCAGAAAACTGAATGAGCGGGGGGTGTACAACATACAAAAACCAACTAGTGTAACATACCATATTAACAGAATGAAGAAAAAAAACACATGATCATCTCAATTGATGGATAAAAAGTATTTGACAAAATTCAACAGCCTTTCATGATAAAAAAAAAAAAAATAGGAATAGGAAAACTTTCTTAAAATAATAAAGGCCACATATGAGAAATCCACAAGCTAACATTATACTCAATGGTTAAAAACTGAAAGCATTTTCTCTAAGATTGGCACACAACAAGGATGCCTCGTTTTATCATTTCTATTCAACATAGTACTGGAATTTCTAAGCAGAGCAAGTATGCAAGTCTAGAGACCCAGTGCATGAATTCATGCACAGGTGGGGTCCCTTGCCCTGGCTGGTGACCAGGACAGATCGTAGCCATCTTGCCCAGTTCCAATAGGGGCTGATCAGGGCCACTGACAGGGAGGATGGGTCACAGGAGGTTGGCTGACCATGGGAGGTTGGCTGTGGGAGCACACTGACCACCAGGGGCACCTCCTGCATTGAGCGTCTGTCCCTTGGTGATCAGTATGCATCATAGCAACCAATCGACCAGTTGTAAAAGTCACTTAGACTTTTATATATATAGATACTAGAGGCCCAGTGCATGAAATTTGTGCACAGGGGGTGTCACTCAGCCAACCTGCACCCTCTCTAATCCAGGACCCCTTGGGGGATGTCCAACTGCTGGTTTAGGCCCAATTCCACAGTTGGACATCCCTCTCACAATCCAGGACTGCTAGCTCCTAACCACTCTCCTGCCTGCCTGCCTGATCACCCTTAACCACCTCTGCCTGCTGGCCTGATTGCCCCTAGCTTCCCTCCCCTGCCGGCCTGGTTGCTCCTAACTGCTCTTCCATGCTGGCCTGATTGCCCCTAACTGCCCCCCCCCCCCCCCCCCCCGCCGGCCTGGTTGCTCCTAACTGCTCTCCCATGCTGGCTTGATTGCCCCCTAACTGCCTCCCCTGCTGGACAGGAAGGAAATTAATTAGAAGGTGGCTGGTGGGGTGGGACTGGGTTAGATGAACCCTCTTTGGCTGGCTGCATTTGGGGTGGTGCCATGCCTCAAAGGGCATCTGCAAAGTGAGTGGGGTCCCTCTGACAGGTGGGTTCCCTCAGCCCGGCCTGAGGATATCAGGCCAAAACCGACTCTCCAACATCTCCCAAGGGATCCTGGGGGAAGAGGGCACTCTGAAAAGTTGCTGTTGCTCAGCAGCTCCTGTGTTGAGTGTCTGCCCCCTGGTGGTCAGTGTGCATTATACCTACCAGCTGCTCAGCCAGTCACTTAGCCTTTTTATATATATAGACTGAAAGGACACTTTTAAATAATGCACTAAAATTATGCCAACAATTTTTATTTAATTTTTTCTAGAGAAAAACCTTTTTCTTGGAAATATAATTTTAATGTTATTTCCAAACAATTACATTTTTTAAATTGCATATTTATTTTTGGTTATTAATTAGCTATAGTAGAAGAGACAAGTAGTCAAATTCTTATAAACTTATTAGAAGAATAACAGTGGACTCAACAACCTGTCAGCAATGAACCTTCAAACCAAATGCGGTAAATATTGATTATGAGAATATGTGTGAATATGAGAAGAATATGTGAAAAGATGATAATTTTTCCACAGTATATGTAGAGGTGATTACTTTGTTTCCTATATTCCTCTGTTCTGGCTAAGGACAATCCAAAAGGGAACAAAACTAAATAAAAATCTAGATTGTTGGTGCTTGATTTTTATCAGAGTGATAGGAAAATGATTACATGTCTTTGGAAATACTATAGGTACAATAGAAATAATTGTAGTGAACAAAAGCAACTGCCTAAGATACAGCATCATTGACTTAATGGAAATTCTTAGTTTGTCTGAAAAAAACTTTACAAAACAACTAATAGAAATAGTAATTATTACAATTTACGGCCATACCACCCTGAACGCGCCTGATATTGTCTGATCTTGGAAGCTAAGCAGGGTCGGGCCTGGTTAGTACGTGGATGGGAAAAATAGTAATTTTGCAGTTATACTTTCAATAGAAAAAGCTTTTACTTGGACAAAATGGAGTTTTTTATCTGCTAAACAGTCTAAATGATTAATTTTTCAAAAGGCTGCTTTAACTGTCAACAAAATAAACATTTCTCAGAATATGTCATTTGATAAAATTAGGAATGTTTTTCTCTAATTTCATATTAACTTATAAAATGTAAATATCAGAATCAAGCTTAAAGACTGAGTGATGTTATTTTATGCTAATGGTTTTTTGGAAAATTATCCAAAACCATTTATTGAATGCTTACTCTATGCTTGACATAGGCTACATCCATTACCTATTTAATTACTTTAATAGACATAAGTTAATTAATCATTTGATTTATTTATATTTTATTTTCTTTTAAATCTTTATTGTCTCCTTTATTCCTCCATTGACCCCTTTCAGCTTACTCCCACCCACTCTCCTAAGCCTTCACCACCCTATTATTTTTAAATTTATCTTTACTGTTGAAAGGATTACAGATGAAAACTGAGAAACCTGGGTTGTACAGAAGGTTGGCTGTAGAGAAGATTGGTAACTTACCCCAGATCATACAGGTAATTAAGTGGCAAAGGCATATATATGTCCCTGACACCAGAGTATGGGAAATGGTACATTTAGTCATGTCTAACTATCACCAAACATACCACAGAAAAAATAGTTTGACTGGAAAAATAGAAAAATCACTCCCATACTTCTTCCAAAACATTTATTTTTATCTAAAGTGCTAGGTCTTAAATATTGCTCAATGATCACTTCCAAAAGCAAGTTTCCATGGCAACAGTTAAACCTGGCAAAATTTTTACCTCTTTGCACTTGGTCTTCTCACACCCACCCTGTTCCTAGCACTGGTTTCATGCTTCATCACTCCCAATCGCTAATGAGGAACACTGTTAAGGAAAATTTCTGTAATGCTGACCTTTTGTCAACTTGTGAATTTCTTGGAGGCACATTAATTTCATCAAAAAATTTCAGCACATACATATTAAAAATGTATGTGTTCTATGCATACTGTATTACACATAATCAAACAAATTTTTATTGTTTTGTTTCTAATATATTACCCTAATAAAATCTGTGTAGCAAGATTAAAGATGAAAGCCTAAGGAATCTTTTGCTAACCCTCCTCTTACTTCTACCTTTTTATTTCTTTACTAGTGGCCTGGTGCACAAAATTTGTGCATTGGCGGGGAGGGGTCCCTCAGCCGGATCTGCAC
Organism: Pipistrellus hanaki; assembly: GCF_964339955.1. NCBI lineage: Eukaryota > Metazoa > Chordata > Mammalia > Chiroptera > Vespertilionidae > Pipistrellus > Pipistrellus hanaki. The sequence goes on from NC_140524.1 coordinate 81,140,162, forward strand.
CCTCTGTAATTGGAGAAACCACAGGGATTAGGCCTAAACCGGCAGTTGGACTCCCTCTCATAATCCAGGACTGCTGGGCCCACCTGCTCACCTGCCTGCCTGTCTGATCAGCCGTAACCACTCTGCAAATCAAAACTTTGCCAGGTTTAACTGTTGCCTGCTTGCCCCCAATTTTCCCCCCTCACCAGCCTGATCACCCCAACTGCCCCCCCATGCCAGCCTGATCGCCCCCAACTGCCCCCACACTGGCCAGATCATCCCTAACCTCCTCTTCCTCAATCCTGCCACCATGGCTTTGTCTAGAAGGATGTCTGCAAGGTGTCCCAGAAGGTCTCCCAGTCTAATTAGCATATTACACTTTTATTAGTATAGATTTTAACCTTTATACTAACTCAATTTATTTTATTTTATTTCCCCTTCAAAAGGCAAGGTGGAAAAACAAATTTATATGGATGATAAAGAACATAGGTAAAAAAACAACAACAATATAGTGCTGTAACTACATCTGTCTTTATTCTATGTTCTAGAGGCCCGGTGAATAAAATTTGTACATGAGGGGTGTGTCCCTCAGCCCAGCTTGCACCCTCTCCAATCTGGGACCACTTGAAGGATGTTTGACTGCCAGTTTAGGCCCAATCCCTCTCACAATCCAAGACTGCCGGCTCCCAACTGCTCACCTGCCTGCCTGATTGCCTCTAGTCATTCTTCCTACCAGCCTAATCACCCCCCAACTACTCCCCTGCCAGCCTGATTAATGCCTAATTGCTCCCCTGATGGCCCAATTGCCCCAATTGCCCTCCTCTACCAGCCTGGTCACCCCTAACTGCTCTCCCCTGCAGGCCTGGTCACCCAATTGCCCTCCCCTGCCAAACTGGTCACCCTTAACTGCTCTCCCCTGTAGGCCTGGTTCTCCCTCAACTGCCCTCCCCTGCAGGCCATCTTGTGGTGGCCATGTTGGGTCCACATGGGGGTGGCCATCTTTGACCAAATGGGGGTGGCCATCTTATGTGTTGGGGTGATGGTCAATTTGCATATTACCTATTTATTAGATAGGATGATACAGCTCATCTCTCACTCTTTTTAAGCTCTTAACTTTTACAGTTAAATGTACCCAATTGACCCTTGAACAACATGGGGGTTTGGAGTACAGATCCTCTGCCCAAACAAAAATCAGAGAGAAGAAAAGGTGTGGGGGGGTTTAGAGGGGAGAAGAGGAGCAGAGAGGAAAAGAATGGGCTGACTATAGCTCAAAATCTATATCTCACATGGAAACCTATTAATGGGCTTTATAAAGCCAAATGTCTGCAAAGTGATCAGAAGGTTTCAGAAGATGCTAATGATTATGACTGTGGTGATATCTGAAGCCAAGCAGAGAGTGATGGTGGGCAGGTTAACTTTTCCTTCACAGTACATTCTATTAGTGTGATACTAATTGGATCATTGTTTGCCATTCTGAAATTTCTCTTTTCTTGTTAATAAGTTTGGCATCCAGTCTATACTCTGTACTTTCTTCTCTGGATCAGCATTCTATATCTTCTATGCTAAGTATAGATCAGTGGTGTCCAACCTTCTTTTGGCCATGTCTCACCTAAAGCACCTCTAAAATTCTGATGCCCCTCCTGTAACATATAATTCTTATTATTCAAAAAGTGAACTCCTATTTACGTGGAGGAAGCCTAAAAGGCCATTAACTAGATCTAAACAAGCTTCCAAAGAACATGGCATCCATAAAAGAGAAAAATAAAAGAACAAAAGGACAGTTGAAGTACTGAGGGAGAAATTCCTAAGAAATTGTTTAAATAATAATAATAATAATAATAATATGAAAAAATAGCAAATAGTTTCAAAATATATAATAGGGAACTGAAGTGCATAACTATGTCACAATATATATATTTATATACCGTATATAAGGCCCCTGGAACCATAAGAAATACAAAAATACACTGTTAATAACTCATTCTTGAATTTCCCCCATTAAAAATAAAAATGCCCACCTGTGAGGTGATGCCCCATGTTGGGAACCACTGGTATGAACCCTTCTCTAAAACATTCTTTATTGAGGCAAGCAGGGATGAGAGGCTAGTACTGAACCTCCAGGGCACACAGGATTGCTACTAGGTGCATGCTGTCTACACAACTAACTTGTATCCCTTCACCTGCATTACAATAATTTCCTCAGCAAGATCCAAACACCACGGGGCATTTAATGCTCTTTGAAATGTGGTAATATACTCCTTTGATGAAACATTGCCCCTCTGTTCTTCCCTATTACTCTTCTATACTTTTTATACACACCACTCCCTGAAAAAGCTTATAAGAATAACCTTTACAACCATTCCCAAGCAAACAATTCTGTTGAGAGACTAGATAATTTGTATAAATGAATGCTTTATTAGACATGCAACATGAAAACTTCACACATACTACAGATTTTAACCTATTATTCATGTATCAAATGCAGGTATGTTTTAATTATACACTAGAGCAGGGGTCCTCAAACTTTTTAAAGTGGGGGCCAGATCACGGTCCCTCAGAGAGCTGGAGGGCTGGACTATATGAACTACTAATTCCTACTGTAACACCTCGGCTACGCTCACTGCCCAAAAAACCTGGTGGGCCGGATCAGACTCCTCTGCGGGCCGCATGTGGCCTGCGGGCCGTAGTTTGAAGACCCCTGCACTAGAGGCCCAGTGCACAAAATTCATGTACAGGTAGGGTCCCTAGGCCTGGCTGGTGATCAGGGTGGATCAAGTTCCTCGCCTCCTCATCTCCTCCTTCCCTTGCTCCCTCAGCGTCCTGCCTCAGCCACCACTGGTCACCTGTCATGTTCCACGCCGCCCCCTGGTGGCAGCGCACATCAAAAAAAGTGATTGAACTCCCAGTCTCCTGGTTGAACTCCCAAGGCGATAATTTGCATATTAGCCTTTTATTATATAGGAGGATAGTCTTATAAACAGACATTCTCATAGGATGCTGTCTGGTTCATAAATCGGTATAACTATTTGAAGCTATCATAATTTTAAACATAAATTCCCTTAAACATTTCTATTTCTAGCAACTTATCACACCAATAAATTCAAATAAATAGCCAAGTGAGTATAGTACTAAACATAAAATGTGTGCCTCAAAGCTCTGATTATTTAGAAAGGTAATGACTGAAATGGAAAACTAAATTTCCCTCTGGGTCATTTATTAGAAAGGGAAAATGTAAGTTACATTTTCATTAATTGTCTTCATGTATTTGGGCTAATGTGGTAGTTAACAATATTTTATTAATGGTTTGGTTACCTTTGAATACACCACGTTTCCAAGAGCTTATGTGTAGAACATATGGAATTACATTACCAGGTCGTATGGTGATGCTTTGCTGTCCCCACACTATGGGAATATTTGAAGATGCCTGGAAAACATAGTTCAAAATCAAGAACTATATGTCAACATTCACATGAAATCAATGTAACAAGCTAAAGCATAGTAGAAAATGAAATATAATTTAAATACTTCCATTAAAACTGTTTACTTTTAAATAAAAGGCAAGCCCCCAAACTGCTACATACAGTAGAAGAAAAATATGAAACCTATGAAAAAGTAGAACAAAAAAGGTTCTTGCAAAAAGAGTGATGTTTATTTTCTGTTGTTACTTGTAGCAAGATCATTGATGCTTAGACAATCTGAGTATCTTTTATACGCAATACTCCATTTTCTCTCTGTATTTTTAATGTACAAATGATGAACCATTTTAATTAATTTCTACATCAATATTAACAATGTACAAAAAGGATATTTAAGCAACATTTGACCACAACTCTGGTTAAACTCAACTTTCAGCCAACTTAGTACTTATATCTCACCACCCCCACTGCCCAGGCAAACAATAATCTATTTTATACTTTTATGCATTTGCATATTCTGGAAAGTACATAGGAAAGAAATCATATAATATGTGGTTTTTTGTGACTGTCTTTTTTCTCTCAGCATAATCTTTCAAAGGTTCATTTGCATTGTAACATATATCAATACATCAATTTTTTATGGATGAATAGTATTGAATTACGTATATGATATGAAATATTTTGTATATCTATTCATAAGTTGATGAAAGTTTGGGCTATTTCCACTTTTGTCTAATTGAAACAATGCTGTTCTGAAAATATATACAAGTTTTTGAGTAGACATAGATTTTTCATTTCTCATGGGCATACAACTTGGAGTCGAATTGCTCAGGTAAATGATAACTCAATATTTAAGCTTTTAAGTTACTGTCTTCCAAAACTGTTTTCCAAAATGGCTGTAATTTCCAACTAGCAATGTGTGATGATTCCAATCTTTCTACATCTGTCAGTTTTTATTGTCTGTCATTTTAATTATAGTCATCCTAATGAGTGCAACGTGGCAACTTATTGTGATTTTAATTTTTATTTCCTTAATGACTAATATATGGAATATCTTTTTACCTACCTATTGGTCATTTGCATCTCCTCTTTGGAGAAAAGTCTATTAAAATTCTTTGCACATTTTAAAAACTGCATTGCCATTTTACTTTTGTGCTGTTAGTAACTTTACATACTCCAGAAATGAGGCCCTTCTCAGGTAGATGGCTTGTAGATATTTTCTATCATTCACTGGTTGGATTTTTCACTTTCTTCAAGGTATCATTTGTCTTTTATACAAGGTACTATAGCCATTTTCTAACATTCTAATTTTGAAGTCCAATTTACTTATTGTTTTGTCACTTGTGTTTTTGGTGTCATATCAAAAAGTAATTGCCTACCTGAAGGTCATGAATATTTACTGCTATGTTTTCTTCTATGATTTTTAGTTATATTTACTAAATTTTGGTCTATAATCCACTTTGAGTTTACTTTTGTACATGGTATGAGTTAGGGGTCCAAATTAAGTCTTTTGTGTGTGACTATCCAGTTCTCTCAGCACCATTTTTAAAAAATCACTATTCTGTTTCATTGAATTCTCTTGGTATCTATCAAAAATTCGATTAACCATTATTTTAAGGGTTTATTTCTGGACATTCTATTCCATTCCAATTATCTATATGTCTACTTTATGTCAGTACCACATAATCCTTAATATTATAGTTTTGTAGTTAAGGGCTTATATGTTTTAAAATCAGGAAGTATGAGTCATCCAATTTTTTCCTTATTTCACAAGATAGCTTTGTCTATTCTGTGTCCATGTATTTCTATATGAATTTTAGGATTACCCTGTCAAATTCTGCAAAAATGTCAGTTGGGATTTTGATATAGTGTTGCATATGTAAATCAATTTAGATAATAATGCCATCATAACAATATTAAGTTTTCTGGTCCATGAACATAGGATATATATTTCTATTTATTGGAAATATATTTAATTTAATTTCATAATATTTTATAGTTTTCATGTGTACATGTTTTGCCCTTCTTTTGTTAGGCTTGTTCCTAAGCAGTTTACTATTTTTGATGCTATTGTAAATGATTATTAATTTCAGTTGGTCAACAGTGTAGAAGCAGGGAACAGACTGTGGAATCTCAGAGGGAAGGCAGGGTGTGGAGTGGGTGGATAGGAATAGATCAACCAAAGAACTGGTATGCATATATGCATAACCCATGGACACAGACAATATGGTGGTGGAAGCCTGGGGTGGGGTGGGGTCAGGGGTGAGGGTGGGCTAGATGGGGTCATGGGAGAAAAAAGGCAACATATGTAGTACTTTAAACAAAAAAAGATTTAAAAATTTACTTTGGATTATTCACTGCTAATTTATAGAAATTGTTGTTTTTATATTTGATATTATATCCTGTAAATCTTCTAAACTCATGTATTAGTTTTAAGAGCATAATTAGTAACTTTCTTATAATTTTCTATTTATACTGAGTGGCCAGATTATTATGATCTCTGAACGCATAATAATCTTGCCACTCAGAGTACTTATGTATAAGGGAAAACTTGCAAATCTTGATGTCAAGGGACCAGGAGATAGTGGCCCCCAGCTTTTGGCTAGTAAGTCCTCTGCTTCTTTCTAACTACCCACAATGCAGTTCTTATACATGGAAAAACCTTATTTTAAAATCCCAACTCTGTGGTCAGTCTACACTGAGTGGCCAAATTATTATGCATTCAGTGATCATAATAATCTGGCCACTCAGTGTATAAGATAGTGATATCTACAAACAGATATTGTATGATTTCTTCCCTTTCTATGTAGATGCCTTTTATTTCTTGTTTGTAACTAATTGCACTAGGTATGATCTTCTATTCTAGTATAATGTTCAATAGAAGGTTCAAGACTGAAAATCCTTACCTTGTTCCTGACCATAGGGAAAAAATCATTGAATACTTTTTCATTAACTATGGTGTTAGTTATGGGACTTTCATAGATGCCCTTTAGCATGTCTCAAGCACACAGAATATTTCCTAGAGCAGACCATATCATAGGACAGACTAGTAAACAAAGCCTCAACAAATTGCATCATACACATATGTGTTTTAACAATAATGGAACTAGATTAGAAATCAAAAATGGGGGGAAATTTGGGAAATCCTTAAATAGATGGAATTTTAGACAACATAGTCCTAAATAACATGTCAAAAGGGAAATTCTAAGGGAAATTAGAAAATATTTTGAGCCCACTTAATTGATAATTCATTTATTTTATTGTACTTTTCAACTCCAGAATTTATTTTTTATAATTCTATATATGTATTGAAACTATTTATTGAAACTTTTCATTCATTCTTCAGACAAGATTCTTTTAGTTCACTGAACCTATGTACAAAGGTTTGTTTAAAGCACTGGTATTTGTCTACTTAGCCAACATGTGGACCCCTTCAGAGATAGCTTCCAGTGACTGCTTATTTTCCTGTGTGTGGGGGGTTATACTTCCTTATTTCTTTGTTTCCTTTTTCTTTGCCTCATAAATGTTATTGTTTTTGTTGAAAAATATGCGTTTTATATAAGGTACTATAGCCATTTTCTAAATCAGATCACTGCTACCCTGTGTTTTTTTCTTTGTTGATTTAGTGACTTTTCTGAACTAATACTGTGTTTCAGCATTCACAGTGGTTTTTACCCACTGAAGTCCCTGCTTAATTAGCTTCATGGTCAGCAATAATTTGTCACAGGTTTCTTTAAATGCTTTGAAACAATACATCATCTGCCCCTTGTCAAGGAGCACTGTATATGTGGTGAAGCACACTTTGAGCACTCAGTTATTTTTAATTTCCAGCTTACACAATGCCTCTGTGTCAGCCAGAAATGGGAAAAATGAGATCCTCTCAGGTCTTTCCTGGGCAAGTGCACAACTCTGCACACGGATGTGGCTTGCATGTTCCCCAGGAATATGTGATGCTTTTAAATCCCCTAAGGATGTCTGATTCCCCAGTTCTTCCTTTCAAGTTGTTGGCCACAACTGTTATTGCAACCTTAGACAAATGCAATGTCGAACAATAACTGTTGAATAGTTTGGCAAATGTCCTGAGGGTATGGATATAAAAATATTAGGAAGAACTAGAATATATAATAAATATTATTAATACTTTCATGAAATATAATTTAATTAAATAGGTGGTACCTTTATTACAGAAAGAGCTTCATTAAAAATTTATACTCTATAAGTAAAATAACCATGTTCTTCAGTTTTATTTGTGGATTAAAATGATAGAAATATACACTTGAATTATTAATATTTGTAAAAATTTGTTATGAATAGAATTCCACTTCTACATTTAATTAGATGTAGTTAATATAACATAATTATTAGTTTTTAAAGCATACACTTTTAAAAATGCATTCATTCTGATGAATAAAATATTAAAAATATATAGACATTAATTCTACCATAACAACAAAATGAAATAAGCAATGTTATGAAATCACAGGTTTTTATTTAACATGTTTTCCTCAAATTCTTAACACAGGTTTCCTTGATCATCAGCAAATTGTGGAAGAGGAAAAGGAGTATTGGAAAAATATTTTTCTTTACATTTAGTAAATTTAAATGATCATGATATTTCCTTCCTTCTTTCCTCCACTTGATTTTTCAAAGTTTTTTTTTTTTAATTGATTTCAGGGAGATGAAGGAGGATGGAGAAAGATAGAAACATCAATGATGAGAGAGAATCATGGATCGGCTGCCTCTTGCATGCCCCCTACTGGAAATCACGGCTGCAACCCAGGCATGTACCCTGACCAGGAATCAAACCAGTGACCTCTTGGTTCATGGGCTGATGCTCAACCTCTGAGCCACACTAGTCACTCTGAGCAGGGGAGTATGAAAGAGGCCCCTATGCTCTGATTTAAGCTTAGTTGGAGACTCCAGAGTGAGAGGAGCAGTGTCAAGATTATGGGTAGTGGCTAATTTGGAGGATCCAAATTATAATAGAAGTGGTGGTGGCAAGGCTTGTCCTGAGTCTGCCCTCCCTGCTGGGGTGCTGAGGTTGCCTTTCCTTTCTTTTAGAATGCCACTCATTATATTTATATCTGTTCATTAAACAAAACTTCCTTAAAAACTATTATGTGCTTAATACTATGATTTATGGCAGTTTTAAAATATGGACAAGAGAGGCATACCCATTTTTCACAATTTATAACATGGTGGAGAACAACAAACAGGTTAGAGAAATATGATGTATGTTTGATGGTGGAACAGCTCTAAAAATGTTGTGGAAGCACATGAAATGGATCTACTCAGGTTTATGGGAATAGGTAAGGATTTTTTTTTTGAAAAGTGGCATCTAGGACCTGATCAGACAATGAAAAGTGGTTACACAAACACAGAGAAATGGGAGATATGAAGTTGGAGTGAGATTTCTAGCTGATAGCAAAAGGAAGTATTGCATGCAAAGGCCTAAGTATAGCTGCAGCCAAAATTGGCAAAAGATGAACCTGAGCAAATAAGTGTTTGAAGGATGGTAAATGCCACTTTGAGAAGTATGTACTCCATCCTAAAGGTAAGAAGAGTTTTAGCAGGAGAGTGACAAAATGAGATTTTCGTTTACAATATTCCCTCCATTTTCAATCCAGCAAGGAAGGAAGAAGAAAACCAAAGCACATATTTTTCAAGATCATAAAAAGCAGAAGGTGAACTCAGAGAATTTCTAAACTTGGCAATGTTCTCTAAAATTGAATTCAGAAAACTGTGATGGATAGCTATTTGAAGCTTCTTGTAAGGATCTATTGGGCACATAACAATTTTTAGATAAACATATAAGTGGAAAGTTGTATTTTGGGATAAGTTGAAATAAATCAAGCAAAGGAGGCTAAGTGAAAAACTTCATAAAACTAAAGATGTAGACAATTATGCATTTCTTCACATTCCCACTATTACACTAGTAAATGATAAAATAAACTTTTGTAAATCTATTATTTTTATTGATTTAAGAGGAAAGGAGGGGGAGAGAGAGAGAGAAAAAAACATCAATGATGAGAGAAAATCACTGACTGGCTACCTCCAGCATCTGCAACCTGGGCATATGCTCTGGGCGAGAATTGAACCATAGACCTTCTGGTTCATAGGTCTACGTTCACCCACTGAGCAATGCCAGCCTGGCTAGAATACACTTTTGAAATGTTATGCTGATAGGTTTCACATTAAAATTTCAAAAGCTGTTTAAAAATTCTTTGAAAATATCTTTTATTACCATTTATAATTTCTTCAAGTGAAAATACACATGACACAAATAAGTAGATTTTAATATGTCTTATGATTATATATTAATACTTAGAAATAAAATTTGTTTGGTACTAATTCAGCTTTATAATTTCAATAACATTTAATAGCTATTAGACTAATATAAAGTAGAATTCTAAACATTCTTTGTGTGTCATTGCTTCACCTAGTTAAATAAAATTAAATATTTTTTAAATTTTCATATAACTTTATATACTCATTCTGAAAATACTTTTATACCAAACAAAGTCTTACCTTAAATGTTACGATGTTCTTTGTATGATTGGGCACCATTATGATTCTATCTTCTGGGATCCCCACCTGACAATGTGCAATGATGGATTCCAAGGCCACGGGTTTTTTACCAATCCCTTTCATGGCAAAGACATGCTTCATACCATCTATTTTATTGTGTAAAGTAAGTTTACCCTGTGACAAATCAAGCAAATTTCAGCTCCATAGGAGTCACATTTGGATGCCAAACAGCCTCTACTATCCTATTACTCTTGGGTCTGATAAACACAATGAACATTCAAGGAGGTCATCCATAGAGTCTTGCAGTTTATGTACAAATACCTCTACTGCACGAGTAAGATGAAATACCTGTAAAAACCTCATTACTTCTCTTTACTTTCTCTAAATACAGAGTTTATACAGGTATCCTCTTATATAGCAAATATGTGCATGCTCATATCCTTATCAAAGAAATATGTCTTTAGAAAATAATTTCTAAACTACCAACTTGCTTAATGAATAAAAACAATAGGAACAATGATTTTACTTTGTTTAGTGTGGTATGTAAAAGTAATATAGGCATAAGAATTGGCAGGCAATGGGATTGCACTTTTCGGAATGTTTATGCCTCATTAAAATAATTATTCAGGCAAAATGAACTCTAATGATCAAATTCATGAAAATATAACTTTTCTGCAAAAAATATTTACTGTAAGTTATATAGATTAATATCATACATTGTTTTATTGACACATTAATACTAGGTAAAAATTATCAATGAGTTCATACCATAACCTCACATTCCAAATGAGGTTTGAATGTGAGAGGATATTGTGCTGTTTCACCTGATTTGACAGAGAAATCAAAAGGTCCATAAAAACATTCTCCTTCTACTTTCACGTGACATCTCCAGTCATTCATTGTTCTATTTATCTAAAGCATGAAAAGGGTAGATAAATATCAGAAAAATTATATTTATAAAGTTGAATGACATATTAATTATTGGTGCTTTTCATTAAATTACATATAGTATTTTTAACTATATTTCTTAAGAATCGCCATTTGGAAGTCATATTAGTTAAGAACAACTATAAAAAATGTGAATATAAGGCACAAGAAGTCTTTTCATAGTTCTTCTTAAATATGTTCTTTCAATGTCATACAGGAGCATTGCCTAACAGGATGATCTATGGATTGTTTAATAGGTAAAGGAATATTCATTTGTTTGACTTACTAATGTTTAAATGATAGAATGGTCTTGGGATTATACATTTTACTCCTAATAATTGGGTCATAAAATATGTTCTAATTGGTAGATTGCTTAGATAACAAAGGTCACATATTTCATTATAGAAAATTCTGTGCTTTGATCAAACTTCTGTTATGTCTTTATTAACTAAACAAATACAAAACAATTTATCAGTCAGAAAATTCAAAATTCTTTACAATTATGTTACTTTCTTCTATGTTGCGTTGTCACTTTGAGTAATAGATAGCCAAGCTACAGCAAATCATTATTCTTAGTGCCTATGTACCCATTTTAATAAATGTCAAGATCACAACTAAATCTGGAACAGAGTAACCTGAGGGACCATTACTCTGCTTGGTGGAGCCAGGAGGCATGGCTTTCAAGTAGGAATTTGATGATAGGTTAAAGAAGCTAAAGTTAATTTTTTAAAGCACCAAGATACAGCATAAGTGATTAATCAGGTGAGTAACATTATGACATTTATAGAGAGGAATAAAACTCTGACATCAATGTAGAGAAACACACAGCAACAGATAATACAATTGGAAATAGGCAAAGGATACAGGTTTAATCCCTGGTCAGAATAAGTGGAACAACAAATTAATGTCCAATGTCTATTTGTCTGTCTGCCTGCCTCTCTCTCCTTCTTTCTCTCCATTCCTCTCTCTCGAAAAATCATTCAATAAGTTAAAAAAAATCTGTAATAGTTCAAGATAAGAGGTTTAGAGAACTTTAATGAGATGGTAACAGTGTAAATGAAGAAAAATGCCACAAAAAATTTTTCATGCTTACTATTGGAATATTCTGGGTAAGGGCTTGAAATGCTGGTGTTTCAAAATCAAATCTGGTCTCTGGACATTCATCACTCACCACGCCTTCAATGTAGTAGACACGCACATCATATCTTGATGTCAACAAAATTTTACAAGGGTAGCGTCCAGGACAAAGAGGAGCAAATTTTAAAGCAACTAGGAAAGATCCTTCTGGAACTATCAAAATAATTGAAAAATAATTATTTTAAATGGCATAAACCTTGATTATTTTTAGGGTAAAGCAACATTTAATATTATTGTATAATCTAGAAGACACTAGGCAATGCCAAAGTAACACACTACCCCTAATCCTCAGGGCATAACAAGCAAGTTTATTTATCAGGGACAGATAGGTCATTGATAGGTCAAAGGAAGGTCTAATCCATAAAGTCACTCAGGGACCCATATTGTAAAAAGATAGCACTATGTTGCAGCAGTATCATCACAAATACCTCTTCTCCTTCCCTAACAGATCAAGGGAAGAGGAGAGGCTAGAAGTTTGCTCAAGGACTTTTCAGTACCCAGCCCCAAAATACCACATGTTACATTTAGATGGCCAGAACCAGTCACATGGCTTTATCTAACTGAATGGTGACTGAGAAATGAGACAGAAATATGGAATATTCAGTAAGGATTGTTGTTTCCCAGATTTCCATGACTTATGGGTGATCTGTCCCATAACAATCAAAATATTTTCAACTTGACTAGCAGATAGAAATTATTTTTTCATAGTTAATAACCAAGGATAGTCCAATTAATACTCTTCATACACCTTGTTATAAAATTTACCTGATATTAATAAGTAATATAATTTCTTATGATGGGTTCCTTTCCTTCCAAGCAATATTACCTTTTCTCAGAAGATCAATATTTTCTTATTCTCCATGAAATGACAAAGCAGTTATAAAAAACTCTCAACCTTAAAGTAGGATGCAATTTAAGAACATAATACAAATTTCACTGCTTATGCCAACATATTAAGTAATAGATGAAAAAGACATGATAAAAATATATTTAGAATCCTAATTCTGCAAAGAATTTCTTGCAAACCAAGAAAATAAATCCAGCTATCAACTAATTAACTAGACAAGTATTATGACATTAATTGGCTATAAATTTCATTGACTCACGTTTAACACCTCAAATGTTAAAAAAGGCAAACTTGTTTTCAAATATGCTGGTTTGTACACCAAGAAAATCATTCACTCCTGCAAGAACATTAACTGCTTTATATCTTTTTGAAGTAAATTGAGGATTTGTATGTGTGTGATAAGTATCATATTATGTATTATATATTATAAAATGTTAGTTTTTTGCATAATGTATATCACTGTATATCAGATATCATGTATTGTATATAATGTTATATAATGTACTAGAGGCCCAATGCACAAAATTCCTGTGGATCAGGCCTAAACCGGCAGTCAGACATCCCTCTCACAATCCAGGACCACTGGCTCCTAACTGCTCACCTGCCTGCCCACCTGATCACCCCTAACTGCACCCCCCTGCTTGCCTGGTCACCCCCAACTTGCCCCTCCTGCTATATCCCCCAACTGCCCTGCTCCACTGGCCTGGTTGCCCCTCACTGCTCCCTCACCAATCTGGTTGCCCCTATCTAACCCCCCCCCCCCGACAGGCCTGGTAGCCCCACGCAGCCTCCTGCTCAGTCATTTGGTCGTCCCTCACTAACCCCCCTGCCAGTCTGATCACCCCACACAGTCTGTTTGGCCGTCTATTTGGTTGTTTCAGATGTGATGGTCACTTAGCCTTTTATATATAGACAGATATTAAAATACACTGTTAATGGATCACATTTGAAATCTCTATCACATCTAAGCAAAGTCCAATATACTCAGATGGTCTAAGGAGAAAAAAAGTTTGTTATTTTTTTCCTTCCTTTTAAAGTAAAAATCAAATTTTAGAATAAACTTTCCTCTTGTCAAAAAGGACTCTAGGTACATTTTATAACCCGTTATTCACTAATGACTTTCATTCTGAATGAAGTGTTTGAGTTGCAGCAATATCATTAGAACAAACCAGGGGAGATAATGATTTGATAAAAATCTGTTGCTTTAACAGAAATAAAGAAACCTCATTTTTTCTCATGCATGAACAGACTGAAATGAAAATACTTAGATTAGATCATTAAAGAAAATTAAGCTGCATAGAAGAGGAATTTTAAGTAATTCAAAAGTAATTATTATTTTCATTAAAGATAAAGATTAACTAGCCATTTAATAGTGAACAACAATTAAAATGTGCATGTTCAAGTATAAAGCTCTATCAAAAGCTTTGTTATACACTGTTCTCTTTTCCCTAAGAATATTCATTTTCTAATGATACTGAGTAAAAAAATGAAAGCTGAACAGTGTACATTGCAAAGTGTACATTTTCCAACTCATGCAATGTTCATGAGCACAGACCCTGAGGAATGCACAGGGCTAGCCCCTTTCCCTTACCAATCCAAAACAAATCCACTATAAAGTGGAATTTGTGGGAAAGATGGTTCTATTTTTTGAAAATATATCGATAAAACAATGTTTCTTTTCTTAAAACATAAAAAATAACTTAGTTCAGGTAACAAACATAAACAAAAATATTATCACATATAATTAACAAGAAGTCGCTTCTAGATGAAGGTATTCATCAGCCAGTATACACATTCCCTTAGATATAAAATAGCAGAAGTAGAAACTACGATATCTTGATTTTTAGAAATTTGGAAATTTTACTGGCCACATTGTGGCACCACACCATTATTCTCTTTTAGGGACATGTTTTCTCAAAGTCCTTTCCAATTATGCACTGTAGCAGACACTACCAATGTCCTGCCATGTTGCCTTTCATTTAAATCTTCCTGAAGGTTAAGGGCTTTATGAAAACCTGTGACATTTTTCTAGAGGGTTTCTTCTTGTCACAGGAGGGAGCTCACTAGATCAGGCCAGAAATGGCAATGCCTGCAGCTGCAGTCTTCAACAAATAATATATCATATTGTTGAAAAATAACCCAGCTTCATTGTCTTTTGGTTAGAATAAATCTGGGGTGAATTCTCTACTAACTCCTAGAGATTCCCAGTGAAATTGAGCCCAAATAACTTACTCTGAAAACTATTCATTTATACTCTCTGAATTGGCTGCATCTTTTTGCTGTCTCTCACTTTCTCACATTCTTACCTATGGTTCCCGAGATCATGTCTCAAACTATTGATCTCAAGACCTGGTTTCAGGATCTTGAATTCCCCAACCTAATGTACATGGTTATCAAATGTATATGGCTATCAAATATATCAAATATCTGCTTCCTTCACATTCCAAAATAAACCATTGGCCAAAGCAAGACACATAGCCAAAACCAGGATCAACAAGGGAGGAAACATTTACACAAAACCTGCATATAGGCAGGCATGATCCAGTTGGGCTTTTACTGATATAATCTAACTTGTCTTTTTTTCAATTTAATAAATATTTATTGTTCAGATTATTACAGTTGTTCCTCTTTTTTCACCCCATAGCTCCCTTCCACCCAATTCCCACCACATTCTCTTCCCTTACCTCCCCGCCACTGTCTTCATCCATAGGTGCATGATTTTTGTCCAGTCTCTTCCCGCCTCCTACCCCCACATCCCTTTCCCCCTGAGAATTTTCAGCCAACTCCCTCTCTATGCCCCTGATTCTATTATATTCACCAGTTTATTCTGTTCCTCGGATTTTTAATTCACTTGATTTTCAGATTCACTTGTTGATAGATAGTATTTGTTGTTCATAATTTTTATTTTTACCTTTTTCTTCTTCTTCCTCTTCTTAAAGAATACCTTTCAGCATTTCATGCTTGTAAAATTCTCTCTTTGTCTTTTGCTCTTGCCATTTTAATTATGATGTGTCTTGGTGTGGTCTTCTTTGGATTCCTTTTGTTTGGGGTTCTGTGCACTTCCTGGACTTGTAAGTCTATTTCTTTCACCAGGTGCGGAAGTTTTCAGTTATTATTACTTCAAATATGTTTTCAGGATCTTGCTCTCTCTTCTTCTGGCACCCCCATTGTTCTGATATTGGTTCGCTTGAAGTTGGCCCAGAGGCTTCTTACACTAACTTCAAATTTTTGGATTCTTTTTTCTTTTCCAGTTGAGTGTTTTTTGCTTCTTTGTATTTCAAACCTTTGACTTGATTCTTGCGTCCCTCTAGTCTGCTGTTGGGTCTCTTATAATATTTTTTATTTCAGTCAGTGTATGTCTAATTTCTAGTTGGTCCTTTATCATATCGAGGGTCTCACTAAATTTATTGGCTTTTTCTAGGAAATTCTTGTAAAACCTTATAACTGTGGTTTTGAACTCTATATACAGTCATTTGTTTTCCTCCATTTCTTTTGTTTTTGATCTGTTTCTTTGTATCTGCATTTTCTCTGCTTCCGAGTTGGTAGGGTAGCTTTGTGTGCTAGGTGTCCTATAATATGGCCCAGGGGCTCAGCCTCCCCAGTTACCTGAGGTGGACACTCTTGGTGCACCCCTTGTGAACTGTGTGTACTGCCTTATTGTAGTTAAGTCTTGATTATTGTTGGTATCACTAGGAGGAATTGACCTCCAGGCCAATTGGCTATGAGGATCAGCTGGGTCTATGCTGAGAGAACTTTTGTGCTGGAGACAGCCTTATGAGACAAGACTTGCAAAATTGCAAAAGCCTCTGTGCTCATCTTGGATGGGGTGGAGTCTCAGGGCTGAGCAGACAATCTTAGCTTTCCATCAGCTCTGCCCTATGAGGCCCATGGGTCTCAGTGTCCCTCAGTAACTGCTGCGAGCACCTCTACGAGTAAGCTGCCCTCAAGTTTCACCCACTGCCAGACAGTCCAGTTTCTCCCCCAATGAATCTGGATTCCTAGATTCTTGCTAAGAACTGGGGTTCGGTGCAGTGAGAAGCTTCCATTTCCTACCCACTAGAGAAAGTCAGTGGCACACTCAGCAGTCGGTCCTCTCTGTGCACACTAGCGCACACACCTCCAGAATTCTGCCTTTCATGACTCCCCCGAGTTTCTGGCTGACAGCCCAGATTTCCCCCAAATAAGCCTGGGTCCTTTGGACCTTGTCCGGAACTGGAGTCCAGCACAGTTGGGAGTTTTTGTCTCCTTCCCCCTAGAGAAAGCCAGCCAGGCACTCAGCCGCCTGAGCACATCTCAATAGCCTTTTGTAGCTCCTCTGATTCTCCGTGTGCTTTCCTCTTTCCTTCTAGTTGTAGAATTTCCACTCAGCCAGTTTTCCTGTGGTTCTGGATGATGTTCATTTTGTCTTTTAGTTGCAGTTTTGAAATTGTTGTGTGAGGCAGCAGTTTAGGTGTTTATCTTTGCCATCATCTTGGTTTCTCCCAATCTAACTTGTCATAACTACAATGGAAGATATATGTATAAAACTAGCGAGGTGAAAGAAACAATCAACTGAGAGTTTAAAATCCTGTTTTCTAGACTGGCTGGCATGCTCAGTGGGTGAGTGTCAAACTATGAAGCAGAAGGTCGTGGTTTGATTCTCAAAGCACATGCAGGGGTTGCAAGCTCAATTCCCAGTGGGGGGCGTGCAGGAGGCAGCCAATCGATGATTCTCTCATCATTGATGTTTCTACCTCTCGTCCCCTCTCCCTTCCTCTCTGAAATCAATCAAAATATATTTTAAAATCCTGTTTTCCAGCTTTAGTTTCTTTCCTGCACTGTGTCACCTTGGGCAATGAACTTAGACTTTTTTTTTCAACTCAGTTTTTTGATCTGTTAAAATTAAAGAGTGAGATTTGATCAGTAGCTTTCAAGCATTTTAGTTTTTGGTTTTGAGATCCTGTCTATTAAGAATACCTGAGACAGAATCTCCACATATAAAACAAATTAACATAAAGGATAAAAAGCTAGAACTCCAGCCCTAACCAGTTTGGCTCAGCGGATAGAGCGTCAGTCTGCAGACTGAAGGGTCCTGGGTTCAATTCCAGTCAAGGGCAGGTACCTTAGTCATGGGCACATCCCCAGTAGGGAGTGTGCAGGAGGCAGCTGATTGATGTTTCTCTCTCATTGATGTTTCTGACTATCTATCCTTCTCCCTTCCTCTCTGTAAAAAAATCAATAAAATATATGTATAAAAACTAGAACTCCAGTTCACACCCATACCTCCATATTTCCAAACCAAAGTACTTTAAAAGAATGCTAGGGCCCGATAGAATATAATTTGATTAATCTGTCTCAGGTTTATCTGTGCATCAGAAATGTGAAGGAGACTAAATACTATAGTGAATTTATCATTATCTTCCATAGTTAATTATTTAAGTATATTACTAGCAAACAACAGTTAAAAGTTCTTAATTCAGAAGATGATATATCAAGAGAATGAGCAGCTATATTTATATGAATTCATTTATATAAATTAATTTACAATAGATATTTATTTATTCTAAAATCATGTATAT
The DNA here is from genome assembly GCF_964339955.1 of Pipistrellus hanaki. Lineage (NCBI taxonomy): Eukaryota > Metazoa > Chordata > Mammalia > Chiroptera > Vespertilionidae > Pipistrellus > Pipistrellus hanaki. The sequence continues at coordinate 81,158,554 of NC_140524.1, forward strand.
TTTCAGATAATTTTTTTAGTGTATTTGCTAATCCCACTTTCATCTGCTATGAGAAAGCTGTTTTTTTTTTTGTTTGTTTATTTTTTTAAATGGCCGTGTTTTATTTTTTATTTTTTTAAATTTCTTTATTGATTCATATGCCTTTCGGCATAACGATTATTACTTGTCTCATTTTTGATTCTTATATTTCCAGTAGGACATGATCTCACTCATCTAGGGGAAATGGGGAAAGTTTCAATCTAGACTTTTTTTTCTTATAGTATAAATAAGGGGACAAACACTTACTAATTGGAATTTTATCCATTTTAGAAACTTTGTTATGTTCTTTCAGCACATCTGCCTCATAAATACTCTGGTAAGGAGAGTGATCGATTCATTGTGTACTAACAATTGCTCATTACTGAGTTTCCTCATGTAATATCAAAGACATGAAGTGTGCCATAGATTTCACTTTAAAAAAAAAAAGCATTCAGCAATTATAATATTAGTGTTTTATTTTTTTATTTTAAAAAATATTTACTGTTGAGAGTATTACAGATACCCCCTATCTTTCCTCATTGACCTCCTCCACTGGTTCCTGCCCAGCCCCAGACCTTCACCACCCTATTGTCTATGTCCATAGGTAATGCATATATGCATATAAGTTTCATGATTAATATCTTCCCACCACTCCCCACCTTCCCTCTGAGATTCATCAGTCTATTCCATGTTTCCATGCTTCTGATCCCATTTTATTCATCAGTTTATTATCCTTCATTAAATTTCTTATTCATTTATTTTTATTTTTAGATTCAATTGTTGATAAATACGTATTTATTGCCATTTTATTTTTCATATATTTGATCTTTTTCTTCTCTTAAAGAATACCCTTCAACATTTCATGTAATACTGGTTTGGTATTGAACTCCTTTAGCTTTTTATTATTATTATTATTATTTATTGTCTGTGAAGCTCTTTATCTAACCTTCAATTCTAAATAATAGCTTTGTTGGGTAGAGTAATCTTGGTTATAGGTCCTTGCAATTTGTCACTTTGAATATTTCTCGCCACTCCCTTCTGACCTTGTCCCCTGACCAACTCCAAAGGGCTGAGAGCATTGTACTTCTCTCCCCCATGAAGTTCCTAAGTACTTACAAGCAGAAAATACGGCTCTTCAGTGACCTGTCAGATTTTGCTCAAAGACAATATGTGTACATCTTTGCAGGTGCCCAGAAGCAAAGGAAAAAGGCTATAGGTAGGTATCAAAGTAGTGAAGTAAGGGCAGAAATTGAAATTATTTTTTCCAGTACTGCCTAGTTAGACTTAAAAGGTACAAGAATACATAGATTGTGTTGGTCAGATCTAGTAAGGCCTTACTAATAATTTTCTGTCTGTTGGGCCTCTCAATTATTAAGAGATATATAGTAAATTCTCCCACTTTAATTGTGGATATGTTCATTTTTCTTCCACATGTGCCAGTTTTTACTTTATACATTTAGAGATTATGTGGTTAGGTGAAAAAAAGTTTGAAATTATTCTGTACATTGGATTATTCTTTTGGCATTAATACTTTTGTTTGTCTTAAAATTCATTTATTCAAATATTAATATATTTATGCCAGATATATATTTTTTTAAATACTTAGTATAGGTTTTTTGATATTTTGCCAGGTAATTTTGTAAAAACATAACTTGCATTTGACTTTCCATTGTGAAAATATCAACTTTCCTAGTATAGGCAGTGTGTGTGTGTGTGTGTGTGTGTGTGTGTATAAATATATATATCCTGATTAATTATATATTTGTGTTTAATATTTCATTTTGTTTCTCCTTACTATATCTGTTCTTTAGTTCTCCATTTTTGTATTCTATTGAGCTTATCAAGTTTTGTTTATTTCCTTTTATGCATTCTACTGGTTTAGAAATTTTACATTAATTCTCTATATTTTTTGTGTGTTCTCAAATTTTCAGCATTCATATATAATATTAAAATTAGGGTTCTGCACTCTCTCACAGTCCGGAACCCCTTGGGGGATGTCTGGCAAGCAGACATCCCCCGAGGGATCCTTAGCACTGCTGTAGGGGCAGAAGAGGATCCTGCCACTGCCTCTGTGCCAGCTGTAAGCCCAGCTTCTGGCTGAACAGAGCTCCCCCTGTGGGAGTGCACTGACCACCAGGGAGCAGCTCCTGTGTTGAGTGCCTGCCCCTGGTGGTCACTGTGCATCACAGCACCTGGCTGTTCTGCCATTAGGTCAATTTGCATAATACGGTTTTATGATATAAGATATCTTAAAATAGCTCAAACCTGTTCTCTCCAAATATAAGAATCTTACATTACCTATAACCTATTCCTTATAAAACTGAAATTACTGTCTGTCTAATGGTTGAGTTTTCTTTGTTTTGATCATGCTTGATTTATTTATTATTATTTCCATAGCCAATGCTAATTTAAATTTACCCATATTTACTGATTATTTTATTAACCACTGTTCTTGGATCTAAATTATTTCTTCTGAATCCACTTTCCTTTACCCACAAATCAATCCTCCAGCTGTTTTTATAGCAAATATCTGTGAGTTTAAAATAATATTAATTTTATTGTTGGATTAAAATATTTTTATATCAACTTTATTATTGAATGATGGTTTACTAGGATTTAAAAATCTACAGTGTCAGTTAATTTGCTTCAGCACTATAATTCCATTGTCTTCTGGTTTCCATTTTTAGTACCAGTAATTCTGCCTTGAGTATAATTTTTTGTTCCTGTGAAAGTGTCTTTTTCTTTTATTTTTCACAATTTCTTGTCTTTGCCATTATATTATTACACTATAACACATTTCGGTGTCACTCTTTTATTTTCTAGCATTAGTAAAATTGTGTATGCCTTTTCTTTTCTTGCTTGCTCCTATAAATAGTAGAGGGTTACCTTTTCTATGTGGTCACTGTACAGAGTCCCATTCCCCCTTAACTTTGCAATGATTTCACAGATCTAAGTATGGAGGTAGCTCAATGCATACCCTTGAGCCAATTTCCTGCATCAAAAAAATTATCCAGTTATTAAGATGTAAGCAGGATGTTTTCTTACATTCACTGGTAGTTTTCAAATAATCTAGGTGACAATTTAAATTTTAGAAAACTGCATTGTCTTCCTGCTATGGATTAACTCTAACCCCACCAATAACATTCAGAAAAAAAGAAGAAAAAAAAAACTTGGACTCTTCCCATCTCTGCCACCAGCACCTGATTCCACATATCCTTGATAGAATGATGGTCCTCCACATTTCCCCCTCCAATTATAGTCATTTTAAGTCCAGGGAACTGGGTTGTCTTTGCAAGAGGGATGCAAACAAAGAAAAATTGATGAATGGCCATCTTGAAAATTATTTCACATATATTCATTAAGAAAATATTTTAAAACCTCTATTATGCTCTAGGAGGGATGCAATAACGAGTCAGCTTCCTAGTTTTCTGGTAGGTGCAGATAATAAATTTCTTAGAAAAAGGCAGATCTTGGAACTAGAATGTTTGCTTTTATAGCAAAATTATGTTTTAATTGAGCATAAGTCTGAGGAAGTTATTCAATGTGTTTTCCTATCGGGCAACAACAGCTTAGTAATAATTTGGGAATTTCTCATAGGATTTATGTAAATGGGTAACTTTTCTTTTCTTTCCATTGCCATTGAATTTTTGAATTTCTATATGTCTTTATGGATCATTTAATGGAAAATTAAGAGAGAGTTTATCATGGAGTTGTAGCTTGACAGTATTCTAAGTGAGAAGTTTTCATTTTTATACAATGTTTAAGAAGATAAAATTTCCAAAAGAAAAGAACTAAAATAAGATTTTGCTTTCTAATTAACCCCTCTGTGGGGAAGGAAGCAAGGGATTGCTAGTAGAAAATTAACTTTGTGCTCCCTAACTGGTTTGGCTCAGTGGATAGAGCGTTGGCCTCCAGACTGAAAGGTCCCAGGTTCAATTCCAGTCAAGAGCATGTACCTTGGTTGCAGGCACATCCCCAGTAGTGGGTGTGCAGGAGGCAGCTGATCAATGTTTCTCTCTCATTTATGTTTCTAACTCTCTATTCCTCTCCCTTCCACTCTGTAAAAAATCAATAAAAATATATATTTTTAATTAAAAATATTAACTTTGTGCTTTGCAATTTCAAGTCTGAATACCAGAAACTTTATCTGTCTTATCCTATATAATAAAAGGCCAGCGACTATAATGGTGTAACAATCAGAACAACTGATCAAAGAGCCACCTTGAGGTGCACTGACTACCTCTCAGTTCCTCCTCCAAGTCCACAGGCTCCAATTGCTGGATGGCCAACGGGGAACTGGGGTAGGTGGTGGCTGGGCAGGACTGGGGATTAGGGAGCAGGCAGAAGGCAGACCTCTTGGTCCCTCCCCCAGGCCTGCAGGCTCCAATATGATTGCTAGATGGCAAATGGAGAACCAGGGTGGGTGTTGGTGGTGAGGTGGGACTGGGGATGACCCTGATTGCAGGCTAGGCCTAGGGCCCCTACCTGCACACGATTTTGTGTGCTGGACCTCTGGTATTATAAATAAAATGTTTGGAAGAGACTTGATTTTAAGTTCTTGCATATTGATTTACTAAGTGGGCAAATTAGTTTGAATGAGCTGTTAGCAAGCCGATAAACAGCACATTCTCTAGAACTTAAACTAGGAAGAAAGGCTTCTACAATTTTTTATTAAATGCCTCTTTAAATGTATTATTTAATAGCATACGTTCACCTTGGAAGACCTTACAAAGAAGACACTGTTTAAAAGTTCACTTTCTTTTTTTGGCAGGATTTATATCCATAGTAATAAAACAATGAAAGGCAAAGTAAGGTATTTATCTAACTAAAAATATCTTACATTAAAATTATGAGACTAAAGAATATACAAAGTCTCTAATATTACAATTGTGTGGACTAGGTTATAGCAAATTATTGACTGAAAATACATTTTCTTTGATAATACGGGACATGGTCATTTCTCATTATTGCATGGTACAGCATAGAAAGAGCCTGGAACTTGCAAAAAATAAATAAATAAAACAACCAAAACCCTCAAATGTTAGGACAGGACACATTGGCAACTGAATAAGCTGTACATTATGACTGTGGGAGGATACCTAGGGGAGGGCACCTATGATGAGAAAGACATATTCATCAAACAACAGTTATGACTGAGATTTTCAAAAGTAAGAAGACAAATGATAATCAGGTACTTGGCCTAGAGAAAAGAGAAACTAGGTCAAGTTGATGTCAGAGGCCAATTGCAGTCAGGAAAAGCCCCAAGATCCTAAGTTCAGGGGCAAGATTTTTATTGGAGGGTCTTGGGCTGCCTACAGCAAGATGGATGACAGACAGGTAAAGCATACCAGTGCCCAGGGAGGGAGTCTGGCAACCACAAGCTTGGGTTTTAAGATATAGAATAGAATCTTATTCCTGTGCTGGACCAGACAGGACAGAAGGAGATGCATTGCAACTACGGGAGCATATGAATAAGGAGCCAGCACTGCCAGATTTTATGCTGAAATAGAACTCATGTGAGTGCAAAGATAATACAGGGTGACTGGTGGTCAGAACAGATGGGCTACTTGATCCCAGGTCTGCAATGAGAACTGGCTCAGGGCCTGGGATGAGGCACTTCAACAGAGAAGGTAGGGGAAAAGGAAAGAAACAGAATATTGTCTACATTGAAAGCTGCTGACAATGTAGCTAGTAGGATTCTTTAAAATATTGACAGTAAGACAACACTGAGTTATGAGATATATTTTATGTGCTTCCTGAGATCCCCCTAATCCCACCACATCTGGCAACCTCAACCTCTTGCCCTACCCTCCAGGTTTCTATGACTGAGAATGGCCTGTAACTTCCTTAAGAGCTAAGGGAGCCAACCCCTTGGCTACTGTGCTAGAGACAGGTAGAGAATTTCCGGCTCCTCTTGCCATGGTACGGCATGGTACCTGGCAGTCCATGGGACCAGAGAATGCCACCTTGCCACCTAGGACCATGGTTCCCATGGTGTAAAATCCAGCAAACAAGACAGGTAACAGGAGGTGAACATACAGATCAAAATTTTTTTCCTTCCTCTGTCATATTGATTGCTCAGGGGCCTTTCTTTTCAAATATCTTTCCAAAAATGATACCTGCTGAATGATCTGCTGAAGCATATGCCATTCATAAAGGTAATTGGTGGATCCTGAGGTAGCAGCTCATGCATGATTCCTTGCTTTGCTTCCAGTCCTTCCCTTCCTTGTTTCTCTTTTTTCTCATCCTCATTGCCCTGAACCTGCACCTCCCAAGTAAAGCATGACTATTTCATTCTAGCCTCAGGCTTCATTTTTTAGGGAACTAAAACTAAGAAAATTACTTACCTAAAAATAAAGGACAGTGTGACCACTTTATCCAGCTCCGCATAATGCAAATAGTGATGGACAAAGTATTTAGTAAACTTTAGTGCTTACTCGGGAGACTTGATGTGACCTCTCCCTACTGTGGCCTCCTGAATGGACTTAGATTTTCTGGGCCTGACTTTCTCCATTTGTAAAATGGAGACAGCTATGCTGTGCAGCAGTGCTTCCCCAATTCTAACATGTGGATTAACTATGACAGTGATCTGGAGGGGAACTTTTAAAATACAGGTTCCAGAGACCGGTTTGGCTCAGTGGATAGAGTGTCGGCCTGCGGACTGAGGGGTCCCAGGTTCCATTCCGGTCAAGGGCATGTACCTTGGTTGCAGGCACATCCCCGGTGAGGAGTGTGCAAGAGGCAGCTGATTGATGTCTCTCTCATCGATGTTTCTAAAATACAGGTTCCTAGACCTCTACAAACCTGGGAATGATTCCACAGGTCTAGAGTGGTCATAGAATCTGTACTTTGTCAAAGGTATCCAGGTGCCACTGAAGTACATGCAACCAGGATTAGAAACACTGGCCATGTGGAAAGAAAATAGACTTTGGATTCTAGTTTTCTGAATCCACTTTTATTTATAAGTGTCAGAAATCCCACTGAAACAAGCAGGAGCAACATATGTAATTTATTGGCATATACAAAGGGAATGACCACCTTTACAATGACAGCATCCAGAAATCATAAGATGAAATCATGAGATGTCATCATTCTTTCTCTGCCTTTTGACTTGGATTTTCTCTGTGGTGACCTGATTCTTGAAGACTCTCCTTGTTTACCCTTGATTATCCTATCAGCTTAGCCAACCTGGCAGAAAAAAATAAAAAGCCATCCCTTGCCCAAAATGGACTCTCCCAGAATCAACTATGATCAACTTAAGCCCTGAAACAATTTCTGTAACCAGGTGAATAAACACCCCAATAACCCGAAAGCTAAGTAGATAAGCACTTGGCCATTTGAAATTGCAGATCAGGATTATTATATGCCCAATTGCTGTCATTTCCACTAAACTCTATGCTTCCTGAGGACAAGAACTTAGCCTATTTATTCTTCATTGAATCCCTTAAAAAAGTTCAGTAAATGAAACCCTTTAAATCTTCAATAAATATAACATTTCTAAAAAATAAGTTTTAAAAAATAGTAAAACATATTAAAGACTGGAAGAGGCACAGATATTACATTTAAACTAGCAACTCTTATGAGAATTAAATGAAATGCATCACAGCTTAGATGTGGATACAAATATAGAGGTATCAACTAATTTATTTTTATATATGAGATCACATGTAAGATGTCCAGAAAGTTAATCCAAGCTATCAATCCTTCACAGATATTATTTCCTAACTTTTCCAGTAAGTGTTTGCAATTCTGTCCCTTTATATTTAGTTTTGTCAGAATCACACAATTATAGCTCAATTATTCTGGTAGTGATTTATATATTATTTTATAGCATCCACCTCAAAAATCATGATGCTAACTACAAGTCTAAAAGACTGGTTTTCTGAGAAGTATCTAGGGCGTTGATTGGAAATAAAATGAGAAGAAAAACATGACATTTTGAAAAAGGATTTCAGACAGAAGGGAGAAACTCAGTGTTCTAATTGGGTTGTAACCCCCATAAGTGGAAAAAAGAAAGAACTGGAGAATAGTTATCCTGAAATGGAAAGAGATGGGAGGGACATTCTCAGCATTTCAATCATTTGGACACCAGAGAGGCTGCTTGGGCTGAGGCCAGATTACAAGAGTGCATGACTCAATTTTCTGACTCAGCCAAGGAATCTGTGAGCAGTGACATGCTATATCACTGTCAATTGAGGGCAGTCCTTTAATCAATAGGACTTGCCCTGTACCCAGATGTGAGTAGGGAAGGAGAACAAAAGATTCAGTTATTGCCCCAAAATACATTCTCCAAATCGATTTCATATCAATCACTGAGATTAAGATACAAAGCATTACAGAAAGCCCAGTAACCAATAAAATATAAATCTCAATGGTGATGTTAGCATAGGTAGCTAGATATTAATAAAGGAAGGGAACAAAATGAATTAGTTATTATTAAGCACAATCAACTGGGGAGCATGAGTCTTCTTGCTTCACCAGGAAATTATAGCTTCACACTCCCCAAGGAACCATCAGACATTCCCCAAAGATGAGGTAGAACAATAAACAGGGAGGAAAACTAGGCCTCTCAGTCTAGTCTGGGGGAAAGAATAGATTGGCTAGAAGGTCGGCCCAGTACAAGCCTGCAAAAGCTTGGGAAATTTATTGGTTATTTTGAGAAAGCTCGTGGTCCTTCCCAAGCCTGAGATAATAAAATCTCAGGAACAAAGCCTTCTCTCTCTCACCTAGTAACACTCGTCCATGCATTCTCTCTCCATAATAATCATGTGGCCCTGGCAGCCAGGCAGTCTCCAAACATAGGCTCTAAGCCAGAGTCTGGGTACAACAGCACAGCAAAGGATCACAGCTGGGATCCAGGTACAAGCTACCTGGATATGGATTGAGAATACTCATGTCAGACCAATGGCATAGAATTGCTGGACATTGGACCTATTTCTGATCCAGATTTTCCATGGCGGGAAGGACAGAGATAGGGTCATTGAAAATTCAGGGGAACTCCTATGATTTTGCATCCGATGCTACAAATAAATCTGATTACTGGATCCTTATCCTCCTTTGTGAGTTGCCTAAAATGTTTTTCTTGCAACACCGCAATGAATCCCACTTCCCCCGGCAACAGTCAGACCTTGACATTTGTAGATAAGGTATTCATAATTTACCTTTTAAATGCCCCTCACCCATCAGTCACTGACACTAACATCATTCCTTTTTGCATTCCATCAATGAATCTCTCTTTTCTTAACTTAGATTCAGATATGCTTCTACATGAAATCAAATGGTTAGGTGCAATTGGGGCAGCTTTCTACAATCAGGAGGCTCCTCTCTGAGGAAAACCAGGATTATTATTTCTTTTAACAAGAATTATCATCACAGTGTCTGTCATATTTATTAAAACATAAAAGATAAAGATCAACATGTTTTAAGCATGAAAGAGAAAATAAAAATTCTCAAAGATTCTAATTTTAGTGATAAATAAGGAAAATTGCCAATGTATGAATGATAGTCATACATTAATGGTGAAAAGATGACTTCAAATATTTTCACTGTGGTTTATTACACCTGTGTGTAATATTACAAAAGAATGTGCCACTAGTTAACATTCATTGCATTAAAAGTATTACAATTTCTCACAAACTTAAAAATAAAATTCTGTTTCAGACACTATTTTTCTACTGACATTTATGTTTTTAAAACAAAAATAAATTTTACACTGTTCACAAAAAAACAAAATGCCATAGCAGTGACAAGCAAAATCAGATTTTCTAAACTATGTAAGTTTAGAAAGAATTAACTTACTTAGTTTCTTTCTTTTTTAAAATATATTTTTATTGATTTTTATAGAGAGGAAGAAAGAGGGATAGAGAGTTAGAAACATCGATGAGAGAGAAACATCTATCAGCTGCCTCTTGCACCCTCCCCCCGACTGGGGATGTGCTCGCAACCAAGGTACATGCCCTTGACCAGAATCGAACCTGGAACCTTTCGGTCCACAGGCCGACGCTCTATCCACTGAGCCAAACCGGTTTCGGGTACTTACTTGGTTTAATGACTTCTAAGTTTCACTATAATAAAGTACTACGCCTTAAATTTAATACACCTCAATTAAAATCCCTTTTGAACTCTTATGCATGAAAACACAAAATGCATTCATAAAATAAAATTGCACCTTTATTTTACTTTTCTGAAAAATAAATAGTGACTATTATACTAGAACCTTCAAGTACTAGAAGAAAGAGTAATCAAATAGGGAAAGAAGACCACGTGATTATTTTTAGCTAAATAATATGTGTGTAAAAAAAATGGTTTAAATATAAATGGCTGAGAGTTATGAACAATTATACACATCAAACATGTCAATTTAACCACTAACAATTGCTAGACAATTTGAAATTAAATACCAGAGGCTGAACAATTTTTACGGAAACAATATTACCGATATCAAATTTTAGATCAATTTCTCATGTAGATAGTCATAATTCTCTATGCTACAACCACTTATAGAACATCTAAGTAACTAGTTAACAAAAAAGTAATAACCAGAGTTTCAAGAGAGAATGAAAGAACGGACCACAGAAGAGTGGGAACCATACTGAAAATGCCATTTAAAGCATGTGGCCTAAGAATGGCTGGCAAACACTAAGGACAATTTTCCACCATTAAATTTCTAAAATGCAGGGACCTTTTTGTGTGTGTGTGTGTGTGTGTGTGTGTTCACTGCTCTGCTTCTGGTGCCTAAACACTGCTTGTACACAGTAAGCTCTCAATAAATATTTGTTGAGTAATGTGTCCCATCATCTGGCATCTTAATTAAAGCAACTGAGGATATATGTTCAAGATAGTACTGCCACTAACTACTTGATTCTAGTTCATTTACTTAATTCCTCTGTTTAATTTCCTCATCAATAAATTGTGGACACTGAAATAAATCAGTGGTTTTCAAACTGTATTTATCAGAGCCCCAGCCTTATGAGAATATGCTTTGAACCACTGCCTGGGATACAACAGGAGATGAGGAAGGGCTAGCAGACAGAAGAAAACTGGAGTATCTTCTCTGGTTTTGAACAGAGAAGTTTTATATTAATCTAATTTACATATTGTGTGCTTCATAATATTTTAACCTGCCTCCCAAACATCTATTGATATTGGGATTTTTAGACAGTTATTTTTTATTGATTGATTTTGAGAGAGAAAGAGAAAGGGAAAAATTGATTAGCTGTTCCACCTATTTAGGCATTCATTGGTTGATTCTTGTATGTGCCCTGACCAGGGATCAAACACACCACCTTAGCATATAAGGATGATGCCCTAACCATTTGAGCTATCCAGACAGGGCATATTATTATTGTAATACACTCGATCAATGGGTAAAGAAAATATCTGGAGAAATTAGAACATACTTTAATATTAATGAATAAAAATATAAAAATTTATTGGATTCAGCAAAGCAGTGCTTAAGAAAAATGTATAGCTATGAATGCCTATAACAAAAAAGAAAAAAAATCTGAAATCAATAACCTAAAGAATAAACCTTCTACTTTAAGATGTTGGAGGGGTTGAGGGGGCGAGAAGAGCAACCTAAAGAAAGTAGAATGAGCCCTAACTGGTTTGGCTCAGTGGATACAGCATCCGCCTGCAGACTCAAGGGTATCAGGTTCAATTCCGGTCAAGGGCATGTTACCTTGGTTGCGGGCACATCCCCAGTAGGGGGTTTGCAGGAGGCAGCTGATTTATGTTTCTTTCTCATTGATGTTTCTAACTCTCTCTTTCCCTCTCCCTTCCTCTCTACAAAAAACAAAAAAACAAAAAAAAAATCAATAAAATATATTGTTTAAAAAAAGAAAGTAGAATAAAAAATGATAAATATTAAAGGAGAAATTAATGAAATAGCAAAGAAAAAACTATACTAGAGAATATCGCTGAAACCAAAATCTAGTTCTTTATAAAGATCAACTAAATTAAAAAACTGCCTAATGGATCCCCCCCTCAAAAAAAGAAGAAAATACTCAAATTTTAGACTCAAATAAAAGTAGGGGCATTATTTTTGCCTTTCAGATATAAAATTAATATGAGAGAATGGTGTAAACCACATGTGTCAAACACAAGGCCTGCGGGCCAAATCCAGCCCGCCAGGCCTTGCAATGTGGCCCGCACCGCGCTGTCATCACTGCACTCCGCTGTCAGTTTATGACATTGTCAGTTTATGACTGTTCAGTAAACCATTCGGCCCACGATTTAGGCTGGATTTTAGATTTTGGCCCCTTCTCTGATTGAGTTCGACACTCCTAGTGTAAACAATCAGAGGTCAAAAATTAGATAACTTGCCTGGACAGTGTGGCTCAGTATTTGAGTAGTGATCTATGAACCAGAAGGTCATGGTTTAATTCCTGGTCAGGGCACATGCCTGGGTTATGGGCTCAATCCCCAGTAGGTGGTGAGCAAGAGGCAGCTGATAGATTATTCTTTCTCATCATTGATATTTCTATCATGCTCTCCCTCTCCCTTCCTTTCTCTGAAATCAATAAAAAAAATTAGATAACTTAAATGGCACAAACTAGAAATTGAGGGGAACTTCCTCAACCTCATAGAGTGCATCTATGAAAAACCTACAGTTATTATGATACAATGATTAAATACTGTATTATTTATCCTTAAGTTCAGGGGAAAGACAAGGATGTAGCCTCTTATCATTTCTATTTAATGTCATCATAAAGGTATCAACCTGATAAATTAGGCAAGTAAAAAGAAATAAAAAACAATTTATTTCAGAAGAGAAGATGTAAGAATATCTCTAGATATATATATTATCTTGTATATAGAAAATCCTAAAGAACTCCGTATCAGAATTTTTAAAATCCAGCTTTAAAATATTAGTTCTGGAGAGAAACTAAGATGGCAGAATAGGTAAACACTTATACTGCTGCCTTGCACAACAATTTCAAAACTGCAACTGGAAGACAGAACAGACACTGGAAAGCTGGCTGAGTGGAAAATTTACAACTATAAGGAAAGATAAACAGACACTGAGACCCAGAGGAGCTGTGGAGGACAGAGGTGTGGAGACCCACGCTCATGGAAAGACGGGTGGCTGAATATGCAGTTGACTTACTTGTGGCGCTCAGAGAGGGCAGGCAGGAAGTGCATGGCTAGCTTTCTCATTCAGGAGGGAAAATAAACCTCCCAACTGCACTGAAATCCAGTTTCCGGTGAGACTCTGAATACCCAGACTCAACCGGGCAGAAACTGGACTGTCTGGCAGCAGGCAAAACTCAGGGCAGCCTTCTCTCAGAGGTACATGCAGCCATTGCTGTGGGACACTGAGACACAGGGGCCTCATAAGGCGGAGCTGATAGAAAACCAAGGCTGTCTGCTCAGCCCTAAGACTCTGCCCCATCCAAGCTGAGCACAGAAGCTCTCCCAATGGAGACACAGTTGATCCTCACAGCCAATTGGCCTGGAGGTTAACTCCCCCCAGTGATACTAACAACAATCTAGGCTTAACTACAACAAGATTGCAGACACAGCCCACAAAGGAGCACACCAAGAAAGTCCACCTCAGGTAACTGGGGAGGCTGAGACACTGGGCCCTGCTAGGACACCTAGCAAACAAAAGCCATGCCATCAACTCAAGGAAGCAACTAAAATGCGGAGACAAAGAAGGAAATTGAGGAAAGTAAATGACTAGACATTGAGTTCAAAACCATGGTTATAAGGTTTTTCAGGAATTTCCTAGAAAAGGTGATAAATTTAATGAGATTCTCAAAGATATGAAATAGGATCAACTAAAAATTAAACATACACTAACTGAAATAAAAAAATATTATACAGAGACCTGAAAGGTATTATACAGAGACCTAAAAAATATTATATAGTGACTAGAGGAACACAAGAGTCAAGTCAAAGATTTGATATATAAAGAAGAAAAAAAAAAACAAAAAAAAACACTCAACTGGAAAAGCAAAAAAAAAAAAAAAAAAAAAAAAAAAAAAAATAGAATTCAAAAAGTTGAAGATAGTGTAAGAAGCCTCTGGGACAACTTCAAGCATACCAACATCAGAATTATGGGGGTACCAGAAGAAAAGAGAGAGCAAGATACTGAAAACCTATTTGAAGAAATAGTGACTAAAAACTTCCCCCACCTGGTGAAAGAAATAGACTTACAAGTTCAGGAAATGCACAGAACCCCAAACAAAAGGAATCCAAAGAGGATCACACCAAGACACATCATAATTAAAATGGCAAGAGCAAAAGACAAAGAGAGAATATTAAAAGCAGCAAGAGAAAAGCAGTTAGTTACCTATAAGGGAGCACCCATACAATTTTCAGCTGATTTCTCAGCAGAAACTATGCAGGCCAGATGGTAATGGCAAGAAATATTCAAAGTGATGAATAGTAAGAACCTACAACCAAGATTACTCTACCCAGCAAAGTTATCATTCAAAATTGAAGGTCAGATAAAGATATTCACAGATAAGAAAAAGCTAAAGGAGTTCATCATCACCAAACCAGATTTATATGAAATGCTGAAAGGTATTCTTTAAGAAGAGGAAGAAGAAGAAAATGATAAAGATAAAAATTATGAACAACAAATAATTATCTATCAACAAGTGAATCTAAAAACCAAGGGAATAATAAATCTGATGTAAAATATTAACTGGTGTTTATAATAGAATCAGGGGCATAGAAAAGAAGTGGACTGATAATTCTTGGGAGTAAAGGGGGGTGGGGGGTACAGGAAGAGATTGGACAAAAATCATACACCTATGGATGAGGACAGTGGGGGGGGGAAGGTAAAGGCAGAGGGTGTGGTAGGAATCTGATGGAGGGGAGCTATGGGGTGAAAAAAAAAGGAACAATTGTAATAATATGAATAATAGAGATTTATTAAATAAAAAAATAAAAGTGTAACTGAAAAAAATCAATTCTGCAAAGTTGTATAATATAACCTCATTATTAAAATCAATTCTATATATTTGTAATAAATAATACAAGTAAAAAATTAAGAAAATTACATTTGCAGTGTCAGCATAAAGGATAAAATACTTAGTAATATATTGAAGAAAAGCAGTACAAGACTTACACTTTTACAACTATAAAAGTGTCAAAAATTAAGGAATATCTTTGGAGAAAATGATAAAAAACACTGGATGGTCATGAATCAGAAGACTTAATATTATTAAGATGACAGTCCTCCCCAAATTTATCTATAGGTTCAATGCAATATTCAACAGAATTCCAGATGGCTTGTTTTTAAAAATTGTCAAGTTGGTTCTAAAATCCATATGAAATTGTGAGGATATAATGAAAACAATATAATTTCAAAAGAATAATGTAGCAGGACTTCACAATTTCTGATTTCAAACCTTACTACAAAGAAATAGTAATTTAAAAAGTGTCATGTGGATAGACATATAGAACTATAGGATAACATAAAAAATAAAAAATAAAAAAGTATCTATGGTCAACTAATTTTAATAAGGGTGCCAAATCATTTAATGCACAATTAATAGTATATTCAAAAACAGTGAGGACACTGCTGGTAGCCACATGTAAATTGGACCCCTACTTCAAACAATATACAAATGATAACTAAAATGGATCAACAATCTAAATTTAAGAACTAAAGCTATAAAAATCCTAGAAGAAAACAGAGGTTTAAATTTTCATAACCTTGAATTTGGCAATAGAGTCAGAGATATAAAATCAAAAGCAAGAAAATAAGAACAAAAAATATAAATTTAAAATAATCAAATTTTAAAACTTTTTGCTTCAAATGATATTATCAAGATAGTGAATAGACAACCAACAGAATGAGAAAAAATATTTGCAAACCATCTTTCTGAGATTATAATATTTAGAATATAGACATAACACTTGCCACTCTGATAAAAAGAAAACCCAACTTTAAAAAATGGGCAAATGGTCTGAATAGACATTTTAAAGATGGCTAATAAACATGTGGGAAGATACTCAACACATTAGATTAGGAAAGCAAAGTGAACAGGTTATCCTGTACCTTATGATTTTTAACCATTCTTTTAAATATAGAAATATTTTATATAACACAAATCCATAGGAAAATATCAACTGAAAACTTAACAAAACCATAATTAACAATACTATAACTTAGAATCCATGGTACATTGCCCTAATAAAAATATTAAAAATATATACTTATTTTATTATTCACCAGTTTAGAAATAAGCAAAAAAATTAATTAATTAACTATTATTTTAAACTATTTAGTCACATTGCTTATATCTCATCACTTATATTAAATAATGTATTAATATTCTATTAAATCTTACTGCTAAACACAAATAAAAATAGACACCAAGAGACCAAGATTAAGTACTCAACTAATAAAGACTCTAGTCCATATAAAAAATAAATTACTCATAAGTGGTATTGTCCTCCTTTGACATGTTCTTAATGTCAATATCCCTGCTATCCTTTAGAGTCAGTCTAAGCCTCAACTCCAGAACAACTTCTACAACCAGCTTCACTGTTAAAGCGAGAGTTCACCTTTCTTGAAGTTCACTTACTATCTTTATCAGATAGGCATTCTTTAACAAAGATGTCTACAAATTTCAGTAACAATAACTTAGCACCCAAAGTCAGTACATAATTTAGATTACTGTTATGAAGTTTGTTGGTTTCTTATAACACATATTATTATTATTCAATAATTAGCATTTATGGCCCTGGCCTGTGTTGCTCAATAGTTAGAGCATTTTCTCATGCACCAAAAGGTCACGGGTTCGATTCCTGGTCAAATGCATGTACCTGGGTTGCGTGTTCGCTCTCGGCCCAGGTTATGGTCTGTATGGGCGGCAACCAGTTGATCTCTCTCTCTTGTTTCGCTGCTTCTCTCTTCCCTCCCTTTTACTCTGAAAAGCAGTGGAAAAAAATATCCTCAGGTGAAGATAACAAAAATTAATAATAATTGTTATATATGTAGCTAAACTATCTTTACAATTATATTATGAACATCTCTATTAGTAGAGGTAATCTTTTTATTTTATAATTTCATAGTTACTGCAATGGTGCTAGATATTGCATTCCACACTTTAGTGATTACCTTCTTTAAGTCCATTAGCTTGACGTTCTGGATACTGAGGAATGTAGATATCCTTGGGGACATAAAAATATCCTGGAAGGCTTACTTCTGTTGCATATAAAATGGACTTAGGCTGCTTTAACTTTGAGATATTAAAAAGCATACAAGTCTGCAAATAAACAGAAAGAAAATTTGGAATGTGATTCTCTTACCCTTTAACTCTAAAATACAAAAGAGAACACTACCTATTTAGAATCTACATTTGGGGGGAAAGCAATCAAGAAATTGAATTTGTTCATTTCTTTAGATATATCTTTAATTGGGGGGAGACAACACTAACCCGTTTCATAGAATTAATGGAGCCATCCTTTATTAAGAGATGCTCAGTGTCCCCTGTTCTAATACTTTCAGTTTGAGGAATCCATTGCTTCAGGAAGAAACCATTCCATTGGTGAACTGCATTGAGAAAGTACTTTCCTCCTTGAATTGATCCCTGTGTACTTAACATCTACCCATCAGTTCTAGTTCTCATTAGCAGTACACTTAGTATCCTTTCTTATGCTAGTGACAATTTTGTGGGGGAAAAGACAGAAATAAATATACGCACACATATAAAACAAAGTCCTGCCCCTCTAGAGACCCCCAAACATATCTTTTAAATAAGTTTGATATTTTTAGTACTTTCAACCATTAGTTATATAATGTAGATTATAACTCACCCCCATACATATGCTTCTCAAGACACAATTGAGTTCAATACTGTGCTTCTTAAAATATAACACTGAAGAGAAACCCAGCTCTCTTTGTGTGAACCAAACATGGCAGAGCCCAGAGGTAGGCAACCATTTATTTTTATCTGAATGCTCTACTACTAACAACATAGTACTGTCCAAAGGTTAGACTAAGCTTTCTTGGAGCCAAACTACCCACACTTAAATATCCCAACTCTAAGTAAACTTGATTATTAATCAAAGCCACAAAATCACTTGTAAAACCTATAATAATAAAAGGGTAATATGGTAATTAGACTGGGTGTCCTTCTGGATGTCCTTTCAGATGAAGCAAGGCTGCAAGGGAAGCCTGGGTCCCAGGTGCTAGAGACAAGTCGGTGCTGGCAGCTACGGGAAAGAAGGCCCACTCATGCACAAATTTCATGCATCAGGCCTCTAGTATGGGTTATAATAGTACACTCTGCCCATCTCTAGTGCACTTAAAGTGTAAACAAATGCCAGGTACTTGGAGCATATTTTAAGAATTCAATAAATATTGGCAATCATTATCATCATTGTCATTGTCACCATCATTATCATCATCATCATATCATTACTCATCAAAAATAAATGTTAATGCCTTTAGCAATTATCTCATTCATTGGGGTCATCTATATATATATAAAAGCCTAAGCGATTAAACAACTGAATGACTGGTTGACCAGTCACTATGATGCACACTGACCACCAGCGAGCAGATGCTCAACACAGGAGTATACCCCTGGTGGTCAGTGCAGTCCCAGAGTGGGAGTGCCATTCAGCTGACTGACAGGCACCAGAGGCAGGGCTCATGGCTCTCCCAATTAGGACTGATGGGGTACAAGCCCAAAGCAGGCACAGTGAGCCCAGGATAAGTGGAAGTGGCAGGCAGGAGCTGAAAGTGGCATTGGATTGCTGGGTTTCATCCCAATCCCCACAGGCCATGCTGAGGGACCACACTGGCAAACAAATACATGCACTGGGCCTCTAGTCTATATATTTAAAACCCTAATATACAAATAGACGGAATGGCAGAACAATTGAACAACTGATCACTATGACATGTGCTGACCAGCAGGGGGCATGCATGGAACATGGCAAGTGTCAGCAGCAGAGTGCGGAACATGGTGGGCATTGGCCGCATTGCAGGTGAGCAGAGACACCAGACCAAAGTGGGGAGTCAGTTGCTGTCATTGGGGAGAGCCTCTGGTGTTTACTGAAAATTCTTTGCTCCCTCATGCCACGGTTCCACCAGGCACACGCTACTGGTGCTGGCCCTGCTCACAGCTACTGCTGGTGTCAGAGCTGCTGGTCGCACCCACTTCTGGCACCCAGTGCCGGTCCCAATAGCTTGGTGCTGTCAGCAGGTACGAGTGACAACTGCCAACCCTGATCACCCCACAGGGTTTCTCCATCTCCCCCTGCTCCTGATGGGCAATTGGGGCAGCAGCTGCTGTTCACACCCACAGACTGCGCCTGCCCCATTTGCACCCACTGCTGGTGCCAGCCCCAATCACTCTGCGCTGTCAGTGGGTGGGAACATCAGAGGCAGGCATGGGGCTGCAGGCAGACAGGGGACAGGGGGCTGGGGCAGGAGAGGCTGGGAGGGGGAATGGAGGATGAGCTGAGACCTGCCCTTATGCCCACCTTAGACTTGTGGCCCACAGGTCCTTTCAAGGTGCATGAGTTCATGCACTGGGCCCCTAGTTATCTATAAAATCCACAAGAATTATTTTCCCCAGAAAATCACATTTTTTCTATCTACTTTATTTTGGCAACTCAAATCATGTAAATCCTAAAATTTTAAATAAATTAAAATATATATTTATCATTGTTTGGGTTTGGTTCAATTTTCTAGTCATTGTGAATAGATAATCTATTCATATCAGCATTTAGCTCTTTATCCTAAGTGCATATTGTCTGCCTTCTAGATCTTCAAGTCATTCAAAATAATATAGGAAGTCCCCCAAAAATGTATACACATTTTAAAAGCTGATAACTTAGTATTCACTTCTTTTTAGAATTAATTGATTTGAAATAATGGGATGAAGCCAGACTAAGCTTTGAAAGAAAATTTATCCTAAAATGTCACTAGACTTTTTTATGGGGATACATAAAAGATAAAATTTATGGTACAAAACTGGAAACAGTCAATGATTGAGGGCATACAAATACCGAATGAAATGATTCTTGATGTGTACAATTCCATTGCTTCACATTATCAGCAGTGCCTAGACCAGAACAGTCATCAGTTTGAAAACAGGCATTGATGAAAATAAATTATTCATTTCTGTAGATTCTTTTAAATTTTGAAAAAGAACTGGAGGTTAATAAACACTGACTCAAAGTGCATATACAATTTTTGGGGATACCCTGTATGTGACACAGACTCTCTTCTTGACCAAATTCTAGTCAGTCACCTCTAAACTGTTTCTCAACTAAACCTCAACCATGGCATATAAAAACTGCAGTCACAGAAGTAGACATTTATGAGATGTGAGAGGGGGTTGACAAAGGTATTCTGGATTTGTTAATTGATGTGTATCTGCAGTTACTTCAGAAAGCTTGCAATTTTAAATCTCTTTTCTCCCCTTTGAGAGGTAAATCTTCTATCACTCCTCCCCCACAACTGTCTTCTCAAGGACCTTAGAACCCTCTCTTTGAAATGCAAACTTTCAAAGAGATAATGCTCCCAGTCAGTTGAGTACCTTGCTGTAACTTGCATCATTACTCCAGTGATAGAGTCCGGAAGTTTGTTTCTCCTGCAGATAAGCATAAATTAACAAATTTCTCACAGAATTGTCTCTCTCTTCTTGTAGATGTCCACTTCTGTGACTCTGATCAAGTCACAAATTCTCCCTACTATTTTTCCCTTTTTATTTTTTCTTATTCTCCCTTTAAGATGCCCAATTACCATTGCACAAATTGAAGTTGAGTTCATTTCATGCTCCTCATCATTTCATTCCTCCTCTCTGCAGCAATAGATACTGAATAATGCCTATCCCCTTATGGCTTTAACTAGTGCCTAGCATGAATGTGAGAACAAGAAAAAAGACCTTTCTTTTTCTTTGCTATAGGATTCTACAATTTATGAGAAGCACTTGGTAATTAAATCCCAAGATTGTTAGTTCATCTGATTCAAACAACCTTGGTTCAAACTGTAAGACAAGTTAAGTTACTCTCAAGGCTACATTCTTGTATACACCTCCTCCCTTCTGGTTTACAACTCAGAGATAATTAGTAGAAAGTCCCTTTCCCCCTCTTCTTCAAACAAGCCTCTTTTGAAGTCTTTATAAAGTTTGCTCTGTGTACAAAAAGAGGCCACATGCTAATAAGACAAACTCAAGGAATGCCTATGTGGTGGCCTCTGCAAACTCAGAGACCTAAGGTAACCACAAAGGATAGTGTGAAATTAAACCTTTCAAATGAAAAACAGTCTGTGGCAGATAGTCATGTCCTAGGCTGGTAGCTTCCCTTTTAAATGTTAATAGATATTTACCTTAACTGAGCCTATTATCTTTTTGCACCCAGGATAACATACTGTTAGAAAGTCAGGATAACTTCTAACTTCCATTTTTTTCTGGACCCCTCAGAGAACAACCAATGCAACAGGTAGAGACTACAAATTCCCTCATTGTTAATGTTATCATGTAAATTGTTGACTATTAACTATCCTATACCCACCTATGTAAAAGAAGCATGTGTCTATCATTTTACTTTTTACCCAGACCCAGAAGTTTTCCCTTTTTTGCTTTATCCCACCTCCCTAATCTATCACTAATGGATTTCATGTAACCCACTTATATCTCATCCTTTGATGGTAATTTATAAAAATAGGTGAAAAACTGCCATTCTCTGAAGCATTCTCTCAATGCATTGAGATTCTGCTTGCAGAAATTGTTGACAGTTTGGCTCAAATAAGCTGACAAAAATTTTTTTTACAGGTTTGAATTTGTTTTATGTTAACAGATCTAAGAATGTTTTATAGGCTTTGGAAAAATACTGATAAGACATCTCCTTAGAACATCTGCCTAGAACTAACAAAGACAACCTCCCTGATATCTGCTCAATTTCAGCCCTCAAATCCTCCTCCCTTCCTTGTCACCTAGCAACAGCAGCTATTAAAAGAGCAGGCCACTGTCTATTTCTTTGCGGTTGTATTGATTAGCCTTTTTTTCCTTCTGGGAAAGTAAAATAAACTTTCTCTCTGCATCTATCTCTTCTTTTAGTTGTGAATTCTTGGAATCACCAGCCCAAAACCATAATACCCAGCTTTATATTTCACAATATCAATAGGATTACTTCATGACTTGAAGTCACTTAAATTATACAAATACAAAAACCTTTTCTTTGCCCTTCCAAATCTTCACCAAGAAGACCTTTCAAGTTTCCTTTAAAAAAGATATCCAACTTCAAAATTCTGATGATTTTTCCTGTTATTTATTTTGGAGTACATAGCATGGTTTTAAAATATAAACATGAGAAAGCTAATATGAAATATAAAGAATCTACCTGGTAAGCCCTGATACTTTCTAATATCACTGAGTATATCTTTAAAGTTGTTTTATTACCTTAACTGGTTTGGCTCAGTGGATAGAGCATCAGCCTGCAGATTGAAGGGTCCCAGGTTCAATTCTAGTCAAGGGCATGTACCTTGGTTGTGGGCACATCCCCAATGGGGGGTGTGCAGGAAGCAGCTGATAGATGTTTCTCTCTCATCGATGTTTCTAACTTTCTATCCCTCTCCCTTCCTCTCTGTAAAAAAAATAATAAAATATATTTTAAAAAAATAAAAAGTTTTTTTATTAATGGCCAGAGAATATGAATTCTATAAATGATTGCTAAGTGTCATAATTCATGCTCCTGACAAAAGATAGTGTCACTTACAGTATATAAGTAGATACACCATGCTGCCATTACTCTATAGATATATTAAAACTCAAGTTGCACATTGTCATGCAATAAAAATGTCAGGCCACTTTTCTACATTTATTCAATAGATTTAGTTTTGAAAAAATATACTTCAAGGTTGGTTTTAGATTTTGTTATGCTGTTATTTTATGCTATAACAGAGCATCCTAGACTTTCATTTATTACTTTATACAAGTTCATGGTGGTAGACTAAGAAGAAAACATGAGCTGTAGAATATACAGGGCAAGGAAAAGAGTAGCAGACTGGGAGGTGAAAACCTGGGCCCATTTCTATTCTGTCATAAATCATTGGTGTGAATTTAGGGCACTATATTACTATTTTATGGTCTTGGTTCACACGTCTGTTAGAGTTAGAGGTTGTACTATGTTTCTCTGAGTGTCTTTGTTTTCCAGCTTTAAAATACAAGAATGCCTCTGCCCTCATCTGGGCTGCGATCTCTGGCGAATTCCTGATGTTAGTCATTTTATGCTTCACTCATCCAATTTTTTTGTACTATAAATGCAATCCTACTTGTTCTATATTTCTCCATGGGGCCATCAATATAAGTTTAAAAGTGCACATAAAAGCATTTTGGAAAAAAAGTGACAGGTTTTTGCCCTAGCCCCGTGGTTGGCAAACGGCAGCTCGCAAGCCACATGTGGCTCTTTGGCCCCTTGAGTGTGGCTCTTCCACAAAATACCACGGCCTACACAAGTCTATTTTGAAGAAGTGGCATTAGAAGTTTAAGTTTAAATAGTTTGGCTCTCAAAAGAAATTTCAATCGTTGTACTGTTGATATTTGGCTCTGTTGACTAATGAGTTGGCCAACCACTGCCCTAGCCAGTTTGGCTCAGTGGATAGAATATAAGCCTGTCCGAAGGGTCCCTGGTTTGATTCCAGTCAAGGGCACATGCCTGGATTGTGGGCTCAGTCCAATGTGCAGGAGGCAGCCAGTCAATGATTCCCTCTTATCACTGATGTTTCTGTGTCTCTCTTCCTCTCCCTCCCTCTCTTAAAGCAATAAAAAGAATATATTAAAAAGTGACAGCATTTAAAAAATTATCTTGTTTATTGTTCTGCTGGAAAAAAGTAATAGTGTTATTGTATTTAAGAGTACACAATAATTGAAAAGAAACCTTTATGATTAGGTGGATGTAAGCACAATAAGATATGTCTAAGTTTTGATTTAGTATAGTTGGCTTTTCTTAAATTGACACATTCAACTTTTCTCTAGTTATTTTCTACACTTAGAGTTTTTGCTGAAACAAAAAGTGCGTGGCATTCAGGGAAGTCAAAGAAAATACTAATCTTCAGGTGAAAAAAAAAAAACTTTCAATTTTTAACATTAAGGACCACTTAAACCATTTCAAATATAATTATTAGAAAGCCAAGGGTTGTTAAGAAATTAAAATTATTATCATTTTCACTCCTAATAACAAATTCAGAGAAGTATACACATATCGATACTCATCCTGCAAATACAAGAAGGAAACAAGGATAAGTAAACCACAAGATGACCTTGAGAAAAATCAGGACATGAGGCAATCTGGATGGACAACAGCCTATATTATGAGGATTTAAGGTTTAAAGTGTCATTTGTTTGTTAAGGGCCATGCTCAAGCCAATAAAACAATGACAGCACCTTCCATGCATAAGTCATTAAGGGGTAAACAAACATAAGGAAAAAATTTTAGATTTCTAGGAATTCATATCCTAAACTGTTAAGTATACATAAAAATAAATCTTACACAAAGCATAATTTGATAAATGCAACAATAAAAACAAAAACTGTGCTGGGTTCTAGAGACAAAGTTAAAAGAAAGGGAGAAAGATAGAAACCATATATGTGCATAATAGTAGAAAGATGATCTATGAGTAAAACCCATCCCCTCAAGCATACGACCCAGCAATCCCACTCCTGGGTATATACCCCCAAAACTAGAAATGATGTATTTGCAAAGATATATGCACCCCTGTGTTCACTGAGGCATTATTCAGGGTGGGCAAGGCATGGAAACAACCCAAGTGTTATGAAAAATAGAGTGGATAAAGAAGATGTGCTACATATACACAATGTAATACTACTCACTCATAAGAAAGGATGAAATAGTGCCATTTTCAGCAACATGTATGGACCTTGAAAACATTATGCTAAGTGAAGTAAGTCAGAAAAAGTTAAGAACCATATGATTTACTCATATGTGGGATATAAAACTGAAACTCATGAACACAAACAGCAGTGTGGAGGTTGCCAGAGGAAGGGGAGTCAGGGAGAAGGGATTCCTAATATATGGTGAAAGGATAACTTTGGGTGGTGGGCAGACTGCAATATACAGATCTTGTAACAAGGAAACCCACACCTGAAATCTATATGTTCATGTTGACCAATTAATTTAATTTTAAAAAGAAAAGAAAATATAATTTGGTAAAGCAGGATCTCACTGATAATATTTGAGCAGATCTGAAGTAAATGATATCTATCCTCTAATATCTAGAAAAAAGTAACAGAGGAAGTACATGGGCCATGGGGAGCATCCCTTGGGCATGTGAAGAACAGCAAGGAGGCCTGTGCTGAGTAGTAACCTGAGAGAAGGGGCTCCAGAGGAAATGTTGAGATCAGAGAAGTAGGAGGGACTGCCTAGGTGGGTAATGAAGACCAACCTAAGGATATTTATTGGTTCTTATTCTGAAATGAACTGGCACACCAGTAGAAGAGCAATGTGAACAGATTTATACTTTTGAACAATTGCTTTAGCAGCTCTGTGGTGATTAGACTATACCTTATTTCAATTATAAAATTGAGTTCAAACTACAATAACAGTGTCTATAATCCTATCTAATAAAGAGGCAATATGCAAATTGACAGTACTCCAACACACAAGATGGTCGGCCCCATGTGGACACAAGATGGCTGCTATAAGATGTTCCAGAGGGGAAGGCAGTTGTGGGCGATCAGGCCTGCAGGGGAAGAAAGTTGGAGGTGACTGGGCCAGCAGGGGAGGGCAGTTTGGGGGGATCAGGCCTGTAGGAGAGGGCAGTTGGGGGCAACTAGACCTGCAAGGGAGGGTGGTTGGGGGGACCCAGGCCTACAGGGGAGGGCAGTTGAAGGTGACCAGGCCAGCAGGGGAGGGCAGTATGGGGGGCCAGGCCTGCAGGAGAGAGCAATTTAGGGCAACCAGACTGGCAAGTGAGGGAAGTTAGGGTTGACTGGGCCAGAAGGAGAGGCCTGTAGAGGTGACCAGGCTGCAGGACAGAACAGTTAGAGGCAACCAGGATGGCATGGGGGTGGGGGGAAGGGCAGTTAGAGGCAATCAGGCTGGCAGGGGAACAGTTATGTGTTGATCAGACTGACAGGAAAGTGGTAAGGGGGTGATCAGGCTTGCAGACAGAAGCAGTTAGGGACAATCAGGCAGGCAGGCAGGTGAACAGTTGGGAGCTAGCAGTCCTGGATTGTGAGAGGGATGTCCCAGATTGGAGAGGGTGCAGGCTGGGCTGAGGGACACCACCTCTCCCCCATGCAAGAATTTTATGCACAGGGCCTCTAGTAATAGTAATAACAATAACAACAACAATGCCATATATAGTGTACTTATTGTATACCAGGTATTATACTAAGCATTTTACATTATTATCACACTTATTTTCCATAAATTATCAATATCTCCAGATTAAAAATATTTTAAAAAATTAAGTAACCAGCCCACAGTCACACATGTGGGCAGTGTTAACATCTAGATTCTCAGCCTGGTCATCTGATCCCAGGGATAAACCTCTCTGGATATAAAACAGAATGTTCTGGGAAACTTTTAGAACATATCCCCACCCACTTGCTTGCAGAGATTTGTATTTAATTATTCTGGAGTGGGGCTTGGGCATTAGTATTATTTTAAGTTTTCTAGATCATCATAATGTACAATCGGAATTGAAGACATCTGTGAATAAAGCAGCTACAGTGTCATGCCTAAAATTAACAGTATGCTTAGTTACTACTAATTTAGTTATTACTACTAAAATTAGAAGTAATGCAAAATTAGTATAATGCTTTCTTACAGATTTATTTTTAATGAGAACAAAAGGTAAAAAGCTACTGAGTTGTATTAATCCTTTTTTTTCTATGTTATGATGAAGTAATAGCTCTGTATATTTTTAAAAAGAATAATTTAAGTGCATCATCTGTTCATTCCCACCTCGACCCTGGTCAGCCCCAGGATGGCAATGGCCACGCGGATACTACTGCTTTCCAGAGTGC
This sequence comes from Pipistrellus hanaki, assembly GCF_964339955.1. Taxonomy (NCBI): domain Eukaryota; kingdom Metazoa; phylum Chordata; class Mammalia; order Chiroptera; family Vespertilionidae; genus Pipistrellus; species Pipistrellus hanaki. Next base: position 81,185,541 of record NC_140524.1, read on the forward strand.
CTGTGATCGATCTCCGCTGATACTCTACATCTGACATCTGCTGCCGTGCTGCAAAAGCCAATGCCTTTTCCTTGGCTTCGTTAGTCAGTGGCAATATAAGATCTATATCCAATGTATGACAGGGTTTGCATTTCAAATACAAAACTGGGTTGTCCAGATCAAGCTCTAGGGTGAAACAAAAACATTCATGGCTGCAATGATCATTTATGCCTTTGAAACCATTCAGGATGGATTTGGGAGGATTGAAATAATATAAAACGGAAGTCGTGGTCTTCATTAAACAGTAAAAATAGATAGGTAACACATTTCTAGTGGTATTAATTCAGTAAGTTAAGAATAAGTCTTCAGGAATTAAAGATATTTTCCTGGTACTCTCAAAAAGAGTTCTAGTCAAATGGTTCTTTTATAGAAACATCATCAACATGATAAAAAAAATTCAGTGACCTGGCTCCTATTATGCTAAGTAAAATATGCCAATCTGAGAAAGACAAATATCACATGATCTCACTTATATGTAGAATCTAATGAACAAAATGAATTGATTGACAAAATAAGACCTGACGAATGGAGGCATGGAACAGACTGAAATAACTCAATGTGGGGTTGGGGGAATGAGAAGAGATAAACCAAAGAACTTATATACTTATATGCATAGCCCATGGACATGGGCAATAGATAGTGAAGACCTGGGTGGGGGATGGGAACTGGGAAAGGAGGAAAAGGAGACATCTGTAATAGTGTCAACAATAAAATATATATGTACTTTTAAAAATTCAGTGACCATTGTGCTCCTATCAGTGATGTAAGGTACGAATAGTAGAAATAAATGTAAAGAAAGATATCTATTAATGAATGGTATGAATTCTCTTTCACTAATAACTTTATACTTTAAACTAGAATGTTATATTACCAACATAATAAAGTTAAAATCTAATTATGTATTGGATAAACTTGCTATGAGGAAGCTTAGGTAAATATACATGGAACAGTCCCTTCCTTCAACATTATAAATAAAACTAGACACCCAGGGCACAAATTCATGCACAGGTGTGGTCTGGCCAGCCCAGCCCCAATCAGGGTGGATCAGGGGTAGGCCTGTTGAGAGGAGGAGATGATGGGAGGTGAGCCAGCTGCGGAGAGTGGGCAATTGGCTGATGGGCCCCACCCTTGAAAAGGGTGTGGGGGGGCTATCAGGGGTCAGCAACTGGGGAAGGCTCAGTGGGAGGTTGGCCAGCCAACCCCACCCCCGATTGCTATGGAAGGGTGATTGGGGGCAGAGCTAGCTGGGAGGAGGGGCTGCAGGCCAATCAGGATAGTGGGGGGTCCATCAGGGTGGGGCTATTTGGGGGAGGGGCCACAGGCAGTTGGCCAGCTGGCCCTGCCCCCTTCTGGGGTGGAGAAGGCAATCAGGGTTGGAGCCAGCCAGGGGGAAGGGTGTAGGAGGCTGGCCAGCCAGCCCTGTCCCCTATTGGGGTCCTGGGCCAATCAGGAGTGGGGCTGACTGAGAGGGGCCACAGGGGCATTGGCTGGCTGTCCTGCCCTTGATCAGGGTGGGAGAGGCCAATCAAGGGTGGGGCCAGCTGGGGAAAGGGGCCACAGGGGATTGGCTGGGCCAGAACCACTCCCATATGGGGCCAGTTCGTTGGTTGCAGTGGGCATCATAGCAACCAGTCTTTCTGGTTGTTATGGTGTTCCAGTTGCTGGCTTTTTATATATATAGATAATGCATATGTATACTCTACCTTCTGGAGAACATGTGTAGTCATATACATTTAAGGAAGTCATTGCAGGCATTTTGGAAGGCAAGGGGGCCATACCGTTTCCTTCCACAACGTATATTAATTCTCCAATCTAAAACACAAACACAATATTAAATTCTGAAAGCTCGGGGGGGAAAAACTTAGGATAAATCTTTCTTCTGTGTTAAGAATATAAATGCTGTAAAAGCATCACTGCATTGTGCATTTTTAAGCAATATATGCCCTAAATTTGTGGAGAAAAATAAGGTTTAAACATAGCCCCCAATAGTATGGAAGAAACTCTGCATGAAACAGACCATGTAGGTGGCAAAAAAACATCCCAGGATGATATTGGCAGCAGTTGATCTTTATAGTTACAGATATCCACTGCAGACTTAAAACAAATAGACAAGCAAGAAATAGGTTTTTTTTCCTTAATCGTGTAATTTATTGTTGAAGATGAGTGACATCATTTTTGCAGGGTATGAGAGTCCCCCCAAGAGTCTATATTTTAAAGTACAGGTTTTCTAACTGTCCTTTGATGGATGGTTAGATAAAGGAAATGTGGTATATAAAGAAAACAGAGTAATATACAATGAATTACTGTTAAGACATAAGAGAGAATGAAATACTGCCATGTGTGACAACATTGATGGACCTTAAGAGTATCATGCTAAGCAAAATAAGTTAGATTAAAAAAAGGACAAGAACCATATGATTTTACTCATATGTGGGATATAAAATAGAAAGCAATAAATGAACAAAGAAAACAAACTTATAGATAGAGATAACAATATGGTGGTTACCAGAGGGGAAGAAAGTTGGGGGGAGGATAAAGGAAGTCAAATACAAGGTAACCGAAGGAGGATAGACTAGATGGTGAGCACACAATGCAATATACAGATGGTGTGTTATAGAATTGTACACTTGCAACCTATATGATCTTATTAACCAATGTCACCCAAATTTAATTTTTTTAAAGTACATGTTTTCAAAATGATCACTGAGGGTCTGAAGATCTTTAGAATAAATAAGTAATTAGGGGAAAAATACAAAGTCTACCAGGGGTCCTCAAACTTTTTAAAGTGGGGGCCAGATCACGGTCCCTCAGAGAGCTGGAGGGCCGGACTATATGAACTACTAATTCCTACTGTAACACCTCGGCTGCGCTCACTGCCCAAAAATCCTGGCGGGCCGGATCAGACTCCTCTGCGGGCAGCATGTGGCCCGCGGGCCGTAGTTTGAAGACCCCTGGTCTAGACAGAGAGGGTGGACATAAAAGTGGAGTCAATGCAAAGGCATCAACATCATATAGATAAAGATTAACAGAGGTGGACAAGCCTAGTTTTATTCCTAGCCACTATCATTTATTAGCTACTAAGCCTGAGGCAAGTTTACTAAAAGCTCTGAGTTCTGGTTTCTTCCTTTGTAAAATGGGATGAACAATATTTCTTCATTTTAGTAACCTAGAGATTAAATGAAAAGGAAAAGGAGAGAGGGAGTCTCTAAAGACATATCATACAATCACAATAGATGACTATAATTTAGATCTTGATTCTGAAGTAACCTCAAAATATGATTGTAGGAGCTCATGACATGCCACTCCAAAATACACCACTTTGGTATATTGATTATTTTGAGCTGAAGGCACATGAAAAAGGTCTAATGCAGGGAAAGGCTTTTTCTGAACTCCTTTTATCTGCCTAGAGACCGATCTTCCAAAAGAAACTCAATTGTCGTAAATCCAAAAAAAGACTCACTCTTTTCACAGGAGAAGAGACTAGAAGTTGACACTGAACCTGCACAAACTTTGCTCAAACTATCAGATCCCCCATTCATGTTACCTAAAAATCATTTACTCTTCTAAGTGGCCAATATCCCTTTCCCTGCTTTTCCTAATAAGATGGTATTTAAGCTTAAATTCTAAGTTACCTTGGGAAGTCACTCAGTATTCCTAAGTATCTCTCATGTATACATGAAGTATACATTTTAATAAACATCTGTTTATTTTTCTCTTGTTATTTGTTTTATTATTATGGGATAGGGATCATCAGCCAAGAACTCAGAAGGGTAGAAGAAAAATTATTTTTCCTCCCCTATAAATCAAACAAAGAAATTTAAAAGAAAATGATAAAACAACAACACATATAATCATGAGGCAATCAGGAAAATACACTGAGTGGCCAGATTATTATGATCTCTGAATGCATAATAATCTGGCCAGTCAGTGTATGAGCAATTCCTGGATGTTTGATGCTATTAAGAAAAAATATAATATTTTTTGTAGTAATGGTATAGGTACAGGGAAATTCTTGTTGTTGTAGACACAATTCTTAAATTATTTGTGAATAAAATATGATGACTAATACTTGTTTCATTATAATCATGCACTGATGAAGCTGAGCAAAGGGTACCAGGGAGAATTCATTATAGTTTTAGTTCTACAACTGTGTATCTCATATTTTCCATACAAAGTACTTTAAAAAAATGCATATGTCTTGAAATGTAGTGGCAACCATACTTTGGTAAAAACTGCTGTTTGCATTTTAGCTTTGCTATCTGACTTCGGCCTTTGATTACTTGCTGAGGAGTGGGAAATTACTGACCTTGCCTGGAGGGTAGAAAGTTACTCATCCCTCCCCCCCCTGGACCTGAAGGCCAAATCAACAGTCTGGGTTAGTCAAGGCTAAAAGAACAGAACGAACCAAGAAGGGAGATTAGGCGTTCTGGCTGATACATACAACCGCAAGGTTAAGCAATATAGAAACCAGTCAGCTCCAGCCCCGTGGACCTCCACCCCCCTTTTTTGAAATGTATATAAAAAGCTGGATTTGTAAGTGCTGGCTGCTGTCTCTGCCTGCTCCATCCTGGCGGCGGCAGCCCAGATTCGAATCTGTAATAAATTTGTTATTTGACTCCGCAATTGGCTATTTGGAGTTGTTTCCTGGGTAGGGGTCTCTGCCTCTTGGGTGGTCTCTTCTCCAGGATGATGCTACCTAAAGATATAATATGGACTACAGGAGGTAACATATTAATTAGGAATCTAAGCCTTTGCTTGGCACTACCCAGGCACTTAAGGGATTCATTTAAATGGAGTAGGACCATTTTCAGAAAGCAGGCTTCCAAAATCTTCAGGGATATATAAATCACCTAAGGATATTGTGAAAATGCAGTTCTAACCCAAAAGATCTAGGGTTGAGCCAAGATTTGAGAGAATCAATGAAAACAAGGACTGGCAAATTTAGGTTTAAACCACACAATGGAGAATCTTGTACCAGAATGGATGTGTGATAGGCATGTAACTAACCACTATGAAAGCAAAAGGAAATAAACCTAGCTATGAAGCTGGGATGGTAACTAGTTTGAGCTGTCCCATAATCTTAAAACAATGTTAACTATATGCTTGAGAGACTACTCCAAAGATATCTTTGGCCGAAACCGGTTTGGCTCAGCGCTAGAGCATCGGTCTGCGGACTGAAAGGTCCCAGGTTCGATTCTGGTCAAGGGCGTGTACGTTGGTTGCGGGCATATCCCCGGTAGGGGGTGTGCAAGTGGCAGCTGGTCGATGTTTCTCTCTCATCAATGTTTCTATTAGGTCTAGTAATAATTAATGTCGTTTTCTAATACTTTTTTAAATCGAATTTATTTAAACAATACAACAAAATTTAATCAACAATATAGTTGCCGTTGTTTTCTACTACTTGTGCCCAATGCTCAGGAAGCATTTTAATCCCTCTGTTGTAAAATTCTTGTGATTTTGATGCAAAAAATTCGGTCAATGCATTTTTGAGGCATTCTTCATTATTAAATTTTTTTCCAAGAAGAAAGTTTTGCAAAGAACGAAACAAATGGTAATCGGAAGGGGCAATATCAGGAGAATATGCAGGTTGAGGGAGAACTTCCCATTCCAACTGGCGCAGTTTTTCAGCAGTGATTCTTGCAGTATGCGGTCGTGCGTTATCGTGGTGAAGAATTACGCCCTTCCGATTAATCAGCGCGGGTTCTTTTTCTCTTAAAGCTTGGGCTAACCTTTCCAATTGGGCACTATACACTGCACTTGTAATGGTTTGGTTAGATGGTAAAAGTTCATAATGAAGAATTCCTTTAAAATTCCACCAAACACACAACATCACTTTTTTCACATGCAAGTCAGGTTTTGGCGTGGGCTGCGGAGCCTCATTTTTGTCCAACCATTGAGGCCGCCTTTTCAAATTAACATACAGCACCCATTCTTCATCTCTGGTAACAATTTGCTCTAAAAACGGCAAACGGTTTTGACGAGAGAGGAGCGAACTGCAAATTGTGACTCTTTGATTACGGTTGTTGTCGGTCAACTCATGAGGAACCCATTTTCCAAACTTTTGGACTTTGCCAAGTGCACGCAATTGATTGGAAATTGTTTTTGTGAACAATTTAAAGTTGTCGCAAGCTCTTGTTGGGTAATTTGAGGATTTTGCGCCAAAAGAGCTTGAAGAGCTTCTTGATCAAAATTGGACACACGGCCTCGACCACTCTTGTCATCTAACGAAAAATTTCCCTCGCGAAATTTCTCAAACCAACGCTGGCATTTTCTGGTACTAACTGCATCTTGACCAAGAGCACTACAGATGTTTTTTGCAACCTCACTTGCTTTTCTTCCTAATTGGAACTCGTAAAGCATGCAGTGCCAAATATGCTCTTCATCCGCCATCTTCCTAGCCCTAGTTTTGCAACAAAAACCAAACCAAACAAACTTTTTCAAGCAAAACTTGTTAATTGCACTTCACACGTTCTGTAGATACCACGTGTTGGAAGGTTATGTCAATACAAGTCAACGACAAGCAAGATTTTAAACGAATGTTTAAAAACGACATTAATTATTACTAGACCCGATAGCTCTCTATCTCTCTCCCTTCCTTTCTGTAAAAAAATCAATAAAAATACATTAAAAAAAAGATATCTTTGAACAAGCAGTATATGTAAATAACTTAAAGGAAATTCATCACAGAATAAAAATACATATTCCAAAAAATTATAAAAATCATAGGTAACAAGTAAAATGGCAAAAATTAAAAATTAATTTATAAACAAAAGGATAAATAATTTCTTATTGTATAGTCTATTTACTTATAGCTTCATTATCCCTCCCAATTGAGATTTATTAATAATAAAATAAATTTTACCATCTACTTTCAAATGATAATGTTCTATAGAATTTTATAGTTCATAATTCATAATTATCTTCAATTCATGATGATAAAAGGAGTACAGAAAACTTTTAATATTTTAGATTGTTCAGCATTTAAATCTGTGCACTCTTGGTTTTAATAAATACATTATATATAATTTTCACATAGTAATTATTCTTAAACAGCCATGTAATTTACAAACCTAAGCAAGCAATGTGAAATGTTTTGTGTGTGCATGTGTTACTGCAAATACAAGTGAGAGTTCAATGTTGATATAAAGTTTTCAATGATAATTCAAATATAGTACAAATGCATAAGTCAATAGAGACTAGTGAAAGCAATATATTAATATTTACTTTAATTTTACCTTTTTCTCATCCTTATTGTTATCTAAAAAATCAGTTGTTTTACCCAATATATTCATAAGAAATAACTCAGAAAGTATAGTTATCATAATTGTATGTCTTTTTTGAAACCTGATCTATAGCTTGTCTACTCCATGAAAACAAATACTAACCCATGAGGGTTGGTACAAAAGGAAGTAACTACTATTTGCAGGAATATTTTTCTTAAATATAAATTTTAAACAGCTTCTTAGCTTACAATTATCTAATGGAAATATCAGTAACTAAGAATCCATTCAATTCCATTTAAATTCACATATTACAAAAAATATATATTACTAATTCTCAAAAAATTATTTTGTCTAACTTGTTCACTTTGAATATATACTTTTTATTTTAAAAAAGCTAATGTAATTGAAAATAATGTATGTTTTGACTATGTCAGGAAATCATTCAGGAACATAATATGTAGAAATATAAATTAGTTCCCTCTCCTTTTTTTTTTGAAATAAAATCAGACCAGGAAAGAAATGCAAATGAAAAGAACACTTTTAAAGTAGAAAAGCTCCTTGCCTTCTAAGTCTGGTGGCTGTAACAAGAGAAACGAAATTGTCTGACAACAGACAGACACTTGCCAATGTGAGCTATTCTAATAGTCGCCTATTACATTTCCTTTCTGCTCTTAATTGATATTTACCATTTGGCATGTTTACTTAGATTTATCTATATATATAAAAGGCTAATATGCAAAGAGTCCCTGCAGGAGTTCAACCGGGAGACTGGGAGTTCTATTGATATATTTTCCAGAAAGATGTCACCGATCATAGCCAATTGTAAGAAACCCTTACAAAAGATATTTTGTTCTTTATGTGCATTTAGTTAAATGAAGTCCTTAAATAACAGTTGCAACATTAAAAGACCAACTTAATGACTCAGAAAGGAGAAACACCAAAACTGAATTGGAAGGAAAAGTTTTAATTATAATTTTGCCACTAATTAGCTGGGTAACCTTGGACAGATCATGGATGCCTTCCAGATACAAATAATCACAATATTAAAAAAATATTTTAAAGGATTTCTGAACTTAAATCACCATGTTGTTCCACAGTTCTTAAATAATACATTTTTATCTTGGGCCTAGATATTACTAAGTTTTATAATTTATATATTTGAATTGGCTGAAAAATATTATACTATTTTGATGACAAAGCAAGTATGTGAGAGCTAAGCTAAAATTCTAAAATCTTAAATTCCATGCACTAAAGAAGGATCACTAATCATTGCAGATAATTATTTGATTCTGCCATTACTTAATAATAGAGAAATATACAAACTAGCCTGGACACTATAACATCACAATTGAACAGTAGGGACCTGAAGCTGCATGGCCCCTGGCCAGGCTGAGGGACCACAAGCCATGCCCCCAACCCCATGGGGCTTGACAGGAGACCTCAGGCCATGCCCCTCACTCAGTGGGGCTTTATGGGAGACCTCAGGCTGCACCCTCTACCCGATGGGGCTTAATGGGGGATCTCAGGCCATAACCCCCTGCCCTGGCACCAGGCCAGGAGACCTCAGACTGTACCCCTCGTTTGGCAGGGCTTGATGGGGGACCTCAGGCTGTGCCCCCACCCCCCCCCACACACACACCTAGCAGGGTTTGATGGGGCACCTCAGGCCATGGCCCCTGCCTAGCAGGACTTGACGGAAACCTGAGACTGCACTCTCACCCAGAAGCACTTGACAGGGGTGGGGCCGGTCAGGTCTGGGTATCATCCAATGGGGGTGGGGCCAGCCTGGTCTTGATCTGGTGAGATTTTGAGGCATGCAGGTGGGAAGGGTCTTGACTCTGGGTTTCGTGGCATGCCCTAGACTCTGACAGGAGGTAGATTTTCATATACATTTTACTAATTTCCTTTCATCTCTGACACTTCTATTATAGAGAAAGGGAAAATAGCAACATTAAAATATTTCCTCTAAATAATTTCCTTTTAATGTGCATGAATTTTGTGTACGGGGCACTAGTTATAATGTAAAACTGACTAACAAGAATAATCACTGTTATTTTGAAATACTATTTTTAATAGAATGATTGAACTAGGAGACTCAGGATAAAAAGATGTGTATGCCTACACTAAAATTTTAACATTCTTATTAATATTTTAACACAATCTTAATTGCATTCCTGAGAGATCATTCCACAAACATATTGAGAAAGCATTATATATATATATATATATATATATATATATATATATATATATGGCATAAAATATGAGCTAATTGTTTAATAAAAATACATAATATGTTATAGGAAAACACCTCATCTAATAAGAGGAAGCTGGGCCTAGAAGTCATCTTGGCAATGAAATTAAACAATCTCACTTCTCCTTTGTCACCACATTTTTTTCAAAAGTTTCTATTCAAGTTTTTTCCACCAATTTGCTCTGCAAATAAATGAAAATTTGGTTTCCTTCAAGTATGAACATCACTCAAACTATCAATAAGATTGATCATTAGGGGAAAAAGGGGACATATGAAGTAATTTCAAATATATTTTTGTAAAATATTGATCTTCATATCAATACTAGAGGCCTGATGCATGAAATTCATGCACTGGGGCAGGTGTCCCTCAGCCCTGCTGGCGCGCTCTTGCAGTCCGGGTCCCCTCAGAGGATGTCTGCCTGCTAGCAGTCTAGAATTCCTCGCTCCTTACTGCCTGCCTCCAGTGGAGGCGAGAGAGGCTCCCACCACCACCACTACACTCACCAGCTGTGAGCCCAGCTTCTGGCTGAGTGGCACTCCCCCTGTGGGAGCACACCGACCAAAAGGGGTCAGCTCCTTCATTGAGCGTCTGCCCCCTGGTGGTCAGTGAACTTCATAGTGACTGATTGTTACACCATTCAGTTGATTTGCATATTAGGGTTTTATTATATAGGATTCCCCTTTACATCGTTTCTGTCTTCACTGCTACTAAATGAAAAGCAGAGAAAAGCAGAGAGCAGATTGCAAATATCCTAGTCAGTCTCAGTCTCCAGATTCTATCTTCAACTCTTAATGAACTCTGTTTAGACTCCAGATATGTTTCTAAAACAAAGATGAAATTAGATCATGCCTATGCTCAATACTTTACTGATTTCAATAATAATAATAAACATACATTATTCAATTTTAAATCCACTGCCTCCTCCCTCTTTATCAGCCTGACTTATTCATCCAACTCATTTTCTGTCATTTCCAACAAACTATTCATAGAATTGGCAATTCAAGTGTCCATGAATTTCATACTTAGCTATTTTGCCTCATCTTAGAATTTTCTGAGCATACTTCTCTCCTGCCCAAACAATGTTTTAGTGGAAAATTTATACTCATCCTCTGTAAGCAAACTTTCTACTAATCAACTACCCTTGTCTCTTCTATAAAATAGAAATGCACTCTGATATCTATTCAAGAAATGGTAATAAGCTATGTTGGAGAAATGAGTGGACATGCTCCACTAAATAGAACACAATGAACACAAGGAGATATTATGTCTTGCAAAGGACATCTTGATGAAGGCAAATGAATTGTGGCTTGTTGCTAAAAAGCATGAAAAATAACATAAACCACCCTCAAATAATACTCAGTTCTGTTCAGCTATTGAAATAGCTTTCATGAAACTGCAGATGGTTTGCCTAAATGTAAAATTACATACAGATTTTAGCATAAAATAATTTAATATTTTTTCTTTGCATTCAATAAAAATAAGCAAAAATCAGTATTATTAAACTCTGTACATTAACTATGATTGAACAAAGGTGAAAGTTTATTGTAGAATAATGAAAAATATACCTAATAGGTTCCAAAATGGTGGTAGAGTAAGTGGAAGCTACACTAACAGAACCAAACTGGAAATATAATTAAAATATTTTAAAAAACAAAACAAAAACAAAAAATCCTAAAAAGTCAACTGAAGACTAGCAGGAGAAATCCTGATAACCAAAAATGGAAAGGGGAGCCTGCATAGAGACTAGTAAAAAGTGCGGAAGAGCCAAAACTGGTTTGGCTCAGCGGTAGAGCATCGGTCTGTGGACTGAAAGGTCCCAGGTTCAATTCCGGTCAAGGGCATGTACATTGGTTGTGGGCACATCCCCGGTAGGGGGTGTGAAAGAGGCAGCTGGTCGATGTTTCTCTCTCATTGGCGTTTCTAGCTCTCTATCTCTCTCCCTTCCTCTCTGTAAAAAATCAATAAAATATATATATTTTTTAAAGTGTGGAAGAAGGAAAAGGTTGGACAGGCTCCCACAGTTATCAGCTGAATTTTAGAGGGATAACCTAGGTGTGAGAAGTTCAGTCAGAAAACCCTGATGTCTATGCCCCAAAATTGGCTCCCCAACCCAGAGCACCAGAACTGAGAATGGTGCCTACATAGCATTTGGCTTTATAAAGCAATAAGGTTGATGTCTTCCAGTGAGATATGGCTGGAAATACAGGCACGTTTTTGAAGGGCCAACACACAAAATTTCATGTGTAGCCACTCACCTTGGCCTCTGATAGAGGGAGAGAGAGTGGAATGGAGCTGTGTGAGCAGAAGCTAGGTTTGGGGGCTCTGGGGTTAGAACTCAGAGGGCAGCCACCCTGGTTTCCTATGCTGAGTAATTCCCTCACTCTGCAGAGGACATCTTTTTCCAGTCAACCTTTGATATCCAGGCATCTGAGGTTGATACCATGAGGATAATCAAAACCGAGTGTAGCCATAGCCAATTTGGCTCAGTGGATAGAGTGTCAACCTATAGATTGAAGAGCCCCGATTCAAGTTCAGTCAAGTACAGATGCCTGGGTTGCGGGCTCCATCTGCAGTGGGGGACATGCAGGAAGCAGACAATCAATGATTCTTTCTTATCATCGATATTTCTATCTCATTCTCTCTTTCACTTCCTCTCTGGAATCAAAAAATATATATATATTTTTTAAATGAGTGTCAATGATACTGTAGGAAAAGGAAGGTTTCTGGAGGCCTTGAGTTTGCCTGATCTATTCTAGACCCACGAGATAGTAAAAGCAGACCCTGGTATACATTTTGATCCTTTCCAAAGGCACCCAGCACCAACAGATGGGTCCACAAGTTGTGGATTGCTGATAGTTTAAAACAGGATACTCAGAGCCAGTCATATACAATATCTGACATTGTCCTGTACAAGAGATTGGAACTCGTAGCAGATGTACCTAATACACAGACATAAACCCAAAGAGGCAGCCAAAATGGAGAGACAAAAAACCAAGGCCCAGATCAAAGAACAATAGAATTATCTAGAAGAGTTAAAATTTTATCAGACACAGATATCAGAATAATGATTGGCAAAGGTGCTCAACAGCATGAGAAAAGATATAGTAACTATGAAGAATGATAGCATGAATAAAGAACTCAATGGAAGGAATACACTGCACATTAGGAGAAACTGAGGATTGCATTAGTGAACTGGAGACAGGGTAGAAAAAAAATCACTCATTCAGAGAACCAAAAAGAAAAAATATTAAAAAACTGGACAGCTTAAGGGAGCTGTGGGACAACATGAAACATAACAATATTCACATTATAAACATTCCAGAAGGGGAAGAGAGTGAGCAAGATATAGAGAATGTGTTTGAAAAAATAATGGCAGAAAACTTCTCTAACCACGTGAAGAAAAAAGTCACACAAGTACAGAGGCACAGAGAGTCCCAAACAAGAAGAACCCAGACCAGCCCACACTCAGACACATCATAATTAAAATGCCAAAAATTAAAGACAAAGAGAGAATCTTAAAGGCAGCAAGAGAAAAGCAAACTGTTACCTACTAAAGAGCTTCAAAAAGCCTGTCAGCTGATTTCTTAACAGTAACTCTATAGGCCAGAAGGGAATGGCATGAAATATTCAAGGTAATAAAAAGCAAAGATCTGAAACCAAGACTACTATATCCAGCAAGGCTATCATTAAAAAAAAAAAGTGAAATAAAGAGCTTCCCAGACCATAAAAAGTTAAATGAGTTTATGACCACCAATGCAGCACTGCAATAAATGCTAAAGGGATTGCTGTAATGAGAAGAATAAGGAGAGAGAGAGAAACATAGGCATTTAGCATTAAAATGGCAATAAAAAGTACCTATCAATAATAACCTCAAGTGTAAATGGAATAAATGCTCCAATCATAAGATATAGGGCAGCTAATGGATACAAATACATGACCCAATATTAGAGACCTACCTCAGAACAAAAGACTCACACAGGATGAGAGTGAAGTAATAGAAAAAATGTTCCATGCAAATGGAAATTTAAAAAAAGCTGGGGATAATACTCATATCTGACAAAATAGATTTCAATATGAAGGCCATCACAAGAGACAATAAAAGTCACTACATAATACTATGATCAATCCAACAAGAAGATATAACCTTGATAAACATATATGCACCCAACACAGGAGCACCTAATTATATATATATATATATATATATATATATATATATATATATATATATATATATATATATATATATTAGATGCCTAGTGCATGGATTTGTGTACATTGAAAGGAAATTAATTAGAAGGTGGCCAGCCAGAGGGGTAGGACTGAACGAGACAGGCTAGGCACACCCTAGAGCCAACCTCCTGTGGTCCCTCCTCAGCCAGCTGCACCTGGTGAGGTGCCAGGGATCGAAGGGCATCTGCAGAGTGAGCAGGGTCCTTCTGGCAGGTGGAGTCCCTGGGCCTTGCCTGCAGGGATCAGGCTTAAACCAGCAATCTGACATCCCCCAAGGGATTCCGGAGTGTGAGACGGAACTCTGCAAAGTTGCTGTCACTCAGAAGCTCCTACATTGAGCGTCTGCTCCTTGTTTGCCAGTGCACATCATACCTACCTGCTGGTCTGCCAGTTGGCCAGTCACTTTGCTTTTTATATATAGAGATATTAAAAATACTTCTATAGGTCTTTAAGAGAAAGAGCAATGGGAATAGAATCATAGTAGGGGGCTTTAACACTCTGCTGACTTCCCTAGATAGATCTTCCAGCCAAAAAATTAATAAGGAAACAGAGGCTCTAAATGACACACATGATTAGATGGATTTAATTGATATTTATAGAATAGTTCACCCCAAAGCTGCAGAATATACAACTTTTCAAGTGCACATGGGTCATTCTCAAAGATATACCACATGTTAGGACATAAAACAAGTCCCTAACAAGTTCAAGAAAATTGAAATCATATCAAGTATCTTCTAAAAACATACATAATAGACAAGGAGAATGAAATGTGTGATAGTGCAAGAAATCAGATGAGTATTTCCACTTATCTATGTAGATATAAAAGGAATGGCCAGAGTGACATATGATATATTTAACAGTTAATATGGTATAGCCTTAGACTAAATTGTTATATATTATGAATCAAAAGAAGGCTTTGCAGGGTTCTATACTTGTGAGTGGACACCCATGTCTTTTCCAGCCTTCTATTTGACTTGTAAGGCTGAAATTCTCTTTGGTACTTGGGGCCCTGGTGTGGGACTGGGCTAATTTGCATAACTTGCTCAGAGATACGTACTCCCATCTTGACTTCCTCAAGTTATCAATATTTGGAGTTTGATTTTGATTTGTTCTGATGTTTATAGATAGAAAGGGCAATAAAGGACTTAAGATAAATATATCAGGGGAGAGAAAGAGTCCAGCTGGGGTCAATAAAAAGGCTCATGTGTTGGTAGGAGAAGGCTGGGTAGGCCATAGCAAGTGACCACAACTGGAACTCCCTCTTAACCCAGGTCCCTTCTTAAGGTTCCCTGTCGGTTGCCACAGCTTCCCTTATATGGATGTTCCCAGCAATGCCAAGTGATTTCACATTTGGAAACCTAGGAGTACTCAGAGCAGACATTCATTTACATGGCCACCACAGTGAAAGAGTTACGGGGTTGTGTCAAGACATTGCTTTGTGCTTTGCAGTGTTTGTGTTCCTTGTATGGGGATCTGCCAACCACTCTTACCAACAGAACCAGTTTCTCAGGGGCTAGGTGGGTCATGATTTAATCTACCCAGCCACACAGAGCAGAAATTTATTTGGATTTTTGGCACTTGAAAGCATCATTTTTTACGACTTTTGTAGGTTTTCCCTTAAGGTAAGAAATTCATGAACACTGATTGTAAGTTTGATAAAACTCTTGCTTTCAAACACTTGTTATATAATTCATTTCATTTTTTTATATGTAAGTGTGAATGAAACAGCCAAAGTAAAACAAATGGCTTTTCCTTGATAGCAGTGTTAGTAGAAATGTTTCTGTTTTATACATGGGAAGCTGTCAAATTGAGGCCTAATTACTTTCTAGTTTTCAACAGGTGGTTCTTAAGGGCAAAGCGGTATTACACATTTAATAATTATAGGAGCTAACAAGGTGGACTTAGATATTTGATTATTTATTTAAGTGTGTTATTACATTTTTCAATATAATTAGAAATAAATTTAAATGTGTAAAGTAATTGATGTGTTTTTACATAAGTAAATATAATTCAATGCAATGATTTACATTAGGGGCATTATTTCTCAATTCATGGCAATATAACTGTATGATTATTTTAATATCTTTTTCTGACAAGGGCAATTTATTTATAATCAAAAGTCACATTTTAATAAATTGAGATGCCAAGTGTAATTCTATTTAGATAACATTTATGGAAGCAAATACTAATATTCCAATAGTTTAATTTAAAAATAAAATCAATATCCTTACTATGCTATTAAAAATTAACCCTAGCGTTTTTATAGGGGTATATACAAATTTATATAAAAAAGAAATTGTGAAGCACTTGAACAAACTACTATTTTTCATAAACTTTAATGCAGAGGAATTCAGTCATATCCTGAACTCCATTGAAGCAAATAAAAAATAAGACTTAGCATCACTATAAAACAGCAGTTTCTTCCAAAATGGTAATTTTTAGTATAAAACTAGACTATACTTTACATATTTCATAGGCCATATTATTTTTCACATGTAAATAATCCTATGGATACCAGGTAAATATAATACCTTTTCTAATTACCATTATTTCATTATATATACATTCAAAATAGTATATAACTGATATATAATTTATACATATGGGATTATAACCTGGGGATTATAAATTTTCTCCTCAGGTTAACACATGGTAGTGTCTTTCTGAAAAGAAATAATGACATAGAACTTTCCTCTAGAGATAATCAATCTCAACTTCCCTCCTTCCCTCCTTTCTTTCCTTCTCTTGGTCCTTCTCCTTTGCTGGCTTTAAAGAAGTAAGACATATGGGATCCCTGATCCACTAGGAATTGAATTTTGCCAACAACTTGGGAGAAACTGGAAGGAGCTCCTTTCTCAAATGAACCTCTGTGGAGAACCCAGCACTGGCCAATCCCTTATTGAAACTTGATAGGCATTAAGCAGAGGACCCCTCTAGGTCATATCTGGACCTTTGATTCATTAAAAATGTGACATAATACATTTGTGTTGTTTTAACCCTTTCTGTGCCTGGAAATTTGTGATGCAACAATATATCAATACAGATAGGGCCACTGCAAGGTTAGGAATGCTTTCACTCTGCTTCCATGGAACTTCCTTAGGTTATAGAATGTACCCATCACTAATGTAACTCTGCATATTCTTGAGGGTAAGTTCTTTGTTTAGCTACTAGAAGATTGAGATAGTTATCTACATTTCTAAAGTCTTCAGCTGCCATCAAGTCCCCTGTACTAATCATTCCATCAGAATGTCAGGCCAAGATGCAAGCATACACAACAGTTTTGTTCTCACCTTTTCATTGCTAAGGATAATGATGCAGTAGCGTATCTGCATGTCAAAGGGAACAAAGGAGAGCTCCAGGCTTGTAGTCCCTTTTGGTCCTGCTCCCAGGTGAACAGTTGGTGATGGGCAGAAGAACTCTCTGATGAAACTGGATCTAATTGCTGCCAAAACATGAAGCAGAGTTTATTTAAATATCATTGTGTGTCATTCAAATAAAGCAGCTATTTCTACTAGTGATTGAAGCTTTCAGATAAATCAGAAAAATATTCAAAGCATTAGCACACAAATTTAGAAGATAACACATATATTTGTTAATAAAAGTACCAGTGGCCTAGCATAAGTTTGATTTAATATAAAACATATAATTATGATGCAGTATTAAAAATGCTTAATAAATTATTTATTTACAGAGGAAACTTCACCAGTATTTAAAATTAGCTTGATATCCTATATAATAAAAGAGTAATGTGCAAATTAACCATCACGCCACTAAACCACCAGCCAATCAGGAGTGAGTATGCAAACCAAGATGGCTACAGCCATGGAGAGAGCAGGATGGAGGCTTGGGTTTCCCCAGCAATGGAGGAAGCCAAGCTTTCTGCACACCCTGGCAGGCCCAGGCCTCCACTCAATGTTACAAAGTTTCAATGATAGAAGATAAGTAAATTCCAACAAAAATGATAGCAGCCACAGAGCTGGAGAGAGCAGGAGGCTTGAGTTGCCTCCAGAAATGGAGGAAGCCAAGATTTCTGCAAACCCTGGCTGGCCCAGGTCTCTACTTAAGGCTACAAAGTTTTAATTATAGAAGATAAATAAATACCAACAGAAATGGCTGCCACCATGGAGAGAGCAGAAGGCTTGGCTCCACTCCAGGCTATAAAGTTTCAATTGTAAAAGATAAATAAATCCCAAATACCTGAGCCTCTGCTTGGGTCACCGGAGGCATGGCCAGTCTGCAAGCCACCACAGGCTCTTCTCCCAGGCTGCCCCACGCCACAAGGGAACCCCCATCCCAATCCAGGACACCCTTCAGGGAAAACCAGGTGGCCCCCACCCATGCACTAGGCCTCTATCCTATCTAATAAAAGAGTAATATGCATATTGAACATCACTCCAACACACAGGATGGCTAGCTACACCCATATGGTCAAAGATCCTGCCCCCATGTGGATACAAGATGGCCAGCAGAGGAGGGCAGTTGGGAGGGACCAGGCCTACAAGGGAGGGCAGTTGGAAAAGATCACACATGCACGGGAGGGCAGTTAGGGGTGACCAAGCCAGCAGAGGAAGGAAGTTGGGGGCAAACAGGATGGCAGAGGAGCAGTTAGACATCAATCAGGATGGCAGGGGAGTGGTTAGGAGGTAATCAGGCTGGCAAGCAGAAGCAGTTAGGGGCAATCAGGAAGGTAGGCAGGTGAGCAGCTGGGAGCCAGCAGTCCCGGATTGTGAGATGGGTCCCAGATTGGAGTACAGGCTGGGCTGAGGAACACCCCCCGCCCCCATGCATGAATTTCATGCACCGGGCCTCTAATACAATTATCATCATTAAAGTGATCATCAAAGAATCTTTACAATTTTGTAGGACTATGTAATGGTTCACATTATAGGAAGTAGTAAAAAACTGGAACTGTTAGTTTTGAAACATGTTCACACATTCTTCCACATTTCCTTGAATGTGGTGATGTGGTAGGCCAGTCTTAGTGATTTGGTCCCAACGAACAGTATGCTAGAATGTAGCAGAAGTCAAGCAGTGTGACTCTGGACATCAGATCATAAAATGTAATACACCTTCTTCTTAATTATCTCTCTTTCTTGGTTCTCTTTCTTTTAGAATTAAGTTGTTATCCTGTAAGGAAGCCTAGGACACATGAAGAGGCCAAATATAAGTGTCCAGGCAAATAGCCCCACCTAAGGGACCAGAGGAAAGGCATTAGTCACCAGACATGTGAGTGAGGAAGCCTTTGGAATGACTCAAGCCCCAGCCTCAATTTGACCACAATTGCAAGAGTCATGTTAGCTGAGGCCAGGCCAGTCACCTCAGAAATGTGAGAAATAGCCCTAACCAGTTTGGCTCAGTGGATAGAGTGTAGGCCTGCGGACTGAAGGGTCCCAGGTTCAATTCTGTTCAAGGGCATATACCTTGGTTGCGGGCACACCCCCAGTAGGGGGTGTGCAGGAGGCAGCTGATTGATGTTTCTCTCTCATTGATGTTTCTAACTCTCTATCCCTCTCCCTTCCTCTCTGTGAAAAATCAATAAAATATATTTAAAAAAAGAAATGTGAGAAATACTAACCATATTACATTTTCATTGTTCAATACCACTACATTTGGAGTGGTTTATCTGTAGGTATTGAGAACCAGAACATTCCTATATCCATTTTCCTATCTACCATTATATCCAAATTTTCTAAATCTATAGTTATTTCATAAAACAAAGTAATTAGTGTTCACCTTATAGTAATTTTAACCATGGTGATATCTGTCACCTAAATAGACTTAAGCAGTTCAGAATTAGCCAAAAGAGATGTAGAGAGCAGCTATATGGTTGAACCTTGGACTGACCTGTTGGCAAACCCACAAACAAGTCCCAGCTTATAGAGCACAGCCCTCTTAGCATAATGAAACTTGCCATTATGACACTCTCTAGATCTTATCTGGGAAGCTAATGGGCTATGAGAGGTGCAGCAAGTGCAGCAAAAACAAGTGAAACCCCAAGAAATTGTAACTATGGTGACCACTGCCTGTTTACATCTGGCTATAAAATAAAGGCTCAGCTTTCCATTTGGATCCCTCTCTGTGGCCTTAGCCAGGCACAGGAGATCCACCTAGACCCAGCTTATTCTCTTTGTCTTTTCTTGAATCCTTCGCCACCCCCCCTCAGGCTCACCAAACCCTTGACTGAGTAGGCCCAGCACAAAGAAACATAGTAAAGGTCATTTA
Organism: Pipistrellus hanaki; assembly: GCF_964339955.1. NCBI lineage: Eukaryota > Metazoa > Chordata > Mammalia > Chiroptera > Vespertilionidae > Pipistrellus > Pipistrellus hanaki. The sequence continues at coordinate 81,205,513 of NC_140524.1, forward strand.
TCTAAATACATTCATTGTAAGGGTGAGGAAACCCACCAGTGAAAGAAATAGATTTGGGCAGAGTTCACCAAAGGATCATAAAAAGGCTGAACACCAACACTTCAGGTTCTCATTCAGCCTGCAATCCTCAGGGCTTGCCATTCTGTCTATAGTTTCAATTCATAGTATGTTCTGTACATAAAATAAGAATAATACATGAAAACCAATAAGGGTTTTAATTTGAGGTACTCACAGGTTTTTAAGGTTTTTGGGACAGCATCCTGTTCGCTGTCATTATCAGAATCACTGTCATAAGTGAATAGAAAAACACAATCAATAACACATACCAAAAACATTTATCTATCTTAAATTAATCTTACAGATCCCTAAAATTATGGCTACATACAATATGATGTGCAAAAAATCAGATTTCTTTCATGTATTATTTTAACATTTACACTGAGTGTCCAGATTTTTATGTGTATATCCTATATAATAAAAGGCCAATATGAAAATTGTCTCCTCAACCAGGAGTTTGATCAGCAGGCAGGCTGGCCAACTGCCCATGTCCCCTCCCACTGGCCAGGTTGGCTGGACCCCATCCATGCACGAATTCATGCACCGGGTCTCTAATATACATACACACACATATATATGTACATATATATATGTATATGTATATGTATATGTGTATATATATATATATATATATATATATATATATATATATATATATATAATACTGAGTGGCCAGATTATTTTGTGTTCAGAGATCATAATAATCTGGCCACTCAGTATATTGTTTTAAAAATTTTAAAAATAAGAAAAATGCCAAAAGGAAACTAACAGTCACTACTAGTTTTAAAAATTTGATTTAAAAATTCCTTTTTAATTTTAAACACTGTAGAGAAGTAAATATTTGATGATGATAATAATAATAATAATAATAACCCAAATCCTGAGACTCAAAAGTTGGTGATTTCATCTCCTAATTGTATAGGTAGTCTCTCCAAACGTGGTTCTAGAACTTGATGTCTTGAAAAATTCTCTTTCCTCAGCTTATCACTTCAACATTTGCTTCTTTCCCAATAAAAGTAGAAGTAAATGTGGACAGCTGTTTAATCTCTGCTTGAATTTCTGAAAATTAATTAGCAGATCATAGCCTGAGGCAACTGCCTCCCTTGAAATGTTCCATTCTTCCAGAAACCATCAATTTCCCCCAAATTGCTCTTCTGCTAGTATTCATGATTAACTCACTCAATAAGCTGTTAATTAGTATCTGGACTCTCAGATATTCTTTGCCTGATTTTTTTTCTGAGAATACAAAACAAACATTATTTCTCAAGTTATCTGCTTTTGCCTAAATTTTATACTGTAAAATTATATTGACTATTTATAAGTAAAGTTCTTCTAACCATATCCATACCATTTCTCAAATGCTTTTTCATTGCACCGCATATGTTTTAAAAATTATGTTTTTATGTATTGCAGAGAGGAAGGGAGAGGGAGAGATAGAAACATCAATGATGAGGGAGAATAATTGATCAGCTGCCTCCTGCACGCCATACACTGGGGATTGAGCCCCCAACCTGGGCATGTGCCCTGACTGGGAATCGAACCATTACTTCCTGGTTCATAGGTCGACCCTCAACCACTGAGCAATGACAGTGGAGCCGCACCACATTCGTAATAAGTTTATTTATCACATCTTGTAATTACTCTGTACTTTGCCATTACTTCACAGGCATTCTGAGTAGCAGTTTAAGTAATATATTTTTTAAAGTAGAGAACCTTTAATATTTCATATTATTTGAATATTTGATAGACACTTTAAGGCTATCATAGATATGATATATGAATATGACAGCAATTATAAAGAAGACTATATAAAGAGTTGGGGGGGGGACATCAATAAATGCTTATTTCTCAATGTAGAGCTCCATTGCCATGTACTTGATAATCGAGCTCTGGGTAGAATGCCCAGATTAAAATCCTCAGATAATCTCCAGACCTTATTTTGTTTAATATTTGCAATATTCAACCTTTCAGTCATGCTTTTTTTTCCACAGTGAATAGAAAAGCAGAGCAATTTGGGCTTTATTATTTTCTTTCCTTTACCCATTTTGTTGGAGAATAGCTAATGAAAGTGCCTTTTGAATAAATCAAAGAGGTACCCCATCCTCAAAGGAGATTCTCAAACTCCCCAAAATTGAGTTACCTGTAATCTTTACGGTAAAGATGGATATAAAAGAATGAAAACCTAAGAATTTTATTGACTTACTCATGAAGCTAACTATCATGATTAACTCAGAGACATTGGAAAACAATTTAATAAAATAGCCTGGCTCAGGAACATGCTATTCTACCTAATCAATGTCATTGAGTTTAGAAATTCAGTAATAAACTCAGTTTATTTACGAAACCAATATCTTAGATGTTCCAAAACAGAAAAGAAAATAACTCACTTTTTTGTTATTCCCTGCACCTTGGTTCACGCTATCCATTTCCTAGATGCTCATCTACTAGTATTATTATTGAAGCCATGACAGAAAGAGCATGTTTAAACTCTTGGTATTAAGGAAGAAATAAATCAAAAGAAGCTAAAATTATACAATACTCTAGGTTAAGCAGTGGAATATGTTCTGGTAATTGAAGATTGGGCCAAAGTCAGGGAGTGGAACCTCCTTAAAATTATGAAGGAATGATATTCCTTTTTTCCTATGCAGTAGTGGCATGCAGCTCTCTGTTTTCAAGTAAAATGATCAAGATGGCATCAAATTGATTAGATTCAAGGCATGAATATATCAGCCCTAAGAATAACTTCTTGAATCCTTTCCCATTAGGGAAATAAGATCTTTATTATAAGCCTTCGTGAAGCTATACCTGGGCCAGCCTTCAGGGCTGTGTCTAAACCAAATAGCAAATTATCTAATCTAAGTCACGTTTTTAATATATAATGGGAAAAATATAAAAGGATTGATTTTTAGATTCATTCTATCATTCATGTGTCCAGAAGGTCTTTAAAAAGTGTTTCATGTCTCATTATTCTCTTTAAATGACTTCTTTGCTGGTAATATGTCTATAATATTTAGATACTAATATTCCTTGCCAATTAGCTCACAGAGCACTTTTTAAATTACATATACTACTGAATGCATTCCTCTCTAAACAATTGTCTTCATTTGTGTAGACTTTTTTCCCCCGTCTCTACTTGATAGTTGGCTCCTTGAAGAAGAGAACTGGGATTTATTTTTTTGCTAAATTTTTCCAGTACTGAGAACAGTGCTTGCAATGCTACTTGGTAAGAATTGATTGAAAGATAAATAATTCAATGTTGTTGTAAAAAAAAGAATAGCAAGTAATATTACTGTAAGAAATTATTTACAAAGTGCTCATATCTGAGCACTGCTGATCACTCATGCAATTTTAAAGTGCACTCCCCTGTCCTAATTCTTTCTGATAATCTTTTGAATTTAATTAGAATAAAAATGTCTTAACTTCTCTTGCTTATCCTGATGTATTATCTTCCCACAGGAAAATGTGTGAGGACCTAAATAGAATCTTTTCAAAAGAAGACAGAAGGAAGGCCAAGAGCCACGTGAAAACATGCTCAAAGTCACTAATTATCCGAGAGATGCAAGCCAAAATGACAATGCAGTACCATCTCACACCTGTCAGAATGGCTATCATCAGCAAATCAACAAATGACAAGTGTTGGTGAGAATTCAGAGAAAAAGGAACTCTCCTGCACTGCTGGTGGGAATTCAGACTGGTGCAGCCACTGTAGAGAACACTATGGAGTGTCCTCAAAAAACTAAAAATGTAACTTCCATTTGACCCAGTAATCCCTCTCCTAGAAATATATCCTAAGAAACTAGAATCATCAATCAGAAAGGATATATGCATACCTATGATCATAGCAGCACAATTTACAATAACTAACCTTTGGAAACAGCCTAGGTGCCCATCAGCAGATGATTGGATCAGAAAACTATGGTACATTTACACAATGGAATACTATGCTCCCATAAAAAAGAAGAAATTCTTACCATTTGCAGCAACCTGAATCGAACTGGAGAACATCATGCTAAGTGAAATAAGTGAGTCAATGAAAGAAAAATACCACATTATCTCACTCATTTATGGATAATAAAGAACATTATAAACTGATGAACAAAAAGATAGATACAGAGACAGTAAAGCATCAAACAGAATGTCAAATTACAGCAGGAAGGTTAGGGAGAGGTTGGGGAGATAAGAGATCAACCGAAGGACTTGTATGCATGCATATAAGCATAACCAATGGATACAAAACACTGGGGGGTGAGGGCATGTAAGGGAGTGGAGTGGGGGGTAATGGTAAGATATGTACACATATAATACTTTAATAAAAATGGAAAAAATAAAATACAACAAAATGCGAAACAAAATACACAAAACCAATACATACAAAAGACCTCTACAGCAACAACAAATGCAACCACCAGAGAAGAGAGAATTAGGAAAGAGACAAGAGAGCAATACTCTTATATAATAAAAGTATAATATGCTAAGTGTCTGACCGATTGGTCGACCATTCAGTCAACCACTCGACCAGTCACTGGTTCTATTCTGTTCATCAGTTTATATTATTCACTAGATTCCACATATGAGTGAAATCATGTGACATTTGTTTTTCTCTAACTGGCTTATTTTACTTAGCATTTTACTCTCTGGGTCCCTCTGTTAGCCAGCTGTCAATCTTAATCACTCAGAAGTTTGTTTCTGAAAGGGCTTTAGGTGGGGGAGGTGCTATTTAGCTTCCAGGGAATATGGTGGGTGTGTCCCTGTCACAGAGCTACTTCTCTGCGAGTGTCCCAAAATATTACTCTGCCCTTGCCTAAGCAGAGATCCTTGTGTGCTGTCCAGTCAGGTTCCGGGGACAGTGGAGTGGATGGCATCTCCCCAAATCCAGTCACTGAAGCTCCCTAAGACTGTTCAAATCCATAAAATTGGCCTCTGCTTTTGTTTCCCTTTGTTTTAAAAGCTCAAAATGCAAGTTGTGGCAGCCAGGGCTCCTGAGGGTGGGCCAGGCTGTATCACCTATAGAGGGGTATCTTTTTCCTGAGCTCTGGTTACTGGGAGTGATTAGCTCCTCTCAGGAAAAATGGCCATTTCAGTTTGGGGGCACAATACCAAATGCAGGACTCCCAACTGCTGCTTTTCCACATCTCAGCACAATGTTTCCCACCTTGGCCTCTCCATAGGCACCTCAATTCCAGGCCTCCCTCCCTGCACCAAAGCCTCGGGTGAGTAGCTGCAAATGAAAACTCCTGTATTCTAGTTTTAAAACTGTGGCTTTCTCTCCTACCAGCTCAAGTTTTCAGGCTCCCAACTCTGATGCAGCCAGCAGCACTGCTGCCTTTCAAGATTAGATATTACTTGAGCCAAGGGTATTGGCTTTGGTGCTTCAGGGTGTGGAGCCCAGCGTGGGTTTCAGGGATCAATTTTCTGAGGGAACAGACCCTCCCATGGCCCAGAGCTCCTTTCTCACTCTTGGGCCAGCCACCCCTGGGAGCTGGACAGCCCCTCTCATGATCTCACAATTTCCTATTAGTATCCAGGAGTTTTGTGTAATTTTTTCATGTGAGTCTCCTCAGCTGGACCTCAGTTGATCTTCATTTAGTTTTAAAGGTATTGTTTTATACATATCTGTTGCTTAATAAGGCCAGTTTATAGAATCATTTTTATATTTTAACAAAATTCTTGTATGAAGGGGTGTGTCCCTCAGTCTAGCCTGCACCCTCTCCAATTAGGCCTGATCCGACTGCCCATTTAGGATCGGGCCTAAACAGGCAGTTGGGCAGTCCCTCTCACAATCCAGGACTGCTGACTCCCAACTGCTCACCTGCTTACCTTCCTGATTGCCCCTAACTGCTTCTGCCTGCCAGCCTTATCACCCCCTAACTACTCCCATGCCAGCCTGATTGATGCCTAACTGCTCCCCTGCCAGTCTGTTGGCCCCTAACTGCCCACATCTGTAGGCCTGGTCACCCCTAACTGCCCTCCCCTTGCAGGCCTGGTCTCCCCCAACTGCTCTTCCCTGTAGGCCCAGTCGCCCCCACTTCCAGCCCTTGCAGTCCTTGTTTCTCCCAACTGCCCTCCCCTGCTGGCCATCTTGTGGCAGCCATCTTCTGTCCACATGGTGGCAGCCATCTTGTGTGTTGGAGTGATGGTCAATTTGCATATTACTCTTTTATTAGATTTAATAGAGGCCTGGTGCATGGGTGGGGGCCAGCTGGTTTTCCCTGAAGGGTGTCCTGGATTAGGGTGGGGGTTCCCTTGGGGCATGGGGCAGCCTGAAAAAAAGGGCCTGTGATGGTTTGCAGGCTGGCCACACCCCAGGTTACCCAAGTGGAGGCCCTGGTATCTGGGATTTATTTATCTTCTATAATAGAAACTTTGTAGTCTTGAGAGGAGCCAAGCCTTCAGCTATAGTTTAATATGTAATACTATAGTATTACTTGCAATTAATGTGAAGAAATTATTTCAATGCAATTCTGGCAAAATCTATGATCACAAAGCAGCTTCTTAATCAAGAAACAAGGGACTAAAAAGATTAAAATCTAGAAATATTTACTGAAGTTATTTTTTTTTTAGCAAATTAGCATTTCATAGTAAGAAATTAACATAAAATGCCTATAATATTCTATTCTTAGGCTATCTATAAATATGTTATCTTATAGTTTAATGGATTAATTCATATTTTATTGTTCACAACAAATGTGAAGGATGACTCTGAATGCCTTACTTAAGCATGAAATCAGTATCATACAATAAAGCAAATGCTGTAAAACAAAAATGAAATTTCCTTTAACAATGAAAAACCAATAAATGCTTTATAATAAATTCAATTCTTATAATCAAAATTATTGGCTTATGCACAATTCACTTTTAAAACTAATCTATATTCACTTTCATTTAAGCAAGATCTGTACAATCTCTTTCATGGTTTCTGATAACTTTGACATTGGAAATTCCTATGGTATCAACATGGCCAAATCCTTGCCTCTCAGGATGTTATTGCACCTAAAAGAATGACAGTGATGCCCTCAAGCATTACACAGAGACAAAGGTGAATGCATTTCATTAATAGACATCTGCATCATTTTCTTTCCGTCTGACTTTTATTAGTCTTGGTAACATTGTTTTGATTCTATTTTATTTTAAATAGTTATTCTATACTAGAGGCCTGATGCAAGAAGATTTGTGCAAGAATGGGCCTGCCTTCCCCTCATGCCGGCACCACCTTTGCTCTGGCTGGAGCCGCCTTTCCACCTTCCCACGCTGCCCAGAGGCTCAGAGCAGCTGGGGCAGTGCGAAACAACTGCAGCCCCCAGCTGCTTGGTGCCTGTGTATGCAAATTAACCTGCCATCTTTGTTGGGTTAATTTGCATACTCACTCCTGATTGACTGGTGGGCATCGCGAAGGTATGGTCAATTTGTATCTTACTCTAGATAGTTGATCTTGAACATGGTAGTTAGGGTGCCAATGCCAGTGCTCCCCCCTGTCAGTTGAAAATCCATATGTAACTTTGACTCCCACAAAAACTTAACTACTAATAGACTTCTGAGCAAAAGCCTTCCCAATAACATAAACAATTGATTAACATATATTCATTTATTTGAAATATTTAATTTATGCTCAATTATATATATAATATACTGTGTTCTTACAATAAAGTAAGCTAGATAAAAGAAAATGTAATTAACAAAATCATAAGGAAGAGAAAAAACACTTAACAATATTTATTTTTAAAAATACACTTAACAATTTAAGTGAACCCACACGGTTCAAATCTGGATATTGAAGGGTCAATGTATTATAGTTTAACAGATGAGAAATATAAAGCAATCTAACTTTTAAAAAATCTGCTTCTCTATTCAGAGGTTAATATTTCATTCTAAACTAAATACAAACCTCATAAAATAATATCATAGGCAGAATAAACTTAAATACAGTCAATCCTCGTTATCCATGAATTCCATTATTTTCAAACTCACCTCCTTGCTAAAATTGATTTGTAACCACAAAATCAATATTCAACGTGCTTTAATAGTAGTTTGTGGACATGTGCAGAGTGGCAAAATGTTCCAGTCACTGGTCACACAAGTTCCCAACTGAGGTCAAACAAGGTGACACGGGGCCTCTTTGTGTCAGTTTTCATACACAGATGACCAGAGGATGAAGACCATAAAGGGCAGTACAGAGGTACAAAAAGCTCCAGCTCTGGGGCCAGGTGGACAGGATTTGACACCCTTCCTTGGTACCTATTACTGGCACAGCTGGAAACAAGTTATTTAAAACTTCTGAACCTCATTTTCTTTGTGTAAAGAAAGTGGAATCTATCAGAAAGGGTTCTTTTTATGATTTATGATTATAATGTATGTGGTAATATATAATGGTTCAGTATTCTCTAATTGAATGTTTGCAGGAATTTTATAGAGCATAATTAACATGATTAATGAGAATCTACTGTATTTAGTCATGCACATATTTATTCTATTTTCATGCACATAAACCTGTACCACATAAGAGAATTAGAAAAGTATAAATTATATATATAATTGAGCATAAATTAAATATTTCAAATAAATGAAAAATGTTATGGAATTATACAAGTTTACTTAAATTTCTCAGAATCTTTCCTCAGATAATTATTAGCATAAAATGTATATATATTTACCCCTGGGGTTTGAAGTGAACAGATTGTCCAGTTGCATTTAATTGGGATGTAAGGCAGATAAATGTTGAGGATTCCACCAAAATGGCACTAAAATAAAGAAATAAAGGAATTATTCTGGATTCTACTATAACAAAATTGAAATGACCACAAAATATTCTTTAAATTTTTTTTATCATTCATAAAATATAATTAGAATCAGAATAAATTGTAGTTTAAACAGTCCATGAGTTCTCATTCTACAACTTAAAACACATATATAAGAAAGAGTGGAAAAATCTGGAATGGAAATATATATTTTTTAAGATAATATTTTATAATGAAAGGCATCACCAAATTCTCATAGCAAGGAAATTTTGAACATAAATGACTACCCAAATTATATTTCAGAAACAAAGAGAAAATCACACATTGGCCTTCATGCATTGTTAGAGTTGTACACATTTAATAAATTCTAATCTTATTTACAAAAAATAGAAATGTTTAATTTGGGAGTAGGCACCTGAGGAGACAGACTGACATTGGAGATCTTCAAAAAAGTCCCATTTCTGAGTAGGGCTACTGTTTTAACCTGTCTTGAAGCTCCCCAGAAAAATTCAGTTGACTCAGTCCTATCTTTATTTGATCCAACTCAAAGAAAACACTTATCACTTGAATGTTTGTTGAAAACAGTCAGTAGCACTTGTACCTAAAGCTGCTATATCAATTGGAACAGATATGAGCCAGCCAAAACATAAAAGAAATATCTAGGGAACCAGATGCCCATATGCAAGGTTGCAGTAGCTTGTTAGATCCCCCAATTATGTCAAAAATCTTCAACATCACCTATGGGAGACAATGATGTCTTACCAAATAAAAAATATCAATTAAGAGAGATTATACAATATAACCAATTATAAATTCCACACTTAAAAAGTAAATTATCTTAAATAAAAAAATCACTAGAGGGCCTTAAAAGCAGGTTTGAGGTGGTAAAAGAACCAGTATACTTGAAAATAGGTAGAATAAAATGATTAATTCTAAGGAACGGAAAAACATCAAATAGAGAACATAAAACAGAGAGACTGAAATTAATAAAAGAACAAAATAGAAATTCTGGAGGTGGAAACTACAATAAAACATATGAAAAAAATCATTAGAGAGACTCAACTATAGATTTGAAGTAGCAGGAAAAAAATAATTAACAAACTTGAAAGTTGATAGAGATTATGCAATCTAAAGAAGAGAGAGAAAAATAATAATAAAGAAAACACAGCAAAGTCTCAAACATATACAGTACACCATTAAACTGACCACCATAGAATTACCAAATGGAAATTAAAAAAGAGAAAGGAATAAAAGCAGTTTGAAATACAGCGTGGGTAAACAGAGCTGGAACCATTATACTTCCTGATTTCAAACTGTTATTACAAAGCTATAGTAACTAAAACAGTATGGTATGGGCATAAAAGCGGACATAAAATCAATGGAACAGAATAGAGGGCCCAGAAATAAATTCATGCATATACGGTCAATAATGTAAGACAAAGAAGCAAGAATATACAATTGGGAAAGGTGTCTCTAAAATAAATGGTGTGGGGAAACTGGACAGTCACATGCAAGATAATAAAACTTGACCACCAAATTATACCATACATAAAAATTAATTAAACGTTAATGAAATACTTGAATGTAAGACCTGAACCAAACATTTTAAGAAGAAAACATAGATGCTAAGCTCCTTGACATAGTTCTAGGAAAATATTTTTTTTAATATGACACCAAAAGCAAAAATAGCAAAAGCAAAAATAAACAAGTGGGACTACATCAAACTAAAAGACTTCTGTACAACAAAATGAAAAAGCAGCTTACAGAATGGGAGAAAACATTTGTAATTCTATAAGGGACTAATGTAAAAAAATATAAAAATAACTCAAATAACTCAATAGCAACACACACACAAACACACACACACACACACACACACACACACACACACCTGAAAAAAACCTTTTTTCAAAGAAAACATACAGAATGACAACAGGTACATCAGCAAACATCAGGGAAATGCAAATCAAAACCACAATGAGATTAACACCTCACAGCTGTTAGAATGGCTACTATCAAAATGTCATGGAATAACAAGTGCTTAATGAGGATATGGAAAAAAGGGTAACCTTGCTCATTGTTGGTGGAATTGTAAAATGGTGCATCTATTATAAAAAGTATTTTGAAGGCTCCTAAACATTTTAAAAATAGAGCTGTCATACTACCTAGCACTACCAGTTTAGGGTATTTACCCACAGAAAACAAAAACACTAATTCCAAAAGATATTTGTACCCCTATGTTCACTGCAGCATTATTTATAGCTAGAGGCTCGATTCACAAAATTTGGGTGCTGGGCCCTCGCAGCCCCGGCTTTCTCAGCCCACCCTTGCAGCCCCTTGCAGACTTGGCTGGCCCTCACAGCCTTGGCTCTTGTCCAGAAGGTCATCTGGAAGGTTGTTCAACTGTTTGATCTAATTATCTCTTTATTATATAGGATGGCCCAAATATGGAAACAACCTAGGTGTCTGTAGGTAAATGAAAAGATGAATAAATGGTGGTATATATACACAATGGAATATTACTCCACAAAGAAACGAATGTACTTAGAGGGTATTATGCTAAGTAAAATACGTAAGACAGAGAAATCTAAAGACCTTATTAATTCACTTATATGTGGAATCTAAAAAAAAAAAAAAAAAAAACAACCCTACACAAAACAAATGAATAAGCCAAACACAAGAAAAACAGATCCAAAAATATAAAGAACATGCTGATGGTTGCCAAAGGAGTGTGGGATGAGGATGGGGGGGGGGGGGGGGGCGGAGAAAAAAAAACCCACAAAGATGAAATCTTGCCATTTGTGACAAGATGGATGAAATTTGAAGATATTATACTAAGTGAAATAAGTCAGACACAGAAATACAAATACTATATAAACTCTCTTATGTATGAAATCTAAACAAAACAAAAATCCAGCTCAAAGATACAGAAAGCAGATTAGTGGTTCTCAGAAGTGGGGGGTTCATGGAACTTCACCATTGGGTAAACAAATATAAATTATGGGAAGTCCTTTTTATAAAATATTCCAACAAACATATTTCATAAATGATAGAAATGGAATATCACCATTTTGCACTCCCAATAAATAATGGATGTACTCATTGGACATCAATAGCTGCTAGCATTCCAAAAAATATACAGTGTATGCTTCCCAGTAAAAGTTGCATCACTTCCTTTAATCTTTAATTTTAAACAAAATTCCAAAAATGCATTTAATAAGTCATTAAAAGTTAAAACATTGCATTAGTAAATATTCACTTAATGTAAAATAAAGCAGTCATGGCAGCATAGATGAACAAAAAATAGACATGAAGTATATAGAAAAACAAGTGGAAACTGGCAAATGTTACTCCAACTATGTTGATAATAACAAATGTCAATGCATTAAGCAACTTAATCAAAATGATCATAAGACCATATCCTATATAATAAGAGGATAATATGCAAATTGACCATAATGGTGGAATGACCAGAACAACAACTCGACCAGTCACTATGAGGTGCTTTGACCACCTCTTGGTTCCTTCCCCCAGCCGGCAGGCTCCAATCTCTCCATGGCAAATGGGGAACCGAGGGTGGGTGGTGGGTGATACAAGGCCAAGACCCCTGCCCTGCCAGTTACCCCACAGACAGGGCAACCTGTGACAGGGGCTGGGCCAGTGAGAAGGTGGGAATGACTGACCTCTTGGTCCTTCCCCCAGCCCGCAGGATCCGATTACCTCATAGCAAACTGGGAACTGGGGGTGGGTGGCAGTGTGGGGTGGGGCCATCAGCAGGCAGCTGGGGAAGATGGCCCTGATTACAGGCCAGGCCTAAGGACCATAACCACCCATAACTTTCATGCACTGGGCCTCTATAATTAAGCAAAACAAGATTCAACTATATGTATACATTAAGCATGTGCAGGTTTTTCTGTTTGTTTTTTGTTTTGTTTTTTTAGTATCAATAAGACATCAATAAAGATTTTTTTTTTTACGATAAAGAAAAACAGCCCTAGCCAGTTTGGCTCAGTGGATAGAACATCAGCCTATGGACCAAAAGGTCCCAGGTTCAATTCCTGTCAAGGGCACGTACTTTGGCTATAGGCTCCTCTCTGGCATGGGCCTTGATTGGGGCTTGTGCAGGAGGCAATCTATCTATGTGTTTTTCTCACATCGGTATTTCTCTCTGTCTTTCCCTGTCTCTTCCACTCTCTCTAAAAAAATCAATGGAAAAATATCCTTGAGTGAGGATTTTTAAAAAAAGAAAAATGGAGAATATCAAGGAAACCAGAAGAAGGTTCTTTGAAAATATAGATTACATTGACAAACTTTTACTTAGACTCATTAAGAATAAAAGAGAAAAGAATCAAATGACTAAAATAAAGGAATAAAGCAAGGCCATCACTACTGACTTTTTAGGGGGGGAAAGGGGAGTACTAAGAAAATTTTTGTGCTAGCAAATTAGATAAAATATAGTAAATATGCCAACTCCTAAAAACGGCAAAAATTGCTGCCCAGAGTGGTTCAGTGATTGAGCATCAACAAATGAAGTAAGAGGTCACTAGTTTGATTCTGTGTCAGGGCATATGGCCAGTTGCAGGCTCAATCAATAGTAGGGGACATGCAAGAGGCAGCCAATCAAAGTTCTCTCTCATCAATAATTCTAAATCTCTATTCCTCTCCCTTACCCACTCTCTAAAATCAATAAAAACATATTTTTTAAAGTAATGTTATATTTTCATTAAAAATGAGCAAACCTAGTAACTATGCTACATATAATTTTGGGGAAAATATTATAAAGACTTTAATTTTATTTTAAAATACTTATAATATGATATTATTAATAAGAAATAAATACTTATCATTTTGGAAGTGTAATATTTAAAATTATGACCCTTTATTATTATTCAAGAGGCACGGAGCATGAAAATTCGTGCACTTGGGGGGTCCTTCAGCCCAGCCTGTTCCCTCTCACAGTCCAGGACTCCTCAGGGGATGTCCACCTGACAGTTTAGGCCTGCTCCCTGGGGGAGGTAGGAAAGGCTTTACCAATTCCTGAAACTTTGAGATTTTCTTTCAACTCTATCACTAGAATGCAATGCTTAATATGTTTGATCCTAATTTCCTCTAAAGAACTGCAATCAGCCATTTCATTCATTTGAGGGAAAATATTAATACTGGATTAATGTTACCTTTTCTGACATTTTTTGTGCCTTATATTGCAATATAACATTTAATGAACCATAAATTCACCAATAACTGTTCAACAAAAGAATTTTTGTTCTGTCAACAATAAATGATATTGTTAAGAAGATACTTACAAAAAGCCTAGACATACAGTGATTTTAAAAACTGAAAATTATCAAACAGTATTAAGCATGCATACAACTTATGGTCTCAACACAAGTATTGTTATGAGGATCTGATTTCTAAAGCAGATGGAAAGAGAGTTCATAATTTAAGCAGTACATAAGGTATCATTTTCCATCTTCTCCCACAGCATATAAATATATGACAAGATACTTTTCTATTGTGAATTTAAAGAATAACTAAGCATTTTGTTCTATTTTAATCTGAAATATACACTGAGTGGCCAGATTATGATATCTGAATGCATAATAATCTAGCCACTCAGTGTGTGTGTGGTAGAGGCATGGTACATGAATTTGTGCATAGGTGGGGTCCGGTCAGCCTGGCCAGGAGGAGGGAACATGAGTGGTTGGCCGGCCTGCCTGATGGTCAAACTCCTGGTCAAAGGAACAATTTGCATATTAGCCTTTTGTTATATAGGATATACACTGAGTGGCTAGATTATTATGCATTCAGAGATTATAATAATCTGGCCACTCAGTGTATTTGTTGCTATTGTTAAATCTCTAGATGCACAAATGCATACATGATGTATAGTTTTAATCAATAATGATGCTTTAAATAAAAATGAATTTTTTTGCCTGAATAGGTATTTCTCTTTTGGAAATTAACAGTTTAAATACTTTAGAAATAAAGTATCTGTTAATTTAAAAAATTTTTTAAATTGAAAGATCTCAAAAAATAAGACATACACAAAATTAACAGATGTGATATAACCAGAATTCATTTTGTATACTGTATTTTCCGGCATATAAGACGACCCCCTAATTTTACAGTTAAAACATAGGTTTAGGCCTATATTCGCTGTATAAGACTACCCCCCACTTCCGAGGCAACACCAGTTCTTTTTTTTAATTAAATTTTTAATGAATGATATTTTTCGAATATACCGTAATATACCGTACATTGATATGATAAATGGAAGGTCTCTTCACAAATGGCAATGCCATGAACTTGACCGAGAAACAAGAAATCCAAAAGAGAACATTAACAATGATGGCATCATCTGGAAAGAAAATTACATGAAGAACTTGCAGAAAACGCTTGTTTGTGACTGACTGGGATGATAAGAGTTTTTTCTAGGCAGAGGATCATTGTGAGCTTAAAATCCTTCAAAATCCTCATCATGTTCTTCTTCTGACATCATAAGTTCATCAATAACCTCTTGTAGTACATTTGTAAGACAGTCATCATATGGATCAAATTCCGAATCAGATGGTGTGGCTTCAGCTTCGGCTTCCCCTTCATCTTGCCACAAGAAGTCATCCTCCATACCGTCCAAAGAATTTGATATGCCACACTTCTTGAAAGACCTGATTACTGTTTCTTCAGTAATATCATTCCAGGCTTTTATGACAAAGTTACACAAAACATCCAATTGTGGCGCACGCATGTTTCCTCCTTTTGTGAATAACTTTTCGCCGCTAACCATCCACTCATTCCACTGTTCTCTAATGCGATCTTTAAATGGCTTGTTTAGGCACACATCCAGTGGCTGTACTAATGATGTCAATCCTCCAAGAATAACTGCCGCATCTGTGTTTATTCTTGCCAACCTGTTCTTTGTGCTGGTAGTTAAATGAGCCCTGAACATATCCCACACCAGTAGGCTACGTTCTTGACGAAGTCCACCTGGTCGCCTACTCCATACATTATCAAACCATAGCTTTATCCCTTCTTCATCCATCCATCCTTTTTCATTCACTTGTACAAAAACTCCAACAGGGAACTTGATTTTCGGCATTGTTTTTCTTTTAAAAATAATCATTGGTCTTAGTTTGGCACCATCAGCTGTACATGCTAGTACCACTGTAAAACTGGACTTCTCGTGTCCTGTTGTTTTAATTAACACTGTTTTTGCACCTTTTGTATTAACAGTTTTATTTCCAACCATATCGAAATTCATAGGAGTTTCATCGATATTTCCGATCTGACTTAATGCATAGCCATGTTTCTTGCGCTGTTGTATTACATATTGATGGAAAAGACTTACCTTGCCATCCAAATCTGCAGGTAATTTTTGTGCAATTTTGGTCTTTTGCCTCAGTACCAGATTGTGCCTTTCCAAGAACCGAGTACTCCAGGATACAGTGGCCTTAAATCCTTTGCTGTTATCTGGGTTAGATTGGGCCCACTGAAGTGCAAACATACGTATTTTGTTTCGTGTCACTACATAACCATTTTGACGATGCTCAAGAACCATGTCTGCTACATGCTTTTCGAGTTCTGGCCAATAAGGGGTGCCTCTTCTTAATGCACACTTACTCCTTGGCATACTCTTTAATGCATCTTCATTTGCTTTCCAGTCTCGGACCATCTTTTCTGTTACTCCATATTGTCTTGCCGCAGCACAGTTATCGTGTTCCTTGGCAAAGTTTACAACTTTCAGTTTGAAACTGGCTTCAAATTTCCTTCTTCTTGCTGGAGCCATGATAGGTTCTTTTCTACCAGCCATTTGTTGTACACCCACTAATCTTTTAGGCCGGGGTTATACAGTACTGTAGCGTTAGCTACACACAGAATGTTCTATTACAGTACCTTTTAACTCACTGTATGTGTCCTGATACAGCAGCTTTGGCTACACAGAACGTTCCTGTGCTGCAACTGTATGTACCACGGTGAGCCAATCACAACAATCAAAGGTTCCAAGGTTATAATAGACCGCCTCTCTGACTCTGGCCAATCTGAGCAGGCTTTTTACTAGAACATAGTGTAGCTTCGGGTACAGAACATGTATAATTTGCATGAATAAAAAGCCTGCTTGGATTGGCTGAGTTAGAGAGGTGGTCCAAGCAGCCTTGCAGTGATTGGTATGGGATCAAGTTGGAAAATTCGTTTAGCGGCATATCCAGACGATTTTCGGGATCGAGTTGGAAAATTCGTTTAGCGGCATATCAGGATGTTTTTTCTGGATATACTCGGCGTATAAGACGACCCCCCTGATTTTTTTTCGGTTGACTTTTTTTCGGTTCAAAAGTCGTCTTATATGCCGGAAAATACGGTAGATCAAATAGCATTTCAAGAAAAATTGATTTACTTTATTAGTTGTTCCATTTTATCTGATAATGTTTATAAATTTATAGGAATGTAAATACAAAAAATGTATCCTCTAAATTGTTCATGTTGAAGAAAATTATGTATTTCCATTAAGATTGTATATAGTTAACAGTAATGAAATTACACTGAAACAATAACTTACTTGAAGTCACCAGCAGTATGGAAGGGATTTTTAACGTTCACAGTGATTTGTTTCCATGTATAACATGGGCTTTTGCATTTGATAATTTTCTAAAGTAAAAAATAAAGACATACTAAATGGTAAGAACAAAAAAAGGATAACCTGAATCATAAAACAAAAGCTTAAAGCATCTAAAAACCTGTTCATTCAAATATTACAATGATATTAATATATATAATTACTTTTTTCCCAGAAACATTGCACTGAAAAAAATCTGAGTGGGAAGAAATAAAAACATATTTCATATTTTACTTCATCACTGTACTTTTGCTACAACTGAACTGTTAGAATATTATCTCCCAAATGTATTTCCTTAAAATATTTTAATGACTGAGCATTATAATAATTAATTACATATACCTAATAACATGACATAAACAAGAGGCATGTGTATATGTGAGTATGCACACAGGTGTGTGTGTGTATGAATACCTATCTATGTATGTGTATGAGTGTGACATGCCTGCATTTATAATACGGTGGCTTACACTGATATATTTTTAACATAACAAAAGTACAAATATAAAATTTATAATGCAAATTACCCAATGGCTTTCCATAGAGGAAAAGATTATCAGATTTTCAGACTAATGGTGCTCTTACCTTCTTTTAATTCTCCATTATTACCCACTCTTCCTCCTGGTAACTAAGACCATGAGTATTCAGATGGAGCAGTAAAAAGAGACCACATGAGTTTCAAGTGTCAAGAGTTTTAGCCATGTTAATGGCAGGCTAAAACCATTCATGTCTCTTCAATACACATAGCAAAGCAACATTTTGTTTCATAAAATTTGTGTGAAAGGATTGGGAGGTAATTATTCAGGAGAAAATCAGAAGATCATAATACATATCTCAGTGGCAATCATATGCATGCTTCCTACTCTGGGTGTCATCTACCTAATAAAAGAGTAACATGCTAATAGACTGTACCTTCACAGCACCCAATCAGGAGAGAGTATGCAAATTAACCCAATAAAAATGATGGGTTAATTTGCATACACAGGTGCCAAGTGGCTGGGGGCAGGGCGGGACAGTTGCGTCATTTCCATGGTGATGACACAGGGTTTCTCCACACCCCAGCTCCTCCAGGCTTCTGGGCAGCATGGGAAGGCAGAAAGGCATCTCCAGGTTGGTGTGGAAAGGTGGCTCCTGCCAGTGTGAAGGTGCTGCCAGCAGCCAGGGGAAAGAAGGCCCATTTTTGCACGAATATTCATGCATCAGGCTTCTAATTAACTAATAAGCCAGTCAGTCCTTACAAAACTGACCATCATTAGAGTCAGTCTACTTACTTCCTACCCATGCCATTGCACACCTAAAATTCTTTATACTACATATGGAAATCTGGCACAATAACAAATTTACTTCTTCTATACCATATGTCCATGGTGGGACATAATATTCAGCCAGAATACTGACTATAAAAAGTCAATCATAGTAATGTCTCATTCATGTTACAGAAAATTTTTAAATCCTTCTCCCTTTGGAACATCATTACTTCTCAATAAATGCTAGCCTTAGCATTATCTTTATAATGCCTTTAATACACAGGACACTTAAGATAAATTAAAGAATTTTCTTTGCTGTATAAACTACCAACCCTTAATTTAAATAAAAGCAGACACAAGCCCAAGAAAAAGAGCTATGCTTGGGATGCTCAACAGCATGGAAAGAGAAGCAAAGACATACAAAATAGGTAAAATATACTTACTATGGGATTAAATTTGCGGACTTCACCCTTAAGAGCAAAAATCATTGTAGTGCCTCCCACTGCCATATTAGGTATTGAAATTAATATCAGTGAAGCTTTGGCAGGATGGAGGAAGCGACTGTTGAATTTCACAGTAATCTGGATTTCATCTCTATTTAATAAAAGATAAAAGATAAATAGTTTATTGAAAGAAGACAACTAACCATCTGTTCAGTGAAGACCATGTGCCCAATGCCTACACTCTGCAATATAATCGTTTCTAGAATAAAATTCAAGACTATTGCTGATCTCAGTAAGCCTATAATCTAGTTGTTATCAGTTAAAACCTCTTGATCCATCCCTGTGTCCTCTTTGGAGAAGTGTCTATTCATGTCCTCTGCACATATGTTTCATCAGATTATTTGTTCTTTTTGATATTGCGTTATATGATTTCCTTATATATCCTATATAATAAAAGGCTAACATGCAAATAGACCAAATGGCAGAATGACCAAACGGCAGAACAACCGCACAATCGGTAGTTATGACATGTGCTGACCACCAGGGGTGCACACGGAACATGGCAGGCATTGTCATCAGGCAGTAGAGCAAGGAACTGGCAGGCATCAGCTGTGGTAGGGTGCCAATCGCTGTCATTGGGGTGAGCTTTGGTGGCTACTAAAAATTATTTGCTCCTGTGTGCAGTGGTCCCGCCCAGGACTTGCACCTGCTGCTGTCACCATCCCTGCTCACACCCACTGACGGCACCCGGAACTGCCACTCTCATCTTCTGCCTGCACCCAGCACCAGCCCTTGGTACCTTCAGTGGGTGCTAGCCATGGCTGCCAGCCCCAATCGCCCTTCAGAGCTTCTCCACCTCCCTCAGCTCCTGAGGGATGATTGGAATCTGCAGCCTCCACTAGCACTAGCAGTTAGAGCCACCACTTCTCACCTGCTTCCAGTGCTTAGCACCACTCCCAATTGCTCAGTACTGTCAGCTGGTATGAGTGGTGGCTGCTGGCCCTGATAATCCCTGAGGGCTTCCCTACCTCCCCCTGCTCCTGAGGGGCAATGGAGCAGCAGCTGCCACTAGCACTTGCTGATGGTGCTGACCTGCTTGCATGCTGCTGGCACTGTCCCCAATTGCTCTGCACTGTCAGGGGGTGCGAACTGGGTCAGTGCTGTCAGTGTGTGGGAGTGGCAGCAGCAGAAGCAGGGCTACCAGCAGACAGGGGACCAGAGGCTGCAGCAGGAGGGTCCAGGCAGAGGCACAGAGGATGGGCCAAGACCCACCCCAGTGCCCACCACAGCCTCGCAGCCCACAGTTCCTTTCAAGGTGCATGAATTTGTGCACCGAGCCCCTAGTTTTTATATAAACCCCTTATCAGATATGAAAAGATACTCAATATCACTAAGCATCAGGGAAATGCAAAGTAAAACAATGAGATATTAACTCATACTTTTCAGGATGGGTATCATCAACAAATCAACAAATAAAAGCATTAGTGAGGACGTAGAGAAAAGGGAATACTCATCCACTATTGCTAGGATTTCAAATTGGCTTAGCCACTATGGAAAATATTATGTAGGTCCCTCAAAAAATCAAAACTAGAGCTACCATATGACCCAGAAAGTCCACTTCTGGGTATTTAACTGAAGAATTCCAAGACACTCATTTAAATAAATATAAGTGCCCCCTCCCATGTTCATTGCAGCATTATTAGCTATAGCCAATATATAAAATAAATCTAAGTATCCATAGATAGTTGAATAGATAAAAAGGAGTTGGTATACACACACACACACACACACACACACACACACACACACTGGAATATTACTAAGCAATAAAAAGAATGAAATCTTGCCATTTGAGGCAACATGGATAGATGTAGAAGATATTATACTGAATGAAATAAGTTAGTAAGAGAAAGCTAAATGCCATATGATTTCACTTATATGTGAAATCTGAAAAATAAACAAACAAAAAACAAAATAGGAACAAATTCATAGATAGAGAGAACAAACTGATGGTCACAGATAGGAGGACTGGGTACAAAAGGCAAAAAGGATTAAGTACAAATTGCCAGTTACAAAAACAGTCATGGGGATGTAAAGTACACCACAGAGAATAAAATCAATAATATTGTAATAACTATGTATGATTTCAGATGGGTACTAGACTTATTGGGGTGATCATTTTGCAAGTTATATAAATATCTAACCACTATGTTGTATTCCTGAAACTAACATAACATTGTATGTCAACTGCAATTAGAAAGTAATTAAAGAAGAAAACATCTTGATTCAGTCTATAAAATCTAAAGTTAACTTCAATATATAAATAAAATCAACTAAATATTAAATTTTCTAACAACTAGACAAAGAAAAATATGTATTTTGGGGTGAATTTCATAGGACATTCTGTGCTACTGTTTAAGCAAAAATGTAGTCATGTCACTGGTTTTTGGTCACATGGAGAAAAAAATGAGAAAGACTAAAAATTCAAAAAATAATTAAAACTATGGTTGAAAATAAAATTAAAACCTCAAAAGAAACTAACGATATATAAGTAGCATGGCTTTTATTTGTAATATATATGTAATTAAAAAAGTAAAGAAAAAATGCCCATTCCCCTTAATCTTCAACTTCCTAATCTAAAACAGTAACAAGTTAAAAGTCTATGGCCTTGGAGATTTCACTTCCTATACCCTACAGGGGAATGACAGCCATGGTATTCTAGCAACTCTGCATGACAACACAAAGAACACATGTTGTGTCTTGGCATAACATAACATAGTAGGATAGAGACTCATGAAATGCTGCTCATTTGCCTCCCAATCTCTCCTGAAGTCTGAGGTTTGCTACCTAGCCCCTTCAGGGTATAGTTACAAGCTATAAAAGTACTTATTTGCAGCATGAAACTATCAGCACAAGGTGTTCTACTGGTCCATGATGCTGTCATCTGACTCTTTGTTTTTTGTTTTTTATATTATTTTATTATTTTATTTTTTACTAGAGGCCCAGTGCATGAATTTTGTGCATGGGTGGGGTTCCTAGGCCTGGCCGGTGATCAGAGCTGATCAGGTTCCCCATCTCCCCGCCTTGGCCCCTCCTCCTTCCTTTCTTTCTCACATCCACCACCACTAACCCCTGGTTCTCTGGACTAACCCAGGGTCCAGCCCCAATCAGCAATCGAGACCTGCCGGCTGGAGGGAGGGACTGGGAGGTTGGCCAGCAGGCCCCAATAGAGGCAGGTGAAGGGAGGGCTGATCGGGGCCTGCTGGCCCAGGGGAGGGATGGGGGGAGGTATCCGGGAGGTTGGCTAATGGCCTTGAGGAGGAAGCTGGCCCTTGGCTCCCTGGGAAAAGGGCCACATCCGTTGCCACCCAGCCCCAGTTCTCCATCCCAACTGGGGCCTGCCAGCCAGGGGAAGGGACCAGGAGGTTGGCCGGTAGGCCCTAACGACGACCAGTGCCTGCAGGCTCGGGCCAGCTCCTGCATTAAGCTAAATCTATTTTGGTTCATCCTATATATTAAAAAAAAAAGGGGGGATAATATGCAAATAGACTGAATATCAAAACAATGAAACAACCAATCAAAGCGTAATATGCTAATGATATGCTAAGGCTGCTCAACCACTCACTATGATATGCATTGACTACCAGGAGGCAGAAAGTCAACTGGTCAACCAGTCACTAAGACGTGCATTGACCATCAAGGGACAGATGCTCTCCTGGTAGGTTAGCTTGCTTCTGGGGTCTAGCCGATTGGACTGATCGGGCTTGAGTGAAATTGGAACCTTCCGAGGTTCCTCCCTGGCCCAATAGTGCACTGGTGGGGTCCCTCAGCCTGACCTGCATCCTTTCACAATCTGGGACCCCTCAGGGGATGTCAGAGAGCCAGTTTCAGCCTGATCCCACAGGCCACTCACAGCAGGTAGGAGCTGAAGATAGCATTGCACTGCAGGTTTTGGCCTGATCCCTGCAGGCCACCCAGAGGGACCCTACCGATGCAAGAATTCGTACACCATGCCTCTAGTTAGTTTATATTTGTTAAGTGTATGCCCCCTGGTAGTCAGTGCGCATCATAGAAACTGCTCATTCCGGTCATTCTAGTTATTGTCATAATGGTCACTTAGGCTTTTATCTATACTAATAAAAGGGTAATATGCTAATTAGACCAGGAGACCTTCTGGACATCATTCCAGACAAAGCCATGGTGGCGGGGCCAAGGCAGAGGCAATTAGGGGCGATCAGACCAGGAAGGGGGGGAAGCTGGGGGTGAGCAGGCTGGCAGGGGGGCAGTTGGGGGTGATCGGGCCAGCAAGGGGGGAGTTAGGGATGAGAAGGCCTACGGGGGGCGGGGAGAGGCAATTGGGGGTGAGCAGGCTGGCAGGCAGAATGGTTGAGGGAAATCAGGCAGGCAGGCAGTTGAGCGGTTAGGAACTAGCAGTCCCGGATTACAAGAGAGATTCTGACTGCCAGTTTAGGCCCAATCCCACAGGGGTCCCAGATTGGAGAGGGTACAGGCCGGGCTGAGGGACACCCATGCACAAATTTTGTGCACCGGGCCATTAGTATATATAGATTATGATAAAAATATATATCATAAAAAGAAAACAACAACAATATATTACAGAAAAAGATTCACTGTAATAATTTTTAATTGTTCACTACAAAACTTAACTATATGCACATTGTTGTAGGGCAGATGCCTAGAACTTCATCATCTTACAAGACTGAAACTCTATACCTATTAAGAAATAACTCTCATTTCCTCCCCCATCCTACCCCCACCCCTAGAAACCATAATTGTTCTTTCTGTTTCTATGAATCTGAGTACTTTAAATATTTCTTTTAGTAAAATCATGCAGTATTTTGTTTTTATGACTGGCTTATTTCACATAGCATAATGTCCTCAAGTTCCATTCATTTTCTAGCCTGTTGCAGGATTCCCTTCCTTTTTAAGGTGGAGTAATATTTTTTTAATCTTTATTGTTGAAAGTATTACATATATCTACTCCCCTCTCTCCCACTGACCCCATCTAGTGTGCCCCCACCTCCCACCCCAGGCCTTCACCACACTATTGTCTGTGTCCATGGGTTATGCATATATATGCATTCAATTTCTTTGATTGATCTCTTTCTACCCACCCACCCCCACCTTCCCTCTGAGATTTGACAGTATGTTCCATGCTTTATATCTCTGGATCTATTTTTCTTCATTAGTTTATATTTGTTCATTAGATTCCACATATAAGTGAGATCATGTGATTTTTGTCTTTCTCTGTCTGGCTTATTTCACTTAGCGTAACACTCTCCAGGTCCTTCCATGCTGTCTCAAGGGTAAAATATCTCTTTTTCACTGCTGCATAGTATTCCATGGTGTAAATATACCACAGTTTGTTTTTTTTATCTACTCATCTACTGATGGACACTTGGGCTGTTTCTAGATCTTCGCTATTGTAAATTGTGCTGCTATGAACATAGGGGTACATACATTCTTTCTGATTGGTGTTTCAGGTTTCTTAGGATATATTCCTAGAAGTGGGATCACTGGGTCAAATGGCAATTCCATTTTTATTTTCTGTGGAAACTCTGCATTGTTTTCCATAGTGGTTGTATCATGCTGCATTCCCAACAGAACTTATGATGATTCCTTCTCCACACCCTCGCCAGTACCTATTTCTTGATGTATTGATGGCAGCCATTCTGACAGGTGAGAGGTGATAGGTAATTGTCATTTTAATTTGCATCTCTCTCATGATTAGTGACATTGCACATTTTTTCCATCTGTCTCATGGCCATTTGTATGTTTCCTTTGGAGAAGTGTCCATTTAGGTCCTTTACCCAATTTTTATTGAGTTATCTTCTTTTTGTTGATTTGTAGGAGTTTATATATTTTGGATATTAACCTTTAATCAGATGTATCATTGGAAAATATGTTCTCCCATACAGTGGATTCTCTTTTCATTTTGATGCTGTTTTCTTTTGCTGTGCAGGAGCTTTTTATTTGATGTAGTCCCATTTATTTTTTCTTTTGTTACTCTTGCAATAGGCATTAAATTTTTGCTACATGAGATGTCTGATATTTTGCTGCCTATGCCTTCTTCAGTAATTTTTATGGTTTCATGACTACATTTAAATATTTTATCCATTTTAGTTTATTATGGTGTATGGTGAAAGTTGTGGTCCAGTTTCGTTTTTTAACATGTGCAACACCATTTACTGAAGAGACTATATTAAAATTTGCTCTTACCTTTTTTATCAAAGATTTAGTGCAATGGCTTGTTTCCATTCCTGGGTTCTCTGTTCTATTCATCTCTATACCTGATTTTGTGCCAGTACCAGGATGCTTTGATTACAGTGGCCTTGTAGTATAGCTTAATATCCTATATTGTGATTGCTCCAATTTTTTTCTTTCTCAAGATTGATGTGGCTATTTGGGGGGAGAGGGTATTTGTTTTGGTTCCATGTAAATTTTTGGAGTATTTGTTGTAGATCTGTGAAATATGCCATTGATATTTTAATATGAATTGTGTTGAATCTATAGATTGCTTTGGGTAGTATGAACATTTTGATGATATCAATTCTACCAATGTATGAAGGCATTATAGTCTTCCACTTGTTTATATCCTCTTCTATCTCTTTTTTTCAATGTTCTATAGTTTTCCAAGTACAGGTTTTTTATCTCCTTTATTACGTTTATTCCTAAGTATCTTAAATTTTTTGTTGTTGTTGTTAAGATGGTAAATGGAATTGTTTTTCTAGTTTCTCTTTCTGAGAGTTCATTATCTTCTATAATAATAAAAGTGTAATATACATCCTTCCAGAAAACCTTCAGGATGAAGCAAAGGTTACAAGGGAAGCCCAGGTCCCAGGTGCCTGTAACCAGCCAGAGGGAAGCCCGGAGTCCTGGAGAGGGAATCCTGGGTCCTGGCTGCTTCAGGGAAGCCAGTGCAGGCAGCTGGAGGAAAGGACTACTTTTGCACAAATTTTGTGCATTGGGCTTATAGTTGGTGTATAAAAATGCCATCAATTTCTGAGTGTTAATCTTGTAGCCTGTTATGTTGCCAAATTCCTTTATTAAATATAGTGGGGGTTTTTGGTAGAGTCTTTAGGCTTTTCTATGTAGAATAATCATAAATAATGACAACTTTACTTCCACCTTTTCAATTTGTATCCCTTGTATTTCTCCTTGTCTGATCACTATAGCTAGGACTTCCAGTGAGTACTATTCTATATAGTAAAGAGCTAATATCCTAATTAGACTGAACAGCAGAACGACCCTCTGGATGACCTTCTGGACCATGCTGGGGCTGCAAGGGCTGGCCAAGGCCACAAGGGGCTGTGAGGGCCAGTGGAGGCTGCGAGGGGCTGCAAGGTCCAGCAGAAGCTATGAGGGGCTGTGAGGGCCAGCAGAGGCTTCAAGGGGCTGCAAGGGCTGGCTGAGGATGCAAGGGCTACAAGGGCTTGTAAAAGCTGAAAGGGCTGGCCAAGGCAGCCAGGGCTATGAAGGCTGAGCCCCTTGCACAAATTTTGTGCATCAGGCCTTTAGTCTGATCAGAATCTCCTGCAGCCCCTCCCAGTTTACCAGGTGGCCAACCTCCCAAAGCCCCTCCCCCCATCTGGCCAATCTCCGTGACCCTGCCCCCCAGTGGCCACTTCAATTGGAGATAGTGGTCCAGGATTGTGAGAGGGATGTCTGATTGCCGGTTTAGTCCCAGTCCCCAGGATCAGGCCTAAACCAGCAGTAAGACATCCCCTGAGGGGTCACAGATTGGAGAGAGTGCAAGCTGGGCTGAGGGGACCCCTCCAATACCCCTATGCAAGAATTTTGTTCATCAGGCCTCCAGTGAGGATATAATTTTAATAATTGTTTTATTTATGATGTTTATAGAAACAGGAAAATGGAAAAAAAAGAAGCCACCTAAGGGTTCTTGGGGAAACCACAAGGATTTCAGAAGATGTAATGCTCAATTTTCCATTTGTATGGAAAACAATTACTCACTTTTCTGGATACATTTTATTTTGTAGGCTTGAATACTATTATTATGGTGGCTCTTTAAGTATCTCATTAGTGAGACTAAATAATTTCATGGTCTTTGGTTTTTACTAATAGGATTTTAATAAAACAAAATAGCTTTTGTTTTATTAAGCAAACAAACAGGCTGGCAGGGGAGGGCAGCCATCGTTGTTAGGGTGTGATGGTCAGTTTGCATATTACCTCTTTATTATATAGGATTATATATTTGCTTATATGGTGTTGTGCTAGATTATAAACACTGTGAATAGTGTTGATGTTTTCATCTATGAATCACCAGTACTTTGAATGGCAGAGGGGGATACTTATCGATGGCTTCCTGTAAATTCCAGTTACAGTACTAGGTGTTTTGCCTATATAATTACACTTATTAATGACAACACTGGGAATAAATACCCTGATCTACATTTTCCAAGTAACAAAAATGAAGCTGAATCATAGAGCCTGTACATATCAGCATCAAAGCCCAGCATTTAATTGTTAAATGACATGATAGAAGCGTTGTAGGCCACAATGGCATCTGAAACTGAAATTTACTGCCTAGAAGAAAAATCCTATTAAAATTACAAAATTACAATAAAGGGTGTTTTTTTAAGCTACTAGTTAGAGAGAGCTGTCGATGGGCATCTCCACAGAGGCTAACAGAGGAAACAAAACTGCCCTTTTGCCTAGTTTCAGAGAGGGCAAAATGGGGTTCAGACAGCCCTTCCCAAGGCCATTGTAGAATGCCAGGCAACTGGACATAAAAGCAGAATGCTTTCACCCTGAAGAGAAATCTGTTGATTAACAAACCTGTGCATACACAAACTCACAATTTACTTTTCAATTGTCATATTATTACATTTGAATGTATCATCAAGTATCACAAGTATTTAGAATAAATCCTTCCATGTGAAACACCGAGACCAAGAGAAACAAACATAACAACTGACCTCAAGAAAATAAATATACAGGGAATAGATAAAAAAGTAAAAGTCAGAGACATTTATGAAACTATTGTGACCCCAAATTAAGAACATGATGTTATGAAATTGAAATATTCTAAGAAAAAGCAAGTGTTCTTATAAGTATATAAGACTATCTATTTTTAAATTACAATGATTAGGGATAGGGAAAAATGGCAACATCGTTGTATCTTTCTCGTATGATTATTAGTCTTCTACATTTTTCTTTATACTTGCATAGTTTCTAAATTTTCTACAATGAATACATATTGCTTTTATAATCAGAGACTTTACACACTACTTCAAGTTTTCTGCAGAAAACAACAGTACTACATAAACAATTTGTTGTCTAATCTCTATGGCCAATGTACATGAAAAATTAACTGAAATTAAATGTATACATAAAATGCAGCTGCTTTATGTTTTTAGAATGTTTAAACAAAATTGATGTGGAATCTCAGCAACATATGAATTATTCATCTATGTGTGAGTGACGGTCTTTTCATTTATACATACCCACTAAAAAACAAATCCAAGTTACTTTTTAATAATTATAGCATACATTGAATTTCTTGGGCTGATACGTTTAATGAAGTAAAATATTTTAAAAATTCACTTACTTTGGAGGAACTATCACAATATTATCTGTGGCGGAGATGGAGAAGTCAGCGGCATCTCTTCCAATAATTGTAGCATTATACACTAATTTTTTCGAGCTTGAATTTTTCACTAGAACCTACGTTGCAGAACAAGAGAGTAAAAATAATATCATGAATTTTTAAAAATATACTACTTGACACTTCTTATTTTTAAAAATATATTTTTATTGATTATTTACAGAGAGGAGGGGAGAGGGATAGAGAGTTAGAAATATCGGTAAGAGAGAAACATCCATCAGCTGCCTTCTGCACACCCCCTACTGGGGATTGAACCAGCAACCAAGGTACATCCCCTCAACTGGAATTGAACCCAGGATTTTTCAGTCCATGGCCTGATGCTCTATCCACCGAGCTAAACTGATCAGGGCTTAACATTACTTATTTTAATCAAAGAGTTATACATTTCAATCATGAAAATATTTGTTCTTTATGTGCACTAATGGGGGGGGGGAGCAGACTTTGTATTTGAAGATCACATGCATACAGTTAGCAAGAGTAGGCAGAGAGAAGGATCTCTCAAGCAAGGACATGAAATGAAGAATTGAAGTCCACAGTGAGGAACTTGGATTTTGTTCTTATCACAAAGGGAAATCTTTGGATAATTTTGAACATAGAATTTAAATAATCCAATTACAAAAAAAAAAAAGGATACTCCAGCTGCTCAGTGTGGAAAGTTATAAAGATTCTAGGTTTAAAATCAGAGGTCCAGGCTGGAAATGATGGTAGCCTCATCTAGAAGCAATAGTATAGCTAGGGTTCGACTGTCCCTTTCTTCCTGATGCTTAGAGATGGAAAGTATTGGAGAATAAGCTACTTTATTTTTATAGAGAGTATTCCATGAAAACTTGACTACACAAGTCTTTATGTAGAATATAATAGAGATTTTTTTAAAAACACACATTAGGAAGACACAAGGTTATCATAGAAAGTAATGAGCCAAAAGCAAATGGGTGATTGGCCAAGTTGCAGTAAAGAAAAGGTAACTGCACTTAGGTGGTCCATAAACCACAGAGAGATCTATTTGAAGATTTAATAATTAGCACTATACGTGTTTATAGTGAATTGTAAGGAATATGGTAGAAATTTGTTAAAAGGTTAAATAAACTACTTTTATATTGCAATGAAAACTTTGGCAACTACCAGGACAAGTATATTGCTGCTGAAAAGTTTCTACAGTCAGTTACTCCAAGGATTTGGGGGTCTCGTGTAGCTTGCCTCCTTATAGATATCAATACCTAAAGAATAAATTAACAAACCAACTGATTTTAAGTCCCAGATAGTTCATTTCCATTCTTTGGAAGGAACAGCTAAAAGTAATAAATTAATTACCTAATGTTATTGGCTTATAGTCCTAGAACTTCTATAACCAGCCCTGAGATCTTAAGAAAGACATTCATTCGCATTGTCATATCATATGTATAATACAAAGCCGTTGGGTACTAACTAGGATTTCATGGAGGGATGGTAAGTGGTACATGGGGAAAGAGGAAAGCTGTTGAAAGGAAGCTGTTAAAGAGAAGGAAAAACAGCTTTGGAGCCTGAATTCCTATTTTCTAAAGACAGTCTTTATCTATTGGACCCTGTGTAAAGTTTAATTTTTAAAAATTTTGTGGAGTGGGGGGGACCCCACCAGTGTTGCTCAGTGATTTTGTGTCAACCTATGAACCAGGCCACAGTTTGATTCCTGGTCAGGGCATATGCCCAAGTTGCAGGCTCGATCTGCAGTGGTAGGTGTGCAAGAGGCAGCTGATTAATGATTGTCTCTCATCATTGATGTTTCTTTCTCTCCTCCCTTCCTCTCTGTAATCAATAAAAATATTTTTAAAAAGGAAGAGGAGGTCAATAGCTTTAAAATTATCTCAGAAAAATCACTGCAACCTACATTTTTTCATTGATAACCATATGGTTTAACGGTTCCAATATTTTATGTTTCTATTTCAGACATACAGCTACAGAAATATCTTTTTAATTATAGTAGCCATTTCCTGAGATTTTTCTTTATTCTGGAAGATTGAAAAGGTTGTGAATGGATCTGAAGAGTTAATAATTAGCACTATGCTTGGTTATAGTGAATCATAAGGAATATGGGTTGATGCACAGGCAATCTATGTCTAAGTTTCCCAGCAACTTCCAAATTAGTCATTTTTCTTAAATGAAATTTAAAGCTTGTTGTGATTGATGTTTATCATTTATATTTAATTTTTGTTGTTTCCTTCAAAAAATGTCTCTTACATTTTTGAAAAATAAAAGCTTTAGCTGTATAATGTCATCTATAATCTTCAGGTGTGAACAATATTTCTAATAAATAATTAAATTGGAAAGAAATCTTTAAAACATTAAAATGTTTCCATTTTAATATGCTTTATTTTGATTTTTAACATAATAATTAAATTTATTTAAATATGAGCTTTTGCTATTAACGAATTATTAGAATAACAATTAAATGACATAAGGAAATAAAAACCTGGTCAGAGTTTTAAAATTATTAATCATACCGAACTGTAATAAATCATTGCTTAATCTAATTCAGACTCCTCCGATCTTCTGCAGCCTTAAGCAATAACATTTCTAAATCTTCAGAAATTTTAGTTTGAAGTCAGAAGTCCTCCCCAATATAATTATAGTTCTAGGCTAGTTAGTACCCAACGCCCTTAAATATCATTGCAGTTAGGGAATCATCAGAGTAAATGCTGTTGAAAAATTCTCTAAAGAATTTTATTTATCTTTTTCTGCCAAAAAGAGAAAGAAATAAAATTACATAAAAGGTATTGAATCTTAATATTTGCTAACAAAATAAATCAAAATGAATGAGTCTCCTTTCCCTAAATTCAGTCCTTTGCAATTTGAGAGAATAACCTGAGTTTTTCCTGATTTTTTAACTGAATCTTACCAAACATTGCTCATATTATCACAGTGGCTACACAGTTATTTTTTCAAAGAGGTTATAACTACAAATTAAACATCACTAGCACATATACTGTGAATACCAAATATGGATGAGTTTTGCATCAAAAGTGTAAAATTAACTCCACACCCATAAATAAGGGGAGGAATAAATTAAAAAGCCTGAGGAAAAGAAATGGACCAAAGCACTAAAATAACTTTTTTACAAAGGAAGATCTTATCAGCCTATAGTGTCCTCAAAAGAAGCAAGACACCACCTAGAAATCTGGTTAAAGGTTTTATAAAAACAATCTTAGATAAATGTAAACAATTTAAAACTGCATGATAGAAAATATTTTACAAGTGTTCATGTGAAACAAATTATCTGAAATTGAGGTCAATAACACCTGGCAAGATATTTCTCAAAGAGAACACTTGTAAAATATGGACCTATTTATATAGATTTATTATTATCATATGACTGGAAATTTTGTTTCCAATGTTTTCCTGAAATTTGAAAAATTCACTGCTAACACATTTAGTGCATCCAGCTTATATAATATCATTTAGAGAGAATTAGGTGGCCCAGGACAAGAGCACATCCATTATTACTTCTCTTTCTATATTCTCAATTGAACAACAACAACAAATCCACCTGGAATAAAAGAAATTAAAAACATGCTGGAAACCAATGACAATAAAAATGCAACAATCCAAAATCTATGGGACACAGCAAAAGCAGCCCTGAGAGGGAAGTTTATAAGCTCTACAGGCATACATTAAAAAAAGAAAGAGAGAGAGAGAGAGAGAGAGAGAGAGAGAGAGAGAGAGAGAGAGAGAGAGAGAGAGAGAGAGAAAGAAAGAAAGAAAGAAAGAAAGAAAGAAAGAAAGAAAGAAAGAAAGAAAGAAAGAGAAAGAAAGAAAGAAAGAAAGAAAGAAGAAAGAAAGGGTAATAAATTATAAATTATGTATCTCTATAACTTAAAGAATTATAAAGAGAACAACAAGAGTGAGAAAAAGGGAGATAATAAAGATCAGAGCAGAGCCCTAACCAGTTTGGCTCAGTGAATAGAGTGTTGGCCTGCGGACTGAAGGGTCTCAGGTTCGATTCCGGTCAGGGGCATGTACCTGGGTTGTGAGCACATCCACAGTAGGGGGTGTGCAAGAGGCAGCTGATCAATGATTCTCTCTGATAGATGTTTCTAACTTTCTATCCCTCCCCCTTCTTGTCTGTTTAAAAATCAATAAAATATATATTTTTAAAAAAGATCAGAGCAGAAATAAATGACATAGAGACCAAAAAAATTTTAAAAAGATCAATGAAACCAAGAGCTGGTTCTTTGAAAGGATAAAAAAGATTGATGAACCTCTAGCCAGGCTCACCAAGAAGCAAAGAGAGAGGAACCAAATAGACAAAATCAGAAATGAAAAAGGCAAAATAATAACAGGTCCTACAGAAATACAAAGGATTGTTAAAAACTACTATGAACAACTCTGTTCCAACAAACTAGACAACCAAGAGGAAATGGACATATTCCTAGAAAAATGAAATCTTCCAAAACTCAATCAGTAAGAATCTACAAATCTCAATAGACAAATAACTATAGAGGAAATTGAAGCACTCATCAGAAAGCTCCCAGCAAACAAAAGCCCAGGGCCAGACAGCTTCACAGGGAAGTTTTACCAAACATTAAGAGAAGAGACTGGATTAAAATCATACACCTATGGATGAGGACAATGGAGGAGGTGGGGAGGGGGCAGTTAGGGCAGAGGGTGGGGTGGGAACCAGGTGGAAGGGAGCTATGGGGGGGAAGGAGAAACAATTGTAATAATCTGAGCAATAAAAATTTATTTTAAAAAATTAAAATTAAAATTAAAAATTAAAAAAAGTGTGTGTGTGTGTGTAAAAACTCTTACCGTGGCTGACTTACAAAGTGAATTTGCAGAATTAAACACCAGATTAGGAAGACATGCAGACAATTGGATTTCCTGAGATAGAAAGAACTCACTCAAGCACATTTCTACAGATTCTCCATGTTATATCGACATAATTAAAAATAATGAAATTAAATCAAATTTATATTAATTGAGTGCCTATTGTGAACCAGATCTATTTTAGATATTGAGGATATCCCTCTAACTATATAGTATATGTACTGTATGTTTATTTGTTTGTTTATTACCAGTTTTTATCTTTTTAAATAAAAGGCCTAATGAAATTTAAAAAAATAATAAAATAAAATAATATATATATAAATAAATAAATAAACTCAAAATGGATAAAGGACTTAAACATAAGACAGGTAACCATAAAAATACTAGAGGATTGCACAGGCAGCAAAATCTGAGACATATGCCGAAGCAATATCTTTACTGATACAATTCCTAGGGCAATGGAAACTAAAGAGAAAATAAACAAATGGGACTACATCAAAATAAAAAGCATCTATACAACAAAAGAAACCATAAAAAAAAAAAAAACACAAGAAAGCCCATTGCATGGGAGAACATATTTTCCATTGTTAGCACTGATAAGGGTTTAATCTCAAACATTTATAGGGAATTCATACAACTTAACAAAAGGAAGATAAACAACCCAATCAAAAAATGGGCAATGGACCTAAATAGATACCTTTCCAAAGAGGACATAAGGAAGGCCAAGAGGCATATGAAAACATGCTCAAAGTCACTAATCATCTGAGAGATGCAAATCAAAACGACAATATGGCATCATCTCACACCTGTCAAAATGGCTATCATCAACAAATCAACAAACAAGTGCTGGAGAGGATGTGGAGCAAAAGGAACCCTGCTGGTAGGAATGCAGACTGGTACAGCCACTGTGGAGAACAGTATGGAGTTTCCTCAAAAATCTAAAAACGGAACTCCCATTTGACCCAGTGATCCCATTTCTAGTAATACATCCTGAGAAACCTGAAACACCAATCAGAAATAATGTATGCAACCCTATGTTCATAGCAGCACAATTTATCATAGCTAAGATTTGGAAACAGCCTAAGTGCCCATCAGCAGATGAGTGGATTAAAAAACTGTGTTACATCTACACAATGGAATACTAAGCTGCGGTAAAAAAGAAGTAGTAATTCTTACCATTTGCAACAGCATGGATGGAACTGAAGAGCATTATGCTAAGCAAAATAAGCCAGTCAGAGAAAGATAAATATCACATGATCTCACTCTTTTGTGGAATATAATGAACAATATAAAGTGATGAACAAAAACAGACCCAGATACAGAGAAGCATCAATTGGACCATCAAACCTCCGAGGGAAGGTAGGAGAGGATGGGGGGTAAGGGAGAGAGATCAACCAAAGGACTTTTATGCATGTATATAAGCATAACCAATGGACATAGACACCAGTGGGGTGAGGGCATGAGAGGGGGTGGGGAGCTATGGGGGATAAGGACACATATGTAACACCTTAATCAATAAAGAAAAAACAATCCATCTGGATGTGTAAACATCTGCCCCTAAATGAAAGTGAAGCACATTCAGATCACAAGTTTCTACTTAGTGTATCAGTCCTTTTGTATATGAAAAGAATTTAAAGTTTCCTAATAGGATTTGCCCTTTAAAGTATATAACTTTCATTTTCCATGTCCCCAACCACCATTCCTCAAGTGCATGAAAGAGTCATCTCCTCGCAGGTGATGATTATTATTAGGCAAAACCTGTCCCTTATACTCTGCTATACTTTTGGTTTAGAAGGAATAACATTTGCTAAGGCTTATTGTATCATATTGATAATTCTGTTAATTTGCGGTTGAGAAAAATATCTAAAACCCCTTAAGTGTTTAACTCTATGTATTCTTTGGCCCTAAGTACATCCTTACCTTTCTCTTCACAGTTTCATGTAGAGTACACTGAAAGGTCACCAACATCTTGGGAAGATATGTAGGGAGTCTTTCATACATGTAGACACAAAGCATGAGCATCAGAATTGGGTTATAGTCACAGATGTCAGAGGCCTAGTTTTAAAGAAGAGAAATATAAATAAGTATATACAGATAAAATATATAACTAGAGCTAGACCTAAAGCATAGTATATCAATTGCTGAAATACTTTAAAACTTTTAAAAATGTTAATGATTGGCAATGATACTGAAATGTAGACACAACGAACAAAATATTTCTTTAAATTGGAAGAGCTCTACCTAAATATTAAAAGATGAATGAGAAGTGTACGTATGACAATGATCTCAGAAGCTGAAAGACTCCGTAAAAGCTAGTCAGAGGTTAGAAAAATAGTATACACTAAAAATACTGGCTAATGTGACTAAGATACCATCCCTGAGTTATTAAATATCATAGAATGCAGTAAAAGAAAACTTGAGAAGTAGACAAACTATTTATGTAAAAGATGGCAAAAGAGTTTCAAGCAAAAGCCCAAGGGAGGAGGTAACACATGAGATGACCTTGATCACTGGATTTTAAATAAGGTTGTATTTGGGTGGAAGTAAATTGTATATTCTATCAGAAAGACAAATAAATATAGGTAAAGGATATAGGAAAGTACAGGGTTCATTTGGAAGAAGAAGTACAAGTTGAATCATGCATAAGATAAGAAAGGAGAGATAGTGGAAGAGAAGATTAAGGAATACAAAGACCACATTGTGGAGGGCATGAATGCCAGGGTGAAGGACTTTATTTCTGAACAAGAAATAACACAGGAGCAACAATTCAAGCAGATAAAGCAGCAGATGGTTGGGGAAATATTTTTTCTAGAACAGATAATTTATAATAAGGCATAAAATGCAATTATAGTGATAAACAACATAAAATAATGATGGTTGTTGGAATAGATTTGAGATAAAATTCAGACTAGAGAGGAATAACAGCAGAGACAATGAATGTAGCCAGAATGCACATTGAAGCTAAAAAGTGGAGTCAGCAACAGCAGAAGGAAGGATTTCTTCTATCAGCTTATGTATTGCCTTTGATCTCCTAGAACAAGATGGAGGCAGTGGGGGAGAATTATTCATAGCAAAAAGAAATTGGGATTGGTCTGAGATGATGATTCAAAGACATAAAATACTACTGATAAACAAGCAACTCTGTCATTTTTGATACAGAGGGGGCTCTCTGCATTTCCATAAAATGAAGATCATAGTATTATTTAATAGCACAAATCCAGGTTAGCAACTCAAAATGACCTGGCCCTAGCCTGCATATGCATATAGTGCAAGAGCTATGGAAATCTAAACTGTTACAGTAAGCACCTCCTTACCCTCCATTTCACTTTCTATAGTTTCAGTTATCCATGGTCTAGTGCAGTCCAACAATATTAAAAGGAAAATTCCAGAAATAATTCATAAGTTGTAAATTGTACAATATTCTCAGTATTGTACAAAATCTGGCTCAGTCCTGCCCAGAATGTGAATAACCCTTCATCCAGTGCTTCTAAGTTGTGTTTACCACCCACCCTTTAGTCATATGGTACACATCTCAGTTACCAGATCATCTGTCACAGTATCACAGTGCTTATTTCACCATTATTTTACTGTATAATGTTCCCAAAGCAAGAGTACTGATGCTGACAACTTAGATATGCCAAAGAGAAGCTGTAAAGTGCTTCCTTTAAATGTTCTCAACTTTATAAGGAAACAAAAATATTGTATACTGAGGCTACTTAGATCTACTGTAAAAGTGAATCTGTCCATGAAATTGTAAAAAGGAAGAAATCCATGCTAGTTTGCTAAGAGAGAACATATTTACATAATTTTATTACAATATATTAGAACTGTTCTTTTTATTATTAGTTATTGTTCTTAACCTCTCACTGTACCTAAACCATATGTTAAACTTTATCATAAGTATGTATGGAAAAGAAAAAACATAGTATATAGTACACAGGATGTTCAGGCATCCATGGTCTCAGGCATCCACTGGGAGTCTTGGACCTATTTCCAGTGGATAAGGAGGGTGGGGTGGGGACTATTCATTCTATTTGGAGCTAAGGAACTTGACTCTAAAATTTGGCAGCAGTTACCAGAGAATAATTTTTATAGCCCATCTGATCATCTGTTAATTCTCATTTCAAAAACATTCTTTTCCTTTTTTTAGAAAAAGAGAAGACTTTATTCTTTCTTGTTTTGACAACAAGCAGTAAGGTTTACCAATAAAGGTAACCTGAGAGGGGAATATCAGTAAAAAATAAGAGAACTGACCTTCCTCAGCATGGTAGAAAGCTGCTAGTGAGTATGACCTGAGAGGAACTAAGAAAGATACCAAAATTCCAAGATATCTCATCAATACTTTGGCCCCACATTTCTTCAACAAAGACAATTGAGGTCAACAGATGTAGCAAAGTTATTTAAGGTAAGAACAAACTAAATAATTAAATACAGAGTTTAATTCCCCTAAGTGAAGAATATGGCTCTGCTGGCCAAATGAGATGGACCAGACTATGGGTGTAATCCAAAGAAGGCTGTCTAGGGGGATGGAAACTGTATCTGTTGGGAAAAGGAGAACACTTGTGGCAAAACACTCTGGGCTCAAGTCTGAGGTCAATAAAAGTATTCTGAACACTGTTTTAGTGACTACAACATAAAAGATATACATAGAAATATAAAAATTATTCCAAAAGCTTGTATTTCAAAATTTGAAATGAAACAATATATTTGATAATGAAGATATTAAACTGGAAAACCAGAGAAAAGAGCATTCTTACTTTTCTTCATGATAAATTTCAATTAAAATAAGCTAAATTGAACACCGATGTGGGCTCTCCCGGGGCAGCGGAATCCCAGAGCGGAGCCCTGCCATCTTGAAGGGGAGAATGGCCTTTTTCAGAAACCCAGCAACACCACCACCAGCTGCAGACTCCCGGACCTCCACATCCAAAGAAAAGAACTCCGAGACCATCTGGAATTCTGTAACAGAGAGGAATAGACAGAAGCGCTCCAGCCATAAAGACAGAAGAGACACAATTCAGAGATGGAAGATGCTGACGACGCCTCAGCATACCAGCAGACAGCAGCTGAGGGTTGCTGAAGGATGCCCAGGACCAAACCAGAGAGGGGCGGACCTGCATTACCACCATTTGTCCACCAACCAGATCTGAAATATCATGGCTGGCATGTACACATAAGGAACTATCTGGCATTGAAATTAGGATGCAAAAGAACTGTTGGCCCAGAAAGGAACTCACTACAGATTGATTCATTTGCCTCTCAGCATAACCATTATGGCTTGTTGCAATTTAGGTTCTTACAAGGGTATTCCTTGGATCACATGATCTCACACATCTAGAGGAAATAATGAACAACACAAACAGACCCAGAGAAAGAGAACCAGCGATCGACTCTCTAACCTCAGAGGGAAAGTAAGGGAGGATGGGGGTAAGGGGAAGAGATCAACCAAAGGACTTGTGTGCATACATATGGGCCTAGCCAGTGGCCATGGACAATGGGGGGTGAGGGTGAGGCATATCTAGAGAGGGGTTTGGGATGGGAATGGGGGAATAAGGACAATTATGTGAGACCATAATCAATAAAAAAGAAAGAAAGATAGATAGATAGATAGAAAGAAAGAAAGAAAGAAAGAAAGAAAGAAAGAAAGAAAGAAAGAAAGAAAATAAAGAAAAATAAATAAAATAAAATAAGCTTAATTGCACTTAACACTTTAGTGTAAATTAACTACAATCTTAGGCTTTAAAGGCCATTTGTTAATTTAAGTTAGGTTTCTTTAAAACAGATTTTCATGTGAAGTATCTTTCAAATACCTAATCATTATTTTCTCCATATAGGTCAAACCTAGAAGAACTTTGATTATATTTATCCATTTTTACCCATGATGACAGTATTTCTTATTGGACTAACAACTGATAGGGAATTAAACAAACAAAAAAATCATAATAGAGAAAATGCTAGAGTCGAAATCTGGTATCACCAGCTTTTAAACTAGACATCAACCATAACTAGCAGTAACCACTGACATACTGTGATATCACAGAGGACATTGTTCATTGCCTTTCCTGTTAATAGCAATGATCTCTTTTCTTCTTTATTAAAAATCCCAGTTTCTGAGGGTATCCCATTATCTTTATCAAACACTGCTTGCTTTAACTAAGTATGGGATGCAATTCTGATCAATGATATGCAATGGGAAATATGCTGTGGGACCATTGAGAAAGGTTTAACTTACGGAAAAAGAGAAGCACAATAAAAGGATGCTACTCGACCAGCCCCAAGCAGAGCTGTGAGATGGTGTTACATGAGAATTTCAGTAGGGATTTCGTGGGTGTTAGTACACATATAAGTCAGGAGGCTGAGAAAGGCTGAGCTAAATGAATCTCTGAAAACTGTGTTATAAAGATGATCTATCTTTATAATATTCTATTCCCTGATTTCACCTTATGTAAAATGTTAAATTTATTTTTAAACTTTTACTCATAAATTCTGCTATTTAAGGCTGAAATATCTTAGTTGATAAAATCAAACAAAATTTAAAAGTCAGATCAATTATTCACCATTAGCTCTCCTACTACTCAGTGAATTATATGTATTCAATAGTATAACCTCTATAAATGTTTATTATATTTATTTTTATATCCAACTATCTTCATATGGAAATGAAAATACATTCTATACTGAGTCCAAACAATTTCAAGAATATTTAAAATATATTTTATTGATTTTTTACTGAGAGGAAGGGAGAAGGATGGAGAGTTAGAAACATCAATGAGAGAGAAGCATTGATCAGCTGCCTTCTGTACACCCCTACTGGGGATGTGCCTGCAACCAAGGTACATGCTCCTGACTGGAATCAAACCTGAGACCCTTGAGTCCACAGGCTAACACTCTATCCACTGAGCTGAACCAGTTAGGGACAGAATATTTTGCTTAACATAAAAAGCATGTCATGAAAGGGAGACTATGTAACACCTGTATAGTCCAACTCCCAAGATTCCACAACAGGACACGACAATGGCTCAGAAACTTATCTAGCTGATTCAACAGTTGCAAAAGACATAAAAAATAAGAAACATAAACACTAATAAATAAATCCAGTGCTAAATTTCACAGGATTCAAATGTGGACCAGTACGAAGCATCAGTGTTAATTCATTATGGCTACATTAATGTAAAGGTGATAATTTTAAACTCGGACATTCAATGTGGTTGGTAAATCCAGGCTGATTAAAAGTTAGTGAATTAGAACTGGCTGGGAAAATTATCTACTAAGTTAATTGTCAATTTCTGCAATCATCAGATTTCAGACATCTTGACATTTTTAAGTAGATAGACATTTTTTAATGTCTTTACCTATATAATTAAAATAAATATTCTGAGTCAACATATCTGAGGAAATCAAAAAGGAAAGGAGATAATCATAACATGATGAATTATATTTTTTAAATAAATATATTTCAAGATTCTTATGAACCTCCAGTAATTTCTCAAGGACTATTTAAACACCAATGTCCCATGCAACTTTTCCTGGTTTCCTTATTAGAATTACTTCTCTCCCCTTTGACTCCCATAGCATATTGTTTCTGTCTATTATGACATTCACTGTCTGCTTTGCATGAGCTTTTTTTCATATATTTGTCACTCTTAGTAGGTTAATAGCTTTGAAGGCTTAAGTGCAATTTATCTATAACCCCTGCAGGGTCTATCCAGTGACTTTCATAAAGGTGATTCAATAATTTGTTCAATTGATGGGAATTATATGTTTATTCTTCCAAACCAAAATCTTTTATTAGAGTTCATCTTTAAAACTCTCTTATACAAAAACTCTGTCCAAAATATTGATTACAGTTTAGCTTTTCAACTCTACCAATATAAAAGAATATAAATGTCACACATGGTATAAAGTGACTTTAATTACTTTATATCAAACCGAATGTGGATTGATATAGTCTTTCCTTACACCTGCTAGAAAGAAAATACTTTTGTCCTTGACCAATTAAAATTGGCTTTTCATTTCTCTGTGTTGTCTGTCTCCAGTCCATCTCCTTTCAGTCCATCCTCATCATTATTATAAGAGTAAATGCCTTTATTCCCATAATACCCACCAAGTAAACTGCTGACTTGTATGCTGATTCAAGATCCCAATATATGCCCATGTCTATTTCTAATTCCAAATTTCAACCCAGGCAACCTAGTCACATATGAGACTTGTTCACATTTGTTAGAGAGAGGGGGAAAGGAATGAGGAGAGGGAGAAGATGAGGAAGGGAAGGAGGGACAACAGGCCCAAAATAGTCAATTGTGCTAAGTCCATGTCACCAAACTGAGACTTAATAGTAACCTAATTGCAGTTTCAGCTTCTCCCAATAATATAATCCTAACCAGTCAGTCTGGAACTGCCTGGTCAGCAACTTCCTATCTGCCTGATAGGCCTCACTACTATCCTCCAAAGAAAGGTGATCTTGCCTTAAACAATCCACTCTTTCCCAGTCACTTCCTTGTTCCACCTCCTTCTTTCTGCCTATAAAGCCCTCCACTTTATACCGCTCCTTGGAGCTCCTCTTTAGTTGCTAAATGGGATGTTGCCTGATTCATGAATAAAGCTCAACAGATCTTTAAATTTACTCAGTTTAATTTTGTTCTTTCTATATTTGGTTTAGGCCATATCCTGTGAGTAAATACCTTCTTATCATTTCCAATCAGAATCCAATCCACCCTTCAAGAACCCAAATAACTCCTGCCTCCTCCACTGAGTCTAGTACACATTGATCTCTTCCCTTATCTGAATTCTACACTTTATGTTTTACATACATTGACAGTTAAAGGAATAGAATATTATTTATCCTTAACATGTATATATCTTGATAATTAAATAAATTTGTATATTCTTCAAGTTGGGAATAATTTATACTATCTCATTATTCTAAAGTATCAAAGTGCTAAAAACTGTTAAGCATAAAATATATTTTTGATTATTACTATTGAGGACTTAATGTGAAAAGCTAGAGGGAATTACAACTTGTAGGTACAAATGTAATTAAAATATATGTTGTCATTATGATCTCTACATAAATACTTATTTTAAAACCAAAGTGAAATATTTTTTGTTACTAAATTAGATGATAATACAGTATCTATATTCAAACAACTCTGCTCTTTGAGATCATTGTTAGAGCTCAGTAAGGTTAATAAAGCATTCATTCTTGTGATTTAAGAAAACCGGACCTATCACTAAAACTTTTTTTCATGTATAATTGGGATGTACATAATTATACATATTTTAAAATATCCAATAGAATTCTATAAAATCATATTTCAATTTTCACATTTTAACAATATCCCTTGAAAAGACTTTCAATATAGATTTACAATTTGTAAAGAAAGGAACATTAGAAAGGAGTCAACTAACATTTTTCCAAAGAAAATAAACTAATAGACAACAGGTATATATAAAGGTAGTCAATATCACTAATCATGAGGGAAATGTAAGTCAAAACCACAATGAGATAGATATCACCTCATATCTGGCAATATGGCTATTATAAAAAATATAAGAAATAATATGTGTTGGAAAGGATGTGAAGAAAAGGAAACCCTTCCTTATGTACTATTGTCAGGAATGGTGCAACCACTATGGAAAACTGTACGGAGGTTCCTAAAAAATTAAAAACGGAACTACCATACCCACTTCTGGGTATATATCCAAAGGAAATGAAATTGACATCATAAAGGAACCAATACCCCCATATTCAATTGCATATTCCTGATAATCAAGATATAAAAAGAGGTGTCTGTGAACAGATGAATGGATAAAAAATGTGGTACATACATACAATGAAATATTATGTAGTCATAAAAAACAAAATCCTGTCATTTGTAACAACATGGATGAACTTGGAGGACATTATGCTAAGTGAAATAAGCCATACACAGAAAGGCAAGTATTATTTGATTTCAATTATACATGGAATCTAAAAACTCAATCTCATAGAAGCAGAGAGTAGAATGGGTGTTTGCCAAGGGGTGGGGATGAGGGAAACAGAGATACGATTGACAGAGGGTATAAACTTTCAGTTATAATATGAATAAGTTCTGGGAATATAATGTAAAGCATGGTTGTTTTAGTTGTTAAAAGTGAAATGCATACTTAAAATCTGTTAAGAGATTAATCTTAAGTGTTCTCACCATGCACACACAAAAATGATAACTATGTGAGGTGATGAATGTTTTAATTACCTTGATCGTGGTAATCATTTCTCTCTATATATAAAACATCATGATGTTGCACATCTGGAAAAAATCACATCATACAAACTACATATATATAATTTTTATTTGTCAATCATACCTAATAAAGCTGGGAAATAAATAAGGAAAGAAGACCCTCATAAAATATTTACAGAATGTATGATATAAAGGTACTCACCTGTATGCCAATGTTAAAGCCAATTTCACGAAAACTATTCACAACAAGCACACAATTGTGAAAATACTGTTCAGAACCTTTTGGTTGTGTATACATATTTTTAAAATAAGGCTCAATCTGGAAAAGATAACAATCAAACCTTTCAATTATGGAATAAAAGTATTGCTTTTTAACTATCCCCTGTAATTCAACAAAGAATCATTTAAATATGAACATTTGTCT
This sequence comes from Pipistrellus hanaki, assembly GCF_964339955.1. NCBI lineage: Eukaryota > Metazoa > Chordata > Mammalia > Chiroptera > Vespertilionidae > Pipistrellus > Pipistrellus hanaki. Next base: position 81,249,693 of record NC_140524.1, read on the forward strand.
GTAATATAAGAATAGAGAAAAAGGAAATGCTGGCCATGCAGGTTTAGGTGTTAAATAAAATGAAAACAATTAAAAGAATCATTTAGAGAAAATAATTGGAATTTAAATTATTAAGTCCTCTCAAATAATAGAAGACCATTCTGCATAAAAATAACTCTTACCAGAAATGGACAATAGGCTCCCAACACTGTGGCAAAAACAAGGCCATCTGAAAGGTGTTTGTCAAAATTTAGTACCCATCTTTCAGAGGGAATACCTATTTCAAAACAAAAAAAAAGAGTAAATATAACAATAGTTTTACTTCTCTAAAAAGATATGGAAATTTGAGCAATAATCAAAGAAATATTTGCCTTTGCTTGGAAAAGAAACATCATATTATTTTAGAAATAAAAACAAAACTTAAACCTCACTTAATATCAGGAAATATAGTGGTGAGATTTTATAAGCAACTGCAAAAGCTGTCTTCTTTATTTGTGTTTGAACTGCTTTGAAGGATACACTACCATATAGTAATAGAAGAAAAATCCGGATTTTAAAATTACTCATTCTGTAGAGTAACTTAGAATTCAAATGTTTGATTGTGATCATCAACATGGAAAAAGAGGCTCAAAAGATCTGGAGTTTCTTGTAACTCTAAAGTTTTAGTGCTTCCCCTATTTGCTGCAGAAATTCCTCCACATGTAGGGTATGTGGAAGGAGTTGGAAATTTATGGTTTAAAGAAACCAAAATTGAATTATAAAACATAACACAAAATGGAAGAGTAATAAAAGGACTTCTTAGTTACGGAAATGACTACGAAGTTGAGACGAGAACAAAAGACAATGTGTCTGGATATTTAGTAAACATCTGAAAGACTGTCCTATATTAGAAAGAGAGAGGGTGATTTAAACATTACAAATCATTGCTATGTTGGATATGACATTTCCTCTTTTTTAAAGTGCTTCTAGAAGAGCCTTGGTTATTACTGGTTTGAGATGATTCATTGTTGAAAACAATAAGAAAAGCTGGTGACTTCCATTAATTCCCTCAAATCTCTTAATTCCCATTTTCTGTGAAGAACAAATCATGACAAGATATTCATGACATGCATTTTAATTCCACAAACCAGGACTACTCTACATCGGAACTGGAAAATTTGTTTTCTCTGAGACCACAGATGGCCTGGATACTCCACAGAAAGAGTACCAAGTATAATACTTTTTACCTGTGATACTACAACATTAAATGTTTCTACAGGACTTCTATAGTATACTATTGCAAAATCAACCTAACGAACAAAAGATCACTAGAAATTTTTGATTAACACATAGCAAACAACATTCTGCATTGTATTTTTCAAAGTATTTTTCCTGATAAAAACCTCTAAATAACTATATTTGCTATAAGATGAGATACATCAAAGTCATGATTGTAAAATGTACATTTCAAGTTGGTAGTATAATTATAATCTAAATGTGCTTCTCTTAATGTACTTCTCATGTCTTCCAATAAAATCAAAGGATCTCACTTTTGTGGCCAATATTCATTTTTCTAAGAACTAGGAGCAATTCTAACTTTAATCTGAAAAGGGCAATTTATTAGCTTTTTAAGTTGATGGTGAATCAGTCAGTTAGCAGGGGATATAGACTGTGTCCTCTACATATCCCATCCTCATCTTGTACCAACATTAGAGAAGGGGTAGAAATTCCCCTGAAGGAACTTAACATCTTATGGAGGAAAGATCACATCCATAAAGAGAAACAACTAATGAAAAATCTCCTAACTAGAAACTAATGAATAGATAAAAATATATATTTAAAAAACTAAGTGTTATACTATTACTATCAATTCCACAACTTCAACCCAGTGATCCATTATGACTTCCCCCATTTCCTTATTTCTAACTTCTTTCTTCAACAGTTAAAAATCTGACTCTCATAATCCACAATAAATGCATTTATTTATTCAATACTAGTATACATACATATACAGTACTATCAGAATTGCAAACCCATACCCCTGCAAGAAAGTAATGTCTATGTATAGTATTTTTATCTTTAGTTCTACAGTATGTGGTAATATTTTTTTTTCCAAAAGATAACTAAGTCAGGCTCCATTCTATTGAGTGAGGTTGTCAAACATATGTAATGCTGTTACATTTGACATTTATCACATTACTTTGCCCCAGTCTACATTCCATCCTGGATTACTTCCATTTCTTGGTTGATTAAAAAATACATTTACTAACATTCATTCACTCTTTGGGGTATAGCCTCTAGGATTCGGACATATACATTGTCATATATTCACCACCATAATCCAAACAGAAAAATTTTATCACCCACCCCCAAACATTCCCATCTGCATTTTAGAGTCAACATAAAAACTGTGGTGGGATTTTCATTGGAGTTACACCATTTTCATATCTGAACAATAGTCTTCAAGTCCATGTGCATATATTTGATATATTTCTCTGTTTACTTAGTTCTTTACATAACACTGATTTCTTTAATCAGCATTTTGTAATGTTCATCACATATATCCTCCACATATTTTGCTAGGTTTATACTTAAGCATTTTATTCTATGGTAAATTATATGCATATAATTTCTACTTTCAATTGTTTACTGCCATTATATAGAAATACAATTTATTTTTGGATACTGCTTATAGATCCTCCACTCATATATAATACTACTCATACACTAGTTCTAGGAGCTTTTTATAGAAAGTTTAGGGTTTTCTACTTAACTGTCATGTCAAATCCCAGCCCCTTTCCCAGGGCTAGAGGTGGTGTATGTATTTCTTTGTTTTGTTTTGTTTTTTTAATATATTTTATTGATTTTGTACAGAGAGGAAGGGAGAGAGATAGTTAGAAACATCGATGAGAGAGAATCATCGATCAGCTGCCTCTTGCACACCCCCTACAGGGGATATGCCCACAACCAAGGCACATGCCCTTGACCGGAATTGAACCTGGGGCCCTTCAGTCCCCAAGCTGACACTCTATCCATTGAGCCAATCCGGTTTTGGTTGTATATGTTTCTTTATGCAGCTGCAATGTGTTTTCACCATAGCCCTAAGGATGACAGTATGTGTTGTCCATCTCCGCAGAGATTAAAGCTGTTGTTCTATAGGGAATATAGGGGTCTCCACAAATTACTTGCCCCTCCCCCAGGTCTGCACTATAGGAAGCATATTCTTCAGACTCACTCCCATCATTTCTGTGAGCAACCAGTGAAGTTTGTATAGTAACAACCTGCAACAGAACACAGACTCACCCTATAATTGTGACCCCCAGGGACTTCATGCTCTCACTAGTATATACATGACCTCTACCAATTCACTAAACACCTTAACTCAACTCTTCTCACCAGTCTCTAGATGTCTCTACCACAAGAAGACAATTGATAATATCTAATTTCTTCCTGTAAGCACCTACTCCTTGTTGGACTTTGGGTCACTTTGTTGGCCTACAGCCGCAGCTTCCTAAGGGAGCTTTAAAACACTGACAATTTACTGTTGGTATAGCTTCTGTTATGCAAAACCAAAATAGGTTGCAACAAAACAAAGCCATGAAAACCTCAGAACTCATAATATTATTCATAAATTTCTTCTTTTAAATTTGAAGCATATTTTAGAAAACAGTATTTCTTGCAGTGAACAAATAATTATCTTATATGGTATCCCTGCACTATTTCATGTTATTCTTTGTTTCTATATTTACACACATTAGAGTTTTTAATCTGTGCATTGGAACCATCTAAAGAGCTTTTACAAGTTGTATGTATATAGGCAACATCCCAGGGACTGTTTTTTTTTTTAATTATTATTACTTTATTTTTTTGTTAATCATCACCTGAGGATATTTTTCCATTGATTTTTAGAGATAGTGGAAGGGAGGGAGAGAGATAAAGAGAAACATTTATGAGAGAGACCCATTGATTGGTTGCCTCCTGCATGCACTCTGACCAGGGCTTAGGCCAAGCAGGAGCTTATAACCCAGGTACATGCCCTTGACTGTAATTGAACCTGGGACTCTTTGGTCCACAGGCCAATACTCTATCCACTGAGCCAAACCAGCTAGGGACAGGGATTGACTTTTAATTGGTCTGGAGTGGAGCATAAGTTATTTTCTTTTAATTTTCCATGTAATTGCAGTGGACATCCAGATTTGAAAAACCATTGTGGTGGACAAGAAAAGAAGACATCTCTCTGGATATCAGAAAATAATTCACAAGAATTGGACAGATCTACCTTAAAGAAGAATTAATGTTTTGAAGAACAAGATCATATAATGATACATAACATTAGCCCTAGAATGAAACTGCTTGAATTCGATCCCAGTCATAGCCTTTCCTAGGAAAATAATCTCACCTCTCAGCATTAGGTTTTCTATTAGTAACAATAACAGTTATCTGATTGTGCTGCTTGTTTTGAGAATTAAATAAACAAATATATGTAAAATTCTTAATCCTTTAATTGGCATACCACATAGGTTGGCTATATTATTAATCATCGTATTAGTCAATGTCCAATTAGAATTGTGGTCTACTAGATTGAAGAAATAACTGAATCTATGCTTTATGTAATCATATTCTATTCATGCCTATATTTCACAAAGCTGAAAGTTTCTTACTAGTTATTTGAAAATATCTTGAGTTTCCCTCCTTTAAAAAAACTGAATAATATTTGTGAATCTTTTTAAAGCATTTTGAAAGAAACAAAATATTAGAAAAATTCATATGGGATGCTAAATGTCTGGGACAGCCTCAGGGTCACTATAATGCTATAGCCCAAATTATATAAAATTTTAGATAATACATTAAAAAGTTAAAAACTTTCCAAAATGAATTCTCTACACAATAACTCTGCACATTATATGATGGTTGGCTGTCTGCCTCATTCCTTAATTTCCTGTTTATAGCACTATCATAAGCATTGAGACTTCTCAGATCATTTGAAATGGTGACAGTTTGTCCTGTGAGCTTGTCGGGTGTTATTAGCTAAGTTTTCCTACTGGTAGGGGCATATCACAGCTAAATCATGTTTTTCTCTATTGAACATAAACAGTCTTACAGAATACCAGTATCATACAAGGTCACTCTGCCACTGTGATGAAATGAGACAAAACAAGAACATTTCATAATCTTATCTAAGCATAGACAAAAACAAGCTCACTATATAAAACACAAAATACCAAACATCTTCCTCTCCTGTCCAATATGAGTGACTAATACTTATTTACCAATTCAATAATTAGCCTCACTATAGTCCTCTTCCCTCTGGATAAGATTTATTAAATTAATCACTCCTAGGATTACCACTGTCCCTAAGAGCATGCAATCAAGGTGAATATGTTTCCTTAAAACTTTCCCAAATTTACATAGTCAATGCACAAATCCTGTAACTGTTACCAGCATTGGGATTCTTGAGTCCCGAAATATAGAATTTTTGAGGAAACCCCAAAGAAGTTTCCAGACAGATTTTATTAAGTTTATGTCTCAGCATAAGGGAGGTAGGACAGAGGAAAGGAGGCCCTCTAAACTGGTTCAGGGGCTGGTTCTTCTTGGCTGCTTTCATAAGCTGGGGACTAGGCAGGCTTGCTTGAAAAGACAGGCTTTTTGAAAATGGCTTGTGGAAATTTTCGTATCAGGATAGGAAAAATAAACAGTTAGAAAGGAGATTAAATTCTGCCTTTTTTTTTTTTTTTTTTTTTTTTTTTTTTTAAAGGAGGGAATGAACATATGGTGACATTCTTGCCACCTGGTCTTAACCTGGCTTCCTAGCCACCTGTATTTTTCCATTCGCAGGCCCAAGTGCCTGTACTGTCTCATAATCCAATATAATAAAAGCTCAATATGCAAATTTTCCCTTTTGGCAGTCATTTGACTTAGAGTTTGACCAAGAGTTTGACTGGGAGACTGGGAGTTCAACCACTCACTATGACATGCACTGATCACCAGGGGGTGGCACAGAACATTGTGGGCATCGGTGATGTGGTCCTGACAACAGGTGGCAGTGGAGGCACTGCCAGCCCTGATGGGCCCCGAGGAGAGAGGGACCATAGTGGGATCGTGGAACAGATGAACAGGTGGTACCAGGTCAAGGCGGGTGCAAATAAGGGCCTGATTGCCCCGTCTATCACCCTGCAGATGGCAACCAGTGGTGGCAGCAGGGGGTGGGGCCACTGTCAGCTCCCAGGCGCTGAGTGAGCTGGGTGTGCAGGTGGGGCTTGGTGCCTATCACCCTGCAGGCGGGATTGTGGAGCAGGTGAGGGGGCAGTCAGTGCCAGGCCATGGTGAGGTGCCAGGTGGGCTGCGGGGCCACGAGGCTGGGGGCACAAGCTGGGGCCCAGTCTCTGCAGGCCACCCTGAGGGACCCCATACTTGCACAAATTCATGCACTGGACCTCTAGTATCTTTCATAATAACAGTCACTGTGAGACAGCCCATAGACATTCAATTTGCATTTACCATAATGTGTGGTCTCCCTTTTTGTAATGAGCACTAAAATGAATCTGGTGAACTATAGATGTGTTCCCAGTGATGTATGGCTGGAAGGCATTAATACTGAGTAGGTATGAATATAAAAGAGAGAAAAAATGTAGTCTGGCTGGGGGGGAATTTTTACATCCTCCATTTTCCATCACGCATGGCTACTGCCTTGGTTTACCCTGATTTATTAAACCATGTTGCTAATCCATTGGAAATGGTTTATCTTTCAGTTATCACACTTGTTTAACTGCTTGGTATTTCTCACAATTTCGTTCTGAGCTTTACACTATACATGACTTCTACATATTAAGTGACAGTCATCTTCCCAAAGTAAAACTTTGATGTAACATTAATATGTCAGATTATACCATAATTGTATACACTTCAGCCTTGCAACACTAACTGTAAATATTTAATGGTAGCCATTAAAAGGCTAATTTGGAACTTCTGGAGAAAGCACTTTATAGTGCTTTGTAAATAATGACTATTATGTGCTTTAATAAAGTTGAAAATTAGACACATTTGAAACAAGCAATGCATGTAAATGTAAGACCTCAACACCACATTAGTTTTAAGAATAGATACCAAATTAATAGGCCAATACAATCTCCCAAGTGTATACTCGATATTGTTTACATGGACAAACTCCTACATAGTAAATTAAATCAGGGGTACCTTTATATACTACATAATATAAAAGATAAATTTTCCAAACATACTTATAACTCCACTCCATTAAAGAAAATCATATAAAAAACTATTTTTCATTCATAAGAACTACAATTGTTACATCATGAAAAAATGTTAAAATAAGCATAAGCTAAAAAGACATTATATGTAGAACAGAGCTCTTTTGAACAGGCAGTTCAAAGTGTTCCCATTTGAAGATTTTTTTTAATGTGTATTCAAATGAAAGTACTTAGTCTTGTCAGAAATTACATTTACATTACAAAATGGTCTGTTGCTGCTCTCAAAATTACCAGGTGATTACAGGATGATAAATTTGTCATTAGCAAGAAAAATGTAGCTTTTGAAGCAAAGGGTACAGAGAAATGACATAACTGGTACTTTATCCAGGCATGATCTACTGAAGAAGATACTGTCACTAAGAGGTAAAATGATTCATCAGTGAAAAAATATTAACTATAGTGTTAATGCTAAAGGACACAAGCACATAAAATAAAAGAGCTACTGGGAACCGAAGGATGAATGTATAAGAGCAAATGGACCTCCTGGCAAGCACTAAAAAGGTCCCTTATTTACATGGGACAGCTGTCCACTTATCATAAGAAAATTCCTTTTTGTCATCCACATTTACAAATAAACCCTCACCTGTTATGTGTTTTGTTTTGTTTTCTCAAACAAAGAATGAGTGGGTTGGTTATTTTTTACCTGTGGCTCCCAGTAACCATCTATATTTAGGAATTGTAACTTCATCAAACTGTGACTGCCTGGCACCACATACGTATGCTTGGGCTAATTCATAGGAAGTCCAGCATTAAGATACCTCAGTCTGCTCTGAGGGCTAAATTCAAGTGTGCTGATCAAAAACATGTAACCTCTCTGCACTTCAGTCCATGCACATGCTGCCGACAGACCAAATGCCCATTTTATCATAGCAGTCACCAGCTCAGCTATCTCTTCTGAATCTCCAAGGGCAACAGAATAAAGTTCTAAAACACTAATTCAAAGTCCCCTGTGCCTAAACCTCTAAGCCAACAGAAACCAGCTTTAGTGCTTGATACTCTCCAACATGCTTTCCTCTATCAAGAGCAAGGCTCCCTCATTTGTCACATCCTTCATAGTTCCATCACTGCAAAGACATTCTAATGAGAGAAATGTATCAGACCTGTCCTAACTGAGGTGGAGGTGCTGATAAAAAGCCTCAATAGATATGTAATATGGAAACAACCCATTTTGCTGACTCCACAGTTAAACTCTCAAAAGTTTCTTGGAAATCCATAAACAACTAAAAACTTCTTATTTGTTGCCCCATCAAAACAGGCTATCCACAGAGATGACACTGCAGCCTGCCAACTGATCAGTTTATCCAAAAAATATGAAAGCAAGGTTCCCTGTCTATTCTCTGCAATATTGTCTCATTCACCATTGAGAGATAATTTCACAGGGTACAGAATTCCAGGTGTTTGTGTTTTTCACTCCACTCTCCTCCTCATTGCATATTTGCTGAGAAATTGGATATACTAGTAATAGTTATCTTTGGCTTTTTTAAAAATATTTTTTCTTTATCTTAGATTTTCTGTAGTTTGAATGTAATATGCCTAGGTATAAAGTTTTTCTGATATTTTTTCCTGCTTGGTATTCTCTAAACTTCCTGGATCTGTGGTTTGATGTCTGACATTAATTGGGGGAAATTCTCAGCCATTATTCTTTCAAAGGAATTATTGTTTAAAGGGGGGATTTTTTGGGGGAAATGTAGTTGGTGAAAAATAAATTCTGTGAACAACTTTAAAGCACTAGTAAAAGCCCCTTTTTGTGATACTATAGTTTGTTTCATATGTATGCATCAGAATCAAATAAAATACAGATTACTAGGACTCATACTCAGAGTTTCTCAATTTAACAGTTTGGAGTACAACCCTATCCATCTACCCATAATACCACTGCACCAAGTTGTAAGCACTGTCAGACCTTACCAATGAAGTAGAACAAGTGCCAAGGTTAAGAAGTTAAAATCTGGGTAATGAGTATGACTTTTTCTCAGTCCAAGTTAACTTAAATGAAATATTTCACAGAGCTTCTCCTCAGGGACCTCCACAGTTACCAACCATGAAAACCTGTACTCAGGTACATACTAAAGATGAAAAGTGCCTCCCTCCCACCTCAACCACTCAACCTGATTCCCATACTTGTACCAGAAGGTACAAATACATGTTCAATTATCTGGAAAAGGATATATATATATATATATATATATATATATATATATATATATATATATGTATGTATAACCTGAATATTTCTTTATTCATTCATTCACTCAGGCAATATTTGGTATCTATTACTTTTGAGGCACTGTTCTAGATCCTGAGAATACAGCAGTGAACAATAAAGCAGACAACATTGTTCCTGGTCAGAAACTCACATTCTACTGGAAGAGACAGACTATATATATTATTATTAGAAAGTGATATTGAGAAAAAAAGAACAAGAAAGAGAAGAGTGAAATATATGCTATTTTAAAGGGGTTATTGGAAAGTTTCTCAAATAAAGTGAAGTGGGAAAAGGAATCATAAAGAAAAGAGTCCCATTTATGACTACATCAAAAAAAAAGTACCTAGGAATAAATTTAACCAAAAAGGTGAATTATGACACTTGCCAAAACCGGTTTGGCTCAGTGGATAGAGCGTAGGCTTAAGGACTGAAAGGTCCCAGGTTCGATTCAGGTCAAGGGCATGTACCTTGGTTGTGGGCATATCCCCAGTAGGGGGTGTGCAAGAGGCAGCTGATCAATGATTCTCTCTCATTGATATTTCTAACTATTCCTCTCTCTTCCTCTCTGTGAAAAATCAATAAAATATATTATTTAAAATATTTTATTTATTTATTTTTAAAATATATTTTATTGATTTTTTTTACAGAGAGGAAGTGAGAAGGATAGAGAGTTAGAAACATCGATGATAGAGAATCCTCGATCAGCTGCCTCTTGCACACCCCCTACTGGGGATGTGCCCTCAACCAAGGTACATGCCCTTGACCGGAATCAAACCAGGGCCTTTCAGTCCGCAGGCTGACACTCTATCCACTGAGCCAAACCAGTTTTGGCATATTAAAAAATATTAAAAAAAATAAAATTATGACACTGAAGAAAGAAGTTGAAGAGGATACAAATAAATAGAAGAATATCGCATGTTTATTGATTAGAAGGACTAATTAAAATGTCCATACTACCCAAAGCAATAAATAATTCAATGCATTCTCTATCAAAATTCCAATGGAATTCTTCACAGAACTGGAACAAAACCCTAAAATTTATATGGAACTACAAAAGACCCAAAAAAGCCACAGTAATCTTGAGAATAAAGGATAAAACTGGAGGTATCATGCTGCCTGATTTCAAATTATACTACAAGGCAACAATAATCAAAACAGTATGATACAGGCACAAAAACAGACATACAGATCAATGGAACAGAATAGAATCCAGAAATAAAGTGTTGTTCATGTGGTCAATTAATAATCAACAAAAGAGGCAAGAATAAACAGTGGAGAATTGACAGTTTCTTCAATGAATAGTGGTGGGAAAATTGGACAGATACATTCATAAAAATCAAACTGAACCGTTTTTTATGCCATGGACAATAAACTGCAAATGAATTAAAAACTTAAATATAACACATGAAAACTATAAAATTCCCAAATGAAACAGTCAGTAAACACTTTGACACCAGTCTTAGCAATATCTTCTTCAATATGTCTCCTTGGCTAAGAGAAAACAAATAAGCAAATGGAACTACAAAAAAACTAAAAAGTTTCTGCACAGCAAAGGAAACCATCAGCAAAATGAAAATAAACTAACAAAAAAACCCTACTGAATGGAAGATATTCACAAATGATATCCAATAACACAATAATATCTAAAACATATAAGGAACTCATACAACTCAACATCAAACAAACCAAACAATCCAATTTAAAAATGTACAAAGGACCTGAATAGATACTTCTCCAAAGAAGATATACAAATGGCCAACAGACATATGAAAAGATACCCAACATCATTAATCATCAGGAAACTGCAAATCAAAACCACAATGTGATAACACCTGAGAATGGTTATCATAAAAAAGTCAACAATTAGTGCTGGTGAGGATGTGGAAAAAAGAGAATCCTTCACATGTGTACTGTTTGTAGGATTGTATATTGGTGCAGCTATTATGAAAAACAGTATGGAGATGCCTCAAAAATTTTAAAATGGCACTGGTTTATGACCTGACCCATTGATATTCTGGGAATATGTCCTTAGGAACCTGAAACACTGACTCAAAGACATATATGCACCCCTGTGATCATTGCAGCATTATTTACAATAGCCAAGGAAACAGCCTAAGTGCCGAGCAGTAGATGATGCATCCTCTTTCTTATAGTTTTTAATGAGCCAAATACATTTTTATAAGATATGAATCTTATTAAATTATAGTTTCAAGTCAAACTGTTTGATGTTATCAGCACCTTAATTAGAAGGTAATACAATATTCTATACTTACTATTCTCTAATAACAATATATCAATATATCTCTTTCAAACTTAATGTCACATGTTTGCTTCACTAATGGTTTTAAGTTCAGAGCAACTATAATTCAAAGTCTCATTTTAAATCATACTCTTAACTTTTTCTTACTTCTAAAGTTTAGATTAAACTCCAAGGGTTCAGTATAAAATATAAACTTATTTCTTGTATGTTAAAATGCAATCCATTCTCAATATAGCTGGGTTGTACGTGCTTGGAACAGGGGTGCTGAATTGAAGTGAAAGAAACAAACAACATGAATACTGTCCTCCTCAATCAATCAATGCTCATCCTATCTAATAAAAAGGGAATATGCTAATTGACCCTCAAACCATTGCAAAGATGGCAACGCCCACAGCTAATAAGGAGGGAATATCCTAATTGACTGCCCCATCCTCAAAGATGGCAGTACCCACAGCTAATAAGGAGAGAATATGCTAATTGACTGTCCTGTCCTCAAAGATGGTGGCACCCACAGCCAATAAGGAGGGAATAAATATGCTAATTGACTGCCACACCCTTAAAGATGGCAGTGCCCACAGCCACAAGATGGCAGTGCCCAGTCCTCTCAGCCCCGCTGGGGTGGCAGGCACACAGCAAGTCCAGGTCCATTCCCAGGCTGGCCCAAGGCCCAGGCAAGCCTTGGATGGCAGCTGCCCAGCCACCCAGGGCCTTCCCCTGATAACTGGGTCGCCTCCTGCCCCTGAGGGCTCCTGGACTGTGAGAGGGGGCAGGCCAGGCTAAGGGACACCCCCCCCCCTCCAGTGCATGAATTTTCATGAACCGAGCCTCCAGTGATAATTTTTAAAAAAATCACAGTTATACTAACAAATTGAATCTTTTTCAAAGAGTTTAATGCTCTTGAAGTAGAAACTTAATAGAGCTTCATTCCTTCTAATGGAAGAGCCTGCCTGAACACTGGAACAGGTCTGTCTATAAACACAACTCTTTTCTCAGTATATGGGGTGAGGCAAGAGTAGATTTACAGTTGTTCATATAGAAAATAATACCTGCAATACAAGAAGAAACTCTGTGTTTTGAGTACTCACAACTATAAACTTACTTTTGCCCCACCCTATATGACCCACCCTTCCTCCTAAATTCATGAAACATTAATTGCACTTAGTGATTCCCAACGTGACTGTCACAACAAAATGTGAGTTATTGTCTAATCAATTTCACTTGATCTCAACTAATTATATACAACCTTTGAACAGTGTCACCTATATTTAATACTCTACAGAGCTGAAAATTTCATCAATTATATTAAGGCTATCTTTCATATCTGGAGCATCTGTACATATTTTTTATCAAGTATTCTTCAAAATAAATTGGAGAAGCATCTTTTATTATTTCTATTTTACATGTAAGGAAAGTAATCTTGAAGATGTTAAGGAATACTATTTTTGCAGAACAGAGCACAAATGCTGCAGTCAAGTATAAAATCTATGAATTTTGAGACCAATTCTGAAGCTCCTTCTATAATGTCAGACTACAACTTATAATGATTTATTTAAAGAAAAAAAATTCTTACCTTTTTTACAGTGTTTCCATACAAAATGTCGGCCATTCTCATAGTTTGTGTTCAACCAACTAAGCAGAATTTTTTCAGAATCAGAATATACATTGCTTTCTACAAAACAAGGATTGACTTTTGGTGACTTCTTCATATATATGAAAGGCAAGTCATCTATAGAATGTGGTCCAATCTGGGATAATATCAGAACCTAAAATTGAATAAAAGGGAGAGAAAAAAAACTTATACTAGACCTGAATGGCAAAATAAAAATCTGAAGAGTAGATAAAAGAATGACAGAAAAATAAAGGCCATCAATATTTTCTGTTTAGCTACATTCACTCAAGAGTGAAAGAATAGTTAAGATAACTTCTAATGCCCATTTTAAATTCCCAACTTTTTGCCTTTATAACATCTAGTCTATAAGGTACCATGCTATGTACTTTACAAGAAGCAGCATATTATGTAAGGAGTCTGGTCACCAATTTTCCAGTGTCTGTGTGGAAGGTGAAGGGTAGAATCCCCATCCACACACAACCAATTATCAAACACCAGCAGAACCTCCAACAATTTAACTCAATTCTGACACTATACAGCCAGAGATGGTATCAGATTCCACAGGTTGAAGGTTCAGCCATACAAGACTACTATTTCAGATACCAATCAAAAGCCTAGGTGGGCAGAATGCTCTCTAACCCACCAACTATCCATTGGAGGTTCCAACAACCCCCTCCTTGGCAACTAAATTCAGACACCAGTCTCAAATTCAGCATGTTACCTATACTTTTGACCAACTAGCTATAAATCAAAAGTTTTGATGACCTCTTGTTGGTTTCCATTAGCCCTCTGCCATTCCAGGTCTGGGATAAAACATAAAGTTCTAACCCTCTAATCACATGGTTGACTCCTCTGATAATCAGCCCCTATACTAAGGTCCTTTAAAAAAAAAAAAAAAAGTCACCTAATTAACATAACAAAAAACACATTATTTTCACTCTTACCACTTAGAAATTCCAAATGGTTTAAGAAGCTCTGTGCAAGGCCCCAGCCAGTTTGGTTCAGTGGATAGAGCTTTGGCCTGTGGCCTGAAGGGTTGCTGGTTCAATGGTTCAATTCTGGTCAAGGGCACATGCCTGGGTTGGGGGCTCAAGCCCAGTAGGGAGCATTAAGGAGGCAACCAATCAATGATTCTCATCATTGATGTTTCTATCTCTCTCTCCCTCTCCCTTCCTCTCTGAAATCAATAAAAATATATTTTTTAAAAAAGCTCTGTACCAGAAATGAGAATGAACAACAAATATATATTTATTATTATAAATCATAATATCATAGTATAAAACTACATATAGTGAGTGTTATCCAGTCATTATCATATTACTACCAGTTCCATATTAATTTTGCTATTATATTTGGCTTATTCATTTTCAATGACAAATTTTTTTAAGTTATGGATTATTTTAATTTACACTGAGTGGCCAGATTATTGATCTCTGAATGCAAAATAATCTGGATATTATTGATCTCTGAATGCAAAATAATAAATAATATATATATTAGAGTATATTAGAGGCCTGGTGCATGAATTCATGCATGGGCGGTTGGCCAGCCTACCTGCTGCTCAAACTCCTAGTTGAGTGAACAATTTGCATATTAGCCTTTTTTTATATAGGATATACACTGAGTGACCAGATTACTATGCATTCAGAGATCATAATAATCTGACCACTCAGTGTACTTTTCCAATTGGCATAGAAAACATAATTAATTTAAGTAGTAATCAGCAAAACTCAGACTAGATTTAATTTTTAGAAGTTTACATTCCCATTGATCAGATTAAGTAGAAGGATATAATAAACATTGTTCAAATATACCATAAATATTTATCACCATAACAAAACTTCTTACAGTCATTTATGTCTAAATATTATCAACAATACCAATTTTTTGTAAAGAGAATCTAATTTAATTCCACAGGGTAAGAATTATAGGGGAAAAAAAGAAAGAAAAAAGAAACAAAAAAACTGAAAAGAAACATTCACGCATATTCATCAACAGCCCCTATTAAAGAGGACCACAAGGATGCCAAAACCGGTTTGGCTCAGTGGATAGAGTGTCTGTCTATGGACTGAAAGGTCCCAGGTTCAATTCTGGTCAAGGGCATGTACACTGGTTTCAGACACATCCCCAGTAGGATGTGTGCAGGAGGCAGCTGGTAGATATTTCTCTCTCATTGACATTTTTAGCTCTCTATCCCTCTCCCTTCTTCTCTGTGGAAAATCAATAAAAAATAAATAAAATTAAAATATATATATATATATATATATATATATATATATATATATATATATATATATATATATAAAGAGGACCACAAGGAATCTGATTTTGGGGTGAAGATACAAGCTTCAGTTAAAATAAGAGGTAGAGAGAAAGCTCCAGGAAGAGAATAAGGCCACAGGGGAGTTTTCTGATAGTAAAAGATATAACATCAATCTGAATGCCCATCATAGACAAATAGATAAAAAAGCTGTGGTACATAATTACAATAAAATACTTCTTGGCCATAAAGAAGAATGAAATCGTACTGTTAGATCCCCAGAATGTTAGACCTCCCAGAGCAAGGATGATGGGCTAGGTATAGGAACTCACTAGGGCAGAAAGCCCCAGATGCCTAGTAAAGGGAAAAACAGAGAAAATAAGAACCTGGCCCCCAGGGTAACCTTTCCTCCCCTAGCATATCACTGGTCATGTGGTTTAGACCCCCTGACCTTTTCCTCCTTAAAGATAACATCTAGGCCTCAGTTATATTCCAGCTCCAGGCCCAGAAAATCAGCAAAACTAGACAAGTGAGGTAGCTGCCTCAGAACCAGCTACATTGACTAATGACCCCCTGCCCTGGCACTAATCAATCAGTGGAGACCATGACCCTGAAAGAGCACACCTGAAAAGTTGATGAATATTCTATTGGACCCTCCCCTGGGAGTTCTCCCTAAGACCTCCCCGAATATTTCCACCTGCAAGAAAGATAATATGCTTAGGACAAAGGACCCAGTGTATATTCGCCCTCCAAGAGCATGCCCATGCCATTATCCCACTTGCATGTATCCCCCAACCTCTAAGGGACCCTATGAGACTTGCAACTAGGGGAGAAATGGACAGTGGAAGCTTGTCTTGGGCTTACCCCTGAACCTGTCTCCAAGGCCCCTTTTCTCTGACTTCTCAGTGAGCCAAAACAGCCCAGCCTAGGCTTTCTTGTTGCTTCTTCTATGCCCTTCCTTGTTTAATTGTCCTAAGTATATTTTGGCTACCATCATTGACCCAATGTCCCCTTGGCTCCGTGCTGTGAAGTCCTTCCCTTTGGATATCTCATCCCCCCAACTCCTTTCCTTAAATAAATTCAATTTTCTTTAATCAATGTCTGAGATAGCTATTTAGCCTGCCCACATATCACCATGTTCACCTTTCACGTTACCATTTGCAACAGCATTTACTAGTATGTATCTAGAGGGTATTAAGCTAAGTGAAATAAGTCAGTCAAAGACAAATACCATATGATATCCTTTATATGTGGAACCTAAAGAATAAAATAAGTGAACAAACAAAAGAGATTCATAGATACAGAGAGCAGACTGATGGCTGTCAGAGGGGAGAGCATTGGGGGACTGGGTAAAAAGGTGAAGGGATTGAGAAGTACATATTGGTAATTACAAAATAGTCAGGGTGATATAAAGTATAGCATAGGAAATATAGTCAATAATATTATAATACTATGTATGGTGCCAGGTGAGTACTAGAAATATCAAGGAGAACACTTTGCAAAGTATATGATTGTCTAACAACTATGTGACACCCCTGAAACTAATACAAAATAATATTAAATGTAAGCTGTAATTGAAAAATATAAAAATGTTTAAAACAACAGCAACAAAAATCTGATTATAGTCCTAAAGCACTGCACATATCATCCATGGGAATCATTGCCAGGGTTTCCAGGAAACCTGAGAGGTACTTGTTCCTAATCCTATACAATAAAGAACTAATATGCTAATGTTCATCATGCTGTCATGCCATAATGATTGATCAGCAGAAGGCTGTATATGCAGCAAGGCGCGTGAGGGTGAACAGTTGGGCGCCTCCTCACAGTGGTGTGAGGCAGGGTGCCTCCACTATTTCAATCACACACTGGGCCTCTAGTTTAAAGATGAAGTTTGCTGGCCCAGAATTCTGTTTTCCCTTGTCTTCTCATTCCCACTATTCATGGCTCCTGGCTTCTTTTTTTTCTTTTGTTAATCCTCACCTGAGATTTTTTTGCCATTTATTTTTAGATAGAGTAGAAGGGAGGGGTGGTGACACAGATAGAGAGAAACATTAATGTGAGAGGCAAATGGACTGGTTGCCTCCTGCATGCGCCCCAACCGGGGCAACCAAGGAAATGAACCCATGACCCTTCAATCCATTGGCTGACAATCTATCCACTGAGCCAAACCAGCTAAGGTGGCTCCTGGCTTCTTAGCCATGTTTACCAACCCTCCCTTCTTTTCAGCCTATCTGATAGTTTTTCTCAGAACTTCAAAGAGCAAAGTGATGATATCTTAATGAGAACACTGCAGTGTCCTGCCTCATAGCCAATAGCTCTTGTATCTGCACTCACTTTTCTTCCTTCCCTCTAACTGCAATGGCTGAGCAACCCTTTATCCCTTCTCTTATACTAGATGCCAGGCCTTCTCATCTTCTTAGGAATAGTACTGCATCCGTTGTCTTTTTTACCTTTTGGATCTTTAATTTCTCCCTCCTGACCAGTTCTTTTCCAGCAATATCAAAACATACTCACTAGGCATCCTTCCACGAACCAAGAGATCACCAGTTGGATTACAGGTCACTACTTTCTTTCATTCCTTTAGCTTATTAAACCAAGGACCACCTAGTGACCTTCCCTGACTCATCATTATCATCTCAAGCAACCTCTCAATTTCACCTGATACTGTTAACCATGTCATTCCTCAAATGCTCTTTCCTCCTTGTTCATAATATAAAATGTCACTGTGATCTTTTTGCCTATTTGAAGCTCATTTGTAGGATTATCTTCTTTTTCCTATTTAAATATTTGGTTTATTCAATGTTGTTTTTTTACCTATGTGATTTTTTCACTCTATATTTTTTTTCTCCCTATTTTATTCCCTAAAAACCACCAAATGTGCATTAGGAAACCATGTAGACCACCATTAATAAAAAGAATAAAATGTCATCATATACTTTGCTCATATTTATCACACACACACAAAGAGTTTTTCATATGTTCCCTATGCATGGTTATATCCAATCAAAACATGCAATATTTGTTATAATCTATGAGAATAATTGTGTTTCTACACTGATGTCACTGACATTATGGGACATACTGCAAAGCCATTTAATTAAAGAATTTCACCAATTCTGCTTCACTCCAATCATATTTTATTGCTTTTAAATATTCCTCAGAAATATGATCCCTTGTACCATTTTAGTTTGTTTTCTTCATGGGCATGCAATTCTGAATAATGAATAGTTAGAACTGATGTTTCGCTGACCTTTAGCAACAAATACTCCAATTTTATTATAGAGAGAACTGAAGTGGTTCTGGGAAAATGTGTTTAATTAACCAGAAAGATCACTGCTCTTTGTTTAAAAATTTCAAAATATTTGACATAATTGTGCCACTGTTCTAAAAAAAAACCACACACACACAAAAAAAACTTTTTGGTAGACAGAATACTGGGAACAAATGAATAAACAGTTAATTAAAATTACTCAGATATTTATTATCATCTTTTTCTTTTTCAGGTTCTTCTGTAAAAACATCACATTCACTTCCTTCAGTATATACAGATTCATCCTTTATATCCACATAAGATCCCTATTTATAATTTACACTTAGAACAGCATTCTGAGTTTGAGTGTTTCTGTTACTGTCTTTCACCACTCATGTTTCAATGACCCACTTTTTAGCCATTTTTGTGAACATTTTTGTGAATTGGGAATATAATGCAAGGAAAGAGCAACAATTAACGGTGCAGATTTAACAAGCAAAAATAACCTAATGACACAAAATTAAATTGAATGAGACAAGCTATATTCTGTTATCTAAACAATTAGCCAAAAAGAACTGACAAAGGCAGTCTTAGATTGCATGCATGACCTCTGAGAATTCAACAACAAGAACCCAAAGGGATTTGTGTGAAAACCACAATCTTTTATTTCTAGTTTGTGAATTCATTTCAATAACATTGCTTGCTTTTTCAAGTGAAATTGCCAATCCATTTCTGATTTAATGGACCACCTAGAGCTACCAACACTTTAGCCACAATACATGAAGCCACAGCTCTGTAGATCATCTAACTGGGCAATCTTATCCACCTATGACTTTATCATGGCATCAGTAAAGAATTCCAAATGTGTGTTGCCAGCCAGGTCCCTTTCCTGACTCAAGGATATACTCACCAGTAATCATACCAGGCACTGTAACATAGTAAAACTAAAATTAATTTATCATGTTCTCTTACTCAGTTCCACTCCCAATAAAAAATGCTATTATCCCTTATCTTCTATTTCAATGACTGGGATCAAATTTTACTCAGTCACCCAACAAGAAGCCCACTATCATCTTTTACCTCTCTGTCTCTTTTACCCTCTCCCCTGCCAAGACCAAGTCATTCACCAAGCCTGAGTTCTACTCATTATTTATGAATGCTATCCATTCCTCATCTTTCCTACTACCACCAGCATTCCTAGCACCACACATTAAAATGCATTCCCAGTTTCTATAATGTACCACAGTGATTTCTGTAAAATGCATACCTGATTATGTCAAGCTTATGTTTACAACCCTTCTACAATATATCTCTGTACTGATCTCATGCTAAAGTCTATGAAGTCCGGATCCCTTAGTTTGGCTTATGAAGTCATCCAATTTTTGTTTGAGATCACAGTCCACTGCTCTTTCCCACCCACCATCCCCCGCCCCCTGCCCCAAATAATGTGTTTATTCCTCAAAATGTACCATGTTCCATCTAACCTCAGGCATTTCCACAATGAATTTTCCTTGTCTTGAAAAATGCTATCTGCTGCCCCGAGCCCCCACCCCCTCATCACTTTCCTCCAATAAAACTCATCTACTGCTTCCTTTACACAAACTGTACTCTCTTTCTCAACTATGCTCCACCTTGCCTGGCAAACACCTATCATTTCTCAGGACTCAGTTTATTTTATTTATTTATTTATCTATCTATCTATCTATCTATCTACCTACCTACCTCCCTCCCTACATACCTACCTACCTATCTACCTATTTATTTATTGTTAATCCTCACCAGAGGGCATTTTCCCATTGATTTCTTTCTTTTTTTCTTTCTTTTTTTTTTTGAGAGAGTGGAAGGGAGGGGGACAGATACATATCAATTGATTGCCTCCTGCACATGCCCCTACTTGGGGCTGGGAATCAAGCCTGCAACTGAGGTGCATGCCCTTGACTGGAATTGAACTTGAGACCCTTCAGTCCATAGGCCAGTACTCTAACCATTGAGCGACCAGCTAGGGCACATTTCTCAGGACTCAGTTTAAATTGATCTTCTTCCTGGAAATTTTCCCCAAACCAGGAAAGTTAGGATCCTCTCTATGGGCACTCATCCTTAGTTATTTGGGCTTGCCTTGTCATAGCATTTATCATGCTTCCTTGTAATTATATATACTTACTTGCTAATATATTCCAAGACACAAAATTATTGAGGATATAGAACAGGGGTCTTCAAACTACGGCCCGCGGGCCACATGCGGCCCGCAGAGGAGTCTGATCCGGCCTGCCAGGTTTTTTGGGCAGTGAGCGCAGCCGAGGTGTTACAGTAGGAATTAGTAGTTCATATAGTCCGGCCCTCCAGCTCTCTGAGGGACCGTGATCTGTCCCCCACTTTAAAAAGTTTGAGGACCCCTGAATAGAATATATCATGTTTACTCTTATCCCCATAGAGCCTGAAACATAATAGTGGTTGAATAAATTCATTGAACAAATATTTGCTGAGCATCTACTATGTAAGTGACACACTATTAAGTTTACAAGTGAAATTTGGTTTCTAAATGCATAGATTCATAGATGGGGACGACAGATTAAATGAACTAAGCATATATATGAATGCTGCATAAATGAATAAATAATAAATGTGTGAATCAAGTTCATAAAGCAAGATTAGGACTAGTTTGTCCCTAAATTAGAGCATGTGCTAATCTTCTGTTTTGGAGTTGCTCCTCTTTATCACTGGGCAAAATGACAGATCGTGCACACTGGAGTTAATTAAAGAAGAAAATGTTTTTTCCCAATTATAAGTTTGGCTGAGAGTCACAAACATCCTAATACATTCTTCTCAGAATTAATGAAGAAAAAAAAGGATTTCTTCTCTTGACATCCAACAAGGAAGACAGGGCAGGTTGAGTTGAAAAGAAGAAAAGAGGAGTAAGTGGGAGTATGTCACAGAAGGAACTTTCCAGAAGGTAGTCCTAGGTAACTGGCTGCCATGAAGGTTTTAGACTGCCAGAGAGCAGCAGAGAACTGCCTGGGCCCCAGCAGAGAGCAAGGAATAAATAAACTTTTCTTATATCAGATGGCTTTATGCGGCCAAAAGCAGATCTTGGAAGGAAGTAGGTATACCTATAAACCCTAGTTTCCTCTTCTCTAAACCGGGGTTTGTTGGTTGTGAAGATTAAACAAGATTACATTTTAAAAAGCAATTTGGGACATATAATGCCATTTAGCTTTTAATTCTGTCCTTTCCTTTGAGTGACTAATGGCTGGTTTTATTTAACTTAACTTTTTTGTTTTAACTCCCTGTCCTATAGCTCATCCTATTCATGAGTGAGGATAGAACAGAAGCCTCCACTGGCTTTAGTGAGCAAAATGTAAAGTGCCATATTTCCTTGGGACACTAGGAAATGATTCCAGGACTGAAACCAGTGCTGTTAAAGCAATAAAGATATGAAGGCACGATCCATATGTTAATTTACCTACACATGCATGAAGTTAATTGGAAAATATCATCAACACCTGATCTTGCCTACAATTATATGATTCCTAGTCATGTCCTCATAATAACTATACAAGAGAATATTATGCATTATGGGTGGAGACCATAATTTTCACCAATATCTACTGTTTAATCCTTAATTTTAATATTGGAAAATGCCTGTAGCTATCAATTTTAGAGACTATAATTCTCAACTTCCCTTAAAGCTAGATGCTTTCACATGACTAAATTCATCCCAATGAATGTGAAAGGGAAATGATGCATTTTCCAGAAAATATCCTTAAAAGGAATTTACTTGTCTTCTATTCCTTTATCTGTTCTTCCTTATTCTGAGAAATTGACCCAGGTTAAAAGCCCAGTACTGAGGATAGAAGAGACACCCCACTTATCCACAGTTCCATGAGAAAGACAAATAAAAAATACATCTTATTTGAGCCACTAGGATATTAACTCTTTTACAGCAATATTGCCTAAACCTGAACTAATACATAATAGTGGTTGAATTAATATCTATGTAAATTTAGCCAAAAAAACTCTTGCAATGAACAGGAAGAGAAATGATACCTTGTATATCTGAAGGAGTACATCTGTCCATGCCCGTTGACTCCAGGCTTCAAACTCAGTCATATCTAAAATAATATGTCGCTTTTCCTTAGGTAAAGAGGAACATTCTGGCTTTTCCTTATGTAAAAAGGAACATTCTGGCTTTTCCTTAGGTAAAGAGAAACTTTCTGGCTTTTCCTTACGTAAAGAAGAACTTTCTGGCTTTTCCTTAGGCAAAGAGGAACATGTTAATGAGGATTTAGACTTTAAAAAAAATCATCACAACATTAATTGAAATGCAAGGCAACTGTAAGTTCAAAATTTTAACTACTGAGCATATATATTTTTTCTTTTAATAAAACCTTTACATGTCCCTTTCATAGATTAATCAAGATCTCTTGTCCTAGCTGGTTTTGCTAGTGGATAGAGCATCGGCCTACAGACAGAAGGGTTCCAGGTTTGATTCCAGTCAAGGACACATACCCAGGTTACAGGCTCGATCCACAGTAGAGAGCATGCAGGAGGCAGCCAATCAATGATTCTCTCTTATCATTGATGTTTCTATCTCTCTCTCTGCCTCTCCCTTCCTCTCTGAAATCAATAAAAATACATTTAAAAAAAATCTTTTATAATTCCCCTTGTACCAGTCATAGAAACAATCAACACAGGTAACTTTCTGGAACACATAGCCCTTTATTGAGGCTATAGATTTACTAGTATTCATTCAGTGAAGCTCTTTCTTCGCTGAGCAAGACATGACCCCAGGAAAAACACCTCGGCTAGATCTAGGGCAAAAATAGCAAAATGAAATGCAAAGTTATTCTGAACTCAGAACCCGTAGGAGCCACACTCTTTAAATTAAGCCACAGAGACTCAGGAGAGTGGCAAAGAAAAGGCCCCTGGCTCTACTACTAATGTCATGTGGTAACTATAGTAACAGTATCATGACTAGAGTTGCCTCAAAGCCTGCAGACATCTCAGAACAATACCCCTTCTCAATAGATTTCCATAAAATGAATTGCATAATTCAAAAAAACTATGCATATCTTATTTAAATTCACCCTATCCTCCTGTAAAATTGAAAAAGGGAAGTGACAAGTGGTGGAGAAGTTAAACCAGTATTTTTTTTTTTGGAAGATATGTAATCTAAAAATTCATTTTAAGAAAAAATTTACATAAGCACACTCCATTCTTCATTTCTAAATCCCTTAAAAGAAGCAATTATTTATAGATTTAAGAAAACCATGTGCTCATTTATGCCAAGGCTCTACAGAGATTTTTAGACAAGTACAATATACATATATATATATATATATATATATACCCTGTGTTACCCGAAAATAAGACATCCTCCGAAAATAAGACCTAGAACATGGAAAGATAAGACATCCCCTGAAAATAAGACCTAGCGCAACTTTGGGAGAAAAAATTAATATAAGACACTGTCTTATTTTCAGGGAAACAGGATATATATATATATATATTAGTATATGTCACCCACAGAGGCACAATAATCCTTAGGATATTTAATAAATAAAAATTCAAGGATTCTGAAATGAAACTTTCAAGCAAAATTCAATATCTGAGCAGTTGTTCCAAGAAATTATAATCACTTACTCTCATTTCAACCCACTTCTTGTAATCTTCTGGTTCAAACAGAAATTCTGGCTGTATATAAGTAACATATGCTCCTCGATCTCTAAAATTAAAAAATAAAAATCCAAATTATTATAGTATAATACTCACAATTTGTATACTACTTGCATTTCAACTTGGAATAAATCATTTCAATGTCATATAGTTTGTTTATTAAATTTGAATTTTAACAATTGTGTAATTAAAAATTTTCCCTTAACAATAAAATGTGTATATGATGTTTCCCTTTACAAAGCTAATTAATGAGAAAGATCTTACTAAGTGCCTTAATCATTCATGCCAATCCTTATATGTTAATGGGATATAGAGAGTCCTGATTTAGCCCCTATTATCAAAGCAGTAACCAATTTTTAAAAATCACATTTTATTTACATTGAAATAAACTATACAAAGTTGATTTTCTTCACCAAAAATAACAGCAACTATTTTCTATACTAGAGGCCAGATGCGTGAAAATTCATGCACTAGAGGGGGAGGGGCATCCCTTAGCCCAGTCTGCCCCCTCTCACAGGGAGCCCTCAGGGGCGGGAGGCAACCTGGTGATTAGGGGAAGGTGACGCCCCATCACACCTCTGTTGCTACCACTGCCAGCAGAGCAAGCCCCAGCTGGCTCTGGTTACCTGAGCCTTAGGTGGCCCTGGATGGCTGGGCAGCCACCATCCAAGGCTTGCCTGCGCTTTGGGCCAGCCCTGGGAGGTTGGGGTGCTGAGGACACTGACAAGGCTGAGGGGCCTGGGCGCCACCATCATGTAGCTGTGGGATCTACAATATTTGAGGGCAGGGCAGTCAATTATCATATCCCCACCTTATTGGCTGTGGCGCCGCTATCTTTTGTGATGGCATGAGGGCCATTTAGCATATTCCCTCTTTATTATTGTAGATAGGATTATTCCTAGATAACCACTAACTGGTAAACATATTTTTGTAGGCTTTCCTGATTTTGCTTTAAATCATACTGAGGCAGTAGATATAGTCATGAAAAAAGACATAACATTATAAAATTTTAAAATGTTTATTTTGGTTACCATTGCAAAATTATGGTTTCTAAGAGTTAAAAATTCTAATTAATTTGTATGGTTTTCGTAATAGAAGGGATGGGCCATAGAGATGAGTTTTGAAGAAAAAATAAAGTGAATTCTAAAGCTAGTTATTTTGATAATCAGAATGGTGAGCCAAGGTGTTTTTCCAGGGGTCGTGTCTTATGATGCTAAGAATGAGTTCCATAGACCAGAAAATTTAAGCAAAAGTATGGAAAATTTATTACAAGAGATTCAGACTCCCCGCAAGGGGAGGGGCCCAAAGAATGGGTTGCCAGCAAAACAAGTCGATCAAGGCGTATATATGTGCTACAAGCCTGCTCCATATCTATTTGTGTCACCACCTGATTGATTCCCTCATTGTTTTTGCCCAGCAACGGACCTGAGCTTTCTCTGTTCCTATGTGTATGTACACCTTGCTTATTGTAGGTCCTCCCTTGGTTTCCCATGCTCCCACTCTGTATCCAAAAGCATTTATTTTTTTTCAGCATGACTGGTTTTTGTTATCAGGCTTGTTAAAACTGCCCCTGTCAGCCCCTGTCCATTTCCCACCTGCCTTTGTTTCCCACTGGACCCCTGCCCTATCTGCTTACGCTTCAAGCTAACTTCTCTCAATTTATGAAAGTGGTAAAAGGTGAGAGGATTAATTTGAAACACAGGTAGATAGAGTAAGGGAGCAGGGGTCCAGTGGAAAACAAAGGCAGGTGGAAAATGGACAGGGGCAGACACAGCAGTCTGAGCAAAGTCTAATAATAGAAACCAACTATGCTGAAATAATAAAATATTTCTAGATTCAAAGCAGGAGGCACGGGGAAACAAGGGAGAGCCTGCAACAATAAGGTGTACTGACACATAGAAACAAAGAAAGTTCAGCGCAGGAACAGAGAAAGAACACGTAGAAACAGGGAAAGTTCAGGTCCATTGCTGGTCAAGAACAATTGAGGGAATCAATCAGGTGATGACACAGGTAGACATAGAGTAGGCTGGTAGTAAATATATATCCCTGGGCTACAAGACTTTAAGGTGCAGCCCATTATGGGGTCCCTCTACCCTTGCTGGGAGTCTGAATCTGCTTGTAATAAATTTTCCACACTTTTGCTGAAATCTTCTGTTCTGCAGAGCTCATTCTTTGGCATCGGGAGACAGGACCCTGGGAAAACACCTCAGCTCACTGTTCCAGTTAGCAAAGGTTTGTGACAGTTGCAGAAAGGTTTGTGAAAGTTATAGAAGGTTTGTAAGGAGAAATTTTAAAAATAAGTTACATAAACGACATTGGTTCAGTAAGTCAGGACAAGCAGAATAGGGAAACTGGTATATAAACAGCAATTTGCAGCCATCTAGCTAATCTAGATGCAAAGCAATCACAGCCATCTGGTAAACCCTATGGTCCCTAAACCAAGGACACTTAAGAATAAATTATTTGCACTATTCCTCCCCAGCCAGAGGGTAAATACCTTAAATCAATCTACTCAGGAAGAGAGACAGCAGAAATCCAATTATGCCATTTGCCAACCAAACCCATGGACAAATGGACTTAAGAGAATAAACCTCATTTTGGTATACTGAACCACAACCCTCCAGACTAATGTCTCCTTCCTTCCACTAGACTGTTTGTCATAATTCTTTTTTTTTAAATTATTATCTGTGTACATATCTTACCATTGCCCCCACCCCTATTTGTCATAATTCTTGATGCTCTAGCGTTTTCCCTAATAATACTAAAATTTATAAAACAGTTCGTCTCCACCAATTTACAAGCCCTACTTATACTCAAAAAATATCACTCCTAGATACCATCACAACCTCCTTTTGTGGCCCGGCTTCATCGTCCCTCTGAAAGAGAGCAAGGATTTTTGGCTTTGAAAAAAAACCTTACCACCTTTCAGCAGGAAGCAGTTATTGAAGAGACCCAACACTCTTTTTGGTCTGAAAGAATTCAGTGCTTAAAATCCTTGAGGAAGAAAATGTTAGACAGACCCTCCGCTTACAGGGGAAAGAAAAAAATGGCTGAACTATTAGGCATAGTCTCTACCTTTTCCCTACACTCCATCATGCCCAGACTGGGGCTCTCACCCTATGGAGGTTTTCTTATTATTCTCATTATAGGTTTTGCAAGATATGAAAACTACTTTAAGTTTCTAGTAAACTACCTCACCCAGTTTTCAGTGGACTGCCTACACCCAGACTCCTGCCCACTGGTTACTCTGACCTCCATTGGAGACAAATATATCCCACTCCCCCTAATCTGGCCCACTGGCACCATTTTGGGAGTCAGTCCATCTGGTTTCCAGATGATCTAATAAATTTACAATTCTTTACCACTTTTAGCCTCCTATAGCAACCCTAACACTCATATGCCTGAATATAGAAAACTCCAAATATAACATAATCCATCAATTATTTTTACAAAGAGAACCCCCAAATTTGTGGCCTCTTTGATGACATAAAGTAGTATAAATCAAGCAGCAATTATCTATTTATGTTACTGTATACAATTAAAAACATTTATCACATTTAAGACTATTTTTTCACTGTCAAGTTCCTTGAAATATTTTAAGCCAAACTCTTCATATGCATATCCATCACCACAAGAACCTATAGACATCTAATAGTTTTGGCAGAAGCGTTCCCTAGATTTGGGTGTTGATAGAGTGAGAATAGAACCCCACTCACCATAAGCATTTACCAGAGAAGAATGCTTCATCTAGTACTCAACTCTGGAACACCCTCAGCATTTTGCAATCCTAGAACTACTGAAATGTGAGATGAAGAAAAAGCAGAAAGGAGCCTAAGTTGATTCTGAAACTTTGAAGACAGCACAGATGAATAAAAGAGAGACTGGGGGTGGGAGCATCTACATTATTTTTATGAATATTTATTATATGCAAATTACTATAGGTTTAAATAAAATCTAATTTTAATGGGACACCACTTCTTAGCAGGAGGAGCCAACCTAAAGCCTATATAAGAACTCAATGAGCCCCATTAAGCTGAAATCCTAGAGAGTGAAAGACAGACATATGAAGAAATTGGAATACTTCCTTGCATCCAAAGCCAAGACAGGATCTCATGAAGAAATTACCACTTCTATAGAATGCTATTGGGAGTCATTAAACTGAGAGTTTCTTGAGGAGGGAGGCCATATGGTATTCATTTGAGTATTCCATAGTGTTCAGCAGAGAGTAAGTCCTCAGTAAAAGGTTGAGAATATAAGAATGCATTTTTTCATTGGTAAAGACAAGACAGCAGGCCCCAAATGGAGCTGCATATTCTAAGCCTCACATCACCAAACCAAGGCTTAATTACAGTTTGGCTCTCCCAGAAATAGAATCTTAAAACATTCAATCAGAATTGCCCAATCAGCATTAGTTAGGTAATCTCCCTGATAGTACAGCCTTGCCATCCTCCTAAAGGAAAGTGACCTTGCAATAGCCAATCTACTTTTTGTGGTACAGGAGTGGAAAATGTTTTCCTTCTTTCGTTCCAGATTCTCTGGTTGGTCTAATAATCAAATTGACACAAGACAGATTAACAAAGGAAAAACAAATTAAATATCCATCCATGAGAGCCCATAAAGAAATGAAATTCCAAGGCAGTCAGGTAATTGAGGAAAGGGGGTAAGGGTCTGGGGTTTCAAAGGGGAGACAGAAAATTCATAGGAAAATGAGATGAGCAGATGTTTGGTCAAAAATGGTTGCCCCGCCATGCAAATAAGCTTTTCTGATATAAAAAGTTCTCTGGTAATAGCTTATTCAGGGTGCAGGCTCTCTATCTAAATTCTTTTATGCAGTTAAGGGAGAAGAAAGTTTTTCTTGCATCTGCTGAGTCACAACTCTCTTCAACTCAAAATAACCCACATGCCAAAGTGGCACATTTTGGGGTGGCTAACTTCTTTAAGAGAAGTTAGCTTGAAACTCAGGCAAATAGGGCAGGGGTCCAGCGGGAAACAAAGGCAGGTTGAAGATAGGCAGTGGCAGACACAGCAGTTTGAGCAAAGTCTAATAACTGAACTCAACTATGCTGAAATAATAAAATGTTTTTGGACACAAAGCCAGAGGCAAGGCATGGGGAAACAAAGGGAGGGCCTGCAGCAACAAGGTGCATGAACACATAGAAACAGAGAAAGTTCAACATAGGAACTGTTAACGGAAAGAAACCATTGAAACCTGTAAAGAATTTTTGTAAGTTTATTTGAGCCAAACTGTTGACAGAAGCCGGGAAGCAGAACCTCAACAGATTGAGATGATGCTCCAGAGAATGCAGGGTTACATCTATATTTATACACTGCAATCAAAGGAAAGGGATGCAGGTGAGTTACATGAAATTCATTGGTGATAGATTAAGGAGGTGGGATAAAGCAAAGCAGGGGAGGGGGGGAACCTCTGGGATAGGGTGAAAAGTGAAATGATGGACATGTGCTTCTCTTACAGAGATGGATACAGGATACTTTAATGCAGCGTTTTTCAACCGCTGTTCCGCAGCACACTAGTGTGCCGCGAGATGTTGCCTGGTGTGCCGTAGGTGCAGACAAGACAAGAATTTTATAATTTTTCACTATTTTGTTTACTTAATATTTCATAATAAAGTAACTATAAAATATTTTCTTTGTGTTTATTTTATTCCTATTCAAGAGAATTACTTTATATATAGTCAATATAGGCACAGAGTTAAATTTTTTAACATTTTCTAATGGTGGTGTGCCTCGTGATTTTTTTCATGAAACAAGTGTGCCTTTGCCCAAAAAAGGTTGAAAAACACTGCTTTAATGTAATTAACAGTTGACAATTAACTTGATCACAATAACAATGAGGGAATGTCTCCAGGCCATTTGTTGTGCCCTGAGGTGTCCGGTAAAAAGGAAGTTACAAGTTACCCAGACATCTCACAGATATGTTATCTTAGAGGCAAAAAGGCAAATGGGCTCAGTAAAGAAGATCTAAGTTGATCTTTGTCAGGTGAAATATCTGTCTAGGACATGACTACCCACTATAACTTGTTTGTAGTTAGATATTTAATTTTCAAACCATCTTTTGTGGTTATTTTAGGTCTCTAAGTTTGTAAGATTGCCATGCAGGCCTGCCCTGAGCTTGTCAGGTTAGCATGTGGCTCTTTTTGTTCACAGAACAGAGAAAGAACACATAGAAACAGGGAAAGTTCAGGTCCATTGCTGGGCAAGAACAATTGAGGGAATCAATCAGGTGACAACAGGGAAAGATATAGCAAACACATGCCCCTGGACTATAAAGCTTAAAGGGGCAGCCCATTATTGCGCTCCCCTACCCCATGCAGGAAGTCTGAATCTGATTGTAATAAATGTTCCACAATTCTGCTTAAATTTTCTGGTCCACAGAGCTCATTCTTCGAGTTGAGAGCACAACCCTGGGAAAAAAATCCTCCGCTCACGTTCCAGTTATCAATTCCACTCTCTGCTACATTGCCTCAATACAACTTCCTTTTTCATGCTCCCTTCTGCTTATAAAATATCTTACCTTGTATATTAGCTCTTTGGAGCTCCTTCTGTCTGCTAGAAAAAATGCTGTCTGATTTATAAATTCTGGAACAAAGTCAATAAGATTTTTAAAATTTACTCAGTTGAATTTTGTTCTTCAACAGCATTTATAGATGCTATTATGAAGAGAAGAATAGGCCACCCCAAATATACTTTTTGGAGAAACCACAGACACAGGAGGAGCTCCGAAAATAGAGTAGAAGTTACCCTTTGTAATGAAAATCTACATTTACAAAGGAAATTTACATTATAAAAGAAGCTTTCCTGGAAGAGAGCTATTACTGGCAATAATATTTCATCTGAGAGACCTGCCTGGTAGGATAACTCTTGTTTAACAAACACTTCTTCCTCCCCCACTCAGATTCCCTCTCAGCCCCTGCACCAGCCGGCACTCTACCAATCCAGAAAGTTTGAAGCCCTGGACTCCTCTAACTCTTTCCTTAGCTCAGAATCTATACATACAAAGAGGTAATATGCTAATTGCCATTATGGTGCCCCCAAATTGATGCAAGCACATCAGGAGGCTGGCGCCAGGAGCCAAGTTCCTGAGCATCTGAGGAGAGTGCCCCACAGGAGTCTGGACTGTAAAAAAGGAAGAGGAAGTGGCCACGGGGAGCTCTTCCAATCCCCCTGCATGGACACCCTACCCCAAGCTCTGCATGCGGGGAGGGGGGGGCAAGAAGGGGGGGGGGGCGCGAGGCTGACCAGATGGGGAGAAACCTAGCTTCAGGGGTAGCAGCAGCTCACACCTCCAACTCCTGATCTCTTCCCTACCACTCCCATCAGGGGCGCCCACAACAATAGCACACTGGTAACCACACCTTAGCATCCCAGAGGCACAAGGGCCCAAGGCCCACCACTGCCCCGCACCCTCCACTGGGGCCGGGCAAGCCTCTCCTCCCTACAACTTCAGACCCAGTTGCAGGCAGGCCTGAGTGGCCCCCCAGGGTCAGACCCTTCCCCCCCAAACAGCAGCAGCTCTGTCTCCACAGCAGAAGTGTGCTGAACCTCGCTGGGGGCATGGCTAATCCCACCCTCTTAGCCAGCCTAGCTCTGCCCTGGCCCTGGCCCCCACTCAGCTCCAAGAGATTGGAGTCCCACCCTGAACAGGTACAGTTGAGAAACAGACACATACAATTTAAAGAATGGCACCCAGCAGGAAGGTTTGACAGTTACTTCCCCTTTGGCCTCACTACCTCCTAACTCCCTGCCCCCCCACCAGTGCCTCCAGAGACAACCACCACTATAGGGCTGCTGGCCAGAGCCCACCCTCCGAGGCCTTCAGAACTCTCCGTAAAGCTTCCATAACCATAGTCCCAGGAAACAATCTTGTCCTCCTCCCCTAATCAGCACCTGCTACCTTCGAGGGTACCCATGGGCTTAAGAATAATAATCCCTTCCTGTTTAGACATCACTTACTTGATGAAACATTTCTATGTTTATTAGCTCAGAACCTCCTCATGACAACCCAGTGAAGTAGGCGGAGAAGAGATTGCAATTCCCATGGTATATGCGTATGTATTCAGAAATGCAGCTCAGAGAGAAAAAGTGTCAAGCCCAGTGGTTCCCAAGGTGCAGCACATGCCCCATGGGAGGGCAATTTGATTTTAAGTAGGGGCAATTAGAGAATGAATTAACAGTGAAATTTTTGCATTTCTTATGGTCCTAGGGGGCCTCACCTAGAGTGTATCCTACATAATAAAAGGCTAATATGCAAATGACCTAATGGTGGAATGACTGGTCACTATGATGTGCACTGACCACCAGGGGGCAGACGCTCAACACAGGAGCTGCTCCCTGGTGGTTAGTGTGCTCCTATAGGGGGAGCACCACTCAGCCAGAAGCCAGGCTCAAGGCTGGCAAGCACAGTGGCAATGGTGGGAGCCTCTCCAGCCTCTGTGGCAATGCTAAGGATATCTGACTGACGTCCCACTAAGCCATCCTCCCAGTAGGACATCCTCCCAGGGCTCCTGGACTGCTAGAGGGCGCAGGCCAGGCTGAGGGACCCCCCCCCCAACCAAGGGCACTAATTTCATGCACTGGGCCTCTAGTAATGTATAAGCTTCAGTCTTCTGGCTGCCTTCCAGTCTCACATCTCTATAGGACTACCATATATATGCACGTAATTAAACTGTTTTCTTTTTTCCTCCTTTTTATGTGTTTTTTTACAGCCAGGAACCTAGAAGGGTAGAAAAAATTATTTTTCATCCCCTACAAGAGGATTGCTTCTTTCTGTTTATCTTGTATCTATGCGAAGACCTAACTTCATCAATCCCTAAGATGATATTTACAATTATGTTTTGTCAATTTTTAGGCTTGGGGTGGTGGACACACAATCCAGTGCACAGATAGTATGTTGTAAATTGTGTACCTGAAACCTGTATAATTTTGTTGTGAAAATAAATTCAATAAAAAGGAAATTTTTAAAAATAGTTTATGTCAGGTCAGTAGTATTATAATGTTAACTTTTATAACTGATTGGATTATATTTTTATATTCTAGGATTTCTATTTGCATATTTCTTCCAAGTTTACCCTGAGTAGAACAAAATAAAATTAGATGTAATGAGTTATTAAATTCTAAACTTAATCTCCCAAAATTATAGTTTCTCATTAATTGCACAAAATAAATATAATTTCATTTGTACAAAAGTCCTCACCTGCTGTCACTAGATTTAAATGGGGAAGCTAATAACATTTATTATCATTTTATATACTTATTTGCATGCTGAAACATATGCACATATTTTGGATTAATGACCCAATTTTATTAATCCTCCTGCCACATTCTGAATGTTGAGGAATTTTATCAGAGCAAGCATATCCTCATAGGCATATATTTGCTTATGAAAGAACAATGAATTTGAATGGCTTGGCATTAATGCTAAAATCATTCTTCTACACTTGAATCCTCATACCAAAAAATGTCAAAACAGAAACCTCCCATGTGAGTGTCAACGCTACTGGAGCTGTGCCAAAAACAATGCTTCAAGAATACCATGATAATCACAAGTACCATAGAGTTTAACGATGCTATCAGAAAATGATTTGATTTTTATATTGCAAAAATAATAAAGACCTAATATCCAAACCTCCTACTTTTGATGACAGTTATTGTTCCATAAGATTTTAAAAGCACAACTAATTTTTAAAATAAGAATGACATTACAATTTTTTGCCTTATTGAATTAAAGCATTTACTTTATTGAATTAATTAATGGCCAAGGGTATGAAGCGGTAAAATTAAAAGTCATGTTCTTTTGATTTTAAATCCATAAAAATGTAAATAAAGGTTTCATTTAACTTATAAATATAAAGACAGTTGATAAACACTGATTCTGTGGTATTCTTTATGTGAACAGACATTTAGGTCTAATAGGATCACAGATTTTTTTTAAATATTCTATTTCAATGACAGTGATGCCAAAAGAATCAGTGTTCAGTATGCACTAATGGTTATTGTATTGGAAGAATTTAAGAAAACATTTTAGCCCGTGAAAGCCATTAGGAATAATTTATTACACTTCATCGTCGTCATCATCACTGTCATCTACTATGTGTCATGTATTTGATTCTATCTATTCTATTATCAAGATTGAGAATTATAACCCTCAGTTTTACAGATATTGAAATCGGGGCTTACACAGGGTAAGTAACTTGTGCAAAGTCACAGGAGTATAAAAGAGGTAGAATTTAAGACTTCTACCCAATTCAAAAGCCATGCTCTTTTACCTCACTTATTCAGAATCACTTATTTCCTTTGAATTATTTTCATTCTTAGATGCAATCTCATTAAATAAGATATCATAGTGACCATGCATAAGAATGTACAGTTTTTGTTTTGTTTTGTTTTGTTTGTTTTGTTGTTTTGATTTTGAGAGACAGGGAGGAGAGAGAAATATCCATGTGAGAGTGAAACATCAATCAACTGCCTCCTGCAAAACCCCTACCAGGGATTGAACACGCAATCTAGGCATGTGCCCTCACTGGGAATGAATCTGACAACCTTTCAGTAGACAAGACAATCACCCACCAACTGAGCTACTCTGACCAGTATAGTTTTTTGTTGTCTTTTTTTTTTTTTTTTAATCCTCACCATTGATTTTTAGAAAGAGTGGAATAGCAAAGTAAAGACAGACAGAAATATAAATGTGAGAGAAGCACATCAATTGGTTGTCTCTTGCAGGAGCCAAGATCAGGGCCCGGCCCAGGAGGTACCTGCAACTGAGGTACGTGCCCTTTACCGGAAATGAACTGGGGACCCTGTGGTCCACAGGCCAATGCTCTATCCACTGAGCCAAACTGATGAGGAAATTAAGACAGTTGGGGGGGGGGGTTGCTAGCAGCCTGACTCTGTATTACTAATGCACATTCCTGTTAGCCTATAGTCTAGTCACTGCCCCTTCCTTAATTATCTGGTCTTGCAAGACCTGTTTACCTAAGTACTCCCATTTTACAAAGGCCATATACCATGAACAATGCACAACCCCTGGAGGGGGTTATTATCAGTGCTGGAGCCAGGCCAGGCTGGTTCTGTGTGGTCTCACAGCCCCCATCCCAACACAGGGGGCTTTGTGCAAAGCCTGCGAAAGATCCAGAAGTCCCATCCATATTTAGGGGACAAAGAAACCAAAGGGTATAAAGAGAAAGCTTCCTTCATATTGGCTTGCTCAGGATTTGGAGAGAAACAGTCTCCCCTAAGTTACTGTACTGGAAATGCAAAACATCTGGAAATAAATTAGTTTTTCCTGTGTCTCCAAGTACCCCTGTGTATTTTTCAGTTGCCTGATAAATTCTGTAACAAAATGGGCTAGATTTGGCCAGTATAGTTTTTAAAGCTAGAAGAAATAAAGTCACACATGGAATTGAATTTACTTATAAAGGAAATGGAGTTTTTTGGGTTTTTTTCCTTAAGTGTATTTTGGTAAATGGAAACATTTTTTTTTTAATATCAAAGGAATGAGAAATTAGTAATAAAGAAAGATGCAAAATGTCAGAGGAATGGCAGTGTGAGAGAACCCCTTGTTTTTCCCCCTGAAATTTCAACAAGTTAACCAATTATAATTGAACAAAGAAATCCCTGCTCAACACAGATGCGTACCTGAAACACCGTGCACTGAAATATCTAAAGGTGGGCAACAAATTCAAGAAGATTGAAATTATACCAAGCATATTCTCTGACCATGATGCCTTTAAATTAAAAATTAACTGCAAAAAGGAAGCAAAGAAACCCACAAATGAATAGAGATTAAACAACATACTACTAAAAAATGAGTGGATCAAAAAAGAAATAAAGATTAGATCAAAATACATAGAGAGACAAATGAGAATAACAATACAACACATCAAGGCTTCTGAGATGCAGGAAAAGCAGTAATAAGAAGATTATACTGTTACAGGCCTATCTCAAAAAGCAAGAGAAATCCCAAGTAAATAAACTAACATCACATCTTAAGGAATTAGAGAAAGAAGAACAAAAACAGCACAAAGTCAACAGAAGAAAGAAAATAATAAAAATGAGAACAGAATTGAATAAAATAGAAAACAAAAAGATTATACAAAATTAATAAAACAAAAGGACTGGTTCTGTGAAAAGATTAATAAAATTGACAAACCCCTGGCTAGATGCACTAAGGAAAGAAGGGAAAAGACCCATATAAACAAAATCAGAAATAGAAAATGTCACCATGGATAATATCATAGATATACAGAGGATCATATTATAATATTATGAGAGATTACATGCCATGAAATTCAATAACCTAGAAGAAGTGGATAAGTTCCTAGAATTATATAATTTTCTTAGTCTAAATCATGAAGAATTGGAAAATCAAAATAGACATCAATAGTGAGGAAATTGAAACAAGTATCAAAAACCTCCCAAAAAACAATAGTTCAGGACTAGATGGCTTCACCAGTGAAGTCTACCAAATATTTAAAGAAGATTTAAAACCTATCCTTTTCAAATACTTCCAAAAATTGAAGAAGAGGCAATACTTCCTAACACATTCTACAATGCCAATATAACCCTTATACTAAAACCTCCCAAAGATAACACAAAAAATAAAAATATAGACCAATATCTCTAATAAATATAGATGTAAAATCCTAAACAAAACAGTAGCAAATTGAATACAACAGAACATAAAAAATATAATACATCACGATCAAGTGCAGTTCATTCCAGGGGCACAAAGATGGTTCAACATATGCAAATCAATCAATGTATTGTAATACACCACATTAACAAAAGAAAGGCAATAGGTGCAGAAAAGCATTTAATAATATACAACATCCATTTATGATTAAAACACTCAATAAAATAGGAATAGAAGGAAAGTACCTCAGTATAATAAAGGCCAACTATGAGAAACACTCAGCTAATTCCATATTTAATGGTGAAAAATTGAAAGTTTTCCCTCTAAGATCAGGACAAGATAAGGACATCCACTCTCACCACCCTTAGCCAGTATAGTGCTGGATGTACTACCCAAAGCAATAAGACAAGAGAAAGAAATAAAAGGCATCCAAATAGGGAAGTAAGCAAGAAGTAACATTATCACTTTTTTGGGGTGACATGATTCTGTATATAGAAAACCATAAAGACTCTACCAAAAAATTATTAGAAACAATAAACAAATAGAGTAAAGTTGCAGGATACAAAAATCAATGTGCAAAAATTCATTCCTTTCCTGTAGATTAATAACAAAACTGCAGAAAAAGAAATAAAATAAAAAAAACAAGCAAACAATTCTTTTTGCATTTGCAACCAAAACAATAAAATACCTAGGAATAAACCTACCAAAGAATGTGACAGAAATATATTCTTAAAATTACAAATCATTATTAAAAGAGTTTGAATAAGACACAACAAAATAGAAAAATACACCATGTTCAATAATTGGAAGAATCAACATAGTTAAAATGTCCATATCACCCAAATTAATGAACAGTTTCAATGCAATCTCCATTAAAATCCAAGTCATTTTTTTAAAGAGATAGAAAAAGAAATCATCAGATTTGTATGGAATCACCAAAGACACCAAATAGCCAAGCAATACCGAGAAAAAAATAACAAAGCAGGAAGTATCACACTACCTGACTTTAAATTATACTACAGAACTATGGTAATCTAACAGGATAGTATTGCCAGAGAAATTGACACACAGATTAATCAAACAGAGCAGAGAACCCAGCTATAATACTACATGTAGTAATATCTGGAAAGAGACTTTTCAACAAAGAAGCCAGAAACACACAATGGAGTAAAGATCATCTCTTCAATAAATGGTGCTGGGAAAACTGGAAAGCTCCATGCAATAGAATGAAAGTGGATTACAGATTTTCACATGTAAAAAAAGCTAAATCAAAATGGATCAAAGACATAATATAAAGTCTAAACTAATAAGTTACAAAGAAGAAAATATAGGTACCAAACTCATGGACCTTGGCTTTAGTGAACATTTTATGAACTTGACTCCAATGGCAAGGGAAGTAAAGGCAAAAATAAATGAATAGGACTGCATCAAAGTAAAAAGCTTCTGCATAGCAAAAGAAACTGACAACAAAACAAAAGATAGCTAACCAGATGGGAGATGATATTTGCCAACAGTAGCTCATGACAAAGGTTTTATTTCCAAAATATATAAGGAATTCATAAAATTCAATATCAAACAAACAACCCAATCAAAAAGTGGGCAGAAGACCTGAAAATACACTTCCCCAAAGAAGGCATAGGAACAGCTAATAGATATATGAAAAGATGTTGACCCTCACTGGTAATTAGGGAAATGCAAATCCAAACTACAATGAGATACCACCTCACACCTATTAAAGTGGCCATTATCAACAAGATAAAGCAATAACAAGTGTTAGAGAGGTTAGAAAAAAGGAAAACCTCATTCACTACTAGTGGGAATTTAGACTGATACAATCACTATGGAAAACAGTCTGGGGATTCCTCAGAAAATTAAGAATATGGCCCAGCAATTCATCTCCTGGGTAAAAAGTTCAAAATCATGTATTCACAAAGATATATGCACCCCTATGTTCATTACGCCATTATTCATGGTGGCCAAGACAAGGAAACAACCAGTGTCCTGTGACAGAGGACTGGATAAAGAAGATGTGGTATATATACATAATGGACTACTACTCAGCCATAAGAAAGAATGAAATAGTGCCATTTGCAACAACATGGATGGACCTTGAGAACATTATGCTAAGTGAAGCAAGTCAGTCAGAAAAAGCTAAGAACCAAATGATTTCACTCTTATGTGGGACATAAAACTGAAACTCATGAATACAAACAGCAGTGTGGTAGTTGTCCAAGGGAAGGGGATTGGGGGAGAATGAGGTCTTAATATATGGTAACAGGAAAAGATTTGACTTTGGGTAGCGAACATATGGTGCAGCATACAGATCTTGTAACATAAAACCACACCTGAAACCTATATGGTCATCTTGAACAAAGTCACTTAAATAAATTTAAAGAAAACTCAAAATAAATGGGTTATAGTAGCTTTATATTATGTAATATCCTACTTTATATTTTCTTTTTTTATTATTGATAATATATTTTTATTGATTTCAGAGAGGAAGAGAGGGAGAGAGAGACACAGAAACATCAGTGATGAGAGAGAATCATTGATCAGCTGCCTCCTGCATGCCCCCTACTGGGGATCAAGCCTACAACCCAGTATGTGCCCTTGACTAGAATTGAATTCGAGACCCTTCAGTCAGTAGGCTGATGCTCTATCCACTGAACCAAATCAGCTAGGACTCCTACTTTATATTTTCAACCTAGAGTATACAGTGTTTATATTCTGCTTCTGTTTTACTCTTATATTATGGATTTATAAATAAGTTTTTTTTCAAT
The DNA here is from genome assembly GCF_964339955.1 of Pipistrellus hanaki. Lineage (NCBI taxonomy): Eukaryota > Metazoa > Chordata > Mammalia > Chiroptera > Vespertilionidae > Pipistrellus > Pipistrellus hanaki. The sequence continues at coordinate 81,289,606 of NC_140524.1, forward strand.
GAAAATTAATCACATCATAAAAGTTATTGTTTGTTATAAACAAATGCTAGTACACAAGGGATATTAGATAATTAATATTAGATAATATTAATCTGCTCAGGCTGCCATAGTAAGTTAAACAAGAGAAATTTATTTGCTCAGTTCTGGAGCCAAAATATCTAAGAAGAAAAATTTTTGGTTTCTAGTGAAATCTTTCCCCCAGGTTTGCAGATAGCCACTTTCTGCTGTGTCCTTACATAATATTTTCTCTGTGCTCCCACAAAAAAGGGGGAAGAGAGATCTCTGGGACCTCTTCTTCTTTTTATAAATGTGCCAGTCTTATTAGCTTAGTGATCAACCTTTATGACACCATTAAAGTAATTACATCCCGAATGATCCTATTTCCAAATGAAGTCACATCAAAGGTTAGGACTTCAACATTTGAACTTTGGAAAAACAAAATCCAGTCACAAAGGACAAGAAATATTATGCATATTATTTCACATTTAGCAATAAAAATGTATTGGGAAATATAACAGCATGTACATATTTTTATAATACAATGCATATGTCACTGTGTCTCCCTAAAAAGTCATATGTTGAAACAATCCTCAGTACTTCAGAGTTAAGGCCTTTCCGATAGTGATTAAGGTAAAATAAGGCCATTAGTGTGGTCCCTAATCCAATATGACTAGTGCTTATAAGATGAAATTTGAATATAGAGAGAGACACCAAATGTATGTACACACAGAGGCAAGGCCATGTGAGGACAAAAGAGAAGGTGGCCATCTGCAAGCCAAGCAGAGAGGCCTCAAAAGAAACCAATCTACCTGCACCTTGATCTTGTATTTCCAACCTCCAACTGTGAAAAATAAATAAATCTGCATTGTTTAGACCAGCCAGTCTGAGGTATTTTGTTATGGTAGCCCTAGAAAAGTAATATAGGTATGATGGGATAAATGTCTTAATAATTAAAGTTATTTTTAAGAGATCATAGTTTAGTATGATAAATAAAGTTCAATGTATAACATTCATAGTACCCACCTTAATTTTCTCCAACTTGATTCCCATTGGTTATATAGTCCCTCCTGGAATGCAAATGCTTTACTTTTTCTTCCTGTACCCTTTAGTTTTATATACACACATACACACACACACACACACACACACACACACACACACACATATATATATATATATATATATATATATATATATATATATATATATATATTAGAGAGGAAGGGAGAAGAGAGAGAGAGAGAGAGAGAGAGAGAGAGAGAGAGAGAGAGAGAGAGAGAGAGAGAGACATCAATGATGAGAGAGAATCATTGATTGACTGCCTCCTGCATGCCCCTTCCTAGGGATCTAGCCCACAACCCAGACATGTGCCCTTGGCCGGAATCAAACCTGGGACCCTTCAGTCTGTAGGTAGACGCTCCATCCACTGAGCAAAACCAGCCAGGGCTACCCTTTAGTTTTATATTTCATAATTTTTTTTGTCTTTCTTATTAAACTGTCTGAGACTCAATTTCAAAGTTTTATTCCTTTTAGTACAGGAGCTCAAAAAGCAAAGCTCTGTGAAAGAAAATGTTAATAAATATTAAATGACCACTGAACCCATTCAGTGCTGTCAATGGCCATGGGTGTTAAGAGATGCCAAAAGAATGAGATGTGGCTCCTGCCCTCATATGCTTACATGCTCACAAACTAGTGGGGTATAGAGAATCATGAATGAGTCAGTGGTGTGCTATTTTCCTTAAATGATATACTATTTATCATTATCCCACCCAGAATGGGTATAGAGGAATAGAAAATGCAGACTTGAATCTTCACATACCTTAGTCTCTTCTCACCTGAACAGTCTCTTTATGATAATTCTGTTCTTTGCAATAAACAATAAAAATTTCAGACCTCCTCTACCCACTGCCAGATAGCATCTGGGAAGAGGTAGATTTATTGCCAAGTAAACAAAGCTTTAACTTCAGGTTTCCTCACTTTCATGGGTCACTTCTAAAGCCATATTTCTAATTTTCATATTTTTAATTTGATATTATTTTATAAAGGAGTAATCTCCAAATTCTAGAAGGCGTCTCAGGACATGGATCATGAATTTGGGCTTACATTGAATAGGTAGAGAGACTCTTTCTTATATCTGTACATAAAGGTATCTGACTACTTTTCTGGATGCTCAGTCTCTTTGGCAATGTCCCCTCTCTACGTGAAGCCCAGTTGCCATGTGGGTATCTGCTGCTGAGGCCTGAGTTGGGGAACCTGCACCTCCCTTCTTAGCTCCTTTAAAGACCAAGAGGTCCCTCCTAACTGACTTAGCCACTCTCCAGTCATCATACATATGTCATTCATATTGTGGCTCCAGAGCCAGCCATCCTCCTGCCTCTTTATTTGCCAACCCAGCAATTCCTATAATAGACTGCCAATGTCTTTCCTCAGTCACCTTCAATGACTTACATACTTCTAGATCTCTTCCAAGTGACAAGAAACTCAAGCTAGTTTGGGGTATTACCATGATAATGAGAATCTGAGAAATAAAAACTATTTTTTTCAGTACCATTTCTAGTTTTTAAGACCATAGTATTCCTAGGAACTGAATAAATGTGATCTAGAAATTTAAAAAAACTGAACACCAAATCTTTCATTTGCATTTCTGCTATAATTGTCCTCTTCTTATCTCCATCCCCATTCCTGCTAAGATAAATAAATATCTCTGGCCAACTATGGGATAGATTCCATACACAAATATGCCAAGTATAAAAACATAATAATATATCTGAAAATATAGTAACCCCGATGCATAAAAAATTGCAAGTAAAAATATTATTTTAGTGATATGGGAGCATGGAAGATGGAGTAATAATACTACCTATGAATGTGGGGAGTTCCAGTGAACATTGGTACTGCAAATGTGGGCAAAAGAAGTGCTAGATACTCACCAACACTCCCCTTATAGTTTTATTGAGCACTGATTTTTCTATTTTTTGGACACTTGCCATTTAATCTTTGCAGAGAAACACAGACATTATGATGATAAATATTTTCCTATGTTTTCTATTAACAATTTATGGAAAATTTCACCTGTCCATTAACTTAATATGAAAAGATTTTAACTATGCAGACTAAAAGTTCACAATGCCCGTAACTTGAGATTATATTAATACTAACAGTAATCAGAAGAATAAATTATTGGTTACACCCGTTTTCTGTTCAATGGCTTTTATAGTTGACTTAAATGAGGATTCTCAAAATGAGGTCATGGACCACAAGTATCAGTATCACTTGAATCTTGCTATAAATGCAAATTAGCATTATAACTCTGTTGGTAAGGGCCAGCAACATGTTTACCATGCCGTCCCAATGATTTGGATGCATACTAAGTTTGAAAATTATTGCATTAGATTATAAATTCAGTAAGTCATGAAATGCTTATTTGCTATCATTTTTTCAAGGTATATATTACAGGGTTCTGTATATTGTGGAAACTTAGTCAATATTTTCTGAAATAAAACAAATAATATCAAAATCTATCTAGTTATCTATCCACCCATGTACTTACTTATCTTTCTATCCAAGCCGTAATTACATTTTTGTTTATTTGCTAATATTCACCCTAAGATATTTTTTCCATTAATTTTTAGAGAGAGTGGAAGGGAGGAGAAGAGGAGGAGAGGGAGGGAGGGATGAAGGGAATAATGAAGAAAGAGGGAGGGAGGGAAGGAAAAAGGGAGAGAGGAGAGAGAGAGACAGAGAGAGAGAGAGAGAAAGAGATACAGTGATCAGTTGTCTCCAGCACTAGCACCAACCACCTTGGATCAAACCTCTGGTATGCGCCCTTGATCGAATATCAAACCCACAACCCTTCGGTAGGAAGGCCAATGCTCTAACAACTGAGAAAAACATGTCAGGGCATAATTACATGTTTAAAATAGCACATATCTGCTCTTACCTGAGAAAGTCAAGAAGTGAAGAATGTTGCAAATGAAGTTGAACAAGCTTTTCAATGTAATCCACAGGTAAAGACTGACTAGAATTAACTCCATCAGGCATTATTCCACTCAAGTGGCGTATCACATCATAAATAGTTTTAGTGTATCTTAAAAAGTTATTCGCTTTGGCCTGTTTTTGATCTAATGAGATTGATCCGACGGCTTGCATCTTACTCACATCCCTATGGGAAAACAATTTAAAAATGCATTTAAATATCAAAATGTTATGTTATGGAAAAAATGTGTCCAATGACTATATAAAATTCTATTCCAAATCAAATAAAAAAGAAATGACAGAACTCATTTATTTAGATATCATTGTTAGTAAAAAAAAAAAAAAATTAAAAAAAAATATTTCCAGGATTTTTTAAAAACATATATCATTATCTAATGTTGCAATTGTAAAGTCTAAAAGATTAGATTGTGATTAGAAAATATATGTGCCTTGGCTAGACAGTATAGGGATTCAGTACTGGACCTATCACCTACTAGCCATGTAATTCACCAAACTCAATTTTGTATGCTATAAATTAAAGATAATAAAGTCTATAATGTTTCTGAGATATATTTCAAATATTCATCACAAATGTCTACACAAAGACCAATTTATATACATTTTCTCAATATTTATCTTCCCCCCCATTTTTTTTATTAAGGTACTAGGGGCCTGTTGCAGGAAGATTCCTGCAAGAACAGGGCTTCCGGTAGGCTTCCCTCCAACCACCACCACCTTCCCTCCCCGCCACGCACTTTCCCTACCCCTTCTGCCCCCCACCCCCTTCCCCATGCTTTCCCTCCCACCACTGCTCTCGTGCACTTTTCTACTGTTCTGCCCCTACTGCCCACCACCTCCGCCCTGCAGAGATGCAAATCAAAATGACAATGCGGTACCATTTGACACCTGTCAGAATGGCAATCATCAACAAATCAATAAATGAGAAGTGCTCATGAGGATGCGGAGAAAAAGAAACCCTCTTGTACTACTAATCAGAATGCAGACTGGTGCAGCCACTGTGGAGAACAGTATGGAGTTTCCTCAAAAAACTAAAAATGGAACTCCCATTTGACCCAGTGATGCCACTTCTACGAATATATCCCAAGAAACTAGAAACACCAATCAGAAAGGATATATGTAACCCTATGGTCATAGTAGCACAATTTACCATAGCTAAGATTTAAAAATAGCCTAAGTGTCCATCAGCAGATGAGTGGATTAAAAAACAGTGGAACATCTACACAATGGAATACTATGCTGTTGTACAAAAGAAAGAACTCTTACCATTTGCAACAACATGAAGAGAGCTGGAAAGCATTATGCTAAGTGAAATAAGCCAGGCAATGAAAGAAAAAATACCACATGATCTCACTCATGTATGGGAAATAAAGAACATTACACCTGATGAGTAAAAAGATAGATACAGTGGCAATAAAGCACTTGACAGACTGTCAAAATACAGCGGGAAGGCTGAGGAGTGTTGGGGAGGGGGGAAATAGATCAACCAAAGGATTTGTATGCATGTATATAAAAACACCAATAGACATAAGACACTTGGGGGGGGGGCGGTGGATGAGGTCATGCGACAGGGGATAGGGAGGCTGGGGGAAGTCAATGGGGAAAAAAGGAGATATATGTACTACTATATGTAATACTTCAAACAACAAAAAAAATTAAAATATCATCATAAAATTATTTTTAAAGAAATAAGGTAAGAGATATTTCAAAGCAAGTTCAGAAGGGCATGGATTATTAGGCAGCAATAATGAAATCAATAACAGAAATGATGAGTCATTAAGTCGGAACTATAGGAAGATAAATGGAAGAGTAAAACTGCAGAAAATTATTTTAAAAATGCAACTTCCTGTGTAGGATAATATAAACTAAGCATATGTGCTTACCTTCTCTCCCTCTCAAAATATACCTGAAATGTCAGAAAGATTGGAAAAAGGGAATAAATCTGCAACAATACTGAAATTGGGGAAAGTAAGAATATCTATAAGACAGACAATGGGTGGAATTGTATTAAAGAATAAGTCAAAATGATTAATGGTAGAGCAGTAAACCACAGGCATCAAGTTTAGAGCCAGCTGCTTATACAGAGGGAGGAGGTGACCTATAATATGCTAATAATGATAATTAGTAGAAATACTATATATGGAAGAGATATTTGAGAAGGCACGCATCCATAACACACACAAAATATGATATTATGAAATAAAAAGACAGAAAACAGGAAAGAAAAAAGAGAGGGAGGGTGAAGAAAATAAAGGAAGAAAGAAATAAAGAATAACACTGAATTATTAGAAAACAAATCAAATTTTTTATAGAAGACTGAAAGAGGACATGGATATGATCTACAAGTATAAGGAAGTAAACGATAGAAAAAGATGAAAAACAAAAAATATAATTAAGCCCTGACCGGTTTGGCTCAGTGGATAGAGCATCAGCCTGGGGACTGAAGGGTTCCAGGTTCAATTCCAGTCAAGAGTATATACCTTGGTTCCAGGCACATTCTCAGTAGAGGGTGTGCAGGAGGCAGATGATACATATGTTTCTCTCTCATCAATGTTTCTCACTCCCTATCCCTTTCCCTTCCTCTCTGTAAAAAAAAAATCAATAAAATATATTTTTAAAAAATAAGAAAATATAGACTGAATGGCCAGATTATTATTTTATTATTATCTCTGAATGCATAATAATCTGGCCACTCAATATATATATATATATATATATATATATATATATATATATATATATATATATGGCCTGGTGCATGGGTGGTGTCCTACCAGCCTGGCCAGGGGGAGAGGACTTGAGCAATTGACCAGCCTGCCTGCTGGTCGAACTCTTGGTCAAGGGGACAATTTTCAAATTTGCCTTTTATTATATAGGATATACACTGAGTGGCATTCAGAGATCATAATAATCTGGCCTCTCAGTGTAATTGAGCCATATAAAGAATCAGTCATGCAGGTCCACAATAATTCTAAAAGGAGATTTAGGAACTGCAAATAGAGAGATAGAAGAAAAGAACAGTTAAACAATAAGTTTTCTAAGTAAAAGGGCCTACTGAATGCCAAGTATCTATCCTACATAATAAAAGCCTAATATACTAAAGGTCCAGTCATCTAGTCATCCGTTCAACCAATCAAAGTGTAATATGCTATTGTTATGCTAAGTGCTCAACAGCTCACTATGACCTGCACTGACCACCAGGCAGTAGACAGTCCACTGGTCGAGCAGTCGCTATGACGTGCAATGAAGACTAGGGGGCAGATGCTACAACCAGTAGGTAAGCTTGCTGCTGGGGTCCAGCTGATCAGGACTGAGCAAGATGGGTTAGACATGCCCTGAAGCACTCTCGCAGTCCCTCCCTAGCTGGCCAACCTCCCGAGTCCCTCCCCAGACCCAATTGTGCATCAGTGGGGCCCCTCAATCTTGCCTGTGCTCTCTCGCAATCCGAAATCCTCAGGGGATGTCAGAGAGTAGATTTCGGCCTGATCGCAGGGCCAGGCCGAGGGACCCCACTGGTGCACAAATTCATACACTAGGCTTCTTTTATATACTAGTATATAAAACCCTAAGCGACTAGTTGACAATTTGACCAGTTGCAATGACATGTACTGACCACCAGGGGGCACTCAATGCAGGAGCTGTCCCCTGGTGGTCAGTGTGCTCCCACAGGGGGAGCACTGCTCAGCTGACCAACCAGCATCAGACGCTGGAAAACGCAGCTGTATTGGCGCGAGCCTCTCCTGCCTCTGCAGCAGCACTACCTAGCAGAGGTGGCCGCAGGTGCAACAGGGTCAGGATGAGTGGGAGGGGTTGGGATGAGCATGAATGGCTTGGCACTGGCCCAGGCTCAGGCTCCTCCCCAGCCACCTGCAGCTTCATGCACTAATACATCCCTTGGGGGATGTCAGACTGGCGGTTTCAACTCTGCATCGGGCCTAAGCCAGCAATCTGATATCCCTTGAGGGGCTCTGGATTGTGAGAAGGCACAGGCCAACCTGAGGGACCCCACCAGTGCACAAATCCATGCTCTGGGCCTCTAGTATTAAATGATATAAAATATTCCCATGCTCAGATTTTATTCCAGTGAACTACAGAATAGGAGATTAACAAAGAAATACAAATCCTAAAATAATTCTGAGAGAATGAATACAATACTAGCAAATATGACATCTGTCTTATCAAAACCACTGAATAACTCCAGATGGTGTAGGAGATATTAAGAAAGAGGTTCAAACATTTATTACACATATTTATTCAAAGATCACATACATTTTCTCAATATTTATCTTTTAATACTTAGAAAGGCACATCTTGCACATTAGCCTCATGAGTAGAAATTCTCATTTTTAAGGTAAAGACCAGAGAACTATTGTTCCATGTATTTATCTGTTGCTCTTTTTTAAATATATTTTTATTGATTTCAGAGAGGAAGGGAGAGGGAGAGAGATATAGAAACATCAATGATGGGAGAGAATCATTGATCAGCTGCCTCCTGCATGCCCCTACTGGGGATCATCACTCAACATGGCCATATGCTCTGACCAGAAATGAAACCATGACCTATCTGTTCATAAGTCAACACTCAACCACTGAGGCACGCTGGCTGGGCTCTCTGTTCTTTAAATAGGACAATACAATCTCTATTTCCTGATACTGCCTGCACCAAATTGTGATACATGCCCAAGAATAAGGTCAGCTGAGAAGACAGCAAGAATGAGAGACAGCCTGGCCAGTATTGCTCAGTGATTGGACATCGACCTATGAACCAGGAGGTCACTGTTCGATTCCTGGTCAGGGCCCATGCTTGGGTTACCCAGATTACCAGGCTCAATGTCCATCAACGATTCCCTCTCATCATTGACATTTAGATCTCTTAGTCCCTCTGCCTTCCTCTCTAAAATTAATAAAACCATATTTTTAAAAAGATTTAATCAAAATAGATAACATTTTCAGTAAGTAAACACCAAAGCAAAATACTGAAAAGTTATACCAGAATAGCTTCTCTTAAAAATTCCCTGGAATCAGATAATTTTATGATCAGGCTGGCAAATTTTCAGGTTATCTGCTGCATTAATTTTCTCTCACCATGGACAATTATGAAATATTAGTGAAATTATTCTATGTAGTTTATATTGTCCTATTAATTTAAAAAACTGAAAAATTAAATTGAAAGAAAACTACAGACCCAATGTAACCTAGCTCACTCCTAAATACAGATGCAAAAATTATAGATCTTCTAGCTAGATATTAGTATTTGGCCCCATGGGTCCAGCAAGTTTCACCAGTTCTGAGAATGGAGATACAAGAGCTTGAGAACCACTACACCAGCAACATAATAGCAAGGGAGGTGCCTAACTTTCTATGTAAATTAACAACAGAATTAAGTGACTTAATGTAACTGATACAGTTTAACTATTTTAGACATGCCCTGAAATTAAAACACACACACACACACACACACACACACACACACACACACACACACACGAAGAGTGAGGTAAATGTATTGTCAAGGATGAGATAGTGTCACAGAAATTGACACTTCCCGTTTACTAGTACCACTGTTTATCTGACTATAGTCTAGATCTAGGGCTGATAGGTCATTTGTAGAGGAATATGGTTTCCCTTTGTTTCAAGTTTAAAAGAGCTTTTCCTACCCATAATTTCCCCTTTGTTTGACAAATGAGGAAACTGTGCTTCAGAGGCTTTCATTTCTGCCTAAAATCATTGGATGTTTAGAAGGAATAGAAATATACACTGAGTGGCCAGATTATTATGATCTCTGAACACATAACAATCGGGCCACTCAGTGTGTGTGTGTGTGTGGGGGGAGGACTGGTCAGCCTGGCCAGGGGGAGGGGGCATGGGCAGTTGGCGAGCCTGCCTGCTGGCCAAACTCATGGTCAAGGGGACAATTTGCATATTAGCCTTTTATTATATAGGATATACACTGAGTGGCCAGATTATTATGCGTTCAGAGATCATAATAATCTGGCCACTCAGTATATGTATCTACTAAAGAATTTATATTTGCATTTTTTAGCTTTCCTTAATAGTCTCCTCATAATTTATCAGTTAAGAATAATTTAATAATGTATTTCACTTAAAACTATCCCAATTAATAGATTATATTTTATTTTATGATAAAAAGCAAAAGATTTAGAGAACAATGCAACTGTTACCTTCTTATACTCTCTGGAACAGAAAGAGAATGTGGTCCGTCAGGCCAGCCGAAGAGGCTGAACCAGGTCTCAACTGCATTTACAACCTTTTGAATGAAGTCATAGGCCTTTGTTCCTGGATCAGGACAAAATTTCTTATTTTCCTCCTCCTTTTCCATCAATTTAGTACCTTTCCTCTTTGGCTTTTCACTTTTGGACAAGCTCATTTTTTCAGGTGTTGCTTCAATTCCTAAAATTCACATTTAAAAAAAAAATTTTTTTGTAAATAGGTTATTTGGCCATAGAGTATAAAATATTCTGTTAGTTATTGCAATTTTTAGGTAGACAAATAGATCTCATTCTACAAATTATTCTATGCAATCAAAGAAAGTCTGATCCAAATTATTGCTATCTTAAAATAAAAACAAGAAAATAGTTTACTTTTAAATTCCAACAGAAATACTTTAAAAATAGACGAATTATAATTAAAAAAACATTAAATTTTTTTCTTTCTATAATTGTATGGGAAAACACTCCCCAAAATGGAACCCTTCATTTTCAATTATATATGTAAAATATTTTAACATTTATTAGGTTTATTTGTTAGAAATAATTAAGACTTAGCTGAAAATCTTACAGAAACAAAATACAGGCTTCAGATTAAAGTGACTTTCTATCCAAGTGAAGCCCACATCAATAAACCAAAACACTTTGAGTTAATTCTTAAGAAAATTTTCAATAATATAAAATGGTATAATCATACTTTTAAAAAACATCTGCCTATATAAGGGCACAAGCACAATTCATTCAAAAACCCCACAATAATTCATTTCATTTGGTTCATTAAATAAAACAAAAAAATTTCAATACCACCCATTTTTAGAGACAGGAATATTTAAATAGTTAATTGCAAATTGGCATATTTTTCTGTGCGCACCTCTTTCCAAGATGGGCAACATTAAATCCCAGCTAGGTAATTAGCAGACAAACCCCTAGTTCGACAGTTCCCAAACTGTCGTCAGAGGGTACCTGGGATTCCATAGCAAATTCACAGGGTCTTTGCAGGATATTTAGCATCTCAACATTTGTTCACTATCATATATACTACTACTCAGCGGTTTTTGGACCAAACCACTTAACAAATGGAACTTCCTAGCACATCTTTTGGCCTATGGGAAAATTACTGAGATACTAAGTGTACTGTGAAGCAAAAACATTAGAGAATTACTTTTTGAGATCATTGGAGAGAGCTCCCAAGGCAGATGACCCACTTACTCGTAAAACTAATGACAAATTCATGGTTTTCTTCTTGTATTTCTTATTTCCTGATGAAAACCAATGCTTTAAAACAAATAGTATTAAAGAGATAATGTTACAGAATGGCTCTTAGTGGTACACTATATATTTGCCACATACCGATAAAGAATCTATTTGTAGACTCAGCATCCTCAGATTTACGGGGAGTAGGAGGAGATAATCCATCTTTTTCAAAAAGAAGTGAAGCACGATTTGTAGTCTTCACAGGGCTGGGCTCCTTCTCTGCAAATGACACATTGCATCATAGTAAGCCAAACAAGTGTTGGTAAATTCATTATTGAATTTAATTTCAAATTATTGGACCTAAATATCATAAATTCATATATATGTATTATATATCCACAATCCAAAATAAAAGAAATAAGCTTAAATGTCCATTATACATAAAAGATGTAAGATGTCAAATAAGAAAAAATAACATAAAAGGTAATATAGTTGTCTGAATCAAAAAACTTTGCTTGATAAAAAATTATTATAGTATATCAAAGATTCTGGAGAATAAACAATGCTCAATTTTAGCATAAACTAGGATATGCTAAACATTTAAGTGTTTTTATACCAAAATTTTTGAAATTGTTATATATGGTGCTCAAAAAAAAAATATTAAAAAAGTGTGTCACTAACAAATGTAATCTCTTCCCAGTTATTTTTCTGCAATGAAATCACTGCTCCCTTACCAGCTGACACCATTTGCACAGCCTTCAATATCTATTCCAGTTAGAGTTGCTGTATATATGATAGAGTTTGCCATTATGGTAATCTGAATCCAATTAAAGGCAATTCTAACTAAGAAAAAAGCATTAGATGTGAACTATGGTAGATTATGTATGTATATATGTATGCATGTATCTACCAGTCTGTCCATGCATCCACATGTGTGTATGTATGTCTATAGATACACATATATTCTTAATATAATTCTATCAGAAAAGCATGGCCTGTACAGTTACAAATATCTAATTTGAAAGCTTAACACTATAATTCCTGAGCTGTTAAACCATGAGTATATATTATACAAGTTCTCTGCAACATATGTGTTTTTTTTTAATATATTTTATTGATTTTGTACAGAGAGGAAGGGAGAGAGATAGAGAGTTAGAAACATCGATGAGAGAGAGTCATCGATCAGCTGCCTCTTGCACACCCCCTACTGGGGATATGCCCGCAACCAAGGTACATGCCCTTGACAGGAATCGAACCTGGGTCCCTTCAGTCCCCAAGCCGACGCTCTATCCATTGAGCCAAACCGGTTTCGACTGCAACATATGTTTTTATTCATAAAATAAAACCAAAGGTTCTGAGCTCATGAATCTGTTTTGAGAATTATTTTATGAAGAATAACACATACAGATATGCTAGCATATACTATGTTTCTTTCACTCTTTCAATACAAAGACAGTTTAGAATTTGCAGGAGAACCTTTATCCAGTAAGTGTACATAGCTCCAGAATGCTATACCATTATACACCACAGAAGTGAATCTGAGAGAATTTAAGGATAGAATGAATCATCTTGTATGCATTAGACAGTGTCTTTTCTACTTATCAACTCACTTATAAAACGTTCTTACTTGGGTACAAACCTACATCTGTACCCTTCAAATTAAGTTGGTGATTCATATAATAGTTTTTATTTCGCATATTAGCTCTAACAAGTAAATCATACTGTTTTACTTTTAGATATACATAATATGTTTTAAGATTTCACCTTTACTGAACATAATGTACTCTAGAGCACTGTAGCTACTAAGTGTGAAACCTCTGAGGTCTCACAAATTTGGTTAGTATTCCCTGAGGCAAGTTGCTCAACTTTTTATGAGTTACTTTCCTAAATCTGTAAAGTGAGATTAATAAGAGTATTGAACTCAGAGTTGTTGAAAGAACTAAATGAAATAAATATAAGTCATTTAGGAAAGCACCACATGCCTGGAAAGCACTAAATATATATTATAAATTATTATTATAAATACAGAATATCCCCCAAAATGTATATAAACAATGTCTGCAGATTCTATTACATTTTGAAAATGAAATGTATTTTAATAAACACTGCCTTTATAATTATTCAAAGTGTATATATATTTTTAGGACACCATATATTTATAAAGATACATTAGAAGATTTAAGAATTATGATGTCTTTCTAGAATAATAATTACCCAAATAAATGCAGTATTTTAACCAATATACTTCATACTCAATCATCCTACAAACACAAAGATATTATTTTTCTTTCTTTTAAACATATAGCAGTATTTTGTATAGTAATTCCTCATTATTTTGGGTAGGATATTATTAAAAATATAGAAGAGTAATAAAATAACAAGTTATAATAGCAATAATAATGAAATAATATTTCCAGGTATTTATAGTCTATGAGTCCTCAGAAAAGTATTTTGAAATAAGCACATACTCTTAGTATACTGCTTCTCCCTCACTATGCACATTTTGTTCAATACAGATATTTGAAGATATGAAAATTAAAGATAAATTCATATGTCAAGCCCTGGCCAGTGTGGCTCAGTTGGTTGGGCATGGTTACATGCACCATGAGATTGATGGTTCTATTCCTGGTTAGGGCACATGCCTAGGTTGCAGGCTTGATCTCTGGTATAGGATAATACAGGAGACAGCCAATGTTTTGCTCTCACATAAATGTTTCTCTCTCTTTCTCCCCCTTCCTTTCTCTCTCTCCTAAAGTCAATAAAAATACTGAAAAAAATATGGTAAAATAGTAGGTAGCTCATAAAATAGAATTTCCACCTATGTCTATGACTTTTATCCATTGCTTCTTCTATGGTGTGTTACCTAAAATCTCTACCCAGTATATTAGAAAAATATTTAAAAAAAAAATAACATCAGCCAAGACTGGTTTGGCTCAGTGGATAGAGTGTTGGCTGTGGACTGAAGGGTCCCGGGTTCGATTCCTGTCTAGGGCATGTACCTTGGTTGCGGGCACATCCCCAGTGGGGAGTATGCAGGAGGCAGCTGATTGATGTCCCTCTCTCATCGATATTTCTAACTTTCTATCCCTCTCCCTTTCTCTCTGTAAAAAAATCAACAAAATATATATTTAAAAAAAATTTTAAAAAGTAACATCAGGACTAGGCAGAGAGAGAAAACAGTCAACAACTGCTGCTGAGTAGTGAAGGTACAGCAGTGTAATGGAAGAACTTTCTTCCTCACCTCGGACATTTCCTTTCTATAAAAGGGAGCTGAAGTACTCTAAAAATCTACTTTCCTTTGCTATTTTTTTCTCCCTCCCTCTGAGAAATTGAGTGGTTCATCTGATTGGTAAGTTTGGAAAGACCAAATCAAGCATGAGTGGCCTGAATTCACCCTTTCCCCTTTGGGAATGAGCCAGTTCCCTGAGAGAATATCATCTCCTGTCCTCCCAGTTGTCATCCTGCACACTCGCCCAATGCAGCTAGGAGAGAGGCAGAAGTAAAGAGCAAGAGCAAGCCAGATTAGTTGATTAAGGAAGATCATCAATGGCCTAAGTTAGGAGAGAGTCTTGCCTCTGAGCTTTGTGAGGAAGAGATAATGGGTTCTGATGCATGCATGGCATTTGGAAGTTCAGAGTGTTCCTGCCTGATGGGTCCTTATTTCTTCTGTAAAGTCAGAGAAAAGGTCATTTCCTGTGACTGATGAAGAACAGTATGCTTCATAGGAATGGTAAACATTTGGAAAGGCAAGTGGAGAATATGAGAAAATTTGTTAAAAATACAGAAAAGACCTCATTACTGAAACTTAAGGCCTTGACAAACTATTATACAGAGGGAATTTTTCCCATTCTCCATCCTTTCTTATCCCCTTGGATTTACTCCATCCATCATTCTCTTCTGTGCCTTGTATTTCACATCTCTCCCAGCTCAGCAGTTTCTCTTCGGCAATTGTTTTTATATTTTCTCAACATTTCCCCTGCAGTAACTCCAAGCGAGTCTACTAACCTCTCTCCTTCTCAGTCTGATTCATCTTGCATCCCAACAATTGTTTCCTTTCCTAATCACTGATACTCAAAACCACGGATGGTTACCACTATAACAGAAGAAACGGCTTAGTGGTGTGGCTCTGCCCCTACAGTGCCTACCTTATGTCTCCTATCACACCTCCATGCTTTTGCTATATAGTCCTTTGCCTCAATCTTCCTGTTCAAGATCATTATTTGTGAAGCTCTATACAAATGTTATCTCTTCTATAAAGTCACCCTATACCCCCAACATCTGCATTAACCTCTGTACCACCCTTACATTCCTAATATTTCAATTCACTCATACACTCAGCTCTTAATTCCATCCCATTTATATTAATTTATTTATGTACCCCTCGCTAAATTGTCAACTTTGGGAATTACGAATCACTAACAGCCCTAGCCAGTTTGGCTCAGTGGATAGAGCATTGGTTTGCGGACCAAAGGGTCTCTGGTTTCATTCCGGTCGAGGGCACATAAACTAGGTTGCAGACTCCTCCTCGGGCTGGGCTGTGGTCAGGGCTTATGCAGAAGTGTCACTCTGGTAGTGTCTATCATGTTGATATGTTTTTCTCACATCAATATTTCTCTCTGTCTTTCCCTCTCCCTTCTACTCTCTCTAAAAATCAATGGTGCCCTAGCTGGTTTGACTCAGTGGATACAGTGTTAGCCCGTGGACTGAAAGGTCCCAGGTTTGATTCTGGTCAAGGGCACATGCCCTGGTTGTGATCTCCATCCATAGTGGGGAGCATGCAGGAAGCAGCCGACCAATGATTCTCTCTCATCATTGATGTTTCTATCTCTTTATCTCTCTCCTTTCTTCTCTGAAATCAATAAAAAATATATATTTAAAAATCAATGGAAAAATATCTTCAAGTGAGGGTTAAAAAAGAGAGAGTGAGAGAGAGACTGCCATAGTCAACTCTCAATACTAAATATGGCTCCTGGTAATAGCAGGAGTTTATTAAACATCCGTTAATTTTCATTTTTTTAAAACATGTTTTTATTATTTTTTCTAAGAGAGAGGAAGGGAAAGGGAGAAAGAAAGAGGTAAACTTCAATGTGAGAAACATTGATCATTTGTCTCCCCTATAGATCCCAACCAGGGACCTAACCTGCAACTGGGGTATATGCCCTGGCTGGGAATTGAACTGGTGACCTTTTGGTGTATGGGATGAAGCCAAATCAACTAAGCCACAACAGCCAGGATAATATCTGTTAAAATTTAAAGTCACTTTATTTCTAGATGTTAGCCTTGGATAACAAGAACAAATACAGTGATAGTAAAGAGTCACATACAACTTACCATTTCTTACAGTAATGTTTTCCTCATCAAGATGAAATGCCAAATATGGGTAAGTAGTAAGAATGCAGTTTTCTGCTGTTGCAATAACTGGAAGTGAAAGCCTAAAAATGAAAATATTGTGTTTTGATAAAATAAAATGTTCAGATGCAGTAAATACACTAAAAACTTTAAATATCCTGGATGCCTTTAAGAGTCAAGACATGAATCAGTTATCATTTTTCTTTCCACCTACTTTGCTTTTCTTAACCACCTACCATATCAATTTTAATGGTTTAATTTTTTTATTTTAATTTTTTTACTTTTAAAGCTTCTAACAGAGAAGGTAAAGTTCACTTTCTAGTGTGTTCTTCAACCCAGCCTGTAACTGTTCATGTTCATAATGAGATTCAAGAAATATTAAGAATTGAAGGAGCCTAAGAGTTCATTTACACAACTTCTTATAACATCCCTGATAAATGTATAGTGTCCGATGACACTAGTAGGGAGACACTACCAAGGTGATACTACTCGGAGATGACCCATTCTCTATCCGGAGAGCTGTAGCTGGAGACATTCTGTTTCCAAACAACAAGGAACAAAATCTATCATCTAATCCCCATTACATTTCTTCAAATATTTAAACACAGTGTATCTTTTCTAAGGTTTCTCTTTGTAAGATTGCCAACATTTAGAATGGTCAAGGATTATTTAAACTATAATGCTGCCAAATAGTTCTCAAAGAGTTTTTGTTTTGTGTTTGTCCTACTTTAACTGTGTCTGATAACTGAAACAATACTGCAAAAGTTATTAAACCAGTGGAGAGTACTATTACCTTCTATAACCTGCACTCTATTTTATGAAAGCATTGTGAAAGTACCTTATTATTTTTACCAGTCACAAAACACTCAGGGTATATTAGGCCTAACTTATGTAACAACTGTCTTGTACAACTTATTTTCCATGGAAGAACTATATTTAGTACCTATACCACTGTTACATTGCTTTATTGGTTTAAGTTCTGCATTACAATAGTATAACAAGATAATTTTACACTTGAATCAGTCATGTACACACACACACACACACACACACACACACACACACACACACCGTACACCATATACCTTTCTCCACATCCAAACAGCCATCACTGCCTGAGTCCTATTTGATCATTCTCCACACTACTGAGTTTTAGATATGAACCTACTATATGCTAGAAAAGGTAAAACCAACAGCAATCTAAGTTAGAAAAGAAGTCAAGGAAGAACGTTAATAAAATGCAAATTATATTTTTATAAACCATAATTTTTATATTGAATGCCATGTTGACCACATATAATTCATTAAATAAGGTGTGCAAAGTCTCATCATTCATCTCTCTGGTCATTAGCTGGTGAATAATTACTACTCTAATTACACATCTCTAATTATGTCACTATCAATAGTGAAGATTTAAGAGACTCTTTGCTGTCATCCCAAATCACTTTAGGGATGAAACTCTGTAGCTTCATGTTAACTCTATGTGATAAATGGCCTGGTAATTATAGTATTTTATCATTTTCCAACAGTGTATGAAGAACAGTGATGGCCTTTCAACAATATGTCAAACACCATGAGAAATATTATGATATTATTTATATCTTTCTCATATTAACTGAGGCTCTCCTTCCTGGCTGTGCTATTTAGAGGCAGATCTAACATTCTAAAAGCAGTGCTATTGAACATGGTTTGAATTCACAGTGAGTTGAGCACAGCAAGAAGAAGTGGCAGGGCTGCAGGGTATGGCTTGGAAGCTTGTCTCTTTAGCCTTAATATGCTTTTCTGTTCAAACCTTTCTCCACAAGACAGTTAGAAAATTATAAAAGTACTAGAGGCCCGATGCATGACATTCATGCTTTGGGCAGGAGTGAGGCAGGGGAGAAGCTGGGGGCAGGACAGGGCAGGGAGTTCCCTCAGCCCAGCCTGCGCCCTCTCGCAATCTGGAACCCCTTTAGGGATGTCCTACTGCCAGCTTAGGCCCGCTCCCCACAGAAGGACATCCCCTGAGGGGTCCTTAGCGCTGCCATGGCTTCTGGGTGAGTGGTGCTCTCCTGTGGAAGTGCATTGACCACCATGGAGAAGCTTCTGCATTGAGCATCTGTCCCCAGTGGTCAGTGTATGTCATAGCAACCAGTCATTCCACTGCTCTGTCTATTTATATATTAGCTTTTCATTATATAGGATATGTTGGAAAAACTGGCAGTGGATATGAAGAGTTGCAGAAGAGCTTATAGCTGACACTACTTTGGAATAATGATCTAGATTTCTATTTACAGGACTGAATAAAGTGATAAATGAGAGAAAAAAGTATCGGGTCAGCCCTTTAAAAGTGCTTTTTATTGTTAAAAACCCATCATCCCCACCATCACTAGCAAAAACAAGTGCTTATGGCCATCCACATGGTATTTAAATAAAGACTTACAAATAATAGAATAACTTGGATGACTGTGTTTGTTTGAGGGGAATTTATTACATAAAACAAACACCCTTGATGAAGCTTTCCAAAGAAGCTAATCCACACCTATTCACAATGTTTCTCAATTCAGTAATCGCTAGCAAAATAATCCACATGTAACTTTAAATATAAAATGTTAAATTGGCCGAAGCCGGTTTGGCTCAGTGATAGAGCGTCGGTCTGTGGACTGAAAGGTCCCAGGTTCCGGTCAAGGGCATGTACCTTGGTTGCGGGCACATCCCCGGAAGGGGGTATGCAAGAGGCAGCTGGTCGATGTTTCTCTCTCATTGACGTTTCTAGCTCTCTATCTCTCTCCCTTTCTCTCTGTTAAAAATCAATAAAATATATTTAAAAAATAATAAAATGTTAAATTGAAATGTTTATTTAAATTCTGAATGTTTACTAAAGCTAGCACTTTTACAGCAGTTTGGTCAATCAATGGAATTTAATCTACTGCTGTAATGTATATTTATAACAATCCAGGGCATCCATGATGTGGACAGACAAGAATGTCTCCATCACAAGTGCAGACATTGAATGTCATTTTGTTAATCAGCAATAAAGTTACAGATTTTTATTTATTTCTAATAAATCAAAATAGATTGAAAACATTCCTTATGATACTGTGATTCTCACCCATTTGTTTTTCAATATTCTTTCTTGAGTGGAGGGAAAGGTAATACAGTTATAGCTGCTTTTGTGGGCCTTGCAATAACCCATAATATGTTATCTGCAGTCCATAAAGACACAGTTATTTATGAGCATTAATAATTCTGGCAAATATGTGGCTATTAACCAATTTAGTGACCTTTAAAAGAGTTTAGGCTTGATCGAAATGTGCATAAATCCATGGACATATGTTTCACATGTGAATGTATTTCATTGATTTGTATCACTGCAAAGTAAGGTAAGGGCAGGGAATTCTTCCTTAGACACATGAGAAATCAATAGATAATCAAGTCTAGAAATATACGTCCATTGCACATTATTTTATACATCTATCAATTCTCTTTACAAAAAAAAATCTCATTTTTAGTCTGCCTAACAACCTGGAAATAATTCTATAATCAATGTAAACCATTTTTTAAAACTCAAAATCTCTCTTCAGAGGCTCTTTCATAGTAGGGTTTCCAGGGAGGAATTGCAGCAGCCAACTGCGTTGGCATACAACTTTAGGAGCTCGGTGAGAACCAGCCTTCAGGCAGATGCCTGAAGAGATTGGGAATGAAGAGAAGAAAAAGAAGAAAAAGCCCTAGCTGGATTGGCTCACTGAAAGAGCATCAGCCTGTGGAGTGAACAGTCCCAGGTTCCCTTACAGTCAGGGGCACATGCTCAGGTTGCGGGCTCGATCCCCGGTAGGGGGCATTCAAGAGGCAGCCAATCAATGATTCTCACCTCTGATGTTTCTATCCCTTTCTCTTCCTCTGAATTCAATCAAAATACTGTATATTTTTTTAAAAAGAAAAAGGAGGAGCCGAAACCGGTTGGCTCAGTGGTAGAGCGTCGGTCTGCGGACTGAAAGGTCCCGGGTTCGATTCCGGTCAAGGGCATGTACCTAGGTTGTGGGCACATCCCCGGTAGGGGGTGTGCAAGAGGCAGCTGGTCGATGTTTCTCTCTCATCGACGTTTCTAGCTCTCTCTCTCTCTCCCTTCCTCCTTTCTGTGAAATATCAATAAAATATATTTTTAAAAAAAGAAAAAGAAAAGAAAAAGGAGGAAAAGAGAGAAATCATGTCATTTTCTTTTTTCGTAACCTGGTGCTCAAAGCACTGATTTTAATAATCTTAGAAGAAATTGTAAATATTATCTTGGAATTCCCTTTCTGTGCTTTTGCAGTTTCTATACAAATTTTAAATACCCCCATTTTGCTACAAGTAAATGATGAACAAATCACAATTATTAGTATTATTTTGTATATAGTTAATTATGATTCATGGGTATCTTATGTTTGGTTAAATATACATAAACATTCTACTTTAGGAAAGATGGTGCTACAATCCTGTGACTTGGTTTAAAAGATCTACCATGAAAATAATGTTCTTCATAGAATGAAGGTATCTTTACAGCCTTCCATGGGGCTGGGTAAGGAATAAGGAACAGATACTTATATCAGAACAAAGCATGGCACCTTAAGAATTCTACTCCCCCCATCACTACCGATTATACCTACACATACAATACCAAGAAAGGTAGAAAAATACATCATGTTATGCAAAACCAAGCCCCGCAAAATACAACAAATGTTTTGGGGCAATATTCTAACACTGCCTTCAGTTATGTTCTACTAGATGATTATTAAAATACTCTTGAGATTTCTCTTTCAGTGGCCACAATGTTAAAATTCTAGATGGCTCATTTGCAGCAGGTCTATGCTAAGAATGGTCTCCAAAAGATGAACAAGTCCTAAATACCGCTATAAATTTGGAATTATACTTTACAATGCAGACTTCTTAACTGGATTAAGTAAGATAACTTATTAGTAAACTAAACCAAACCTATTCTAAAAGAAAGTTGGGTATACAGTCCAAGGATTCTCACAGCAACAATTTTCTTTCTTCTTTCTTAATATATATATATATATATATATATATATATATATATATATATATATATATATATATTTCAGAGAGGAAGAGAGAGGGAGAGACAGAAACATCAATGATGAGAGAATCATTAATTGGCTGCCACCTGCACACCCCACACTGGGTATGAAGCCCACAACCTGGGCATGTGCCTTTGACCATAATCAAATCCAGGACCTTTCAGTCCACAGGCTGATTCTCTATCTACTGAGTCAAACCAGCTAGGACATTTTTCTAGTAGTTATGTTATTTCCTGCCAAATATTTAACAGTGTCCCACTGTTTAATCTACTCCCTTCTGATGGTATTTCCCTTATTCAGTCTTTTTAGGTCCAGTATTTCACAAACTTTACTGGACACCTCAATCACCTGGAGATAGTTTTAAAATTCAGATGCTATGGATTCCTTAGATCAGAACTAGGACTAGAAATTCTGCCTTTTAAATATGCTCGAAGTCTGTGCCCAAGCTAGCAACCTCAGCATTGAATGGGAATTTGTTAGATTCGCAAAAAGTGCAGGTCCTACCCAAGTTTTACTAATCTAGGAACACTGGAGTTGTAGCTTAGAATCTATTGTAACCAGCCCTCCAGGGGAGTCCTCTGCAGGGGAAAATTCAAGCACCACTGTTCTAGAGCCAGGGTTCTCAACTCTGCATTCCCATTTGAATCAAACAAGGAGCTTTTTTAAATTTGCAATGCCTACTTCAGTCACCCTATAGGCAAATTATATTCTAGTCTGTGGAATGGACTGAGGCATGTGTATGTTTTAACACTCCCAGGTAATTTCGGTATCCAGCCACAAGAACCATAGCTCTGAAGAGAAAGCAGCTAATAATTGAATAGCACCCCATATCTATTTGATAATTGAGTCATTTGGATTTCTTTCATTTCGTTCAAATTTTAATTTTCAATTACTCGTGTTAACTCTCTTATAAAACAGCAGATTTTTTTCATTTGCTATAAAGTTATTCAAATTAAATTTGAGCACTAAAAACCTAGATAAGATATAACCAGTTTAGCCGAGACTGGTTTGGCTCAATGGATAGAGCGTCGGCTTGGGGACTGAAGGGTCCCGGGTTCGATTCCAGTCAAGGGCATGTACCTTGGTTGTGGGCATATCCCCAGTAGGGGGTGTGCAAGAGGCAGCTGATCGATGACTCTCTCTCATCAATGTTTCTAACTCTGTATCTCTCTCCCTTTCCTCTCTGTATAAAATCAATAAAATATATTTTTTTTTAAAAAAAGATATAACCAGTTTTGAGTACAATGGATATGTGTTAAATACTTATGAACTAAAAAAAAAAAAAAAGTATGGAGGATCTCAGAGCTTTGGAATCCCACATTCCTAATTATGCACTTTCAATTTTGTTTGCGGCTTAACAGAGGCACTGCTAACTCAAGCTAACCTTCTGATAACCTTAAACATGCAGTTGAAATCAGCTCATTGAAAAATATTAAACTGTCTTTGGTATTCTTAGGATTTCTATGAAATAAACCAACGAAAGCCATAACTTTCATTTTTTGCAAGGTCTAGGTAAAGTACTGGTCAGATAGTGAACATAAAGCAAGAACAAGTGGCAAGACTTCATTCTAATAATTACAAGTTCCTTCAAGATATAATATTTTAATCTCTTCAACCTACAGTGAAAACCATGATACAAAATAGGGGATTACAATACTCTGACAACTCTTAATCAGTAGATCCATGTCAAACAAGGAATCTTCATTAATGTGTGTAATTTCCACCTAATATTCATATGTAAACATAAAAACAAATATCAACTCTGAAACACAACTTAAATGATTTGGAGATTATCAAAAACAATCACTCCCTCATGACAATAGAATTCCTGCCCCTACAATGTGACCTCATATACCAAAAAGTAAAAATAAAAAAAGTCAGAAAGAAAAAAGCTTAATTGAATGAAGCCATAAAAACATAATTTAACCTAGAGTAGAGGCGTTTCATAAAGCAGCAATGAGCGGAATTATATTTTACTATTGTATTTCTTGACTCCCTCAAAAACTATTTTTCATATCATTTCAACTATTTTATAAACAAACACAAAAATCCCTCATAAGCCATACATGTTTAAATTAAGATATATTTTGTTTCAATAATAAGCACATTTCTTAAATTTTTGTAGGAAAAGAAAAATTTTAATTCTTATAAAAATATGCGTTTTCCACTTTGAAATTTTATTGATGTGAAATGTATAATTTCAAAAAAGTACGTTAGCAGCTGCTTTGTTACTGGATTTCAATTTAATACATTGATTTTAAGCTTTTTGCAAACACTATTAATTTAAAATATCTAAAAGAGTTGTATGATATCGTATAAGTACTTATTTATAATCAATTTATTTTTAAGTAAAAATCATCTTCTGTAGGTTTGACTGGCAGTAGTTTTAACACAGGCTCTTTTAGTGAAACTATAAACATTCATTTCTTTATTCTGTATCCATGAAGATAATTTATGAGTTTTTGTCTCATCGATAAACTAATATATTTATAAAAATAAATAACCCATTTTTTTGGGGGGGTAGACTTCAATTACTACCATTACTATATGTCAAACATGGAATCTTCATCAATGTGTGTGTGCATATGTATGAGTGTGTGAAAGACAGACAGACATGCAAAGGAGCAGAAAAGAAAAATATATCATTTCTTTTTCTTATTCTTTGGAAAGTTTGTATATGACATGTGACAGTGTTACTCTCAAAAAAGTACAGTTACAGTAAATTTTTCCAAATGATTGTAAACAATCTAAATAATGTTAAAATAAGGTGACTAAGAGCCTAGTCTTTGGAAATGAAACTTCAGTTCAATTTTCTGGCTCCTCAACATCTGAGTGAAGCTAGACAAACTGTATCATACTATGGGCCTTAAATTCCTCTTCTGTAAAACAGAGATGAAGATCTAAAAACATCCACCTTCCAGGCTGCTTCGTGGATTCCACTAGGGCTGAGGACATGACTTGTGTTAAATAATAGCTGTTTATCTCCTGCTTCTTGTATTTATCCAAGCTTTCATTTCCATAATCAATCCTAGTTCAACCCCTATGCCTCGCTCATGGACACCAAAGCAAAGCATGCAAGACTGTCATCACCTCCTACTGCTGCCCTTTCAATATCATCTCTCAGTACTGCACTGCCAGTAACCAGCAAACCCAAAATACCAAAATTATCTTGCAAAAAATGAAACTGCTTCATCCTCCAGACCTAGTTGTTTGTTTGTTTGTTTTTACCACTTGGCTCTGCCCATATCAATAACCTTCTTCAGATTTAAGGGAAATTTGAAATCATAAGCAGGATGTGCAAACAGCAAGCTGAGGACACATGAGTGTGGAGCGGACCATTATCAATGGTAGCAGATACATTAACAGGTACAATAGTGACTATAGTTTATAGTTTGTGCCAGTTCAACTAATCTAAATATGACAAAGTCTAAAGAAGGAAACAAAATTAAAACCCAAGCATCTTAATCCCCAAGGGAGCTGCAGTATGAAATGGTCATATATAAGAAAAAGCAAGCTACATAAAAAAAACTCCTAATATATCAATGGAGAAAAAAATAATACAATCATAGGAGGGGACTTTAATACACCACTGACATCACTGGATAAATCCTCTAGGCAAAAAAATCATCAAAGAAACAGCAATCCTAAATGACACACTAAATCAGATGGACTTAATTGACATCTTCAGAACATTTTACCCCAAAGCAACGGAACATACGTTCTTCTCAAGAGCACATGGGACATTTTAAAAAATAGACCACATATTGGGTCACAATAAAAGATTCCCCAAATTCAAGAAGATTGAAATCATATCAAGCATCTTCTCAGATCACAATGGCATAATATTAGAAATAAATTACAATAAAAATAGCCCCCCAAAATTCAAACACTTTGAACTGAATAGCATGCTATTAAATAATAATTGAGTTACCAATGAGATCAAAGAAGAAATTAAAAACATCCTTGAAACTAATGACAATAAAAACACAACAATCCAAAATCTATGGTACATAATGAAAGCATTCCTGAGAGGGAAGTTTATAGCGACCATTACAGGCCTACCTCAAAAAAACAAGAAAAAATGATAATAAATCATCTAACTCTACAACTCAAAGAATTAGAAAGAGGGCAACAAGAAAAGCCCCAAGTGAGCAGAGGGAAGGAGATAATAAAGACCAGAGCAGAAATAAATGGCATAGAGACCATAAATAAAAAATACATAAGATCAATGAAACCAAGAGTTGGTTCTTTGAAAGGATAAACAAAATTGATGAACCTCTAGTCAGGCTCACCAAGAAGCACAGAAATAGGACCCAAATGAACAAAATCAGAAATGAAAGAGGTGAAGTAACAACAAACCCCATAGAAATACAAAAGGTTGTTAAAAATACTATGGACAACTTTATTTCAACAAACTAGACAACCTGGAGGAAATGGACATATTTCTAGAAAAATACAACCTTCCAAAACTCAATCAGGGAGAATCTAAACACCTCAATAAGCTGATAACTATGGAAGAAATTGAAACAATCATCAAAAAGCATCCAGCAACAAAAGCCAAAGGCCAGATGGCTTCACAGGGGAGTTAAACCAAGCATTCAAGGAAGAACTAAAACCTATACTCCTCAGATTATTCAAAAAATTCAAGAGGAAGGAACACTTCCAAGCTCAAGCCTTATATGACAAACCTACAGCCAACATCATACTCAATGGGCAAATACTAAAACCATTTCCACTAAGAACAGGAACACGACAGGAATGCTCACTTTCACCACTCCTATTCAACATAGTACTGAAAGTACTAGCCATTGCAATTAGACAAGAAGAAGAAATAAAAAGGAATCCAAATTGGAAAAGAAGTAAAACTCTCCTTATTTGCAGATGACCTGATACTGTACATAGAAAACTCTAAAGACTCCATCAAAAAATTATTAGACTTAATAAGTGAATTCGGCAATGTAGTAGGATACAAAATTAATGCCAAGAAATCTATGGCATTTCTTTACACCAATAATGAACTTACAGAAAGAGAGAATAAAAACCAATCCCATTTACCATCACAACAAAAAATTTTTAAGCATAAAAATATCTATGATGTTAACACCTTCTGCAAATTTGACATATGAAGTTTTTAAGCTTGCTGTCAATACAACAAAATAGCATACATATCAAATTGCATATATATCAATATATGTGTAACTCCATCTATTAAAAAAAATCCGCATGTTTAACTGGTACACCTAGTATATAGATAATAGTAATATTATATATTACTAGAGGCCAGACTCATGAAATTCATGCAAGAGTAGGCCTTCCTTTTCCCAGCTGCTGGCACCAGCTGCCCTCTGGCACTTGGGACCCAGGCTTCCCTCACAGCCCTGGCTTTGTCCAGAGGTTGTCTGGAAGGACATCTGGTCTAATTAGCATAATACCCTTTTATTAGTATAGATATACTGTATACTGTATACTATACATGAGCCATATACTATCTATACTAATAAAAGGGTAATATGCTAATTAGACTGGGTAACCGGCCATCTTCCGGATGTCCAATTTCCTTCCAGACAAAGCCACAGTGGTGGGGGCTGAGGCAGAGGCGGTTAGGGGCAATCAGACAATCAGGCTGGAAGGAGAAGTTGCAGGCCGGGGTGAGCACCCCCATGCACAAATTTCATAAACTGGGCCCCTAGTCCTATATAATAAAAGCCCAATATGCTAAGTTTCCAAATGTTGGTTCAACAGTTCGAGCAGTTGCTATTATGTGCACTGACCACCAGGGGGCAGAAACTCTGACTGGTAGGTTAGCTTGCTACTGGGGTCCAGCCAATTGGGACTGGGAGAGACAGGCCGGCCATGCTCTAGAGCCCTTCCGCAGTCTCTCCCTGGCCCAGATCATGCACCAGTGGGGTCTCTCAGCCTGGCCTACACCCTCTTGCAATCTGGGATCCCTTGGGGATGTTAGACAGTCAGGTTTGGCCTGATCCCTGCAGGACAGGCTGAGGGATCCCACTGGTGCACAAATATGTGCACTGGGCCAGTTTCAGCCCCATCCCCACAGGCCAGGCCAAGGGGCCCCATCAGGGCATGAATCTGTGTACCAGGCCTATAGTATATGTTACATAGTATACTAATAACATATATTATAATATAGTAATAATCCCACTAAAAGTTACAAAAGTACCACATAGAATAAGAATATTGACATAAATCTTTAGTATACAATTTTCTCTAATGCTTCACACAACAAACATTTTTAACAAATTTTACTGCTGTACACCTTAGCCTTTTTTCACTGGTAAATGAAATCACCTCAGGGTATAATGTAAAAGGGGGATTTAGGCTTCTTAAAGGTTAAGAAATTAAAAGGTATTCTACCAAGTTGTATTTGACTTTTTCTGAGCCTGTTAAAGCAGCAATCAACATTTTAGAAACTCATTATACTGATATGTCTTTCTCTCATTTAATACTTATTTAACATTTGCTTTGTGTCAATTCCTGTCCAATTACTCAATAAGTATTAACTCAACAAATTTTTCATGATTAAGGATGAGATTGGTTATCCCCATTTTATAGATGAGGAAACTAAGAACCGTAGAAGACTAGGTAACGTCACCAAAATTAACAGAGCCAGGATTCAAACTCACACAGCCTAGTTGCATACATTACACTGGTAACCACTATTATGATGAGTCTCATGAGAGCAATGCTGCATTTGGAACTTTTAAAATATTCTTATGTCCAAAATCATTATTTTAGATGTCTCTCCTTTATCGTTTTACAATAGTGTAAAATAGTATAACCCTTTACTTATTTACTGTCAGAAACAAAAGAATCTAATATTAAATATTGTACCTGCAATTTCTGTCATCACAGAAAAGAACAGTAGTGACAATTGTCAGAGGTTTAGATGATATGAAGCTAAAGCGGCAGATGAGCTCAGTGTTAACTCCATCAAGAGAGGCTTCAATGACTGTGCCTTTTGGAAAACTCACAGTAAGAGGGTCAGTATCACCATCAATACCAAGAAGGCTTGCTGAGGGAATCACAACCTTTATACTTGATTCTCTGTTTGAAATTGAAAAACAAAAAAAATTAGCTCAGTGCACTCAAGAAATTGGCTTTATATATGTTTTCCTCTGTTTTAGGATTATTAGAGAAATTAAAACAAGTATTTATGATAATATGCACACTTATCCTATCTAATAAAAGAGTAATATGTAAATTGACCATACCTCCTCTATACCCAAAAGCCATGCCCACCAGCCAATGAAGAGCAAATATGCAAATAAACCCAACCAAGATGGCTGCAGCCACAGAGAGCAGGAGGGAGGCTTGGGTTTCCCCGGCAATGAAGGAGGCCAAGCTTTCCACCTGCCCTTACTGGCCTAGGCCTCCACTCAAGGCTACAAAGTTTCAAAGATAGAAGATAAATAAATCCAAACAGAAATGGTGGCAGAAAGAGCAGGAAGCTAGAAAGAGCAGGAAGCTCTGGTTGCCCCCGGCAAAGAAAGAAGCCAAGCTTCTGAAGCCCTAGCCTGCCTTGGCCTCTCCTCCAGGCTTCAAAGTTTCAATTATAGAAGATACATAAATCCTAACAGAAATGGCTGCCCCCACAGAGCAAGCAGGCGGCTTGGCTCCATTCTAGGCTACAAAGTTTCAATTGTAGAAGATAAATAAATCCCAGATACCAGAGCCTCCACTTGGGTCGCCGGGGGCGTGGCCAGCCTGTAAACAACTACAGGCACCTCACCTAGGCCACCCCACACGCCAAGGGAACCCCCACCCTGATCTAGGACACCCTTCAGGGCAAACCAGCTGGCCCCCACCCTTGCACCAGGCCTCTATCCTATCTAATAAAAGAGTAATATGCAAATTGGCCATCACTCCAACACACAAGATGGCTGTCCATGTGGTCAAAGAACCTGCCCCCATGTGGACACAAGATGGCCACCACAAGATGGCCAGCAGGGGAGGGCAGTTGGGAGGGACCAGGCCTGCAATGAAGGGCAGTTGGGGATAATCAAGCCTGCAGGGCAGTTAGGGGTGACCAGACTTGCAAGGGATAGCAGTTAGGGGCAAACAGGCTAGCTAGGGAGCAGTTAGACATCAATCAGGCTGGCAGGGGAGTGGTTAGGGAGTGATCAGGCTGGCAGGCAGAAGTGGTTAGGGGAAATCAGGAAGGCAGGCAGGCAGGTGAACAGTTGGGAGCCAGAAGTACTGGATTGTGAGAGGGCTGTCCAACTGCCAGTTTAGGCCCAATCCTACTGGTATCTGGTCTAAACAGGCAGTCGGACATCCCTCAAGGGGTCCCAGATTGGAGAGGGTGTAGTCTGGGTTGAGGTACAGTCCCCTCTCTGTGCACAAATTTTGTGCACCAGGCCTCTAGTTAAAGATATTTTGTATAATCTTTAATTTTCTGGTCATAATATGATGTATAATGTTATTTTAATAAAGAACCACATAAGATGATCAAAAGTTCCTTTTGTCCTCTAAAGATTAAAAAGAGGGTTAAAACACCTGATTAAATACAATGTGTTTTTCACCACAGCCAGGATGTAAGTAGTATTGCCCTTAAATATATCCTGACAAAAATTTACCAAAAATTACTTTAATATCTAGAGCTTTATCACATGTAGACTAAATATTAAAAGGTTAATATACACACATAATGTATTTTTAAATATGGACACTCTTAAGCACTATACACATGTGTAATGAATATTTTTAAATCATTACTAAAAATGTCACTTAATGTTCACATATTTCACTATATACCTCTAAATTATTCAGCCAATCTAAAATGTTTGTAATTTTGAATAACATAGTATGTAGTATTCACTTTTAAATCTAATTAATACTTGATAACTTTTGGTGATCTATACTATTTAACCATATTATTTTGCTTTATTTTATTATATGTATAGACTCCTATAGCAAATAACAAGTGTTAACAAATGGGAACCATATTTATAATGTTTTAATTAGAATGAAGATTATTCAGATAATTAACTTGCAAAAGTAAAGAAAGATCTCAACTTGACAAGGTTAAACCGATATGGTTAATTGCATAAAACATATAAAGTATTTTATAAATCAGGCTGGGATCATATTCTGTCACTAATTATCTAAGTGTCACTGACTGGATAAGTCATTAATGCTATTGATTTTATTGTACCATATTTTTCAAGAATCAACTTTTGATTTGAGATCATTTTTAAATTGATATATTTATACATTAATTTCAAAGGTGAAAAACTAAAATATTAATTCATATATTAGATAAAAATTTTTTAAATAAATAATGCATTTTAGCACAAAATCATTTAAGCCACTTCTATTTCTTATTTGAGCAACAGAGGTTAGTTTCTACCTATAAAGTAGGGTCTTGGAAGAATAGCAAATCCTAAAATTCTCAAGTTAAAGTTTAACTATACTCTCTCACGAAATGACATTTAGACCAAGCTCCATGGCATAAGTAAGCACTCATTATATCTTGCAGGCCAAGCTGAGAAACTATAAGTTGTCTTATGCTTTCCAACTTGAATAATTTTCAGTTATTATCAACCATTACATCTCTCATCACTGATGCTCTATCTCTCTCTCCCTCTTCCTTCCTCTCTGAAATAAATGGAAAAATATATTTTTTAAAAAAGAGCTGAGAGTGATCCCAGCCAACTGCCAGTAAGAAAATGGTGTCTTAGTACTACACCTACAATTATAAATTTTGCCAACAACCAGGGAGCTTGGAAGAGAACTTAGCCTCAGATGAAGACTGCTGCCCATCCCATGGTTTCTGTTTATTGAGACCATGAATGCCGGAAGCCGATCATTGTTTTAATAATAGAGAGCTGTGGACAGGGAATTCAGACGGTGGGTCAACCTTAATTGCTCTAAAGCAGTGTTTCCCAACCTTCTCTCATGATGAGAATCACCTGGTGGAGTTGTTAAAACACAGATTCCTGAATCCCAACTAAGAAGTGCTAAACCAGAATTTTTGGGAACATATAGGTAAAATTGTATACTTAACTAGTGCTCTAAGACAGATTTTATATACAGAGCACTAAGTTAGGTATGCAATTTTACCTATATGTTCTCAAAAATTCTAGTTTAGCACTTCTTAGTTGGGATTCAGGAATCTGTGTTTTAACAACTCCACCAGGTGATTCTCATCATGAGAGAAGGTTGGGAAACACTGCAAAGGGTCAAAGCTAATTACTAGATATTGGTAGTTGAAGAAGCCCCCACCTGTTACTCCTAAATTCACTGATTGGCATTTATTGGAATTTCCTGCCTAGGGCATATGGGTGTATCCTATAATTTTAATCTTAATAAAAGGGATGGAAAAGCCAGAGCGGGTAGTAGTCCTCTCACTAGAGATGGACTACCGCCTGGCTCCCATTTCCCAAATTAAATCTTTTCAAAGTCTCTTTTTCATTCGTTTTCAGCCTTCTCCAAAACCTGAACCTTAAACCAGAACCCTAAATCATGCAGGACGTGAAAGGGGCTCCCACACATGAGCAGTGGACACAGTTAAACTGACCTGGACTCCTGACCCAAAGAAATTCTGAGATAACAAATTCAGGTTTTAAGGCACTAAGTCTGTGTAAATTTGTCACACAGCAATAGAAAACTAATGCCTGGAGTTTTAAAGCTTGTTTCTTACACCATAGAGACATAACAGTAATTCTTACAAAAAGTTAAATGAGCCGAAACCGGTTTGGCTCAATGGTAGAGCCTCGGTCTGCGGACTGAAAGGTCCCAGATTAGATTCCAGTCAAGGGCATGTACCTTGGTTGCGGGCACATCCCCAGTAGGGGGTGTGCAAGAGGCAGCTGGTGGATGTTTCTCTCTCATCGACGTTTCTGGCTCTCTGTCCCTCTCCCTTCCTCTCTGTAAGAAATCAATAAAATATATTTAAAAAAAAAAGTTAAATGACTAACTGTGAGGTAACTAAGTAGCCTTTTTTTGTAATTTAATTTAAATATACAATTAAATATTTTAATAGTTCCAACTTCAGAAACAAGTTAGACATTGTCATGACTCATAACAAATACAAACAAAAAGCACACAAAGAAAGTATGGTAAATTCACATTAAGCATTTACCTGTAATAACTTTGAGGTAAAATGTTGACATCCATCACACTTGCTACATTCAAAGGAACAGGGGTAAAATACATGAATGCACGGTCAAGCGATAACTTGGGCAATTTTAGCTCTCCAGTCAGATGTAACATTTGGTAGCAAACTGGACTGTTATTTAAACGTACAGGTACATAAGCTGTGTATTTTACAGGATGAGCTAATGAAAAAATAAATAAATATTTTAGATTAGTTCACACACCAAAAAAACCCCCCACATTTAAGTAGTTTAAACCTTACTAAATATTAAAATGTACTATGAAGGTACAGCTCAATTAAGCAGAATTGATTATCCAGAAACTGGATTTCTCCTGCCAAGGAACTTAAGACATGTAATGAGGAACTGTTGAAATAAAATTTTTTCAAAGTGAACTCTGTCTAAAAATAGACCAAGTTTCCTTAAAGTAGATTTTTATTATTATGGGAAAACACATATACCTGAGAAAACAGTGCAACAGGACTTCTTTTTTTCACTTCCTGTTTTCTATGCCTTAATAGGAGCTACCCATCCCTTTAGTACATGCATTATGAAAATGAGGTCAGATAATTGCTATAAGGATTTCAGGGGACTACTGGGAAATGGATGTGCTGAGATGAAAGGAATGTGCTTTCTCACAGATTTTAAGTTTATGAAAGGCTGCCAGGGTCAACTGCCTAATTTCACCTGGTAGGAAAACAGGAAATTCCCATGTTAGCAGCTCACTATGAGGAAAGGCAATCTGTATTGGAGAAAAGGGATCAGCATAGAAGGCTGCAGGTTAGTCCTGGAGGACAAGTTCCATCACAGCAAGTTGCCAATGCCCTTTAGACCTAAATTCCCAAATATAGGCCTCAAAGTATTAGTGTAAGCAGCTACCCTGTTTCCCCGAAAATAAGACAGTGTCTTATATTAATTTTTGCTCCCAAAGATGCGCTAGGTCTTATTTTCAGAGGATGTCTTATTTTTCCATGAAGAAGAATACGGTACACATTTATTGTTAAATGAAAATAAAGGAAATTTATTACCTGTATACGGTACGGTAGTACGGTAGTTGTCAACACAAACCAGACAAACTGTGAATCCTACAGTATCAAGAATTTACTCATTTATTCAAAGACAATCATGTCATCATCTTCTGGAACATCATCATAACAATCCAATTCCTGAATTTCCTGGTGAATTTCTTGTGACTGCATTTCTTTCAGAATCAGTGGACCAAATCTCTCATATTTAGCCTGGGGGGGGGGCTTATTTTCGGGGGATGTCTTATATTTCACTCAGAAGGAAACCTGTAAGTAGGTCTTATTTTCGGAGGATGTCTTATTTTGGGGGAAACACGGTAGTTAGATATTAATGAAAGAGAAGGGAGCAGATATCTAATTAAGCAAGATTAACTAGGAAGCTAGAGTTTCCTAGTTTACCCCAGGGGATTGTAGCATTACCCTGCCAAGGGGATTAACATTTTGTTCCCCTAAGTGGGCAGGAAGAACTGACTTTCCAATCTCCCCAGAGGACAATGGCCCATACGCAGGTTGCCACGTGGAAGGAGAACAAGTAAAGGGGAAATTCCTTTGCTGAGGGTTGCACAGTAGAGACCAAGATGGCACAGGGGAGAGCCCAGCATAAGCCCACAAATAGCCAGGAAAGAGACTGTTTAGTTTGAAAGAAAGCCTGCTCTTTCCAAACCTGGAGATAATAAAATCAAAACTTAACAAAGACCTGAGTTTTGTTTGTTTGCCCATTCGTCCATACAC
The DNA here is from genome assembly GCF_964339955.1 of Pipistrellus hanaki. Lineage (NCBI taxonomy): Eukaryota > Metazoa > Chordata > Mammalia > Chiroptera > Vespertilionidae > Pipistrellus > Pipistrellus hanaki. The sequence continues at coordinate 81,324,300 of NC_140524.1, forward strand.
TCTCTCCACAGCAGCTGTGCAGGCTTAGCAGCCACACTGAGCCCAGGTGCAGCACAGGCTGTGACCCAAATGCAGACTAGGGGTGGATGTGCAGATGGGGAAAATGAGACACAGAGAAGTTCTGCATCTCTGGGGCCTCATCCTCATGGGCTTGGTGAGGACAAGAGCATGTTTGTGGCCCAAGAAGCAGGAGTTATTCCATAGTGAGACAGAGCTGAGCCATCTGATTGTGGATGAGACACTAGGCACCTGGGGGGCAGTCTTGTATTTTTTCCCAATAAATCTTACCACTATACCTCATCCTTCTATGCATGGATCCCTGAAATGCTTTTCTTGTTACTCTGTGTAAGAAATGGCATCATCATGAGGAAAATGTGATCTGGTCAGTATGATTTCAATATATAATCTTAGAATTCAAGCACTGAACACCAAAGTGACCTGGCTGGGATCGGGTATCATTAAGGGTATCACCAGGGCAGAGAATAAGAGTGTTCTGGATGATACAAACCAGTTTTCAAAAGTGACATCATTGTGAACCATAAGCAAAAGCAATGGATTCACTGAACTGATCACACCCACTAGTTTTCAATGTACTGGATGCTTTTATGTGTTCAAATAAGCCCTTTACATATTCAAATAGTCTGGAGTCCTTGGAAAGTGGGAAGTGGCCGAAGAGGGTAGGGAATAGGGACTTCCTATTAATAATGACAAATGGCCGAAACTGGTTTGGCTCAGTGGATAGAGCGTTGGTCTGTGGACTGAAAGGTCCCAGGTTCGATTCCGGTCAAGGGCCTGTACCTTGGTTGCGGGCACATCCCCGGTGGGGGGGTGTGAGCAGGAGGCAGCTGATCGATGTTTCTAGCTCTCTGTCCCTATCTCTTCCTCTCTGTAAAAAAATCAATTTCCCAGTCCTTTGCAGGCTTGTGCTTGACCTTCCTACTAACCAATCAATTTCCTAGATCACCTGGGGTTTTGTGTCCCTTATCTATTCCAATCCTTTTCCCAGGTTAAGCACATTCAGTCTATGTTTGCTATCTTGGCTATTACTGCACATGCCTCATAGTAGAAGAAACTCCCCATGTGCTATCTTGGTTTCTATTGGGCAGGTGCTCAACACAGGAATTTCACCTTATGGTCTTTTGGTTTACAATATTTATTCTAAATTTAAAAGACAAAGATGGAAAATTAAGAGATATATCAGCAAAAGGTAGAAAAAGGAAGACAAAATGGCAATGTAGCACATAAAGATCATTTATACAAGTAGCATTTTGTAGAAAAAAGTCATTATTTTAAAATGCCTGTACTTATTTGTGAAAGGTATAATAGACAACCTTTTCATAACATCTAAATATACAAAGCAAAACTTTTGGAATCAAATTTCAAACTAACTGCCATTATAATAACACATTCAGAGAGATTACAGTAACAATTATAATACAATTATAATTTAATGTAATGTCATTGTAATGTAGTAACATTGTAGTAACAGATTTAGGAGGAGGATAGAGAAAAATAAGGGGAAGAGAAAGACAAAAGATAAATATTGTAAAAAGACAAATTTATTAATTACCATGATTTTATATTATAAACTATTTTGTTAGGAAACAATGTAGAATAATATTTGAAAAACTTCCAGATCTAACCATGGAAGTTTGGTACAGAAGTGCCAGATCAAATATAAATATATTCCATTTATACCGTGATAGTTAAAGGAATGGAAAAAAGCTCATTAGCAATAATGATGCATATAAAATGAGATTTTTATTTTATTGATTTTTTCAGAGAAGGGAGAAGGATGGAGAGTTAGAAACATCAATGAATGAAAATCATGGATCAGCTGCCTCTTGCACGCCCCCTACTGGGGGTTGAGCCTGCTATCAAGGTACATGTCCTTGACCAGAATCAAAACTGTGACCCTTCAGTCTGTGGCCGACAATTCAGTCAGGGCAAAAATAAAACTTTACTATGAATATAATAGAATCAGGGACAAAGAAAGGGAGTGGGTTGATTATTATCAGGGGGAAAAGGGTGAGGGAGATGCAGGAAGAGACTGGACTAAAATCATACACCTATGAATGAGGAAAATGAGGGCAGAGGGTGGGGTGGAAACAAGGTGGAAGGGAGATATGGGGGGGGAGGAGAAACAATTGTAATAATCTGAGCAATAAAGATTTATTAAAAATTAAAAAAAAACTTTACTGAAAAAAAAAGCTATTCTCTGAAGTGAAAAAGTCAATTACGTGCCTTTTCTCAGAAACTGGGGGGAAAAAAAAAACACAAAAAAACAAAACAAAACTAAGGTTTATTTTAAACAATAACTATGTAAGAACTGCCACGAATTTTGTAATAGATATTTAATGAGAGAAAATTTGTCAGACCAATTATAAAAAGATACAAAACTTATGTAACTTAAAAAAACCACACCAGAAAGAAAGTGGAAATATAAATGGAGATGCTGGCCAGCTTCCTCAAAAACAAGCAATTTATGAGTACTAGCCAGATGATGCAATGCCTTTTCTGACATAGCCTTGGAAGGCCCACACCATCACATCCATACTATCCCATGGGTTATATATCAGCTTTATTTGATGGGAAAGAGGATTACAATGGCAGGAATACCAGAAGGTGAGGACCTTTGGCAGCGATTTTTTTTTTTAGTATGCTTACTATAAAATTCTACTAAGAAACTTCTTAAAACAATTTTTAAAACACATAACAAATAAGTTAAACTTTTGCATACATGATAAAACAATATGTGAAAATAAACTGAAATATCAACAAGTATAGGAAAAATTACTTACTTGGACAAAACCTTAAGTAAACTTTATACTCTTCATTTGGTTGTAGAATCCCATTTAGTAAATTAAACTCGAATATGCCATCTTTGAAAAGTTTCTCTGCATTAGAAATATCGAAACACCACTCCACTTTTTTTTTTGAGAAATTGTGTAAGATAATATACTGTTAACACATAAAACATAAAAGAAGCAATTTATAAAAATTATAATATGCAATAACAAATTTAGTTGGTATTACCATGCAAACTTGATTGGCCTATGCACAAAGTCAAGCCATCCATATAATAAAAGGCTAATATGCAAATTGTTCCTATGGGTGGGAGTTTGATCAGGAGTTAGACATGAGCTGACCACCAGGGGGTGTCAGCAGCAGGCAACCAAGGAAAGGGAGGCCCTGGCAGGCAGCAGCCAATAGGGACCCTACCAAGCACAAATTTCGTGCACTGGCCCTCTAGTTAAAAGTTATAATCATAGATACAATGTTTTAAAAGGGTTGTTAGGTAAACAAACGGTATCCAAATGTGTTTATAGCTTATTAACAACTATGAAAAGTACACAAAGGATAGAGACTAAGTTAAACCTAAACTATCAAAATAGTGCTGCTAACTAACAAGGATGCAGAGTAACAAAAACCTTCATTCATGATATGAGAATACAAAATGGAGCAGCCCCTTTGGAGGACAGTTTGAGTTTCTTGTAATGTTAAGCATGGACCTACCCTATGACTCAGTGATCCCACTCTTATTTACTTATGTGAACAGAAAATTTATGTTCACACAAAAATCTGTACACACATGAATATATATAAAACACATACATGTGTAAATGTATATTTATACACATTCCCATGTTCATGGACAACCATTAAAGTGGTCCATAAAAAAAAATGGTAATGATAATTGATTTTGGAGAGGAGAATGGAATGGCTGGAGGATAGCATAGGAGAGAAATATACTTTCTATTGTATAATTATATATTTTAAAATGTTGTGCCATATGCATACACCTATTCAACAATAAATAAATAAATAAATAAATAAATAAATAAATAAATAAAATTTATATCTCATTTTAGTGTACATTTTTTGACAACTAGAGGTTGAACAGATTTCAATTTACCTACTGGCCATTTGTATTTCTTATCTAATGAATTGCCTTTTTTTTTTTTCTCTTTCTAAATCTTCTATTGTTAGGTTTGGCTAGTGACAATGGCTGTGGAAGAACTCACAACTAAAAGAAGAGATACATAAAGGGAATTTATTTTACTTCCCATGAAGGGAAAGTGCCAAGTATTGCTAATCAATACTTGGCAACACATAAATGGCAGCCTGCTCTTTTAAGCAGAGGCTATTGGTAGGTGACAAGGAAGGGAGAGGTTTGTGTTGCACTGAAGTTGAGCAGGCATCAGGGGCTGTCTTGAAAAGTTATAGTTTTTTTTAAGTGTTTCTTCCACCCCAGGATTTAGTCCTGCAGATGTCCTAGGGAGATGTCTTATTTTCCCTAGCCTGTAAAACATTCTTAGAGCAAAAGTTATAAAGATCAAGAGGCTTGATGTGGAAGGAGGAAGGGCACTTTCTAATAACTAGAAACTCCTTGGTGGGAATTATCTCTGAGTTGTAAACAGCAGGGAGGAGGGAGATGCAAGAATGCAGTCTTGAAAGTACAATAGCTTATTTTTGTCTTTCAGTTTGAACAGAGGGGCTGTTTGAATAAGAGGAGCTAACTAACAAACATAGGGTTTAATAGCTAGGTACTTCTCAGGAATTCTGGGAAGGCTACAGCAAAAAAAGGGACCTTGAGAATCAATCTGTACCAAAATATTCAGCAAAGGCATTTTGAAACCTATAGACAGGAAAGTATACAATACCTCAGGTCCCCACCCAACTCACTCTTTAGATTTGCTGAGAACCCATCTCTGCTTCATAAGCAAGATTTATAGGTTTGCTTGCTCTCCTTCTTTAATAAAAGTGCATGCTTTAATAAATTGGCTTTATACAATGCAATCAAAGTATCTTGCATAAATTCCTTTATATGAGAAGACAAGGATTGAGGTTAGGAACAACCCTCTCCCATTAACTTAGGGGGATGTCTAGCAATACCTCTCTGGTGTTGATGAGAGGTGCCTCTAACACCTATATTAATCATGTTAAAATCTATAAGCACTTTGTGAAAACCTACAATATTTCATAAAATAGAGTTGCCTGTTACTATGCTATGAACATTCATGCTTTCATTTAAGGGAATGTTACAGTTTATACCACCATTGCTTAAGCAATCAGTGATTTCCCTTGGCACCAAATGCAGCAAAGAAAATCCACTGAGACGCAAAATAGTTTCCACATTTGAAAAACTACAACCATGATGAATGTTGAAGAGGAAGAATTTTTTATCTTGAGGATCTAAAAGCTGATGATCCTTACTATACAATTTGTAGGTTTAAGATATACATGTATAAGGGACAATATTAAAGCATCATACTAAAGTTAAAATAAATAAGCTTCCTACTGTTACTTATAACAAATATTACACTTAAATATGAAATAATTTAGAAGGTCATGGCATGCTGCTTTTGTGGTCATTTCTTTCCCATATATTTTTTAGGTATAGAATTTTAAACTACATAGTGGTTTTGTCTAAGGCTTTCTTCTTTCCCACTTTTTATTTGATATGGCATAATCTTGGTTTTCAAATACCAAGATTGTCCAGTAGGACAAACTTGATCTAAAGAACCACATTTGAGTATATATTAACCTTTCCAAGGAATGGGAGGCCCCAACATAGCTGCACCTTCCTGCTGTCCTGTCAACCTTCAGCAAGGTAAAATTTCTTCACTGATTTAAACCTTGTTCTGGACAAGTGAAAAAGATATAGAATATCCATTTCAGCCAGGCCTGTATGGCTCAGTGGTTTTGTGTCAACCTATGAACCAGGGGGTCACAGTTCGATTTTCATTCAGGGTACATGCCCGGGTTGCAGGCTTTAACCTCAGTGAGGGGTATGTAGCCTATCAATGATTTTTCTCTCATCATTGATGTTTTATCTCTCTCTCCCTCTCCCTTCCTCTTTGAAATAATTAAAAAAAAGTTAAAAAATAAAATATCCATTTCAGAAGTATATTATGAAGATTAAATATCATGTAAACCTCTTAGCATGGTGCCTTGCACTAGGAATACACCTTACAAGCTGTGATATCACCACTAAATCATCATCACCATCATCATCATCAAGTTGAATACAAGAATGGGGCCATTTGTCAAGCTGAAGGCAGAATAGAAAGAAACCACAAATGAATCTGTGCACTACTATTCTGGGAACATGAGGGTCTTTAAATAAACATTTCCTGGCAAGTTGCAGACAAAAAGAACAAAAATAAACAGCAGCTATTTTGCATGCTGTTTCAAGTAGCATCTCATCTCATCAAAGGTTGGAGGTATCATTTCCTTTTTATATCTCTCAGAGAACATCATAATTGACACAACCAAACAGAGAAGGATAAGTATTTATAGAAGAACTGAACAATGAAAAACATAAGGGTAAGTGACTAACAGAAAAGAATTCACTGGAAAACACTTTGGTGGTTTCTCAAAAAGTAAAGCATAAAATTATCACATGAGCCAGCACATCCACTATAGGCATACACCCCAGAGACTGAGCCGCATCCTGGGCATGTGCCCTGACCGGGAATTGCAACCCAACCTCATGGATCATAGGTTGATGCTCAACTGCTGAGCCATGCCAGCCAGGCTCTGTTTTTCTTTTTCAAATTTATCTTTATTGTTGAAAGTATTACTCCATCTGTGGAAGTGCACTGACCACCACTGGGCAGTTCCTGTGTAGAGCATCTAGCCCCTGGTGATTAGTGCATATCACAGCAACCAGTCGTTCTACTGTAATGGTCACTTAGACTTTTATCATATAGACTAGTGGTCCAGTGCATGAAATTGCGGACAGTAGGCCAACTGCCACTTCTGTGGGAGCTGGCAAGAGATGCAGCATGCCCACAGGAGCCAGCAGGAGCCACTGTGCACCCACAGGAGCCAAGCCACTTCCATGGAAGGAATGCGGGAGCTGCCACATCCCTTGGGGGCCGGGAGGGAGCCTCCACTGCCCACAAGGGCTCGGGGGAGGGGGGGTGGCAGAGAGACCTAGAGGTGTTTAATGCATCTCCTAGTGATCAGGCATGCACGCAGCCCCGCCTATCCTCACACACCTCGCTGCACACACAGCCCGCTGACCCACGGACCCACGTATGCCTGCTGCACATGCAGCCTCCTGTTGATCAGTTGTTATGTGTGAGAATGTGACAATTGTTTGCATATTATGTTTTATTATATAGGATGTTATATATGATCACATTTTAATTCTGCTACATAAAAATCTTGACTTCTCTGGAGTATATATTTTATTCTAACTATAAATATCATTCATCCCTAATCCAAGTAGTATATTAGAGTCACAGTTCCTTTTCTTTGAGTCAAATGTAAGTCCTTTGCCAATCAAGGAAGAAGACTCTCATCTAAATTGTACTTTAGCCCAGTCAATGTGGCTCATAGGCTAATGCTCAACCACCGATCCACACTAGCCAGACTTCACATTAATTTTAATCATAGTTCCCACTTGTACAAGGAGAGAGTGATTAATTAATTGCATTAAAATATTTTGAATAATCTTAATAAATATATACATATCCTATATAATAAATAATATGCAAATTGACCATCACTCCAACACACAAGATGGCCACCCCCATGTATTCAAAGATGGCCACCATAAGATGGCCAGCAGAGGAGGGCAGTTGTGGGTGATCAGGCCAGCAGGGAAGGGAAGTTGGGAGGGACCAGGACTGCAATGGAGGGAGGTTTGGGCCATCAGGCCTGCAGGGGAGGGCAGTTGGGAGGGACCAGACTGCAGGGGAGGGCAGTTAGGGGTGACTGGGCTGGCAGTGGACGGCAGTTGGGGGCGGCCAGGCCTGCAAGAGAGGGCAACTGGGGGAGACCCAGGCCAGCAGGGGAGGAAAGTTAGGGGAAACCAGTCCTGCAGGGGAGGGCAGTTGGGGGTGACCAGGCTGGCAAGGAAGGGCAGTTAGGGGTGACCAGGCCAGTAGGAAGGGGCAGTTGGGGGGGGGGACCCAGATCAGCAGGGGAAGACAGTCAGGGGTGACCAGGCCAGCAGGGGAGGGCAGTTATGGGTGACCAGGCTGGCAGGAGAGAGCAGTTAGGGGCAATCGGGCTGGAAGGGGAGCATTTAGGCATTGATCAGACTGGCATGGGAGTGGTTAGGGGGTGATCGGGCTGGAGGGAAGAAGTGGTTAGGGACAATAAGGCAGGCAGGCAGACAGGAAAATGGTTGGGAGCCAAAAGTCCTGGATTGTGAGAGGGATCCCAGATTGGAGAGGGTGCAGGCTGGGCTGAGGGAAACCAGCCCATGCACAAATTTCATGCACCAGGCCTCTAAAATAAAATAAATGCCTTTATATGTGTTTGTAATTTGACAATTACCTCTGAGGGGAAAAAAACACACATCTATACTAATAAAAGCATAATATGATAATTGGACTGCACGACCTTCTGGACATCATTCTGGACATCCTTTCAGACAAAGTCACAGTGGCAGAGGCTGAGACAGAGCCGGTTGGGGCGATCAGGCAGGCAGTGGAGCAGTTAAGGGGTGATCAGGCTGTCAGGGGAGCAGTTAGGGGGCAATCAGGCCAGCAGGCAGAGACAGTTAGGGGGCAATCAGGCTGGAAGGTAGAGGGGGTTAGGGGGTGTTCAGGCTAGCATGCAGAGGTGGTTAGGGGCAATCAGGCAGGCAGGCAAGTGGTTAGGAGCCAGTGGGATATGACCTAAACCAACAGTCAGACATCCCCCGAAGAGTCCCAGATTGGAGAGGGTGCAGGCTGGGCTGAGTGACAACCCCCCTTCTGTGCACGAATTTTATGCACTTGGCCTCTAGTATACATATATACATAACATACAAGATACAAGATGGGACAAAAGTATATTTACAGTTATGAATATGCAAAACACAGTTTATTCTTCTTTATTTATTAATTATTGTATTATTTTTCATACAAACTGTAAATCTACTTTTGTCCCACCCTATATATACATACTTCTGAGAAATAAGATATATATGCATGTAAGTATGCAAATTATACTTATATGTATTGTATATGCAAGTTATCTAAAAATCAGAGACTCCTTTATAACATATGCTTCATAATAACTCAATAAACTAAAAATCATAATCAGAAAAGCAATTATAAACTACATCAATTCTTTATACATACCTGAGTTTTTGAGACCCTTTTCTTATACCTCACAGCATACGGTGGGATGTCAAATATAAATTGAATTTTAGATAATTTCACTGGTGCTTGCAATACTATGAGAAGTAAATAAATTAAAAAAACTATTAATAGATATATGCTCATAGATAATTCTTATACTTTTTAAACATAAAACAATAAAATATACAATTATTTTCTATTTTTATATATTGCCAGCAAGACAAAAACTTAAATTTTAAACATTTTTAGAATATCTTAGTTTAAAATATCTATAACATTTCAATTTTGCATTTTAATGGTAATTAAGTACAAAAATTTTTTAAAAACTATCCTTGAGACAATAAAAGAATATCCTATCTAATAAAGAGTGATATAATTGACCCTCATGCCATCTCAAAGATGGCGGTGCCCACAGCCAATAAGGAGGGAATATGCTAATTGACTGCAATGCCATCAAAGATGTTGGTACCCACAGCCACAAGATGGCGGCACCCAGTCCCCTCAGTGCCCCAGCCACCCAGGGGTGGGTAGAGGCACTGGCAAGCCTCAGATGGTGGTTGCTCTACTGCTCAGGGCCACCCAAGGCTCAGATAACCAGGGCCAGCTGAGGCCTACACTGTTGGCAGTGGCAGCAGCAGAGGTATGATAGGGAATCGCCTTCCCCTGACCACTGTGTCACTTCCCGCCCCTGAGGGCACCAGACCATAGAGGGGGCAGGCAGGGCTGAGGGACCCCCTCCAGCACATGAATTTTCATGTACCAGGCCTCTAGTTGGTTAATAAATTTACACAGGTTTCAAGTGTACAATTCATTGATATGTCACCTGCATATTGCATTGTGTGCCCACTACCCAAAGTCAAATCATTTTCTGCCACCATATATTTACCCCCTTTACCATTTACTAACCCCCAACACCCTTCCCATACTATTGTCTGTGTCTGAGTTATTATTTTTCTTGTTTTTTCATTTGTTGCTTTCTGTTTTATATCCCACATATGAATGAAATCATATAGTTCTAGACTTTTTCCTATTTGATTTATTTCATTTAGCATATTTTCAAGATCTATCCATGTTGTTGCAAATGGCAGTATTTTATCTTTTCTAATGGCTGAGTAGTAATCCACTGTGTGTGTGTGTGTGTGTGTGTGTGTGTATATATATATATATATATATATATATATATATATATATATATATATATATATATACATCTTCTTTATCTACTCCTCTATCACAGGACAGTTCCATTGTCTCCATGTCTTGGCCACCGAAAATAATGCTGTAACGAACATAGGGGGTGTATATATCTATGCAAATAAATGTTTTCAAATTTTTCTAGTAGATACACAGAGGAGGGTTTGGTGGGTTATATGGTAACTCTATTTTTAATTTTTTGAGGAGCCTCCATACTTATTTTCTGTAGTGGTTGTACCAGTTTACTTTCCCACCAGCAGTGAATGAGGGTTTCTTTTTCAACACAACCTCTCTAAAATGTATTACTTGTCTCGTTAATAGCTATTTCAACAAGTATGAAGTGGTATTTCATTGTGGTTTTGATTTGCAATACCCAGATTCAATGTAATCTCCATCAAACTCCCAATGGCATTTTTTAAAGAAAAACAACAACAAAAAAGTCACCAGATTGATATGGAACCACAAAAGATGCCAAATAGCCAAAGCAATCCTGAGAAAAATGATAAAAAGTTAAGCTGATCTCTAGCTAGGTGTCTCAGTTGGTGGGAATATTGTCTTTCACACAAAATGACTGCGGCCTCTATTAGCAGTCAGGGCACATATCTAGGTTGCAAGTTCAATCACCGGTGGGAGCATGTATGGGAGGCAACCAATTGGTTTCTCTCTCATATGGATCTCTGTGTCTCTCTTTCACTCTCTCTCCAATCAATAAACATGTCCTTGGGTGAGGATTTTAAAAATCCTATATAATAAAAGCCTAATATGCAAACTGTCCCCTCAACTGGAAGTTCTACTGGGAGTTTGACCAGGGGGCAGGGCCGCTCGGCCAACAGCCCGAAGCCTCTCCACCCGGCAGTCCCCAACTTGGCCAGCAGCAGTGGCAGGCAGTCAGGGGAAGGGAGGCCCCAGCCAGCAGCTGGCAGCCAGCAGCCGCTAGGGACCATACTGTGAACAATTTTCGTTCACTAGGCCTCTAGTAAACAAATAAAAGAGCAAAGCCAAAGGTATCACATCGCTAACTTCAAATTATGATACAATATGAAAATTATCAAAACAGCATGGTATTGGCAGAAAAACAAGACACACTGATCAATGGAACAGGACTGAGAGCCCAGAAATAAACTCACATATAAATAAGTGAATAATTTTCAAAGATGAGCCAAAAACATACAATGGAGAAAAGAAAGCCTCTTCAATAAATGCTGCTGGGAATACTGGAAAGACACATTCAAATGATTGAAATTAAACTGCTATTTGTCACCATAAATAAAAATTAACTCAAAATGGATTAAAGACCTAAATATAAGACCCGAAGCAATAAAATGCATAAAATAAAACATAGGTACAAAACTTATTGACCTTGGTCTTAAAGAGGATCTCAAAAGCAAGCAAAGTAAAAGCAAAAATAAATGAATGTAAGTATACCAAACTAACACGTATCTGCACAGCAAAGTAAACCATCAACAAAACAAAAAGACAACCAATTGAATGGGAGAAGGTATTTGTGAACAGCACCTCCAATAAGGAGTTAATATTCAAAATATATAAAGAAATTGCCGAAACCGGTTTGGCTCAATGGATAGAGCATCGGCTTGGGGACAGAAGGTCCCGGGTTCGATTCCGGTCAAGGGCATGTACCTTGGTTGCAGGCATATCCCCAGTAGGAGGTGTGCAAGAGGCCGCTGATCGATGACTCTCTCTCATCGATGTTTCTAACTATCTCTCTCCCTTCCTCTCTGTACAAAATCAATAAAATATATATTTAAAAAATATATATAAAGAAATCATATAATTCAACAGCAACACACACACACACACACACACACACACACACAGCAATTAAAAATGAGCAGAGGGCCTAAACAGATACCTTTTCCCATACAAATAGCCAACAGATATATGAAAAGATGCTCAACTTCACTAGCTATTAGGGAAATGGAAATAAAATTCTATCTTTTTAATAATCTAGAGGCCCAGTGCACAAAGTTCATGCACGGGGTAGGGGGGAGGAAGGGGAGGGTCCCCTCATCCAAGCCTACACCCTCTCCAATCTGAGTCCCCTCGGGATGTCCGACTGCCAGTTTAGGCCCTTACACAATTTGGGACCACTGGCTCCTAACTGCTCACCTGTCTGCCAGCCTGATCGCCCCTAACTGCCCCCACCACCTGCTGGCCTGGTTGCTCCTAACTGCCTCCCCCCCCGCCAGCCTGGTGACTCCCAAATGCCCCCCTCTGCCAGCCTGGTCACCTACAAATGCTGCCCTGCTGTCATGGTTGCCCACAACTGCCTCCCTGCCGACCTGGTCACCCACAACTGCCCCCCTGATGGCCTGATCACCCACAACTGATGCCCATGTCAGCCTGGTAACCCCCAACTGCCACCCAGCCTGGTCACCCCTTACTGACCACCTGCTGAACTGGTCACCCCCAATTGCAACCTCTGCCATCCTGGTCACCACTAACTGCCCCCCCACACTTACCTGGTTGCCCCCAAGTGCCCCCCTGCTGGCCTGGTCACTCCATGCAACCTGCTGTTCAGTTGTCTGGTCATCCCTCATTAATCCCCCTGCCAGCTTGGTTGCCCCATGCAGCCTGCTGTTCAGTCATTTGATTGTCCCTCACAACACCCCCCCCCCCCCCCCCAGCAAGTCTGGATGCCTCAAACAGCCTGCTGTTCAGTTGTTTGGTCATCCCTCACTAATCCACCTTGCTGGCCTTGTAGCCCCACGTACCTGCTGTTTGGTCATTACTATTACAGTGACAACATCCAGACAATTTGCATATCCATCTATTATTAGTATAGATTTTTTTTTTAGAGAAATTTTACATTCACAGAAATATTGAGATGCAGAAAGTGTATAGATTTCCAACATATCCTCTGCCCCATTCATGCATAATCTCCTCCATTATCAACATTCTTCACTATAGTGGTACATTTGTCTCAATTGAGGAACTTACAATGATACATCATTATAATACAAAGCCCAATGTTTACATTACAGGTCCTTTATAGTGGTGTACATTCTATGCGTTTGAACAAATATTTATATCTAACACCCTCCCTTATATAGTATCATATGGAGAAGAATCTTTGCCTTAAATATCCTCTGTAGTCTTCCTATTCATCTCTCTCTCACCACATCCCTTTGAAACCACTGATCTTTTTATTACATCCATAGTTTTGCCTTTTTCAGAATATCACAGTTGAAATGATACCATATGTAACCTTTTGAGACTGGATTCTTTCACTTAGTAATAAAGATTTTAAGGTCTCTGGGATATCTATCAATGACTTAATAGCTCATTTATTTTTGGTGCTGAATAACAGTCCACTGTCAGAGTGTAACAAAATCTATCCACTCATCTTCTAAAGGACATCTTGGCTGCTTCCATGATATAGCAATTATAAACAAATCGTCCATAAACTTTTGTATACAGGTTTTCATGTAGATGTAAGCTTTCAGCTATTTAAGAAAAATACCAAGGAGCATGATTTAAGGCATTGTATATTCAGAGTATGTTTATAAAATAGTAAATGTCTTCTGATGTAGCAAATCATTTATCATTCCCATCAGCAATGTAATCTCACCAGCAATTGCATTCCCACCAGTTCCTGCTGCTCCACATCTTTTCCAGCATTTACTGTTGACAATGTTCTAGATTTTGGCCATTCTAATAGGTGTATAGTGGTATCTTACTGATGTCATATGATGTGTAGTATTTTTATATTCTTATTTGCCATTTGTATATCTTCTTTGGTGAGGTGTATGTTCAGATGTCCGGCCCATTTTTTAATTGGTTTTTCTCCTAGAATTTTAAGTTCCCTCTATATTTTAGAAAGCAGTTCCTTCCAAGATATGTATTTTGCAAATATTTTGACCAAGCCAGCGGTTTGTCTTTTTGGCACTTGAAAGTGTCTTTTGTAAAGCAGATATTTTTAATTTTAATAAAGTCCAGCTTATCAATCCTTTCTTTCAAGGATCTTGCCTTTGTTGTTTTATCTAAACACCATTGCCAAACCTAAAGACATCTAGATTTTCCCTATATTATCTTCTAAGTGCTTTTTATAGTTTTGAGTTTTATATTTAGTTCATGTTTGTGAAGAATTTAAGGACTGTCTTTAGATTTTTCTTCTTCTTTTTTTAAATTTGTGGATATCCAGTTGTTCAGACCAAATTATGAGAAAATTATCTTTTCTGAATTGTATTGCCTGTACTCCTTTATTAAAGATTAGTTGACTACATTTCTGTGGACCTATTTCTGGGCTGTCTTTTCTATTCCATTGATTTATTTGTCTATATTTTTGCCAATATCAAACTCTCCTAATTACTGCACCTTTGTAGTAAATATTGAATTCCTCCATAATGTCAGTCCTCCAATTTTGTTCTCCTTCAAAAATGTGTTGGCTATTGTAGATGTTTTCCCTTTCCATATAAATTTTTGAATCACTCTGTCAATGGCCACAAAATAACTTGCTGAGGATCTGATAGGGAATGCCTTCATTCTCTAGATCAAATTGGAAAGAACTGTCATCTTCACAACAGTATCTTCCTTTATGAACATTAAATATTATTTTATTTATTTAATTCTTCTTTGATTCCTGACATTAGAGTTTTGTAGGTTTCTTTCTATAGATCTTGTAAATATTTTGTTAACATGAGTGTTTCATCTTGTAGGCTGCTCATGTACATGGTATGTTGTATTTAGTTTCAAAAGACATTTGCTCATTGCTGGTATTTAGGAAAGCAATAGACTTTTGTGTATTAACCTCTTATTCCGAAACCTCACTAAAGTTCAAATAGATTGTTTTTATCAATTCTTTTAAATTTTCTACATAAGACAATCATGACATCGGTAAAAAACAGTTCAGTCCTGCTTTCCTAATCTGTATAAATAATTCAATAGTTTTAAATTGCACATTGTGAGTTGTATGATAAAATCTCTTGGCATTCCACTCCATTCTGCCCAAGATTTGAATCATCCCTTTGTCCAGCATACCCAATCTGTATACTCTCCCAGCCTGTTAGTTATTTAGTTGCCATCTTGATTAGCAGGTTGACTGTGACAGTATCACACTGCTTATGTTCACATTAACTTTTATTTTACTTAATAATGCCACATTCACATAACTTTTATTATAGTATATTATTATGATTGTTCTATTTCATTATTAGTTGGTTATTAATATCATACAGTGCTGAATTTATAAATTAAGTTTTATCATAGGTATGTATGTACATTAAAAAAAAAAACATAGGCCGAGACCGGTTTGGCTCAATGGATAGAGCGTCGGCTTGGGGACTGAAGGGTCCCGGGTTCGATTCCGGTCAAGGGCATGTACCTTGGTTGCGGGCATATCCCCAGTAGGGGGTGTGCAAGAGGCAGCTGATTGATGACTCTCTCTCATCGGTGTTTCTAACTATCTCTCTCCCTTCCTCTCTGTACAAAATCAATAAAATATATTAAAAAAAAAAAACATAGTATACATTGGGTTCGGCACTATATTTGGTTTCAGACACCCACTGGGCATCTTGGAACTCATACCCTGTGGATAAGGGTGGACTGCTGTAAAGGGATCACAGACATATGTCAGATGAATACAAAATCTCTGTGATAAAGGTAAAATTCGTGAACAGATCATTGACATAAGAAATATATAATAGCAAAGATAGAAAATTATAATCTGTAAGCAATCAAAAAAAAGGAAATTGAAATAACATACTTTTAATTACATAGAAAGATATCCAATTTCTTTAATTCAATGCTGGTTACAGTTTATACTAGAGGAGAGGTAAAAAAGCACAACTGTTCACAGAAGCCCTTTTGTAAAACGCATCAAGAGCTTTCACAAGTATGTACTTTAGAATGCAGCCACCTCAGAGAATCTCACTTTCAAAAATTATCTAAATATGGAAAAGAACCATATGATATCACTCGTATTTTGGACATAAAATAGAAAGCAACAAACAAACAAACAAACACAGAAACACAGGCAACAGTATGATGGCTACCAGTAGGGAAGGGAATGGCAGGAGGGAGGAGAGGATAAAGGGGGAATAAATGGTGATAGAAAGAGAAATGACTGGGAGTAGTGAAAACAAAAGTACACAGATGATGCATTATAGAATTGTACACTTGAAACCTATATAATTTTATTAATCTATGTCACCCCAGTGAATTCAATAATTTTTTAAAAAGGAAAAAATCTAAATAGAAAAAAGAATTGTAAACAAAAATGCTCACTACTACAATATTTATATTAATAAGAAAATTTAAAAAAGGAAAAAACCTAAATGCTTCTGATTATGGTTAAGTAATCTATAAGAGACACTTACGGATGATATATTCTACAATACTTATCAGTCTTAATTTACATAATTAATAAGGGTCTATAACATTCAAGTAAAACTTTATAGTAAGCATGAACAGATTTCAACTTAACATAGGCAGTAAGATCTCAAATATGTAAAAAAAAAAAAAAAAGCAAAATATAGAACAAAAGTAAAATCCCAAAATATTAATAATAGTATAGTCAAAATATTCACACTGCAGATGATATTATAGTGTTTCCACATTTTCCAATTTTCTATGATGAAACATTAATTTAACTTCATAGAGCCTCCCTACCACCTGTGAAATTCTTAATTCTGTATTTTAAATGGAAGTAAACTAAATATCTATATTATATATGCTATTTTAATGAGGCCTCTCTTACAAGGTGCCAAGTATAAATTATTAACTGATTCTTATTTCATTATTGAGAACTTAATGTCTGAACTATGAAAACTAAATATATTATAATCTAAACATATTTTTTTCTGAAAAATACTTAAACATATATTATGAACTGCAAAGCAAAAGCTTTACAAAAAAATAATTTGCAGAGTACATTGATTTTATAATCTGTAAGCAATCAAAAAAAGGAATATTTGGAGAAAATGAATAAATAAATATTTGACAAATATTTCAAAATTTTAATATCCTTCTGTACATGTAGGTAATCCTTTAGTAACATATTTATATGGGAAAAATATTTTCTAAAATTAAATTTCCTTTCACTTTATAGTCAATGTAGTTTATTTTAATGATTTAATTTTAATATAATCCTTTAAAAATTACCCACACAATGAATAAAGTACTAAACTGACTTTTTTATTTAAAAAAAAAAAATCATGCCCAAACCGGTTTGGCTCAGTGAATAGAGCCTCGGTCTGCGGACTGAAAGGTCCCAGGTTCGATTCCGGTCAAGGCATGTACATTGGTTGTGGGCATATCCCCAGTGGGGGATGTGTAGGAGGCAGCTGGTCGATGATTCTCTCTCATCGAAGTTTCTAACTGTCTATCCGTCTCCCTTCCTCTCTGTAAAAAAATCAATAAAATATATGTTAAAAAAATCAGATCCTATATCCTATTTTTTCAAGCAAGGGTTACTCATTGGAGATAATATCCATGCTATCTATCAAAACTTAATCACATAGACTCACAATTTAAGTGAAATGCAGAGCAATCACATCATAATTTTATTTTCTAATATTAATATTTTTTAAAATATCATATCCCTATTTTTAAACTTTTACTTGCTTAAGTGAAAATATTTGGTTTATATACATCACATAGAAGTTTCATATTACATACCAGTAGCTTGAACATGACATGGTCGAATAAGAGGGACCCGAGGAACAGGAGATTTTGACAAATGATATTGAGTGTAAAGTTTTGAAGATTCAAAGAAATTAATTCTAACGTCAAAGTCAAATTCGTACGTTGTCACCTGATAGACAAAAATACAATACACAAGTGACTATTTTGCTATAAAAGTTTGTGACATTTTATTGTATATACATAAAATGTGATTTGATATACATCTATATATAGAAGCCTAAGTGACTGTTAAAACAAAATAACAGGAATGACTGGAAAGACCAGAACAACTGGTGGCTATAATGTGAACTGACCACTAGGGAGCAGACACTCAGTGCAGGAGCTGCCCCCAACCTGCAGGCCCCAATTGCCAATGGGACCTGCCAGCCAACCTCCTGGTTCCTCCCCGCAGCTGGCAGGGCCTGATTGCCTGATCAGGACTGGGTCCCTGGGTTGGGATGGGTAACTGGGGGTGGGTGGCAGCAGACATGGGTGGCAAGGGAAGGAGGAGACAGGGTGGTGGAGAGTCGGGGAACCTGATCAGCCCTAATCGCTGGCCAGGCCTAGGGAGCCCACCCATGCACAAATTTCATGCACCAGGCCTCTATTATAGTATATACATAATGAAATAACATCATGATCAAGCTAATTAGCATATACATTACCTCACATAGTCATCTTTTTCTTGTCTTATTTTTTTTTTGTGTGTGTGTGTGTGTGTGTGTGTTGAGAACACTTAGGATCTACCTCTTAGCAAATACAAGAATAAAGTGCAGTATTGTTATCAGTACTATATTACTCAGCAATCTTTTTTTATTATTGTTTAAAGTATTACATATGTCTCCTTTTTTCCCAATTGACCCCTCCTGACCCTTTCTACCCCTGAGGGCAAGTCCCCACTGCCCCAGTGTCTGTGTCCATTTATCCAGCAATCTTAATTCTGTTTATTCATCCTAAGGAAATGAAATCAAAATCTCAAAGAGAGACTTGCACTATATTATAACATTATTCACAATAGTCAAGATATGGAAATAATCTAAATGTCCATGAAAGGACAAATGGATAATGAAAATGTGGTATATGCATGCATGGGAATATTTTTAAGCTTTAAAAGTAGAAGAATATCCTGCCATTTGCAACAACATCGATTGCCCTAAAGGACCTTATGCTAAGTGAAATAAAGAAGACACAGAAAGATAATGTATGATCTCACTTATCCATGGAATCTAGTATAATCAAATCCATGGAACATATCATTGACATAATATATAATAGCAAAGAAAAAAAATGGTTACCATTTTACTCTCAAGGGCTTTGAGGAGGGAGAAATAGGGAGATGTTGGTCAAGGGGTACAAAGTTTCAGTTATTCAAGATTAATTAAGTTATGGGAGCCTAATTAAAGTATATATATTTTTTCAAAATAGGAGTTGGTTTATTTTTAATAAGTCCAAATATAAGAATATAAAAAATGAATGTTTTATTTATTGAAATAATTCCTATTAATTCAAAATGGGTCAGACATAACCATAAAAATCTAAGAATATAAACCTTGTAGAAGAAAATGTATACAATAGAGTATTGTTTACTATAGTTACCATGATGCTGTATATTACAGTCCCAGGACTTATCTATATATATGAAGAACCAGGATCCGTAACAACTGAAGGCTTGACCTAACACAGGAAGTCAGTGCTGGGTCACTACCCAGCACTGACTGCAGCTAGTGCTGGGGCAGCTACCCAGCACTGATTGTTGAGGGGGCTGTGGATTAGGCCCAGAGAAAGGCCTGCAGAGAGAGAGGCAGGGTCTGATCTGCAGCCTCAGTGGCAGCTGTTGACCAGCCATTGCCCCTCTTTTCTCTCTAGGCTTCACTAGAAGCCACACCTCTGTTTCTCTCTGGGCCTTCTCCAGGGCTGCTGATCAGCCCTGCCTCTTTGATGATGCTGATTGGCATAGAAACCGACCAATCAGAACCAAATATGGGTGAAGTGACATGAACCAATGGCTGCCTAGGAGGTGGAGATTTTGATGCTGACTGGCATAGAAACTGACCAATCAGAACCTAATTTGGGTAAACTATAAAGGGAAAACCTAAGGTGGGGCTGAGGAGGGGTTTTAAGAGAAACAGCTGTTTGGTGTAAAGTGTAAGAAAGCAGTTCAATTTTTTAATGACCAGTTTAGCAGTATAGTGCATATGGCTATCTATCAGTCCAGATATAGGGATTATGTGTTTTTGTCTGCCAAAAGCATCTCCTCCTGCTGAAAATGGCTTCCTCACCCCACCATTTAAGCAATCTTATCCTATATAATCTATCTATACTAATAAAAGGGTAATATGCCAATTAGACCGAGTCAACTGGCCATCTTCTGGACGTCCAACTTCCTTCCGGGCAAAGCCATGGTGGTGGGGGCCAAGACAGACACAGTTAGGGGAGATAAGGCTAACAGGGGAGGGCAGTTGGGGGCAACCAGGCTGGCAGGGGAGAGCCATTGGCGGTGAGATGAGGCAGGCAGGGGAGGGCAGTTGGGGCAATCAAGGTGGCAGGGGACAGCAGTTGGGAGCAAGATCAGGCCAGCAGGGGAGGGCAGTTGGGGGTGAGATCAGGCAAATTCATTAGTCAACAGAACCAAATATTAATAGTACAACGTTTGAAATTTCTTTTGAGAGCCAAATTTTTTAAACTTAAATTTCTTCTAATGCCACTTCTTCAAAATAGATTCGCCCAGGCTGTGGTATTTGTGGAAGAGCCACACTCAAGGGGTCAAAGAGCCACATGTGGCTCAAGAGCAACAGTTTGCCGACCATGGGGTTAGGGGCAATCAGGAAGGCAAGCAGGTGAGCAGTTAGGAGCCAGCAGTTCTGGATTGTGAGAGGGATGTCCGACTGCCCATTTAGGCCAGCAGCGGAGGGCAGATGGGGGTACCAGGCCTGCAGGGGAGAACAGTTGGGGTGACCAGGCTTGCAAGGGAGGGCAGTTGGGGGGGGGGGAACTAAGCCTTCAAGGAAGGCAGTTCAGGGGGAGGAACCCAGGCCTACAGGGGAGGGCAGTTGGGGGGACTAGGCCTGCATGGGAGTGCAGTTGGGGGGGACCAGGCCTGCAGGGGAGGACAGTTGGGGAGTACCCAGGCCTGCAGGGGAAGACAGTTAGGGGCAACCAGGTTGTCTGGGAAGGGCAGGTAGGGGTGACCAGGCCCACAGGGCATGGCAGTTAGGGGCAATTTCGCCAGCAGGGGAGAAGTTAGGCATCAATCAGGCCGGCAGAGGAGTGGTTAGGGAGTGATCAGGCTGGCAGGCAGAAGCAGTTATGGGCAATCAGGAAGGCAGACAGGCGAGCAGTTGGGATCCAGCAGTCCTGGATTGTGAGAGGGATGTCCGACTGCCTGTCGGATATCCCTCAAGGGGTCCCAGATTGGCGAGGGTGAAGGCTGAACTGAGGGATACATCCTTCCCCATGCACGAATTTCGTGCACCAGTCCTCTAGTTTTGAATAATAGCCTTGTTGGATATAGCAATCTTAGTTTCAGAGCCTTGCTTTTCGTTACCTTGACTACTTCATTCCATTCCTCTTGCCTGTAGAGTTTCTGATGAAAAATCAGCTGACAGCCTTATGGAAGCTCTGTTGTAGATAACAAATTGTATGAACAGCTATAGGGTCAAGCCTCTGATTGACCTGTGGCAGGGCCATAAGCAAGTCCCAGTTTGGAGGGCAGAGCCCTTTTAGCATAATTAAGCTGAACCTTATAGCCTCCTAGGTGGCTAATGGTTTATGGGAGGTGCAACAAGTACTGCTAAAACAAGGTGAAATGCACAAGGACATTGTAAACACGTTGACCGCTTCCCTTGTTTTGCTTTGTGTGTTCTGACTATAAAATAAAGCCTCGGCTTGCAGGCTGGGTCTTTCTGTCTCCTCATCCAGGCACAGGAGATCAACCAAGCCCCAGCTATATTCTCTTGTCTATCTTCTTTAATCCTTCACCACCTCTCCTCAGGTTCACCCTTGGCCATGCTGGTATGGCACAACAAATTGCTTTCTCTCGCTGCCTTTAAGATTCTCTCCTTATCTTTAAATGTTTGCATTTTAATTATGTTGTGTCTTGGAGTGGGCAAGGTTTGGTTTGGGTTCTTCTTGCCTGGGACTCTCCTGAACTTATGTGACTTTTTCCTTCACCAGGTTAGGGAAGTTTTCTGCCCTTATTTCTCCAAATTCTCTATCTTGCTCACCTTCTTTACCTTTAGGCACTTCTATGATGTGCATATTGTTATGTCTCATGTTGTCCCACAGCTCCCTTAAGCTCTCTTCCTGTATTTTAATTTTTATTTATTTATTTATTTATTTATTTATTTTATTTTATTTTTCTCTGATTGAGTCATTTTGTCTACTGTCTTCTTTTTCACTGATCTAAATCTCAGCTCCCCTAGTTTGCTCTATATTCCTCCCAATGTGTTCTTTAATGGTGGTATGCCATTCTTCATTTCTGATGGTCTTTTTTCATAGTTACTATATCTTTTCTCATACTGTTGAGCATCACTGCCATCATTCTGAACTCTGTATCTGATAAGTTTTTTATCTCCATTTTATTTAGTACTTCTGGAGAATTTTCTTGTTCTTTCATTTGGGGCTTGTTTTGATTTTTTTTTTTTTTTGTCCCCCATTTTGGCTGCTGGTTAGGGAAGTTTTGTGTCTATATGCTAGGTTGATCTGCTATGATTCTCAATCTCTAGTGTGGGACAATGTCAGATGCTGTTTGTGACTGGCCCTGAGTACCCTGTTTAGAGCTATCAAAAATCCACAGCTTGCATCTCCCTCTGTTGGGGCTGGGTACCTTTGGAAACCACCAAGATGTGCACCAAGGTCTGCTTTTCCTAGCCCCAGGTCTAGAAGGAAATCAGGCAAAGACTGAAAGTCTGTAGAGATTCACCTCTGCCTGAAGTTGAATAGAGACTCAGTCTTGATTAGCCTCAGGTTATGAAACACAGGGTGGGATGAGAGGTATTCAAACAAGGTGGGGCAATTCTCCCATCCCCCCCCACCACACACACCCAGGCAAAAGCTGCCTGGATAGCAAGTTATGGATGAGAAAGATGTCCTCCGCAGTGTGAGGGAATGACTCTGCACAGGAAACCGGGGTGGCTCCCTCCTGAGCTCTAACCTCTGATCCTCCAACCCTGGATTCTACTCACACCTCTCTAGTTCCCTCTCTCCTCTCTCTTCCAGATCCTAAGTTGAGTGGCTGAACACAAAATTTTGTGTGTTGGTTCTTTAAGAGTGTGCCTGCATTTCCAGCCATCTCTTTCTGGCAGACATCAACCCCACTGCTTCTCACTGCCCGATGTTCTGTGGGCACCTTTCTCAGGTCTGGTGTTCTGACTGGGGAGCCCAGCTTGGGGTTTAGATCCCAGAGTTCTCAGTGGAAACCTGAACAGCTGAGATATCCCTCCAGAAGTTCAGCTGCTGCCTATTAGAACCCAGCCAGCCCTTTCACATCTCAGCCCTCCCTACTAGTCTCTATGTGGTCTTCACTTTCCATCCTTGGTTATCAGGGTTCTCTCCAGCTGATTATTCAGGATATTTTTTCTGTACTTTAGTTGTACAGTTTGATCCTGGGAGAGTGTCAGTGTAGCTTCCACTTACTCTGCCACCATTTTGGAATTCCCCAATATTCTTGAATGAAGCCCACAATCACACTCTGTCTTTACTACTGTTATTGTGATTTTTAAATCACTAAACATGAACGAACACTACAAAAAGAACCAGTATCATAGCAATACCTCCTAAATACTCACAGCATATTTAAAGTAAATTCAGCTAGTGATTCCAAGAGCATTGAACAAACCCCACTTAAATATAAGTACAAAGTACACTATGGCTCAAATATAAGTGATTTCGTGGTTATTCCCAATTTCCCTGTCCTTCATACAAGTCATACCTTGAGTTTTCTAAACAACATAATTGGGAAAACAAGACTATAGGTTCCTTGTGTGTGCCCTGTGCAGCCCTTGAAACACTCTGCAAGCAGGAGACAGATAGCTATAGCAACCATTTTTCTGAATTCAAGGATACACTCAGGCATGCTCACAGTGAGAAAAAGACCCATTACAAAAAGAGCTTTGGTGATTTTTGGTAACTTCTTGGTTATTATTATCAGTAACTTCACCATGCCCCAATAATATCAGTAATAGAAAGTTGAACTTACTTCTTTGGGAGCAAATGCTATGCCGCATCCCATAGATGTCTTTGGCTCTAATTCCAAATAATACCGGTCAGGAAATGCAGGGTCTTTGTGTTTCCCTTTTAAGACAAGAAAAAGTACATGTAAAAGAAGCCAAATACATATCTACAACACCACACATACACACACACACACACACACACACACACACACACACGCACACACACAGACACACACATGGAAGGACTGGAATGACTGGTTGTTATGATGAGCACTGTAATGACCAATCAGCCTGATCGGGGCCCCCAACAGCCTCCGGCCAACCTCCCATTGCCCACACCACCAGCCCAGCCCTGATCGGCCCCCATTGTGGACTGGCTGGACCCCACCTGTGCACAAATTCATGCACTGGGCCTCTAATTGTTTTGGGTTTTTTTGGGGGGGGAGGGGGCTCTAATTGTTAAATAAAACACTAAGAAACATCATCAATGTGTTCTTAACAACCTAAAAACAATTGCTAAAATATTTGTGCTATGCTGCATAAATTTGCTGGATTAAATAATACCTCTAAATACCAAAGTTCTAATTAGCAAAACTGATATCCAAATTTGGAGCAAATATATATCCAATCAGCAAAACAGATCCAGTTTTTAAAAATTTTCCAACATTCAAGAAGCATATCATAGTCCTATCAGATGAATGTGGAAAGAAATACTAGTAAAGGTCAAGGTCACATAACTGATTGAATCTTAGATCCGAGAGGGTTGGGAGACTGATTTCTAGTGAAGATGGAGCAGGAAAGATGCAGACCACTCCTGATGCTTTAAAGAGTGCACAAAGAAGAGAAACACAATTTTACAAAAGAAAACTTGGCAAAATGAAATCACTCCAGATACAAAAGATTCAGAAACAATTGACCAATAGTAATGAAAACTTCAGGTTCAAAAATTATAACTATTTAAATTAACTTCTGAAACAATTTCTTGAAAGATCAAATGTGTCTTCATCTAAATGATTTTAAAAATTATTTTCCTCCATAAAGTTTTCAGATTATGCCAAGGAATGATAATAATTTTATTTATCCCTGTCTGGAAATGACCTTTGATATTTCATTCCACTCTCTTTCATCCTACTTAATTTCACTCATTACAATGTAAAAACCATTAAACAAATGAAAAAAAAACCCAAACCATTAAGTTTACATTAACATAAACATTGTTGGTGATATGAGGAAAGATGCATATATTACACAGCAAAGAATATCCACCTTGAATGTGTGTATATTTTGAAAATAGAAGACATAACAAAAATGAATAAAAAATCAATATTAATAAAAATATTTGGAGTATATATAAAATATAGTTTGTGAAATGCAATAATCCAAGTTAGCTTCAATAAATATTTCTTGAGTGCTTATAATATACACAGCAATATACTGGACTGCTCTAATAGAAAACAAAAACTGTATATATATTCCTTAATCCCATGGAGCTCACAGTGTACTAGGGGAGACAAACAGCTACACAGTCCTTTTTGGTTAGTGTTGCAATAAAACTGACACAATGTCCTAAGGGAGAAAAGATTTAAAAAGTAATTTTAAACAATTGGATGGGAGAGGGGAATGGAAGTAATGACCAAAAGGACTTAGGAGGTTGAAGCTCATTTATAAAAGAAGGCAGGATCTCAAGCAGCAGGGACGAAAAAAAGGAACCATCTTAAAAGAGAAGCCCAGTGCCACTGGGAAGAAATGCAAAACAGAATCTGGCAGCAGCACAGAGAATGATGGCACCTGTAATGGGAGTGGTGGCTGGGAAGACAAAACATAATCACAGCCAACACAAATGGATCTCAACTTTTCCTTTCCTGTAAGGCACTCTATCAAATAATCCTGAAGCCAACATGTAAAAAAAAAACCAACTCTAATTTGCTAATGAAGGGCATTTATGTGTTCAAATATTCATAACAATAAGATACATTTTCAGGGTATTTTAAGTATATATAAACTATACTGCAAATTGTTAATTATTAAGATCCATTTACATATTTCCTAGACTGTGTCAGCAGCATGCTGCTGAGAAGCAATGGTAATAGGGAACCAGAAATGCTTTTTTTTTAATATATTTTATTGATTTTTTTACAAAGAGGGAGAGAGATAGAGAGCTAGAAACATCGATGAGAAAGAAACATCGACCAGCTGCCTCTTGCACACCCCCCACTGGGGATGTGCCTGCAACCAATGTACATGTCTTTGACCGGAATCGAACTTGGGACCCTTCAGTCCGCAGACCGAAGCTCTACCACTGAGCCAAACAGGTTTCGGCCAGCAATGCTTTTTAAGCAGAGGTATGCTAACACCTCTGCTTTAAGGAGACCACTCTCTGGTATAAGAAAGGCTTGCAGGCAGAGAAAGCATTTGAAATGATGCAGTGGCCGAGAGAGAGGTTTGAGCTAGGACTAATGCAGAATTGTGGAATTTTCGGTTTTTATAAGTGTATTTCCAGTAGAACATGATCTCACTCACCTAGGGGAAATGATGAACAACATAGACTGATGAACAAGAACAGACCCAGAGATGAGCCATGGGTCAGACTGTTGGATCTCAAATGGAGGGTGGGGATAAAAGGGAGACATCAACCAAAGAACTTGTGTGCATACATATGAGCCTAACCAGTGGTCAAGGACAATAGGGAGGTGGGGGCATGAGTGGGGAGGGGTGGGGAATAGGAATGGGGGGATGAGGACAAATATGTGATACCTTAATCAATAAAGATTTTTTTTAAAAAAGGCACTTTGCAGAGTAGCTCTGCAGAATGAGCAAGAAGAGGCTTTGATCCATTGAATAGGTGCATGAAAGTATATGAGCTAGTCAGTCAGAGTGAAGTGTTAAAACCATGAGAGTTTCAAC
The DNA here is from genome assembly GCF_964339955.1 of Pipistrellus hanaki. Lineage (NCBI taxonomy): Eukaryota > Metazoa > Chordata > Mammalia > Chiroptera > Vespertilionidae > Pipistrellus > Pipistrellus hanaki. Next base: position 81,351,298 of record NC_140524.1, read on the forward strand.
ATCCAGATTTTTTTAAAATTTAATATAGATTTCATATTGATTTCCAACTGTCTATTGTTATTCCTGGGCTATTCCACAGCCTCCTGAAACACAGTATGCTTGCCTAAACCTGCGCCTCCTGAATTGCATCAACTATGAATTGTCACCCACCCCTTAGCATCAAAAACTGAGAGTGATTCAAGACTTCCTCCTCTTCCCTAATACCCATGTTCACTTAGTAACCAAGTCAGAGACTTTCTAAATCCTCAGTACCTTTGTACTCCCCTCCTTCCCACCCCCAGCATCATGACCTGAGTATAGGATCTCACCACATCACACCTGTACAACCATACCTAATTGATCGTCCATCCTGTCTCTAGTCTTGCCCTTCCCACACCTACCCTTTGCCACTCAACTTTTCTCCAAAAGGAAAATTAGTAAAGTGTGAGCCTAATTATACCATTGCCTGGATATAAATACTTTAATGGTGCTGCCTAACATCTAGGCTAACAGTCCAGAAAAGACCCTCAACAATTTGGGTGTCTCACTTGCCCCTCCGGTCCTGTCCCACTATGCTTTAGATATCCTGAACTACTTCCATACTGACTGATTTGTAGGCTTTTACTTGAATCCTTTCATAGATCCCCTTTTTCTTGTGTATCTCCTCCAAGACTCAAATTACACATCAAATAACAACATCGAATCATTAAAAACAGTTAAGAATAATTGTCCCTGACTTACATAATTATACCTTTGAGCATCTGTTTTATTTTTACAATAATATCATTGTAGTATAACATATATACCTGTTTTGTGTTTAAAAACCATTGAAAAATATAAATGACCTTCTAGATTAAACTCCACTCTGGCACGTGTTGTGCCTTCATTCTTTACGAAAAATGGAATAATCTGGGTACCGCCAAGAAAGGTGCCACCGAAGATAAATGTGTCCTAAAATTTTTAAAAAGGAATAATTAGAAAGTAGTATAATGAGAGAATAATGTAAACTAAAATTTAAACTATAAGAGGGTAGGCCTTAAAAGTCCTCATCATAAGAAAAATATTTGTAACTATGTTTGGTGATAGATGTTAACTAGACTTATTGTGGCAATCATTTTTTCAATACAAATATCGAATCATTATGTTGTACACAGGAAATTAACATAATGTTATAAGTGAATTCTACCTCAACAAAAAATATACTGTTATATTCACCAAAGACATTAACTAGACTACTCTATAAAAAATTTGTCACATTTTCCTTCCTTCCCCCACATCCTGTATATAATCAGTTACCAAATCCCATTAATTCTGCCTCCTTCCTCATTTCTTATCCTTTTTGTAACTAAATAAAGTTAGTAACTCATCACTTTTAGATCCTCATTTTCTCCAATTCTCCCCTACAAAACTAAAACACAATTAAAGCCATTTAAAATCTGAACAGACCACTTCGTATATTAAAATGTAATGATTCTCCTCCATCTACAAGAGGATATCCTAGTTCATTAGCAAGGCTCACTAAGTTCACCATGATTTTCTCCTAGCTCATGTCCCAGCCTCACCTAGCTTCGTTCTCACCCTATTACTTCATACTTCAGTAAGCTATACAACTTGTCATTTCCAACCAATACCTGATGCTTCACCCTTCTTTATCTTTATCTTTACCTTTAACTTTATCTTTATCTTTATCAAGGTGTCCCTTAGTCAGGAAGACCTTTCACTAACTTATTATTGCCTTATAAAATATTATGCATCCTTCAATCCCCAGTTTGATAAATCAAAACTAACGACACTGCTCAGGACTATTTCTGTTCCATATATTTACTTATATTACACCATCACAAAGTTCCTTTATTTGTTCACATATCTGTTTCTCCTAGTAGAGCTTAAGTATAATTCATTTTGCATCCATACAAAGTGACACTTAGCTTAAATATATAAGGAATGTTTATTGAATGTATCTTAACTTGAGATTAGATGTTAGGATGTGCCTACACCACAAAACTCTATAGAATTTGTCCTTCTGGTGATGCTACTATATATACCCTACAGTTCCTTACTAAAAAAATTACATATATCATTCAAAGAAAACAAAGCAACAATATTCTAATGTTAAGGAAAATACTTTATTAAGGTCAACTGGCCACTATCTGTTTCACTTATAATATCAACCCAGTTGCATAGGTGAAATTTATAAAATCCAAAATGGTTAATGAAAGTTTAACACCTTATATATGCAAAAAAACAAAATCAAAAAAAAAAATTCCTCTTATCCCATTCTGGCCTTGTCCATTTGCTCATTTGGGAAAAAATTCCTAATTGTTTCTAAGATACAGAGTCAATGCCACACACTTATTAAATGTACTGATAATAGTACCTGGTGATACTAGAATATTTTTTAAAAGGCAGCTATGTTTAAAATCCAATGTAATTAGGAAATATTTATCAATATAAAGTTCTGTAAGTAACATAGCTGTACCATAACATGAAAAGCCTGCCACAAATGTCTTTGGCATAAGGAAATAAAGTAGTAAAAGTCTTAATACTTGTCTAATATTGTTCAAGGAGGGACACCATCGCAATGGAAAAAGCATTAGGATCCTATAGGTTTTAATAGCCAGGAGTAACCATAGTCTTGGAAAAGCTAGCTTAATATCTGTCCATCTATGTGGAATTATAATGCCTTCAATCCTGAATAAAATAAGGTTTGGAAAATTATAACTTAAAGCCAGACCCTAGAATTGTGCTGAACCCATTGAAGTGCAAACTAGTAGTGAGGCCTACCTAAGGCAACCAGCAGCCTCATCAATTTCTGCACAATTTAGTTAAGCACCAAAATGGTGCTAGGTACTGGGGAACTATTGAAAGAGAAAAGGAAAAGTGCAGATAACCTGAAAACAATTGACAATCACTATAATGAAGATGTTCCCAGAATTGAGATGTCTGTAACATCTTGTAAATGTCACAATAGAGGGGCATATGGGTCTGCTTTGAAAGATCAGGATAAGTTTCTCTGGGTTGATGAGGCCATATATAATTCCTGAGAGGCTGGCCAAAAAAAGCCTGTGTGAGCAATTATAGAACAACATTTTGTTAAGGTACAGAAAAAAAAAAGAGTATAACTGTAATGCAAAAATGCAAATCAATACCAGAGTAAGATATCATTTTATATTCCATAGATTGGCAAACATTAAGTCTTATAATACAATGTATAGAGCAATGGAATGTAAGTCAATGGAAACTTGAAAAGAAAATATGGTAATTATCTTGTGAGGTCAAATATGCATATATTCAATGTCTTACCAATTCCACTCCAAAAGAAAACTCTTGCATAAGTGCCTCAGAAGGTATGTGTATGAATGTTAATAGGTATAGTCTTTGTAATAACAAAAAACAGAAACACTTAAATTTATGAACAATGAAATGTGTCTATAAATTATAGTATGTCTATGAAATGGATTATTAAATAACAATGATAATGAATAAAATAGAACCACATAGACAACTTCAATAAAATTTGAAAACACAATATTTAATTTAAAGCAACACACCAAAGACTATACATTTTTTTAATAAAACTTAAAAATGAACAGAATAAACCAAACAAAGAATGGGTAAGGAACTCATACACATGTTGTAACCCAATTAGAAAAAGTAAAGGGATAATAACCACAAAATTAAGGAAAGGAATTAGCTCTTAAAAGGAGCAGGATCATGAGGAAATCTACACATGATTTAATGGTATTGATAGTGCTCCGATACTTAAGTTTGGTGTTGAATTTTTACACCATTATTTATTATTCTGCTTCATTACTTATTTACATGTATTAATTTATGTTAAATTAATACATAATAACAATTTTAAACATAAATGTACTAACTAGGGACATAGATCAAATAAAAATCACCACAATTAATAAATCGGATAGACACTTACTGGTTTGATTTCAACAGAAGCAACTTCAGCAGTTCCACCAATCCTAAGGTCTATGTCAGTTGCATGGCGTATAGCAATCTAATATTTAGAAAAAAATATAAAACTCTGTAAAACCACATTAAAATATATTCATATACTGCTGAAGTGTTACCTGGCATTTATGTAACATTTTATAATTTAAATCATCATAACATTTTGTAAATGTCACAAGATTTCTTCTGGCAGTTGTCATCACATTTCTTATTATGCAGAATTTATATTCCTAAGAGAAGTAAGTATTCAACTCTTAAAACCTCCACCACAAATGGAATCAGCTGACAGATTGTGAACCTGACTGCAGAATTCTACCCACTTGAATTTATAATGTTGCCTCAAACTCTCTGCAATCCTTTTGTATTTACCTAATTTCAATGGATTATTAAAAATAAAACAAACAGGAAACTGAATGCAAACATACTTATTTCCATAGGAAGATACTAATACCCACAACAATTTTAATGAGAGCAGCTTAAAATTGATGAGCATATGGGTCCAGTATGGAGCTAAAATACATTACCTTCTTTTAATCCTCAGTATTCTGTCAGGTTACTTCTATTAATAATCTAATTTCCAAGTGAGGAAAGCTAAGGCTTAAAAAGGTCAAATATTTTGTTGCTTGTTTTTTTGTTGTTGTTGTTTTTGTTGTTGTTGTTGTTGTTGTTGTTGTTTGTTTGTGTTTTGCTTTGAGGTCACAAAACTTAAAAGCAACATCAGCAAAACTTGAACCAAGAACTATCTGAACACTCAACTGTTTCCAGGAAAATTAATATAGTGAAATAAGAATTTATTGTGCAATTCCTTGTTTGATTTTGCATCCCTAGCATCTACAACAGAGACTGTGTTGAATGAATGAACAGATTTCATTGTATTGCACTTTTAAAAAGGTAAGCTTTTCTAAATAAGCCAGTTAGAGAAAGGCAAATATCACATGATCTCACTTACATGTGGAATCTAATGAACAAAATAAACTGATGAACAAAATAGGACCAGAGGCATGGATGCATAGAATAGAATAACAGATCTCAGTGGGGAGGAAGGCAGAGGGGACAGGAAGAGATTAGCCAAAGAACATCTCTATATATAAAAGCTAATATGCAAAGTGTCCCCTCGGGAGTTCGACCAGGAGACTGGGAGTTTGATCACTTGCTATGACCACCAGGGGGTGGCACAGAATAGAGGAAGATACCAGCTGGCAGCCAGAAGGCCCCGATCAGCCCTGATCGCTGGCCCGGCCAAAGGACCCTACCCATGAATGAATTTTGTGCACCAGGTGTCCAGTATATGCATAACCCATGGACATATACATAGTGTGGGGAAGTCCTGGGGGTTTGGTGGAGGGGGCAAAAAGGTGGGAAATGGGAGACATCTGTAAAACTGTCAACAATTAAAAAAAAAGGTAGGCTTTGTAAAAACAGCATACTCTTCTAAGATACAGTAAAAATTAATCTTTTAGTAAAATTTATACTTTAGTGGCCATATTATTCTATATTTTCAAAATACTATGTAAAAATTCTGCCTAAATCTCAGACCATATACCACAGAAACTAATTTAAATACATCTTTCACTTGGCTTGTGTGGCTCATTGTTTGAGCATTGAACTATGAACCAGGAGGTTACAGTTTAATTATCAAAGCACATGCCTGGGTTATAGGCACAATCCCCAGTGGGGAGAATACATGAAGCAGCCTATCAATGATTCTATCTCATCATTGATGTTTCTATGTCTCCCCTTCTCTTACTCTATGAAATTAAAAAAAAAAAAACTACTTAAAAAAATCTTTCAATACAAGTTTCTCTAAAGGAAATATAATTCTTAGGCTATTTATTTGGGGGCGAGGCAAATTAGTTTTATTACATTAAGCTACATATTATTTTTAAATTGTTATAGGGAACTGAAGGATAAAATTGTGGATATTAGTACATATAAAGATATTCATTTTGATCTGATGACAGTGTACATATTCTTTTTCAGTATGAATAAATGTATACAGTTGATCATCAAATTGAAGATCAAGAGCATTTTATTCTATGAGTTTATAATACGTAAAATTTATTTTTTAAAATAAATCTTTATTGTTCAGATTATTACAAATGTTCCTCTTTTTTTCCCGCCTCCATTGCTCCCCTCCACCAGGTTCCCATTCCACGCTCTGTCCTTTCCCCACCCCGCATTGTCCTCATCCATAGGTGCACAGTTTATGTTCAGTCCCTTCCCACACCCCCTACTCCCCTTTTCCCCAAGAATCGTCAGTTCACTCCCTTTCCATACTTCTGATTCTATTATATTCACCAGTTAATATTGTTCAACAGATTTTTTAATTCCTTTGGTTTTTAGATTCACTTGTTGATAGTTATGTATTTGTTGTTCATAATTTTTATCTTTATCTTCTTCCTCTTCCTAAAGAACCCCCTTCAGCAATTCATATAATTCTGGTTTAGTAGTAATGAACTCCTTTAGCTTTTTTTTTTATTTGTGAAGTTCTTTATCTGGCCTTTGATTCTGAGTGATAGCTTTGCTGGGTAGAGTAATTTTGGCTGTAGGCTCTTGCTATTCATCACCTTGAATATTTCTTGCCATTCCCGTCTGGCCTGCATGGTTTCTGTTGAGAAATCAGCTGACAATCATATGGGTGCTCCTTTATAGGTAACTACCTGTTTTTCTCTTGCTGCTTTTAATATTCTCTCTTTGTCTTTTGCTCTTGGAATTTTAATTATGATGTGTCTTGGTGTGGTCCTCTTTGGATTCCTTTTGTTTGGGGTTCTGTGCACTTCCTGGTCTTGTAAGTCTATTTCTTTCACCAGGTGGGGGAAGTTTTCTATCACTATTTCTTTCAATAGGCTTTCGGTATCTTGCTCTCTCTCTTCCTCTGGGACCCCCATAATTCTGATGTTGGTTCACTTGAAGTTGTCCCAGAGATTTCTTACACAATCTTCAACTTTCTGGATTCTCTTATCTTTTTGCTTCTGCAGAGGATTGTCTTCTGGCTCTTTGTGTTCCAAATCTTTGACTTGATTCTTGCGATCTTCCATTCTGTTTTTAGGACTCTGTATAACATATTTTTTTTTTTTAATTTCAGACAATGTATTCTTTATTTCTAGTTGATCCCTTTTCATATCCTCAAAGGTCTCCTTTATTTTATCAGCCTTTTCAAGGAAATTCTTGAAAAACCTTATAACCGTGGTTTTGAACTCTATATCCAGTCTTTCGTTCTCCATCTCTTTCGTTTGAGATCTATTTCCTTGTCTCGGCATTTTTACTGCTTCCCAGGGTTGGTAGGATGACTCTGTGTGCTTGGTCTCCTATATGGCTCAGTGGGTCAGCCTCCCCAGTTACCTGAGATAGACACTCTTGCTACTTCTCTTTGTGGACTGCATGTATAGCCTTGTTGTAGGTTAAGTCTTGATTATTGTTGGTATCCCAGGGAGGAATTGACCTTCAGGCCCATTGGATGTGAGTATCAGCTGTGTCTACTCTGGGATACCTTCTGTATTGGAGACAGTCTTATAGGATCAGACTTGCAAAATTGCAAAAGCCTCTGTGCTCAGCTTGGATGGGGTCAAGTCTCAGGGCTGAGCTGACAGTCTTGGCTTCCTGTCAGCCCTGCCCTTGTGCACTTGCCTGAGTTTCTGCCTGACCTCTGCCTTCAGCGGCTCCCCTGAGTTTCCGTCTGACCATCCTGATTCCCCATGCAAGAGCATGGGTGCCCCAGGGGTTCGCCCGGAATTGGTTTGGGTCTCTGTAGTCTGCAGCTTCTGACTCCTTCCACTATGGAGAGGCCGCATCACCCTCCGTGGTCAGACCTCTGTGGTCACTCACTTGCGCGACTGTAGACCCTGCCCGCTGTGCTTCATGGCTCCCGGCTCCCCCCGTCTCCCAGTCTAAGTCTCTAGGTGCCTTTCTCTACAGTCCGGACTCCACCGGTATGAGCCTGGGTCCATGAGGTTTCGGCCGGGATTGGGGTTCAGTGCAGAAGGAAAGGGTTCAGTGCAATCAGGGACTTCCTTTCCCCTCCCGCCAGCCAGGCATCCGGTCGCACTTCCTCTCTGCACAAGCGTCAACCTACCTCAGCACTTTGCGGCTCCCAATCCAATCCGTGAGCCTCTCTCTTTTCTGGTTGTAGATTTCCCACTCTGCCAGATTTCCTGTGTGTTTGGATGATGTCCATTCTGATTTTAATTGTTGTTTTGAAATTGTTGGGCAAGGCGGCAGCTTAGGTGCTTACCTAGGCCACCATCTTGGTCTCTCCTCAGATGGCTTTATATAATACGTAAAATTTATTACAGACTGGTCTTATTTTATTTATTTTGTTTAATGAACACAGATAAGTCCCTAAAATTAAGGTAATATCTTTTCATTTACATGATTCTTAGAATATAAAATAGTAAAACATTTAATGTGTGCTATAAAATATAGATGTTAACATCATATAGAATTTGCTGGTAATTCATTTAGTCATTAAAGCTATTTTTAATTAGCATTCCAAAATTGATTATTTCTTCTATGATATATAATTAATGCCATTAAACATATTTTGCTCTATGACTAGTAAGGGCTTGTCACAAGTTAAAGATGCCAAATATAATTCCAATTTCATATGAAAATGCCTCATATTAATGAAAGATGTTAATTTCAATTTAGTACAAGTTTCCATAACCAACTTTTATCAGAAATATTTTCTACAAATCCTCTTGCCAGATTCTACTAACCATTTTTATAATAGATGGTATAGACAAGGTAGTTGTTCTTTCAGATTGCTAAAATCTGCACTTCTGGAGGGGGGGGGGCAATGGAAAGATATGTACATATATAATACCTTAATAATAATTTAAAAAAAGAAAAAAAAGTAAAATGAAAAAAAATCTGCACTTCATTAAATAAGCTTTCTAAAAATAAATGTTTGTAACATTTTTTAGCATTATACTTAACACTACAAATATCTGAACCAAACAAATCCACATAGTCATAAATATGGTGCAGGGACTCATGTATATAAACATACCTTTGCTATTGTATCAAATTTTTCTGCCATGGTAGGTGTACAGGTGATAGTGACAACAGTTAGCCCCCCAAATGGAATTATTCCTTCTGATGGAACAATATTAATGATAGACATACGACTCTTATTGCAAACCTGTAAAAGAAAATTTGCAGAAAGGCTAATTATCCTATCTTTTTAATTTTTTTAAGTATAGTTGGCATATGATCTTATATTTGTTATATTAGTTTCACCTGTACAATATAGTGATTCAGCATTTTTAGACCTTACAATGTTATCATCCTAATAATTCTAGTAATGATTTGTCATGTGCAAACTTATTACAAAATTATTGACTACATTCCCCTTCCCATTTTCAACTACCTTCACCCTTCTGGTAACCATAAAACAGTCTCTGTTTCTATTAGGCTGTTTTTGTTCTGTTTTGTTTTCATTATCCTTTCAAGTTACTGTTCCAAAGCTCTCAAAGGAAAGCTTTCAAACTACTATCTAGAGTTCCTCCAGGCACAGGGCATGAGATGATTGTGTAACTGATTTTCAAACACCAGATGTACATATAGTTTGAACTTCAACAAGGATTTGCAAATAGAACATTCAATAGTGGCATCTTCCATTTCAAATAGGAAGCTGACATTTATTGTCTGAAGTGTTTTCAAGACTGCAAAATTTAAAAGGATGAACGATATCTCTTAGGGAAGATGCTAAAGTTCTAGATACATTGATAATTTTGCCTTTTCCCTGATCATAAAAACCGAAAGCAAAGGTAGTTGGGAAGCAAGATGATAAAGTAACTGCCTCTTCTTTGTCATTTCCTTGATAGCCTAATGTCTAAGGTATCATGTTGACATTCAAAAAAATGAACTTATGATATGGTTTGTCAGAGACTAATTTAGCCCTGCCTACAATCCTTTAATCCAAAATAATAAAGGGAAATTAGATATTTAAAAGGGGATAAGAAATTAAGATATTTGTGGGCATGAAGAAACAAAGCCTTAAAATCTAATTTGGAAGCAACAGAGTAGAAAATGGTATCCTCATTTGGTTATTGGGGCAAAAGAGATCCTATATAATAAAAGCCTAATATGCAAATTGACCAAACAGCAGAAACCATGGAATGACAGTCGCTATGATGCACACTGACTGCTAGGGGGCAGAGGCTCAATGAAAGAGCTGCCCCAGCCTGCAGAAGGAGGCAACCAGCAGCAGCGGAGAGGGGGCAGGGCCAGTGTTCAAGCAGTGCCAGGCTGGCCAAGGCTGGAGCCAGTGGGGCCCCCCTGATCACCTTGCTGGTTGCCCTACAGATTGGCCCTGATCATCAGCCAAGCCTACGGACCTTACCAGTGCAAGAATTTCGTGCACCAGGCCTTTAGTGTAAATATAAAGCTTGAATGAAAGATCTCCAATGCTAACTTCTATTAGGAGATGTTAATAGATTTTTCAGTTATAATAAAAAAAAAAAATTATCACCACTTTAAACAAACTCCCACCTGGCAATTAAAAAAAAAACTATATATACAATATCTTTAGAATGGTTCAAGTTGATACCTTGAGAATCCTGATGAGAGAGGATAAAAGAAAAAGCATGTAATTAAATATGGAATATGACATTGACAAAATACATTTTTAAATGGTATTTTCTTCAAATCACTTACCTTTTTTAATATAACAAAATAACAGATAGAAAAAAAGAGGGTAAGAGGAAAAGAAAAGGAGAGACTAAGAAAGAAAGGAAGAAGTTATTTTTATGGGAAATTACATAAAATATACTCAGATAAGTATCATGTGAAATATCTAAATATTAGCATTACCAAATTTATAAAAACTAAAATATTAATGCCATAGTGTTCATCACAAAATATTCAAATTATAATGTGATCTGATCTAAGTAAGATCCCAAGATTTTACATCACCTTGAAATAGGCATGGTTTTGTCCCACATTGTGAAGAATGACTTTCTTCAAAGTTGTTAAACCTTGAGGGATATTATTGAAGAGTATCCTTGGCTCCAAAAACAAGACCTTGGTGTTACCACGCTAATAATGAAGGGAGGACAGGGAAAATGCAGATGAATAATAGTAAACACCTTTTTTTATGGCCACCAAACAATTTTAAATCTTTTCAGCTTCATGAAAATTTCTAAAATATGAGGTGTTATCAGATTTTATGGTATCACATGATCTCACTCATATGTGGAATCTAATGAAAAAAAATAAATTGTTGAACAAAATAGATCCAGAGACATAGAAGCATGAAACAAACTGTGGAATCTCAGAGGGATGGTGGATGTGGGTGGAGATCAAGCAAAGAACTTGTATGCATATATACATAACCCATGGACACAGACAATAGGATAGTGAAGGCCTGGGGCATGGGGAGGGCATAAGGGGTCAATGGGAGGGGAAAAAAAGGAACATATGTAATGCTTTTAAACAATAAATATTTTTTAAATACAGAAAGGAAAACAGACAACTATTTAAGTTGTACTCCTAAAATGAAAAAGGCAGGGGGAGTAAGATAACTCTGTGGAGAAAGTAAATCCAAGACCGAGAATCATGTGAATTAATCACTGAAGGAGATGTAAGAGATCATCTACCCAACTATGTACAGTGCTACCTTATGCTATGTAAAAGGAAAGAGTTCAGGGGCACGTGACTATGGAAAATAATGTGCCAAATGAGATTATCCAAGCAGGGTTCTACTAGACGCCTTCTCACTGCACTTAATATGCTGATAATGTACACTCTGCTTATCTGATAATGAGAAGGAAATTTACTGTGATTCACAGAATTACATCGATGCAGGACTCCCTAACTTTTCCCCACACAAATCATTTCACAGAAAACACTTTTTGAAATGTTAAAATAACCCATCTCTCCCATTTTACAAGAAAGCAAACCATAGTCAAAGGCAACTAGAACCCAAGTTTTCTAATTCCTCATTTAGTTCTCTTTACACCAGACCCTATTATCCTTACACATGATATATTATTTCTTATTATCATAGGAGGTTTTAGTATATTCTTAAAATTATTTGAAGAACATGTCATGGTAATTGGAGCAATAATTTTCAAATAAATAGAAGAGGAATTGGTCAAGTCTTTCATAAATTAATGGCACACTTGAACATTTTATTTAATCACTTAATGTTGCTCCATCTTTACTTTCTTAAGAACAACATTTCACAGTCCATTTAACTTTAAGGGCTTTAAAAGTTTAACAAAAAATAATCTAATTTATTATTCTGATATCTCAACGTTTAATTCTTAACCAATCCTAGTGTGGAGAAAGAGGAAAGCAAATTTTATGGTAATAACAAAGGCTGTAGAGACAGATAGATCTGAATATAAATTCCAATTAGGGCACTACTGCATGTGTAAACCTATATTAGTTCATTAACCAATCAAATCTTCCATTTCCTCAACTGAGTTATTAGTCTATACCTATAGAGTTGTCATAAGGATTAAATTAAATAATACATGAACAGCACTTAGTATCATGCCTGCCACTGTAATTACTCAATAAGTGATATCTATTATTAATGTCAAGTCTGCATTACTAAATAGCTGGTCTTTTACCTATCAGGAAAAAAAAAAACACATGGGATGACTATGTGGGAAATATTTATATTAGTAAACTTGTCAAACACAAAATAGTGACAGCAGTAGGACACAGCTTATTTTAAGTCTGGAGCAATGGAAATACCCTAATATTGTTATCACAAAAGTCTTAGATTGCTAAATTAATTCTAGATAGCAACACATTTTTAGCAAAGTCTTAATTTATGGCTCCAAAAATATTATAACATAATTTAGTTAACTAAATATTGCATGCAAAATCAGGTTTTACTAACATAGTATACATATCCAACTACTCTACTCACACATATGTCAACCAATTTAAAACCCCTCAAAATAAAATTCATGTTCAAAGGAAATCATTACATGTGCAACACATTTTAGTGTCATCGTGTTTCCTTCATCAACTTGAAGAGTAAATTCTCCCCTGTCTGGCGCAGAGAAACCGGGCAGCCATGTTACTTCACATTCCAATGAGGAGAATGGTTCAACAATGCCTACAGAGGATTTAGAGAGAATAAGACAGTTCCACATTTTAAATATATATATTTTCATATCCAAAATAAGGGCTGGCATACAAATATAACATCATATAACAAATTATTTAAATTAAACTCAAAGTATAGGAAAATACTAAATGAGTGATTATCAAATTTGTATAGACTCATAGTTTCATTAAAATCTAAAATACATCTTATTTTTCAAGTTTAAAAGGCAGATGAAAATATTTGACAAAAAGCATGCCAATATTTCAAAAAAAATCCAAAAAAACAGAAATTGATCAATGAAACAAACACTCTAAGATTAGAGAGGGCTTTATTTATTTTGTTTCTGTTTTTGTTTTAATCTTCACCTGAGGATATTTTTCCATTGATTTATAGAGAGTAGAAGAAAGAAGGAAAGACAGAGAAACAACAGTGTGAGATGTTCATGGTTGCCTCCTGCATAAGCCCTGACTAGGGCTCGAGGAGCCTGAAAGGTAGGTAGGTGCCCTTGACTGGAATTGAACCGGGGACCCTTCAGTCCACAGGCTGATTCTCTATCCACTGAGCTAAACTGGCTAGAGCTAGAAATGGCTTTATACATACATATTCAAAAACCATTCATGATCCCTGTTTGTGTCCCCTCCATGTTTCTCAATATTCTGAAATACTTATTATTAACATCAGACTATTATTCAGTTTTTAGAGGAAGGAATTACCAGAGGCTTTTTAAAAATGTTCATATCCCTAGAAATGTAATTTCTGATATAGCTATGAGTAATCAATACATTTCTATAACTCAAATGTACTGAGAACCCAGGTGGCATCAAGCAAATTTAGAGAGAGCTGCTTATCTCTTTAAATGCATCATCTTGCCAGCACCGGTTTGGCTCAGTGGATAGAGCGTCGGCCTGCGGACTGAAAGGTCCCGGGTTCGATTCCAGTCAAGGGCATGTACCTTGGTTGCGGGCCAGTAGGGGGTGTGCAAGAGGCAGCTGGTCGATGATTCTCTCTCATCGACGTTTCTAACTCTCTATCCCTCTCTCTTCCTCTCTGTGAAAAATCAATAAAATATATTTTTAAAAATACATAAATGCATCATCTCTAAAGGAAGTAAATAATACTTAGTGGAAACAACGACTCAGAAGTTCTTTCTTAATGAAGAAAGCATCACCTGAGATTCAAAGGCAATGGGCAATAAACGGAGAGAGATGAGTGATCACCATAATCTTTGCTTTGGGTCGGGGTGACTCTCATGTGATGGTAGTTTCCTCAATCTTAAAAAAGATATAGTGACTACATCCTATGACTATGAAGGGAGATAACAATACATGTAAAGATTAACATAGCACATGATGCCTAGAGAACACTCATTGTCAGGTATTATTAATACTCTTGAATGTCAATACAGTAATTTATAAAAATAATAGAAACTGGGCACGGAAGAGATAATAGTCTAGTGGGAGTCCACTGGGATTAGATTTGTTTATAAGTAACAAAAAGTCCCGATACAGTGGGTTAGGAAGATAGGAGTTTGTTTGTCTTATGAAATTAGACATCCACAAATAGGTATTTCGGGGCTGCCTTAACAGATTGACAAGGCCTTCAAGGAGCAATGCTCTTTCTAGCTTCCCACACTTCCATTCCTTACTGTGTGGCCTTTCTCAATGTAGAAAGATAGCATAGTGATTAAAACAGCACAATTTGAAGGGTCAGACTCCCTGATTCAAGTTTTAACTCTCTGTCTTACTAGCTGAGACCTTGGACAATTTACTTAACCCACGTTAACAGTTTCCTCATACATAAAATGGGGATAACTTTATCTAATGCAGAGAATTTTTGTAGGGGATTAGATAAGCTAAAATATGTAGAAGTATTTCAGTGTCTGGCACAAAGAAGGATGGCAATAAAAGAAAATCCTGTCCATATCTCTTTGGCAAGAAGCTTGGGAAAAGAGATTTCTAGATAAGAACACTGCTTAGCCAAACAAAATGAGGATCCTATTAGGAAGGGGAATATATATCAGTATGGGCTTAGCAACATCTACCACAATAGGAAATGTATAGAAGCATATAATTGTAGATAACATTAAAGAAATACACAGTGGGAGCTGAAAAGATGGGGAGAGGAGTCAAAATTGGCCCAAGAAAGTGGAGAAAACCTCATTTAAAGAGATGGCATTTGTGTTGTGACTCAAGGATGAACAGAAACTCTAGAGGAAGACAAAGCCAAGGGAAGTGTCAAAGGCAAGTGACAGTGCTAGAAGAGAGAGGTGTGTGGAAAAGATTGTGATGGGATGTAACTTGGACATGGAAGATTCAATGCTATGTATAAAGGCACTTAAACAGGGAACAGGGGACATAAACTGGATGGTTAGACTGAGCAAGGTGGGATTGGAAGGGCAGGTATTAGAAATGGCCAAGGAGGGAGATAATTAAGAAAGATAGTGAACTGATTCAAGTCAAGTTTGAAAACTGAGCAGACTCAAGGGTTCAGAAAGGTTAAAGACAACAAAGAAGAAAACAAAATGAGAAGAAACATGAATAATGCCTATGCAAACATCATATTAGAAGCCAATTCCATCTTTAAAAACATCAGTCCACCCTTACACTTTTCCCTACAGTATCCACTAACCAAACAAAATCCAAAATATATCATACCTCATAAAGAAAGGACAATCACAATATAACATTTAATTAGAACTATTTTAGTTTACAAAAAATATAGTGAGGGACATGATTAAATACATTATCTGAGATATAACTCCAATATAGCAAAAGGAATATAAGAAAAACAACTTGATAAAAATTCAGTTTCTATTTACACAAAGCAAAAACAAAATTAAGTAATTATGATATTTATTCTGAGCATCAAAAGAAGAAATGATATAAGAAAAAACTATGTATATAAACTATGTATACTTTGTTTATTGTTATCGGAAATAGATTTGAGTACTGTATCAATTGTGTTCTAAAAAGATCAAAAGTGTCTGGCCAGTGTTGCTCAGTGGTAAAGCATTTACCCATGAGCCAGGTCATGGTTCAATTCCCAGTCAGGGCACATGCCTGGGTTATGGGCTCTATTCCCCAGTAGGAATCCTACCAGAGGCAGGCAATCTCTGATTCATTGTCATCATTAATTCATTGTCATCATCTCCCTTCCTCTCTTTAAAATCAATTTTAAAAAAAGATAAAAAATACTTAAGGACTAATGAGATTACTCATATAAACATTTTGTTTGGAATTAAAAGCTATTGTGTTCTTGTGCTTTGATTAAAAAATTCTAAGAACAACCCAAAGAAAATAAAAGTAAATACTAAAATATCCCCTGTAAATATAAGAACTAAAGATCATGAGAAGTATAACTGGAGTTGCAGTTTATGATATTGCAATTCCATCTCTATTTTGACAAATTCAGCATCATCTCTGCATTTCCATGGCAGCCACTAGGGTGAAGCCCAGCCCATTCAGCCATAGGTAGACTAAAGAAAGACAAGGAAAAGTGCCAAGCCTATAAGCTAAGATGCAGATTATATAACTAGCACTACTAGATACCTGTTTTTTGTTTTTTTTTTAAATACTGGAGATTTACCTAGAATCTCTGAAATGTGTAGAAATAGTTTCTCTTTCTTCATATTATTCATTTAGCTTTTCTTTATATTGGAGCAGGACCCAAAATTATCAATATTAATAACCACACACACAAAAAAAGAGCTGGGTCAAGTGAATCTGCTAAATAATAATGGAAATATACCTGAAATGTTTAATAAATAATCTGGATTCTGCTAAATCAATCCAGGTTAGTAAAAAGATTAAATATGGCTATATCAATGATCTCCAACCCAAATGAAGGAACAGTCCTACTCTTTGTTAAGTTTGTCAACATCTCTGCCTATATCTGCACTAAAATTGTACACTTAAGTTGTTCATAAAACTCCCTGTTACAGACACTGGTAGAATTATAAAAAAGTCATGATTTGGAAATAACTAATACAAGAATATACACCTAATGCAAGATTTCTACAAAATAGAATTCCTCTGTGATCTGATATGTACTCTGTTTTGATCACAAATGAAGACTATCCCTAAATTAGAGATAAAGAGGGAGGGAGGAGAAAGAGGAATTGAAGAAAGTAGGGAAAGTAAGACAGAAGGAAGGAAGCGGGAATAAGGAATTGAGGATGGGTTGCAAGAAGCATAAGTTGTTATTACCCTGAGGATACTTCAAGGGGATGGGGGAATCCAAACAATCAGCAATTGTCCTAATCAAGTGGCTATTTGACACATACTCTTTGTCAGTCATTATGGAAGAATTTTTTCATATATTTAATCTTTATGAGATATGGTAGTCTCTTCACTTTACAGATAAAGAAACCAGTGCTTATCGAGTATTTTTCCCAAGATCACAAAGCTAGTAAAAAGCCATGACTAGTTTTGAAATCAGGTCTATCTGACTCCAAAGTTTGTTTTAAATTTCTCATGCAGCATTAGACTTCAGTTGGATAAAACATACCATGCGACTCACTGCAGATACAAGGACCCAGATCTTTCCATCTAACTGGAAAGTCCTGACATGTACCTGACATGAAGACACCATATTTATCATTCTGCTTCTAACTTGCCTTTGTTTTACTTTAAAAGATAGCTTGTGTCCTCATGAGATATTCACAAAACATCACAATGATGTTTGCCAAATGTGATAGGCTAGTACATAAGTGACAGGTTAGCAGTGACCAGGGCTCATTTTTGTAACAGTACATTATGTGGAATTACCAATTCCAGGAACTGGAAGAAGCAAGTTAAAAATATATTTAACAAATACAAGGAACCATAAAAAATGGTAATTCTAAGCCCTGACCAGGTAGCTCAGTTTGTTAGAGTGGCATCCATATACTCCAAGGTTGCAGGTTCAATGCCCAGTCAAGGCACATAGAGCATATATAAGAAACAACCAATGAATGCATAAATAAATGGAATAACAAATCAATGTGTTTTTTGCTCTCTCTCAAAAAAATTAATCAATAAAATATTCTTATTTAAATGACAGTTTTAAGTTCTTAATTTTATTAATTAGACTTTATTACCTGTATTAAACATTGACTGTAAAGAATTTGTAGATCCTTCTAAAAGAATACACAATCTCAAAAAATTTAAGCATTCTGAATCATACTTTATCATCATCAAACTAAAACTAAACAAAAAAATACTGAGTTCACCAGTATCTGTCACAGTTAGTTTTATTTGTCAACTTGGCCAGGCTATGGTGACTAGTTGTTTGGGCAAACATCAGTCTAGGTTTTAGTGAACAGGTATTTTTTATATGTGATTAACATTAAATTAATACATTATGAGGAAACAGATACGTTTTCCAATGTGGGAAGGCCTCATCCAATAAGCTAAAAGTCTTAAATTAAAAGACTGAGGTTCTCCTTGGATTCAAGGCTACAACATCAATTCTTCCCTGAGTCTCTAGCCTGCAGGCTTACCCCACAGATTTCAAACTTACCAGCCTATACAATCATATGACCCAATCCTTTGATCAATCTCTATATGTCTCTCTATCTCTTTATGTTTGATATATATATATATATATATATATTTCTTATTATTCCCATTTCTCTAAGAACTCTAATATAGGATTCATATTTTTAAATCAAATGTACAGTGGTGCCTCGCATAACGAACGTCTCGCACAGCGAACTTTGGACAGGTTTTTCATGAAACCATCGGCCAAAAAGCAGAAAATGGATGAAGATGTGCAAGATTCGGTAGACTCTACTTAGTCTGTCTTAAAATTAAAAAAATGTGTGTTTTTTTTAAAAAAAAATTATGTTTTTAGATGTATCTAAATAAAAATATGTCATCTTAGCATATTTTTTTTATGTCATCTTAGCATATTTTATGCTACAGAACGAATTATTTTTTTTAACATGTATTGTTATGGGAAAACGTGTTTCACATAACGAACTTTTCGCATAACAAGCTTGCTCCTGGAATGAATTAAGTTCGTTGTGTGAGGCACCACTGTATATTTTATGTATGCAAAAATAAATGCCCAAATGACCATGTTAGATTTATTTCTATGTTCATAGTACCATTATACAGTACACATATAATTAATGATTAATGCCTGAATACAATACATGAATAAATGAATGTCTAAATCAAACAAACAATAAACTATTACCTTTACTTGGACGAATGAAAAATGATTCTCCTTCTTCTCTGCTTACTGGTATCCATTCAAAGTGAACAACATAATTCTGACGATTATGCAACGTAACTGTCTCCCTAAAACATGTTTTCAGCAAGAAGCCATGTGGTTTTAATACTACCTCATTAGAGGATAGCTCAAGTCTTACTGGCATAACAATTGCCCTCACTAGGAGGTGCCCACCAGGTATATTGTTCACTCTAAAGGTGAAAGACCTGTAATACAACAAAGGCATCTGAATTTAATTGATAATAATTATTTGTAATTATAGAATTAAGTTACATGTAAAAATGCACATACTCATGACTAACATCCTCAATTCTTAACAAAACATCAAAGTAATCATGAAAGAAGACTACAACTGAAATATGAGTCTATAAATCTATAAATTGATACATATATAGTTTCTATATTTTGGGATCAAATATAATATATACTTCAAGTGTACCAACATCTAAATTATTGGAGTGCCAAAAGAAGAGAGAGAAAAAAATATTGAAAAACTATTAGAAGAAATAATGACAGAAACTTTCCCTACCTGGCGAAAGAAATAGACTTACAAGTCCAGGAAGCACATGGAACCCCAAACAAGAGGAATCCAAAGAGGACCACATCAAGACATATCATAATTAAAATGCCAAGGGTAAAAGACAAAAAGAGAATCTTGAAAGCATTAAGAGAAAAACAGCTAGTTACCTACAAGGGAATACCCATACGACTGTCAGCTGATTTCTCAACAGAAACTATGTAGGCCAGAAGGGAGTGGCAAGAAATATTCAAAGTGATGAATAGCAAGAATCTACAACGGCTGAAACCGGTTTGGCTCAGTGGTAGAGCGTCGGTCTGCGGACTGAAAGGTCCCAGGTTCGATTCCGGTCAAGGGCATGTACATTGGTTGCGGGCACATCCCTGGTGGAGGGTGTGCAAGAGGCAGCTGGTTGATGCTTCTCTCTCATCGACGTTTGTAGCTCTCTATCTCTCTCCCTTCCTCTCTGTAAAAAATCAATAAAATATATTTAAAAAAAAAAAAGAATCTACAACCAAGATTACTTTACCCAGCAAAGCTATCATTTAGATTGAGGGTCAGATAGAGAGCTTCACAGACAAGAAAAATCTAAAGAAATTCAGACACACCAAAGCAGGATTATATGAAATGCTGAAGGGAATTCTTTAAGAAGAGGAAGAAGAAAAAGGTAAAAATAAAAATTATGAACAACAAAGTGACAACAAATACATATCTATCAATAAGTGAATCTAAAAATCAAGTGAATAAAAAATCTGATGAACAGAATAAAGTGGTGAATATAACAGAATTAGGAGCATAGAAAGGGAGTGAACTGACAATTCTTGGGGGGAAGGGGATGTGAGGAGTGCAGGAAGAGATTGGACAATCTTACACCTATGAATGAGGACAATGGTAGGGGATAAGAGCATGGGGTGGGGGTGGGGGGAATCAGGTGGAGGGGAACTATGGGGGGGGAAGAGGAACATCTGTAATTATCTGAACAATAAAGATTTATTAAAAAAAAATATATATATATATATATACACACACTATTAATTATTAGGGAAAATAAAAACATATCCTATAATAGGACACTTTGATTCTACAATAGCAAATAGAAATTTGAAAATAAATCTTACTTCCAAAATTTTCCAGCAGTGGAAGACTGGAATGTAACTGAAATATGAGTATTGGATGAAGGTGGAATCACATATGAAAATTGTTTGGTTTTCTGAAGTTCTTTCAAATTAGCATCTAAATGGATCAAAATATACTTAGGTAGCATATTAACAACATGCAGTTGATGAGTATTTATGGAGTTCACACAAATATCACCAAAATTAAGGACAGAGGGTCCTAAAAAAAAGAAAAGGTATTAAGTTTAATATTGGCAACTGTTCATTTGTATAAAGTTTTCATAGTATATTTTTATCAACTTATAAAAAATGGTTCTCAGAAATATATTCATTATAATGTCAGAAAGTATTACCCAACTTTTTATCTAAATGTCCATAATTTGCTGTTTGGAGATTACTGGCTAATATTCAATTTAATTATATTCTGATTGCATGGAAAATAATTAGCACTCATAACTCATCTTAGTACATGTATTTTCATACTCCAACACCCTCTCCATTTTCATCAATACATTTATGGTCAGAATAAGCAACCTGACCTAGGCCTGAGCGAGGGAGAAACCTGCAACCAAGGTATGTGACCTTGACTGGAATCAAACCTGGGACTCTCTATTATAACAATTTAAATAACTATGTCTTGTCCTGCTTTTTTTTTTTTTAACAGATTGATTTAATTATAACTAATATACAGTAAACTATACATGCTTATTAGTGTAGACTTTCATAAGTATTGACATGTCTACTCCTGGGGAAAAAATCACAATGAAGAGAGTGGATATCCATCATTCTAAAAAGTTTTCTTGTGCCCCTTTATATTCTCCCCATCCAACCATCCTCTGTATTCTTTCCCAGACAACCACTCATCTGCTTTATGTCAATGTAGATTAGTTTGCATTTCCTAAAGTTTTATATGAATGGAATAATACAGGATTATATAGTTTTTCTCTGATTTCTTTCACTCAGCAATTCTTTGGAGATTCATTCATGCTGTTTCATGAGTCAATAGTCCATCCCTTTATATTACTACGTAGTAGTCTATCAGAGGTGAATGTTTGTTTATTCACCTGTTGATTGACACTTGGATTGTTTCCAGGTATTGGCTATTACTATCAAAGCAGCTAAAACCTTTGTGCATAAGTATTTATTCGAACATATACTTTTATTTCTTTTGGATAAATATTGGAAAGTGGAATGGATGGATCATATGATACATGTATGTTTAAATTATAAGAAACTGGCAAACTGTTTTAAAATGGTGGGTAATTTCACATTCCCCACTTAGCCATCCTATATAATATAGAGGTAATATGCAAATTGACCCTCACACTGTAAAGCTGTCACAAGATGGCTGCCCTTTCCAGGCCCTTCCCTGGACCCACCGCTGATCAGCCTTTCCTACCCCAATTGAGGGTGGGGTGGCTAGCCAACCCCCCACACCCTATGGCCCTTCACCCAGGCTGGCCATGCCCCCACACTTTCCCAGGGCTGGGGGTACCCCAGGCAGGCTGCAGGCACAGTGTTGGTCAGAGAAAAGGGTCCTGGCTGTCCCTGGCCTAGAGAGTCCAGAAAATCTCAGCAGTGACCAAAGACCAAGACCGAGTGGAAAGGTCCCTGCCTGTGCTTATGGCTTAAAGTGCCAGGAGGAGGCGGAATATCTTGAACCTGCAATTCTGGCCTCTGCACACCAAGCCTTGGTGCACACCATGCCAGTGGCACCTGTGGGTGAAAGGGGAAGAGCAGGGAGGCAGGGTGTGGAGCTGGGAGGGGCCTAGAGTTTTTAGGAGCAGCCCATCTGCCTAGGTTGCTGTGACCTGCGCACTCAGGCTTGGTCAAAGCCCCTGTTCAGCTCTGCCTTCCAGGTGCGGCCAGCCCTGAGCTGGCTGGTGTTATGCTCAGAGAAGCAGCTGTCACTGGGTTCAGTTACATAAGAGAAATCAAAGAGCCAAGAGTAAATATCCTCCCAGCCCCTTCCTATGCCCCAGGGTGAAGAGGGCTGGGGATGGGAGTAATGGAAAACAGCTGCTGCTTTGGATTTTATAATGAAAAGACTCCTACTATGTAGAGAGGAGAGCTGATTCATTTCCAGCAACACCTGGCATGTTCCCTGCCCCAGGCCTGAAGCCTGACAGCACCTAGCAAAGGTGTGTCCACGCAGCCCTGTTGGATCCTGGGATGTTGGGAGCAAGTTTGAGCTGCTTTGATTAAAAAGTAAAGACTGAAGAAAACCTCTTTTTACTCAAATGGCACTATAAAATGCAGATTACAGCACCTGATTTTGTCTTATGTGTTGATTTTGAGGCAGAGCGCAAATAGGCTCATGGAAAAGCAGAAAAAAACAAAGAGAAAGGAAGAGGATTCTGCTGTCCACAGAAATTAACGTTATTTTTTGTGGGTTTTTGTTGTTGTTGTTGTTGTTGTTGTTGTTTATCCTATTGTTAAAGTCGGGATATGCCATTTAAAACACTTTATGGCATTAGGTAATGAGCTAATACTTCCTCTGTTAAGAGCAAGCAGCAGTGCCTTTCATATGAGTCGCATACACTTAATGCATTCAAAAGGAGCATACTGAGTGGAGAGAATGGTATGTGTCATTATATAAAGACCTTGGCATTAAGATGCTATCTGGCTGAAGATTGTATTCATTTTGCAGTTTAGAAAATGTAGACAAATCCGGCTTTGAGAATGAATGTGCATGCTTAAATGCATGACTTTATTTTAATTTATAATGACCAAATAACCAGTCACCAGGAGGTGCACTGATGGGTCCCACAGCACAGAGGGTCTGGGTGAGGCTGCATGGTGCAGACCAGGGCCAGGGGACCTGAGGCTGCTACACCCCCACCCCAGTGCTGGGGAACCTGAGGCCATGCCCCCCACCCTGGTGCCTGGTTCATGAGGCTGCATTCCCCACCCTGTGGAACTTGATGGGGGTGGGGCCGGCTGGGTCTTGGTGTCATCCAATGGGGGTGGGGCTGGCCAGACACTTCTATTATAAAGGACAAATAGTAATATTAACATATTTCCTCTAATTAATTCCCTTTTAATGTGCAAGAACTTTGTGCACCAAGCCACTAGTCCTATCTAATAAGAGAAATATGCAAATTAGCCATAACTCTGCTACACCTACAAGCCACACACACCAGCCAATCAGGAGTGAATATGCAAATTAACACAACCAAGATGGCTGTGGCCACAGAGAGAGCAGGAGGCTCGGGTTTCCCAGGCAATGGAGGAAGCCAAGCTTTCCACACACCCTGGCCACCTCAGGCCCCCACTCAAGGCTACAAAGTTTCAATTATAGAAGATAAATAAATACCAACAAAAGTGGTGACAGCCACGGAACTAGAGAGAGCAAGAGGCTTGAGTTGCCCCTGGCTATGGAGGAAGCCAAGCTTCTGCAGCACTGGCCTGCCTCGGCCTCCGCTCCAGGCTACAAAATTTCAATTATAGAAGATAAATAAATCCCTACAAAAATTGCTGCAGCCATAGGGCAAGCTCCACTCAAGACTACAAAATTTCAATTATAGAAAATAAATAAGTCCCAGATACCAGGGCTTCTGCTTAGGTCGCTGGGGGGCATGGCTGGCCTGCAAACCACCACAGGCCCCTCACCCAGGCTGTCCCATGTCCCAAGGGAACCCCCACCCTGATCCAGAACACCATTCAGGGAAAACCAGCCATCCCCAACCATGCACCAGGCCTCTAACCTATCTAATAAAAGAGTTATATGCAAATTGACCATCATTCCAACACACAAAATGGCTGCCCCTATGTGGTCAAAGATCCTGCCCCCATGTGGACACAAAATGGCTGACCCAAGATGGTCAGCAGGGGAGGGCAGTTGGGAGGGACCAGGCTTAGAAGGGAGGGGAGTTGTGAGCAATCAGGCCATCAGGGGAGGGCAGTTAGGCGTCACCAGGCCAGCAGAGGAGGGAAGTTGGGGGTGACCAGGCCTGCAGAGAGGGGCAGGTGGGGGGACCCAGGCCTGCAATGGAGAGCAATTGGGGGGGGGCAAACCTACAGGGAGGGCAGTTAGGGGTGACCAGGCCTGCAGGGGAGGGCAGTTAGGGGTAAACAGGCTGGCCGGGGAGCAGCTAAGCATCAATCAGGCTGAGAGGGGAGTGGTTAGGGGGTGATCAGGCTGGCAGGCAGAAGCGGTTAGGGGCAATCAGGAAGGCAGGCAGACAAGCAGTTGGGAGCCAGCAGTCTTGGATTGTGAGAGGGATGTCCAACTACCCATTTAGGCCTGATCCTAAACGGGCAGTCAGACATCCCTCAAGGGGTCCCAGATTGGAGAGGGTGCAGGCTGGGCTGAGCGACACACTCCCCATGCATGAATTTTGTACACCAGGCCTCTAGTATATTATAAAAGTCCAGTTCCCTCATATCTCTAGCAAGAACTGAAATGGTGAGTTTTTTCTTTTAACTTAAGCCATTCCAATAGATTTATCTCACTGTGGTTTTATTTTGTTTCCATAACAACCAACAATGTTGTGCAACATTCTATGTGCCTACTTGTCAGCTGTAGATTTTCATTAATGAACTATCTATTCAAACTCTTTGACTATTTTTAATTGGGTTGTTTGTTTTCTCAAAATTGAGTCTCAAAACTTTTATATACATTCTGATTGCAATTCTTTCATCAGATATATAATTTGCAAAATTTTCTCTCGATCGATGGTTTGCTTTTATCCTCTTATTAGTATGTTTTAAAGAGCAGATGTATTTAACATTGATCAATCCCTACTTATCCATTTTTTTCTTTCATGGATCGTGTTTTTTATCTTATCTAAGACATTTTGCTTTCCCCATGATCACAGCTATTTTTTTTTATAAGTTGATAAAAATATACTATGAAAGCCCATGGATTATGATACATTTTTATTTAATTTTGGTATATAATGTAAGACATAGATACAAACTCTAGTTTTGAGTTTTTATTTATTTATTTTTTTAGTGTGTGTCTCATATGTTCCAGCACTTCTGATTAAAAAGACTATCCTTTCTGCACTTCATTCCTTTTGTTCTTTTGTCAAAATTCAGTTGTCTAATATGTGTAGGTCCATTTCTGAACACTCACTTATATTTCATTGGTCTATGTATCTGTATTTATGCCAGTATCACACTTTTTTCCTTACTGTGGCTTTGTAATTGATAGGTTCATTTTAAAATTCACTTGGAAATGCAAAAGAATTATAATAGTCAAAATGATTGTGAGGTGAAAGTGATAACCACTACACTATGGAAATATCACTATGGGAACTTTCAGTGACTACTCTTGGCCTGTGTGAATACTAGGTGATTCTATAAACCTTTCTAATGGTCCCCACCCCCCGCCAGCTTTACCTAGTTTCCTAACAGTACCATTAACAAATAGGAACCTAATTGACATTTAAAGAACCTTCAGCAGGCTACAACTTATTTTCAAGCCACATGAACCTCAATAAGAGAGAGCACATCCAGGGTCAAACTTAACAACTCTTCAAAAATTTAAAACAATTGAATCCATACATGTTTGTACTCTGAACAAATAGAATCAAACTAGAAAAAAGTACTAGAAAGAAAACAGAAAAATCTTAGAATATAAATAACAAACTTCTAAATAACCAATGAGCCATAGTTAATGTTTCCACGTAAATTAGGTAATAATGAAGTGAAAGAAATTGAAACTATGTAAGAATATGTGGGATGTAGTTAAAGTACTGCTTAGTAAGAAATTTATAGTACTAAATTACTATATTATGGAAAAAAATGATCTAAATCAAGAAACTAGAAGAAATGCAACTCAAATAAAAATCCAAAGCAAACAGGAGGAAATGATAAATACAAGAGAAGAAGTCACTGAAATTAAAAACAGAAAACTTATGGAGAAAAATCAGTGAAACAAATGCCGGTTCTTTGAAAAGAAGAATAAAATTGATAAACCTAGACTACCAAGACTGAAAAAGAAAAATTAGAAGGAAGATATACATTTCCAATATTAGAAAGGTAACAGATGCTGGTGACTCAAACATTAAAAGAATAATATGTGAATGCTACAAATAACTCTACACATAAAAACATGAAATCTTAGTTGGAGGGGATCAGTTCTACAATAAAACAACAAAAAATACACACACTACCAAAACTCTCCTAAAATGACATAGATTATCTGAATAGTCCTACAACTATTAAAGAAATTGAATTTGCAATTAAACATCATCTGAAAATGAAATCTTAGTCAGATGGTCTGTCTAAAGAAGTCTAACATATAAATAATGCGCCTCAAACTCTTTTAGAATATAGTAGAGGAAAGAACACTTCCTAACTTTCCCAACTCTGTTTAGGAGGCCAATATTACTCTAATGGAAAATAAAGACAAAAAAAGCAAAGAAAAGCTAAAATTCAGACATATATTTTATGAAAACAAATGCAAAATTGTATATTATGATTTAACATATTATGAGGTAGAGAAAAAGGAAGTTGGTAAAAAAAAAAAAAGAGAAAAAAAAGCTGAGAAATATACTGTAGAGAAAAACATTGGTTATGAAAAAGGAATGAACCCTGACTAGGTGACTAAACTGTTTGGAGCTCTGTCCCATATAGAGAAAGGTTGCAGGTTTGATTCCTGGTCAGGATTCATACATAGGTTGCAGGTTCAATCCCTGGTTTGGAGTGTGTACGGGAGACAACCAATCAATGTTTCTATCACTCTCTCTCTCTCCCTCCCTTCCTCTCTCTCTAAAATCAATAAAACATATCCTTGGGAAAGAATAATAATAATAAAAAAAAAACGAGAAGAGAAATCAAGACAGAAAATGTGGCAAATCCCATTCCTCCCCTTAATATTTGAGCAATTTGATCAAAGTGTTTCACCTCTGGGCTTTGCTTTACTCGTCTCTAAAATGGAAATAAAATTGTTTACCTAAATTATTTATGTCATTTAAAAGATTAAATGAGATCCTGTTTGTAAATTATTCAACACAATGACTGGCTAATAATGCATCAATAAATGGTAGCATAAAACCAAAATGACTGGAAATATGCTGATGAAGCAAAGAATACCTCACACAATTTCCAGTGTTACCCAGACTTCTATAATAGTGTTCACTAATTGACTCAATTAATCTCTAACTCCTCTATTGTATCTTTTGACAGCCATTTCAATTTTTAAAAATATGATAACTATAGAGCAAAATTTTCTTTAACTAAAATGTCTTCTGTGAGTACCACTCCCTGTTCTGTGCATAGGCTGGAAAAGCAACCTTAAGGTATAAAAGTGAGAGTGAGCCTTGAAGAGAAACTGAATAATTGACCCCAAAATGTCACATTAGCATGTGGATTATTTTGAGCTGAAGGCAATTAAGACCCTGCAGACTCAAGAGAAACTTTTACCTCTCTCTTGACTACCTAAAAGAACTTAGGGGTCAGTGTCTCAGAGAAAGAGCTATTACCAGAGATAACTTTTATCTGAATGACCTGTGTAGTGGGGCAAACATCTGCTCTTCTGGTCCTGTGAATTACCCTTCTCTCCTTTGAAGCTCTAGCTCAGGATAGCATATAAGCCTCAACTGTCTGACTTTTTCTTGGGTTTCATATTTTACTAGGGGCCTTGAAAGGAACTGTGGGCCATGAGGCTGTGGTGGGCACAGAGGCAGATCTTGGCCCATTCTCTGTGCCCCTGCCCCCACCCAACCCCTCCCAACATGGCCTTCTCCCCCATCTACTGGCAGCCACGCTCCCACTGCTGCCACTCCCAGGAGCTGACAGTGCTAGCCCCGCTTGCACCCGCTGACTGTGAGGAGTGATTGGGGCTGGCACCAGCAGCAGGTGTTAGCAGGGCCAGAGCCATCAGCAGGTGTGAGCAGTGGTTGCTGCCCCGATCACCCCTCAGAAGCAGGGAGAGTTTGAGAAGCCCTGAGGGGCAATAGGGACCGGCAGCTGCCACTCATACAGGCTGACAGTGCCTAGCGATCAGGACCAGTGCTAGGTGTCAGCAGTGGGTGCAAGCGCCAGCTTTGGCGCCAGCTGTGGGTGTGAGCGGGAGTGGGGCTGGCACCAGTGCTGGCAGTGGGTGCGAGTGGCAGCTCCAGCACCAGCAGTGGGTGTGAGCAGGGCCCAATCACCCTCAGGAGCAGGGGAAGATGGAGAAGCCCTCAGGGATGATCAGGTCCAGCAACCACCTCTCGCACCTGCTGATGGTGCCGAGCAATCAGGATCAGCATCAGGTGCCAAGTGGGGCCCACACAGGCAACAAGATGTGAGTGCCAGGCAGGACCACAGCATGTGGGAGCAAAGAATTCTCAGTTACCACCAGAGGCTCGCCTGATGATAGCAACCAGTGCCCCACCTTGATCTGGCACCTCTGCTCACCTGCTCCACCATCCCACCAAACCCTATGCCCACCATGTTCCACGCATGCTAAAGAACTCAAAAGTTTAAAAGAAAAAATTTTCTTCCCCTATATCTCCTTGCTGATTTCATAAACTGCCTCCCCCAAACATGCTTCCTCCAACTGATTCAAAACTCCTATCATCAGAGTTGCTGACCTTGTAAACTCAGATAGGGGCCCTGCCCCAGGGGGCCATTATTAAAATGCCCAGGACACCACGTGAAGAAGGGAGAGAAGTTGGTAGAGGAGTTGTCGAGCAGTCAGTCAGTGGACACTGTAATATCTAACTTTGCTTCTTTTGCCTTTGAATAGATCTGATCATCTGACAAGTCGGTCACCAATTTGGAAGACAAAGATCATTTACCACCCAATAGTAAAAAGTAAATTCTTGGGACTATAATGCCCAATACCTATCTACATGCATGGCACAAAATGGAAGCCTAGTAAATGATATTTAATCACATTCCACTGCTTTGCTCTGACCTTGTACATATTTTGATGTCTCCTTTTAATCTGGATAATATCACAGTTGGTACTTGGTATCTTTGTGCTGTATTTTCCCTACAGCAGTGGTTCACAACCTTTCTAATGCCGTGGCCCTTTAATACAGTTCATCATGTTGTGGTGACTCCCAACCATAAAATTATTTTTGTTGCTACTTTATAACCGTAATTTTGCTACTGTTATGAATTATATTGTAAATATCTGTGTTTTCCGATGGTCTTAGGCTCTACAGCAGAGGTTCTCAACCTGTGGCTAGCAGAGTTGCCTAAGACCATCGGAAAACACAGATATTTACATTATGATTCATTAACAGTAGCAAAATTAGTTATGAAGTAGCAATGAAAATAATTTTATGGTTGGGGGTCACCACGACATGAGGAACTGTATTAAAGGGTCACGACATAAGAAAGGTTGAGAACCACTGGCCTAGAGGGAGACAGCACATCCATTCCAATTAATCATCCTCTGCTCACATCTCAGGGCCACCCTAAGCCTGCATAGAAGGAAATGGTAATTTCCTCTTTGGACCACTATAGTCATTATTTCTTTAACTACAATCATCCTTTAATAGGTTTGGTGAAAATTATCTAGGGAAGGACACAGTGTAACATCTCTGCAAGGTTAAGAAGGAGTTGACACTTGTTTCCTAACTCATGACTATACACTGAGTGGCCAGATTATTATGATCTCTAAATGCATAATAATCTGACCACTCAGTGTGTGTGTGTGTGTGTGTGTGTGTGTGTGCGCGCATGCACTCGTATGAGGCCTGGTGCATGAATTCTTGCATGGATGAGGTCTGGCCAGTCTGGCCAGGGGACATGGGCAGTTGGCCGGAATGCCTGCTAGTCGAACCCCTGGTTGAGGGGACAATTTTCATATTAGCCTTTTATTATATAGGATATACGCTGAGTAGCCAGATTATTATGCATTCGGAGATCATAATAATCTGGCCACTCAGTGTAATTTGGTGAGGTCATTTTAGAAAAGTTTTTGGTAGTTTTTTAAGTTAGACAGAAACTTACCATACAACCCAATAATTCCACTTCTAGGGATCTAATCAACAGAAATGAAAACAGCTGGTATGTCTCAGTGTCAGAGTGTTGACCTTAGACCCAAGGGTTGTGGGTTCAATTTCTGATCAAAGGCACATACCTGGGTTGCAGGTTTGATCCCTAGCCCCAGTCACAGCATGAAGGAGACAACCAATAGATATGTCTCTATCACATCAGTCTCTCCTCCTCTTCCCCTTCCCCCTCCTCCTCCTCTCATCCCCTCTCTCTCCCTCCTTTCCACTCTCTTCAAAAATCAATGGGGGAAAAAATCCTCGGGTGTGTATGTGAATGTTTATAGCAGCATTATGCACAATACCCTCAAATTGGAAACAGGTCAATGTCCATCAAATGGCAAATGGATAAATAAAATGTGGTATTCTGCCATAATCAGTTTGGCTCAGTGGATAAGAGTGTTGGCCTGTGGACTGAAAGGTCCCGGGTTCGATTCCGATCAAGGGCATGTAACTTGGTTGCGGGCACATCCCCAGTGGGGGATGTGCAAGAGGTAGCTGGCCAATGTTTCTCTCTCATTGATGTTTCTAATTCTCTATCCCCCTCAATTCCTCTCTGTGTAAAATCAATAAAATATTGTTTAAAAAAATAAAAAATAAAATGTGGTATTCTGACAAAATGAGATACTATTATTATTATTTTGTTGTTGTTGTTAATCCTCACCTGATGACTTTTTAAATTAATTTTTAGATAGAGTGGAAGGGAAGGGTAGAGACACAGAGAGAGAAACATAGATGTGAGAGAGGCACACTGACTGGTTGCCTCCCTTACTTCCCTGACCAGGGCTGGGGATTGAGCCTGCAACCAAGATATGTGTCCTTGACCAGAATAGAACCCAGGGCCCTTCAGTCAGAGGGCCAACATTCCAAACACTGAGCCAATCTGGCCAGGGAAAAATTAGATACCATATATATATATATATATATATATATATATATATATATATATATATAATTTTAAATGTATATCTATGCTCTAGTCAGTATCGCTCAGTGGATAGAGTGTTGGCCTACAGACTGAAGGGTCCCCAGTTCGATTCCAGTCAAGGGCATGTACCTTGGTTGCAGTCTCCTCCCCAACCAGGGCATTGTTTGAGGTGCATGCAGAAGGCAACCAATCGATGAGTTTCTCTCATGTCGCTGTTTCTGTCTTTCCCTCTCCAACACTCTCTAAAAATCAATGGAAAACTATCCTGCAGTGAGGATTTTTAAAAAAATGTATACCTACTACCACGTGGATGAAACTCAAAAACATTAGCTAAGTAAAATAAACAATATAAAGGAGAACACATTGTATTATTCATTTTATACAAAATATTTAGATCAGGCAAATCTAGAGATAGAAAGTTGAAAAGTGGTTGTCTGGGGCTAGGACTGGGAATAGGGAGTAACTGGCTAATGTTATGAGGATGATGGCAACATTCTAAAATTGAGTTGCGATGATGATTGCAGAACCCTGTAAATTTACTAAAATTCATTGACTTGCATACTATAAACTGGTAAAATTTATGGAATATTAATTGTACTTAAATACATATGTTAAACAAAAACATCAGTAAGTATTTATAAATTCTCACCAACGATTACTTGATGAATTTGTTTTGGTGTCAAAGTTAATTTGCAATCACGTTTTTCAGAAAATGTGGATGGGAACGATTTAAGGGCTTTAAGGACCTGTGAAAAATCAAATTATTCCAAAATTAATTGTTCAATATTAGCAAAAAGTAATTAAAGAATTATTATGGCATAATCAAAAGTAAAATATTATACATGCCTTTCTTCCTAGAGCCATTGCTTCCTTGGATTCTATATTCCTGGTACACAGCAGTTGGTAAGGTTTGACGTTACATTGTATTAAAGGTGGAACCATTACTTCCAAATTCGATTGTAAAAGTTTGGGTGACTTCATACCTGAAGTTGGATATATTCCTATGTCTACACTGTCATATGCATACACATCTTCCTTGCTGAAATCATAATAACAACAAATTGAGGCCAAGTCTTTTGGAAACTACATCTGTAAACTCAAATTTTCCTCCTATAGAATGTTATTGCTGCCCCACTGAATC
Organism: Pipistrellus hanaki; assembly: GCF_964339955.1. Taxonomy (NCBI): domain Eukaryota; kingdom Metazoa; phylum Chordata; class Mammalia; order Chiroptera; family Vespertilionidae; genus Pipistrellus; species Pipistrellus hanaki. Next base: position 81,384,171 of record NC_140524.1, read on the forward strand.
AGATTGATGTATTAATCTGCTTTAAAATGTCCTCTGCTGAGAAGACCCCACTCTCAAACACCTCCCCAAAGAAGTTAATGCTCACCCCACCACACCCAGGAATAACTCACAGTCAATGATTTATATGGAGCACAAAAGCAAGCTGATTTGGCTTACAGCAGGAACAACTATAATATGTTTTATAATTTATGTTCAATAGACTCTAGGCACCAGGCTGAGTTTAAACTTTATTTGAAACACACCATTCTTCAGTTCCCTCCCTTGCCCTAGCTTGCCTCTCTCACACTGCACACATTTCTCCTACAAGAACACTCTCTGAAAAGATCATGTGCTGGCATCCTTGTTTTAGGATCTGCTGCTGGGGAGACCCACACCAGATACTCTCAAATCAAAAGTGAGAAAGTAAGTCATTGCAGTAAAAGTAGTTCAAGGTTTTACTCTTTTCATATATGGAAAGTTAATTTAAAACACTGAAGAGAAACTAAGGAGTAAAGAAAAAAATCTGGGTCTATAGGCATCACAATCTGGGTCTCGTTGCTTCAGGAAGTGAACTTTACCTCTTCCCTGCTTGTTTCTTCAAGCGTGCATTCCTTAAAGAGTCAATGTATTTTCTATAATAGTCGTCATGTGCTTTCTTCTGTAGTATTTCAGAATCAGTGTATGCAAACTCAGTATCCACATAGTTATGCCTTGGAATCTTTGTAAAAATTGTCCTACAATATGAGCAAGTCCTGTTAATATTTTCATATATGCATTTATTTGACCAGTATTTATTGAGTGGCACCTATACCATGGATTAGGCATAAAATGGCGAATAGGACAGATTCTAGTCCTTTACCTCATATCCTATTATATATCGAGACATTATTACACAGAGAACTACAATAATATTTATAGTATCCTTCTTAACCAAATCACAGAAAATGTAATGGCCCTTAACCTGAACAAACTCTTGGGGAATTAGTCAAGTAAGCAATTTGGAGAATTCTAGATTATAGACAGGAGCAGATCTGAATCTGATTAGTGTTATATTTCATATTCACTAACTGGGTTCATGCTTTTCCTTTTTACCCACCACATATTTTGTACACAAAAAATAAAAAGTACAATTATTCATATCTTCTGGCCTGATCTACCTCAATTCTTAGCAAATTTTATCAAGCAGATTCTCATCCTTAATAATTAAGTCATTAAGTTTGAACCTATTACAGCAGGCTGCTCTTATCCATGGTTTCACTTTCCAGTTTCAGTTAACCGTGGTCCAAAAATATTAAATGGAAAATTCCAGAAATAGACAATTCATAAGTTTCAAATTTCAGGCTCTTCTGAGTAGCGCAATAAAACCTGGAGCCTTCCCACTCCATCATGCCCTGGAAGTGAATTACCCCTTTGTCCAGTGTATCCATGCTGCATATGCTCCCCACCTGTCACACTGTAACCTTCTTGGTTATCAGATCAGTTATGAGAGAGAGAAAGAGACAGAGTTAGAGATAGAGATGAGAGACAGAGATAGAGATAGAGATGAGAGAGAGAGATGAGAGAGAGAGAGAGAGAGAAAGAGAGAGAGAGAGAGATAGTGATGAGAGAGAGAGAGAACACAAGAGAGCACATTCACATAGCTTTTATTATAGTATATTATTATCATCGTTCTATTTTATTATTAGTTATTAGAGGCCCAATGCACAAATTAGTCTGGCTGGCCTGGCCCTGATTGGGGACCAATCAAGGCCAGGGGGCAGGGGCTGTGGGCAATTAGCCAGCAGACCCCACCCCAGATTGGGATGGGAGGCTGAATCAGGGAGGGACTATGGGCAGTAGCCACCATACTTGCCCCTGATCTGAGGAGTGGGGGGGGGGGCGGCTTGGGGGTGGAGCTGGCTGGGGGAAGGAATCAGGGTGGTGGGGGCTGATCAGGGGTGGGGCCTTCCAAGGGAAGGGGTGTAGGCAGTGGGCCAGCAGGCCCTGGCCCCAAATGGGGTGTGGGAGGTCCATCAGGGGCTAGCAGCCAGAGGGAGGGTCTGCAGGAGGTTGGCCGGTCCCACCCCCTATTGGAGTAAGGGAGAAACTGGGGGTGGGGAGAAATTGAGGATGGGGCTGCTCCAGGGGAGGGGATATGGGGGATTGGCCAGTTGCCCTGCCCTTGATGGGGTGGGAGAGGCCAATTGGAAGCAGGGCTGGCCTGGGGGAGGGACCACAGGAGGTTGACTGACCAGCCCCACCCCAGATCAAGCTAATTTGTTGGCCACAGTGGGTGTCAGAGCAATCAGTCATTCCAGGTCATTACCGCATTCTGGTTGCTGGCTTTTTATATAGTATATACACTGAGTGGCCATATTATTATAATCTCTGAATGCATAATAATCTGGCCACTCAGTGTATATCCTGTATAAAAGAAGGCTAATATGCAAATTGTCCCCTCAACCAGGAGTTCAACCAGCAGGAAGGCAGGCCAACTGCCCATGTTCCCTCCCCGTGCCAGGCTGGCTGGACCCCACCCATGAATTCATGCACTGGGTCTCTAATATATATATATACCCTGAGTGGCCAATTATGCATTTTGAGAATATAATAATCTGGCCACTCAGTGTAGATTGTTGTTAATCTCTTACTGTGTTTTTATCATAGGTATGCATGTATAGGACAAAACCTAGCACATATAGAGTTTGGTACTATCCATGGTTTCAGGCATATGGGGGAACTACTATAGTCATACAATCAAATGAAATTTAATGTAATATTTCTCCTTATTTTCAACAATTCCTCAATACTTACAGTCAGATTGCTTTAACTGAGTTAAAGTCATTAAGAGAGTGAAGCAATAAGAGAGAAACAAATGCTTTGTTATTCAAAGATAGTTAATGTTAAAATTTCCTTTTCTTGCTGAAACCAGTTTGGCTCAGTGGATAGAGTTTCAGCCTGCGGAACCAGATTCTATTCTGGTCAAGAGCACGTACCTTGGTTGCGGGCACATTTCCAGTGGGGGGTGTGCAGGAGGCAGCTGATCGATGTTTCTCTCTCATCAATGTTTCTGACTATCCCTCTCCCTTCTTCTTTGTGAAAAATCAATAAAATATAATTTTTAAAAGTTCCCTTTCAGCTCTGTGAACCTTAACTACCTTTAGAACCTAGAAATAATTCCTATTTGTGAAGTTCCTGTCTGTAACAAGGACTTGGAAAAGAGTACAGTAGCCCCTAGTTATTCATTAGAGATACTATTATAGGAAACTAGAGGCATAATGCACGAAATTCATGCTCTGGTAGGGTCCCTAGGCTTGGCCGACAATCAGGCTGTGGAGCAACCAATGGGTTGATCAGGCCCCTGCTCACACCTGCTTGGCCTGGTGCTGCCCACTCACTGGCCCTGCCCCCCACCGCTACTACCAGTAGGGGCCTGCAGGCTGGGGGCAGTTCCTGCATTGAGTGTCTGCCCCCTAGTGGTCATTACACATCATAGCAACCAGTCATTCCTGCAGTCATTCTACCATTCTGTCAGTTTGCATATTAGGATTTTTTATATATAGATGCCTGAAGTGACAAAGACCTGGCTATTAATATATCTCAGTGATTATCAGCTCCTTAAAAACTTAATTTCAACATATAACTCTGAAGCTTTGAGTAGGTGATTTTTTATGTGTAAATTACAAGAGACAAAAATTACAATGTAAATAAAAAATTTTAACTGGCTTACTTATTAAAAAATATTTACTGAGTGCTCTCTATATGCCTGACACTATTCTAAGTGTAGGACATACTGCAGTAAACAAAAAGTAGAGTCCTGGTTGGTGTGGTTCAGTGGATAGAGCATCAACCTGTGGACGGAAGAGTCCCAGGTTCGATTCCGAGTCAAGGGCACATGATCAGGTTGTGAGCTCCATTCCCAGTAGGGGGCATGCAGGAAGCAGCTGATCCATGATCTTCTCTCCTCATGGATGTGTCTATCTCTCTCTCTCCCTCTCCCTTCCTCTCTGAAAGCAATAAAAAAAAATGTATTTTTTTTAAAGTAAACAAAAGTTTCTATCTTATTTTCTTCTGAAAACTTGAAAAATTAATTTAAGCACATTAAAAATAAAACAGAAATAGCCAAAACCGGTTTGGCTCAGTGGTAGAGCGTCGGTCTGCAGACTGAGAGGTCCCAGGTTCGATTCCGGTCAAGGGCATGTACCTGGGTTGCGGGCACATCCCCAGTGGGGGGTGTACAGGAGGCAGCTGGTCGATGTTTCTCTCTCATCAACGCTTATAGCTCTCTATCTCTCTCCCTTCCTCTCTTTAAAAAATCAATAAAATATATTTTAAAAAAATAAAACAGAAACAATAATTATCAACAATTTAATATACTAAAAAATTTCATTACTTACAGTTACTAATTGCTAGCCAGAAAATAACTGGGGAAAAATTTTGCATTTCTATTAGTATGGAAAACAGTGAATTGAAAAAAATAATTATGATAATTGTGGTCATGGAATAAATAGGAAATACCTCACTTTCTTTAAAAAATTGTGGTATTTTTAAATCATCTGCTTAATAATAATTTAGACAGAAATAAAATGTTAACATAAACACACTATATCTCTGTAAAGATACATGTAAGCATAGGAAAACATTTAAAAGACACACTAAAGCCGAAACTGGTTTGGCTCAGTAGTAGAGCGTCGGTCTGTGGACTGAAGGGTCCCAGGTTCGATTCTGGTCAAGGGCATGTACATTGGTTGCGGGCACATACCTGGTAGGGGGTGTGCAAGAGGCAGCTGGTTGATGTTTCTCTCTCATCGACGTTTCTAGCTCTCTATTCCTCTCTCCTCCTCTCTGTAAAAAATCAATAAAATATAAAATAAATAAATAAATAAATAAATAAAAGACACTAAAAAACGTTCTTGCAACTACCTCTTCAGGGTGGGATGGAGTATAATGAATCACAAGAAGGGATAGGTTTTCCTTTATTATTATATATATTTATTTAAAATGTAATCTGAGTGATTTTTATGCTTCTGTGTTTTGTGGTACTTGTCAAATAAAAGAGAGAGAAAAAGGCTGATATGGATAGAAGTGTAAAATAAATTAGTAAGACAGACTATATAAAAACCTAGAATTTTCCAACTGTGAAGAATAAAACAATTATAGCTTACAAATCAAGTAGTACTGCTGTAAAATTAAGGGAGCTTAATGCCTCACCAAAGGTAGAGACAAGTAGAGAAAGTCAGAGGAGGGATATTATCAAGTTAGATAGTCTACTAGTAGCACATAAGCAGGCAGAAAACAAACCCATTTCAGTGTCAAATATGTAAAAACCATTCCTAATCTAATGGCCCAGATAAATATGTCAGGATGCCTGGGTTTCTTCTCACTAAGTATTGGTAAGGAAGTTATTTATTTGAGGTTTGGATAAATTTAAGTTGAGGTTTAACATCACTTTGATCCTAATTAGGGAAGTTTTAGCTCAATTTGGGAAATGTTATTAGAAACCTGACTTTGAGGGGATGGAACAAAGAAGATGATGATAGTGATGATGAGGATGAGGATGAGGATGAGGATGATTGATGATGGTGAGGATGAAGCTGCCACTAAAAATGAGGACAACTGCTTTTTCACAATTCTAAATGTGTTTTTTTTTTAATCTTAGATAAATTCAAGCTTTTGGACAAAGTTAAGGACTTTGAAACCTTGATACAGTTCCAAAAGTTATTATTTGTAGTACCTATATATATTGTATAAAAGGCTAAGCAACTATCCCACTGTCTAACCGGTAGCTATAACATGCAATGACCACCAGGGGGCAGACTCTCTGACTGGTAGCTATGATGAGCACTGACCACCAGGGGGCAGATGCTCAATGCAGGAGCTGCCAAGCTGTGATGACTTGGCAGCCACAGTTCTCGGGTGATGCACCCTGGGACCAGAGACAAGGGAGCCTGATTCCAGGGTGCATCACCTGAGAACTGCCCTCTCACAATCAGGGACCCCTGAAGGGATATCAGAGAGCTGGTTTCAACCCATTCCCTGCAAGGCGTGCAAAGGAACCCACCTGCCAGAGGGACCCTTCACTCTACAGACCTCCTTTGAGCCACAGTGCCACCCCAGGTGTGGCCAGTCATGGAGGTACCACTAGAGTAGGGGTGTCGAACTCAATCAGAGAAGGGGCCAAAATCTAAAATCCAGCCTAAATCTCGGGCCGAATGGTTTACTGAACAGTCATAAACTGACAATGTCATAAACTAACAGCGGAGTGCAGTGATGACAGAGCGGTGCGGGCCACATTGCAAGGCCTGGCAGGCTGGATTTGGCCCGCGGGCCGTGTGTTTGACACATGTGCACTAGAGGTTAACTCCAGGGTGTGTTCGGCCTATCTCACCCAGTCTCGCCCTCCCAGCCACCTTCTAATTAATTTTCTTTCAATGTGCATGAATCCGTGCACTGGGGCACTAGTTATTCTAGGATTGTCAACAGCATATTTTAAGAATAATCTGGCACACTTGTCACTTCCTGTCAAGTACAGAGTAGAGGTGATAAAAGGTTAGATAATGCAAATACAGTATCATTCAACAACCATCTCTAATGGAAAAATATATAATAAATTTTATTACTATCATCATCAACATCATCATTATTATGATTACCATTATTAGTTTATTACAGTGGTATATGGTGAAGACTTCTGCATATCCTGTTGGTCACCTACTCTTTCAAAATTTCAGGCTTTTAATATAACATGCTACCTGAAATGTTTTTCCGGGTCTCCAGGCCTGATACTTGCAGTTCGGTCATTGGGAAAGGCTACCAGCACACCCTCTGCTGCCTCTTTAGTTGACTGATGATTGTGAATGGTAGTCAAGGCTGATTGAAGCATTGCAACAGGAGCAGATTCCTTGTATGTTGTCAAATCTTTGACCAAAAACTGGCCCGTAGGATTAGTGGCGATAGGGGATATTCCTTTTATAGAATTGGAAATTAAATTTAAATATATTTTATTTCAGTTTTCCAAATGACATCCATGAGTTAGTTAATACACTAGACAATTGGTTCTAAACTAAAGCTATATCCCTAAATAAAGAAACATACAGGTAGTCCTCTGGTTATGTCAGACTCAAAGTACCTTGTTTCATGGTTATGTTGCCATCTCTCATTTATTTATTAAGAAAATGTTCCGTCATTTCGACGTATGTACATTTGTGCTTTATGTTGTTTATTATTTATTTACCACAAGTAAAGGTCAGAAATTGTTATCTTTCTTTTACATTTTGTTTACTGTTTCACTTCATTACTGCTGTGTATGTGCTCCATGTGAGCGGCGTAGGTGCTTATGTAAGTGGGTTCTGACTTATGGTGAAAATCGAGTTACATACATAACCCAATGACCTACTGTACTCAGTAAGTACAAATTATTCATTTAATAAATGGGCCTAAACAAAACACTGTAGTAAAATGATAAATGCATAAAAAATAAACATGTTAACTTGAAGGATTGTGTGGCCCACATGAAACAATTTTTACAGCTTAAAAAGTTAAATATCAGCAATTTCATATGGTTCAATGTAGAAAAGATAATTGAGGATTAGATAAAATAGCAACAAGAATATCCATGAAATGGTCAAAACCAATTTATATTATACACTCAAACAAAAAGTAGAAGAATAAAATAGAAAAACCATTAAAATATCATCCAATTTCATAGATCATTAAACCAGTGTATTCAAAAGTGTGACCCTCAAATTGGCAATATCAGCATCTACTGGGAACATGCTAGAAATGCCAATCTTTGGGCTCCAACAATGATCTACTTAATAATCAATGCTGGGATACAGGACAGCGGCATCAATTTTAAGAGATCTTTTGTTGATTTTGAGGCATTCAGAAAGTAAGAACCACTAGATCAAACCACATTTGATATATATAGACCTGAACAATTAGCATATTAGGATAATCCTATATTAGCCTATTTTTTTAATTAAAAAAAGGTAAGGATCCATGATAGCTTACCAGGATTAATTTGAAACACAACTTTCTTGTTGGAAATTTTGCAGGCACCCTTGAAAACTAAATGTATGTTATAAAAAGGTCTCAGCGATAAAGATTGATAATTTTTATCTGCCACTGGGCCAATGAAGTCTACGAACTGCTTCACTTTAAAGATTCCAATTTGATGTGGAATGAATGAACTTGTCACTTTCTAAAAAAAAAAAAAGAAGAAGAAGAAGAAAAGTAACCAGTTGTTATAGGCTAAATGTTTTTGAACCCCAAAACCGTAATGCCCAGTGTGATAGAATTAAAAGATGACATGATTAGGTTGTGAGAACAGAACCCTCCTGAATGGATTTAGTGCTTTTATAAAAAAATTAAAAAATAAAAAAAATAAAAAATAAATTTAAAAAAAGGCCCCATAGAGTTCCCTAGTCCCTTCCACTGTGGGAGAATACATGGGCTGCAACCAGGAAAAGGGCCCTCACCTGACCATATTGGCTGATCTAGAACTTTCAACCTCCAGAACTATGAGAAATAAACTACCCAGTCTAAGATATTTTGTTATAGCAGCCCAAATGGATCAAGAAAAAAAAATAAAAAAAAATAGTTTATAAAATTTTGAAAGCTAGTTCATCATGGAGATATTCGAGTTATTTAGAAATATATGCAGTATTGAGGAACCTTTGTGACACATTTTATTGGGAAATTATTTAAGAAAAAATTAAGGACAAAGGTACTTAAGCATTTCTATAATGTCAGATTAAGGGCATCCAGAATTCTACTCCTCTACAAACAGAAAAAGACCACTGGAATAAATGTCAAAATCAACTTCTCAGTTATTTGAAAATTACCTAAAAGCTTGCAAAAAGCCAATGAGTATTTATTTAAGTACGAAATGGCTGACTGTCTGAAAGAATAAAAGGTTTTTCCCTGGCTGGTTTGGCTCAGTGGATACAGCATCGGCCTGCAGACTGAAGGGTCCCAGGTTTGATTCCAGTCAAGGGCACATGTCTGGGTTATGGGCTCGATCCCCAGTAGGGGGCATGCAGGAGCAGCCAATCATTGATGTTTCTATCTCTCTCTCCCCTCCCTCTTCCTCTCTGAAATCAAATAATAAAAAAAATTTAAAGAAGAATAAAAGATTTTGTGGCATTTTGCTTCCTGTAATCCCATTCCCCTATTCCTAGTTCTGTACTCTTCTCAGAAAACAACAGCCTTGCAACTGTGGCAGCTGTAAAAATGGCCAGCCTAGCAGCCGTCGAGGAGAAAAAATAGTTCTGAAGTTCTCAAAAACCCATGCCCAGAGAACTGCCCCTATCTGTCCTATCTGGAAGCTGGCTGAAAAGTCTATTATGAGGGCACACCTTTAACTGACCTGACTCAGCTAACTGTGTGAACAACTCTCCCCCAAAAGTTTTGCTCCCCTCCAAAAAAATAAGCAGTAATTGTTGAACATCACAGCAACCTGAGTAGCATTACCGTCTATACCAGTGTTTCCCAAACTTCTCTCATGATGAGAATCACCTGGTGGAGTTGTTAAAACACAGATTCCTGAATCCCAACTAAGAAGTGCTAAACTAGAATTTTTGAGAACATAGTAGGGGTGTCGAACTCAATCAGAGAAGGGGCCAAAATCTAAAATCCAGCCTAAATCGCGGGCCGAATGGTTTACTGAACAGTCATAAACTGACAATGTCATAAACTGACAGCGGAGTGCAGTGATGACAGCGCAGTGCGGGCCACATTGCAAGGCCTGGCGGGCTGGATTTGGCCCGCGGGCCTTGTGTTTGACACATGTGACATATAGGTAAAATTGCATACCTAACTTAGTGCTCTGTATATAACATCTGTCTTAGAGCACTAGTTAAGTATACAATTTTACCTATATGTTCCCAAAAATTCTAGTTTAGCACTTCTTAGTTGGGATTCAGGAATCTGTGTTTTAACAACTCCACCAGGTGATTCTCATCATGAGAGAAGTTTGGGAAACACTGGTCTATACTAATGAAAGGGTAATATGATAATTAGACCAGATGTCTTCTGAACAACCATCTTGACAAAGCCGGACATGGGCGAAGCTGCCCACCTGTGGTCCCAGATGCCAGTGGCTGTGGCTACAGCTGCAGCACAGGAAAGGGAGAAGCCACCTTCCCTGCAGTCCCAGGCACCAATGCCTGTGGCTGTGGCCCAGAAGAGGGACAAACTTCCCACCCCATGGTTCTGGGCACCAGTGCCTACGGCCCAGGTGAAGCCACCTGCCCACGGTCCCCTGTGGTTGTGGCTGGCCGGGCGAAGACAGCCTGGTTCCTGGGGCCTGAGGCCAGCCAGAGGGAGGGAAACCAGGTCCCAGGTGCCTGCAGTCAGCCAGAGGAGAGAAACCTGTGTCCTGAGAGGGGGCAGAAGCAGTTAGGGGCAATCAGGCCAGCAAGGGAGCAATTAGGGGTGATCAGGCCAGTAGGGGAGCAGTTAGGAGCAATCAGGCAGACAGGCAGAGGTGGTTAGGGGAGATCAGGCAGGCAGGCGAGCAGTTAGGAGCCAGTGGTCCTGGATCGCAAGAGTCATGTCCAACATCCTCTGAGAGGTTCCGAATTGGAGAGGGTGCAGGCTGGGCTGAGGGGCACCCCCCCCCCCCCAGACACACACACAAAAAAAAAAATTCATGCATCAGGACTCTAGTTTAAAGTTAATAAGAGGCTAAACAAACACAAGAAAGGGACAGACAGAATGAAAAAAGGAAGGAAGATGGAAGGCAAGAAGGCAGGAAGGGAGAAAGGAAGGGAGAAAGGGAGGAAGGGAGGAAGAAAGGAAGGGAGGGAGGAAGGGAGGAAGGGGGGAAGGGAGGAAGGAAGGAAAGAAGGAAGGGAGGGAGTAAAGAAAGAGGTAGGAAGGGAGGGAAAGGGACAGAGGAAAAAGAAAAAAGGGGAAGAGGGGAGGGAAGGGAAGGGAAGGCGAGGGGAATGTAAAATGAATTATTCACAAGGTTATTTGAAAAACTAACATATTCCTAGGAAGCTAGAATGCTACATACATGTAGAGGACTGTATCTGCCCAGGAAATTTTAAGAAAGCTCTAATTTCTCATCTCTAGCTGACTTTGAGAACCTCTACAAAGAAGAATTGATAAAACATCGAAAAAATTCCCCACCCAACACACTTACACAAAGGCTCTTGGCAAAGACTATAAGACTTATTGGTACAAAGAATTTAAGAGAATCTCTCCCCAGTCATTAGCTAACTTCCAAATTAACAGAATTACAAGCACCTGGCCCTGGCCCTGTCATCTTCCCTACACTCAGCTCCTATCCACCCACTGCTGGCCTATCTGATGATGCTGGGCGTCCTGTTGAAAGCCTGCCCCTGGATCTGCCACCCCTCACTGCACCCCAGGCACACAATGCCCTTGACTAGTGGCTGCAGGATGCCTTCCATATCTGCCTCTGAAGAGCTTGGAGTAGAGGTTGGGGGACAAGGAGAGATATGCAAAAGGCTCAGAGGCTCACCCCTTTAGGAAGTACTCAGACTATGGTGCTGTTTTGCCCCATATCCCCTCACTTCATGGGAGGACACACCCAGGGCACCTCAGAAGTAAAACAGCTACAATCTCTCTCTTTTGTTTTGGGTTAGCTGGCACTGGGGCAGGTATCTGGGCTACAGCTTCTGCCCACAGCATTGGACTTCCTCTTCTGCCAGGTGTATACCCCAGCTTGGCCAGCCTTCAGTCTGACAGTGTGACCCAAAGAATATGGACTCCCCCTAGCATCTCTGGGATTGGGATGAGTACCTTGCTCCCACCTCCTTTTCACCTTTTGCTGCTATGGCAGCTGCTAGCATGGTGGCATCTCACACTTGTTCCTGGGTTCCAGTGTCTAAACAAGGGCTGTGGGGCCTATTCCTGCATCCTCCCACAGTGGGGAGTGCCAGGACACCCTGCTGGATATTTAGGGGCTGGCCTTTTGGGCAGTAGAGAAATAAATACTCAGAAAAACAATTTTTTTTAGAAACTGTAACTATTTTTTACACTTCTTCACATTTCCTATAGCAGTGTTTCCCAACCTTCTCTCATGATGAGAATCACCTGGTGGAGTTGTTAAAACACAGATTCCTGAATCCCAACTAAGAAGTGCTAAACCAGAATTTTGGGGAACATATAGGTAAAATTGTATACTTAACTAGTGCTCTAAGACAGATTTTATATACAGAGCACTAAGTTAGGTATGCAATTTTACCTATATGTTCTCAAAAATTCTAGTTTAGCACTTCTTAGTTGGGATTCAGGAATCTGTGTTTTAACAACTCCACCAGGTGATTCTCATCATGAGAGAAGGTTGGGAAACACTGTCCTATAGTATCAAATGCTTTTCTGGGCAGATTAAAAGCACTTATATAATTATGGATACTGTGTGAGTGTCAATACAAAAGTACTCATAACTAGGCCACAGAAGACATACACTTTATAAACATTGGTGCAAAAAAATTTTTTTTTAATATTTGAAGTATGTGAAAGCATAGAAGAATTATCTTACCTGCATACATCCTTCATCAACACTGCCCCTTTCAGGTCGAATTCTAAAATGTGCAGTTTTTCTAAAGCGATACATCACAGGAAGTGATTTGGATCGATTTTCCATATTAAATGAAATCTTTGAACATTCACCAAAGGAGCAAGTTGGGAAAGTAAGAAAGTTTCCTGAATTAAACTGCACTAAAACAGGAAGTCCTGAGCCTGTCAGTGCTAATTCCAGTTTCTGAAGTTGTTCATCTGTAAAAACAATAGCTGCTTTTTAACATAAAAAGTGTTTTGGGAATCCAAAATATACAGTATTTTCTCAGTCCAAAAAGTGTCATCTGGAAGATCTGATGCTAATTCAGTTTTTCCTTCAATAAAAACAGTGAGTGCTTTCTCTGCACCAAGTACTTGTTAGGAGGGAAAAAATAGCCTTTCTTTTTCTTTGCTGTGGCCTTACACAATTTATGAGAAGCACCTGGTTATTAAACCCCTAGATTGTCAGCTCCTCTGATTCAAACAGCCCCTCTGTTCAAACTGCAAGACAAAGATAAGCTTCTTTCAAGGCTACATTCTTGCATACCCCTCCTCCTCCCCAGAAAATGGGGGCTAGAAAGTTTCTAGTTAGTAAAAGGGCTCTCCTCCCTCATATTCCAACCCAAGCTGCCCTCCTTTTTGAACTCTTTGTAACTTTTGCTCTAAGAATGTTTTACAGACTTTGGAAAAATACTGATAAGACACCTCCCCAGGAAACCTGTCTGGACTGTCTCCTGAAGAACTAATAAAGACAAACCCACTGATGTCTTCTCAGTTTTAGCCCAAAAGTCCTCCTCCCTTCCTTGTCGCCTAGCAACAACAGCCATTAAAGAAGCAGGTCAGTGTTTACTTCCTTGCCTGGCAATGCAGTGGCTCTTTCCTTTCAGTGAAAATAAAGTGATCTCTCTCTCTCTCTCTCTCTCTCTCTCTCTCTCTCTCTCTCTCTCTCTCTCCTCTTCTCTTGTGAGTTCTTTTACATTCCTAAGGGCCCCCAAACCCTAACAGTACTCTTTGAGGCCTTGGAGATAACAACAGTGAATAAAATAGACAATGTTCCTGCTCTCAGGGACTTTGCTTTCTAGTGAGGTGACATTGACAATAAAATAAGTAAATATATACCATTTCAGAGGCGATTAAGTGTTATGTAGAAAGGTAACTTAGGGTGAAGGGGAGGAGAATTTGTCACCCTCAACTATGCCTTTTTTGCATAAGGGTAATTTTAGAAACAGCAGACACAGGAAAAACTCTGAAAACCTAGAAGTTATCCTTTTGTAAGAGACTTTACATTTTTATCAGGGAAATATCCGTTTGTGAGGGTGTCTTCCTGTGCACCAGAAAGGAACTCGTATCAATGGAGAAAGCACAGATCTAAAACTGCATAATAATCTTATTTTTTTTTACTGTGGTCTGCCTGAAAATCTCCCATAATTGGCTCCTCATCCCCAGTATCTTTTGTCTTTAGCTGGAGATGGATTTAAGGTTGTATCCTGGGATATTTCAAAGAGTTACTCAGTTGTCCTGAATATCTCCAATGTATGCTGGAAATATACATGTTATTAAACTTCTATAGGTTTTTCTCCTGTTATCTATCTTTTATTATAGTGGGTCTCAATCAAGAATTTAGAAGAGTCGAAGTAAAATTCTTTTTCCTCCCCTACAAGGGTAAGATAGAGCACATTATCTTGGGGCTGCTCTTTTATATGGGAGAATCCAAAAAGGCATCTCTGATAGGGAGACATTTAAGCAAATGTATAAAGGGACTCTGGGGGAAAAAAATCATGTGACAATCTCATAAAAGTGCTTTCCAGATAGAACAGCAAGGACAAAACTCTAAGGTAAGAATTTGCTTGGCATGTTACAAACATCCTAAGGAACCAAATATGTCTGGTGAGAAGGATGGTGAGCAATGGTCAGATTTAAGATATATATTAGTTACTTATTTATTTATTTGAGAGAGAGATTTGATATTCCATCCATTTATTCACTCATTGGTTGCTTCTTGTATGTACCTTGACCAAGGTTCAAACTCACAACTATGAGGTATCAGGATGATGCTCTAGCCAACTGAGCTGCCTGGCCATAGCTAAGATATATTTTTAGGGTAGTTAACAAAATTTGCTGATGGATTGAATGTAGAATATGAAATCAGACACATGATCAATGATGATGCTAAGGATTTGGGGCTGAGCAACTGAAGTGATGGAATTGCCACTTCTTGAAACAGGAAAGAATGCAGGGGGGACAGGTTATGCAGAAGCCAGGAGTACTGATATTAAGTTTGAGATACCTAGTAGGTAACCAAGTGAAAATGTCTACTAGATCACTTAATGTATTCATGAGTTTAGAGTAAAGATGAAGGAGGAAGTATTAAAGATTTGAGGTGAAAAGAGGTGTGTGATATCAATCTCAATTGTGAGAATGTAAATGAATGTAGGAAAGCAACAGGAATGGCAAACAGCTTAAAGGACCTACTTGGGGTTAGTGATTGTAGTTAAAAAGTGAAACATCACAGTTTTGTTTTGTTTTTCTCCATCACAAGTTGCTTCCCAGGTGCAGACACAAAGAGGCTGAGATTAAAGATTTTACACTCAGTCAATATGGGAGATGGGCCAAGATATTTAAGTGTACATGGGAAAAGATGACTAAAATAATGGACAATGCTATATAATAAGGAGGTAATATGCAAATTGACCATCACTCCAACACACAAGATGGCTGCCCCCATGTGAACACAAGATGGCCAGCAGGGAAGGACAGTTGTGGGTAATCAGGCAAGCAGGGGAGGGCAGTTGGGAGGGACCAGGCCTGCAAGGGAGGGCAGTTGGGGGCGATCAGGCTGGCAGAGGAGGGCAGTTGGGGGCAACCCGGCCTGCAGGGGAGGGCAGTTGGGGGGAACCAGGCCTGCAGAGGAGTGAAGTTGGGGGGGACCAGATCTGAAGGGGAGGGCAGTTGGAGGTAACAAGGCCTACAGGGGAGGGCAGTTAGGGGGGACTAGATTGGCAAAGGAAGGCAGTTAGGAGTGACCATGCCATTAGGGGTGGACAGTTAGGGGTGACCAGGATGGCAGGGGAGGGCAGTTGGGGGTGATTAGGCCTGCAGAGGAGGATAGATAGGGGTTACTGGGCCAGCAGGGGAGGGCAGTTAGGGGCAATAGGGCTGGCAGGGGAGAAGTTAGGCATCAATCAGGCTGGCAGGGCAGTGGTTAGAGGGTGATCAGGCAGGCAGGCAGAAGCAGTTAGGGGCAATCAGGAAGGCAGGCAGGCGAGTGGTTGGGAGCCAGCAGTCCTGGATTGTGAGAGGGATGTCCAACTGCCTACATCCTTGATTAGGCCTGATCACGGTGGATCGGGCCTAATTGGGCAGTCGGACATCCCTTGAGGGGTCCCAGATTGGAGAGATGCAGACTGGACTGAGGGGCACACTCACCCCCTGTGCATGAATTACATGCACCAGGCTCTAGTGGAATACAAGCTACCGTAGGTAATAACAGAAACATGAACTTTTGGAGATACTAAAAAGAAGGCAGGAACTATGAACTGGATGTCCTAAATTGTGTGATAGAGCAGTTTTGAGGAGAGAGAATCCCAAAACAGCATTTATATTTCTGCACTGATGCTCTTACTAGCCAATCCTAGAATTTAAATTACTTTTAAAGCAAACCTAGCATCTCCATCTTTAGCCATTCCAAACTAGATAAATTTGTAATCCTGGAACAAATACTACAACAATCAGCAGGAAGAGCTCAATATCATAAACCATGATATAATAACAGAGCAATCAATTTCTGCCCTAAGAACACAATTCAACGCTGCTCAAGAAAATTTATCACTGTACTCTAGACTTGCCATGGCTCATCTTTATGGATTTGATCCCTCACCTGCCTATATCTTTATTTTCTATTTGATCTGTTATATTAAGCTGACCTCCAAGTCTTGTTCCATTTTTGTTCACTATAGTCCATCCAATATTACCTGAGAATGTAAAAATTGCAATGCATTTCAACATGTTGCCTATGAAGCATATGCACTTATCAATATCCTAAAAAAGAATATTGAACCCTATTTACCAGAGCTCTAAGTTGTGTTGTTTGATTGTTACTGTATATAGATTCTCAGAGCTGAGTATCTGGTAAAAATGGAATGGATCATTTGTTCTCATAATGAGAAAGCTAAAAGGTTAATTTCAATGTAACCCTGATATTGGGGGGTGGGGGGCACTAGCAATCTGAGTCTGTGCCAGCAATCTAATGTATATTTTTGATAAACTATAATTAAATTATTGCCTCTTTTTCCACAAACTGGTCTTGCAAGACCTGTTACCTAAATGCTCACATTTTGCAGAGGCCATAAAACATGACACATCCTCCAACACCTGGGGCTTTTTGCAAAGCCTCTGAAAGGTACAGAAATATAACCCATATGTGGGGGACAAAGACACCAAAAGGGTATAAAAGGAAAGCTCCACCATATTGGTTTGCTCAGATTTTGGCATAATAAAGAGACAGCTAGCATAATAAAGCTGTGTAACTCCATTTCTCTAAGCATTGCTTGGGTTTCTTTGGTCTTCTACAACAATATCAATCTCTAAGAGACAAACTAAGATTATGTAGGAAAAAAAGACAAGTTGTTTTTTATTTTTGTTTTTAGCTAAACTATAGATCAGTGATTTGCAACCTTTTTCATCTCGTGACACACAGAAACTACTGACAAAAATTCTGCAGCACACCAAAAATATATTTTTGCTGATCCGACAAAAAATAGGTATAATTTTGATTCATTCTCACTGAACGGCTATTGTTGTATCAGCTGTTTTCACTTTTTATTTGACAATCTAAGAGATAAATGGTTAGTGTCCCTGACTATATAGTCAGGTATTGCATGTTTTAAAAATCTGTAGCACACCAGTTGAAAATTGTGCTCTAGAACATCATGTTTATCTAATGTTTTTTTAAAAAACAATAATTTTCCCTAAATTATAGTTGGAAGATTACTATGCAAATGATTCTGAGGTTGATTAATTTTTTACATGCCTCAGAAGACACTTTAAGATATCTTGATTATTTGCATTTTCATTCTATTTAATAGTTATATATTTTTATCATATTGCCTCTACAAATATTGATGTCCAAACTTTTAAACAATTTGAACTACTATAAATTTATTATTACATCATTTCATACTTACTTTTGATGGTTTTAGAGTCATTATCTCTCAAAAACCCATCCTTACTTCCTACAGATTCAAATCTCAAAAAAACAGCATAGTCTTGCCTGTGTGAAGGATCATAATCCTTTTTTCCTTCAGTAATTATCCTGTAAAAAATTACAATCAGTTATTTTTACAGCAAAGACAGTGCACTTTGTTACCTCTCACAAGGGAATATCAACTGAATCCTTAAATCTATGCAAGAGATAAAAGTTCAGGAATAAAAATATGATTGTGATCCATTTTTCAATATTACTGAGCAGACAGAAACTTGCCAAAAGAAGGCCACAAAATGTAAATATCCCCCCAAACGTCAGTTCATGGCAAAATTTGCAAGAGTAACATAAATACTGTCAGCTCCAAAGCCACTTACTATATAAAAGTTTTTCTTTTTATGCACACTTCATTGCTGGCTCAGGTCTCTGTTTTTCTCTAAAATAGTCCTTCTTGCCCAGCTATGATTGCTCAGTGGATTGAGCATCGTCCCATGGACTAAGAAGTCCTGGGTTCAATTCCCAGTCAGGGTACACATCTGTGTTGCAGGCTTGATACCCAGTATGGGGTGTGCAGGAGGCAACCAATCAATGATTCTCTCTCATCATTGATATTTCTATGTCTCTCTCCCTTCCTCTCTGAAATCAATAAAACATATTTTGAAATAGTCCTTATTTCAAGATATAATTGCAAACTTCTGTTGCATAAGTGTTCCTCCCAAAGACAAAGAACATAATGCTAGCCATACCCTCATTACAAAACAGTAACTTAAAGAACAAGATTTGCAGAAAAGGCAAGGAAAGATGTAAAGGAGAAGAAAAGTAGGACCAAAAGTAGGACTTAAAAAGTAAGACTAGTTACTTGTCTTAACTAGAAGTCAGTTTTTTAGCAGTGGATACTCAAATAGATACACAAAAGGCTGATATTAATATTACCAAGGAATGCAAATAGAATGTTGAGAAAACATGTAACTAAGACTTCAATTCATACTCATATTTATGAGTTTATGCTAGACTCTCAATTACCATGCTGCCATGAAAAGAAATTCATATTTATAATTTTAAAGATTTTGTATTAGTTTTACAGATTCACCAAAGAAATTCCTGTATGAAGGTATGACAAATAAGGCAAGTACAGATTGTACAAATAGAATATTAACATTAACCAAACTCAGTTTCAGCAAACAATTGGTATTATCAAGGGACACTATAGCCATAAAAAGGATATTACCCATTCCCTGCCTTCTCACAAACAAGGATAAACATATGTAAAATTAGATAGGTTATCACCACACACTACAACCTCTCAAGTGTAGCTTAAATTTCTACTACATTTTAAAAATAGCATTTCCAAATATATTTTCAAACTAAATAACCAAACCAAGAACTCAGAATTATGAAAAATATCCGTTGGCAAGAATTCTCAAAGTCTGTATGAATTTCAGCTACCAACTCTGGTTGATACCAACAACTGCTATAGGCTTAATATTAATTCATGAAATTCAGTCAGCAAGCATTTTGCCCTGGCAGGAGCACTGCATTCTCTTTGGAGCTATCTAGGACACACTACATGCCAGTGGCCATCATCTAACTTCTGCAGGGACAAGGTCTTGGTTGTACAGATTTGTTTGGAGCCACAACCCAAAACTTCACTTCCACCACTTCATTTCCACAAGGTCTGGAGAGATTTTTAATTTAACATGAAGCAGTTAGGCCATATTTTTAAATATTGGAAATAATATTAAGCATGTTAGGAATAGTTAGAACCATAACAAGAAAAATCCGATTTCTGTCTCTTGGTAAGTTTTAATGTTAAAGTCAGTTTGATGAATGTATGGTTAATGTACTTTCCATTAATAAGGAACATCACAATGGAATTGATTTTTGCTTACTTTGGACTGAAACAAAATGTAATTTTAGTCTTTTGATAAGGTAATAATCTCCCTTCATTAGGAACACAGGAGATAAAAGTAGTAATATCCATGTTCTTTATTTGCCTTATGAAGGCAAGATTATTTATAGCAACATCTGTTCTTTGTTGAGTATTTGTACCCTGTAAGATAAATCAGAAATAAAAGAGTATTATGGAAAACATTAACAAAATATTTTAGAGGTCATAAAATAATTATAGAAATTCTACAATAGCATCTTGAAAATAGAGAATATATGTGCTTTTAAAGTAATATACATAACTTTGGTGAAGGTACATCATAAAATTTAAATAACTTTAAAAATTAATGAGAGCAGAAACCCCACAGTTAGTCACTTATTTATAAGAAGCACTTGTCTAATTTAATTCAGATGTATTACTATCAGTGTTAGTTTAATTTACTGAACTTTTTCAGGTTACTCTTGAAAACATATGAAATAAAATTTTATCTATCTGCATGTTAAAACATATTTAGAATAATTAAACAATTAAACAGCTTGTTGGGAAGATGGATTTGAGAATTGGTTTTCCCATATTCTCGAGTTAGGCCTTCTTGATCAATAAACCTTTCCTTGCTCTTAAAAACAAAACAAGAAGCAATTTGTTGGTTATTAGTTCAAAACAATGTTTCAAAACATAATACCTGGATTCTGAAGATAGTGACTAGCAGGAAGGTAGGGAGGAAGGGAGTATGAGAAAGTGAGGGAGTGATAGAGGAGTACGTGGACATGTGTGGTGTGTGTGTGTGTGTATGAACTAGGGATGGCTAGATCCTGCAGGTCTCCCAAGGGGCTGCCAAATTGGGCAGTCTTAGACAGCAGAGTCCCACTGCCACCTCAGACCCTCCAGAGTAGTCAGCACAGGCATAGAGACCACACCATCAGAGCTGCTTGAGACTAAGATCCTGGACTCAGCACTACCCAGTCTGGTCTGAGACACAAACTGGGGCCCTGGAGCCACTGGGGATGGAAACCTTTGACCACAGCTGTAGACCCACAGACACCAAGAATCCAGACATCCTGGCCAAAATATTCTGTGAGTCACAGAGCCCATCCCTCTCCCTACAGGCAGCAGCATAGGAACTGCTAGACCTGCCCCTTGCAGTGTTGCCATGTCGCTACAGGAATTTGAGCCTGGAAGCACGCGAACACTGGGAATCTGTTCCTTGCAATGCAATCCAGTGACCAAACCCCATTCCCAAGCAGGGCAGCAGTGCCACTTGTCTTCGATTCTGGGCAACCAAACATGAAAGTCTATTTTCCTCAGCACAGGAGTGGGCCACCTGCTGACACAGTGCTATTGTGCAACCCAGTCCTCCAAGCTGACCAGGTCCCTGATTCTCTGGGCGAGAGGCAGCACTGGGCACCAGTGACTTGACTCTGCTTCTTATAACGTGTGCCTGGGATCCCTGAATCCCAGGGCATGCTCACTAAGAGCCAATGACTCCAAGCCTTGGCACATAAACACACAGGAACCCTTATTCTAAGCTTGAGGTCACACCAAGGAACAGAGAATCTGATATTTGATTCTTGGTGCAGGCACAGGGGAACTCTGACTCCTGGCACACAATAGGGGACTCTGATTTTCAGCACATACCAGCGGAATCTTGGTTTCAGTGAGGCACAGGTGGGGTTGCTGATTCTAGGTGCACACATAAGGCCACACTGAGCGCTGGTGACTCTGATCCTGGGTGAGTGTGGCTCCCACCAACCCACAACAGCCACACATCTTGGTGTCAGAGCTCTTCAGTGACACTTGGCTGATGCGAAGCTCCTACTGCACACAACCCAGGCACATGCAACTCCACATTTGAACCTTCTGGTTATAGTCAGAATGGGGAGACAATGAAGTGATCCCCAGAGGAAAGAAAACGAGGAGTTGCCAAGAAAGGAAATTAGTGAAACAGAAGCATGCATTATGACAGAAAAAGAATTCAAAGTAATGGTCATACAGTTCATACACCAGATGAATGAGAAAATCAACAACCTATGCAAAAATCAGGAAGAAATCAGAAGTGACATAGCTACAATAAAAAAAAAAAAACACCATGGAAGGTTTCAACAGTAGACTAGAAGAAGCAGAGGACAATATTAGCGAGTTAGAAAATAAGGTACAGAAACAAGCTCAATCTGAACAGCAACTGGATTAAAAAAAATTAAAAAGCAGGAGCAGAGCCTAAGGCAGCTTTGGGACAATACAAACGAAGAAAAATACGTATAATAGGGCTGCCAGAAGGACAAGAAGAGCAGCAAGGATTAGAAAATCTATTTGAAGAAATAATGACAGAAAACTTCCTACATATGGGGAAGAAAAAGTTACACAAGTACAGAGTCCCAAGCAAGATGAGTCCCAAAAGATCCACACCAAGACATGTCATAATTACAATGGCAAATGTTCATTACAAAGACAAAATCTCAAAGGCTGCAAGAGAGAGACAGAGAGTTACCTACAAAGGATTCCCCATCAGATTATCAAATGATTTCTCAACAGAAACATATCAAGCTAGAAGGGAATGGAAGGAGCTATAAAAGTGTTGCAAAGACAAAGGACTACATCCAAGAATACTCTATCCAGCAAGACTATCAATCAAAAATTGAAGGGGAAATCAGAAGCTTGGGGGCGGGGCGGGGGGGAAGGCTAAGGAAGTTTGTCACTACCAAGCCAGCAATGCAAGACATGCTGTAAAAAAAAAATAGAAAGGGAGGAAAAAACACAGGCATAAAGTACAGAAATGGCTACAAACAATTACCTATCAATAACAACATTAAATGTAAATGGATTAAATGCTCCAATCAAAAGATAAAGAGTAAGTGAATGGATAAGAAAACATGAACCATATATATTATGTCTACAGGAGACCTACCTCAGAACAAGGGACTCACACAGACTAAAAGTGAAAGGATAGAAAATATCCATCAGGCAAATGGAAATAAAAAAAAGTAGGGGCAGCAATACATATAGCTGAAAAAATAGACCTCAAAGTAAAGACCATAACAAGAGATAATAAAAGCCACTTCATAATTCTAAAGAAATCAATACAACAAGAGGATATAACTCTGGTAAACATTTATGCACCCAATGCAGGAGTACCCAAATACATAAAAAATCTTCTGGAAGATATCAGAGGAGAGACTGACAACAACACAATCATACTAGGAGACTTTAATACCCCATTGACATCATTGGACATATCCTCAAGACAAATAATTAGCAAAGAAACATCAATCTTAAATGACTCACTAGAGCAGATGGACTTAATTGATATCTTCAGAACATTCTACCCCAAAACTACCGAATATACATTCTTCTCAAGCACACGTGGGACATTTAAAAAAATACACCACATATTGCAACACAGGCAAAGTCTCTCCAAATTCAAGAGGACTGAAATCATATCAAGCATCTTCTCAGATAATGATGGCATAAAATTTGAAATCAATTATAGTAGTAAACACAATTACAAAAATTCAAACACTTGGAGGCTGAATAGCACACTATTAAACAATGAATGGGTTACTAAAGAAAACAAAGAAGAAATAAAACACATCCTGAAAACAAGAAACAATGAAAGCACAACAATCCAAAATCTTTGGGACACAGTGAAAGCAGTCCTGATAAATAAGTTCACAGTATTACAGGCCTACCAAAAACAAAAAACAAATAAAACACACACACAAACACACACACACACACACACACACACACACACACACACACACAGGATAAACTGTTAATAAACCATCTCACTCTGAAACATGAAGAAGCAGAATGAGAACAACAAGAAAATCCCAGTGTGATCAGAGGAAGAAAATAAAAAAGAACAGAGCAGAAATAAATGACATAGAAAAAAAAACAATATAAAAGATCAATGAAATCAAGAGCTGGTTCTTTGAAAGGATAAATAAGATTAATTAACCTCTAGCTAGGCTCACCAAAAAGCAAAGAGAGAGGACCCAAATAAACAAAATCAGAAACAAAAGAGGTGAAATAAAAACAGACCACACACACAAACACACACACACACACAAAATACTTTGAGAAACTCTGCTCCAACAAACTGGTAAACCTAGAAGAAATGGACATATTCCTAAAAAAAATATAACCTTCCAAAACTCAATCAGGAGGAATAAAAAAATCTGAATAGGCTGATAACTGTGGAGGAAATTGAAGCAGTAATAATAATAATAATTAAAAAAAAAAAAAAAAAACTTCCAGGATAGAACCCAAGATGATGGCATAGGTAAACACCTAAACTGCAGCCTCACACAACAATTTCAAAACTGCAACTAAAAGAGAGAATGGACATCATCCAGAACCACAGGAAAGCTGGCTGAGTGGAAATTCTACAACTAAAAGGAAAGAGAAAAGCACAGGGAGAATCAGAGAAGTTGCAAAGAACTGAGGTGCGGAGACATGCACACAGAGAGGAAGGGTGGCTGAGTGCCTGGCTGCCTCTGTCTGCCGGGAGGGGGAAGGAAGCCCCCTACTGCACCACAGTTCTGGGTGAAACCCCATGGACCCAGGCTAATACAGGGGGAGTCTAGACTGTCAGGTAGAAAGAAAGGTACATGGAGACTCGGAGACTTGGGGAAGCTGCGGAAGGCAGAGGTATGGAGGCACACCCACAAGGGCAGGGCTGACAGGAAGCCAAGACTATATTGCTCAGCCCTGAGACTCTGCCCCATTCAAGCTGAGTACAGAGGTTTTTGTAATTTTGCAAGACTGGTCCTATAAGGCTGTCTCCAGCACAGGTTCCCGGCGTAGACATAGCTGATACACATAGCCAATTGGTCTGGAGGAAAATTCCTCCCAGTGATGCCAACAACAATGAAGATTTAACTACAACAAGGCTATAAACACAGACCAGCTGAAACCAGTTTGGCTCAGTGGATAGAGTGTCGGTCTGCAGACTGAAGGGTCCCAGGTTCGATTCTGGTCAAGGGCATGTACATTGTTGCGGGCACATCCCCGGTGGGGGGTGTGCAGGAAGCAGCTGGTCGATGTATCTCTCTCATCGATGTTTCTAACTCTCTATCCCTCTCCTTTCCACTATGTTAAAAATCAATAAAACATATTTTTAAAAAATAAAAAAATAAACACAGACCACAAAGGGGTGAACCAAGAGTGTCCACCTCAGGTAACTGGGGAGGCTGGCCTACTGGGCCATATAGGAAACCTAGCACACAAAGCTACCCTACCAACTCAGGGAAGCAGCGAAAATGCGGAGACAAAGTAATAGATCACAAACAAAAGAAATGGAGGAAAACAAATGACTGGATATAGGATTCAAAACCACAGTTATAAGGTTTTTCAAGAATTTACTAAAAAAGGCTGATAAATTTAGCCAGACCCTCAAGGATATGAAAAAGGACCAACTAGAAATTAAGCATATACTGACTGAAATAAAAAAATATTATACAGAGACCCAACAGCATAGTAGAGGAATGCAAGAATCAAGTCAAAGATTTGAAATAAAAAGAAGCAAAAAAAAACACTCAACCAGGAAAGCAAAAAGGAAAAAGAATCCAAAAATTTGAAGATAGTGTAAGAAGCCTCTGGGATAACTTCAAGCATACCAACATCAGAATTATGGGGGTGCCATAAAAAGAGAGAGCAAGATATTGAAAACCTACTTGAAGAAATAATGATAGAAAACTTCCCCTACCTGGTGAAAGAAATAGACTTACATGTGCAGGAAGTGCAGAGAAACCCAAACAAAAGTAATCCAAAGAGGATCACACCAAAACACATCATAATTAAAATGCCAAGAGCAAAAGACAAAGAGAGAATCTTGAAAGCAGCAAGAGAAAAAGTTAATTACGTACAAGTGAGCACGCATACGATTGTCAGCTGATTTCTCAACAGAAACTATGCAGACCAGAAGGTAGTGGCAAGAAATATTCAAAGTGATGAATAGCAAGAACCTACAACCAAGATTACTCTACCCAGCAAAGCTATCATTTAGAATTGAAGGTCAGATAAAGAGCTTCACAGACAAGAAAAAGCTAAAGGAGTTCATCACCACCAAACCAGTATTATATGAAATGCTGAAAGGTATTCTTTAAGAAGAGGAAGAAGAAAAAATAAAAATAAAAATTATGAACAACAGCTGAAACCGGTTTGGCTCAGTGGATAGAGTGTTGGTCTGAAGACTGAAAGGTTCCGGGTTCGATTCCGGTCAAGGGCATGTACATTGGTTGCAGGCACATCCCCGGTGGGGGGTGTGCAGGAAGCAGCTGGTCGATGTATCTCTCTCATCGATGTTTCTAGCTCTCTATCCCTCTCCCTTCTTCTCTGTGAAAAATCAATAAAATATATATTTTAAAAATTATGAACAACAAATACATATCTATCAACAAGTGAACCCAAAAATCAAGTGAATTAAAAATCTGAGGAACAGAATAAACTGGTGAATATAATAGAATCAAGGGCATAGAAAGGTAGTGGACTGATAATTCTCAGGGGGAATGAGGATTGGAGTTACAAGAAGAAACTGGACAAAAATCATACACCTATGGATGAGGTCAGTGGGTGGAGGTACTGAGAGGAGGGGAGTTATGTGGAGGGAAAGGAGAAACTATTGTAATAACCTGAAAAATAAAGATTTATTAAGTTAATAAAAAAGTGTCAATAAACAAAACCCTGGACCAGAGGGTTTCACAGGGAAGTTTCAACAACCATTCAAAGAAGAAATAAAACCTATCTTCCCCTGAGTATTCCAAAAATTTCAAAAGGAAGGAATACTTCCAAGCTCTTTCTATTATAGAAAGCCAGCATTACCATAATCCCAAAACCAGATAAAGACAATACAAAGAAAGAGAATGACATGCCAACATCCCTCATGAACATAGAAGCCAAATACTCAACAAAATTCTAGCAAATGAAATCCAGCATTACATTAGAATGATCATAAACCATGATCAAGTAGAATTTATCCCGGAAATGCAAGGATGGTACAACATCGGCAAATCAATAAATGTGAAACACCACATAAACAAACTGAGAGATAAAAACCATATAATCATATCCATTGATGCAGAAAAAGCATTTGACAAAATCCAACATCCTTTCTTGATAAAAACTCTCAGCAAGGTGGGAATAGAAGGATCATACCTCAACATAATACAAGCCATATCTGACAAACCCACAGCCAACATTATACTCAATGGGAAAAAACTAAACCATTTCCCCTAAGAACAGGAACAAAAGAGGGATGCCCACTCTCACCACTCCTCTTTGACTTACTACTGGAAGTAATAGCCATTGCGATCACACAAGAAGAAGAAATAAAAGGCATCCAAATTGGAAAAGAGGTAACACTGACCTTGTTCACAGATGACATGATATTGTACATAGAAAACCCCAAAGACTCCATCAAAAAACTATTAGACTTAATAAATGAATTCAGCAATGTAGCAGGATACAAAATTAACACCCAGAAGTCTATGGCTTTACTATATACCAATAATAAACTCACAGAAAGATAAATTTTAAAAAGCAATCCTGTTTACCATTGCAAAAAAAAAAAAATTAAGATACTTAGAAATAAACTTAACCAATGAGACAACGGATCTATACTCAGAAAATTTCAGGATGCAAAAATAAAAAAATAAAAAAAGATAAAGGAAGACATGAACAAATGGAAGAATATACCATGTTCATGGATTGGTAGAATCATCATTAAAATGTCCATACTACCCAAAGCAATCTATAAATTCAACACAATCCCTGTATATATTAAAATACCAATGGTATACTTCAAAGGCCTACAACAAATTCTCCATAAATTTATCTGGAATAAAAAAAAGAGAAAGACCCCAAAGCTGAAGCAATCTTGAGAAAGAAGAACAATACTGGAGGGATCACAATACCAGATATTAAGCTGTACTACAAAGCCACTGTTCTCAAAACTGCCTGATACTGCCTCAAGTACAGACATATAGACCAGTGGAACAGAGCAGAGAACCCAGAAATCGATCCAAGCCATTATCCTCCATTCATATTTGACAAAGGAGGCAAGAGCATACAATGGAGACAAGACAGTCTCTTCAATAAATGGTGTTGAGAAAACTGGACAGATACTTACAAAGAAATGAAACTAGACTACCAACTTACACCATACACAAAAATTAACTCAAAATGGATAAAGGACTTAGACGTAAGATGGGAAAACATAAAAATCTTAGAAGAAGCAATAGACAACAAAATAGAAGATATTTGTCTTAGCAATATATTTACTGATACAGCTCCTAGGGCAATGGAAACTAAAGAGAAAATAAAGAAATGGGACTATATAAAAATAAAAAGCTTCTGCACAGTAAAAGATACCATCAACAAAACAAGAAAGCCCACTGCATGGGAGAATATATTTGCCAATGTTATCTCCAATGAGGGTTTAATCTCCAACATTTATAAGGAACTCATACAACTTAACAAAAGGAAGATAAACAATCCTATCAAAAAAATGGGCAAAGGACCTAAATAGACACTTTTTGAAAGAGGACATTCAGAAAGCCAAGAGACATATGAAAACATGCTCAAAGTCACTACTCAACCAAGAGATTCAAATCAAAACAATGAGGTACCACCTCACACCTATCAGAATGGCTATCATCAACAAATCAACAAATAACAAGTGCTGGTGAGGATGCGGAGAAAAAGGAATTCTTCACTACTGGTGGGAATGAAGACTGGTGTAGCCACTGTGGAAAACAGTATGGCATTTCCTCAAAAATTTTAAAATGGAACTGCCATTTGACCCAGTTATATCACTTCTAGGAATATATCCCAAGAAAACAGAAACACCTATCAGAAAGGATATATGCACCCCTATGTTTATAGCAGCGCAATTTACAATAGCTAAGATTTGGAAACAGCCTAAATGCCCATCAACAGATGAATGGATTAGAAAACTGTGGCACATCTACACAAATGAATATTATGCTGCTGTAAAAAAGAAGGAATTCTTACAATTTGCAACAGCATGGATGGATCTGGAGAGCATTAGGCTATGTGAAATAAGCCAGTCAGTGAAAGATAATACCACATGACCTCATTCATCCTATCTAATAAAGAGGGAATATGCTAAATGACCATCACTCCATCACAAAGATGGCTGCACCCACAGCTGAGGCTAAGTGCCCATAAGGAGCCTTAAAAAGCAATCAGCAGGGATCTGAGGCTATACCCTCCCCCACTCCCATGGGGCTTGACAGGGGACCTCAGACCATGTCCCCCACCCAGCAGGGCTTGACAGGGGACCTCAGGCTGTGCTCCCTACCCTGGTGTCAGTCTGGGGGACCTCAGGCTGCACACCCCCGCCCCAGTGCCAGGCCAGGGGACCTGAGGCCACACCCCCTGCTTGGCCGGGCTTGACAGGGGACCTCAAGTTGTGCTTCCCGTCCTGGTGCTGGGTTAGGGGACCTCAGGTTGCTCCCCCCGCCCAGCACCAGGCCAGGGGCCCTCAGGCTGTTCCCCCCACTAGGTAGCACTTTACAGGGGATTTCAGGCCATGCCCCCACCCTGGCACCAGGCTAGGGGACCTCAGACCACACCCCTAGCCCAGTGGTGCTTGACAGGGGACCTCAGGCAGTGTCTCCCGCCCCAGCACCAGGCCATGGGTCCTGAGGCTACACATTCCTGCTTGCCTGGGTTTGACAGGAGACCTCAGGTCATGCCCCCCACCCAGCGGGTCTTGGTAGGGGATCTCACCTGTTGGGGCTTGATGGAGGACCTCAAGGCACGCCCCCGCCCCAATGTGGGTTGGGGACCTCAGGCCATGCCCCCTGTCCTGGCACTGGGCCAGGGGACCTGAGGCTACTCCCCCTACCTGGCAGGGCTTGACAAGGGTGGGACTGGCCAGGTCCAGATCTAGCCCAATGTTGGGGGGGCAGCCAGCTCTGGGTCTCATGCGATTTTGAGGTGCATAGGCGTGGTCAGGGACTTCACTCTGGGTCCCGTGGTGTGCCCCAGACTCTGACAGGAGGAAGGTTTTCACATATATTTTACTAATTCATCTCTGATACTTCTATTATAAAGAAATGGCAAATAGCAATATTAATTTCCTCTAATTAATCCCCTTTTAATGTGCTCGAATTTCATGCACCAGGTCACTAGTTTATGGATAATAAAGAACATTATAAACTGTTGAACAAAAACAGATAGAGGCAAAGAAGCATAGAACAGACTGTCAAACTACAGCAGAGAGGTAGGGGAGGGTTGGGCGGAGGGACAGATAAGGGATCAACTGAAGGACTTGTATGCATGCATATAAGCACAACCAATAGACTCAAGATACTGGGGATGGGTGGAAGAGAGCAAGTGCTGCGGGGTAGGGGAGGCCGTGGGAAGGTCAGTGGGGAAAAAAATAAAAGAGACGTATGTATTGTACTGCTATTTATAATACCTTAAAACAAAAAACAAAAAATGTTTTAAAAAATGAAAAGAAAAAAGCCATAATACCTGATACACTATTTACTTACCAATTCTTCTCCAACCGAATCATTTTGTATTATTGCCACCCAATTTATAGGTTCTGGGCTATTATTGTATAGAAGTGCATGTTCAATCTTCGATGTTCCAAAGAAAGCAGAACCAAAGTGTATACATTCCACCTTTTGATTACCACTCAGGTTTAACAATTCAAGAATCTGCTCAACCACTCGAACTCTGATATTCAAAAATATATCTGGGTGACCTTGTAAACTCACTCTGTAAGATAATGAATTATACATATATTTTTAATTAGAATTCTATACATTCTTTTTCCTAGATATTTATATAAACATAACTTCTATAAAATTTATAATTAGAAGTCAAAGGCCTAAGAGCTGTTACTTTCATATACATGTGAGTGTCATATCCTCTGTCTGAATCTGTACAGTAGAATGGCATATGTACAACCTACTTCACTGTCTCCAGGCAACAGCAAAGTTTGGAAACAATCACAGGAACTAACTCCAAAGAGAACTTTTCGGTATGTCCATATCACCAATTATTTTGTAAATACTAGAGTTAGATGGAATAAATTATACCTCTAGTTCTAGAATTCTGAGATTCTTTTCTAACTCATCCTACTCAATATGATACAAATTGAGAATATGGGATCATACCCATCCTGATACAATAGGTCCTCGGGTTACGTCAGAGATTCGTTCCTATGGCACAACATAACGTGATTTTCACCATAAGTCAAAACCCACCTACATAAGCACTTACATCACTCACATGGAGCACATATACACCAGTAATTAAGTGAAACAGTAAAAAAAAAAAAAAAAAAAGATAACAATTTCTTAACTTTACTTGTGATAAATAAATAATGAAAAAATAAAGCACATCTATATATATAAAAGCCTAAGCAACCACTATGACTGAATGACCAACCAGTTGCTATTATGTGCACTTACCACCAGGGGGCAGATGCTTAATGCAGGAGCTTGCCCCTGGTGGTCACTGTACTCCCACAGCCAACTTTCCACTGTCAGGAGACTTCCCCATGGTCAGTCCCTTCCCCTGTCCAGCAGTCAGCAGGCCCAGACTGGCAGCAGGCAGGCCCCCAGGTCCCAGCCAGCAGCTGGCAGGCCCTGGCTGGCAGCTGGCCCAGCCCTGATTAGGACAGGGTAAGACAGCCCCAATAGGCTCTGATTGCCAGCTAGGCTTAGGCACCCCAATGGTGCACAAATTTCATGCACCAGGCCTCTATTATGTACATACGTCAAAATGATAGAACTTTTTTTTTATATATATATAAGTGGGAGATGGTGATATAACCATGAAATGACGTACATCAAGTCCAACGTAACCCAAGGACTGCCTGTAACTCAATTCCCTACAAAGTAAATTATTTCAGCAAAATCCCACTTTTTGCTGAAATTAATATACCCCCTATAAAACTTCACTTCCCAGACTAACTTTAATTCCCTTTGGAAACTGGCCCCCACACCAAATGTACCTTTCTCTGGCCCAAATGCAATGCTTTTGAATCTTGCCCCATCAACCACCACAAACAACTGACCACTCCACAAACTAGGTCCTTAGCTTACACTCTGTCTCTGTCACACTGGAAATGGTAGATATCACCTCTTGCACATCTCTCCTCCCCCTTAGCTTCCTTGACACCATATTTTCCTGGTTTTCCTCTCACTTATTCAGACTCTACCTTTTTCATTCTTCTAAGATTTATATATTTTGTAAATTCCATAACTAATGGTATTTCACTCCTACTTTTTCATATGCTCCGCTCCTCAAATTATTTCCAACACTTCATGTTTCATTGACAACTTATCCAATGACAACTCTCAAACCAATAAAAAAAAAAAAAAACACCTAGAATAAAATTTTTCTGGGACTCAAGGTAAGTAAATATAATAGGCTCTATAGTATTCTACAAAGAAAATCGATTCCAAAATTTCAAAACTGAACTCAGATCTTTTCCCACAGATATGCCCCTTCTCTAACATTCTCTTTCTATAACCACTCACTAAATCTAGTCTAATCTGTCTCTATAACATACCTCTAATCAACAGAATTCTTGGCATACTCCCAGTCTGTACCTGAGAAAAGCCTTTATCATTTCTTTTTTTTTTTTTACATATTTTATTAATTTTTTTACAGAGAGGGAGGGGAACAGTTAGAAATATCGATGAGAGAGAATCATTGATCAGCTGCCTCTTGCACACCCCCTACTGGGGATGTGCCCGCAACCAAGGTACATGTCCTTGACCAGAATCGTTCCTGGACCCTTTCAGTCCTCAGGCCAACACTCTATCCACTGAGCTAAACAGGTTTCAGCTCATTTTTCTTTTGCTTTATTATTATAGAGTCTAGTCAAGCAATCCATTCCATATCTGTACTCACTGCTATTAGCACAATCTTTCTAAAATACAAACTAATTAAGATACTCCCATCTTAAAATTTTCCTGTGATTCAACAGCCTTCACAATAGACCTAAACTATTAGGGCTCAAAACTAGTATTTCTCAAACTTTTGTTTGCTGTGACCTTCAGTAAGAAATACTTCTTAAATTGCAATGTAGGAAGCACAGACAAACACACACACACAGCTTTATAAAACATTTGCCCTTACTAGGTGAGATGCATTCTGATATTTTCAACTTCATTGTTTTAATACTGGTGATTCCCCATTATTGTGATTGCACATCCCACTAAGGAAATGAGACTTAAAGCATTAAATAACACTGTACTATGAAATCCTTTATTGGACCCTACACCATTCTGTTTTTCTGACCTGATCTTACATCACTCCTTACCTCCATCTCTTTGCCTCTACAATCCTCAGATCTCTCATTGTGTAACACTGTCTCTAGGAGTTCAAGCCTTCTAGCTGCTCTGCCTAAAATCACTCCTCTAACCCACTCCTATCATCAACACCTACCTCCCCTACAGACAGACAGACACACACACACACACACACACACACACACACACACACACACATACACACAGCCCAAATCACACCACTGCTCTATGTCTGGCTAATTCCTACTCACCAATGAGTGTTTGGTTCAACTATTACCTCCTTAGTGGAGCCCTTACTTGTTCCACCCCCACAAAATCCAAAGTAGTACCTCCTGTTATGTATACCCAAATGCCATCCTCTGGTTCTTCCCATTTTTGCATCCCTTGTTTAGTGTTAGAAATAAGGTGAGCCTCCAACTCAGGGGTCCTGGTAGAACATAAAACATACTTGGGAGCCAGGCAGCAAAGCAAACATCTTTACTTCTACATAGAAAGGTCCACACACATTGTCTGGAAACATGAGCACACCAAGCAGGTGGTCTTCTCGGGGATTTATAATCCCTGACACATGTGACCGGTCCCTTGCTCTTGATTGGAGCTCAGGTGCACAGTATTTCATGATTGGCTAATTCAAAGGGAGGGGTTGGCCTTTACTATTTCAATATGGCGGCCCCCAGGGGAGCTGCAAGCCATGTGGCCAACATGGTGGCTGCCAAGTCTAAAATGGCAGATATCTAAACTCTTCTTTGACAGAAAAGGTTATTTGTTTATTCTCACATTTAGCACATATTATAGACTCAACTTATTACTGCTGACTGAAAAACCAATGAAGCTAACTCACATTCAAAGACAATAGGCATATCTGAAAAGAGAAAGGAAAGTATTTAGTACTATATTAGAATTAAGAACCATAGTACACACTCACTTAGCCACTTCATTTACAAGGCTGGGTTGGTCTGCACAGAAATCCACTTTAATAATCTTCGAAGTCATGGGCTCCACAATGCCATTAGTTGGAAAAATTACAATGGGAAATTGGCCCTGGTATAGTACTGCAAACTTACCTAAGGAGAACAAGAGCAGGTGGTTCACATCTGGATCCTTACAATATTACATTTATACTCTTGGTAGAGGATAGACAAATATTACAGAGTATATGGTCTACTGAAGACCAAGAACTACAGTTCTTGTTATAAGTTCAGATTCTAGAGTCACCAAAGATATATGAACCTAGTATTAAGGCTTAACCCTCATCAATAACTAAAATATATCGCCTGCTTACTGTGTTCAGATACTTATGCTAAGAGGTTTGCATATGGTATTCTATTTAATGCTCATAACGATTCATTGATAGAGGTTCCTTCATAAATAATTAAATAGAAGCTTAGAAAGGTTGAGTGACTTGTCCAAAGACACACAACTATTGTGGTAGATTAGATGGTTGACTCCAATTCTCCACCCTTCTCTGCATCCTTACCATTACCCTACCATGGGCAAAGTATGTTTCCCTACCCCTTGACTTTGAACTTGATCATGTGATTTACTTTGGCCAACAGTATTTGGCTAGTCGTGACAACATTCCAGTTCTAACCCCAGATGTATTCCTGCAGTCCTACAACAAGAAAATTTTCTTGAGTAGCTGCTGTCCCTTTGACATGTGCCTTAGAATGAGCAAATATGGAGCACAGCCACCCAGCTCACTCACAGACCTGTAGTAACAGAACAGGCCCAGCTGCCTCAGCCTGAAGCAGCCACCCACCTGAGCATAGTCAAATTCTAGCCAATCATCATATAAATGAAAAATATATAAATAATTGCCTTTTTTTTCATATACAGAGTTGTGGGGTGGTTTGTAACATAACAATATTTGATTACTATAGCTGGTAACTAAATAATTGAGCTGGGATTTTTCACCTGGATGTTTCTGATCATAGGACTCAAACTTATAGCCACTGCTACTTCTCTATAGATGAACTAATGCAATTCACACAGGGAAATGGCAAAAGAAATGGGTTTCTAGAATAAACTAGCATATGAGAAGGAGGCTACAAAAATTTCTTCTAAAAGTAGATACGGTTCATAATTTATGGTTATATTTGGCACCTACATTATAGCACACAATCCTTGATATCAAATACTATCTTTTTCATCTCTATGGTCCTAGCACCCGCATAATGCCTGTGTTCAAAATATGTCCAACAAATAGAAGCAGCCAGTCACAAGTTTCTTAAATATCATTATACAATATTAAAACAAATAAACATACTGCCAGCATAAACAATTTTGAAAATTTAAAATTCACCCATTTTAAATCATAATTGATGACATTTTCCAAAAGTATTCATATAACTTAGAAGAATAAAATATTAGCATAATAAAAGTACTGAAAACATAAAAAAAAACAATAAAACATTTTTAAGTACAGAAATGAACTGATGGAAAAGGCAAAGTCACAGTAAGAAACTTGTTAATCCAATTATTTTAGGGAAGTGCTAATAGCATAATATTTCAGGTTTATTTTCTGTCATAAGATAAAACAAATATTTGTAAATTATATCCATTTTAAACAATTAACCATTATTGACTCAGTTCTCCAGAAAAAGAAAACTGCATGAGTTCAGTTAAGGCTGAGTCAGTGTAATAATTCCTATATTGTAACCACTTTGATGTAATTTGACAAGAGTTTAAGTAATGTTTCAAAAGCTTATTCAAGAACAACCCTAAAATCAAAGGAACATTGTTCGGTCTAATTCTATTAAAACAGTGGGTACATAAACATTACTGTGTCATAGATAACTTTAATACCATTAATCATAAAATATTTGACTGTTGTATTTTTTTATTTGCTAACAACAGAAGCAAGGACATCATCCTAAGAGAAGAATATCACTGAAGGAAGTAAGTTATAAAATTTTGTCATCAAATTTTCATTTCTTTTCAGATATGATACTGGCTAATGTGTGGCGAATGAACTAGAAGGAGATAAGAGGAGAATTCAGAGAAATAACTTTGGTGTAATTACTAGGCAAGACAAAATGATGGCCTGCTGTAGAGAAGTGGCAATGAAACAGAGAAAGGTAGAATTACTGACATAATTAGGAAGCGAATAGACGGGATTTAATAAATGACAAAGTGGAAAAAAAGGCGGGGGGTCTCAAGGATGTTACCAAGTTTCTGACTTTCCTAAATACAAGATTTAGGGAGAAACAGCGAAGTTTAGTTTTAGACATGTTAACTTTGAGAAACCTAGAGGAAATACAAAGAATTATATAGACTTCTGCGAAGTAATAGGGATGGAAGTGATTACCTAGGAAAAGCATGTTGACTGTGGAGACATGAGGATCCATGTCAAGTCCTAGGAAACACTCACATTTCATGCCCCCCAAAATGGACATCAGTCCACAAAAGAAAATTGGAGAGGAGGGAAGCAGGAGAAAAAGAATAATTCTAACATCAAGTGAATATTTATTGAAGACTTAATATATGTCAGAGAGTGTGCTAAGCATTTTATTAGTCACCACCACAACTGTAAATTGCAAGCACTAAGTGTTTCTCTAATGTTTAAGTGAAGCTGTGGATTTTGGGAATTGTAAATTCCTTGCCTAGGGCCTCCAAACCAGTAAATGTTGCAACCAAGATTTGGGCCCTGGAAGACCTCACTCCAGAAAATGAGCTACTATAAGCCATTATTTTATACAGGAGAATGAGAGGTTCTGTAATAAATTTTTTTTCAAGAAGATGGCAGTGTCCAACTGTGTCACATGTTGCTAATTAGCCAGTAAAATAAACACATGGACTTATCCACTGATGAGACCTGGGAGAAAGCATGGGATGTGAGAATACCCACAGCTGTGGCTGAGATGAAGTGTCTTTTGCACAAACCTGTATGATTTTCTTAATCAGGGTTGCTTTACCTTCTCTGGAAAAGCAGCTTAGGCACTGGGTGGTGAAATAGTATTACCCTGCCATTACTATTCCAAAATATAGCTAAACAGCAATTTTATAGGATACTACTTAAAATCAAGAGTTATATACCCAAGGTCATTGTTCTTTGCTATATAGGCTTTCCCCCCCCTTAACTGTCATTGGGTCTAGGCATACCAAAATGTACCAGTCTCCACCTATCTCCAAATTACTAAGTTTTGGAGACTTTCAGAATGCTCATATGTGATTAAATGGGTTACTTTTGAAAGCACCCTTCATTGAAAGTTTAATGGGTCTATGCTAAGACATCACTGAAGCAAATCAATTAAATATTTCCTGGATGTGTGTTATATATCCAGCATCATATTTTGCATGAAAAGTATATTGAGATTACATAGCATCAGATTCCAAGAAAAGAAAAATATGCATTGAGAATAAGTAGTGGTATTTCTCTGGGTATTTAGAGAGGATCTCAAGGACCACACAGGTGTTGGGTCTAATTTAACAAATGTCCTGGTTTACAGATGATGCCAGCATTTCCAGGTAGTGAAGCAAAGAGACGTTGATGATCAGTGAAAGGAGTAGAGTGGGCATTAAGAGCAAGAAACAGGTCATATATTTTGTGCCAAATGATCCAAATAAACATAAAGGATAATGAATTCTAAAATAGCTGTTTAAACTCAGAAATAGTGTGTAAAGATCTCACTTTGGACTACATCATAAAACTGTAGTAGAAAAAGCCTACTCAAATAACCAAGAAAACTGAGGGGAAAAGGTATATTTGCAATTCAAAGCAAGCTAAAATAACAATATTTTTTTTCAATCTTCAAAGACAATTGAGAAACAATAAAATCATTGAGAACATGGAGTTCACCAGTTCACAAAGTACTAATAGCAGAGACATCTTAGAGATTGAACTGTGTCTTTTAAAAATGAAAAGTAAGTGCTACTTTGCACAGTCAGGAGTGAACTTAGGAAACATTCTTATAAGGGGTGCAAAAACAAAATGTTCAAACACCATTTGGCTAAATCCATGGAAAGATATACTTCATAATGGGCCATAAAAATAAAACATCATGAAGTTGTTACATGCATAAACTTTGGGGTGTACAGAACCACAGATAATAACCAAAATGACACTACCAAAAAGAACAAACAAAGCTATACAAATCATGAACCTGCTGAGTGTAGCTTCTTATGTCCTCTTAAGTATACATATACATTTGTGAACATTTGATCTTTGACTTTAAAATTATAAAATATTTGTCACATAAAATATATTTAAATTTATTAAAATCATCTTTGGTTGCTGAATCTATTTTATGCATAAATGTTTTTCTTCATGAAAATCCACTGTTACACTCATGAATATTTATATACTGTGCTTGTAGGTAATAAGGACTTTATGACACTTTACAGGCACTTGCTGTGAATAGAAAACATACTATAAATTTTGGTAAAGGTGAAAAAAAATATTCAATTCCAAATATGAGGGACAAAGTCAACACTAAGAAAATGTGTTTCATTGATAACATTTTGTTTGAAAGTAATAGTAATTCACATTTCACAGTTTTCAATTATAATTTACCAAATGTAGCATTCACTACAAATTCTATGCACACATAAAATATTAATACAATACTAAAAGCCGATGTGGATTACTTTTGCTGAAATGTATGGACCCAGTAAATGGCTTAATTTTATTTATTTTATTAGGTAGGATAATATTAAATATTTCAATAAAATAAAGCCATATATACTTACAAAGTTTTTGTATGTAATACAACTGGACAATTTGGTGAGATTTTAGAATTTAGAAAGGATATGATCAAATTTTCAAGGATTTGTAATGGTCAACAGTTAAGAGACTTTTGGAAAATAAAATCCTATCTAATAAAAGAGTGATATGCAAATTAACCATCACTCCACCACACCCACCAGCCACACCCACCAGCCAATCAGGATCAAGTATGCAAATTAACCCTAACCAAGATGGCTGCGGCCAATGAGCAAGCAGGAGGAAGGCTTGGGTTTCCCTGGCAATAGAGGAAGCCAAGCTTTCCGCATACCCTGGCTGGCTGAGGCTTCCACTCCAGGCTAAAAATAAAGTTTCAATTATAGAAGATAAATAAATCCCGTCACAAATGACAGCAGCCATGGAGCTGGAGAGAGCAGGAGGTTAGGGTTTCCCCCGGCGATGAAGAAAAACAAGTTTCCACATACCCTGGCCGGCTGAGGACTCCACTTAAGGCTACAAAGTTTCAATTATAGAAGATAAATAAATCCCAGATACCAAGGCCTCCACTTGTGTCGCTGGGAGGCATGGCCAGCTGCAAATCACCACAGGCCCCTTGTCCAGGCCACCCCACACCCCAGAGCAAACCAGCCAACTCCTGCCCATGCACCAGGCCTCTATCCTATCTAATAAAAGAGTAATATGCAAATTGACCATCACTCTAACATACAAGATGGCTGCCCCCATGTGGTCAAAGATCCTGCCCCATGTAGACACAAGATGGCCACCATAGGATGGCCAGCAGGGGAGGGAAATTGGGAAGGGCCAAGCCTGCAAAGGAGGTCAGTTGTGGGTGATCAGGCCAGCAGGGGAAGGCAATTGGGAGGGACCAGGCCTCCAAGGGAAGGCAGGTGGGGGTGATCAAGCCTGCAGGGGAACGCAGTTAGGGGTGACCAGGCCAGCAGAAGAGGGAAGTTGGGGGCAACTGGGCCTGCAGGGAAGGGCAGTTAGGGAGGTCCCAGGCCTGCAGGGGAAAGCAGTTGGGGGGGGGGGGGGAAACAGGCCTGCAGGGGAGGGCAGTTAGGGACAAACAGGCTGGCAAGGAAGCAATCAGGTATCAATCAGGCTGGGATGCGAGTGGTTAGGGGGTGATCAGGCTGACAGGCAGAAGTGGTTAGGGGCAATCAGGAAGGCAGGCAGGTGAGCAATTGGGAGCCAGCAATACTGGATTATAAGAGGGATGTCCGACTGCCTATTAAGGCCCAATCCTAGTATGGGTCCCAGATTGGAGAGGGTGCAGGCTAAGCTGAGGAACCCGCCCCCCGCCCCCCCCCAACCCCCAGTGCACGAATTTCATGCAACGGGCCTGTAGTTATAAAATAAAATTCTCTCAATCGCAAATCACTGCTCTAAAATATAACCAGAGAATCTAAAGGACCATACAGCCTGCAATCACTTGCCATGAAGATTCTATCCTTAATATCGGAATCAGACCACAAGTGAGCTTAATATTCTATAATCCCACAGACACCAGACATTCAATCACAAAAACCAAAAGTGTGGAAAGCAAGATGAGTATTATTATTCAATGAGGATCAATTAGCAGCATTATTTGTCAATACCCAAGGGAAAAAAATCAGTAAAGTGACAGATTGCCTTTGTCTTAATAATTTCCACTACTAGCCGGGACCGGTTTGGCTCAGTGGATAGAGCGTCCGCCTGCGGACTGAAAGGTCCCGGGTTCGATTCCGGTCAAGGGCATGTACCTTGGTTGCGGGCACATCCCCTGTGGGGGGTGTGCAAGAGGTGGCTGGTCAATGTTTCTCTCTCATCGACGTTTCTAACTCTCTGTCCCTCTCAATTCCTCTCTGTGTAAAATCAATAAAATATATATTTTAAAAATAATAATAATAATTTCCACTACTCAATCAAGCAGCCCCAGAGAACATCCTCATCTACTACAAGACAGGTTTGGATTTAAGACCATGTTTATGTATCCAACAAGCAGTCTCAAGAGAGAAATGCCTTCCCTGTGTGAGGAGCTAGTCCTCATTTCAGCTGGGCAGAAATGACAGCCTTGCTGCCCCAGGTCCTGACCATCCAATGAGAAGGAAGGGATAAGTGAATTTATGCCTAATGCATACCATCAATGAAGAATGTGCATGAACACATATACACATGCCTTTATGTAAACTCTTAGGTCACAGCAAGAATCTTTAGAAATAATCCTGTCTTGGAGAAGAGAAAAGCATTATTCTTTCA
Source organism: Pipistrellus hanaki (assembly GCF_964339955.1). Lineage (NCBI taxonomy): Eukaryota > Metazoa > Chordata > Mammalia > Chiroptera > Vespertilionidae > Pipistrellus > Pipistrellus hanaki. The sequence goes on from NC_140524.1 coordinate 81,424,970, forward strand.
ACAAAAGTAAGAACCTCTAGGGGCCATCATGTGAATGGAAAGTTAAATACAATAGGGAAAAAAAGCAAACATTTATTGGGTGCCTATGAAAAATACCATATTACAACTTTAAGTACATACATAATTAACCACAGTATATTTTACTAGCCACAGTTTATAAATAAGGAAGCTCAAGGAAATTTTCCTTAAAGATACTTGTATCAGATCATACAGCAAGCAAGTCACTATGTCCTGACTCTTTCTCTTGATGAGTCCAATGACTATGTGAATTTTATGACACCATCCTGCCTTCTATCATCAGGTACCTCCAGTCATCTGGGAATCAGTTTCTGTTAATCAGAATCATAAGTAGGCAGATTCATCTTTCCTGAATAATTGCCTATCAGTCTTTTACAGCTATCCTATTTAAGGGCCTTCTGTTTTGAGCTTTCAAAAGATAGACATTGGGGGAGAGAAGTGAATCAGAGAATCCATTAATTATACAAGGTATATATTTTTTAAATAGTACCAACTTTCTTTGAAAAGTATAAGTTCATTTATATGGCAGAAAATATTTACCTGCAGCCTTGCCACGGTTAATTATTTTAACCTCTTTACTATATACTTTACTATTGGCAACCAAAGTGCCAAAATCAACATCTGGCTTAATTTCCAATTGACAGACTGGAATCAACCTAGGAGGAAAGAGACGCATAATGAATTTTAACAATTATAACCTTGTGGTTAAATCTACAGGGATACATATAAAGACACTTATGTCTTAACTTCTTAAAAGGCATTTCAGTTTCTTTCCAGGTCTATTGGTGGCACATTTGTCAGTAAAAGGAATTGTGAAATAAAGACATGAAAATAAGATGAGACACATTTTTTTTTTTAAAAATCAGACTTTATGCATCTAAGTACATAGTAAATCCTCCCAAGTACTCACCATGAGAGACTACTCAAATGTTCTGATATTTTTGTTGCTTTTTGGAACTCTGCTTTGGAATTTCCACCTAAGCCTATAAAATACATTCTTTGACCCTCCTCAGAAAGGGTGGAATGGACCTTAACAAAGTAAAATAGTTTGGGTGATGCCAAATCTGATTAAATAAAAGAAGGTATAATGATATAAATTATCATTTGGAGACAAAAACAAGGTCTAAGTACAAAAAGATTCAATTAATTTTTTCATGTGTTTGTTTGATTTAAAGGGTGCACAGTAGCATAACTGTAGTATACATGTTCTAAAAATCCATTATAATCCTAACATGTTTCATAAGTATATTTTATATTTGGATAATAATTTATAGTTTATAAAGCATCATTAATTATATTGCCAGTAATTCCATGCTTCTTAAATTTTGAAATGATATGTAAATGAAGTCTCTTATTAACTTAGAGTCACATAATTTGAAGAAATAAGAGAAGTTGTGGTTATATGATAGGGAAGCTCGGTGGTTTGGAGAACCTCATTTGGTATTTCATTACAGCTAGTTGCTGTCAGTAAGGATAAACTAAGTGAAATTACTCAGGTTTAACTAGTTGTGTGCCAGGAATTACTTTTACTTGATGTATGTAGCCTCTCCTTAAACCCATTACTTTTAAAGAGGTGAAAGCAGTGACTATTTGCACTCTAAGCGACAAAGATCTTTTGGTACAAGAGATCTTTGGATCAACAAGATAGAATAGAGAACCAAGACTATAGTGAAATTAAAGTGATTTGTTGCCTTTAGTTTGCTTATATTTCCTTTTAAGACTATCAGCAAAAGTGCAAGGTTACCTTCAACAATTACTTCATAACTTAGATTGGTATCTCTACTTGACACCAGGGAATGCTGATAGATCGTGAAAATCAGTATTAAACAGATGCCAACAAGAAACCCACTACCTTTTTTGGTAACCTATTTGGGAAGAAGCACCTAATATGCAAACACTGGAAAAATGTCTCACTACTCAGACATATTAGGCAGCACTTAAGGCTCCTCGTTTATGAGAACTACCCTTCAACAAAACCAAAGGGGTTAGTGTGGGGGAGCCCAGGCCAATTGGTTAAACATGTTTTTAACAAATTATCCCAGAAAAGATGAAATGTTTTCTTATAAAACTATTAAGCATGGCTGAAGTATGAGGTATAGTATGATCTGTATAGTATGCCCCATCAAAAATATTACTAGTGCTTTAAACTCCAGAGTAAACATCCATTTAAAATGGAGTTCACTGGGCAGATATCCCATTAATATTAGATAGAAATATTCTTTATTAGAGATTTAGGACACAGTTTTGTTAACTGGTAAAAAAAAAAAAACAAATGTAAATATGTAAGAATGTTTTATTTGTTGCACATAACTTTTTTGGTATAAAATAAATGTAGAAGTTACCTGTGGGGAGAAAAAAAATTCCTGAAAGGCCTTAACCGGTTTGGCCCAGTGGATAGGGTGTCAGCCTGCAGACTGAACGGTCCATCCCAGGTTTGATTCCGGTCAAGGGCATGTACCTTGGTTTCGGACACATCCCCAGTGGGAGGTGTGTAGGAGGCAGCTGATCAATGTTTCTAATTCTCTATCCCTCTCCCTCCCTCTCTGTAAAAAATCAATAAAATATATATTTTTAAGTTCCTGAAAGGTTAGTAAATATTATATGGCTCCTAAGTTACAGATAAAAAAACCAAAGCCTTAAAAAAAAAAAAACTAAATAATTTATCTAAGAAATTATGAGGATACTAGAGGCCTGGTGCACAAAATTTGCACTTAGGGGGTCCCGCAGCCTGGCCTGCACCCTCTGACCGTCCAGGAGACCTTGGGGGATGACTTAGGCCCGGAAGCCAGCAGTCGGACATCCTTAGCACTGCCACAGAGGTGGGAGAAGCTCCTGCCACCACTGCTGCTCTCACCAGCCTGAGCCAGGCTTCTGGCTGAGCAGTGCCTCTGCTGTGAGAGTGCACTGTTCACCAGGGACAGCTCCTGCATTGACCATCTGCCTCCTGGTGGTCAGTGCACATAATAGCGATCAGTTGTTCACTCTTCAATTTTCATATTAGTTTTTTATTATACAGGATAATGTTGGTGAATTTAGCCTTGAATCCATTTTGTTAGGCTTCAAGTACAAACCTAACAATGCTAAAAGCACCAATAAGTATAGTAATAACTGACCTTTAGAGACATGAATTAAGTAATTTGTTTTACATTGGATACAAACTCAAAATGCATATATACACACAAAGTACATATATAAGAATACCTGAAAAAAAATTTACATATACTGCCTTATGTACTAGTGCTCTAGGCCTTCTTGATGTGACGTGTTTATTTGTCTGTATATTATTGGATAATACACAGATATTCCAGAGATCAACCAGAACTGATCTATATATGCTATATCTTCTAAGTAACATCCATGTTCTTCTCATAAAGAAATTATGATTTTGTGACAGGAAAATAAATTACAAATGTCTTACTGTAAATAATTGCATTAAAAAAGTTAACTAATTACATAAATAATATTAAGATGTGAAGCCAAACATTTTTTCAAACTTTCTCTAGTTGGATGAAGAAAAGTGTCTTAAGAATATTTTCTTGCCTGGTCAGCATGGTTCAGTGGTTGAGCATTGACCTATGAACTAGGAGGTCATGAGTTGATTCCCAGTCAGGGCACATGCCTGGGTTGTGGGCTCAATCTCCAGTGGGGGGCATGCAGAAGGCAGCCAATCAATGAGTCTCTCTCATCATTGATGTTTCTATCTCTCTCCCTCTCCCTTCCTCTCTGAAATCAATAAAAAATACATTTTTAAAAATAATATTCCTCTCTCTCTCTCTCTCTCTCTCTCTCTCTCTCTCTCTCTCTCTCTCTCTCTCTCTCTCTCTCTCTCTCTTCTTTTCTTTTCTTTTCTTTTCTTTTCTTTTCTTTCTCCCCTCCACACACAAAGTTTACCTTAGTAGTGAGGGCTTGGTAATACAGTAATATATAACAGTTTATCTGGTTTTCTATTGGTTTCTTTTCCATCTGATTAAGAATAGTATTTCCAATGACTCTGAACCTCTTGATAACAGAGAGTAGTGGTAGAGGTAGAAGGTAGAGGAATTGGTAAGATGTTAGTCAACGGAACAAAATTGCAGTTAGATGATGATTAAGTTCTGTGTATATAATTCATAGTTTTATGATTATAGTTAACTAGTGGCCCAGTGCATGAAATTCATGCACATTAAAAGGGAATTAGAGGAAATATTTTAATATTGCTATTTGCCCTTTCTCTATAATAGAAGTGTCAGAGATGAAAGAAAATTAGTAAAATGCATATGAAAATCTCCCTTCTGTCAAGAGTCTGGGGCACACCGTGGGACTCAGAGTCAAGTCCCTGCCCACCCGTGTATGTTTCAAAATCACGCAAGACCCAGACACAGCCGGCCCCACCCGTCGAGCCCTGCAGGGCAGAGGGCACAGCCTCAGGTCCCCTGTCAAGGCCCACCAGGTGGGGGTGCAGTCTCAAGGTCCCACAGCCTGGCTTCAGGGAAGGGTATGGCCTCAGGTCCCTCAGCCTGGCTTCAGGTCAGTGGGAATAGTAGAAGGGGTGTGGGAAGAGATTAACCAAATAACTTATATGTATATATTCATCACCTATGGACACAGACCAAAGGGTGGTGAAGGCCTGGGGTGGGGCAGGAACCAGGTGGGGGAAACAATGGGGAGTAAAAAGGGGAATATCTATAATACTCTCAACAATAAAGATTTTTTTTTAAAGAATAAACAGAGGCAAGCTATTGATATATTCCACAACCTGGTTGCATCTCCAGGGAATTTTGCTGTGAAAAAAAATCAATCCTGAAAGTTATATAACATATTTGAGACAAAAAAAAAAAA